>NC_064920.1:923975765-925225765 GCF_023897955.1 Schistocerca gregaria | reverse complement strand
TACAGATGATTCATGGATGATACAAGAAAGTCTTTGTTGATTACGGAGAGGTTAACTGTCGAAACTTCGAGAATACTTTCCAGAAGAGTTGGTCAAAATATTACTTCCTCCCACATAAGTTTCGCGAAATGGTCGCAATGGAAAATTCTAAAAATTACGGCTAGTACAGAGGCTTTGCGACAATTATTCTTCCCACGCGTCATTTGAGGATGGAGCAGAAAAGGGCGGATTAATTAGTGGTACCAGAAGTACCCACCGCCACACAATGTTGAGTGGCTTGCGAAGTATTGATGCAGATGATGAGTATGTAGACGTGTCTGAATTGTGTTGAGAGTCCCTTCTCACTAGCTTATCCAAAACATGCTCAAGTAAATAAGATTAAAAGCAAGCCTTCGAGCAGACCAGGCCATAGCACAAATCCCCGCTTCATGCCAGAACCGCTGCTCAATTCTTGCAAGATGTGAGCTTGCACTGTCGTACTTAGAGTAAAACCACCTCCATATACGTAGCGAAAAAGGTACAAAATGCCCCAAAACGATTTCCTCCATATGCCGTCGTCCTGTAAGCCCCTTGCTCCACGAAGACCAACTCCATCATTGCGTCTGGCGTCCTAGATGAGAATGTGCTAAGGGAGTATCTTTCCCAGTTCTTCTCTAGACTAGTCAGGTCATAGCGTGCCAAATAGTACCTCATACGTGAACAGCACTTGCGCTCGTTGTTGTGATCTTCGGCAGCGATATTCCCTTTAGAGACGGCGGCGGGCTGTGAGTTTTGGGCTCATAGTAGGTCTTCTGTATTGAAGATTGGCTTCATGTAGCCTTCTTTGGATTGTTTTCTGACTAAGAATGACTCTCAGAATTTGGTGTAGCCGATTTCATGCTTCACCGTTGGTGGTGTAACAGATTCGGAGAGCTTGAAGTTGCAAGAAGTGCTCATTTCTTGCCGAAATTCCTCTTCTCAAACCCGATCCCAATTTCCGTGCATAAGCTCCAGTTTCACGGTACCTTCTCACTGGCATGAAATTCGTGGAAAGTGCGATTCTCAGCACTTCAATGCAATGCATGCTGCGACCACCGTCCTCCAAAGCAACATTTTATGCAGCTTCTTCAGTGCTTAACGTCATGTTTGTTGCGGAAAGCTGATTCCAATAATCACTGAAAGATCCTAAAAATACGTTTGGTTGACTGGGAAGAATTTAAGGACAACAATAACTGCTACAAGAGCGGGGCAACATTATTGCCTCACGTCCAGTGATGTGTTTTTCAGGTTACGCGGAAAATAGCAATTAAGGCTAGTGCAATAAACAACCGACGCTTCACTGTTTGGTCTAAAAGCAATTCCAATAAGATAACAATAACATATTCCATCTAAAAAAATACGATTAAGTGCAACAGCTTCATCGAACAGTTAATTAAACATCATTTACTGCGTGCTGTGTTTTTCGTACTGGTCAGGTTTTTGAACTACATCGTACCAACAACGGAATTTAATAGAGTATATCTCATTAAGGATCAGATACTTCATTTACGCAAATTCTCTACAACTCTAGCTACTTTGAGGAGCGATTCTCCTTTATAGTTTATCTGAGAACTATCACAAAACATAAGACTAACTTAATGAATCTAAAATTTTATCATCTCTACCTGAAAACTTTTGTTTTTCAGTTTCGTGCACAAAGAGGCAACCAGTAAAAACACAGAAAACTTTTACTGAATAACGATACATGCTTACGAGCTACGCATATTAGTTATTATTTCTTAATTTTTTATGTTTCGTCTATAATACGTTATTTACTGAGTACGAGTTTCGTTCGTGGTAGGTACTGACTTACAAAAACTGGCAGATCCCTCTTTCGTTTTCTTCGTGTTTCTGAGAACGCTGTGAACTACTAGCTCTAAAATAAATTCTATGTAATACTTTTTTATGTTTTAGACAGACTGATCAACTTTCGTAGGTCATGATTGGATTACTCACAACAGCTGCTAAAAGAAAATGACTCAGCAGACAAATGTAAATTGATTTAATTACCAAATTTTGCTATTGTACTTCTTTATGTTTCTGTTATGATATATGTCTCATACAGCTATAAATGTGGGACACAAAACGGCTCACAGGATATGTCATTTGAGAATATTATTTTCTAGAAGCTTGCTTACACATAAGGTGCATGTTCAAGCTGGGAAGGCTTTTGTATTGATACCTCTTATTGAATTCTATTTATTCAGTCCATTTTAGACAAGCCATAAATTTTCTGATGAATTAGTTGACAACAACCCACGTTTGAAAGCTAATTTACATGACAGTCTTTAATTAATTTTGTTAATTATAAACACTTCACCACTTGCTCTCCCAAATACTAGCCTATATAGCACACCACATATCGTCTTCAAAATCAACAAAATATGACTTAACATTTTTCCTCAATCCCTTATAGTCACGAAATTACGCACCAACTTTATTATCATGACCAAATTACTGCACAATATTAGTTTTTTATCTACGACATTTTTGTTTGATGAATCAGAACTAGTAGTTTGTGTTTTAATACATAAAATGTATAGATTTAAATAGATGTTTTGAATAATTATGGACAGTGTTATCTTTAAAAAAACTTTTGGGTAAAGAAATATAATTTTCAGCCAGTCTCTGCACCAGTGTGGGATAAGGCATAAAAGAACTATAGAGGATAAAGGCCATTACCACTGTACCTATAGCTGGCATCTAGCATAATAATGGTTCAAAAAGTACAATTTTTTTAACAGGATATACGAGATGGAGGGTTATAGCTTAAAATGGTTGTCATTTAAAGAACCTGGGGAAGGACTATCCCGTTACATCTTCATATTCAGCGGAAGCGTTCTAGGGATACTGCAGGAAGCCAAAAGGGGATTTGAACTTTCTAGAATGAGATACCGTGGGGTGCTATCCTACAGTTCTGTGTTGATTGTCTGTATGCAGTCAGCTGTATTCCGAAATTAGCACAGTTTAAGTGATAAAACTGACTTGTTTGCCAAATTTCTTTTCAATTTTCTTCATAACGTTAGCAGAAGATGTTTATTCACCCTCTACATACATTATATTGGTTTCTTGTGTGAAAAATACGTGTGGCTATAAAATAACGGGACTTGTGCTGTAAGACATTTTATTACAGAAACATGCATTAGTTATTGTCACCCTCAAAATGCTGACCTACACTATCCCTACAATGCGCCTTGCGAATTTTCCATTGGCGGGAACAGTGCTGGAAGTGTTCCTCTGTGAACTCATTGACGACGAGTGCCGTATTTTTTTTTCGCTGCTTCAGCGGCCTGAAATGTCGTTTCTTTTCATGAGGATTTAACATTGGTGCATAAATTAAAGTCACATGATGCCAGGTCAGGCGAATAAGGTGGGTGGTCTAAAACTCAGATGCTGTACTTCATTAGAAACTTCTTAATAGACAGTCTGGTATGTGGCGGTGGCTTTTAATGCAGAACCTGGGGGGCGGCGGGTGGAATAATTGTTAAATGTTCCTATTATTTATGTTGTTTGCCGTTCTCAACACTGGCTCTCTAACTACAATATTGGCAACCAGAAAGTGATTAGCAAAACGTGGAGCCTGTAATTAGAATTCCTAGTGGCCATTTCATCTTCGAAATACATTTATAGCTAGAGCTTATAGCTCTGATGAATTAGGAGATTGTCTGGGATCCATAATCAAAAACCATTCTCTCTAAAATGTTCACTATATTCTGAAAGTCACAGACCAAAAAGAATCCACACAATCCAACTACCAGAGCAGTTCAGATCTAATGCACTGATGCAACTATAACTGTTCAAATTAAATGTTTAAGTGAATACTCGCCATAATTTGATGATAATGTTCATCAAACGCCACACTAATAATGGTAGAATGTGTGTCCTGCAGCGGCACGTGAAAATACGACATACGGAAACTAAAGATAGATAATTAACGTCATCCCAACATTAACACTTCACTCGAAAACGATTCCATGGATACGCGTATCTTATTAGTGCATCTGAGGCTGTTTATATCAACGATACCCACACGACGCGACTTCAGGCACAGGTCGTGCGCTAATCAGCCTCTAGAAAGAAGTGGGGCCTTCTTCTCGCGCAGCGTTCTTACATATAAAGCCGTGGTGAGGACGGCTAAGGGCACGCCTGATTAAATCTGTTCTCCCGACTAGCCGCTGGGCTAGTAATGCACCACTTTAAGTTATCGAATAAATCATTGCTTCCTTTGCTGATGGCCGATGAAGCTCTCAATTTAAATGTGCAATCAGCACACAGGTAAGTAATCATAATAAAAGTCTGTCGTGGCTAAGTCAAATATTTTGGGCGAGATAATTAATTTAATTATACTACACGCAGTACACGAGCTCTGAACTTCCCCTTTGGAGATACACTATCGCTATAGTTTTATAATTATTCAGTTGAAACTTTTCACATCTTTATGATTACAGCGGATCTCCCTTCTACATAAAGTTAAACATCCTAGCTTTATTTATTCGCCTACTTAATCTATCTTGCTTCCTTAATTTCTAAGACAAAAACCAGAAAATCATGAATTTCAACTAAAATTTTAATTTGCGAGATCCAAAATACTGTTTCCACTAAATTATTATGCAAAAGGAATATAAATATAAATTTTTAGGTTTCTAGCTCTTTTCTGTTGCGCCAATGATTTTTACAGAAAATGTCCAAATTTCGAAAATGGTTCAAGTTATTGGTTCAAATGGTTCAAATGGCTCTGAGCACTATGGGACTCAACTGCTGTGGTCATTAGTCCCCTAGAACTTAGAACTACTTAAACCTAACTAACCTAAGGACATCACACACATCCATGCCCGAGGCAGGATTCGAACCTGCGACCGTAGCAGACGCGCGCCTAGAACCGCGAGACCACCGCGGCCGGCAGTTAAACTTATTGAACTGATATTCAACACATATTGATTTTGTATTACTCCTGACCTGCTAGAAACGTTTCAGGTTATTTGCTTCATTTTAAAGTATTGCGCAACATTTATGACGTCAGAGCTAGTCAGAGCTGGCACACAATGGAAAGACTGATGTGAATTTTATAATGCGTGAGTATGTTGCTTCCCTACAAACCCATAACTTGTTCTTCCACGATTCAGGTCATTTTTCTCACGGACTTCAGCAAGAACCTCAACTTATAAATGTGGATTAATAGTCTAACCTTCAAGAATCCTGTGTTGAATTTTGAATTGCTCATTCGTGCTTTTTTCGCTTTCAGTGAAGCTGGGCCTTTCTAAAACAAGGATTGGCGCTTAGTTTCTGCATCGTACGTGAAGAAAACGAGATTCGTCATATGCATCACTCTTTCCAAAAATGAGGATAATTTTCAATGCTATTCAAAGTGTCAGTTTTTGTTGTATCTTGGAAATTTTCGGTTCCAGTTTCACATTCACTTTTCTCATGTTATGCTGATTATGTATAATTTTCTTTACGCATTTTTTTGTCAATTCCTATAGTTTCAGCAATCGATCGAATACTGAACCGACGGTCAGACAGAATCAGATTACTTACTCTTCTAACATTTTCATCTGGTTTCGACGTTGAAGGGCTTCCGGGCGTCAATCATCATCAACTTCTTCTCGGCTATCCAGAAAACGCTTTAACCAGTCAAAAACTTGCGTATGTGTTACACGAAGTTCTCCATACTTTCCTTTTAGTAAAAGATAGATTTCAGTTGCGGTTTTATAAGTTTAAAGTGAAGCTTCCCGATAATTCGTCACTCTGTTATTACGCTTATCATTATTCTGGCAAAATAACCTTTTTCACAAACGTAGACAACGGCTCACTGATTTGTCAACAGACACCTGAGAAGGCCTCACGCTTCACAGTTGTTGGTCGTTTACCTTCAACGCATACCTACTCCTGTAATCCACGCCTCGTAGATATTTCTTTAATCTTGTTTGGATATGGTATATTGAGTTTAAAATGCCTGCTGATGAGTTACGTCGGCGAACGATAAATTTTGTTATGCTCTGGGGTGCTATTATTTTGGTGTATTCGACTGAACAGAACTGTTCTATGATTGTGAATAATACTCTTAGTTTGTCTATTTTCCCTCTTAACTTGCTTAATTTGCCTTCCACGAACTAATTTAAAAATTACTGTCACGTACTATTATCTTGTCAGAGTGTCCTTCTACTTACTTCTTTGTTAACGCTTATAATCCTAAGTTTTTTCCTACTTTTACAAATCCGCGTCAACTATACATTCATTATCGAAGCGTTTTGTTACTTTTACTATCTGTATTTTTATTTTCATCGACTATTTAGCTCTGTTTTGGAATTTTCACAATAATGACTCTACATAAACATGAACGTCTGTAGGCATTGTAAATGCCTAGGAGTCGTTACATGTGATCTCCACACATATACAGTATGAAGCAATGAAGAAGTGTCCAAACCATTTTCCTCTGCTATTTTCCTGTTGCCTTTAGATCTTCTATATTCATTCCGAATCAACTACAATCACCTTATTTGGAAAAGATCTTACATTGAAAAAGTCATTAAAGCAGTGGCGTTTACATATTCTCATGGAGTGTGGGAGTGACCCCTAGAATGATAAGTATTCCAGCCTTGTTGCAGAACATTGCTTATACTGTAAGTAGGCTGTTTAGGTTTTCTTATTGGTAATGTCACGTAGCGCTCTGTATGAAAAATCACTGGCTGTGCCGTGTGCAGTCTGTGGCTGGTTTGCATTGTTGTCTGCCATTGTAGTGTTGGGCAGCGGCAGCTGGATGCTAACAGCGTGTGTCATTTTAAGCACAGTCTTGTATAATTTTTCTAAGGGGACGTTTCAATACTTCAGTCGATTTGACTTGCTCGTTGTAATTGTAAACACGTTCATTATTCTAATTAACTGATAAACAGCGGGAATAATTATGTCTATCGAGAGAGAAAGTGTCTACTGTCATCACTTTTCTGTAGGAAGCTAATTAATCAGTCGAGGGCGCTGTATGGACAAGACAGGGATAAGAGCAATCATCGACAATCGATATGGCATGCGGTAACTGCTGAAAGAAGTGGCGTTACGAGGAGGTCGCCCCTTTGAGTCGTCTCGTTTTACACTTTTAATTACAGCCTCCTTGAGCTTCCGATACCTTCGTTAATTACGCAGCTTTGAGAACGATAATTAGAACATTCTAATTAGCACGGAGATGACGAGCTGTGTGTCTTGTAATAAGTGTCACCTAACCCCTGCGAGAGCCGACTATCGGTATCGAGTGAACCTCTGCTAGAAGGAGCGGAAGGGCGCCCCTGAATTTATGTGTGGCTCAGACTCTTGCCTCGGGACGGACAGTAGGCTAAGACCCCAGTGACGACACAGTAGCTGCTGCAAGCAGCTGACTAATGGCCTCCTGTTAAGGATCCGCTTATTCTGTGCCCGAGATAATTTAGGCAACCTCATTTACTCCGAGAGAGGGGTACGGATTTCAACAAGAAAGATAAATGGGTTGGTAGCGGTTTACTCGCGCGAGATCCAAAAGTTCTGTTGCAACTAGTGTCGAGTTACGTAGCTTTACAAATGAAACAGCATGCTCTTTAGAACCATAATGTTGAAAGAAGTAGTAGCCACCAATCGATAATATGTCGCTGGACTTGATTTAATTTTCTTCCTTAACGATTGAACATTTTGTAACTATTTGAAAAGAAGCTTACATCCTACATGAAATGAGACATTACGATGCCATGTCGTTTTCCTATAGTACTAGAGGACTACTATTTTTATCTGCTGTTGTATTCACAGTGTCACCATGTTACACGTGTAGCTCACAAGGAACCCCTTGATTGTGAGGTCGCGAAAGATCAAAGATATTTACACCATTCGACGCCCCACATGTTATCTACCATGCATCCACAACGTAGCCTACTAAAGACGACAGGGGGCGGGACTGTAGGTATCCAATGGTGAGAAGAGCATGCTTAAATGGCGAGTAACTCACAGCAGTGCTTCGTTGATAGCGGTGCTCATACAAAGCAGAACAGTGGCACCGATAAACGAACAATATATATATATATATATATATATATATATATATATATATATATATATATATATATATATAACAACAGTTGCTAAAGATGACATTTCGTCAGAAAGGAATCCAAAGGATTTCACAGAGTGAGAAAAAAGTGGAAGATGAAATATTAGCGTTTCTGCAAGATGGGTCGGTGTAACGTGTGGTGTCATGTACGCTCGACTATGAGAAAAATGTACAAGGGGAGTACAGTGATGACGATACGTGCTTAACAAATGAAACTTATATCCAAACACATGTCAGGCATGTAGTTCATCATCGTTGTCGGGCAGTAATCCACAAATCCCATCTCCAGTGAAATATGATAGAGGATAATCGTTGTCACGGTGCAGGTTCAAAATGTTCAAATGTGTATGAAATCTTATGGGACTTAACTGCTAAGGTCATCAGTCTCTAAGCTTACACACTACTTAACCTAAGTTATCGTAAGGAAAAACACACACACACACCCATGTGCGAAGGAGGACTCGTACCTCCGCCGGGACGGTGCAGGTACTAAACATAATTACGTACGTGGAAGAAGATTCGCAGCATAGTTTTTTATTTGGTTTATTGATTTACAACATCTCCATTACAATATATGTAATAAAACATGTGCGTATTGTGTGTGTGTGTGTGTGTGTGTGTGTGTGTGTGTGTGTGTGTGTGTGTGTTGTGTAGATACTAAACATAATTACGTACGTGGAAGAACATTCGCAGCATAGTTTTTTATAGTTTTTTATTTGGTTTATTAATTTACAACATCTCCATTACAATACATGCAATAAAACATGTGCGTATTGTGTGTGTGTGTGTGTGTGTGTGTGTGTGTGTGTGTGTGTGTTGTGTAGTGTAGTGTTTGTGCTGTATGATGGTGATGATGATCCCATCTCCAGAAGGGCAGGAAGAGGGTGAAAACCGATGCTGGCACATAGTCAGCTCCTCACGAATAGCACCAATGGGGTCGCCGAGCTTAACGACCCCAACCGATTGATGGACTTCATGAGACACAGAAAAGAGGTTTGGTATTTAAACCAGGACACTGGCGCAAAGTCTGGTGATCAGGAACTTTACCTCCCCTTGCCGCCCAAATACTGGCAGTGAAAATTTTTTCCAGCAGCATTATTAAACTGAGCGCGACAGAGATTATAGTGATTTAAAGGGGAGCAGAATATGGTTACACAACTCAAACGGTACTACAGATTCGGAAGAAACAAGACACCGAAAATTTCAAACAAAGTATCAACTTGATGCACAACTAACTGAGGAATCAGCCCAAAAAATTATTGAAGAAATTAATAAACTCCAACCAATCGGAATTTGAAGAGGAACTGCATATGAAAGGAACCCTGGAAATTAGAGGTACCAAAAGAGTTGTATCGAGATCAACTAACAATAGTGCCTTAACGTATTTGTGTACAATTATGCCAATTGTTAATTTGGATGGTAAATTTTCTAGAATGTTATTTATTGTGCTGCAAGAAGTTGGATATGCTCTGCCCCCTACGAGATTTTCTCGCGAGCGTGAGCTTGTAAGGGCGGTAGGAAATATTTACGTCGTGGAAAGCGAAAGTGGGTAAATGGGGCTAAGAGAACCACCCTAGCATTATCGCAGTACAGGCTGTAAAGTCGTTTCAAGTAATATTTTTCTGTCATGTAGTCTTATTTTGGAAGCTGTGTATCTATGAATTCTACAACATATAAAATAGGAGCGGTATCAGAGCTAAATTGAATATCAAGTGTATGATTGTAGTGTATGTAAATAATCACAAATATTGTTGTATAACGAACTAAACTAAATAAGGAACAAACTTCAGTAATCAATACAGCAATAACAAATATCGTCATGTTGTAGAGCAATCCAGAAGATTGTGTTTAAATCAGAATGTCTTGAAGAAGTTATAGAAAAATGAAAATACGAGGGTCGGTCAAAAAGTGATGCCTCCCATTTTTTTTCTACTTAAAAAAATTAAGTTAAGTGAAAAATTTGAATTTGGCGCCATTCCTCAAACCTTCTTCTGCAATCCACTGCAGTAATAACTTTCTGTGTCAACAGGTGGCAGCACAGCAGAAGTTTGTAAGATGGCCGACATCGATGTTCGTTTGAGACAGCGTTGTGTGATTGAATTCTTGAATGCAGAAGGTGAAACGCCCATACGCATTCATGAAAGACTGAAGAAGGTGTATGGTGTTGTGACAGTGGATGTCAGCACTGTTAGACGATGGGTTCGTCGTTGTAAGGAAGCTGAAGGGCAAACACCGTTGACTGACGAAAAGCGGAGCGGCAGGCCGGTGAGTGCAGTGACTCCACACAACATTCAGCAAGTTGATCACATCATTCGTGGTGACCGTCGGGTGACTGCAGATGAAGTGTGTCGCATTATTTCTCTTAGTAAAGGCAGTGTGATCACGATTATTAAACAATTGGGGTACTCAAAAGTTTGTGCACGGTGGGTTCCAAGAATGTTAACCGATCAGAATAAAGAGGCAAGGAAAACAATAGCCTCCCAACACTTGCAGCGCTTCCGTTTGGAGGGAGATGAGTTTCTGAAAAAAATTGTGACCAGGGACGAAACATGGGTGCATTTTTTTTAACCCGAATCAAAGAGGCAGTCAATGGAGTGGCGTCACACAAGCTCGCCGAGGAAGAAAAAATTCAAAACTGTGCGATCGGCAGGGAAAGTTGTGGCAACAGTTTTCTGGGATACAGAGGGTGTGATTCTGGTTGATTTTTTGGAGCAGGGATGCACAATAAATTCTGTTCAATACGTCACAACCCTCAAAAAACTTAAAGCACGTCTTCAGCGAGTTCGCCCAACAAAATCAATGGCAGATGTTCTTCTTTTGCATGACAATGCAAGACCACACACCAGTCGTCACACCTCTGATGAGATTGTCAAAATTGGATGGGAAGTTTTGCCTCATCCCCCATACAGCTCTGACCTGGCACCATCAGACTTCCATCTGTTCGGGCCACTAAAAGAAGCTCATCGTGGGATTCATTTTGAAGATGAGGAGGCCGTCAAAACATCCGTGCGTCAATGGCTTAGGGAGCAGAGCTGTGATTTTTACCGTGCTGGGATACATGCCCTTGTTCAAAGATGGACGAAAACTGTAGAGATGGGCGGAGATTACATTGAAAAATGACAAAAGGATCCTCAATGTTGTGGTTTTCAACCTATGTAATTGCATTTAAATTTCCTGACAATTAAATGTAGAAAAAAAATAGGAGGCATTACTTTTTGACTGACCCTCGTATTATGAGTATCATTTTACTTTTTTACATTTAAAACAGATATATTACGGAAACCTTGAGTGCTTTGTTGTATTGACAACTTTCATTTTAGCGTTTCTCCCAAAATACAAAGAGATTAATTTCTATATTTCGTGTTGTTATTATCTGCTAAGTGGTGAAATGTGTAACTGGAAGTGAGAGGATTCGCTACAGTTTTGTCTCAGTCTTTGTACTGTCTTCATCAAAAATATATATTATTTCAGACAGGAACAGCACATTGCAGCGTAGTTTCTCGACATAAATTCTTTGAAAATTTAATCAAAACTTACAGCAGAATACATTGTGAGCATTAATTGCTTTAAGCATTTATAGAGTATGCTGTTACTGTTGCAATACAGATTGCTACACAGAATCACATATAATTTTATCTGAAGAATATTTTTCGTTACCATTTATGTTGTGTCAAAAACCGCAATAGATTTGTAATTCATTGAGTAAGGGACATTTCTAAAATATAGCAGTGCTATACATGATGAGTATAAAATGATGCATTGTTTTATATAAGAATCACGTTACTTTCGCTTGTGCTGGCACTGAAATCCCTGAACTGTTTGTGCACATCTACTTCACAGTGGTGTCTGTGCCAGTGGGTACAGTTTACCAGTAACGCAGTAGCTCTCTTCTGCCACCATTTCATTTTCGGATCATGTGCGAAGAGCACCTGCTGATACTCTAACTCTGACCGTACCTTAACTGTCGTTACGTGAGCTGTATGTAGTGGAATGTGATGCGTTTTTGCTTCATTATCTTAGAACGTTCACTCTCGGAATTTGAAAGCAATATTTTACATGAACTAAAGAATCTCTCCTTGTAGCCTATTTCTTACAATTCCCTCCCCCCTCCCCGCCCAATTTTTTTCTCCTGCCAAACCAAGTTGTGGAAGCGTGAAATGTGTTACAAGCTTGGCAGAACAGAATGACAGTTGCGACTGATCAAGGTGGTGTAATAAAACAATACTGAGCTTTTTCAACTATTTTATTGCATTACGTTATTTTTAATTTTCTAGGTCAGTTGCAGTTTTCGTAGTTACATTTTTCTGAATTTAGTAACAAACTGAAACTGTGCTTTCATGTCATACCCAACTTCGTCGTTGAACAGCGTCACAAAGCTTCCACCGTTACCTAATAAGGCATTCACAGGACTAACCTGAATCCCATCGACCAAATACCGGCAGTTTTTCACAATTCTAAGCATTTCGGTAAAAGCGACCCGGGATCTCAGGTGGCTCGTTATAGAGTAATAAAGCAGATATAATTCCTTCGATTTGTCACTCCATTTACATTCGGAAGAGTGAACCTTTAAAAATGCAATCACCAAAACACAGAAGGGCTCGGTTTCTCATTGTCTCCAACGTACAGATGCAAAATTATTATGACGTGGTCGTCGTAGCTACAGTAAAAGCTCCGCAGGAGATAGTCGTGCCAATCTCCATTGCATTCAGTGAACCCGTACACGAGATGCATGTCGGGCAACTCTTTATCAGTGTACCTATCTGTACTGCTGAGTATCACTAGCTGCGTGGAACTAACACTGCCAGGAAAACAAACGCAGGACGGAACCGACCAGTACTGAATGGAAGTTTGAAGACAGAGAATAGAGCGAGCATTACTATTGTCAACAGCAGGTACCATGAGTGAGCGGATCAAGTTTGTTTCTCAGAAAATCGGTAGCTCAGTGGTTGTGAGCTATTTTGAGCACAAGATAGGTACAAAAACAAATCGGTGTAAGGAATCATATGTAATGAAATTACTCTGCAACGATACATAAGAGACCACTGGTCCCTTATACGCAAATATTTGGTAAAAACCCTGACGAGAATCGGAAATTTTGTCGGTGGAACTATGGTGAAGCCCGTATGGTTCAAATGGCTCTGAGCACTATGGGACTTAATTTCTGAGGTCATCAGTCCCCTAGAACTTAGAACTACTTAAGCCTAACTAATCTAGGGACATCACACACATCTACGCCCGAGGCAGGATCCGAATCTGTCAACATGGCGGTCGCGCGGTTCCAGACTGTAGCGCCTAGAACCGCTCGGCCACTCCGGAAGGCGAAGCCCGTATATGTGTCGTGTTGTGCATAGTGAAGATCCTATCACACGTCTTTCATGTACAGTTTATGTAGCTTCTGAGGGGGTTTCCTCGTTAGTAGAAAATATTACATACTACTTAGCATCCAATCTTCAATCCAGTCACATATTTTTAACACAAAATTAAAAAAAAATGTAAAAAGATACGCAACATCAAGGAATTATTCGAATGGGGCGGAAATCGGTAGATGTGATACTCATGCACAGACAAACAAGCGATTAGAGTTTCAGAAACGAGAATAATATTCTCAAGAGAAAGAGCTTTACAAATTGAGTAAGTCAATGATGCGTTTGTCCACATCTGGCCCTTATGCAGGAAGTTGTTCAGCTTAGTATTGACTGACAGAGTTGGATGTCCTCCTGATGATCAACTTGCCAAACTCTGACCAATTGACGCGCTACATCATCAGAATCCCGCCCTGGTTGAAGGGCTCTGCCCAGAGTGCTTCTGGAGACAAATCCGTCAAGTTTTTTGGACAAGGTAGGGTTTAGCAACCTCAGAATCAAGCACCAGGAACTGTCGCCTCGTGCGGATGGGCATTATCTTACTGAAATTGAAGCCTAGGGTGGTTTACCATGAAGGGCAACAGAACCGAGCGTACCGCTGTGCTGTAAGGATGCCGCCGATGACAACCGAAGGCATTTGGTCTTGAAACGCAATAACATACCAGTGTGTCAGGGTGTCTCTACACACGTCTCATACTAGGTCCCCTTCCTCATCTAAGACGACTTCTCGTTCTTCTTCTATCACATCAAACAAATCTTCCCCCTCATAGAGGCTTTCAATGTATTCTTTCCACCTATCCGCTCTTTCCTCTGCATTTAACAGTGAAATCCCGTTTGCACCCTTAATGTTACCACCCTTGCCCTTAATGTCATCGAAGGTTGTTTTGACTTTTCTGTAAGGTGAATCTGTTTATTTTTCGCTTTCTTCGCATTTTTCATGCAAACATTCCGTAGCTTTCGTGTTCTCACTATTTATTTCATTCCTCAGCGACTATTGTTTCTATGTTCCTGAGTTCCCCGGAACATTTTTCTACTTCCTGCTTTCATCGATCAACTGAAGTTTTTCTTCCGTTACCCGTGGTTTTTTCGCAGTTATCTTCCTTGTATCTATGTTATTCTTTCCAACGTCCGTGATGGCCCTTTTTAGAGATGTCCATTCCTCTTTAACTGGTATGCCTAATGAGCTATTCCGTATCGTTGTATCTGTAGCCTTAGAGAACTTCAAGCGTATCTCGTCTTATCTTAGCACTTCAGCATGAAACGTTTCTGTTTAAGGATAGATAAATGTAAACCCCAGGACTGAAATAATTTTTGTAAGCCTACGTAAGAAACGGTGTATTTTTGTATTAATTCCGTGTATTTTCATGAAATTGTCTTACCATGTAAAATTGTAATTGATTCTTAAATGTCTGAGAACATACAGACGTTAAAATTAACGACAGAAAGCAATTGTATTTTTTAATTAGCAAATAGTGCATCAGACGCAGTGCGAGCGGAAACAACAACCGACTTTTATGTAATCAGTCGCTCCGGAAAGGAGAGCAGCGAAGTCTCTCGAACTATTCTCCACCCAAGAGGCTTCCAGAACAGGAAGAGACTGAGGAAAAATGACAGTAAAGTTGCCTTTAGTTGTCTGCTTGTATATAAACAAGAGCGGCGCCTGGCTTGCTCTTTCTCGATATCCCTACCTCTCCTGAGGTCCGCTCTCTACTGATGTCTCCGCTCTTGTCGATCGCTCTCTCTTAATGATCTCTCTTAATGATCTTATATTCTCCTGTAAGCTATTCTTCTACTTCTTCCCTGCAGCTGCATTTGAGTTCTCCATAACCATTAGATTTTCATCTGCCTTTACGTACAATATTACCCTTTCAATCTTTTCACATACATTCTCTATCTCTTCATCTTCTGCTTGCAATGACGGCATGCAGACGTGAACCATCGTAGTCGGTGTTGATTTGCTGTTGATTCTGATAAGAATAACCCTATTACTGAACTGTGCACAATAATACACTCTTTGCCCTACATTTCTATTCATAACGAATCCTGCTTCCTTTATACCATATCTTGCTGCTGCTGATATTACCCAATACTCATTTGACCAGAAATCTTTGTTTTCTTTCCATTTCACTTCACTGACCCGTAATATATCTATAATGAGTCTTTTCATTTCCGTTATCTGAATGGGGTCCTATTCCAGAATCTTTTGCCAATGGAGAGATTATCATGACACTTTTTCAATTACAGGCCACACATTCTGCCTAAACAAGTTACATACCTTTAATGCAGGGGTTTTCATTGCCTTTTGCGTCCTCACGCAGTTGAACATTGCTGATTCTTCCGCCTTTAGGGGCAGTTTGGCACCCTTAGGAGAAGAGAGTGCCCTGAACATCTGTCGCCTCCTCCGTCCTCTTTGACGAGGCTGTTGGCAGAATGTGGGTGACTTCTTATGCCGAAAGTCTTCAACCACCAGAGGTGATTATTAATCAGAATTTAAGCAGTGGTGGGTTTTGAAGCCAGGTCCAAGGACGTTTTGACTACTAATCAAAGACGCTACCCCTATACCGGTGCAAACTTATAGCGACGATACTCTGCACCCCGTTTTGTTGAACTTCATGGGAAGCCATCCGGTTTTACATTTCAGTAAGAGAATGCCTGCCCGCACACGATGAGACATTCTACTGCTTGTCTTGGGCTCGCCAAACCCTACATTGGCCAGCTAGGTGGCCGAATGTCTCCCCAATTCAGAACGTTTGTAGCAATCAACTCGGTATCCTAACGATCTAAGGTGCCAATTGGACAGATTTTGGCATGTTATCCTTCAGGGGGGTATCCTACAAGTCCTTCAGTCAATGCCAAGCTGGATAACTACTTGCATAAGAGCCAGAGGTGGACCAACTCTTTATTGACTTTCTTAATTTGTAAAGCTCTTTCTATTAAATAAATCAACCTTTTTTCTGAACTGTAATAGTTTATTTGCCTGCACATATACATCACATCTACCGATTTCCGTTCCATTCGGGTAATTCTTTCGTAGTGAGTTTTTTGTGTCTTAGAGTGTATATTGCTAGACTGTAACAGCAAAGAGAGAAAAAGTTGTGGCCAGTTGTTCGTTATTCTGTGTAATTTATCATGTATGTAAGTAGAGGTTCTGTAATTCTTTATTTATTTTTTATTGTAGATTATCAGGATTGGTTTAAAAAGTATCATGTGAGATAATAATCTACAATTTTCTTAGTGCCTTAGTTGTGAGGAGACGGTTTGTGTTTATGGTTCTTCTACGCACGGAATACGTTCTGTATTTCCTTATGATGTTTTCGAAATTATATATGCAAGATATACTACTGTTTAGCGTTTTCGCTTCATTGGCAAATGTCAACATGTCATTGCAATAATTATCCAAAGATGATAAAAAGTACTCTGCAGACTTCATAAAAGATCTCAGCGCCTCAGCTCCAAGCCGGAGGCTGCCGATTATTTGTCAGATGACGCAATCCTTCAGTCCAATGCAACTGGAATTCAATTGAGTTATGAAGCAATCTAAGAGAAAGAACGACTGAAATTATAATGCAATTATTCCCTCGAAGGGAAGCGTAGAAGGGAAAAAATTTCATGTCGGAATGGCTGCTTCTAAAATTGATCTCTGTGACGGGCTTGGATTTTATTTGATTCTTTTTACTCCGCTCACTTTCATTTTGTAGAATGAAATCCTTCGAGAATTCACTTCATGTGCAGGTGACCAACGACGAATTCTCTTTAGTTCCGAAATCTTTCTGGGAATTGCAGAAAGTTTTGCTAGCATCATTCAGTAAACAATGTACAGGTTTTCTCGACAACCAACGAAAGATATTAAATATTCCGTAAGTTTTTACTTTTCCTTTAATAAAATGCCTCCATACCACACTTCATTTATAGGTCGTTGAGTATCACAAGTGTTCATTATTTGGAACGTAGGTTTTCGTGACCATATTCTTAGACAAAATTGTCTCTGTTTTCTCACTGCGTTTGTCTTAAATAAGGTAGCATAGCTCACGTGGCAAGAAAGGAGAATGTTATTCATCGTTATTCTTGATACGAATAGACAAAAAACATAATTTTTGCCAGTGCACGATTATTTTCTGTGTACATTTTTCGTATCTGGTGCCGCAGCTACAAATTTGTGAGAAGACAATTCAAATTTCCAGGTTGGCTGTATTTTGATCACAGCCATTTATTTTCAAATGGAATTATCTTTTTTCGGTGCATTCTTTTGCTCTAAATCTCAATACTGTTTTATGTACTGAACTGTAAAATCTCATAAGTGTCTTATGCATAGAGCCTACACTCTACAAACATTATTTTATTTGTTTTGTTTTACCTGTAATTGGCGTTTGGTGTACGTAAGATGAAGCCAGCATCGATCACAGGAATGATACAACGCATAGACGGATTTTTCTCAGGAAATTGCAACTTGTAAGCGTACTGGTTCAGATGGCTCTGAGCACTATGGGACTTAACATCTGAAGTCATCAGCCCTCAGAACTTAGAACTACTTAAACCTAACTAACCTACGGACATCACACACATCCATGCCAGAGACAGGATTCGAACCTGCGACCGTAGCACTCACGTAGTTCCGGACTCAAGCGCCTAGAACCGCTTGGCCACTCCGACCGACTGTAAGTGTACTGCTCACTTTAACAGTCGAGCGAGCGCGCCGTATTTTATAACATGAGGAGGCGCGTGGCGTTTTTTACACTTATGTAAAGAACAGCTATCTTATCAACATATATGAGCAGCATCACAGTTTAATCTTTATTTAAGTAAACAACGACAAAATAAACTTGCAATATACGAGCTAAATCACTGTTTCCTTAAACAACAATAAAATGAACATTCGTTGTATGACTTCGTCACCGCATACAAGTGTTATCACACAGTAATGGCCTAATCGAAGCATTAAGCAGCACATTTGTGGCAGATTTCATCCAACCGTTTATTCTATTGCTAAGTATCTCATGGATAACAGTACAAGACCATGTTATTTGTGGTTGGTGCATTTCATACATAGGCGTGCTCGCTCGAGGATTAAGTTTGGATTACCATGTACGTGAATCCTAACATGCACTGATTTGGAAAAGTTATGCCATTTTAAGTTTTGATTCATGTATCACATTTAGGACTGCGGTATATCAAAGGAGTAAAGGAAGTTATTTCATCAGTTAACAATTACTTTATGGGTGCAACGGCATCTAGTACGCGTAGCAAGAAAAAATTGAATGTAATTGAACATGAGAAATTATCTCTAATAGCTCAGCAAATATGGAAGTGTTTAAGCAACTTCACTTGTAGCCAGCTGCCGTGCCATTTAGATGTGAGCGCCAGACTGTAATAATAACACTAAAATGTAACACATCGAACATATACTTCACTGTAGAATAAAGTACATCGTCTCTGCAACCTGAATCAGAGTCAAGACTTACTTTACCTGATAAATCATGCAAAAAATGGGATGTACAATTTTCATAATAATATGTGTTAATTTTGATGTGAAATGTAGTAAGAAAATTGCAAAACGTGTCGGAACAGGCCTCGAAACCCTTAACGCTCAACGCTGCCGACTGACCGCCGTATCGTCCTCAGCAGAAGGCATCAGTGATTGCGGATATGGAGGGGGATCTGGTCAGCACCCCGCTGTCCCAGTCGTTGTCAGCTACATCTCAGTCCAGTAACTCCTCAATTGACCTCACAATGGCTGAGTGCATCTCGCGTGCCAACAGCGCTCGGCAAATCTGATCGGTCAGCCATCCAAGTGCTAGCCAAGCAGCCAACAGTGGTTAACTTCGGTAATCTGACGGTAACAGGTGATACCCCTGCGGCCCCTTTTTGTTATTTTGTTTTGTTTTGTTTTTGCATGTTGGTATTTCGGGACAATTCCGACATATTCTTCTGTTTGAGGTCAGTAGATTGGTGACAGTAGCGCAGGCAGCCAGATACATTTGGACCGTGTATGGCGATAACGCCACTGGACAGAACACGCCAAGAAAATAGTTTTTCTCGTTTTAAGGAGACTCGTTGTGATATTAGTGACTCTCCACGTTTATAAAGACTTTCGGAGTTTCATGAAGATAGTGTAAACGCATTAATCCAGTGTGATCCACGTCAGTGTACTCGAGAATTGGCAAATGTGATGAACTGTGATTTTTCCACTATCTTGCGACATTAAACTTATGAGAAAACGTTATGAACTTATGCACCAACCTCGCGAATAATGTAGCAGAGAAACTGAAATGAGAGATATTTAAATACCACTTCATACAATCGGCTTTATAAAAGCGGGTAAAGATGATAACAGACTTCTGTTAGTGCATAAGTAGCATGTGGTACGAAAAGTTCAAATACGTTAAAACAGCATGTAAACAGAGTTTAGTACAAGTCACTAACCATTTAGAAAGTTTCATTGCTGGGAAGAATGACTATACTGAATGTAATGTCATTAGAAGTAAGTGATGACAGGCAGATTCTTTATCAAGTGTCTTAGCATACTAGCTTCACAACAAAACAAAGAACAGGTAACCCGATGTGGAATACAAGTTAAATTCGTGAAAGGCATAGCGATGTCGCAACGTAAATCAATGAAAAGTTAACCATTAAACATAAGTACGTTGTCTAGACACAACACAACTACATGATACCATGTAACGAAGTCGGGGTCACGTGGCGGCATTAAACCCGAATATGTCTCCTCTTAACCACGGAGCATGCCGAAGTAAGTATTCAGACGCCATTACCAACTTTCATTGTCATCAGACGAAGTTCTCACTGGCCCATTCACCCGGAAGCACAAAATATGCTTTCCATAAAACTCATGACAAACTACTAATACGCTAAATAGTTGAAATATAGAAATAATAAAAAGAAAAATTGAAACTTGCAATTTAAAAGCCAGCTTTCAAATGAAATATACGTGTAGGTTTCAAATTTTTGAATAGTCCAAGGACAATGCCTAAGTTGCATTTTGTGATTCGCGGATGGCGATGACAATAATGGTAAACTTGTGTTTCAACTTCCTCTGTGTCTTGCACGTGGTGTTTTCTGGTAAAATGAAAATAATATATTTAAATAATCTTCCGATGTCGAGATGGAGGAAAACTTTGGAATGTGTCTACACCGATCCTGCAAGCGTGACTGGGGTTCTGTGTGATAAGGAAAGCCGTCCTTAAGATTCGATACCGCATGCCGCATGTGCAGTCCATAAACCATGATAGGTTTTCCTTAAATAAGTAAAAATGTATTGCTCCCATCGAAAAATGTAAAATAGAAAAGCTGTAGGACTGAAAATGATACATCTATTGGTTTTTTAAGTATCGATTGTTTTTTATGTTTAGGGATACATCGAAAAAACTGTTAGAAATAGCGTTCTCTATAACTTGTTGACATTCACGATCCCATACTTGCCATTTACTTTCAGTATAGCCCGCGGTAATTCAAGAAAGTACCTATGCGAAAGATTGAAAAATAATTATTATTTTTCGAGAGATATTGATTTTTGGAAGGAAGTTGCTCTCGAGATGTGGCTACATCTTCTCAGCGGATGTCTCTATTGGCTTTATGTTTATTTTCTTTGTAAAGCGATGTGATACAACACTATTGTATAATACTGTGTTTACGGTTTTTCTAATTGTGAGGATGAGAAAATAAATGTTTAAAAAATGGTACTTTAGTTGGGAGTGTTTTTTTAACTAACAAATTTATCGAAATCACTTTTTGACCCTTATAATTAATGAAATCGTAAAAAATTATTTATTGACGTGGCAGCACAACTATTTGCACGGAAAATAAGCCTAAAGCCGATACTTGAAGGGCAATGCGCTGACGAGTATAGCCAATTACCGTAACACTTTTTTTTGAAAAATTGATATCTCTCGAAAAATGATTAATGCTGTCTAATTTTTCGGAGAAATACTCTTTTCACTTAGCACGGGATATACTTACATAACTAGTATGAGAACGTGAATGTTAACGAGTTACAGAGAACCCGACTTTTAACGGTTTCTTCGAACTTTCTCGATATATAGGAAAGCAATATTGTTGTTGTTGTTGTTGTGGTCTTCAGTCCTGAAACTGGTTTGATGCAGTTCTCCATGCTACTCTATCCTGTGCAAGCTTCTTCATCTCCCAGTACCTACTGCAACCTACATCCTTCTGAATCTGCTTAATGTAGTCATCTCTTGGTCTCCCTCTACGATTTTTACCCTCTACGCTGCCCTCCAATACTAAATTGGTGATCCCTTGATGCCTCAGAACATGTGCTACCAACCGATCCCTACTTCTGGTCAAGTTGTGCCACAAACATCTCTTCTCCCCAATCCCATTCAATACTTCTTCATTAGTTATGTGATCTACCCATCTAATCTTTAGCATTCTTCTGTAGCACCACATTTCGAAAGCTTCTAATCTCTTCTTGTCAAAACTATTCATCGTCCATGATTCACTTCCATACATGGCTACACTCCAGAAAAATACTTTCAGAAATGACTTCCTGACACTTAAATCTATACTCGATGTTAACAAACTTCTCTTCTTCAGAAACGCTTTCCTTGCCATTGCCAGTCTACATTTTATATCCTCTCTACTTTGACCATCATCAGTTATTTTGCTCCCCAAATAGCAAAACTCCTTTACTACTTTAAGTGTCTCACTTCCTAATCTAATCCCCTCAGCATCACCCGACTTAATTCGACTACATTCCATTATCCTCGTTTTGCTTTTGTTAATGTTCATCTTATATCCTCCTTTCAAGACACTATCGATTCCGTTCAACTGCTCTTCCAAGTCCTTTGCTGTCTCTGACAGAATTACGATGTCATCGGCGAACCTCAAAGTTTTTATTTCTTCTCCATGGACTTTAATACCTACTCCGAATTTTTCTTTTGTGTCCTTCACTGCTTGCTCAATATACAGATTGAATAACATCGGGGATAGACTACAGCCCTGTCTCACTCCCTTCCCAACCACTGCTTCCCTTTCATGTCCCTCGACTCTTATAACTGCCATCTGGTTTCTGTACAAATTGTAAATAGCCTTTCGCTCCCTGTATTTTACTCCTGCCACCTTCAGAATTTGAAAGAGAGTATTCCAGTCAACATTGTCAAAAGCTTTCTCTAAGTCTACAAATGCTAGAAACGTAGGTTTGCCCTTCCTTAATCTAGCTTCTAAGATAAGTCGTAGGGTCAGTATTGCCTCACGTGTTCCAACATTTCTACGGAATCCAAACTGATCTTCCCCGAGGTTGGCTTCTACTAGTTTTTCCATTCGTCTGTAAAGAACTCGCGTTAGTATTTTGCAGCTGTGACTTATTAAACTGATAGTTCGGTAATTTTCACATCTTTCAACACCTGCTTTCTTTGGGATTGGAATTATTATATTCTTCTTGAAGTCTGAGGGTATTTCACCAGTCTCATACATCTTGCTCACCGGATGGTAGAGTTTTGTCAGGACTTGCTCTCCTAAGGCCGTCAGTAGTTTCAATGGAATGTTGTCTACTCCAGGGGTCTTGTTTCGACTCAGGTCTTTCAGTGCTCTCTCAAATTCTTCACGCAGTATCGTATCTCCCATTTCATCGTCATCTACATCCTCTTCCATTTCCATAATATTGTCCTCAAGTACATCGCCTTGTATAGACCCTCTATATACTCCTTCCACCTTTCTGCTTTCCCTTCTTTGGTTAGAACTCGGTTTCCATCTGAGCTCTTAATATTCATACAAGTGGCTCTCTTTTCTCCAAAGGTCTCTTTAATTTTCCTGTAGGCAGTATCTATCTTACCCCTAGTGAGATAAGCCTCTACATCCTTACATTTCTCCTCTAGCCATCCCTGCTTAGCCATTTTGCACTTCCTGTCGATGTCATTTTTGAGACGTTTGTATTCCTTTTTGCCTGCTTCATTTACTGCATTTTTATATTTTCTTCTTTCATCAATTAAATTCAATATTTCTTCTGTTACCCAAGGATTCCTACTAGCCCTCGTCTTTTTACCTACTTGATCCTCTGCTGCCTTCACTACTTCATCCCTCAAAGCTACCCATTCTTCTTCTATTGTATTTCTTTCCCCCATTCCTGTCAATTGCTCCCTTATGCTCTCCTTGAAACTCCGTACAACCTCTGGTTCTTTTCGTTTATCCAGGTCTCATCTCCTTAAATTCCCACCTTTTTGCAGTTTCTTCAGTTTTAATCTACAGGTCATAACCAACAGATTGTGGTCAGAGTCCACATCTGCCCCTGGAAATGTCTTACAATTTAAAACCTGGTTCCTAAATCTCTGTCGTACCATTATATAATCTATCTGAAACCTGTCAGTGTCTCCAGGCTTCTTCTATGTATACAGCCTTCTTTTATGATTCTTGAACCAAGTGTTACCTATGATTACGTTGTGCTCTGTGCAAAATTCTACCACGCGGCTTCCTCTTTCATTTCTTTGCCCGAGCCCATATTCACCTACTACGTTTCCTTCTCTCCCTTTTCCTACTACCGAATTCCATTCACCCATGACTATTAAATTTTCGTCACCCTTCACTATCTGAATAATTTCTTTTATTTCATCATACATTTTTTCAATTTCTTCGTCATCTGCAGAGCTAGCTGGCATATAAACTTGTACTACTGTAGTAGGTGTGGGCTTCGTATCTATCTTGGCCACAATAATGCAATCACTATGCTGTTTGTAGTAGCTTACCCGCATTCCTATTTTCCTATTCATTATTAAACCTACTCCTGCATTATCCCTATTTGATTTTGTGTTTATAACCCTGTAGTCACCTGACCAGAAGTCTTGTTCCTCCTGCCACCGAACTTCACTAATTCCCACTATATCTAACTTTAACCTATCTATTTCCCTTTTTAAATTTTCTAACCTACCTGCCCGATTAAGTGATCTGATATTCCACGCTCCGATCCGTAGAACGCCAGTTTTCTTTCTCCTGATAACGACATCCTCTTGAGTAGTCCCCACCCGGAGATCCGAATGAGGGACTATTTTACCTCCGGAATATTTTACTCAAGAGGATGCCATCATCATTTAATCATACAGTAAAGCTGCATGCCCTCGGGAAAAACTACGGCTGTAGTTTCCCCTTGCTTTCAGCCGTTCGCAGTACCAGCACAGCAATGCTGTTTTGGTTATTGTTACAAGGCCAGATCAGTCAATCATCCAGACTGTTGCCCCTGCAACTACTTAAAAGGCTGCTGCCCCTCTTCAGGAACCACACGTTTGTCTGGCCTCTCAACAGATACCCCTCCGTTGTGGTTGCACCTACGGTACGGCTATCTGTATCGCTGAGGCACGGAAGCCTCCCCACCAACGGCAAGGTCCATGGTTCATGGGGGGGGGGGGGGGGGGGGAAGCAATACTTATGAAAAACCAATAAACAGATATTGTTAAGCCCTTCACCTTCCTCCTATAACATTTTTCGATCAGAAATATATGTTTTTACTTATTTAAGCAAAACCGTTTTTTGCAAATTTATTGGTTTTTGGCCATATTCACTACCTTGGACCGAATTACACGAAAAAGAAACTATATTTATTATTTAATTCCCTATATCCTCATATTTTTATTTTCGGGTAGAAATTTTGGTAAATTTAAATGTAGGGAGTTTCAGCGTGCTTGGACCATATACAGGGTGAGAATTATTGAACTGTATAAAAAAGAAACCTAAATTAGTTATAAACTAGGGAGTGCACACAGTTTATTCAATATGTGAACGTCACTACAGATATTCGGTTTTAGTTTAAGACATGCTCGATATGCCTGCCATCATTGGCGATAATGTGGCGCAGACGAATAGCGAGGTTCTGCATGACCGCTAAAATGTCGGAACGTCGATGGTGTCGATGGCCTTCTGAAAGACTGTTCTCAGCTCAGCAATAGTTTTAGGGTTATTTCTGTACACATTGTCTTTAACACAGCCCCACAAAAAGGAGTCACATGTGCTCAGATCCGAATAACATGGCAGCCAATCGAGCCCATGCCAGAAGCCTCTATGTACCCTACAGCCAGAATGCTCCTCCAGAACATCAAGCGCTCTCCTGCTCCGACGGCGTCGACCTCCGTCTTCCATGAACCACATCTCGTCGAATTTAGGGTCACTTTCGATATTGGAGATGAAATCATCTTCCAAAACCTTCACGAATTGTTTAGTAGTCACTGTGCCCTTAAGGAATATCACAGCGATTATTCCGTGACTGGACATTGTACACCACACAGTCATTCGTTGAGGGTGAAGAGACTTCTCGATCGTGAAATGCGTGTTCTCAATCCCCCAAATGTTCCAATTTTATTTATCGATGAATCCATCCAAATGAAAGTGGGCTTCCTCGGTAAACCAAACTATACATGTAAATACTAATCCCCTCGTGCCCCGCGGCCAACCGTGCAGCTTGAACGCTCTAATTCAAACCGGAATTGACGACGATTTATTTCACATAGTTCAATAATTATCACCCTGTAGGTAAGACATGCTATATCAGATAACTGAAATGACGCCAAATGTTGCCTGAAGACAAATGGGACATCTAACTCGGAGAACAAGCAGACAATAGTTTATTTCAGAGCAATTCTATCAAGCGTGTACCGTGAGTATGTCGACGCGGGGTAAACTACACCCATCAAAATCATTTATCATGACGAAAACGCTTTGATAATAGAGGCCGCAGTCGACAACAGCATACTCTAACAGCGAATAGGCCGAAAACAGTAGAGCAAAGCATGTGCCAATTTAATGATGACTAATATCGTCTGGTGAGGAGTCATTTCGTCTGGAACCACCTCCTTGTCATCGGTTACAGGAAACATACCTTAAACGCGTAGGTTTGCTCAGAATACGTTTCAGGATACATAGGTTAGCAGGGGTGCGGGAACACGGCCTTGAATCACTCGGAGGTAGGAAATTATTATCTGAAATTACGAATTGCTGAGCACGTTCCTACTTACCCATAGTGTGTTCTAAATCTAACCAGAATGACAAAAGAGGAAGTATTCAGTTTGTCTACGGGCGTCGTACAGACAGAAGGTGTTTGTATCATAATGTGTGTGACGGTTACATGGGCTGAAAAGGAGTCCTTGTGACAGTTACATTGTCGTTCACTGGTGAATGATACTTTAAGTTACTGCCCGATCAAGAGCATCTGCTTTTTAGTTACAGCACTCTGCACACAATTCTCTAACATTTGTAGCAAAATACATAATCTCATTGACTTTAAATTCTGTCAATAAATTCTAAGGAATCTGTATGGACATAAGAGTGCTTGTAGGACATGATAATGCAGTGACTGTGTTATTCTGATAAAGATGAAAAGGTACTGCGGCGACTACAGCCGTGATGAAGTATACTATAAGTATTCGCAGCTGTAGAATGGAAAGACGACAGCGAAAATTTGTGCTGGACCGGGACTCGAACCAGGATATCTCGCATATCGCGAGCGGTCTCTTAACATTTGTCCCGGTCCGGCAGAAATCTTCATTGTCGTTTTTCCATTCTACAGCTGATGGTTGTCATTATTCGCAACTGCGAATACATTTATTGTATCTAAGAATGCTTCTATGGCAAGTAGTTCCCTTTAACTAACACACATTTATTTTACCTGCTACGAATGATGAGTACATTTATTATAATATAACGTCCCAATCAGATGGGAGCAGTGATGTACTGTAATACCAGAAAATAATGTCTGAAATATGAAAATAATCATATCTGGAAAACAAGTGAACTGGTCTGGGGAAGAACGAGAAACAATATCGAAAAGTCATGAAAATAGAAAATGAGAGCAAATCAATACAAATGTTGTTAAGAAAGCAATAGAAAGAGATACAAATGAGGAAAACTGGAGGTGTGTTGGATAAGGGACGGATATGCTGCTTCGCTGGAGAACATTGCTCTTGATTGTTGCTTGACTTTGGTTATGACACAGATTAGTACACAGCTTGTTCTTAGGACCATATCTCTGATATGTGAAAGAATTGGAGTTACGCCAAGATTCTGGTTGTATCAGAGCTTCTATTGTGGTTCTGGAATGATGTTAAGTGTTTGAGATGGGAAGAGAATTATTATGGAATCAAGTTACTAGAAAACCAATTAAAAAGACAGATGACTTAAAAATGACATTAATTAACCTGTCACAACCAACACTCATGAGCTTAAGAAGGAAGATATTGATTAAACAACCTATTATTACATACGTAATTTACACATATAGCGGTTGCTAGCTCGAGTTGTCTGGGTTATCCACTTTTTCTAACTCGCTGAACTACGTTACAGACAGAGTGATCGATAGGACTAATGCGGGAACAGGTTTTTGTTTTATGTTGGTCCGAAATATTTTTCTGAAGTTGTGAACTGCATGTAGGCACGACAGAGATATCAAGTATACTGGACACTCCATTCCGCTCAGTTTAGGGTCTCAGTGAAGAATATGTATAGATCTTTTACTGTTTATAGATTGGCACATGGAGTAACGTAAAAGAAATTTGTCTCTGAAGTACTTGCTGTTCAGCTTCTGATGCAATATGAAGACCATATGTGACTTCTTAAGTCCCTGTTTAAGACCCTTGACTTGTGCATATAGTGTATTCAGTTGATCCTTATGCAGTATGTCTAAGATATTGTCGATCAGTTAATAAGTCAAATATGTAGGAATACTCACCCAGAGTAGTTAAAGGCGGAAGTATCTCTTCAACCTAGTCGCGAGAAAGACGGGTGAGAATTTATTTGAAGAGTTTTACGGAAGTGTAATTCATGCCCAACAGAATTCGCATAAAAAATCTTCGTCCTTATAACTAAATGATTTTCGACGCTCATGGATGCTTGCCAGACTGGACTAAAAGAAGAGGTAGAAGGATTTAAAGAACGAGGATGTTCCGCATAGGTTCATTTAGTCAGCATTTAAGTGTGACGGTAATGTTAATTTATTCTTCCGTCGCTGCTTGGTTGAAGAACGCTGTATTTATGAACGAAAACATAAAATTTGGGTGTCCTACAATATTAACGGTGGAGCACCTACATTTCGTCCTTTTCATTAGCATATGCCTAATTAATGGTCAACAGTTTACCGTGAGAGACTTTACAAGGAATGTTTGACGAATCGATAAGTGTTTTGTTAGAAAATTACTGAGAGCCGTTATTCCTAAACGATTCAAAATGCAAAAACACGTCACTCCTCCATCACACGTCTTACGTAGTGACCGTGAGACCGTGAAGGTACAAGGAGTGGAATTCAGGCTCACATGGATCGGTGTGACCTCACTTCCTTTACGTGTATCTTTTGCAGGTGTGATTTTGATTGAGAAGGGAGAGGAATGGAGGAATTCTAATTGACTATGTATCAACTACTGCACACGTAAAAAGTGCTTGCGAAGTAAAGATGTGGATATGATACTGAAGAAAGGTCAGTCTTCATATCTAACATACTTTTAGGGATGACATTTGGATACAACTATTGCTCGTCAGAATATAATGAAGAACGGGAAACAGCAGAAAAGTAACGAAACGAGCCACGACGGACCCTAAGAGCACGTTTTCCATCAAAATTTCACCAGTCCACAGAAGACTCGTGCTCTTCATCTCTGGTAGCTGTCGTGTTAAAATGCTCTTTTGTCCTTATCCTACCTAAGTTTGTTAGTCACGTTAAATAATACGGGTTCTATGAGTGTCATCTTCAAAATCATCCTTAGTTTTTATCGTGAATGTGTACCATTTTAAGGCAACCCGTTTGCTGACAATACGTTGTGTATTCCAAAACATTCGATGCTTCATATAATATGTTGTTTGCAACGTAATCACGTCATGAGTTTGCTTTTTGCTATTTGGTTATACACTGACAAAAACATCTGGATACTCTACGTTATGAGTAAATGATCACTACATGCCATGAGATGTGGACCAGGTTGTATAAAAGGCGGCGGGGCGTACTGAATTGTTAGTAGAAAAGCAGTAGCAACAGAATGGGTCGGTCGCGAGGGCTCAATGGCTTCGAAGTAGATCAGCCATTGGATGTGACCTGGGGAAGAAATCCACCAAGGACATTTTAACCCTTCTAAAGCTACTCAGGTCAACTGTTAGTTAGGTAGTTTGAAAAATAGACGTGTAGCAACAACCACGGATAAGCTAAAACCAAGCAGACGTGATGTACATGAAACGTCGAGCATTGCAGAGGGTGGCTCTAAAAATCGCATGAAATCAGCGGAAGGGTTCACTCTTGACTTCCAAAGCTGTAATAGAAGTTGTGATGACCTCAAGCCACAGGAGAAATAATTATCAAAATCTGAGCTGTGAAACCATAAAAAATTCTAGTTGGAAAACCACACTCTTTGTTATACTTCTCAATTGGTCACGATCCCACTTTGTTTATGAACTGAAAACTCTAATATTCACGAGAAACTGCTCTGAAATTAACCTGAACCGACAAAATTGTATATATATTCTCTGAAACTTCAAAGACATCTAAGACAATATCTGAAAGGAATTAGAAAAAGTGACAAAATTTCGTGAATCACACACAATACTGTTAATAATCGCATGAACACGTTCACCATACATCTACCCACTTTTGAATATAATCAGTGTGTCTTAATACTACGACTCGTAGCAATACAATATCAAAAACTTTTATTACTGAGTAAACAGTCCCTACGTGATTTGACAGCTAACATTTATAATTCACACCCACGTCAAGAAATGCAACCGATACGGGAATAGCATCTTTTACGTTATTGGTCAGAACGCAAGCAATTATGACGGTCGCCGTAATTTTCGCGCGACGCCATATTTCGCGAAAAAATACTTTTAATAGTCACTGTCATATATCTAGTCTCATAACAATACATAAAACTACATAAAATAACTACAACAATTTTGACATGCAAGGAGAATTAGTTCTAATGAGAGGAAGAAGTTTATATTTACTGGTGTTTCAACAATGTCTACCAGGCAACTTTTAATTCACTGATTGTAATTTTATTTTCGTTAGCAGAAAGCAAACATAAACTAAACAAAGAATTTATTTGAATAGAGTCTGTAATTCTTATACTTTTAATAGAGAAAGAAAGTTTCTAGGTCAGGGGATAGCGTTCGTCGAAATCTCTTAACTTTTTGTTGCATACGAAGCCTTGCGTTGGGCAGCACGATGTCGGCGGGTTACGATGATGAGAGCATGATACAGGCAGTTCCGCTGGTTAATCTCCTCCGCGAAACGCAATAAAGTTCTGGCACAGCTGTATCATTAACCCCGTGGTGATTAACAAACGTCCGCAGCTCGTGGTCGTGCGGTAGCGTTCTCGCTTTCCGCGCCCGGGTTCGATTCCCGGCGGGGTCAGGGATTTTCTCTGCCTCGTCATGACTGGGTGTTATGTGATGTCTTTAGGTTAGTTAGGTTTAAGTAGTTCTACGTTCCAGGGGACTGATGACCAAAGATGTTAAGTCCCATAGTGCTCAGAGTCATTTGAACCATTTGATTAACAAACTACAAGACGCCAGTATACGACCGTTGTTGACATGTCCTCTCTTTCAAAGTAAATTACGTAGACATCGCTCGTTTTTACACTTTATGCACGGTCCATTACGTTATCGTCCATAATTACACAGTTCGTCACATCCATATAGTCTTAGCCATAAATACACAGTTGATAGAATTGTTCTTGTGTGTGAAGCACACCGTAAACAATGTCCACTCTGTTCTCGCATTTCAGACTTCGACAACGTCACTGAAAGTCATTTATTTTGCTCAGTTAATCAAAGTCTTCACTTTCACTTCTTGACAAAATGTGATAGACAACAGTTCTACCACCCAAAACCAATACCAGCAAAGTTCATTCGCATAAAAGCACTGTTCGTGTCGGCCACAACAAAGTATTGTTAGCGGCACTTTCACAGTCCGGTTTATTTGCTCTTAAAGTTCTCTGGCGATGGCATTACATACCGCAGTGGTAAAGAGAATTAACAATGTGATAGTTCGGTATCACTGTCCATACAATTACGTATACTTTTCATAAAACACAGTACTATTTTTCGGCGCACGCTTCACAGACACACCATTCACCATCCCCTCTACTACACAACAACCTTTCGACTATCGATATAACTATCGCTGTCCCCTGTCTATAGATGTTATATCGTTATCGTAAATTACATAAAACTTTATAAATGTTATTGACTGCCTTTTTCACAATTAATAATATTCCAAAAGAGAACTTTACAAACTTTACCACAGGTAGAAAGTAAGAAACATATTTACCCATTGGCAAACGAAATCATTACAATTACATCTTTACATTTAAAAACCACAGTAGGGTATTACATAATCACAATTAGATATGCTATATGAACAAAAGAAAAAGAATAGAAATCTAAAGAAAATCAGGAAAAAAAATTATATGCGTAATTAGCAATGCTTTCACGTGATGTACTTGTAACGTCGAGCATTGCAGAGGATGGTTGTAAAAAATCGCATGAAATCAGCGGAAGGGTTCACTCGTGACTTCTAGAGCTCTACTAGAAGTCCAGTTAGCACAATGACTGAGCGCAGGGAGTTAAAAAGAACAGTACAATGGTCTATCAATTTCTGATAAACTACACATTTCGGTATTCAGGCCTGAGCAAAGTTTGAGGTGATGTAAAGAGCACCGTCACTGTACAGTGGATCACTGAAAAAACGAGTGCTTTGGATTGATGAATCACGCTGTACGCTGTGAGACTTCGATGGAAGGTATTGTATTTGGCGAATGCCTCTAGATCGTTAACTGATATCATTTAAAACGCATAGAAGGTAGTACCGAACAGGTGGCGTTGCCGTATTGAAAAATTTTCCGTGGTTATCTTGTGTTCCCCTTACTACGCTTACGAAATGCTAAACACGGAAGGAACAGTAGACATTCTGCAGCACAGTGTACTGCATACAGTAGAGGAATAGCAGTTCGGAGACGATGACTGAATCAGCATGACAATGAACCCTGACAAAAGCAGCAATGGTCTGTGGACAATAACGTACCTGAAATCGACTGGCATGCCCAGAGTCCTGACGTGAACCCAACTGAACACCTTTTGGATATATTAGAATAAGAATGCCTGCCATTCCTCCACAGATATTCAAACCTTCACTGAAAGTGTCGTCATCAGAGTTAAAGTCATCACAAAGGCCACGGATTGACACGCCCCATATTGAAACCCATTAACAGGTGACCGGATACTTTGAAACAGTATGTCGAGTTAAACTTTGTTTATAGTCAACAGAATGTAGGCTACTGAGGAGATAGACACTGAGTTGTAAGAAACAGAATAATAATGTGGAGTGCTGTTGTTCCTGACATTACTAAGTTCTCCACCGGGACAGTCTTAATGAGGCAGTGCTGGTATGACTAAGGAATTCTTGTGATGTACAGAAGAGGGATCTTTTGTTTAATAATTAGTCTGCATGTGCCTGTACAATGGCATATATTCCTTATCTACATCTCTTTGCTTTTTGTTTGGACAAACAGGAATTAACTTGGCAACAGTATTGGTCTCTCATCGAGAGCTAGGTCCTAAACACTTACGTTGATTGATTTGTTCAAGCGCTATTATTTATTAAGGTTCCCGGAATAGCGCAGTAGCTCGACACTGCGCCAGCAGAAATATTTATGTGCTTCGCGTCCTCTGTTGCTTAAGTTCCAGGACATTAGTGAAAAGGTCACGAGTTGATACAAGAGTTGAATACAGTGCTTTTAATAGACAAATCACATGTTTTATTAATTATCGATGGGCGGTTTTAGTCAGTACAGGCCATCTTCAGATCCGGTTACCTAACAACTCGTCGCAGTGACACGTGCCGAAGTGACTGCGACAAGTTATTAGGTAACCGGATCTGAAGATGGCCTGTACTGACTGAAACATGTCATCAAAACTAAATACGTTGTAATCTAGACAGTGTTACTCGGAAAACTTTCAGCCAAAGTGATACTACATTATTTTAGAAATCTCTTCTAAGAGATCAAGTGAATCTGAGCGTGGTATAATGTCTTGCAACATAGGAAAATGAGGTCTTGTTCGTTTCTCATTTCCTCTAAATTAAAAAATGTCGTTTTCATATCGTTACAAAGTATACACTCATGACAACGTAATATATAAGTTTACTTCGTATCAGCGATCTTTGTGTCGTACCAATAACGTTTTACATGCACTCTCACTCGTAATTTTTTTAGTGCTCGGCTAATGAACATCATACTTTTCTACATTAGAAGAGGAGATTCGTCTTTCGTTTCATAGCTTGCTTACTGCTAATTAAATAAAAGAAACTTCAACTCTAAAGCAAATACATGGCCTTGAGAAAGTAGATGTCATAATCAGTACGCTGAGCAGAATAAAGTTTCTTCAGTTAGGAGCTTCTTTACGAAGTTCCAAGACCAGTATCATTTCTAGCAGCAGGATCCCAGTTGATTAACGGGTGACGCAGTATCTAGACAATCTTCATTTACGTTTGCAATTTTACTCTGAGGATATTACTTCCTTTTATCGAAGTTAATTTTCTCGAAGCTTTTTCTTTCTGATCTCTGATATACTTCGAGAGCTGTCGTCACTTCCTCTTTTCTTGTTTTGCTGCGACCTTATATTTCTTTTCATATGCTGTTGCGAGTGATCGCCGTTGAGATAGTCCCTCCTCGTGAGCATTCACAGAAACTGGCAGCTGATAACTCCTCATCTTTCAGCGCCAATAAGACAGTTGTAGTCAAACGTAGTTTTCCCTTTTACTGAGTTTGTAAGCTCATCCTCTCGAGTTTTTTTAAGGTTACAGCCTCTTGAAGAATTCCTATCGGTCTACAGATCTCGTGATCTTCCAGTCAATGGGAGGTTATCCGTACTGTGTCTTATCTTTATGGCGCAAGTTTTCTTTCTCCTACCATTCTACACATGTAAATACGATGAGACGATACAGTTACATTAACATCTTTAAGCAGTGATTATGTTGCAGGTGATTAGCAGGCTTTCTAAAAACTAAAAGCTTGTGCTATGAGACACAAATTTTTGTTTCGGATCTATGAACGAAGCAACTAGCTCAAAATCAAGGAGGTATTACAAGTGTCTAGTGGAATTTTAATTGTATTCATCGTGGAAGTTACACGAAATTGCTTAACTGTAGTAGTTACAATTAGTGAGTGAATAAACCGATAGCTAATCATTTTATGATACATGTAGTTCTCTGATTTTATGTCGCGCTCATCAGTTTTTAGTTTTTTAAAGACCGTTGTCATATTAATTGCTTTCTGTTTTCTTTGTGTTTCATATGCGTGATATCAGGCGTTGCACAGCAAAATGAATATTGTAAGGCTCCAAACCTAATGTGAAATTTTACATTTGATGACGCGTGAGGAGCTTCATTTTCATCTTCTTTGCTCCTTTACTGAGGCAGTTTCTCAACTGACCTCAAGCGACTGCGCAGATCCTTTTCTAGTCCTTACCACTCCACAAAAAATTCTAGGTGTTCATCTGGAATTGAACTCAGTGTATTTGCGTCAGCAGTCGTGGCGCGAAAGACTACTGTGTTGCACTGTATTTAACATGTGTTCACAACTAAACAGTGCATTTCTACGCACTTCTGTGTTTCCGCACCCAGAAGACAGCGCATGTGCCCTAAATCACTAAAGTTCTACGCGTTGAGAAGCTCCAAAGACGCGTTGCATGATTTTTTTTTGCTGTTTGCATATGAATCCACAATTAAACGTAAAATTTTAGTTGTCTGTAGGACGAAGGATAAGTGAGGGTGAGAAGTTAGTCTGTGTGCTGACACGATGAATAATAAAGAAGCTATTGAATCAGAAGGCGAATGGATAATGAAAGTAATAAGAAGGGCTGTAAAATGGCATGAGCTGATTTGCAAAACAGAATGCACTATACGTCGGTAAATTGCCAGTATGTGTGAAACGAAACGATTACAACGAAGGTGATAGCTAGATGTAAAGTATGTCAGTGAAATAAAAGTTTTAAATGGTCAAAACATTATAAATCCTAGAGGTGTCGAGAGGGTCAGTAGAATATTGCGAATAACGTGGAAGGGCAGGTATTCAATTAAATAAATAACGCAAATGAAGTGAAGCGAAGATGCCTTAATGACTATTATAATAACGGCTACAAAATCAGAATGGAGATGGGCTCAGCAATAGCCAGTTGAAGTAACGGAACAGACCCTCAGGAAATTACAAGTCTGATTTCTGAAGTGAAACGACTTAGCGTCTTGAAATAAAACGGGCTCATACCTCAGTATATAGGCACTATAATGCAATGAATAAATCTGTAAACAATGACATGCGCTGAGCTCTGGAAAATACGTTTACCCAGTGTTAGGTAAAAATTAGTTACTGCCACTGCGTTGTCAAAGATGTTAGGTAATATGTGTATGAGCTACTCCTTTCATGTACAATGGCACCGCAACGGTCTGAAGATCCGAAAACAACTACCAAGTTATAGGTCCATAAACCTACACATTTACGTCTTCAGAACGAGAAAACATAAGAAGAGGTGTTGAACTTCTACATAATTATATGAATAGCCGGTCCTCTTTTTCTTTGCTGGATGAATCGACCAGGCGAGAGCTCTGTTGCTAGTGTTCTGGGAAACAATAGTTCCTCTGCATAAAAGACCGTTCGTAAAACATCGATATACATAGACATATCTCTAGTCTGAGAGGTCTGACCTATGCAAGGTCGAACACTTACAGAAATATGTAACACAGAAACCGCGCATTTAACTAAAATTCTGGGATTGTAGAATTAATAAATAGGTGTACGGACGTATAAGGATATAAACATGTCCATGAACATATGGTTAAAATGACAGGTATTTCCCTACGATAAATTCGGTTAGTTTTACGTTCCATTGATCATTTTGCACGATAAATCGATATGATGTGGAACGAGTCTTTTACGTTCACACACCAAATAAATTTGTACATTTGGCTACATTATGAACATTTCGACAGCTTTTTCTAAAAAGAAAAGATATTTAGAATTTTCTACGTAATAGAAGGAGTTGTTAAAGAAGTAATTTCACAGCTTATTTTCATATTTTATTCACTGCCTGTCAGATGTTTTGTATCACTGGGTAAGTGATAAAAAATTTCTTTCCACTCATAATTATGTCCCCAGACTACTATGATTGAATTAATAAGTACATTTTCTGCATTCTTTTGGTTAGATTTAACATCCATTGGTCAGCTATATTATCAATGCCATAAATCTTAAATTTATCTAAGCGAATGCCTTAGAATGCCGTAGACAGGTCGCAGAAAATGACAACTGGCGTTGCTTTATTATTTAATGCTTGTGGCACCTGGTAAGTGAACGTACAAATGGCATTATTAGTAAAGCAACCCTTCTGAAATCCAAACTGTGATTTGCTGAGTATATTATTTGTTGCTAAGTTGAGATGCGTTTCTAGAACGCATCTCCTTCTCAAAAACTGGCGAAGAGATTATTTACAAAAATTATGTTTATATAAATCGCTACCTTTGATCTGTAATTGATAAGATTTAAAGTTGTATGAATCATTACAGGTCGATTTAGTGGCATCGGATGGAACAACAAGTTCACTGTTACCAGTCACAAATGGGTTCAGAGAATGTTTACTTCTGTGAACAAATGTGTAGTTGTACATGATATAACAAGACAAGAAAAAGAGCTTATGACCACTGGAGACAGTTCCAGAGATAAGCCCTAAGTCATAACACCGCAAGTACATGTCGTTTTAATCCTCATAAATCCATCTGATGTTGGGCATTATGGAAATAAATAAATAATAGATAAATAAAATATGATTGATAACAGTAAACTTCTTGTTTCATTCAGTCTCGATGAAAGGATTGGAAAAGGGCACAGGTAATCCCCGTTTTCAAGAAGGGACGTCGAACAGATGTGCAGAACTATAGACCTATATCTCTAACGTCGATCAGTTGTAGAATTTTGGAACACGTATTATGTTCGAGTATAATGTCTTTTCTGGAGACTAGAAATCTACTCTGTAGGAATCAACATGGGTTTCGAAAAAGACGGTCGTGTGAAACCCAGCTCGAGCTATTCGTCCACGAGACTCAGAGGGCCATAGACACGGGTTCACAGGTAGATGCCGTGTTTCTTGACTTCCGCAAGGCGTTTGACACAGTTCCCCACAGTCGTTTAATGAACAAAGTAAGAGCATACGGACTATCAGATCAATTGTGTGATTGGATTGAGGAGTTCCTAGATAACAGAACGCAGCATGTCATTCTCAATGGAGAGAAGTCTTCCGAAGTAAGAGTGATTTCAGGTGTGCCGCAGGGGAGTGTCATAGGAGCGTTGCTATTCACAATATACATAAATGACCTGGTGGATGACATCGGAAGTTCACTGAGGCTTTTTGCAGATGATGCTGTGGTGTATCGAGAGGTTGCAACAATGGAAAATTGTACTGAAATGCAGGAGGATCTGCAGCGAATTGACGCATGGTGCAGGGAATGGCAATTGAATCTCAATGTAGACAAGAGTAATGTGATGCGAATACATAGAAAGATAGGTCCCTTATCATTTAGCTACAAAGTAGCAAGTCAGCAACTGGAAGCAGTTAATTCCATAAATTATCTGGGAGTACTCATTAGGAGTGATTTAAAATGGAATGATCATATAAAGTTGATCGTCGGTAAAGCAGATGCCAGACTGAGATTCATTGGAAGAATCCTAAGGAAATGCAATCCGACAACAAAGGAAGTAGGTTACAGTACGCTTGTTCGCCCAATGCTTGAATACTGCTCAGCAGTGTGGGATCCGCACCAGGTAGGGTTGATAGAAGAGATAGAGAAGATCCAACGGAGAGCAGCGCGCTTCGTTACAGGATCATTTAGTAATTGCGAAAGCGTTACGGAGATGGTAGATAAACTCCAGTGGAAGACTCTGCAGGAGAGACGCTCAGTAGCTCGGTACGGGCTTTTGTTAAAGTTTCGAGAAGATACCTTCACCGAAGAGTCAAGCAGTATATTGCTCCCTCCTACGTATATCTCGCGAAGAGACCATGAGGATAAAATCAGAGATATTAGAGCCCACACAGAAGCATACCGACAATCTTTCTTTCCACGTACAATACGAAACTGGAATAGAAGGGAGAACCGATAGAGGTACTCAGGGTACCCTCCGCCACACACCGTCAGGTGGCTTGCGGAGTATGGACGTAGATGTAGATGTAGATGTAGATGTAGAAGGTCACGGTAAAGCCTATCTAAAAGTGTTCACATTCAAGGAATTTTTGGTTTCCTCTGCGATATGCTTCATAGTGAATTTAAGACATTAGATGGACGAATGTGATGAAAAATTGCAACGAATTAATAGCCATCCCCACATATATCCTCATGTCCTATTACTCCGATCTATATTCTGATAACGACATGATTGTTAGACTGGATGGACCGGATAGCTGCTTATAACAAGCATTCTTTATTTACGATAAACTGTTTCAGCTTTATCGCCATTTTCAAATACCCGCATCTACAATCTTTGAGAGGACAGGTATGGATGCCAATGTCACTTATATTGAAGTACTGTGTTGTACTCACCTCTAGGCTGATATGACGTCCATGTTACGTCGTTAGCGGACTGTTTTATATCTTTCACTGCTTTAATAAGATGGTAAATGATGTCAATATGTGGAAAATAAAATGTTAATGACGACGTGCCGGCAGTTTGACAGTTCCACTCTTACGACGCTATATGCTTACAAAGATTCTGGTGATGGACAGCGATATTATTTTGTTAACTAAAATTTGTTACGATTGTCTTTTGTTGTTGCATATGTTACTTCCGATTGACCTGTTTACATGTTCTAAAAATTCAATAAAGTTTTTGATGTTGCACTTGTGTCTAAATTCTGTATGTTCGTTTAAAATTTCTTGTGGGTAATTTCTTGTGTACACACAGATTTCTAGTGCATTCATTGATTAATAGATTAAATAACCTACCATTAGGAAACCCAGAAATTCTTAAAGTACTTAACACACTTCGTTATAAAGCCTATACAAATGATTTTGACCCCAACATAATCACGAAATTATAGTATAAATGTAAAACGCCAAACCAGTGAAACGTCCCCTTAGAAAAATTTATTCAAGACTGTGCTTAAACTGACACACAATAGTTTTTAGCGCAACGCAATCTGACTTCCAAAAGTCCCTACGAAAGAATGGCCCTGACTAGCATTAAGCTATACGTTTCGCAAATCACTTACCTCACAAAAATCTTCATTACTCAAGCTACTGCAATACAGCGAGCGCCACTACTGCCAGCTAAATAAAAGATTCAAACTACTGAAGGCACTAACTACTGATAGGCATAGTTAGCAAATGAAAGATTTTAATAGAGAACAAACAATGTATTTACCTCACTAGTCATAATATATATAGCAGTTCATTACACCACTTCTTACAAATTTCAAAACTCCGCCATCTCTCTCCCCACGTCCACCACTGCTGGCGGCTCACCTCCAACTGTGCAACGCTACGCGCTGTTAGCATCCAGCTGCCGCTGCCCAACACTACAATGGCAGACAACAATGCAAACCAGCCACAGACTGCGCACAGCACAGGCAGTGATTTTTCATACAGAGCGCTACGTGGCGTTACCAATAAGAAAATGTAAACAGCCTACTTACAGCAGAACATTATTCATAGCGAGGTATGCCTAACTCGAGACACCTCACCGATACAGAAAATAAGATACGTACCAGCAGTCCACCTTGGTAAAATCTCCGACAGAAGTAATGCACTTTTTAAACCAATAAATATTCAACTAGCCTTTCGAACCAATAACAATCTTTCAATAAAAATGTGTTCCACCACCTGTAAAACATCGAAGTATGACAACCCAGGCATATATAAAAATCACATGTGACAGGTGTAATAGCTTTTACATTAGCCAAATAGAAGGAATTTTAACGTGATATGTAAATATCATATTAGAGAGAGCGAATATAATCAGTCGAGCTTCTTTCTACACTTGGAAAATCAAAATCACACTACTGATACGATCGAAAATGCACTACAGATTCTGCACTGAGCACCAAATTGTTTTACAATGAACATTCTTGAAGAATTAGAAATCTATGTATATGAGAGAAAATACCCACAGGAAATATTAAAGGAACATACAGAATTTAGACACAAGTACTACATCAAAAATTTTATTGGACTTTAAGATCATGAAAACAGGTAAATCGGAAGTAACATATGCAACAACCAAAGACAATCGTAACAAATTTCAGTCAATAAAATAATATCGCTGCCCCATCACCAGAATCTTTGTAAACATATAGCGTCGTAAGACTGGAACTGTCAAACTGCCGTCACGTCGTAATTAACAATTTATTTTCTACGTCTTGACATCATTTACCACCTTATTACAGCAGTGACAGATATGAAACACTCCACTAACGACGTAACATGGACGCCACGTCAGTCTAGATGTGAGTACAACACAGTAATTTAAATGACGTTGGCATCCAATCAGTTATCATAAAAATTGTAGTTGCAGGTACTTGAAGATGGTTATAAAGTCGAAACCGTTTTAAAGTCGTAAATAAATACTGCTTATTATAAGCAGCTATATGGTGCATCCACTCTAACGATCATGTCGTTATCAGACATATATTATACCGCTGGGCCTAAAGAAGAAAAACAATTAGCATTCCATTGAACTTTCCCGTTTTCTTAGTTACCCCTGGTGTAGAAAATGACGTTGGACTGAAATTAGCATTTCATTGTCTACTTGTCCATTTGGCTCTTCTTAGGCATATGGTTTCTGACGCTTGCAAGAATTGTGTAATTATTAAAATTATCGTTGGCCAGGCAGAAAAGTTGCAGCTTTGCAAACGTTTAAAACACTCTTTTTACTTCGTTTTTAAATTTTTGATTACTTTACGTAATGCCTGTTGATAGTTTGAGGGTGTTGTTTCTTATTTTGCTTTTACTGTTTTGGTAATCATATTTACGTCTTTCAACAGAGAATCATGGTTCTCGGTAACAGCTACAGCTGATGTTAAATCTTGCCTATACCAGCTAAATCATCTGCAACCAGAAATGGTATAACAAAACAATTTAGTTCATTTACAGTCCTTGAGCAGAGACTGTAAACCGGAGAGTATCGGTGACAGACTGTTTTTGTTGTATCCACCGATGATGCACGTAGTTTTTTTTACCCTGACTGTGTCGTCGACCATTACGTGAGCAGTTAGTTTTGTGCAGTCACATCCTTACTCTGACATTCGTCTATGTGTCATTGTTACTGGAGTCAGCTAGATAGTCTCGCGCACACCACTCTTCAATACCCGTTACAGACTTAAATTGTTCTAGGATCACCGACAGGATTGCTTGCGGCTTTTACAATGTCTTCGCCATCGAGAACTGCCATCGTTGCAATATTGGGAAATGTTTGCTTTTTCTGCAACGAACCAATCACCCAGGAAGTATACTTTTTCTGTTTACTAGATGCTGTTTGAAATACCTGCTGCTTTTCCTAAGTCATGTATTTATAATCTTGTAATTTATATCTGTATTTTCATTCTCGTCTCATACTGATGTTAAAAATGTCTGTATTAATGCAGGATTTTTAAAGTTTTACTATCGTAAAAGCGAGCCAACAAATGAAATTGGTCCGTTCCCCGGTATTTTATGACGACACTGAAATAATGAAATACAAAGAATACAAAAATACAAAGAATATTTCATAGAGAAAGATATTTTTGAAAAAGGTTTAACTGATCAGTGTTCATGGAATGTAGCTAACATGTGGTAATGTGAACTTTGATTTTAATTTTAATTACTCTGGTGTTTTCAAGGATGTTGTGAATCACAGTGTATGGGTACAACAACGCTACTTTTGGCGTTAATGCTGTTGTGTTGTTTATTAATAATTGGTGACCCACTTCTGTCAGTAGAAACAAAGTTTTACTTTCTTTCTACAGGGTGAGGCTGAAAAGATATTCTATCCAAAATACACTCCTGGAAATGGAAAAAAGAACACATTGACACCGGTGTGTCAGATCCACCATACTTGCTCCGGACACTGCGAGAGGGCTGTACAAGCAATGATCACACGCACGGCACTGCGGACACACCAGGAACCGCGGTGTTGGCCGTCAAATGGCGCTAGCTGCGCAGCATTTGTGCACCGCCGCCGTCAGTGTCAGCCAGTTTGCCGTGGCATACGGAGCTTCATCGCACTCTTTAACACTGGTAGCATGCCGCTACAGCGTGGACGTGAACGGTACGTACAGTTGACGGACTTTGAGCGAGGGCGTATAGTGGGCATGCGGGAGGCCGGGTGGACGTACCGCCGAGTTGCTCAACACCTGGGGCGTGAGGTCTCCACAGTACATCGATGTTGTCGCCAGTGGTCGGCGGAAGGTGCACGTGCCCGTCGACCTGGGACCGGACCGCAGCGACGCACGGATGCACGCCAAGACCGTAGGATCCTACGCAGTGCCGTAGGGGACCGCACCGCCACTTCCCAGCAAATTAGGGACACTGTTGCTCCTGGGGTATCGGCGAGGACCATTCGCAACCGTCTCCATGAAGCTGGGCTACGGTCCCTCACACCGTTAGGCCGTCTTCCGCTCACGCCCCAACATCGTGCAGCCCGCCTCCAGTGGTGTCGCGACAGGCGTGAATGGAGGGACGAATGGAGACGTGTCGTCTTCAGCGATGAGAGTCGCTTCTGCCTTGGTGCCAATGATGGTCGTATGCGTGTTTGGCGCCGTGCAGGTGAGCGCCACAATCAGGACTGCATACGACCGAGGCACACAGGGCCAACACCCGGCATCATGGTGTGGGGAGCGATCTCCTACACTGGCCGTACACCTCTGGTGATCGTCGAGGGGACACTGAATAGTGCACAGTACATCCAAACCGTCATCGAACCCATCGTTCTACCATTCCTAGATCGGCAAGGGAACTTTCTGTTCCAACAGGACAATGCACGTCCGCATGTATCCCGTGCCACCCAACGTGCTCTAGAAGGTGTAAGTCAACTACCCTGGCCAGCAAGATCTCCGGATCTGTCCCGAATTGAGCATGTTTGGGACTGGATGAAGCGTCGTCTCACGCGGTCTGCACGTCCAGCACGAACGCTGGTCCAACTGAGGCGCCAGGTGGAAATGGCATGGCAAGCCGTTCCACAGGACTACATCCAGCATCTGCACGATCGTCTCCATGGGAGAATAGCAGCCTGCATTGCTGCGAAAGGTGGATATACACTGTACTAGTGCCGACATTGTGCATGCTCTGTTGCCTGTGTCTATGTGCCTGTGGTTCTGTCACTGTGATCATGTGATGTATCTGACCCCAGGAATGTGTCAATAAAGTTTCCCCTTCCTGGGACAATGAATTCACGGTGTTCTTATTTCAATTTCCAGGAGTGTATATACAGACTGGGAATATATATCATGTTCTGGTCCTCAGTTTGTCAAGTCGTGGTTTTCCCTAAGGTATAACAGACAATTTTGTGATTGTATAAGGTACGCAAAGAGTGTCTAACGTTTAGAGTAACCCAATTATTATAACGTCTTCGTTTTGTGTTTAATACAACTACTTACACTGTGGAACAAAATGAAAGGATCACTTTTTCGAAACCTTAGAATTGTCTCCCAATGTGACGCTTAAGTTTGAAATTTGCTTCAAAAATACCTACAACTTCCTCTGTAATTTTTATGTAACAAAGAACCAGCAGTGCAAATATTTTCGCTACCAGTTCCAGCAATTCAATATATCAACTTCAGGCCCGTATGTACCTCTCAAAAATTCTCGATATTGGCTTACTGGGGCCGTCAGTTTCTGGACTTCATGAATTCTCAAGTGCTTCCTTCGAACATTTGACTGCAACTCCTCTGTAACGGTGCGAAATCGTGGTACCCTGCAACGTCACACTCGGGCTCGACAACGCTTCAGGTGGAGACATGCGAAAAAAGGGTCACAGCTCGGAAACTCACGTGAGCCGTAAGGTGGGTTGATAATGTCACATTGGCACTAAATTTCACTACAGTTCTGTCCAACTCCACCGTGGACGTGCCACTCGATGATGATTTCAACCCTTCTTCTGATGTCTCTGCGACAGAGGTCAGAATCGTGACACACACCGTTGAAATCACGCGGTTTCCTTGTGGATAGCCGAGGTAAACATTTCAGACATACATGCACTCAGAATCTATCCGAAAGTGTGTCGGGGGATAGCATAAAGGGCGTCAATGAAACCTTTCCTTCCACTGGCGCGTCGATTTTCACACTTTTCCGGATCCTAAACGACAATTCGCGATGCGATGAGGAACATTTCTGACAAAGTTCGAAGCTGTTAACACCCTCGAAAGTTTCAGCCTTTCTCTAAGGATATTGTTGGGCTGCACCCCACTGAACACGCGGTTCTAGGCGCTCAGTCAGGAACCGCGCGACTGCTACGGTCGCAGGTTCGAATCCTGCCTCGGGCATGGATGTGTGTGATGTCCATAGGTTAGTTAGGTTTAAGTAGTTCTAAATTCTAGGGAACTTATGACCACAGATGTTGAGTCCCATAGTGCTAAGAGCCAATTGAACCATTTATTTGAACCGCTGAACACGCCTTTGGAGTAGAGCACGATCGCAATTTTGGCTCTCTTGCATGAGAGGGTGTTGCCGGACTGGGGGAGGGGGCTTAGAAGGATTCTTTGCCTTTTCATTCGTGCACATTTACTGTTGCACTCCCGCGTGGTCACACAACATGAGGGCGGAAAACAGGAAGGCTGAAAAAGCGTAATTACCTCTTGCATGAATGAAAAGGCAAAGAGTCCTTCTAAGCCCCCTCCCCCAGTCCGGCAACACCCTCGCTGCCGCCGACATGCTTTTGTTGAGTACGTTACTAATGTCACTTCAGAAACTTTGAGATCAATTAACTCTGGCAGCTGCTCTAGCCCCTGAGGGATAGGGAACCCTCTTTAGACCTTCAGGTGTTAGAGAAGCCTCGAGGCTTAATTGAAGTTAATGAAGGTACATTTCTAACACATTCAACAAAAGTGTGTTTGTGACGTCGACGGTACTGCCAGTCTGGATGGGATCTTAGGGGAATCCTTTACCGTTTTGTTCACACATGCATTAACGTTACATCTACATCCACATCTACATGGATACTCTGCAAATCACATTTAAGTGCCTGACAGAGGGTTCATCGAACCACCTTCACAAATGTGTATTATTCCAGTCTCTTACAGCGCGCGGAAAGAATGTACACTTATATATTTCCGTACGAGCTCTGATTTCCCTTTTTTTATCGTGGTGATCGTTCCTCCCTATGTAGATCGGTGTCAACATAATACTTTTGCATTCCGAGGAGACAGTTGGTAATTGGAATTTCGTGAGAAGATTCCGTTGCAACGAGAAACGCCTCTCTTTTAATGATTTCCAGCCCAAATCCTGTATCATTTCCGTGGCATTCTCTCCTATATTTCGCGATAATACAAAACGTGCTGCCTTTTGTTTGAAATTTTTCGATGTACTCCGTCAGTCCTACCTGGTAAGGATCCCACAACACGCAGCAGTATTCTAAAAGAGGACGGACAAGCGTAGTGTAGGCAGTCTCCTTAGTAGGTCTGTTACATTTTCTGAGTGTCCTGCCAAAAGAACGCAGCGTTTAGTTAGCCTTCACCACAACATTTTCTATGTGCTCTTTCCAATTTAAGTTGTTCGTTATTGTAATACCTAGGTATCTAGTTGAATTTACGGCTTTTAGATTAGACTGATTTATCGTGTAACCGAAATTTAACGAGTTCCTTTTAGCACTCATGTGGATGACCTCACACCTTTCGTTATTTAGGGTCAACTGCCACTTTTTGCACAATTCAGATATTTTTTCTAAATCGTTTTGCAGTTTCTTTCGATCTTCTAATGACTTTATTACTCTATAAACGACAGCGTCATCTGCAAACAACCGAAGAGGGCTGCTGAGATTGTCTCCCAAATGGTTTATATAGATAAGGAACAGCAAAGGGCCTATAACACTACCTTGGGGAACGCCCGAAATCACTTCTGTTTCACTCGATGACTTTCCGTCAGTTACTACGAACTGTGACCTCTCTGACAGGAAATCGCAATCCAGTCACATAACTGAGACGATAAGAACGCAATTTCTCTACGAGCCTTTTCTGTGGTACAGTGTCTAAAGCCTTCCTGAAATCTAGGAAAACGAAATCGATCTGAACTCCCGTGTCAATAGCACTCAGCACTTCATGTGAATAAAGAGCTAGTTGTGTTTCACAGGAACAATGTTCTCTAAACCCATGTTGACTGTGTGTCAATAGACCGTTTCCTTCGAGTTAACTCATAATGTTCGAAGACAATATATGTTCTAAAATCCTGCTGCATATCGACGTTAACGATATGGGCCTGTAATGTAGTGGATTACATTCTCATGTCATCACGCCACAGGAGAGCGGGTAACAGGAGGGCTGAAACTTACTTCGGATCACGTGTAAAATTCGTCGAATCGTTTCGAACAGTCCCTAGTGGTTCCAAACTGTACACGAGAGCAAGAATTGCAGTCTCGCTCTATTCCAAGGCGGTGCGATTACTTTCAGTGGGGATGCTGCTCCACAATGTTTTTAGAGAAGAGATGAAACATTCGAAGGTGTCAGCGGTGTCAAAGGCTGTCTAGAGAATCGTCGTGTTGCCCATCGCACTGATGTCTGGGAATCAACGCGCCTGGGTAAGGTGTGATTTCATTGACATCCTCTATGCCACCCTCTGAAGCCCTTTTGTGTGGATTTTGAGCGGCGATGTGTCTGAAATGTTTCCTCGGCCATCTACAAGAAAACCGCGTGATTTTGACGCTTGGTTCTAAACTCCGTCGCAGAGACGTCAACAGAAGTGGTGAAACGTTGGTAAGACGAGATACATCGACCTTCTCCTCGTGTGACACGTGCATGGTGGGGTTGGGCAGAGTTGTCCTGGCATTTGCTGCAAATGTGACATCACTAAACCACCTTACAGCTCACATGAACTTCTGAGATTTTGCCATTTTTCTAGCATATGTCGTCACCTGGGTTTTTGAACCGTTGCGGAGCGCAGGAAGGTGCCGTCGCAGGATACCACGCTTTTGCACCATTACAGTGGAAGTTTGTACGCAACTTTGAGGAAAAGTGGCAGTGGGAGGTAATGATAGGGTTTCAAAAAAGTGATTCTTTAATTCTTTTGCTCACTGTACCTGCTTCTTCGCGTGACGTAGAAAATGCTTCAGAAGAGGACGTCGTCGCAACTTGGGTGGAATGTGGTGAGACAGTAAGAAGTTAACAGCGCCACAAACCCTTCTCCCGTCGTCAGGAGAAGAGCTTTAATCCCTGTGCTTGACGTAATTAAGTTAATCTATCACTGTTAAAGCCAACACACACGTGTCCAATTATTATGGATCAAGGTAAACTCTGACATCTCATGTAACAAATTAGCGGACCACCTGGCGAAACAAAGTGTAGTTGACGGACAATCTCGGTACCACTGCCTTTCGTTTGTAGTGCAAGGAAACAAGTATTTCAAGATTGGTCACAAACGTGGCAGATCTCGCAACAGTCCAAAGGAAGGTATTACGCTGACATTATAACTGAGCACTTCGAAAAAGCTATCTAGACTCCATGCCGTTATTATAACACGAATTCGGCTAGATCACTGCTCTTATCCTTCACGCGTCTGTAGGACGAAACTTCAGCTATCTCTGTACTGCGAAGTCTAACCAACTAAGATGATACTGGAGTATTCACCTTACGACAGAGAACAGTGCAGTTTCTCAGGGCTATGGACAAAGCAGGAATTCACCAGTCTACATCTGTGACGGATCTGTTTCGGTATCTGTCCACACTGAACCATATCAGTATTGCCCTGTTTCTGCAGGAAGCGAACACACAATTACAAATCAGTCACAAAGGCTCCAGCGTGAGAAGATATGATACATGGACGGTGCTGAATGTGCTAAATGTACCATTAAGTGTAACTTGTATTAATGTAATTTAATATGCCTGTGCTGTATTACGATCTTGTACACAAAATCTGTAATTTCGCACTTCTATGGCAAAATGGTTAATGCCAAAGATCAATATATAATAAATAAATAAAAACTCTAATCCTGGGGTTCAGAATTATGGTTCTCGGAATGTACATCAGACAAATACCGCGATCCCTGCTCACAACCTCAGAAGGTCAATGACTTTTGGCTGGAAAGAATTGAGAGTTCTAGAAACTCCTATCAGACCCAATTTAACACCTGCGAACTCCACAACATCTAACGTCTACATCAGCTATCAGAATTCTCAGTTTTGTTTCCTCGAATGGTCTGTTGTTCCTCTCCTACCTCCCGCTCTTGTATTTCACGTTTCCGAATATATTGGCTTTAGAGAATAAATCGACGCCCTGCTTCTGATTAAAGAGTACGAGATTTCATTGTTGAACAACGAGTACCCTATGTGGCACTTTCGGGGCCTTTTACTTAAAACGCTCTCCTCCGTTCGTACTTCGTACATGTTTAACTTCAGCGCATACGAGAACTAGGCTCTTTAACCTATTTCAATTAATACTCATACATGAAAGTGTGTTTAAATGTTTGTTTCTTTAGTGGTTTTTGCTGTAATACGATACAGTAAACAGTACGCAAGCAGCACTCGGGTTAGTTTACAGTATGAACATTCATTCCAATGTGAGGCACTAAAGACTGTAGGCTGAGATTAATAGCTTTTGGCGCATGGTTTAGAGATAATCCGTTTGCGGATAAATGGCAGCATATTTATTTCCACACGAAATCAACGCGAAACGTTGATCTTGTCTCACCGCGTGGTTTGCACAACACTGCCTACCAAATGAGGATATCATCACTAAGGTAGAGGAAAGACACCAGCAAAACTTCAGTCTTAACAAGGCGCCCTGCAGTACAAGAACGTATCATATGTTACAAAATTTAAAGAGAGGAAAAGTAGTCTCCTCAGACTCTGTTGAATGGTGTAGAAAGCTTACAGCATTTCAGGCGGAAGTCTTTATGTGTAAGTATAAAGGAAAACCCGCAAAATATCTTTGATGCTTTTCTGTTTTCTGAAATAATGTACGCTGGAAAAAGTCGTGGACTGGAATCCGGGGATATTCATTCGTGGTGACGTCCCCTGAATACCAGGGTCAATCTTTTCGGGGATATTTAGTCTTTCAGTTTGCCTGATGCGGCCAGCCACGGCTTCCACTCCTGTGTCAAGCTCTTCATCTCCAGCTAACACCATGGAAGTTATTCTCTTATGTCTTAGCACATGTCCTAACATCCTGTCCCTATTGCTTGTTCGTCTTTTCCACGTAGTTGATTCCTCGCCGATTATGCGGAAATGTCTTTTTATCATACCAGTAAACATAATTTTCAACATCCTTCTGTAACACACATCTGAAACCCTTCGAATCTCTTCTTTTCCTGTTTGTCCACAGTCCGTGGTTTACTTCAGTACAACCTGTGTTCCATAAGCAAAATCTTAGAAATTTCCTTCCGTACATCAAGAACGATATTTGATACTATTGGACTTCCTTCGGATAGGATTCCCGTCTTTACGTCTGTGGCTGGTCAACTCGTTTGCTGACCGATAACAACATGTTTATTTCCGCACAAACTCGAACTCTCAACACGAAACGTTGCTTCGTCTGCCATGCATTATCTTGCTTCCAAGCGAGCAGAACTTCTTCACTAGTTTCTTTCATGGTGCCCAATTTTGATGTTAAGTTTATTGTTAATCCCATTTCTTACACTTATAATTTTCATCTTTCTTCGTTATACTCTCAGTCCATAGTTTGTGCTCATTAGAGTGTTCCACAGGTCCTGCAGTTCTTCCTCACTTTTAGTAAGAATAGCCGTTTTATAAGCGAATCTTCCATTTCCCTCATTGTTACTTCAATGTGCACATTGGCGAAAGCCTGCATCCCTGTCTTACATGCTTTTTAATCCGAGTCATTCGTTTTTAGTCTTCCATTCTTATTGGTCCCTCTTGGTTGCTTATGTATTCTGTATTTTTCCTTATAGCTTACACCTGTTTTTCTTAGGATTTTGAAAATCTCTCATGTTCTTGCGTAGCCGAATACTTTTTCTAGACCAACAAATCAAATCCAGAGTCCACAACTCCCTAGTAACGTAGTAGTTTGAAGCAGGCGAATTCGACAGTGTACGAGCTCAACGGTGTATCTATCCTCGCGTCAGAGCTCACGCCACGGAAAAATTACATCCTTTTGTCATTGACCAGACGATACAGCAAATAAGGGTGGTTGTTTGTTATGATCGCTCACATGGCACGAGTGACAGAGATCCATCTACGGCTTGTTGATTTCCAAATACTGATGGTGTTTTTTTCTGTGAAATGGGAGTGATGGTGTGAAAGTAGGGGACGAACCGCTGCGTGCATCTACAACGTCATAGATCAAAGAAGACATTCTGCATGTCATGATGATCGCGGCATCCGGCGAGTAACAGTGGCTGGTGCTGCCTCACTGCTTACAGACGGTCGCGCCAGAGCACAACGCATCCTTATGAATATTCTTTAGTACCACTGTACACCCCGGGTGCCGGATTAAAGGAAACATCGAAGCAGTTCATAGGTGTGCTGCTAGATGTAATACTGGTAGGTTCGACCAACACGCAAGTATTACAGAGATGCTTCCTGCATTCAAACTGGAATCTCTATAGGCAAGTCAACTGTTGTAATCTGTTGTGACCGCGACTGGAACGGTCGCGGGGTGGCCGAGAAAGCGCGGCGGGACCAAACGGAGCGGACCGCGAACAAACAAACGAACGGAAAGGACGGACACGAAACAGCGACGGACGATGGAGAGCGACCTTACGACGACAACAAGCAAGAAGCAACGGAGTGACAGAGACAACCAAACGAATCCAAGACGTGCACTAGTAATCTAAACAAACAACGATAAACACGCAGAGTATGTCGAGACCCACGCGACGGTTAGACTCGCTGTCTGAACGAGTGGCAGGCGCTTCAATACTCTATCGAGGGCGCCGCTATTGGCCGCTGGGACCACGTGTTCCACTGTGGCGGCATCACACTAAATGCGGGCCAGGACGAGCGCGCCGCCACAGCTTATGGCGCGAGGGTGCAGAGACCTCCAGGGGTCTTCGTCGTCCAAGACGTCTGGCGGGGATTCAAATTCCGTTGCGCGCGGTAACAGATCAACGTTTTTCATGCGAGGTACTATTCATAAAATCTAGAGAATCAGTATCTGAGGATGACTGCACAACGATTCTATCGCCGCCGATGTACACTTCCCGTAAGGACCACGAAGGTAAATGATATAGGACATTTGTGGTCTTTAAAGTTGGAAAACTACCTCAAATTGGCCTACAAAATCTACTTAAGCTACAGCATACGCACGTCGCGCAAAACTGTCAGTATTTCCGTGCTCTCACCGAGCAAACTACGAGTATAGTCATAGAAAAAAGCGAATACGGCCTTTTTTGTAGGTGGTTTATCCTAGTCTAATGTTATATTGTGACACTCTTTCGCTGGAAAGTGCGTTTTTCGAGTTATTGCAGAAAAAAAAGAACAGTAGATTAAATCTGTTTTTCCTCGGAAACCATTTGGAATAGTGCAGATGTCTATTTGAAGGATTTATTTCGAAATTTCTATCAGCCCTCAAAGAATGCACTCTCCATTTGCGATTGGAGCAGGAAAGCTAATGAGTAGTTGTGGCACAATCTAACTTGCTCTACAGGCCACACGGTAGCTTGCGGAATGTATATGTAGATACAAATATAGATGTAGATATTAGCAGCACATTAAGTGGTCCCACTGATTATTCCATGTCACACATTTAAAAAAATGGATGTAATTTGCAGCATTTAATTACAGGTTGTATTTACAGTCACTTCAGTTGATCAAAAGTTTTGTCAATTGGCCATGGTTTCGATTGTACTAGGGCAATTTTCATCAGAATAAAAAGTTACCTGGAATAAATGTAATCACACCATGGTTAAAAACGTCTGAGCAACCATGACGTGATTACATGTATTCCACGTAACTTTTTGTTTGATGAAGATTGCCATAGTGCAATCGAAACAGCCGGCCGGTGTGGCCGTGCGGTTCTAGGCGCTTCAGTCTGGAACCGTGTGACCGCTACGGTCGCAGGTTCGAATCCTGCCTCGGGAATGGATGTGTGTGATATCCTTGGGTTAGTTAGGTTTAACTAGTTCTGATTTCTGGGGGACTAATGACCACAGATATTAAGTCCCATAGTACTCAGAGCCCATTTGCAATCGAAACCATGGTTAAATGACAGAAATTTTGTACAACCTAAGCGGCTATAAATACATCCTGTAATTAAATGGCGCATGATTTCTGTATCACAGCCAATCAAAATGGCCGGCCGGAGTGGCCGAGCGGTTCTAGGCGCTACAGTCTGGAACCACGCGACTGCTACGACCGCAAGTTCGGATCCTGCCTCGGGCATGGATGTGTGTGATATCCTTAGGTTGGTTAGGTTTAAGGAGTTCTAAGTTCTAGGGGGCTGATGACCTCAGTAGTTAAGTCCCATATTGCTCAGAGCCATTTGAACCAAGCAAAATGTTTAAAATTGTATTTGAAGCATTTGTACACTAAGAGTTGAGAGGTAATCTATCTCTGGAGCCGAAACGTGCCCCTATCCAGTGGAGTCATCCAAGATGGCCGTTTAAGAAACTATTCTTTTGGGCAATTTAATGTGGAAGAACGATAATATTACTTGAAGATGTCGTGAATGACCAGTGCCATAGCGCTGTACATGGAAGGTTGAGGGCTGCTGATCGACTGTCCTTTTCATGCTTTACCAATAGCATAGTTATCATCCATAGAGTCCAGTAAGAGGATCTCGTTCCCAGCCTTGAAGATGGAGCTGTTGTGTCGCTTTTGTACAGAAGGATGATGTGGATTGCCATGAGAGTGAATTTTTGAATACATGATGGAGAAAGCCTAAAAGCATTAAATGGAGCTGACATGCATCTCTCTGTATTTTGATCTTCTTAGCAAATTGATCGTGAAACTTAAATTTTTGAAATTATGTTTTCTCTACTACAATGATTGACGATGTTCTTTTATTTCTTTGTATTTGCATACCACACAATCACATGAGCATTTCACAATGTAAACAGTTTGTGGTATCAACCAGGTAGTGGTTACCCTCAAACAGCTAACAGATAAAAAGAGGAGACAAATAATTATTATATAGCCTTTTACAGGTTGTACGGTGCGACATTATAAAAATTTGTCAGGTGCTAGTAGGGTTCCGTACAAATTTAATTATGTATGCAGATAGTTATCCATGTCAGAAATTGATGGTCCAGGTTATATATAGCGGAAATTGAGGATTTCGGCTATTTTTACCTGTTGTTGAGATTGATACTGGCAAGATGCCGATCGCAGGGATTTCAAGACTTTAGAGAATGTTTTAATTTCAAGACGGAAGTCGGATAACAAATGACAAACGACACATGTTCTTCATTTGATGTAATTAAAAATTAGCAGTTTTGTATTTTTCTCTTTACTTGCGCTGTGAAACTTTTTTTTTCGCGAAATTTCATGATTTTATATGAACGGGAATTACCCCATAGGTTTTGATCAGTGAATTTGCGATTATCAAATTATATGATATAAACGACCCTATTGCATTGACTTAGGAGCTAATACTTATTTTGCCTCCAACTGAGCATGGACCTCAGTATGTGACATAAATTTCAGCTTGATTCGCGCACCCGCTCCTCAGAGAAACGGAGCTTAACAGATGAGCAGATAGGCAGTCTGATAACAAGCGACAACTTCATCGGCGATTTTCGTATTTCTTTTACTTTGGTTGTGGCGAGCAACCTGGCCTGTTGGCAAATTTCATGATTCAATGTCAACAGGAAGTATCCTGAAGGGTTTGATTAGTGAGTTCGCAAGTATCAACAAATGTGATAGAGATGGCCGTATCTTTTGACTGATTTGAGTCAGAAGCTTCACTTTCTTACATCGACAATGGACCGTGGATTTTAATATATGACGTAAATTTCAAATTGACGCGTTACCCGTTCCTGAGGAAAAGGGTTTCGAACAGCCTGAAGGGCAGACAGGCAAACGGACAACAAATGGATGCAGCAAAGGTTCTCTTTTTACCGACTGACCCTAAAAAGATAAAAGAACATAATCAGTTAGCAACTATGTAATTTTTTACAAACTACTATTCCACTTATTCTTTATTTACGACTTTTAATTTAGAAATTTTACTTCGTTTTCTTGATACAGTTGCACTTCGGACTGAATTCTTCTTACTACAAAGTTCTGTACGTGTAAACAAGAGGCGACTGTCCTTTCCAGCGGGTGAAGCGCTTTCAGCCTACTCGTGCCCGGCATGACAGACACCAGGTCCACACCAGTCTGTTGTTAGCGCTGTTGTCACTGCCGGCGCCCCCCCCCCCCCCCTCCCCGCCCCGACGCAGTGGTGGATCAGCGCTCGGCGGCGCGGCTGTTAACACGAGGACGCCAATAACTCAACAGGGCGCCGCCACGCAATTTCTGCCGCCTGCACTGCAGCCGCCAAATGCCGCAGTGTTCGCAAACGCGGATCCCGCCGGCGTGTGCACACAAGGGCCCCGCTGTTTGCCGAAAGAGCCAGCCAATGGCCTGCCATATCACAGACAGCACTGACGTCTGGCTACCGTTGCGCAACGATGATTGTTAGATGGTCCACAACCAGCTAACAAACTACCTAACTACAAACAACCTACTAACACCAATCACGCTTTCGGTAAACATCGCGACACATTATCTGTCTTAATGAAGGTGACAGATTGCCTGGAGCTTGCCACGGATGCTCAAGGGGCAATTTTCATGTGCTTCTTAGACTTCACCGAAGCCTTTGACGTTGCTGGCTTCGGCATTTTACTTGCCAAACTTAGCAGCCTAAATATCTTGCGAAGTGCAATGCAGTGGTTTAGCAATGGCTTAGCTCATACCTGTACCTTAAAGTCACAATGGAGGCAGGTGTTCCCCAGGTTTCTGTATTAGGCGCTACACTCCTTTCATTGTACGTAAATAATGTGTCATCAGGTTTTCCTTACCGCAAATACCACATGAATGCTGATGACATCCGGTTGCATCTAAGTGCAAACCAGTAAACCTGAACACAACTGTCGAGAATCTCTATATCGACATGAGTGCTCTGTCAAAACCCATCGCCACTGTTTCGTCATTCAAAGCTTATTAGACCGAAATATCGGGAATTCCTACTACCTTTAGCCCTAAATGGTATTAACATCAACTTTTTCTTCTTCAGCAAAGTGTCTATGAGTAATAGTAGATGAAAACCTAAATTGGATAGCGCACACGACTGCTTTGTGTACGAACGCTTCAGAATCTCTCCATGCCCTACAATAAATACAGAAAGCTATTCCCTCTTGGCCTGAAAAAGGAACGAGTACAAACATTCATACTTCCAGTTACTGATTACAGCGATGTTATCCTGCAATGCCTTTCTCTCAGGAAAGTTCACGGCGACCGGGACTGATTATGAATGCCTATGTTCGGTATATCTGTGACGTTCGACACATTGGTCATATTTTACCATCGTATGTACAGCTATCCTGGCTGTGTGGAGACAAGCGCAGATATTTCTGTATTCTTTGTTTTCTCTAGTGTCTTATCAACGAAGATTGTCCTACATATCTCTTAGCGCTGTTATGTGAACAATATGGCAGAAACGACAGCTCTCATCACAGAAAAAAAAGAAGTGCGTAGTGTCTGTCCGCAGCTCGTGGTCTAGTGGCGGCTAGCGTTGCTGCCTCTGTATCACGGGGTCCGGGTTTGATTCTCGGCCGGGTTGGGGCTTTTCTCTGCCCGGGGACTGGGTGTTTGTGTTGTTCTCATCATATCACAATCATAATTCGTGACAGTGTCTCTACTAGATTGTGCAAAAATTGAACTGTGTGAAAACTGGGGTCTGTACGGGCGCTGATAATGGGGCAGTTGGGAGCCCCACGAAGCAAACATCATCATTATCATAATCATCATAGCAAAATACACTCCATCGTTCAGTTACATTCTCGAAGTCCTTCACACTAGCAGGAACTCGACTCTAGTAAGGTGCCGCATTGTATTGGAGAATTGAATAACATCTCCAGCTTCAGAAGACAGCTAATGACATACCTACTAAAGAAACAATAAAAATTGCCATTGTCCCTGTAGGCACTCATTACCTTTGTAGAGGCTTCTTTCCGACCAGATCTTCCTTATTTCCCAATATTCTTAGCTGGCGCAGTCTCTTTAAACTTCGTTTCCTCAGAACTCGCTATATCACAAAGCATCTACCTTGTACACCTGTAAATTTTCTTTATGTTTGCCACTATCATTATCGTTAGAACTCTAGTTATTATTGTCATTATTATTACTATTATCACTGTTCCTGGCAGCAGCTGTAATAGCACGAGCGCTGCCATTACTAAGTTTGTTAGTTCATAGTCAGTTTCATTTATCACATTATCAAGTCAGACGCTCAGAGCGCCTCATGTCCTTCCGCCTATACACCATTAAGAATGTATGATGACATGAACCGCAGCGAGTCGCTTGAACTCGAACGAAAATGCACTGATGATAGGTTATTTAGAGCCGAAATCTAGACTTTCAAGCGTAATGCAAACTAATGGGATTGCAAACTAATGGGGGGTGCATGCCTCTCCTGCCTTACAATCTACGGTCGCTGTGCGCAACGGTTCCTGATGGAATCAAAGTTGATTTACACTATTCGTCATATTAAAATTGTTATTTCTTAAATAACTATGAAAAAAGGGTACCGAATATGTGAAACCCTGGTCCGATTCGAGAGATGGTCTGATGGCTCTAATCAGATCAGGTTAAATAAATGAACAAATAAAATATAAATATATAAATGTTGCAAGCCCTTTCACTGTAGGCGTATAATTTTTATTTCCGCAAGTCTTTTGAATACTGGCCCTTCATCTTCATCCTCTTATGGTTTTTGTTCCTTTCAGCTTCGATCAGGCCTACAGCAGCGCCCGCTAAGATGAACAAACATCCGTCTACAGTTTTGCATCCTGTTGTAGCCATAACTACTTCCACAATATGTCACATAATTACGATGCTAAACTTGTAAACAGATGCTATCTCGGTTTTCATCTTTGTTATAGACATTGTCTTACATACTGCGTTATAAGGCAGGCGAAATCAAATCTGGCGAACGAAAGTCGTGATATTATTCTAGATTTTAACAAACAATCCTTTGCGGTACTAGCTGACATTCAGAGTGCGGCACAATGTACTGATTTGTGCTGTGGTCGGTGAGGGATCAGTAATGTTTCATCACCTAATATGGAAGTACAGGATTAATCAGAGTGCCGCTGCTGGCCCAACCAGGATAACAGGTCTGAGCACCGCTTTTGGACCGCCAACTCCACAGTTAACACCAAACGTACAACGTAGTGCGCACTTGTCCTGGAGGACCATTCTGACTGCTGCGAACGCCAGTACGACGTAGCCAAAGTTCAGTCATTTGAATTAACTTTGATCGTTGGCGTTGTCCTGCAGTATCGTGTTTACTAAAATAGTACAATGGTCAAACGTATTACCTGACCAGTGTGTCACTGCTACTGTGGGTTCCGCTTTTTCGTTTACATGTGGTGATTACTGTCAGAACTCCGTGTAAATGTAAGGGTTTTTAAGTCACGAAGTTCTTCATTTTCGATTAGTGTGTAGTAGCAGCTTTGCATTATTTCAAGAACCTGTTTATTTAATTCCTCTTACTAGTGTACTGCTCCGCCAATGTCAGCATCTAAACTAGAAAATAATTCAGCGACAATGAGCTAGTAGATTAACGTTCATAAGTACACGGTTTTGGACAAAAATTTGAAAACAGCGCTACGAATAAATCTTGAACATAAATGCAGGTGTTAGCCAACTAAGCCTACAGGCTCTGGTGTTTCATTTGACCGTTCCACATCATTACGAAGTGTCGTGTGCATGATCTATGGAACAAGTATTACTCTAATCTACTATAATCCACGTACGCACCTGTGCAGTGTTTTAGTAAGCTGCCATTGTCAGTCGTGTTATGTGCAGTTGCGAGTGCTCTACGTCGTAGCTAAGTATTTCGAACGTGGTGAAACTGTAGTTGCTCATGTGATGGGTAATTCCTTATGCAAGGCAGGTGTTGGGTGTTTCAAGTGGCACCGTATCGAAGATTCATACCGCATTTGGAGAAAGGCCCCCCCATGAACCATGGACCTTGCCGTTGGTGGGGAGGCTTGCGTGCCTCAGCGATACAGATAGCCGTACCGTAGGTTCAACCACAACGGAGGGGTATCTGTTGAGAGGCCAGACAAACGTGTGGTTCCTGAAGAGGGGCAGCAGCCTTTTCAGTAGTTGCAGGGGCAACAATCTGGATGATTGACTGATCTGGCCTTGTACCAATAACCAAAACGGCCTTGCTGTGCTGGTACTGCGAACGGCTGAAAGCAAGCGGAAACTACGGCCGTAATTTTTCCCGAGGGCATGCAGCTTCACTGTATGGATAAATTATGATGGCGTCCTCTTGGGTAAAATATTCCGGAGGTAAAATAGTCCCCCATTCATTTCTCCGGGCGGGGACTACTCAAGAGGATGTCGTTATCAGGAGAAAGAAAACTGGCATTCTACGGATAGGAGCGTGGAATGTCAGATCCCTTAATCGGACATGTAGGTTAGAAAATTTAAAAAGGGAAATGGATAAGTTAAAGTTAGATATAGTGGGAATTAGTGAAGTTCGGTGGCAGGAGGAACAACACTTTTGGTCAGGTGACTACAGGGTTATAAACCCAAAATCAAATAGGGGTAATGCAGGAGTAGGTTTAATAATGAATAGGAAAATAGGAATGCGGGTAAGCTACTACAAACAGCATAGTGAACGCATTATTGTGGCAAAGATAGATACGAAGACCACACCTACTACAGTAGTACAAGTTTATATGCCAACTAGCTCTGCAGATGACGAAGAATTGAAGAAATGTATGATGAAATAAAAGAAATTATTCAGATAGTGAAGGGAGATGAAAATTTAATAGTCATGGGTGCCTGGATTTCGGTAGTAGGAAAAGGGAGAGAAGGAAACGTAGTAGGTGAATATGAACTGGGGCAAAGAAATGAAAGAGGAAGCCGCCTGGTAGAATTTTGCACAGAGCACAACTTAATCATAGGTAACACTTGGTTCAAGAATCATAAAAGAAGGCTGTGTACATGGAAGAAGCCTGGAGATACTGACAGGTTTCAGATAGATTATATAATGGTAAGACAGAGATTTAGGAACCAGGTTTTAAATTGTAAGACATTTCCAGAGGCAGATGTGGACTCTGACCACAATCTATGGGTTATGACCTGTAGATTAAAACTGAAGAAACTGCAAAAAGGTGGGAGTTTAAGGAGGTGGGACCTGGAAAAACTGAAAGAACCAGAGGTTGTACAGAGTTTCAGGGAGAGTATAAGGAAGCAATTGACAGGAATTTGGGAAAGAAATACAGCAGAAAAAGAATGGCTCGCTTTGAGGGATGAAGTAGTGAAGGCAGCAGAGGATCAAGTAGGTAAAAAGACGAGGGCTAGTAGAAATCCTTGGGTAACAGAAGGAATATTGAATTTAATTGATGAAAGGAGAAAATATAAAAATGCAGTAAATGAAGCAGGCAAAAAGGAATACAAACGTCTCAAAAATGACATCGACAGGAAGTGCAAAATGGCTAAGCAGGGATGGCTAGAGGAGAAATGTAAGGATGTAGAGGCTTATCTCACTAGGGGTAAGATAGATACTGCCTACAGGAAAATTAAAGAGACCTTTGGAGAAAAGAGAGCCACTTGTATGAATATTAAGAGCTCAGATGGAAACCCAGTTCTAAGCAAAGAAGAGAAAGCAGAAAGGTGGAAGGAGTATATAGAGGGTCTATACAAGGGCGATGTACTTGAGGACAATATTATGGAAATGGAAGAGGATGTAGATGAAGATGAAATGGGAGATACGAAATTGCGTGAAGAGTTTGACTCAGCACTGAAAGACCTGAGTCGAAACAAGGCCCCCGGAGTAGACAACATTCCATTGGAACTACTGACGGCCTTGGGAGACAAAACTATACCATCTGGTGAGCAAGATCTATGAGACAGGTGAAATACCCTCAGACTTCAAGAAGAATCTAATAATTCCATTCCCAAAGAAAGCAGGTGTTGACAGATGTGAAAATTACCGGACTGTCAGCTTAATAAGTCAGGGCTGAAAAAACTAACGCGAAGTCTTTACAGACGAATGGAAAAACTAGTAGAATCGACCTCGGGGAAGATCAGTTTGGATTCCGTAGAAATGTTGGAACGCGTGAGGCAATACTGACCCTACGACTTATCTTAGAAGAAAGATTAAGGAAGGGCAAACCTACGTTTCTAGCATTTGTAGAGTTAGAGAAAGCTTTTGACAATGTTGACTGGAATACTCTCTTTCAAATTCTGAAGGTGGCAGGAGTAAAATACAGGGAGCGAAAGGCTATTTACAATTTGTACAGAAACCAGATGGCAGTTATAAGAGTCGAGGGACATGTAAGGGAGGCAGTGGTTGGGAAGGGAGTGAGACAGGGCTGTAGTCTATCCCCGATGTTATTCAATCTGTATATTGAGCAAGCAGTGAAGGAAACAAAAGAAAAGTTCGAAGTAGGTATTAAAACCCATGGAGAAGAAATAAAAACTTTGAGGTTCACCGATGACATTGTAATTCTGTCAGGGACAGCAATGGACTTGGAAGAGCAGTTGAACGGAATGGATAGTGGCTTGAAAGGAGGATATAAGATGAACACCAACAAAAGCAAAGCGAGGATAATGGAATGTAGTCGAACTAAGTTGGGTGATGCTGAGGGAATTAGCTTAGGAAATGAGACACTTAAAGTAGTGAAGGAGTTTCGCTATTTGGGGAGCAAAATAACTGATGATGGTCGAGGTAGAGAGGATATAAAATGTAGACTGGCAATGGCAAGGAGAGCGTTTCTGAAGAAGAGAAATTTGTTAACATCGAATATAGATTTATGTATCGGGAAGTCGTTTCTGAAAGTATTTGTATGGACCGTAGCCATGTATGGAAGTGAAACATGGACGATAAATAGTTTGTACAAGAAGAGAATAGAAGCTTTCGAAGTGTGGTGCTACAGAAGAATGCTGAAGATTAGATGGGTAGATCACATAACTAATGAGCAAGTATTGAATAGGATTGGGAGAAGAGAAGTTTGTGGCACAACTTGACTAGAAGAAGGGATCGGTTGGTAGGACATGTTTTGGGGCATCCAGGGATTGCAAATTTAGTATTGGAGGGCAGCGTGGAGGGTAAAAATCGTAGAGGGAGACCAAGAGATGACTACACTACGCAGATTCGGAAGGATGTAGGTTGCAGTGGGTACTGGGAGATGAAGAGGCTTGCACAGGAGAGAGTAGCATGGAGATCTGCATCAAATCAGTCTCAGGACAGAAGACCACAACAACAACAACATGGAGAAAGGGGAAAACATCATCCGCTAAGACAGACGCAGACGATAGTGTGTGCTGTGAGATCTAACAGACGGTAATTAACGATGATTATGACAAAAAGATATGAGGACAACCGCTGCAAAAGTCACTGCAGAACTGAGAGTTTCACTCGTAGATCCTGTCGGCACAAACCATGACAAGGGTGCTCCATAAGCAATGAACTGCAGGACGAGCTGGAATTCAAGGCAACTCATCAGTAATGCAAATGCCCGTAACAGGAAAACGTGAAGCAAGAGTCATACAACTTGGTGTACGGAGCAATGGAAGAAACTTATTCGTTCGGGTTAATCTTGTTCCACACTGTTTCTAAACTCTTGCCGAGTTTACGTCCAAATAATGAAACGTGGCGGCGGTTCGGTGATGATTTGGGTAACCATATCGTGGTATGCCACGAGTCCCATCGTCACTCGTCAAGTTCGCATTACTACCAAGAATTATGTGACCAATTTGGTTCATGGGGTCAATCCCACTGCCCCATGTTCGTTAGCCAATGGTGATTGTGAGTTCCAAGACGACTGCGCCACCGTTCACTCAACTCGCATCATAGAGCACAGGTTTTGTGAGCGAGAGGATGAGTTGTCGCATATCCCAAGCCCACCACAGTCACTTGTTTTATTGTTATTGAGCTTCTGCGGTAACTTATAGAGGGAAGGGTGCATGATCGCTGTCCTCCTTCATCATTGTTACCTAAACTTGTCACTGTATTTCCAGAGAAGTGGCATAAGCTTCCCCTGAAAACCACGTATAACCTGTACTTATCCGTTCCGAGTCGACTGGAAGCTGTTTGAATGCCAACGGGTTTCCTGCACTGTTTAGGCATGCTAATGTTCTTCTTTGTGTTTCCATATTTTTGTTCAACTTCTGTGAATCAAAATAGGGACTATTCTCGAATATATCTGATACGTTATTGGCTTAGAAAATGGGAATGTCAAGGGAATTTTCGTTGTCTGTACTTCTAACAGTGTTACTTCTTACCAAGCGTTCTTTTTAAGGAAAGAAATCAATAGCGGACACTATTCAGATGCTGTTTGAATAAAAAACAATTTTATTTATTGAACTTGATTCAGCACATCCCCTTGAAGTTTTAATTGAATATGCCGTCTCCTATCGAACTAATTAAAACAGTTGAATAAAATTGTCTGGCGTAGGTAATAACCCCGTTTCTGCGAAATTTTGACATATATAATGAGAAACACAAACAATCATCCGAAGTTTATTACAATGATTAGTTGAAGAACAACAATATAGAAAAGAGCAAAGAAGTGTTCCGTTCACAACGATATCATCAGAGACGGAGTACAGTTTAAAGCTAATCAGGGACGTCTTTTTTTCATCATTCCTGCCGTGATCTAGACTCAGTCTCACACGAATGCGAGCTCAGCTGTTTAGCTAGTTTTCTACCTTGCCAAGTAACTGTCTCGGTGATATTATTTATTTACTGTCAAGGTCAGATATTATTTTTCAGCTCACATTTAGCATTAGCAAGACATACATATAAGATTGTGACCAGAAACACACTAATAACAGACTAATTGATCTCAAAATTATGTACTTGCATGTACTTGCATTCGGAAACAAAATGATCTAAGCATCCTTGAATCGACATTTCTATTCTTCCCCTTTTATGGTGTGCGCACTTGTTCCATGTATGAAATTTGCAAAAATACATATGTGGAGCCGAAATCAGTGTTACAGGGCTGAGCACTGTGGGACATAACATCTGAGGTCATCAGTCCCCTAGAACTTAGAACTACTTAAACCTAACTAACCTAAGGACAACACACACATCCATGCCCGAGGCAGGATTCGAACCTGCGACCGTCGCTGTCGCGCGGTTCCAGACTGAAGCGCCTAGAACCGCTCGGCCACAGTGACTGTTAGCGTTACAGGGACTGAGAACAATTAAATAGGGGAATGATCACTGTACCTTGAACTGGTGCCTCCATAGAAGAGCTTCTTCGTATCGTTCACTGCAAACCAAACTGCATTTCGACGAGGGCGAGTCGAGACCGAGTCAAATTCGCTTACCGAATTGCACTGCAGCAAGCCTTTCTGCGGTTTTCAACTCGTTTACTTCATTTCCTTTTTCAAGGCAAATACCGGGCCATTTACCCATTTCCACTTCACAAACGTAACTATGCAGCTGCAATAACAGTATACACAGAACAATGCTTACACGACTCGAATATACGATTCTCTTCTCTTAGGACGACTGAAGCATATTTTTCCACACAGCTAAGAAAATTCGAATTCTCTTAGCTCCGACAAAGAGCACTCATAACTGCAGTACAGATAACACTATTCTGACCACGACTGACGCTGGAAACGTACTGAGAACATTGCACAGGTGCGTTCGTGGCCAAATCAATCACTTGGCTAATATCTGCATTTATGTTTAAGTACGTATTCCTAGCGCTGTTTTCACATTCTTGTCGAGCCCCTGTACTTATGAAAGTGAATCTACTTGCTCATTGTCGCTGAGTTACTTTCTAGTTTAGGTGTTGACATTGTCCGAGTAGTATACTGGTAAGAGGAATTAAATACACAGGAATTAAATAAACAGTTTCTTGAAAATAAGGTGAAGCTGCTACTACACACTAATCGAAAAAGAAGAGCTTTAGATTTGCATGGAGTTCTGACAGAAACCCCCATCTGTGCGAGAAAAACGGGAGCCCGTAGTAACAGTGACGCGCTGGTCAGCTAATACGTTTGACCATTGTGCTGTTTTAGTAAACACGATAGATAATCCAGCACAAAGTCAACGACCAAAGCTAATTCGAATGACTGAACTACGTCGTACTGGTGTTCGCAGCAGTCAGAATGGTCCTCCAGGAGAAGTGCGCACTACGTTTCACGTTTGGTGTTAACTGTGGAGTTGGCGGTCCAAAAGCGGTGCTCAGACCTGTTATCCTCGTCAGGTCGGCAGCAGCGCTATGATTAATCATGTACTCCCATATCAGCTGATGAAACATTACTGATACCTCACCGACCACAGCACAAATTAGTACATTGTGATGCATTCTGAATGTCCGCAAGTACCACAAAAGATAGTTTGTTGAAATCTAGAATATTATCACAACTGTCGTTCACCAGGTTTCCTTTCCCATGTCGTATAACACAATATGCAATTCATTGTCTATAACAAACAGAAAAACCGAGGTAGCGTCTGTTTACAAGATTAGAGGTCAACAAGTAAGTACATGACACATTGTGTAAGTAGTTAGGGGTACTAGAGGATGATTCAAAAAAGATTCATCTGATTTCACAATACTATATTTTCTGCGCTAAAGAAGATAGAGACCAGGGGTGAACTCTGACTCAAACATATTCATCAAAAGAACCATGCGATTTTACAAGGGTATATTTTATCTTGCTTGGACACACGAACGTGCCTTCTACCGTACGCATGACAATTATCCAAACGACAATCAGAGGCGTTCTATACTTTTGCTGTCACTGCAAATCACCCAAAGTTGTTGGAAGGGGATAATCACTAAGAGAATTACATAACGTAACAGCACGCGACCTTTGGGGCCAATGGTACAAAGCGAGAGAATATGCCTTTTCCATTCCATACGTACGTAGGAAGTGCACCGCTGTAGCCTCCACTAGAGTCACGCGGCACAGTTTAAACTGAGGTGCGCCCATGGAAATGGAAAACTTAAAACACCTTTAGTTGCTGTATTGTCTCCGTCTTGATCCTACACAAACCGAGTAACTAATGAGCAACAGTGGGAACCAACTCCACCAGGAAGACAACAACTGGTCAATACATGAACTTGTGACATACATGTGGAGCCAAGGAAAACCTTTTATTTCGATGCGTACGTTGAAATCGACTCAAGCTACTATGTTCGCTCATGTGCAAGATAGGGTGAAAGAGCGTGAATTTTTTTTTTTGGAAACACCCTGCACTGAGAAGCGTTTTGAAATGGGATACTCACGTAAACAAGTATCAGGGAGAACTTAAATTTCTTGCACAACTTCTGGGAAACAGCAGCGCTTTGCTAGTGAAACCAGTTCTAGAGTATAGTCTCAGTGTTTGGAATCTTTATCAGTTAGATGTGACGGTGGATACCGAGGGAATTCAGAGCAACGTAACAGGACAGGGCCACCCATGTAAAAGTGTACCAGAAATTGTCGGGGACGGGAATCATTGGAAAAAATGTACAACAGAATTCTTGCGAACCATGTTGGACACATTTTATAATACCCGTAATCTTGTAAACCTGAGCTACCACTCTGCAGCTGCCAACGAGTACTTCGCTAATGGAACATGAAAGATGTGAAGCTTACGATGCGCACACATGTGTTCAGTCGTTATTGCGAAAGAAGGTCGCTGATAACGATTCTTACGCTATACAGTTGATGTTTGAGAATATAAGGGTTGTTCATAAGTAACTCAGGGATTTCAGCAGATGGCTGTGAGAAAAGACATGCACATTAATGACATATGTAAATCTAGATTCGTAATACGCGCCGTGGTGTAGTTGCACTGGGGTGCAGGGGAATGAGAACATGTGGACATATCATCTGCTCTGTACTGCCACATAGAAGACCGTTGTGCAAGAAAATTAAAGGATCACTTTTCGAAACCCCATAAGTATCTTCCATTGCAATGCGTAAGTTTGAAATTTGGATTAAAGTTGCCTATGATCTTTCTCTGTAATGATCAAGTGTGGCGCCCTGCGACAGCACTCTCGGGTTCGGCGGCGCTTCAAAAACAGCAAGGCGTCGACACGCGTGGAAAAAAATTACAGCTCAGAATTCATGTGAGTTGTAAGGTAGATCAATAACGTCATATTGTCACCAGATCTCACCACAATACTGCCTCACACTGCCGCCTAGAATTTACACGAAATGGCCTTAAGGGTGGCGTATAGGACGTCAACGAAAGCGAACGCCTTTTCCTTGGGACGTTGACTCCCACTGATTTTTCTGTCGAAAACAGAATTTCTTGACGACCTTTGACACTACTGACTCTCCTCAGACGGTTCAACTGTTACCTAAGGAAGCCGTGGTCGGCAACTCCACTGAATCTGATCGCACCCCTTTGGAGTGGAGTGCGACCACAATTTTTGCTCTGGTGTACAGGGAGGAACCACTACAGGCCTTCAAAAGCATTTGGTGAAGTTTAAACGGATCCAAAGCACCAAGTGTGGTTATGATTTTTCAACCCTCCTTCTTCGTTTCCTCTTGCGGCGTGAGCGGAGAGGGTTGCGACATTGACACGTGCGAGAATAAAACGGCAAATGGCCCTTTTAAGACTCTCCAGTTTGACATTACCCTTGGTGCCATCCACCTTTGATAAACACTTAAGACATGTACCGAGAAAATCTATTACTAAGTCCTAGGCGCTTTCAGACAAGTAATCCCTTCGACACTCCTCCGATTCCGGATGTTCTACTACCAGTGTAGAGAAGGAAAGCAGCGTGTCTGCAGGCACAAAGGAGTCTCGTCACAGGTTCTGTCTGCATACGTACATTTTTAATGCGCTCACCAAAGGTCGGTGAGTGGCTCAGAGAATGTTGCCGATCTGCGTTGTCTTAGAGGCAACCTTTGTCACGCGTGTGTCAATGTCACATCTCTCTGCGATCACGCCACAGAATGGCATTAATGGGTATGTTGTTGGAAATCGATACCGACAGACTCAGCGTGGTTGTAGAGAGTGTCGTGAGGAACCAACTGCGGACAGGAATCCGTGTCCGGCAACGTCATCCAATGACGTTGCAGAGCGTTGCAGTCAACGGCGCCGGTGCAGTCTCCCCTGCAGGAGCATGCATGCATCTTTGAAGGAACAGTCAATACAACTGTGTGAAATACGAGAATCATATTCGATTTTGCGAATATGGCAAAACTTTGCTAATATTTGTCTGCAATATGCACTAGTAACAATAAAAATTTGTACCAGGCCTGTACTCGAATCTGGATCTCTAGACTGATGCGAGCAGTCGCCTTGACTGCCTCAACCATCCGAGCACGCTCTTGGACCGACTCAGAGTTCGATATGTCTGAAGAACATCGCAAATTACATTAAAACAGCATAGGCACTGCACCTCAGTATTTTACGCCTAATAAATGGGTTTCAACTTTAACCAAATGTCTCTTCCTGTACGGGCTTCACAGTATCTGTGAGAGTACCACACACAAGAAAGTGGTGACGTATGGAAGTGTGGGTCGGTCTAAGCAACATGCTCGTGGGCATGAGGCGGTCAAGAGTACCGCTCGCTTCAAGAGGAAGAGCCATGTTCCCAGTAGACCCGTCCCAGTAGAAATTTTCATTGTGTGACTGTGATGAAAAATAGTGTCACACATCTGTGTCACTTTGAAGAGCGCAGCATGTGTAACTTACTTTTGAAGTCTCCTTGTTCAAAAGACAAAAAGATTCGATATTAATTACTTGACTGGGGTCAGTCAGTGGTTTTAGTCATGGTCATGTACTATCAATACGTTCGAAGCTAGTTAAAATTACACGACCAAGTAAAATTACCCGTGTGAAGACGCATGCCAGACTTAGCAACTTATCAAAGGAGGTCCAGTGAAACGTATTTCGTCTACGAAGACACTCGCTTACAAAAACAATGAGCCGTCCGCGGTGGTCTAGCGGTTCTAGGCGCTCAGTCCGGAACCGCGCGACTGTTACGGTCGCAGGTTCGAATCCTGCCTCGGGCATGGATGTGTGTGATGTCCTTAGGTTAGTTAGGCTTAAGTAGTTCTAAGTTCTAGGGGACTGATGACCACAGATGTTATGTCCCATAGTGCTCAGAGCCATTTTTTTAAAAACAATGATACCTAAGAAGAATATTTTACTGGAAGAAACAGGGGACATTCGACACATAATTGCGGAAATCAGCACGGGAGGGTCTAGTTCGCACAAGAAAGTACATCTATCTCTACTCTGCAAGCCACCCAACGGTGTGTGGTGGAGGGCACTTTAAGCGCCACTGTCATTACCTCCCTTTTATGGTCCAGTCGCGTATGGTTCGCGGGAAGAACGACTGTCTGAAAGCCTCCGTGCGTGCTCGAATCTCTCTAATTTTACATTCATGATGTCCTCGGGAGGTATAAGTAGGGGGAAGCAATATATTCGATACCTCATCCAGAAACGCACCCTCTCGAAACCTGGAGGGCAAGCTACACCGCGATGCAGAGCGCCTCTCTTGCATAGTCTGCCACTTGCCATAACATCTCCGTAACGCTATCACTGCTACCAGATAACCCTGTGACGAAACGCGCCGCTCTTCTTTGGATCTTCTCTATCTCCTCCGTCAACCCGATCTGGTACGGATCCCACAGTGATGAGCAATACTCAAGTATAGGTGGAACGAGTGTTTTGTAAGCCACCTCCTTTGTTGATGGACTACATTTTCTAAGGACTCTCCCAATGAATCTCAACCTGGTACCCGGCTTACCAACAATTAATTTTATATGATCATTCCGCTTCAAATCGTTCCGCACGCATACTCCCAGATATTTTACTGAAGTAACTGCTACCAGTGTTTGTTCCGCTATCATATAATCATACAATAAAGGATCCTAATTTCTATGTATTCGCAATACATTACATTTGTCTATGTTAAGGGTCAGTTGCCACTCCCTGCACCAAGTGCCTATCCGCTACAGATCTTCCTGCATTTCTAATGCATTTTCTAATGCTGCAAATTCTCTGTTTACTACAGCATCATCCGCGAAAAGCCGCATGGAACTTCCGACACTATCTACTAGGTCATTTACATATATTGTGAAAAGCAATGGTCCCATAACACTCCCCTGTGGCACGGCAGAGGTTACTTTAACGTCTGTAGACGTCTCTCCATATATAACAACATGCTGTGTTCTGTTTGCTAAAAACTCTTCAATCCAGCCACACAGCTGGTCTGATATTCCGTAGGCTCTTACTTTGTTTGTCAGGCGACAGTGCGGAACTGTATCGAACGCCTTCCGGAAGTCAAGGAAAATAGCATCTACCTGGGAGCCTGTATCTAATATTTTCTGGGTCTCATGAACAAATGAAGCGAGTTGGGTCTCACACGATCGCTGTTTCCGGGATCCATGTAGATTCCTACAGGGTAGATTCTGGGTTTCCCAAAACGACGTGATACGCGAGCAAAAGACATGTTCTAAGATTCTACAACAGATCGATGTCAGAGATATAGGTCTATAGTTATGCGCATCTGCTCGACGACCCTTCTTGAAGACTGGAACTACCTGTGCTCTTTTCCAATCATTTGGAACCTTCTGTTCCTCTAGAAACTTGCGGTAGACGGCAGTTAGAAGGGGGGCAAGTTCTTTCGCGTACTCTGTGTAGAATCGAATTGGTATCCCGTCAGGTCCAGAAAAGCATAATAATCTCCAGTGCAAAGGAAAATGCATCACAAAGTGCCCTATTCTCAAAATTCCGAGAGCACATATTCCTATTCCTGTCGAGATACGTATCAGCTACTCCGACATACGTCTTGCATAATGAGCACAATAGAAAAATTGTAGGAATTCATACTGCTCACAGGGTTGCCGACGGTCATTCGTCTCGTGCATCAATCACCGGAGATACAGTAATGAAGCAAAATAACCGTGCTACGCAATGTACTCACAAATATCAACGGTATGGTGCCTTACGGAGATGAAGATATGTGGGACGAAGTTTCCGTCCGTACTGTCGCGTCCTTGCTTGATTGACAAGGATTTCCTTCAAGCACTCACTTGAACTGTATTCATTATTGCCTCATAGTTACACTTTTGCGGTCTCATGAATAGTCGACTAATCTGTTGGATTCAAAAGCGAACTCTACTCGTGAGAGTCCTTCTAGAGTGAGAGAAACGTGTAACATGCTTGTTATTCGTGTTTTTTTTAGAGTGAGAGAAACGTGTAACATGCTTGTTATTCGTGTTTTCGTTCGCAGTCTCGCTTGACGCATCTAATCTGTTTGATGTAACTGAAACACGCATCGCACATTCCGTCAGTGCACTATTTAAGTGTCCAAACACCAGTGAAAAATAAATGTTTCTCCTCTGCGCACTTTTCGATCTTAGCACAGCTGTTACCGTAAATTCCATTCCACAAACGGATCTCTAGTTAACGCTGTATCTACGATCTCGTCTGATTCTACAGTACACATTTTGTCAGTCAGTAGGAACTCAACTGGATTTCGGCACCAGAATTGGTCCTCAATGCAGTCATTAACCCTGAAAGCTTGAAGTCATAACACACCCATTCCTCCCCCCCCCCCCCCCCCCACACCTTCTCCTCTCCCGCTCCCTTGACCTCTGCCCCAGTCAGCGACTAGCAACTTACACACCTTTAATGAGGCCTCTACTTCGTGTTACGGGGGTAAGATTGCATCGATACAAGAGGTAGGCTATTAACGCAAACTTTTAAAATGAAACAGCCAATCACAGTGTAGTACTTTAATCTTCATGAAATAATCATAATGTTCAGAAGTTACAGAATTTTTTTGCTTCGTACTCAGAAAAATTTTAACTGTCTAATATTTCCACCTCTGAAGTCAGTCCTCAGTATTATTTCACAACAGTGTTTATGACATATGCTGCACCTGTAATCTCTTAAGTGTGCACACAGTGTAAAAAAGTATGTGACCTTCACATAAATTGCATAAAAATGACACAATGTTCAAAACGTGTACAGCCAACACTATACTATTTCGCAAATAATTAGGCAAAGTTCAGTTGAACTATGTAAATTGCACCATATTCATAATCTATTAACAATAATACAGTATTTCGATGTTGAAAAATATGTAACCCTCACATGAATTGCGCAAAACGGTGTCATGTTAAAAGAGAAAAAAGTATTGCTAATGTTGCAGTATTTCCATGTCAAAAAATACGTACGATTCACCTGAATTCCACAAATTGGCTATCTATCTCTCTGTATCTCCACACTCTCCCCCCCCCCTTCCTCCCCCCCCCCCCGCCCCATACACACATTACGCATCTGCCAAAATTGATGCCTAAAACATGACTGCGGACTCTCAAATTAAGTTCCTCGTGCTACTTCTACATCAAGACTGTTACAAAACACAAGTGGCTAAAAAAGCATCCTAAGCAAGCAGTTGACTTCGATTTTTAGATGAGGCGACGTACTAAATCGAAACTGACTAAATATATAACTCCCCAAAACACATGTTGGTTGAAGTACCATAGTACACAGGCAAGCATACAAACAGACAGTTTAAATTACTGTCAGCTACTGGGTGAATGAACTTGTGTCATCCTAGGCCTAAGTAAGAGTGTGAATTAAAAATGTCAGTCAGACAGGCTAGTATCATTTTTTATTCATCTGGTATAGGCATACTGAAGGTTCCGTACAAAACAAACAATCAAGGAAGGCTGTGACTTCTACTGATCGTAGCTATGGAGTCAAGGCTCCCTAAAACATTTAGAGTCAGTATTTCCATAATCAGCTACTAAATAACACCAAAATTTATTCGTAATGCTATAAAATACGACATTTAGAAAACAGAACATAGCCAAAGACAAAAGAATAGACCAGACACCATTCTCCTGGGGACGAAGGCATCTTGATGAGATCTTCGTTTCAGTGTATCACTTAAACTTTTTGTCGTCGTAATATGCAAATATAAGGTCATAATCGTCCAAATACAAGATGTAAACATAAAAAGAACAGTGGTGGTACAAGATTTGATACAAAGAGATAAATTGTTGGTATCTCGTAGCACCACAGATCTCTTTTGGCGAAGGAAAATTCGAACTTAGCACCAAAATGAAATTTTGCACAAAAATAAGTGAAGATATTGTCTACAAACACAAGCGCACACACACACACACACACACACACACACACACACACACACACACACACACACACACTGCTTATCATAATACGAAAATATAATAAAAGATGTCTGATAATGAATGAGAATTGGATCTTGCCACCAAAAGAAAAATATTTCTCAAAATACATAACACTTTCAACTGAAACACATAAGGCCCTACCGCTATAACTTAATTGTCTCTATAAGTTTATCTTTATACAGATGGTTGCAGAAGTTCAGCTGTTCAGTATCAAATGTCGAATCAAATCACCTTTCAGTCCTCTAAATTTCCAACTGTTGTTTTATTTGAGCAACCAGTTTCGGCACCATATTACGCGGGAAGTGATGATCGAAGGGATCGCTATGACAAAAATCTACGGATACCAATCACTGAATGCTGGTCCCTATTTTGACTGGACTAGAGGTGGGAATCTTCCTACACGCCGATTAGGGGGGGTTGAAGGTGGCGTTGTACAGCGCCAAAACTGGTTATTCAAATAAAATAAGAATGTAAATTTAGTTTTTAATCCACACTTTGTAATGTAATTTTTCTGTAACATTTAAAAGAAAGTACATGTCGCTCAAATATTGTTGTTGTTGTTGTGGTCTTCAGTCCTGAGACTGGTTTGATGCAGCTCTCCATGCTACTCTACCCTGTGCAAGCTTCTTCATCTCCCAGTACCTACTGCAACCTACATCCTTCTGAATCTGCTTAGTGTATTCATCTCTTGGTCTCCCTCTACTATTTTTACTCTCCACGCTGCCCTCCACTACTAAATTGGTGATCCCTTGATGCCTCAGAACATGTCCTACCAACCGTTCCCTTCTTCTGGTCAAGTTGTGCCACAAACTTTTCTTCTCGCCAATCCTAGTCAATACTTCCTCATTACTTATGTGATCTACCCATCTAATCTTCAGCATTCTTCTGTAGCACCACATTTCGAAAGCTTCTATTCTCTTCTGTCCAAAGTATTTATCGTCAATGTTTCACTTCCATACATGGCTACACTCCATACAAATACTTTCAGAAATGACTTCCTAACACTTAATTCTATACTCGATGTTAACAAATTTCTCTTCGTCAGAAACGCTTTCCTTATCATTGCCAGTCTACATTTTATATCCTCTCTACTTCGACCATCATCTGTTATTTTGCTCCACAAATAGCAAAACTACTTTACTACTTCAAGTGTCTCATTTCCTAATCTAATTCCCTCAGCATCACCCGACTTAATTTGGCTACATTCCATTATCCTCATTTTGCTTTTGTTGATGATCATTTTATATCCTCCTTTCAAGACACTGTCCATTCCATTCAACTGAACTTCCAAGTCCGTTGCTGTCTCTGACAGAATTACAATGTCATCAGCGAGCCTCAAAGTTTTTATTTCTTCTCCATGGATTTTAATACCTACTCCGAATTTTTCTTTTGTTTCCTTTACTGCTTGCTCAATATACAAATTGAATAACATCGGGGATAGGCTACAACGCTGTCTCACTGCCTTCCCAACCACTGCTTCCCTTTCATGCCCCTCGAATCTTATAACTGCCATCTGGTTTCTGTACAAATTGTAAATAGCCTTTCGCTACCTGTATTTTACCGCTGCCATCTTTAGAATTTGAAAGAGAGTATTCAACATTGTCAAAAGCTTTCTCTAACTCTACAAATGCTAGAAACGTAGGTTTGCCTTTCCTTAATCTTTCTTCTAAGATAAGTCGTAAGGTCAGTATTGCCTCACGTGTTCCAGTATTTCTACGGAATCCAAACTGATCTTCCCCGAGGTCGGCTTCTACCAGTTTTTCCATTCGTCTGTAAAGAATTCGTGTTAGTATTTTGCAGCTGTGACTTATTAAGCTGATTGTTCGGTAATTTTCACATCTGTCAACACCTGCTTTCTTTGGGATTGGAATTATTAGATTCTTCTTGAAGTCTGAGGGTATTTCTCCTGTTTCATACATCTTGCTCAGCAGATGGTAGAGCTTTGTCAGGATTGGCTGACCCAAGGCCGTCAGTAGTTCCAATGGAGTGTTGTCTACTCCAGGGGCCTTGTTTCAACTCAGGTCATTCAGTGCTCTGTCAAATTCTTCACGCAGTATCGTATCTCCCATTTCATCTTCATCTACATCCTCTTCCATTTCCATAACATTGCCCTCAAGTACATCGCCCCTGTATAGACCCTCTATATACTCCTTAAACCTTTCTGCTTTCCCTTCTTTGCTTGGAACTGGATTTCCATCTGAGCTCTTGATGTTCATACAAGTGGTTCTCTTTTCTCCAAAGATCTCTTTAATTTTCCTGTAGGAAGTATCTATCTTACCCTTCGTGAGATAAGCCTCTACATCCTTACATTTGTCCTCTAGCCATCCCTGCTTAGCCATTTTGCACTTCCTGTCGATCTCATTTTTAAGACGCTTGTATTCCTTTTTGTCTGATTCATTTTCTGCATTTTTTATTTTCTCCTTTCATCAATTAAATTCAATAGTTCTTCTGTTACCCAAGGATTTTTACTAGACCTCGTCTTTTTACCTACTTGATCCTCTGCTGCCTTCACTACTTCATCCCTCAAAGCTACCCATTCTTATTCTACTGTATTTCTTTCCCCCATTCCTGTCAATTGTTCCCTTACGTTCTCCCTGAAACTCTGTAGAACCGCTGGTTCTTTCAGGTTATCCAGGTCCCACCTCCTTAAATTCCCACCTTTTTGCAGTTTCTTCAGTTTTAATCTAGATTGTGGTCAGAGTCCACATCTGCCCCTGGAAATGTCTTACAATTTAAAACCTGGTTCCTAAATCTCTCTCTTACCACTATATAATCTATCTGATACCTTTTAGTATCTCCAGGGTTCCTCCATGTATACAACCTTCTTTCATGATTAAGTTGTGCTCTGTGCAAAATTCTACCAGGTGGCTTCCTCTTTGATTACTTAGCCCCAATCCATATTTACCTACTACGTTTCCTTCTCTCCCTTTTCCTACTACCGAAATCCAGGCACCCATGACTATTAAATTTTCATCTCCCTTCACTATCTGAATAATTTCTTTTATTTCATCATACATTTCTTCAATTCTTCGTCATCTGCAGAGCTAGTTGGCATATAAACTTGTACTACTGTAGTAGGTGTGGTCTTCGTATCTATCTTTGCCACAATAATGCGTTCACTATGCTGTTTGTAGTAGCTTACCCGCATTCCTATTTTCCTATTCATTATTAAACCTACTCCTGCATTACCCTATTTGATTTTGGGTTTATAACCCTGTAGTCACCTGACCAAAAGTGTTGTTCCTCCTGCCACCGAACTTCACTAATTCCCACTATATCTAACTTTAACTTATCCATTTCCCTTTTTAAATTTTCTAACCTACATGTCCGATTAAGGGATCTGACATTCCACGCTCCTATCCGTAGAATGCCAGTTTTCTTTCTCCTGATAACGACATCCTCTTGAGTAGTCCCCGCCCGGAGAAATGAATGGGGGACTATTTTACCTCCGGAATATTTTACCCAAGAGGACGCCATCATAATTTATCCATACAGTGAAGCTGCATGCCCTCGAGAAAAATTACGGCCGTAGTTTCCCCTTGCTTTCAGCCGTTCGCAGTACCAGCACAGCAAGGCCGTTTTGGTTATTGTTACAAGGCCAGATCAGTCAATCACCCAGACTGTTGCCCTTGGAACTACTGAAAAGGCTGCTGCCCCTCTTCAGGAACCACACGTTTGTCTGGCCTCTCAACAGATACCCCTCCGTTGTGGTTGCACCTACTGTACGGCTATCTGTATCGCTGAGGCACGCAAGCCTCCCCACCAACGACAAGGTCCATGGTCCATAGGGGGAGCGCTCATATATTGGCACTGCCGATAAAACTTACAGTCTGACTAAAGTTAGATTATTGTGTCCCACTTTTCAAGGTTCAACAGACTCTCAAATTAAAATTTGCAGATCTAAATTCGATGTACTACCTATCAAATGACTCACAGACTGCTTATTGTACTGATGAAATAATTTATGTATTAATGGATGAACTTAATTTTATCTTTGTACCATGCATTAAAGAAACCACCGTACATAAAAATAGGATGTATAACGCTATACAGCACACATGAATGTTATTGCTTATCTGTGGCACACTTTGAAGACCACTTATCAATGAGAATAGTTTAATATTCCGCATTGTTATTCTCACATTTAAATTTGTCAAAAACCACCTTTGTTCTGCTAAAACCAGTGTCACTGACAGCCAAATGTTACAGTGACCCCACGCTAGAGTATTAACTTTTCAAAGTCATACAAAACATTTGTTTATTAATCTGTTGATGCTAAATGATGCTGTCACACAGTGGAGATTACAATGACACTTTCATGACCAATAATCATACACATTCGTGCAGGTAAAAAATGAGGGTTGCAGTTCTTATCTACTACTTTCCAAAGTCATCCAAACTTTACATCAACACCATATCAGGGTATTAACCATATATTTTGGTACGATACTACAAAATCCAAGATGGCAGAATTCATGATGTCATGGTGGGGTTCATTTTAATGGGTGGTGAAACTGTGACTGGCGATTTCGTTTTCATGGCTGGTATAGTGCCACTGCTACAGCTTCAGTCCCATCATCTTGGATTGTGACATCAGGCCATCAATGTCAATAAACTGTTCATGACATCACTGCCAGAAAATAGTCAGACATAACTGAAGTAACTAAATGCGATTAGGGTAGTGACGCTCACTTTATAAACTGACTATAATCGCCTCACACAAGGTGCAGCAATCATCCTGTCAACTGGCTATCATTGTCCCATGGTACCCTGCGAATTGAACATCACTGTTCCATCTTGTCAACAGATCGTCATTGCCTCGATCTGTAAACAGACCATCTTTCCTGCAACTTATAAACTGACCAACAGTGGCCAAAGGTAGTGGTGGTCACCCTTAGGACCGTACTACCGCACCCATTAGTGTCTGGGTGTAATGTTGACCAACATGCTCCACATCGTAAAACTGATCATAATTGCTCTCTGTAAATTTTCGATGTATGGGATCATTTATTGCAATTTTGCAATGAAACATGGTTGCATTGAGCAATTTGTTAAAATTTAGCTTTAACATGCCAAGTATTGGGCAATTTCTTACAAATTTGCTGTAACGTGGAGCAAGTTGTTACATTTTTACTGTAACTTGCATGGCAATTCGCTACAGTGCTGTTTGTTACAGTTTAACTGTAAAGTTGATGGCAGTTTGTTATAAGGGCGATCAAAGTGTCATGATATCTGCATTCAGTAACAGCATGATTTGGCATTATCACTAGAAGATTACAAACATTTGGCGTGGCAAGGTAGAGGTAATTCCCTAGCATTGGGGTCAGTATCGATTCTAGATGAACTTTTGACAAACTTAGACATGGGAATAACATAGTGAATTTTGTACAAAGATCAAACCATATTCATTAATAAGTGCACTTTGAGCTGTAAGTTAGGTTAATGATAGTGCCTATGTGAGGTTTGTAAAGTTTTAGAAATAGTTTTATGTATTTTGATTTATTTAATGAATGTCAAACAGGTGGAATTAAGCTAGTCGACTAGCTATAAGATTTATAGTGATCGGTGGTAGTTTCCTTCTCTTAAGTCTCCCACTGTATTCAGCAGAGGACAAGTGATTCCTCGCCGTAGAGAGAGCTTTCCAACTAGGGGACACATTCGTGTCACAGCGAGAAGCCGGGCGGTTGCTGTCAGAGGCAGCTTTGTTTGCGGTATCAAGTCGGACTCGTCTCGGCTGGGAGTTGGGCGCTGTGTGGGGCCGTTAGTATTTGGTACCAGGCCGGTTGACATAGTGGCTCTCCAATGTCATTTCTGAGAGTGCAATATTGTAAGCGATCTTGGCCCTGTGTGTTCTTTGAAATGTGGTTCCAGAAAACGTATTGTGTGTTCTTATGCTGAGCAGTAAATCTGACAGGGTGAATATATTTAAAAACTTTGTAAGTGATTGGCGACTCCTTGTGCGGAGAACTGTTGACTTTTGCGGAGGAGGTGCTTGCTAAGGATTCAGTTTCTGATTGAACACCCGATTACGAGAGATTATGAGCGGTGCTAGTGGTGCCGCACAAAAGACGCTCTCTTGGTTTGTTCCAGTCTTACAGCTGCCGTGACGTAGGCAGAGGACGCCGAAGCTGTTGGCCCCTGTCTCTTGTGGACTGGCTGCGTGCGTACATCAGCTCTCGCAAAACGTCTTTGCCGAGCCTGCCGCCTTCTGCAGAGAATTAAGTTACCTCACGCTGCAGAGAATTAAGTTACGTAATATTGTTAAGGGCTTCTGCCCAGTAATTGCAATATTTTCCTTTTTTAAAAAGAGATATTTCCCTATTTCGTTTTTTTTATTAATGTGTGTTTAAGAGTTTCCCTCAGTTGGGTTAATGTTTTGCACAGCCGTGGACGGCCGTTGTCCAGGATGTTAAATTTACTTACATTTTATTATATGGCGCTGACCAGGTTAAAATTTTTGAAGAACTGTGATTGGCCGTTACTTAATTTGTTACATTTTTTATGGTTTTATTGCCTGGCACTGATCAGGTTATTTTAATTAAAGAGGTTTTAAGATGTAGAGGAAGTATTTTAGTGGGATGCATTTGGAATCAATTATCTTTGTTACCCATCATGTTCTTGGTTTCATATTAGTCGGGATCCAGTTTGTAGTTTTTAATTATGGTATAAGATTCTAGAAGGCCAGCTGGTCCTCTTTATCAGAATAATTACGTCGAAATTTGGCACTTATAATTTTTTTTCTTTTTATTCCTGAATGTGTAATCTCAATATTATAGTAAATTGCGTTATTCTTCTTCATGTTTTATTTAAATGTCCTGTGGGCTTTTTCTTAAATAGTTAAATAAATTTAGGATTGAGTATATTTTAAATTGATTAACCTGAATAGCCGTTGGGTATATTCAGAAAGTTTGCCTACTGTATAATTAAATGTTTGTACTTCATAGTGTTTTATGATAAATGTTTCGAATGATGTTTACTTGAACTGGTCCAGCCCTTTCACATGATTTATACTGAATACCTGGGTGGCATTTGATGTGGGCAGCACTATGGCATGAGCTGTGCGCGAATTTTGGCAAGTAATATTAAGAGTTTTTATGTGGAAATATTTAGTATGTAGGTCCATTGTGTCTTGTAAAGTGTGGTATAATAATCGACCTTAGGTCCTTGCCAGCGTACCGTGATCTGTAAGTTTTATCAGTAGTGTCAATAAGAGAGCCACGTATATTCCTTTATTTTTAATGTTACGGAATAGTTAGCCTGCTATGATAATGTCCTGATGCTGTTTATCTTCGTACTTGGTGTCTTCACTTAATTTGGTACATAATTTTATTCTGCTGCAAAGACTGAAATTTCGTTTGCGATCAGAGATCTACGCTACAAAGTTACATCGAATTTTCGTCTCAGTTTGTGGAACCTTGTACTACCATTGCCTTCTTTCATGTTCTCGTATTAAGAGCGTTATGAGCTTATATTTCCATATTACGAAAACATGTTGTTTAAATGATACATTGCAAAAGGGATCTCATAAAAACGTTTTCCTACCCCACAGAACGGTGCTTGGTCAGTTTGTTACATTCTCTCTCCTTTCTGTTGAATTATTAAAATCATTTAGGCACAGAATCAGCATGTGTTTCTCAGAAACCTAGCAGACTACTTAACCCTGAATAATTGTTAGATCCGTTTATACAGATAGTTGTAAGATGCACAAAAACATGTCTGCAACATATGTCATATGTAATTTCCTTCAATAGTAAGTGGAGGAATAACAGGTGTGCATGATTGAGTGCTCTATGTACTCGAAGTCCATTCAGATATCCTCTACCTGTTAAACTTTACCTGCTCTTACCTATTCTACAGGCGTCATTATGCTGCGCTCAATATGGGATGCCCTAATTAATCTTTACAATAACACAATACAGTTCAGGAAGGGTTTCGTCCCCGATGAAGTAAATATCACTCTGTTAAAACGATGCTATATTTTGGGGGTCCTATGTCCTCCTTCTAGTTGTTGTATGTACTTAAAAAAAGTTATTATCGACACATATCAGAATATTATATTGAACGATCCGCCTCAGTTGGTCAAATTTTCTGGTCTTTACCCAGGTTTCGGCTAGAATAATCTACCCTTCTTCAGAAGCATAAAATTATTATAACATGCCAGAGTAAGGCACAGTCAACATTGGAAATGAAAACCTTGGCAGTGCCAAAGTAGTTGCCACTGCCAACCGACCGCACGGTGAAGTGATGCAGGGGCTGGACTCCAGTTTAGTAGCTTTAATGGTATCACGGCGCTAAAGGATTTAATTTTTAATTTTGACTGTGCCTTACTCTGGCATGTTATAATGATTTTATGCTTCTGAAGAAGGGTAGATTATTCTAGACGAAACCTGGATAAAGACCAGAAAATTTGCGCAACTGAGGCGGATCTTTCAATATACACTCCTGGAAATTGAAATAAGAACACCGTGAATTCATTGTCCCAAGAAGGGGAAACTTTACTGACACATTTCTGGGGTCAGATACATAACATGATCACACTGACAGAACCACACGCACATAGACACAGGCAACAGAGCATGCACAAGGTCGGCACTAGTACAGTGTATATCCACCTTTCGCAGCAATGCAGACTGCTATTCTCCCGTGGAGACGATCTTAGAGATGCTGGATGTAGTCCTGTGGCACGGCTTGCCATGCCATTTCCACCTGGCGCCTCAGCTGGACCAGCGTTCGTGCTCGACTTGCAAACTGCGTGAGACGACGCTTCATCCAGTCCCAAACATGCTCAATGGGGGACAGATCCGGAGATCGTGCTGGCCAGGGTAGTTGACTTACACCTTCTAGAGCACGTTGGGTGGCACGGGATACATGCGGACGTGCATTGTCCTGTTGGAACAGCAAGTTCCCTTGCCGGTCTAGGAATGGTAGAACGATGGGTTCGATGACGGTTTGGATGTACCGTGCACTATTCAGTGTCCCCTCGACGATCACCATAGGTGTACGGCCAGTGTAGGAGATCGCTCCCCACACCATGATGCCGGGTGTTGGCCCGGTGTGCCTCGGTCGTATGCAGTCCTGATTGTGGCGCTCACCTGCACGGCGCCAAACACGCATACGACCATCATTGGCACCAAGGCAGAAGCGACTCTCATCGCTGAAGACAACACGTCTCCATTCGTCCCTCCATTCACGCCTGTCGCGACACCACTGGAGGCGGGCTGCACGATGTTGGGGCGTGAGCGGAAGACGGCCTAACGGTGTGCGGGACCGTAGCCCAACTTCATGGAGACGATTGCGAATGGTCCTCGCCGATACCCCAGGAGCAACAGTGTCCCTAATTTGCTGGGAAGTGGCGGTGCGGTCCCCTACGGCACTGCGTAAGATCATACGGTCTTGGCGTGCATCTCTGCGTCGCTGCGGTCCGGTCCCAGGTCGACGGGCACGTGCACTTTCCGCCGACCACTGGCGACAACATCGATGTATTGCGGAGAGTTCACGCCCCACGTGTTGAGCAATTCGGCGGTATGTCCACCCGGCCTCCCACATGCCCACTATACGCCGTCGCTCAAAGTTCGTCAACTGCACATACGGTTAACGTCCACGCTGTCGCGGCATGCTACAAGTGTTAAAGACTGTGGTGGAGCTCCGTATGCCACGGAAAACTGGCTGACACTGACGGCGGCGGTGCACAAATGCTGCGCAGCTAGCGCCGTTCGACGGCCAACACCGCGGTTCCTGGTGTGTCCGCTGTGCCGTGCATGTGATCATTGCTTGTACAGCCCTCTCGCAGTGTCCGGAGCAAGTATGGTGGGTCTGACACACCGGTGTCAATGTGTTCTTTTTTCCATTTCCAGGAGTGTATTAAGTCTATCACAGATGCTGACGGGGCTGCAATATGCTAAAAATTCTTACATATCAGAATACATAGAGTCTACACCGTAGACGCTAATTCTGACGGTGACGAAACACTTTTAAATGAAATTTACTAGCGCTTCCATTTAATATCACACAAATACTGCTGGTGTTACATGGAAATTGCAAAACGAAATGCCAGAACAGTTCTGAATCTGCTTTGCATGTAGACACACGAGACAATAAAATGATCACACACAGTCGCGATCCGACGGTTGTCTGCGGCAATTTAACACAACACTGAGATAGTCTACAAGAAGGTAAGAAGTATGCGCCAACTTACCAGCTTGAAGATGACAGATGATGTAACGATCCAACATCAGGCTGGGTTGGAACCCAGGTCTCCTGCTCACTAGACAGGTGCTCTAACCGCTAAGCCACCCTGAACTACTCTAGCACACCTCCACCCTCAATCCAAATTCCAATTTACACCTGAGCCGGCTTGTTATTCCTCTTAAACTCGAACGGCTTTGCAGTGGCTCTCGAACTGTATTGAGGTAGCACCTCAGTATCGAACGACATGGGGGATCCTGTCTGAAATCCAGGAATACGTTCTTTAATCAAATGGAACTATCTGGTTCCAGAGGCGTTACGGGTCTTAATTGTCTATGATGTACATTTGAAAACTGAAATGACAAATGAAAAATTGTACCAAGTCCGAGATTCGAACTCGGACCTCCAATTCACCCAACTTTGGTACAAATTCTCTTCCATCGCTACTATCAGCAAATCTGCATCTCAAGTATTTGAGGCATGAAAAGGGTCTCTGGAGGCATACAGTTTCATTTGATTAAGGAACAGTGCCTAGGTTTGAGGCAGGATCCCTTTTTTCGCTTGATGCTTAGGTGCTATTTCAATGCAGTTGGTGAGCCTGTGCAATGATGTTCGTGTATAGGAGTAGCACCACTTGGGCTTATGAGTGAATGGGAATTTGGGTTGAAGAGAGAGGCTTGCTACAGTAATCGACGCTGTTGTGCAAAGCCATTGTGCCAGGATACCTTAGTCGATACTGCATATGCCTATTGAGCTGGATTTATGGTTTCTAATTACTGCCTTGGTACAGATTTTCCCTTTACGCTTCAGTCTGCATATAAATACATCATAGATATTTGAGACTTGAAAAGGTCTCTGGAACCTCGTTGTTTCATTTGATTAATAAAAAGTACATCTGAGTTCCTCAAGCACTGTTTGGTGAAAGACAATGTAGTAAAGTACCTTCTCCCTCAGGCACCTAAACCGCCCTCTGCTTATCCTTTACCGAAATACACAAGAACGGGACGCCATTCTGCCTCACCGTATCCACTATTGCAAGCCACTTCGTGCAGAATTTCGGGGATAGTGCTTTAGACACGGTGCCATTAAAGCGTAGATGTTTCATTCGATACGTTGACGACACTTCCGACATTTGGTCCCATGAGATGCTTAACGAGCTCTTGCTAAACCTCAACTGCATTAACAGTAACATTCACTTCACCTTAGAGGTAGAAAAGGTCGGCGCATTCCCTTTCCTCGACATTCTCGACCGCCGCAAATGAAATGGGTGCCTTGGCCACAGCGTCTACAGAAAGCCTACTCACACCGATCTGTACTCGCACGCCACCAGCCATCTTAAGCCGGAACAAGCACACTGTCTTACAAACATTGAACCACCGTGCGAGAATGATGTTGGAAGCTAATATCTTGCAGCATGAGCTGAGCCTTTTACACAAGGTCTTCAGAAAGAATTTTCTCATATAGATCAAGTGATTTCAAACAAGAAAGACAATAAGGACATTGACAAGGAGGAGGGAAAGAAACTTTCTTTCTTGACGTTCTGTGGCTTCGTCTCAGTCAAGATAAACTGCCTGAAAAGACACAAGATGATATCGATATTCAGACCTCCAGCAAAGACCGGGCAATTACTGAGACCAGTTAAAGATGCAGCAGTACTCAGAACACACGGGGCCTGCCTCGGGCATGGATGTGTGTGATGTCCTTAGGTTAGTTAGGTTTAAGTAGTTCTAAGTTCCAGGGGACTGATGACCCATACTGCTCAGGGCCATTTGAACCATTTTGAGCATGAACGGTTTTACCGCTTATGTTAACCAGATACATCCACCTTATCTGAGCGTGCTTTGGAAAACGGCGAAACCTCTGTCATGGCTCGCATTAACGGCTTCTGGTACTGCGTAAATAAAGAAGACATTGAAATAAACATCACCAATAATACTTTTAATAGAGACGGGGGCCGGCAGCTCAGCGTGGCTTGGGATCCAGCGACTGCGCAGTTGAAGAGGGCAGACTGATCGCCGAATCGACACATCGACACAGGCCCATACACGGTGACGCCGTGAGCATCAGTGACGTCATAGCCGGCAAGTAGTTTGCATAAGGGCGTACCAACAGCCGACTGGCATTCATACCATTTGGCAATGGGCAAGGAGTGCTTGGCCAAGAGCTCGCGCAATTCAGAAACTTGACACGGCTGGAAACCAGATACCTTTTTATTTAAGGATTCATTACATCGAAGAAATATTTCTATCAGTGTCGTAAATGTTTTGAATGCTGCTTACAGACATGCGATATGGCTCAGAAAAAAATAATGAAACAAAAAATTGAAGCAATTAATGAAGTATGGTTCTGACTGTAAATTGAAGTATATAAGCTTTCGTGAACACTCCAAAACAATCGTTTTCCCAACCTAAGATACGTGTCAGTTTATAATTTGACTCCATACTACGTGGGACATAAAGGTAACACTTGTTATTTGTGGAATTCTTTGCAAGCAGTAAAACAGAGCCGACAGCATCTCTATGTACAGATCTCTACGCAAGAGTCATTCAAACTTGCAGCATACTGACAATGCAGTTCTATAATTATCACAGAAATGGAGTATGACTCTGTTTATTCGAAAAAAAGAGTATTGAGTGTGCTTGTGTACCGTTCGGCTTCAGGAGGCATTCTTGTCGCTCCATTGTCTGCACTATACAAAACAACAGTTTTGTCAACTTTGAAAGTGACCACGTTTTATGAAAGAAAATTGATGGAGTTATGTTGAAAAGAATATCTCCGTTTGCAGCGGCAAAATTTAAGGACCTGCTGACAATAGGCGAGAAAGAAATAATTCCATTGGAATAGCACGAATATTACTACAGTATGTGAGACTGTACACCATATATTGCCTGAATCAGACACTGAAGAGTACTCCGAAGCACATTAGAAGGTTTATGAGGCTTATAGTTTCTAGATTAGAGTTAGACTGTTGACTGAATTTTTTTCTGCTGTCTTTTGTCGGTATTCTGGGCTGTGAAAGGTGTTTCAATGCTGTTAGACTGGAATTGTCCCCCCCCCCCCCCAACCTCCAACCATTATGCCTTACTAATGAGTTGTAAGATGTTGGGAGTTAAGAAGGTAATTGTTTTCAGCATATGTATTTCACAGAGGACAATTTAGCATAAATAATAACAAGCGATATTTATTTGCCACAGAGGCCAATTTGTCGCAGATAATGACGAACAATTAAGCTCCATAAAACACCTGAATAAGTTGACAGGGTTTGAATCACTGTTCTTTAAATATTTCCCAGAATTATTTTCCTTTAATTTACAACAAAGTAAAACCTTTGACTTGATAAACATTAGAAAAATCGCCCCCCTGGGACACCCAGTAGATTTGATAATTATCTTGTTTATGTAAAAATCAATATTACATTGACCACAACATGAATAACTCTTCAAATATTAACAAACTTACGGGATAGCAGAATATGTAACTTCTCTATTGCTTTTAAAAGAAGAGAGGGCACATTAGCAAGTCAATAATCATAAGCAGTTATTCAGAAGGCCAGCTAAGGACAAGTTGACATCATATAAAGAGGCTAAATACGTGTATTCACCAAAGCACGATAATCAGCATCTTCTCGGGCCGCGTCCCAAACGGTTTTACGATTCAGCATAAACTCTAAATACACACATAAAGTCTAAATTAAATGTACATAACAAAAAAAAATGGCAAATACACGCGGGCCTCAAACAACAGCGTACAAGTACTTACAGTTAACAGAGTAAAGTTTATATATATATATATATATATATATATATATATATATATATATATATATATATATATATATATATATAAAAATACAACATGCACATGGACGTTTTAATGCTGGATGAGGAAACCAAACCAAATAAGTAAGTCTATTAGAAAAACGACTACTGAGTCATAACTGATAGTTACGTAAATATAGAGAATACATGCACCAGTAGTGTAGATAAAGGCAAATCGCTCTAGATCAGGTACTCACAAACCAGAACTACATAAAATGCACGCCCTTTTACAACTGATTCAACAATCAATTCAGGCGCATCCTTGTTACCTAGGTACCGACCCACACTAAGGACATCGGCCAAAACAACGGCCAGTAGTAGAAGCCAGACCGGCTTACGGCAAGAAAACCAAAAGAAACTCAGCAGCAAAAGCACAGAGGTTTTCGGAAAGCGAGACGGACACTTTATCTCACACAAGATAAGGTGCTCACCGAGTTTTCTGCATAGGTCCTAGGAGAATTAAGGACTGTGTATTCCTGCCACGCCCACCAGCCAACACAGCAGGGAACAGGTGTATTCGAACTCTAAATTATAGCCCGCTACCGTAAGGGAAGAGTGAAGCGGTGATTGCAGAAGGCATAGGCACGATGCCCAAAATGAACATTCGCCATTCAAAGTCGGCGAGCGGACATGCACAGGAACTCAGTTTACGCCACGTTCGAGGCAGACACTCTCGCTGATAGTCAACCCCAAGTAGACCCCGGCTTGAGCTGAACGTGCGCTTAAATCGCACCCGAAGTGCTGCAAGACCGCCACTTAATGAGACGCCTGTGAAGCACAGTTAGGTACCGAAACTCAAAGGAGACACAATCTCGCGCTTGGCTGAAACTTGCAGTCTGTATGTAAGAATCGAAGAATAACTAACACAAAAACATGGACTGTGGAATACCTTCCAAACGGATTTGGGTAGGTTATTAATCTCATACATTAACATTTCTAACAGTCCCAACGATAACTTAGACGTAAAAAGTTCTTTAGACTCCCCGTCTAGATTTTTAAGGCACTGTAAAACAAAATAATCAGCATCTTAGAACCAGTAAAAATTCACATTCTATGTTCTATCATACGTTCGATGCTGTAAAGGCTGAGTCAAATAAAAGTGACCCGGACGAGTGGGTACGACGGGACGTGAATATTTACATACAACCACACCTCGTGGCGCGCACATCACGTGTACGCCCGCCACTTGATCTACACCGGTTCAGTGACAGTTACGTGGAGCAGTGCAGAGGTACAATGGTACTCACAGTGGAGCAGCGGGTGTTCGTTGTGGGAAGGTACGTGACAACAGACTCGTGGGAACTGTGGGTTCAGTTGTTTGCTGAGAAGTTTAATGGTTTCAAAGTGCCAGCAAAGAACGCCATGCAACGCTTAGTCCGAAAATAGCGTCAGACAGGATGTGTTTCGAAAAGGTCAAAGAACATCCAGAAACGTGCTCGCACGCCAAAAAATGTGGCTGCATTTCATCAGAAAGTACTTCAGAGACTTACCAAATCGACCCGATACCTGTCACAAACGGACGAATATTCCACCTGGACCTGCAGTATTGCCGCAGCCCTAGCTGGCCGTCCAGGTCACCTGGTCTTATCAGTGTGCGATTACTTTGTGCGGGGAGCCCTCAGTTATAAGGTGTATCGCGACAACCCTCGTAGTTTTCAAGAACTGCAGCAGAACATTCCGGATGAACTTGCAGCAATTGCAGCAGTCTGTAGCAGTCCAACTTCGATTCGCCTTCAGCAGCTTGCTGACCAGGGTCCAGAACTGCCACGAGACGAATGGTGCTCACTTTCAGCATCCGCTATAGTCAGATTAGTACTGTATTTGCTTCCTACGTTCTGTTGTTTTGTACCATGCAACTCTGTATTCTGCGACACTTTCATTTGACCCACTTTTTACTACTGTTCCTATAAATTCTTTCTGTTTTCTTTAACTTTTCTTGAAAACAGTCATTATGTTAATCTGAAATTGTAGAAGGTTGTGATTTATTGTAGCGTGCTGTCTCTTTCGTTATATTTCTTTGGTTTCTATGCCGGTACATCGAAAAATATGTGAAAAAAAAAGTTCTCGGAGGAGAATTATAACATGTGACGTACTGCGAATTTTGAGAGCCAGTCACAATATGTGGGAAACTATTGTATGCAGTGGATGAAGATCTGGATGCATTTTTATCTGCGTTAACGATATATTGATTTAATATAGAGGGATACAAGGGCAGCACAGAGTGTGAGGCCTTAGCTGTCGCATAACAGCATACGATAGCATGATGTTAAAATTCTGACGGCGCAGAGAACCACCATGGCAAGCAAAAGGGGCATAGATCAAGTAACAGGTTCAGATCACGCAGCCACACTCCACAGCATTACAGAAGGGATGAAAATCATGATCATCTGAATCTCACAAACAGGTATGATCGACATCACAGTTGTAGACGGCCAAAGTGACAGTGGCACGACTACAGTTCGGACAGGCATGGAATCTGGACACATAGTCGTGAATGTGGAGCGAATGTTACTGAGGTTCACTCAGATGGTGTGCACAGCAAATCGACAAACTAAAAGCGACCAATAATAGCCCTATCTGTCTAGTCTTGGCGAACGATTTTTGCCTTTTAAAATTTAATGATTGGCTGTGTGTGATGGAGAAGTTGAGCCAAGAGCGCAGTGGGTGTAACAGCCACGCAAAACGTGATGTAAAAGCAGCTATCACACCACAGTAAATGATTTACTGGTAACTATCATTTTGGATACTGGCGCATAACTGAGCGCCACGTAGGCCAGATTGCACCATAGAGTCGGCCGGAGTGGCCGTGCGGTTCTAGGCGCTACAGTCTGGAGCCGAGCGCCCGCTGCGGTCGCAGGTTCGAATCCTGCCTCGGGCATGGATGTGTGTGATGTCCTTAGGTTAGTTAAGTTTAATTAGTTCTAAGATCTAGGTGACTGATGATCTCAGAGGTTAAGTCGCATAGTGCTCAGAGCCATTTGAACCATTTTGCACCATAGAATTAGTGAGCTTACACGGCTTCCAACTTTTACAGTAAGTTGGGGCAAGATTGTTAGAGCCACGTGCTCAAAAACTAAGCCCGTTTAGGACCTGGCCTTGCTGCATGGACTAACAATTGTATGCAGAGGAAGCACAGAATTTTAATCTGAAACGCACATCGTAATAGACATCTCTACTGTCAGTCTGCATGCCTGAGTAATTGTAACGATGTCACCTTGGACCTGGTTACTACAGCCAAACCCACGAAAACTTCTTGCGAGGAGTAGAAATGTGATTTGTCGAGGAGCTCACCGATCCCGGCCAGTTGTTCAACTACAATGAAAGAAGTTATCCGTTAGAAAATGCAAGAATCATCACTCAGCTGTCCGCATCTAACTACAGAGGTGGAATGTAGACAACCAGAACATTATTTCCACGGTGTCCATTATTCACTGTTATAATTCGGCAGAGCCTTCTGTGCTGTCTTCGGTGTAGTTAGTAATTGCTGTGAGATGTAAATATTTTTAGTTATTCGCTCTTTGCCATCAACTTATTAATTTAACATTATCATTAACGTGACGTAACGCCTTTATTATACTAGTTTTGCATTAAAGTACTCGAGTTCTTACCATCATTTTCGCGTACGCTACAAACTCATTATGCTAACAGAAAAGAATTCAACGAAGCTCTTTGGATCAAGGTAATATGGCATTGTGTTGTGAGGCACTAGATGGACGGATGAGTTTCGTAATGAGTGAGTTTCATCACATATGTACCCTACATTTCCTGGTAGCATCAGAAAGAAAGAAACGAGTTGTCAGTTTCGGTATCCCTGTGACTGTACAGCTATTAGCGGAGTGTGAGGGCAGAGTTACGAGACTCATTTCGTATCTGGACTATATTGCTCTGAACAGAGTGAAGGATAGCTACTAAGCTACGATACTTTTCCATAAATTAGATCTTTACAACAGACAATCTCTTGCGGAATTTAAGAGGTCTAAATGGATAATGGTGCTATATGATTCGCTATATCCAGGCGACCTGCGTGCCTCGGCTGACAGAAACGTCCAAAAGGCCTCTTGTCACGTGAAGCTGCTAATGCGTCCGCCGCACGCAAATTTCTTCATTTGCGTAAGACTGTACTGATTGCCATTTGCGAGTGCTGTTAGTTCACGGGACTTCACAGAAAAGAGGAAGAGAAGTAGGCCATGGCGTGCAGTGGCCTTACCCGCTATTCAGTAGCAACATGCAGATTACTCTCCAAATAAGGCGAACACAGATGTCCCGCATTACGGCAGTCGGTGACCCAGCAACACTAATCATTTCTTTGATGTTGCAATAATTAATGTAGGTCTGTTCTGTATAAAGCAAGTAAAGACCTGTCCTCAACCAGAACGCTGATTTGAAAACTGCCTCTTTAAGATGGTTGTGTAGCTTAACGTTGATTTACAACAAGGGTGCAACATGGAATTTTCTCATTAGTACATAAATTCGTAGGTGAAAGAAGAGCAAAGCATGAGAAAAAATATTAGCGCCGAGGGACTGGAAACCTTTCTCGCTTACAGATGGCACAGAGACGCTGGTGTGTGGCAAGTTGGCAATGTGTTTGAAAGGAACTTGTTGATTTATTTGATTAATAATAGTGCCAATCTTTGGAGATGTCTGGGGATTATAACAGACAAAACTTGTGAGTAGCTTACAGCGGATCGTTCCTGCCCTAAATGACTATACCAGTGACTTTCCTTGTCAGCCAGCCAAGCCTTTATCGTTATAATTTTGAATCGTTCGTTAACCATAAGCGCAATTGCCGTACCGGGCCACCGAAAAAAATCATTCATTTAAGCCCTGCATTGAAGGCAGATCTGAATCTAACAGTATGCAAGGTAATGCTAGCACGGCACCGTCTTCAGATGATGACTACCAGATCTTTGCATGCAATTGGTAGCCTTTCTGATTTGTACTACCGACTACAGATACGTGGAACGGGGAAACTGGTAATTTAAAAAAAAATGTAAACTACAACATTTATTATCGTTCTTTTGACAAGTTGGCATAGAAATTGACAAGCAAAGAATGGAAACTTAGTTCATCCACGAATTTAGACAACATAGTCTATGGAGAACAGCGTCCTTAAAGTTCAAATGAACAGTTAAGATCGCAATAATATTTGTTTATTTGCCGGTTTCGGCTTATGTCAAAGCCATCTTCAGAATTTGTGGCCCCATATGGCGGTGCTGAAAGCTCCTCGGTTGTCTCGTGATACCACGATCGTACACTCTGTGACCCTTCACTGTTCATTTAAACTTAATTCATCGATTTGACCAATACGCATTCGCAGCTGAGTGAAAACAGAGTGGAAGAAGGGGCGTAGCCTGCAGTGCGGAAACGGACACTACTTTGGAGTGGATATTTACCACGCAGACACAAGACATGCTTCGATAAAGAAATCTACAAGAAATGACAACGAACACGACAAAGTCACAGCATATACTAGGCAAACGGAGGGAGTTAAATTACAGCTCAGCTAATTAAAAATGGATGGACCATTTCGGAACCCAGTCTTTCTGGGAGAAATAACACGAAACATCACACCAAGTGGAACAATCATTTAACTGTGCTTCAAAACAGAAAAGATGAAATATCCATAAAGCTATCAGTTATTCCGGAGTCCACAGCTTTTTTTTTTTTTTTTTTTTTTTTTTTTTTTTTTTTTTTTTTTTTTTTTTTTTTTTTTTTTTTTGGTAGCTTTTTCATCTCGATATTGTGTCACGAGAGTTAATTGAAGTTCCCTCTCCTCTCTCATGAAGGCAGGGCAGAAACCCATCTTAACACTCAGTTAAACATACATTTTCATGCACTACAGACAACCAGCAATGAGTTGGAAATAGGATCAAAAGGGGCACTTGAAAATGAAAGCAAAACGCAGGTTTACGTAGGCACTTCCTCTGGTAATGGGTATTACTCCACAGAAGTGAAAGCAGGCAAAAACATAATATGATACCAAGTTAAATAATCCGATCCTAGAATCAGAGAAAGAGCTACGAAGACAACGTACGTCTTACAAGATTACCAACATCACAAGTTTCCAAAGCGACGATGACATTAACAGTTGACAGCAAAGACATTATCAGTGAAAAAATCAGATATTCAAATAATCCGAACATTTGATAGAAGCAACTGCACTGATTTCAGCACAGGAAATATCAGAAATGAGTTGTTTCGTACCAGCAATCACTATCAGAGAGCCGTGTGAAGTGTACAAATGTAATAGAATGACGATCATAAGTTCGGTAGTCATAAGGAACGCTACACTGTGATGGATTTCTGTAAGAATATAGCTGGATATTTTGGTGATAAAAGAGGATGATGATCTACAGGGACAAGAAAAGCTAGCTTTAAAGGCAACGTAACAGCTTAATCAGAATATTAATACACCCCATTATAAAAAGTCATCTAATGGGTAAGATGAAGTGGCTACTACACTAGAGAACCTTTGTGGCGGTCCACAAGAAAAAAGAGGTATCAACAAACAATTGTATAGATCCGAATATCATGGAAGACACGCCACGAGTGAGAAAGGAAGTAAAGTGCAGTCAGGTTACCAGGCGACACAACGAACGTAGGTCTGAAATGAATAAAAACGTTCAGTCACCAAAAATTTATAAGCCTGTATAATAAATCTTGACAGATGTGTAATCCCGGATGAACGAAAAATGAGATCAAGTAATATTTATGTTGAGATACTGACAGCAGAAGCATGGCTTATTTACAGAAACTAACATGAGGTATAAGGGACAAATGGTTCAAATGGCTCTGAGCACTATGGCACTCAACTGCTGTGGTCATCAGTCCCTTAGAACTTAGAACTACTTAAACCTAACTAACCTAAGGACATCACACACATCCATGCCCGAGGCAGGATTCGAACCTGCGACCGTAGCAGTCGCACGGTTCCGGACTGCACGCCTAGAACCGCGAGACCACCGCGGCCGGCGGTATAAGGGACAGTCAAATGGAAACGGGGCTGACGAAAAAAAGTAAGTAAACTGTTTATTATCCCAAAAGTAATAGCAGTACAGTTAGTACATCTTTCTCACCGTGAGGCAAGAGAGTCTGTGCCTTCATGGAAAAATGTTTGTCGTTCGCTGCGACGGCTACGAATGTCTTTCTTCAGTGCTCCAAAACGATGGAAATCGCATGGGGAGAGATCGGGACTGTATCGAGGATGTGTAAGTACTTCCTAGTGTAACTTGTGCAGCGCAGCCGTAACAATATTGGCAATTTGTAAACCGGTATTTTGTTTGCACTTTGTTTCGTCTATGTTACAGAAGTTACACATCCTCCACACACTTCTCATCTCTTCCCAAGATACTTCGAAATTTTTGGGGCGCTGAAGAAAGACATTCTTGGTCGTCGACTTGCTTCGCACGAAGAGGTACAAACATGGGCATGGCTCCATAGTATATTGCCGCTCTTTTCTTCTTCCATGTAAAAATCGCTCTTCCATCTTTGATTCTGAATTGTATGCTCTTCTGGTATTAGACACTGCTAATACAGTACATAGTTACCATAGCAGAGGTAGATCAGAGTTTTTGATTTCGTAGTACTTTTCACTGCACAAAACAAAATTTCACGAAGAACGGATACAAAGATAGCAAAATAAGCACACAGTGGATGCCAGCTACAAACTGAGAAAGAACAAGCGCTAGGCGCACACGCTACAATGGCTTACACGCTAGATGACGGCGTAACAACGACCGTGTCGCGACTAACCGCTCTGGGTGGATTCAGCTCTGTATGACAAGAGCTTGCAGTATGTTCTTGAAGCGCAATGGTTGAATTAATAAATAAATTAACTCCTTTTTTCTAGCTAGTGAACAATTTAAACAGACTGCTTCTTTTGATGTTTATGAAAACACAAGCATAAGAATTGTAACAAAGATTGTTTTGTAAACGTCTCCAACTTTTGTAAAGCCCTCGTCGCTACTGCTGTGGAGGCCGAGTTGCCACTGTTAGAGTAGGCCGAGTTTGCGAATTCGTGAAACGGCTTCTGGTGCAGTACACCCTTATAACAATCTCTCCATGCCAATATTACACAGCTACGCCACAGGATCACGTAACAGGATAGGAAAACGAAGATTCTACAACACTCCAACAAATAAGTAACGAAGTCACTCAAATGAATTAAAAGGTTTACTTATCTTTGTGTCGACGAATAAGAAGTCTGCAACACTACTTGTAATTTAACACAAAAGAGGCCCTCAGTTGCTAAGTGCGAATAATCGTAGGTAGACTTCACAATACCTAGCAAATGCAGTTTACAACTGTCTGTTCACTTCTAAGGGAGCACTAAATGACGATCCCTGTCTAAGTCAGCCCTGGACGATGATTTATAACCAAGTGGGCGAGAGCTGCTTTTTATTTTCCTAGAGGCGTTCTGTCCGTTATCATCCGGTCATTGGCGGAGTGTACTCGGCCAGCATTGGACCGAGGCGATGTCGATGTCTTCATCGTCAGCGCCGCCCGTGGTGCTGGTGGAACTCGCGCAAGTGGCGAGTCTCTACGGCACTGCCACCAGCCCACGTCTTTGCGCCCGTCGTGCTTCTGCCCTGGCTCTGTCTTGTTCGGACGACACAGCAAATTGTTTTAAATAAATAGGAAATATAACTATTGAAATTTTTAAATATACCACCTGTGGAAGGCAATAAATATTAAACTTTATATATTTATGAAAAGTTAAGCATATTTTAGAAACATGGTAACAGCATTCTATGTATTAAACAATGGAACTTCACGGAATATTAAGTAAATTACATCTCAAAAAAAAAATTTGAAGTATTTGGCATTTGTCTTAAGTTATGTAAAGTGGAAGGATTATTAATTTTCGTAGCACAACATCACGTCACAGAAACATGCAAAAATATATTTACTTTATGGATCGATTTGGGAAAACAGAAGACTGCACTATTGCGCAAATACAAGGAGTAACTATTTGCAAAACTTGAATCTCATATTTCGTTGACGAAAATCAGTACAAACATTACCGAAAAGAAAGTGATACCGAAAACTTCGGTAAACCCAGAAAATAATCGTAACTTTCGTCTGTTGCAGTAGGCAACCGCAAACAGTTTTCCTTGAAGGCATCGGTCGGCATGTCTCAGAGTGGGATAAATGTGTTAACCGCTACGGCGATTACTTTTGAAATAATGAACATTATACCTGTATTTACTTTTTTCCATCTGCCTCATTTTCATTTGGCTACCTTGTATAATTACTGACCTTACTTTATCACAGGGGGAGAGAGGTTTTAGATGGTTCAAATGGCTCTGAGCACTATGGTACTTAACATCTGTGGTCATCAGTCCCCTAGAACTTAGAACTACTTAAACCTAACTAACCTAAGGACATCACACACATCCATGCCCGAGGCAGGATTCGAACCTGCGACAGTAGCAGTCGCGCGGTTCCGGACTGAGCGCCTAGGACCGCTAGACCACCGCGGCCGCACAAGGTTTTAGAGAATGATGACACTGTGCTTACTTTTTTTTTAGAGAAATGGGTCATACATAGGCGGAGGGAGTTTACCCTAAGGACATACTATGTTCACTCACTTTTCAAAGGATTTTGGTCTGTTATTAACCTGTGGTCTATATCGATAGAAATATGCTTTCTAAAATATTTGACAGAATCTGTATGCAGTTTTTGTATAATTACCTACATTTTATCTATATGATAACTCTCCAATTCACAGTTATGCATATGCCAGACGCAGACACTAAACATCAGTCAAGATCAGAAGCAAAGTGGAAATCTTCCTTCTCCATTATTTATTTATTGTAATACCGCAGCCACTTGCGCCAAGCCGTCGCGAGCAGCCGTGCAGGAGGACGGGGCCGGATTCCCTGGGGCGAACCCATGAGTGCAGCCACTCTGTAAGGACACAGGGGAAACCAGGCCGGAGTCCTCGCCTCTCTCAAGAAGGGACACGATGTGAAGGGCCTTCTGACGATGAGAAGCATGCCTAGAATTGATGAACATCTCCAGACATTAGGACAGAACGCCAAGAAAGGACGCGTGAAAGCGTCTGAGTTCTTCTGGCCTTGCGGCAATCATTTTACCTGCCTTAGACCATTCCAGCACCCCACGGGCACAGAGAGAAGCGTGCAAAAAGCGTTGGGAATCGGCGCAGGGAGGCGTGTGAAAGAAGCCAGCATTCTTAAGAAGATGTTTTCCTCGACAGTGAGGACATTTCTTGTAATCGACGGACGCCGGCAGATTTTGAGACGGAGCCCAAACGTGAGTCTGTCCAGGGATCACACAGAGAGAACGGTTATAAAGAAGTGTTGTGTGACTGCTCTACCAACAGCCTCGGAATGCAGGAATACTACTTAAGATGTGAAATCGAGAGAAAGATGCCGATTCACAGGCCACACGACAGCCCACGCCAGATAGAAAATTTCCACCCTGCAGGGAGAGGCGTGACGATGAAACGGCGACCTGTCATTGTGCTACATTGAAAATTTCGGCCGCCAATGACAACGCCGAACAGATCAGCTTTGGCCATGCAACCGACAACAGGGAGACAATTCGGAGATCGTACCTGGGACCCGCTTCAAAGCCGCGATTGCTGACGAGGGCAGCCAACCCGTGCAGCACAGCTCCGAGGCGCCGCGTCGAACGATAACGAGAATGGTAAGGCGATTGGTTCCCTCCTCTTTCCCCTTAATAGCTGAGTCGTGTCCACGCCCAGTCACATTGGAACTGAGATTTATAATTTAGTGTTGTTTTGTGTAAACAGCACCAAAATAAATAAATTTCTTTCATGTTTTGAACATATAAGCACTCTTTCCCCCATGAACCACGGACCTCGCCGTTGATGGGGAGGCTTGCGTGCCTCAGCGATGCAGATAGCCGTACCGTAGGTGCAACCACAACGGAAGGGTATCTGTTGAGAGGCCAGACAAACGTGTGGTCCGTGAAAAGCGGCAGCAGCCTGTTCAGCAGTTGCAGGGGCAACAGTCTGGATGATTGACTGATCTGGCCTTGTAAAACTAACCAAAACGGCCATTCTGTACAGGTACTGCGAACGGCTGAAAGCAAGGGGAAACTACAGCCGTAATTTTTCCCGAGGACATGCAGCTTTACTGTATGATTAAATGATGATGGCATCCTCTTGGGTAAAATATTCCGGAGGTAAAATAGTCCCCCATTCGGATCTCCGGGCGGGGACTATTCAGGAGGATGTCGTTATCAGGAGAGAGAAAACTGGCGTTCTACGGATCGGAGCCTGGAATGTCAGATCCCTTAATCGGGTGGGTAGGTTAGAAAATTTTAAAAGGGAAATGGATCGATTAAAGTTAGATACATTGGGAGTTAGTGAAGTTCGGTGGCAGGAGGAATAAGAATTCTGGTCACGTGAATACAGGGTTATAAATACAAAATCAAATAGGAGTAATGAACGAATAGGTTTAATAATGAATAGGAAAATAGGAATGCAGGTAAGCTACTACAAACAGCATAGTGAACGCATTATTGTGGCCAAGATAGATACGAAGCCCACGCCTATCGCAATAGTACAAGTTTATATGCCAACTAGCTCCGCAGATAACGAAGAGATTGATGAAATATAGGATGAGATAAACGAAATTATTCAGATAGTGAAGGGAGACGAAAATTTAATAGTGATGGATGTATAGTAGGAAAAGGAAGAGAAGGAAGCGTAGTAGGTGAATATGGAATGGGAGTAAGGAATGAAAGAGGAAGCCGCCTGGTAGAGTTTTGCACAGAGCATACCTTAATCATAGCTAACACTTGGTTCAAGAATCATAAAAGAAGGTTGTGAATTTGGAAAAAGCCTGGAGGTACTGGAAGGTCTCAGATAGATTATATAATGGTAAGACAGAGATTCAGGAACCAGGTATTAAACTGTAAGGCATTTCCAGGGCCAGATGTGGACTCTGACCGCAATCTATTGGTGATGAACTGTGTATTAAAACTGAATAAACTGCAAAAGGGTGTGAATTTGAGGAGATGGGACCTGGATAAACTGAAAGTACCAGAGGTTGTACAGAGCTTCAGGGAGAGCACTAGGGAACGACTGACAAGAATGGGGGAAAGAAATATAGTAGAAGAATAATTGGTAGTTTTGAGAGATGAAACAGTGAAGGTAGCAGTGGATCTAGTAGTTAAAAAACAAGGGCTGCTAGAAATCCTTGGGTAACAGAAGAGATATTGAATTTAATTGATGAAAGAAGAAAATATAAAAATGCAGTAAATGAAGCAGGCAAAAATGAATACAAGCGTCTCAAAAGCGAGATCGACAGGAAGTGCAAAATGGCTATGGAACAAATGTAAGGATGTAGAGGGACATATCACTAGGGGTACGATAGATACTGCCTACAGGAAAATTAAAGAGACCTTTGGAGAAAAGGGTACGACTAGCATGAATATCAAGAATTCAGACGGAAACCCAGTTCTAAGCAAACAAGGGAAACCAGAAAGGTGGAAGGAGTATACCGAGGGTCTATACAAGGGCGATGCTCTTGAGGATAATATTATTGAAATGGAAGAATAGAAATGAAAGAGAATGTAGATGAAGATGAAATAGGGCAGAGCACTGAAAGACCTAAGCTGAAACAAGGCCCAAGGAGTAGACAACATTCCATTGGAACTACTGATAGCCTTGGGAGAGCCAGCCATGACAAAACTCTACCATCAAGATGAATATAATAACTGATATCCCAAAGAAAGCAGTTGTTGACAGATGTGAAAATTACCGAACTATCAGTTTAGTAAGCCACGGCTGCAAAATACTAACAGGAATTCTTTACAGACGAATGGAAAAACTGGTAAAAGCCGACCTCCGGGAAAATCAGTTTGAATTTCATAGAAATATTGGAACACATGAGGCAATACTGACCCTACGAATTACCTTGGACGATAGATTAAGGAAAGGTAAACCTACGTTTCTAGCTTTTGATAATGTTGACTGGAATACTCTCTTTCAAATTCTGCTGGTGGCATGGGTAAAACACAGGGAGCGAAAGGCTATTCACAATTTCTACAGAAACCAGATGGCAGTTATAAGAGTTGAGGGGCATGAAAGGGAAGTAGTGGTTGGGAAGGGAAAGAGACAGGGTTGTAGCCTATCCCCGATGTCATTCAATCTGTATATTGATCAAGTAGTAAAGGAAACAAAAGAAAACTTCGTGGTAGGAATTAAAATCCATGGAGAAGAAATATAACATTGTAATTCTATCAGAGACAGCAAGGGACCTGGAAGAGCAGTTGAACGGAGTGGATAGTGTCTTGAAAGAAGGATATGAGATGAACGTCAACAAAAGCAAAACGAGGATAATGGAATGTAGTCGAATTAAATCGGCTGATGATGCGGGAATTAGGTTAGGAAATGAGACACTTCCAGTAGTAAATGAGTATTGCTATTTGGGGAGCAAAATAACTAATGATGGTCGAAGTAGAGAGGACATAAAATGTAGACTGGCAATGGCATGGAAAGCGTTTCTGATGCAGAGAATTCCGTTAACATCGAGCATAGATTTAAGTGTCAGGAAGCCTTTTCTGAAAGTATTTGTATGGATTGTAACCATGTATGGAAGTGAAACGGCCATCCGTTGTGGCCGTGCGGTTCTAGGCGCTTCAGTCGGGAACCGCGTGACCGCTACGGTCGCAGGTTCGAATTCTGCCTCGGGCATGGATGTGTGTGATGTCCTTAAGTTAGTTAGGTTTAAGTAGTTCTAAGTTCTAGGGGACTGATAACCTCAGCAGTTAAGTCCCATAGTGCTGAGAGCCATTTGAACCATTTAAAGTGAAACGTGGACGATAAATAGTTTAGACAAGAAGAGAATAGAAGCTTTCGAAATTTGGTACTACAGACGAATACTGAAGATTAGATGGGTAGATCACATAACTAATGAGGAGGTACTGAATAGAACTTGGGAGAAGAGAAATTTGTGGCACAACTTGGCTAGAAGAAGGAATCGGTTGGTAGGACATATTCTGAGGCATCAAGGGATCACCAATTTAGTGTTGGAGGGCAGCGTGGAGGGTAAATTTTGAAGAGTAACAGCAACGTCAACGTAAGACGACGTGGAGAAAATTAACTCATGTAGAAAGAAAAATTTACTATTCTTTCACACTAAATACACTGCCTCTGTCTTTGACATGTATACTGACAGAAACTCGTTAGGTATCACACATGCAAACTCGTGTTAATATTCCAAAGCTCGTGTATCAGGATAAGCTCATAGTACGTGATACTGATTACAACGGAGTGTTGATTCAGTATCCATAGTATCTGACCGTTTATACTAGTATATGCACGCAACAGTCGCTATCAATGAGAGCAATGACAGTGGCGGGTCGTAGAAACAACACTTCAGTCATGTTACGCGTGATAAAAATGTTAAATTACTGACTTTGACATCCTTGTATCGTTGTATTTGGTGATTAGCTTACAGGGAGTTAGAAATCAGGTGCTCTTAATCGTTCTTAACCGTGTACAATGATAGGGAAATCGAAGGCTTAGATCCCTTAAGAGGTGTTACGTTGCCCCTGCGATATGGGTATGTGCGCTGTTCTACTCGAAAATGAGGTACTCAGAGTGTTCAGATGTAGTTGTGGGGTATGAGTGTTGACGTCACAGATGTATGTATCACTGACCACTATTCCCTGAATCAAAACACGGACGACCGGTAGCTGGTACCAGATCCCATAGTAAAATTTTCATTGTGGGTCTTAGGCCACAAACACGGTTACTATTTTCTCCCAGACAGAACCAGTCTCAACGCTGAATGCCACTCATTCATACAATGCAATTTCTTCCTACAACAACCAACACAAGCGTTATCACCGACGAACCGCTACCAGCAGTCGATTATTTCCTGTGAATGTACGAAAAGCTATGGACGCTCAGAATACTTTGGGTGTCTTCGTCCTTTTATCAAGATAACCAGTGTATTGATGACACACGCTATGTTCAATTGTTATGGGAATCATTTGCCTCCCGTGGACTCCATCATCAGTTGACTACCAACAAGTCACTCCACAGATATGATCAAACAGCATATTGCAACTCAATTATTTTAAAGTCAAATAACTGGACAACATGTGTTCACGGACGTATTACTGGCATTTCACACACATTATATGATCTATAAACAACGAAAGTTCGTATATGGCTGTTCTTTGCATACATACGGGAAACTTCCAGTACACATCTTCATGGAGAAGAAATTGATACGTCCTCTTCCTGTGCAAAATGACTTCAGGAAGGCAGTTGGAATCCAATATATGGCCATCAGGATAAGCAGAGATTGTTACACAAATTTCCTGATCAGCATGCAACATACCAATGCCCTGTGTTAGATTCCACATACCTAGACGAAGAATCTTGGTTTGATGAGATATAAAAGTGGTTGCTGATGAATCGTTCTGCAGGTAATTTCAATGCCCTTCTTGTCAGTATGCGCTGGTGCCTAGTCGTACCATTCCTCTTGCCCCTCAGCATTGCCTATAACAAAACATTACTCCTCTCCATGCATTGGCGAATTACAGCAACGTACGTTCTATAACTACACTCACGACATGTAAAACGTAATCCATACAAAAAGTATCAAGTAGAGAAGATACCAAACAAATAATTTTAAGAGGCTCTGTCACATGTTTTTATGACTTACATCATCTGCTGACTTACTAAAGTTAACACAGCTTCCTTTAAGCACGCACCATTTGTATCGTGAAACCCGTTCGGACTGGATGATTTTCAACCGTATGCTCTTTCTGTCTGAGTTTATATGGAATACTCTAAATAATTCAGAGCAGTTCTCGAAATCAGTGTTTTAGTATGAGAAACTGTTTAAACAATGGTGTCAGTATTTTGAAATGCTGTTAAATTTCTTTAGCCAACTTATTCTTTGAAATAGATATCTGGTTTTACGACCAATGTGTAGGACAGGGGATAGTACGCACTGACATTATTATGCAGCAGTTGTCGAAAATGTGGGATTTATTTTACACAGTACGCCGTTAGGCATATTGTATTTAGGAACTTCAATGTGGGATAACACTACTCCACAAATTTTCACGTTTTATTTTTTACAGAAACAAAATTAGCTGTTCGTTCTAGATTTAGATACACTGAACACGAACATCAAGGCAAAACTGCTTCCTAGTTCAGGATTACAAGTAAATGAGGTGTTTATGTTTACGTTATAGGGCATACAAAAGGCACTTGAAAAGGCACTGTAAGAAAGGTTCCTCTAAATCCATGTAAGTTGTGAAAGTGGACAACCGTTAACTACACTCCCGGAAATTGAAATAAGAACACCGTGAATTCATTGTCCCAGGAAGGGGAAACTTTATTGACACATTCCTGGGGTCAGATACATCACATGATCACACTGACAGAACCACAGGCACATAGACACAGGCAACAGAGCATGCACAATGTCGGCACTAGTACAGTGTATATCCACCTTTCGCAGCAATGCAGGCTGCTATTCTCCCATGGAGACGATCGTAGAGATGCTGGATGTAGTCCTGTGGAACGGCTTGCCATGCCATTTCCACCTGGCGCCTCAGTTGGACCAGCGTTCGTGCTGGACGTGCAGACCGCGTGAGACGACGCTTCATCCAGTCCCAAACATGCTCAATGGGGGACAGATCCGGAGATCTTGCTGGCCAGGGTAGTTGACTTACACCTTCTAGAGCACGTTGGGTGGCACGGGATACCTGCGGACGTGCATTGTCCTGTTGGAACAGCAAGTTCCCTTGCCGGTCTAGGAATGGTAGAACGATGGGTTCGATGACGGTTTGGATGTACCGTGCACTATTCAGTGTACCCTCGACGATCACCAGAGGTGTACGGCCAGTGTAGGAGATCGCTCCCCACACTATGATGCCGGGTGTTGGCCCTGTGTGCCTCGGTCGTATGCAGTCCTGATTGTGGTGCACACCTGCACGGCGCCAAACACGCATACGACCATCATTGGCACCAAGGCAGAAGCGACTCTCATCGCTGAAGACGACACGTCTAGATTTGTCCCTCCATTCACGCCTGTCGCGACACCACTGGAGGCGGGCTGCACGATGTTGGGGCGTGAGCGGAAGACGGCCTAACGGTGTGCGGGACCGTAGCCCAGCTTCATGGAGACGGTTTCGAATGGTCCTCGCCGATACCCCAGGAGCAACAGTGTCCCTAATTTGCTGGGAAGTGGCGGTGCGGTCCCCTACGGCACTGCACAGGATCCTACGGTCTTGGCGTGCATCCGTGCGTCGCTGCGGTCCGGTCCCAGGTCGACGGGCACGTACACCTTCCGCCGACCACTGGCGACAACATCGATGTACTGTGGAGACCTCACGCCCCACGTGTTGAGCAATTCGGCGGTACGTCCACCCGGCCTCCCGCATGTCCACTATACGCCCTCGCTGAAAGTCCATCAGCTGCACATACGGTTAACGTCCACGCTGTCGCGGCATGCTACCAGTGTTAAAGACTGCGATGGAGCTCCGTATGCCACGGCAAACTGGCTGACACTGACGGCGGCGGTGCACAAATGCTGCGCAGCTAGCGCCATTCGACGGCCAACACCGCGGTTCCTGGTGTGTCCGCTGTGCCGTGCGTGTGATGATTGCTTGTACAGCCCTCTCGCAGTGTCCGGAGCAAGTATGGTGGGTCTGACACACCGGTGTCAATGTGTTCTTTTTTCCATTTCCAGGAGTGTATAAAATGGAATAACGACATTGAAAATTTGTGCTGGATTGGCATTCGAACTAAGATACGCGATACGTACTGCATAACGGCTGTAGTCAGCGCAGCGCCTGATTGCATCTTAATTCAGAACAACATAATGGTTCAAATGGGTCTGAGGACTATGGGCCTTAACATTTGTGGTCATAAGTCCCCTAGAACTTAGAACTACTTAAACCTAACTAAACTAAGGGAATCACACACATCCATTCCCGAGGCAGGATAGGAACCTGCGACCGTAGCGGCCACGCGGTTCCAGAGTGAAGGGCCTAGAACCACACGGCCACACCGGCCGGCTCAGAACAACACATGTACTGCAATATCGTAAAGGGTTCCTCTGCCGTAGGTGAATATGATGGACACTTCCTGTATAATTTGGCAATACTGCTTAATACCATGACCCATGGGAGTATCATCCAGCCACTCGATCATTGTTGAATGTAGGAACTACAGGCGATTTGAATTGTTGTTTGTCACGGTTGTGTGCTCTTGTGATGGGTTAGTTCGCTTGTTACCAGAACGAGTGCCTTGGCGGTGCGGTGAACTGTTAAATCGAAGAATCATGTTACCGTCCATGCCTATGCTTTCACAAAAGTACCTGCACCTGTAGGAACAAACCTGGTAACTTTTGTTATATTTGTGCTGAAGTTCTTGTAGTTTAAAATTGTGACCATTGACTAAAAGACTGAAACAAGCATTTACCTTGTATTTCGGTTGAAGAGTTGGAGACCAAGATAAACAGTGGACGCCACATGTGAGTTTCACCTCATATTCGTCTACACTGAATGCTTGGATGCATGGTAAACACGCCTCCATGAAGTTTTTTATATCTGCTATTTAGCATGAATTCACAAATCATGCTTAGGATTGAAATTTTGGTATGGCACCGCTCTTGAGGAAAGGAGTCAATACCAAGAGAAAGAGGAATACTCAATACCCTGGTATTCCATCAGTCATTCGCCCTCTGGCTCATTGTGAAGAATTCTCTCACATCTAGCACCATGAAGCAGTGTTGGCGATCGTGCTGAACCGATACATACAACTGAAAAAGCGCAATCACTGACCCTAAATTTACATCAACATCGTTATCTGGAGAATCAAACAAAATCACAAAGTGTGAGCTCAGTGATATGATTAGGGATTTAGATCTTTCAAAGTGTAAAGCCGAACTCATGACTGCGGCAGTGGTATCTCGTCGCTGGCACAGTACGCGTGTTTGTGTTTATGGAGCACCAGAAAAAAATGTGAGTGTTATTTCAGTACTGAAGGCAACATTACATTCTGCAGTGCTATTGACACGTTGTTGAGAGACCGACTGGAGACTTAATGGATGCTCAAAAGAAGTCTGAGGGCAGTACTGTAAAATAATAGTTATGAAAAGCCATCAATCTCCGTAGCGTATGTTGCCTTACTTAAAAAAGATATACCACGTTCAAATTAGTTCTGAACTATTTAATTACAATAAGCATGAACGGCTGGTATGTGGTGATTTTACACTGCAGTGCTGTTGGGGTTGCAAGGGTGTTACACTAAGTATTGTTGCTACTTGTTTGAGTGGGACAGTCGCTCAAGAGCCTCTAGTGAATCCGGACAAAGGTAGTCTCCCACAATTATACATTAAACTGGGACAGATGACACCATTTGTTAAGGCTGTGAGTGGGAATGAAGCAGCAGTTCGGCATTTGTGGCAGAAGCTCCAACGACTCAGCACAGAGGAAGCACAAAGGGGATATTTAGTGGTCCACAGGTATGCCAGCTGTTGCGACACACTCTTTGAGTCCACTCCAAGCCATTATCGCGTACATTCACGGAACTGATTTCGCAACGTGATAACACTGTTCTCGGAGAAATGTGGAGACGAAAATTACAGGAACCTTGTGGACGAACTCACTGATGCTTGTATGATCACTCGTTGCAATGTGACTCTGAAGATTCACTTCCTTACTCCCATTGCGACGTGTTCAAGAAAACTGCTGTGCATTCAGTGATGAGCACCGCGAACGGTTCCACCAGGACGTTTCTGTTGTGGAACAGCTATGCATAGGACTATAGCTGTGTTTGCTGATTTCTGCCTGATGCTAAAGAGAGATGCTACAGATACGACCCGAAGAAGAAAGCAAAGAAACGGCGCGAATAAACTAGGGAAGTTCAATTAATGGATGTATTCTACTGGTTACGGTGGCTGTATAAGTGAAACGTTATTTGCCAGCTTACTTGTAACCCTGAGGTAGGAGACGATTTTAATCGTGATATTAAAAATCTATGAAGACCACAAACTTTGGTTTCTGTGAAAAATCCACTGGAAACCTTTGTAATGTATTTCCAAAACACATTTTCTTAAGTAAATCACAGTACTGATCCGTACGATGGCTTCACATCAGAAAGAGAAGAATATAACTCATTACCCAAGTACATAAATGTCTTAACAGAAACTGCAAGTCTACTAAAATATTGAATTTGTCTATGAAAGATGAATTTGTCAACGTTATTTGTCATTGAGCCCCTTTCAGCTATAATTTTTGTTGTTGTTCTAAACTTAATGATTCAGTTTCTTGTTATTCTAACTGGAAAAAAGGGTAAGACGAAAATTTACAAGAAATGAGAAAGAACCCATTACCGATATTGGGGCCATAAACATTTCTCTTCGGCAATACATCTCGCCGGACTGTAATTGTGAGATAACCACATCGTTACAGCAGAGCCGCAGGAGCTGTTAAGTTATGGTTGTTGCATTCGGCTGAGAGCAATTAAAGCGGGCATTAAGGTAAATTGCTTGCGAAGATTAACAGCAGATACCAAGAGCATCGTGTTTTTACAATCGAAAACGTCGGCGTTCTTTGGAATGCAAACTGTAACTGTGTATTGAATTCAACACTATGTGAGGTAAGTTATTTCTTAGGTGCAAGCAGTGAATGCAGTATTTGGACGCGCATAACGGGCGCCGGTCTGGAAGTGAGGTGACGATACGAGCACAGTATCGTCATAAAGCGTTTGATGTGCAGTAGGGAAGTACCATTTTATAAACCGTGGATGAGGCCTTTTACGACTTCCTTCCTGCTTCAGTCAATGCTAGCTGTCGTACACGGGACGTGAATGGTAAATGTTCAGGGAAGAGGGTATCTGTTCATATAAAAAGAAAACAGATTTACGGATCAGTATGCTAAACTCACTGTGTTAAATGTAGTCTGAATACTTAACTGCAATAGTTCTTTTGTATTTTCGTTTCATGTGGAACCTACTAATTATCAATAACGAATATTTATTGAAAAGTTTCATTTGAAGACACCGCAGTATTTATACAGGGTGTTACAAAAAGGTACGGCCAAGCTGCCAGGAAACATTCCTCGCACACAAATAAAGAAAAGATGTTATGTGGACATATGTCCGGAAACGCTTAATTTCCATGTTAGAGCTCATTTTAGTTTCGTCAGTAATACTGTACTTCCTTGATTCACCGCCAGTTGGCCCAATTGAAGGTAGGTAATGTTGACTTCGGTGCTTGTGTTGACATGCGACTCATTGCTCTACAGTACTAGCATCAAGCACATCGGTACGTAGCATCAACAGGTTAGTGTTCATCACGAACGTGGTTTTGCAGTCAGTGCAATGTTTACAAATGCGGAGTTGGCAGATGCCCATTTGATGTATGGATTAACACGGGGCAATAGCCGTGGCGCGGTACGTTTGTATCGAGACAGATTTCCAGAACGAAGGTGTCCCGACAGGAAGAAGTTCGAAGTAATTGATCGGCGTCTTAGGGAGCACGGAACATTCCAGCCTATGACTCGCGACTGGGGAAGACCTAGAACGACGAGGACACCTGCAATGGACGAGGCAATTCTTCGTGCAGTTGACGATAACCCTAATGTCAGCGTCAGAGAAGTTTCTGCTGGACAAGGTAACGTTGACCACGTCACTGTATGGAGAGTGCTACGGCAGAACCAGTTGCTTCCGTACCATATACAGCGTGTGCGGGAACTATCAGCAACTGATTGGCCTCCACGGGTACACTTCTGCGAATGGTTCATCCAACAATGTGTCAATCCTCATTTCAGTGCAAAGACGTCGTGAGCATTTGAAATCCGTACCTTTGCTTCAGGGCAAGGCGGGGAGAGCTGTACCACTGGATGAGACGGACCAGTAGCATATTTCACAAATGCGCCGCTGGAGAGCAGCTCTCGAGACTTGGAAGGAAGCTCGTTTGTGAGCAAACATGGCGTAGAAGTGTTGTTGTCATTTTTGTTTTAGTGTTGGAGGGAAATACCATTGTCTGTTCTGGTAAGTTTTATCGTGTGGTTACATAATCTTAGCATAAAGGCTTAGTTTACGTAATGTAGATGCAGTTTTATTACTGCGAGACTAATAAATGTGTAGATATGAAACGGCCACTCAGTGTTCTATCTCCAGTTAGAAGTCGGGGTAGTCCGTATCTCCCAGACAATCGGAAGAGGTGGACCATTGTTATCGGGGACAGATGGACCACTTGTTTCAATGTAAGAGAGATCGAACACAATTAAGTTTAGTTTCAAGGCATGTGGAATAATCCCACTGAAGATGGCGGTGGTCTGAGACTATACTCATTTGTGGGAAGATATGCTTGTGCCAATAAATGGAAAAGCAGAATCTTGTACACAGGCCAATCAACCATCTCAAAACTTATCAAAGACATCCTAATACCAAGCACATCAAAAGAGCAGAGTGATCTACACAAGTCAAATTCCTTCACTGACACAACTTCGGAGGCCACTCCTACTAAACCTACAACTTTCAAGACTAATTGAACACTCCTAAGCCACCATAAACAAAACTTTTGGAAGAAATATCACCTGTTCCTTCTATTGATAAAACCATGAATTTTTTAGTGGTAGGTAATAACTGTATCCAAAGAACTAAACTCTGCTGAAAATACTGAAACTTTAAAGGAAAAGAGGGGTAAGAGAAGAAAGGAAACATAAAAAAGGCTCAAAAATCGCCAAAGGGGAATACTAATAAGAGAAAAAGAAACTGAAGAAGATCAATAAGAAAATACACAAATGGCTCATCGTGTTCAACAGGTGCAGACACTGTAGAAGATTACGAAAGTAACTGCGATGAATGAGACAAAGATGAATGTGCTGAATGTGGTGAAATCTATTACTAAACCTGTAAAAATACTAGTGGATTCATCGTGTTGCCTTTTCACGATAATAAACATTTGGTAATAGGTGTATATGCTCTGGTGAGAGAAATACAGACTAATGTTTGGCCAAAGCCAACACCTCATTAGAAAAATCAGTGTTCAGTCCAGATTTATAATAATCTGATAAAATTGCTTCGGGCTAAAATATTTGATAGCATAATTCATGACAATATATTACAAAGAAAAGGATGGAATAGAATTGACTCTTTTTTTCATGTATAGCATTCATTGTATGGTCCATCTCTGCCAGTACGCTAGTCCATCTCGCCCTTATACCTATGGATGAGATGGACTACTCATGTATATTTTCATTTTATCATATTTCATGTCTTTAAAGTGACAGTGCTTGAAAAATACATTGTACTTAAAATTATATGTCACTCGGTGAGAACAAGCTGCCGGAAGTGAAAAAATTTAAAAACCACAAATGTTTCTATGAAGAAATAAAGTTAACCAGCCCTCCCGGACTTACAATTTACTAGTGACTGTCACATAGGAAATAAAAAAAAATTGACATTTTCATAAATCACTCGAGCACGGTGTCATTTATAGTTGATCATTTATAATTCTGAGATCACAAAGTTCTTTCTAAAAATATGTCCAACTAGTAAACACTCCAGCTTCAGGTCTATAGCTGTTACAGTTCCATTGTGTAGCAGCCATAGTCACTGGCCAGCGCCATTCTTGTTAGCGGTTTCGTTTTTGTCACCAGCAGTTATCTGATATTTGTGATTTATGAAAGGTTCTGAGACTTATTTCTAGGGTTGTTGGAGTATGCTATAACATGGTATTTATGTTTAAATATGAGAACTCTCTCCTGAGGCAAGCTGTTCAGCTGCATGTGCGTCCAATAAACGTGTTTTCAGCTTAAAGTGTAGTTTTGGTAACCACACTGCTCTCATAACTGATAATACTTTTCGCGTTCTACGCGATATAGTTTGGTAGATATTCCGAGTACCTCAGATAACATCGCATGAGTTTCATTGCTTTGTTAATTGTCAGTGAGGCATGTTTGTTGAAGTGTAAATGTTCGTCTGTATGAATGCGAAGATATCTAGTCATAGCTTGCCTTTTTACAGATATGTGTATCTCCTAGTAGTAGGTAAACAGTTTTGTTTGTTGCTATTGTGAGTTTGTTTTTCGTGCACCATTGACCAATGAACGCGAGGAGGTGCGTAGCTTTACTCTCTATCTGAGACTTGGAGTTTGCAGACACCATGACCATAAGGTCATCAGCGTACGCAACCACCCCGTTTGCCATGTCGTAGTCTTCTAGTGCATTCAGTGGTGGTTTTATGGCTATGTCTCATAAAATACTTTGTTACCCTCTTTATGGCCTTTTGGTGACCAGTCTTCCATTCCACTATCCTGTTTTCACAATAATCTCTAAGGCTGTTGTATAGAGTCAGTGGAACATTCATCTATCCGAGTCTCGCAAACAGCGCCGGCCACCAAAGGCTATCGAAAGCACCAGCTATGCCACTTAGGATTGGAATTATGTCTTTGTCATGTATGTGTCATTTCTATGGCCCTATTTAATGCGTCGTCGATGGATTTATGTGGTCGACAACAAAACTGATGTGGGCTAAGACCGAAGAGCTGCCAGCGCGAGTGAAGTCTGTCACATAGCAGTCTCTCCTGTATCTCTGCCAGAATGTTAATGAGGCATATTAGTCTTTATGTCTTAGTGTCAGTTGCGTCTGTGTCCTCCGCTTTCATGATTATAATTGCATTGCTGTCTTCCGTATATTCGGTATTTGTCCTTCTAGTACAACATCATTCAGTAAGTTTGTCAGGTATGGTACGATAAGTGGTTTCGGCTTGGATGCCATCAGGGCCCGCAGCCTATTTCAAAAATGGTTCAAACGGCTCTGAGCACTATAGCACTTAGCATCTGAAGTCATCAGCCCCTAGAACTTGGAACTACTTAAACCTAATTAACCTAAGGAAGTCACACACATAAATGTCCGAGGCAGGATTCCAGCCTGCGACCGCAGCGGTGCTGCGGTGCCAGACTGAAGCGCCTAGAACCGCCCGGCCACACCGGCCGGCCCGCAGCCTTTTTGTTCCTTATTTTGTGTATTGCCAGTGCAACTACCTCACGAGCGAAAGGGATAGTGACACCTTCCTTTCGTATTTGTCATAAAGCAGTCTAAAGTTGGTTGTCCTGAGTGTGTTCATGGTCAGGAAGTAGTTTGTTGAGGAGGTACTGTGCTGTGCATCTCCAGCTTCTTGTGGTTAGTAACATTTATTATATTCAGCTTTGATAATACTTTAGGTGTCTTTACACGTCGAGTCTGCAGTTTAAATGGTTCTCCATCCTCCCCCCTCAGATGTTGTTCTTTACGTTTATTCTAACATACTGTATATGCCCCAGTGGTCTTTCCTGGTCTCATGTAGTTCGCCTTTGTATCATGCTTTAGCGTCATGATAATGTTGAAGTCTAATTTCTCTTTCCTGTGCTGTCTTTGATTTATGGTAATATCGTCATTTAACACTGATGTGTTTTCTTAATGTTGTTAGTAGTGCTAACCTTAGTGCCCTTCATCTGGGTGCGTTGCGTACTGCAGGTATCGTTGCAGCTTGAGCTCTCTGTAAGACGACTGTAAGAACGTGAGCTCTGTAATCTATGCTTCGTTGGGCGACACGTGCCTTAGTTTTTGCGAGCTTGCTTTGTGTAGCAGTAACCTTGGGTCTTGTAACATATCTCTGTCTGTGTTTTAGTGTATGTAATTATTGTGTTATGATCTCTGAGTATTCTCTAATCGACCATCTGCGAGTTATCTACCTGTATTAATGTTGCGCTGTTTACCAGAGAAATGTCTATGTTTCTGCCTACTCCACTTTTTCATGGTAAGTTTGCGGCTGGCCCGGTTTGTTTCAAACGAAAAAACAACACCATGCAACAATGATATTGTAAATCGACCGAAAATAGTCAATTCCTATCAGTTCTGATGTGCTGATCGCGAATATTACAAAGACAATTGAAAATTAGTTCTAGTTTTCATTTTACACTGTTTTATTACGATGAGGTAATTATATACGGATTTTTGTTAAGCTTAAAATCAGATACTATAATGGTTTGTCAAAGTCATAATATCTAGTAAGAATGGATTACAATATTGTCCCTGTTCTTACTTGTACGTTTCTTGTAATTTTACTACAAGCCATCAAGTATATTGACTCTCAATGACAGACTGACTGTGGTGACTTGGAAGTAGTTGCACTGCAATAAGGTCTGCAGTTAGGTTATAGTAAATATTGCTGCTTTCTCTGAGAATGGGATAGCCGAGCTCGTGCATCTCATTACAGTAAACATGAATGGCCCACCAGAAAGTCTCTTCAACCAGGTATAAAGAACATTAAGAGTGAACCTCTAGTAGACCCTAAACAGTTCCTCCTCCCGCCCTTGCACATCAAGTTGGGTCTCATGAAAAATTTTGTTAAGGGAATGAACAAAGATGGTGACGCGTTAAGTACTTAAGGCAAAAGTTACCGTACTTAAATGATGCCAAAGTAAAGGAGGACATCTTTGTAGGCCCCAGATTCGAGAGATTTTTGGAGACCATACTTTTCACGCAATCATGCAAGGTGATGAGAAGCATGCATGGAAATGTTTTAAGACAGTCTGTTTACAGTTCTTAGGGAACAAACGAGTAATTAATTACAACGAGATTGTATATAACCTGTTGTCATCTTATCAAAAACTTAGTTGCAACATGTCACTGAAAATGCAATTTCTTACTTAGTCATCTTAACTTCTTCCCCAAAGATTCTGGTGCAGTAAGTGATGAACATGGGGAGCGATTTCATCAAAATATTATCACATTTGAGAAGAGGTATGCCGGTAAGTGGAGCTTTACTATTTTAGCAGATTACTGCTGGACTGTCAAAAGGAATATTCCCGAGTATCTGTATAAACGTCAAGCCAAGTGAAAACGGTCATCTTCTTAATTTGACCCTGAACAAAATATGTAATTGCATATACTGCACATATGGACATTTAACATTTGTAGTTCTTTATATGAATTTGTGTCCAGTTAATTTATATATTTTCTTTTGTGCTTTAGATAGTTCTGGTACAAAGTAGACCTACAAAGTATTTTCATTCATTTAATATTATCTTCATTTTTCTTAATACACTTCTGGAAATGGAAAAAAGAACACATTGACACCGGTGTGTCAGACCCACCATACTTGCTCCGGACACTGCGAGAGGGCTGTACAAGCAATCATCACACGCACGGCACAGCGGACACACCAGGAACCGCGGTGTTGGCCGTCGAATGGCGCTAGCTGCGCAGCATTTGTGCACCGCCGCCGTCAGTGTCAGCCAGTTTGCCGTGGCATACGGAGCTCCATCGCAGTCTTTAACACTGGTAGCATGCCGCGACAGCGTCGACGTGAACCGTATGTGCAGTTGACGGACTTTGAGCGAGGGCGTATAGTGGGCATGCGCGAGGTCAGGTGGACGTACCGCCGAATTGCTCAACACGTGGGGCGTGAGGTCTCCACAGTACATCGATGTTGTCGCCAGTGGTCGGCGGAAGGTGCACGTGCCCATCGACCTGGGACCGGACCGCAGCGACGCACGGATGCACGCCAAGACCGTAGGATCCTACGCAGTGCCGTAGGGGACCGCACCACCACTTCCCAGCAAATTAGGGACACTGTTGCTCCTGGGGTATCGGCGAGGACCATTCGAAACCGTCTCCATGAAGCTGGGCTACGGTCCCGCACACCGTTAGGCCGTCTTCCGCTCACGCCCCAACATCGTGCAGCCCGCCTCCAGTGGTGTCGCGACAGGCGTGAATGGAGGGCCGAATGGAGACGTGTCGTCTTCAGCGATGAGAGTCGCTTCTGCCTTGGTGCCAATGATGGTCGTATGCGTGTTTGGCGCCGTGCAGGTGAGCGCCACAATCAGGACTGCATACGACCGAGGCACACAGGGCCAACACCCGGCATCATGGTGTGGGGAGCGATCTCCTACACTGGCCGTACACCTCTGGTGATCGTCGAGGGGCACTGAATAGTGCACGGTACATCCAAACCGTCATCGAACCCATCGTTCTACCATTCCTAGACCGGCAAGGGAACTTGCTGTTCCAACAGGACAATGCACGTCCGCAGGTATCCCGTGCCAGCCAAAGTGCTCTAGAAGGTGTAAGTCAACTACCCTGGCCAGCAAAATCTCCGGATCTGTCCCCCATTGAGCATGTTTGGGACTGGATGAAGCGTCGTCTCACGCGGTCTGCACGTCCAGCACGAACGCTGGTCCAACTGAGGCGCCAGGTGGAAATGGCATGGCAAGCCGTTCCACAGGACTACATCCAGGATCTCTACAATCGTCTCCATGGGAGAATAACAGCCTGTATTGCTGCGAAAGGTGGATATACACTGTGCTGGTGCCGACCTTGTGCATGCTCTGTTGCCTGTGTCTATGTGCCTGTGGTTCTGTCAGTGTGATCATGTGATGTATCTGACCCCAGGAATGTGTCAATAATTTTCCCCTTCCTGGGACAATGAATTCACGGTGTTCTTATTTCAATTTCCAGGAGTGGATTTTACTTTTGTACTTCCAGAATGGCACTGAAATATATCAATGCATAACACATAACATAATTCAAGTAATTATTCTCTTAAAATTAGTTCTGCTGAATCTTGGAACATGGATGCATATTTAGTTTGTGAGTTATTCATACAAAAATGTAGATAGCTTTTTTAAAAAGAAACACAGCTAAATATTTGTGCAATAATGATTTTGTATAATTTTATACTGAAATAAACATACTTAACTCAAAATCATGCAATTTACACACTTTCAATTCAAATTTGTTGTTCAGTCTGACATTCGCTCATAACGTCGACTATTATTTGTCCTCTGGCGTCCGTTGTGTCAGAGGTCCAGAGGGTTGACCTTGCATTTACGCCTGATAAGTTAAGTAGTCGTCTGCCATTTGCCAATCGAGCAATTTATATTATTACTTCAGGAAAAGCCTCTATTTCAAATAAGTAATGGTCGTAGGTTGACCGGATGATCCATGCTTGCTGCCTGCAGTTATTTCGACTGTAACCGTGTATTGTGTGCATAATTTTGCTTTAATTGTGTAATAGTAATGTTATTGTTTGCTACAATGATTATAGCCGTGGCCTTGTTCGTGCCTGTGATTTTCATATACTGCCTCGAAAGGCATGAAATTCTTCCATCTCACGTGTATGGTTCTTGTAGACACAATATGTCGGCGCATATCTCGTTCAGCAGCCCACCAAGGTCTGCAGCCACCGTCGTACTACCCATAAAGTTTGCTGCAATACTTTCACTATGGAAATTTAGTACAATAAAGGACTTCGGCCCACTTTGGGTGTAGTCAAGGTACATGCGTCAGTGCGCCCTTACCAGATCCTTATAGACTTTGCTAAGATAAAGGACTTCATTTCTTCGTTCACATGATTTACGTCAAAGATTACAGAGTTCTGGTTTATATGTTGGTAGTTTTTCAGCTCGTAGAATCATTCTGTCTATTTGTTCAGCCGTGTGGTAGCATATAGTGGCGCCCAATGCGTGATTCAGTCTTGTTGCCACTCTTAGGCGCAAGTTATCTTCGATGCCACCGTAGTCTATTCTGTTTCTTACCTCATGGTTTCGTAACTCTATTTGATGTACTGGGCCGTGGTATTTCCCTCTTGAAATAATTTTCGATTTTGGGTGATGTGATGACAAATGGTTCAAATGGCTCTGAGAACTATGCGACTTAACTTCTGAGGTCACCAGTCGCCTAGAACTTAGATCGAATTAAACTTAACTAACCTAAGGACATCACACACATCCATGCCGGAGGCAGGATTCGACCGTAGCGGTCGCTCGGCTCCAGACTGTAGCGCCTAGAACCGCACGGCTACTCCGGCCGGCGATGTGATGTCTCTTCAATTGAAGATTGTTGTGATTTTTCGTGAACGTTGTGCGTTCATGTTGTTTTTAGTATACATATGGCGTATGGTCACTTCTTGTTGTTTGAAGTAGTCTGTTTGGGTCTGTTTCTCATTGATGTTTCTTCCACCTGAGTTGTCTTTTCTCACGTATTGACACCGTGGACGAAACGTACAGTTTACATTTTGATGTGTCATATTAAAAGTTTCTGAAGCTGTTGTTTAATTACGATAACCTATCCTATGGTGAGGGAAGAATTAATTTACATTTATACTGTTTCGATGTGTCCGGATGCACTGGTGTTATGCCTGTGTCATTATCCTGTTCTGGGTGGGCTTGACCGTGTCTCGAATGTCTGTTGTCATTGTTATGTACTTCAGTGAAGCGTGGTGTGTTGTGTTTAACGACTCTGTCATGGTTTTGTTCTTGATAGGCATGACCATATCTTGGATGTCTATCGTCATTTTTATGTACGTCTGCTGTGTGTAGTTCGCTGTTTTTATGGCCTTCTTTACTCAGGGCTTCCTCTTCCAGTTCTTATATTCTAAAAAAAAACTCGCCTTTTGCAGTGTTGTTCACTGGAAAGATTCGCGTTTAACGTGCCTCGTCACATTGTAGTCCATGGCGCCGTAGAATCATGTATCGTCGGTGTAATCTGTTAGGCTAAAATATTTTACTTACACAATGTTGTAACTATTGAGGGGATCCACGTTCGCTGGAGAGTCTGTGGTCAACATCAGCTCAAGCTGTTGACTACAGGCTACTGCAAGTCGCCATGTTCTTCTTTTGGTTGCTGGTGATTTGCGTATGCTTCTGCGAGGTGGGATGCTGGTGTTCATATTCTCGTTTTTTTGAAACAACGTCTGTACATTTCCGTAGTTGATACTTGTATTCATATCCCTACTACATAGATGTCCAAAGAGAGTTGTCTCACTGCTTTTGTTTTGCTGTGGTGTTAGTGGACATTGTTGGTGACATCAAACTCCGTTTTTTCTTTTGTCTTTTGTAGAGTTCATTATAAGCTGGGCATTCTAATCCCCCAGCTTTGTTACATGTTCTTTTCCTGTTCTTGCAAGGAATACAGCGAACAGCTGATTCTTCATGACATTCGAATTTTTTATGTCCGTGTTTCGCATATTTCCCGCAGGTAGATTCCCTGTCACATCTTTTCGACGAATGACCAAAATCCCAACAGTTGAGTAATTTTTGTACTAACACTTAATCCGTAGGGCGTAAAGATTCAAGATGTATATACACCTATCCCTCTGTCAGAACAGTAATCCCATCCATGGTGCCACCTCTAGAGCATTATTTACCGTTTTTTTCCCGCTCGGACCTGTCTTCAATCATATTTTTAGTTCTTGTAGAAAATTCCTCTTTGCTGATGTTGTCGCCGAGATATATTTCAAAGAGTTATTTTAGAGAATATTGAACGCTGTGTGCTGGCAGTAGTGGTCTTAGTTTTCTGGGTTCTACGCATCGAATATCTTTTAAGTATGCTGTTTTTTCAATAATCTTCCTCTTGTCTGCTTCTGTCTCAGTTTCGAGAATTACTGTGCTTGCTCTATTCCTTATTGCTTTAACTTTTATTTTATCAAATAAAGGGTTTATTGCTTTAGTTAAGATTTCCCTTATGGCTTTAGCATACTGGTTGTTCTCTGATTTAAAAATGGGTTATTTGCCTGTTTATTTTTTGCTAATTCAATTTGTTACTCAAATCTGGTTTTCGGCTTAGTGAGAAGGCCGCATGCCGCGGCTGCAGCGGAAGTCAATGGTGTTAGCCTCGTTTCAGTGTGTAATTTTTTATTTTGTTCCTTTAGGGCTACGATGTCCATTTCTAAACGCTGAATTCTGTCTATTGCCTCAATGGCATTTGCCGCCGCTAATTCCGCAGCAGTCTTTCATTTTCAGTTCCTAGTTCGTCATTTTATCGACGAAATCTGATTTTGCCTAGCGCTAATGCCAATATTTCTTTGTTCCTGACAGGTGCAGTAATGCTTTAGGTCTGCTTGAAAATACGCCAGAATTTCGTCTACAGCCGCTATCATTCGTGATTCCACGTTTGTACGTCTAGATGTTACATCCCCTGTTGAGCTTGTTCATTTGATATAACGGGAGCCAATATTTGCGCCAGGTTTCCATAGAAGACATCACGAGAAATGCGTGATGTATTCTACTGAAACCAGTTGCAAATACTAGTTCGCTGTTCGTTGTGGATGCTTTCTGGCGTTCATGCAACAGGGTCTGAATATGACTACTGTTTAATCGTAAGTGGTAGCCTAAATAAAAAACGGTAAAAATAACGGCTGTGGAGAAAACTGTTCTTACACTTCAGCGAACACAACACATAAGTAGCTCAAATACGACCACACACACAGAACAAGGTTTACACAATTTGCCGAGGCGTGACACACGTAACTTCCCTCCGAAACCGCTGCAGCGTCAGGGAATCTGACCAGAAAGTTAAATAAAATAAATTTGTCCTATCTTGAGTACAGGATAATCCGTACTAGATGGGGTTAATGCTAAGAAGAAGAAATTTTATTTCTTTTTTTTTCTTAGTTGAGGATATATAAGTTTTCATCTATACACAAAATGGCCTTCTTCAATTCCTAATTACTGCGTTAGACTTCAAAATAGTCTAGGAAGGTCTCACAGCAAATAACTAGGAAAAACTGTGCACTTATGACACGTAGCACAGTGTTCTGTACTTGAGCGCTTTGTTGTGGATATCATATCAGTTGAATGTAATCTGCAATTAGATATGTATGTCAAGCCATCATATATGTCGGATCACGATGTTTGAATCTGAATCAATATTTTGAAGAAGAGCACTTAAGTGCATTTATACTTGCATTAGTCTGTCTAGTTAGTAAATTATGTCGTATTGTACTGTTAGTAAATTACGTCCGACTAGGATGTTTTTACATGAAAGGTGACCTAATCCATATCGCTTCTATATGAAATAGACTGTTCATGTGGCATGTGAAGCCAGTAACGCATAATTGTATAAAATTATGTAAAGTGCTTGAGTATTCGTATTTCAGTATTTGTCTTCTGTAATTTACTGTAGGACACGCACGAACAGATAAGCACAGTGATTACAGGACAAGACAGTTTCAGTGTGCTAGCGTATTATGAGATATTCTGTGTCATGTGAAGATTTTTAGTTGGACTAGGTAACTGTCTCTTACAAAATTTATTTGGTGAACAAACAATATGTATTGTTGTTTAAAGTTTTGTATGTGTAAACTATCTTTGTATGTAGACTTTTGGAACACAACCATCTGCATGTATGACGCAAAATTAATGGAACAACAAGTGAGATTTTCATTTTTTTATTTTTATTGTACATTATATTAATTGTAACTGTTTAATAAAGGCGCTGCGATGTCTCTTATTTTAATTTGATGCGATCATTGGCCATGGACGCAACCATGATTTTGCGGATGATGCTGTGGTATATCTAGAGGTTGTAATAATGGAAAATTGTACTGAATTGCAGGAGGATCTGCAGAGAATTGACGCGTGGTGCAGGGAATGGCAATTGAATCTCAATGTACACAAGTGCAATGTGCTGTGAATACACAGAAAGAAAGATCCCTTATCATTTAGCTACAATATAGCAGATCAGCAACTGGAAGGAGTTAATTCCATAAATTATCTGGGAGTACGCATTAGGAGTGATTTAAAATGGAATGATCATATAAAGGTGATCATCGGTAAAGCAGATGCCAGACTGAGATTCATTGGAAGAATCCTAAGGAAATGCAATCCGAAAACAAAGGAAGTAGGTTACAGTACACTTGTTCGCCCACTGCTTGAATACTGCTCACCAGTGTGGGATCCGTACCAGATAGGGTTGATAGTGGAGATAGAGAAGATCCAACGGAGAGCAGCGCGCTTCGTTGCAGGATCAGTTAGTAATCGCGAAAGCGTTACGGAGATGATAGATAAACTCCAGTGGAAGACTCTGCAGGAGAGACGCTCAGTAGCTCGGTTCGGGCTTTTGTTGAAGTTTCGAGAACATACCTTCACCGAGGAGTCAAGCAGTATATTGCTCCCTCCTACATATATCTCGGGAAGAGACCATGAGTATAAAATCAGTGAGATTGGAGCCCACACAGAGGCATACCGACAATCCTTCTTTCCACGAACAATACGAGACTGGAATAGAAGGGAGAACTGATAGAGGTACTGAAGGTACTTTCCGCCACACACCGTCAGGTGGCTTGCGGATTATGGATGTAGATGTAGATGATTACGAATCGCCTATCTTATGTTCAAATATGTAATGTGTGTGCACGATACTAACATTTGTATTTGTATTTCTGTAATATTTGTAATTTGGTATTGTCATTCACTTACAGTGGTGTCAAGATTAATAAATGTGTCTAGACGCATCCGCATTTACGACGCAACACGCTCACTGACTGCGGGTATGTGCCTGTACAAGAGGTGTGGCGCTAACGCCATAGAAAGTTAGAACGTTTCCTGGAGCTGTTGGCTATGTTGACCTCCAACGTAATTTTGACTTGCTATGAGACATGTGGATTGCGACAGCCATTTTGCGAACATTTTGTAAAGCGTGTACTGCTATTTGATCTTTATTAATAAGATCAGACACTTTCAGTGCACGTACGTATAATTCAAATAATTAATAATAATTACACTTCGAATTCGCTGTTCACTAGCAACTGTTTACTATTTTCTTCCTCATTTTGCAGCCTCAGTAGACCATATTTGAAAATAAACCAGTTGGTTAGAAACTAGTCGCTGTACATATGTACTACAACTGTTGACAGATTCGTCAGTGAAAACTTTGATAGATGAAAGTAAGTCGCAAGAATTTAGAAGTCTGTGTTTTCTTCACGACCATATGTTTCAACCAGATAACGCAAAAATACGTGTTTCCCGTGCTTTTCTGATGTACTTCGGTACACACGGTGTTCGGGTGTTGTACTGGCCAGATCTCTTACCAGCTGAGAACGCCTGCTCACTGGGTACCGAGAGACTGATAGGTCACCCTTTGCCAGCCAGTGCGATGGGGTTGGACCGGTGCACTGTAGAAGGAAATATCTTTTACTAACAATCCTAATGTTGCGCTTAATCCATTTCTCCACGACATTCTTCCTAGTGGGTTAGTCCAGCTAGGTATGCAGCAGAGTGTGTACGAAGCAGCATGGAAGGATGTCCCCATATCTGCATCCAAGCTCTTTTATACGTGATTCCGTGTTGGAGAATTTGATGCTGTCCGAATCGGTACTAAATTTCGAACTCTGTGTATTACCGATTGGGAGACCCAGAACAAAGTGCTCAGGTTAAGAAAGAGTGCAAGACATAGATATAGTATTTCGCTTCTAACGTACACAGAAGAGGCAATGACGGAAATAAAAGAAAGGTTCAGCGGTGGGAGAAAGGATATCAAAGATAAGATTCGCTGATGACGTTGCTATCCTCAGTGAAAATGCGGAAGAGCTACAAGATCCGTTGAATGGAATTATTGATGTACAGAATCAATGCGTACAGAACATGGACTGAGAGTAAACCGAAGAAAGACGGAAGTAATGAGAAGTAGCAGAAATGAGAACAGCGACAAACGAAACATCGTAATTGGTGCCTACGAAGTAGCTGAGAGTAGAAAATTCTCATACCTAGGTAGCAAAATAAGCCATGACGGACGGAGCAAAGAGGATGTAAAAAGGAGACTAGCACTGGCAGAAAGGGCATTCCTGTCCAAGAGAAGTTTAGTAGTATCAAACATAAGCCGTAACTTGAGGAAAAACTTTCTGCGAATGTACATGCGGAACACAGCAATGTATGATAGTGAAACATGGGTGAAACATGGACTGCGGGAAAACCGGAACAGCAGACAACCGAAGTATTTGAGATGTGGTGCTACAGACGAATGTTGAAAATTAGTTGGACTGTTAAGGCAAGGAAAGAAGAGATTCTGGGCAGAATCGGTGAGTAAAGAAATATATAGAACACACTGACAAGGAAAACGAATAAAATGATAGACACCTGTTAAGACATCAGGCAACGAATTCCTTTTTTTTTTTCAGTACCTGTCAAGAGGAATTCTACCTCACAAGAAGAAATCAGAGCAGCACCAGGGGGAATTATCTCGAGAATTTACCCACGCACTGCCCTGTAAGCTTCAAAACCTCTCTGATTAATTGTTGGTTAGCTATCATTTTGTATGAGTGCATGTGAACATCTCAATGAAGGATTCTTCTTACACTCCTATCACACAATCACCGAACAGCTGCATTTTTGAGCCATTAATGATTTGGAGATTACTGGACGAACGCGTTCATAGTGTCACATTAGCCGTCGTCGTTGCAGCCCGAGATTTACTTTTCTGTCCAGAACCTGATGGACTAAAGGTTGATACTCAAACTCGAATCATGTCGGCCAAATTCTAACTGAATGCAAAACGCTCGCTGAGCGGTAATCACAGTACTACCATTAAGAGTATATTTCTCCACTACAAACGCATGATATTCATCTAGCCAATCTACTGTGCCTACTGAAAACGGCAGGAATACCGCTCTCGATCAATACACCATGTGCATCAGTAGCCCACCACAACCTGCACAGCACCCTCGCCAAATAAGAGAGATATTTTTTGCCGTACTCAGTGTTACTGTTTGTTTTACAGTAGCTAATCGAACATCGGGGCGCAAAAGGTGAAATTAGTTATGGTGTTTTAACCCTGTCTGAGATGGATACGCTACGTTAAAACCTTGTGTGTGAAAGTAGGAATGCCAATGTCTTCGTAATTTCCTTGCTGACTGAGTCTGAAACGCCTACGTACCGCAAATATTTGCAGTGTATTATTATATTCCTTGGTATTTGCCATCCCGTGATTTAAGCAGATTTTGCTCATGAATTTGGTTACGATTGTGTTGATGATTACTTCCAGATTAACGTTATTTAACCGGACGCTAATATCTGTCTGGTATGTTGTAAGAAATAGCGGTATGGGTCGGAACCTGCTTGATAGCCTTGAAGGTTGTCTCTCTTCGCTTGGCTCTCACTATACACATAGGGAACAGAATTGATGAGAAACTTCATGGAAGATTAAAACTGTGTGACGGGCTCGAACACGGAAACTTGGCGTTTTGAAAAAAAAAAAAAAAAAGATTGGGGCTTTATGAAGTCACATAACTATGTATTGACTGAAAATAGTTCCTTTACTAAAGGTAACGATGTCCAGTAACTGATTACTTTGGTTTTGAAGAGCTTATACCGATTCGATATCCATGTGTATCTTGCTCCTGGTACTCCTTACAACAATATCTGTCATCGCCCAAACTCTTTTTAACACTTGACTCAAAGCCCACTTCCAACACCTCCACTCACATCGTAGGGTGGAGGTATCGTCGTACCCTTTTCTTCCCACAACAAGCTGCGTTCTGCCCCTATATCTGAATATGCACGTATCGTGTACTGAATCTCTTCCACTCTCCTACAGACATCGTAAGCTACTCGCTTACAGTCATAGACGCCATCTACGTAACAGTATTACTTGAAGCTGCCACAGTATCACAATGAACATCGACGTGAACTCCACAAAAGCGTCAATCAAACTACAGCTTCGCCAAGTCGAAAAAATCTACTGTTTAGAGTCACAATATTTGTAACTTTTTATTCACTTGGTTTCCCTTTTTCGTTCTCTTTCATTCCATTCTCTTATGGAACTACGAGCCCTGAGACCTCTTAGTTCTGTTGTGTTTTAGGTTTAGAATTCATTTACTTTCGCATTTACTTATATTTTATTTACACTAAGCCTTTTTGTTTTGTTTTCACCTGACATTTCTTGCTTAATGCTCACTAATTTACCATTAAGCTCAACCCAACGTTATCGCAGACTGCTGTTTATTTGCTTACAACGCTAGAATTTGTAAAGATATAGTTACCCTACAGAAAGAAATCAACAGATCCTACAAAAAGTACGTTTAGTGGTTTCGATTATTGATAAATTTAAGCTGCATTACACAATATTGTGTTGTAAAAATACATAGTTGGTTGTATGATTACGTACCTTCAGTTCTTACAAGACTTATGAAAATCTAATGAGAATGTTGATAACACAATTGGTTTTAATCAGAATGGTTGCTGTGTAGTTAACTACTGGCTTTGTCAGTACAAAAAAAATCAAGTTATTTGACATCTAAAGATTTATGTTTCAGCAAACTTTTTGTGATTTCACTCTAAATGTTTTCAAACAAAATTTGAGGTATGTTTTAAATTTATTTGATTGTATGTAAATAATTCGTCGCCCATTTCCGGGAATTATGTTTGAATCGAACTATCTAGTATACCGATCTTTCTCCTCAATTATCTCTGGCGATTTTCTTGCCATAAGGGAGCGCAATATTATATGCAGCTTGTACAGGAAGCACACTACTGTTACAAGAGCCGAAGGACATGAACGGGAAGCACTAGTGGAGTGGGAGGGGGGGGGGAGAGGGGAGTGTCTAGCGTATCTCTCGTATCTTTCAGTCTCAGTGTAGTGCAAGTAATAAAAGAAACACAGAAGATTTTTCATAAAGGAATTAAAGTTCTTGGAAAACAAATAGAAGTTTAAAGTTTACCGACGACATCGTAACTATGTTGGGGACGGAAAAGGAAGAAAGATCAGCTCACTGGATTGGATACGATCTTGAAAAGTGCTTGTAACTTGAAAATCAATAGAAGTAGGACCAAGTTAAAATTAACCCAGGTGGTAGTGAGGTAACTGGATTAGAAGATGAGACGTTGAAAGACGAGTTTTTCTACTTCCATAGTAAAGTAACCGACGGCAACGGAAGTTTTTCGTTTATATAACTCGCACTGACGAAAAACAGGGATGATTATCAGAAAAAGAGACACATGCTGTCAAAATAGGTATGCATACCTAACACGTTTCAAAACGCTGCACATAGAAACAGGGTCTTCCGGTCCTCATACATCGGGTTCTCCTGGTGACAAAAAGCTAGGGTCAAGTGTTTTGGATAGGCCTTGGTCTAGGACCATTTGTACACCATAAGGTCCCCTTAGTGTCACTATCACACAGTACAGAGTCATAGTGTGAATATTACACATTTACTCCTGCTTAGATAAAGGGAGCAAATCATTAAGTTATTTTTGCATTTGATGTACCCTACGGTAGGATTGCTGGGCATTATGGAGGCACCGTTAATTGATGGGCGATTCTTCGGAAAATACCACTCTTATACTATATTTCCATCGCCATCGTCGGACAAAACGGAGTCGAGGCCTCCAAGACGGCAGCAAATGGCTAAAATTTATACGATAGGTTTTTATGATCCTGTTCACAAACAATTCGAAAATTTTCATGATGTATACATTTCCGAGATAAAGAAGTTCAATGTTACTCTTTTTCTACACGTAAAATCCTGTATGACGAGCAATCTAAATAAATAACCGCGAGATTGCTCAAATTTTAACGATATAGTCTCTAGGCAAATATCTAGAAAATCCACCTCCCTTTTATTGAAAAATCTGATATGTTATCGCGAAACACCCCCAAACCTTGGGTCTAGGTACCAAAACAAAGCCCCAAATGGCTTTAATGTTTACGATGTATTCCTAAGGTCCCGATCGTGGAAAACCTTGATAATGTTCTTTATATTTTTATCCGTTTCCAGGATACGCAGGTTCAGAGTTACCCTAATTGCACACGTAAAATAAAGAATTAAAACCCGGTGTGAGATGAAAACGTAGTTTACCTAGTTTAGAAAGTGGTGCAGCATGGAGAAATATGTTGTAAATTGTTTCCGTTATCTGGGAACCCCATGTTGTAGTACTGTAGCGCATACAAAAATTTTCTTGCAGTAAAGGCTTGGTCGGACCTCTATAATTAATTCTGTGTTATTTCAATTACACATAAGAAAACTGTCTAAATTTTAGTGGCCAATACATTTCTATTTATATGAGTTATTTGGCTTGCTGCAGCAGGGAAAAAAGGGAATCACCGGAAAAATGGTCCTATCAGAGCACAAATATTCGAATATGTCCATGTTTATTTACAAGATTCCGACTGAAAAGTGAAGTACCAGCTGTCTCCTTCTACGTTACACACACCTTTAAAAATTTTCTCAAAATTTTTGGCGCCTGAACATAATCGTGTTTTTTTTTCTAAGAGAGAAAGAGGCAATGGCAAAGAGATGGAAAAGTAATAAGTACTGGAAGATAGTGGACAATGGCTGTGTTATAGAAAGAGCGAAGGAGACAATGACATGGAAGAGAAAGAGAGAGAGACACTGTGGCTGTGGAACATAGTTGGCAGTGGAACATACTTGACATTGACAGAATAGTGCTAAGAGAAGAGTGAAGCAGACAGTGACAGGGGCATGGGGGTGGGAGGCAGGAGGAGTAAAGAGAAAGTGGAAGTGTGTAATAACCAGTGATAATAGGCAGAGTATATGGCAATGACAAGGAGGAAAAGAGACACAGCCACAGAGAGAAGAGACATCAGCTGTTGGAATGAATGAGATGTTGAAACGTCCCCTTAGAAAAATTATACATGACTGTGCTTAAACTGACACACAATATTTTTGCAGCAACGCAATCTGACAATCCCTACAAATGAATGGCCCTGACTAACATTTACCTATACCTTTCACAAATCACTTACCTCACAAAAATCTTCGTTACTTGAACTACTGCAATACAGCGAGCGCCAATACTGCCGGCTAAATAATAGACTCTAACTACTGAAGTCACTAACTACTGAAAGGCATAGTTAGCAAATGGAAGATTTTGATAGAGAACAAACAATGTATTTACCTTAGTAGTGTTCAAAAATCATAATTTATATGGCAGTTCATGACATCCATTCTTACAAATGTATTGTTTCTGATGGACACACGTCCAGATCATCCGCTCTCAAAAATCCGCCATCTCACTTCCCCACATCCACCACTGCTGGCGGCTCACCTCCAAATGCACAACGCTACGCGCTATTAACAGCCAACAGCCCAACACTACAATAGCGAATATTACAACAAAGCCACCCACCCACAGACTGCACACAGCACAGCCAGTGATTTTCATACAGAGCACTAAGTGGCGTTACCAGTATAAAAACCTAAACAGCCTACTTACATAGCCCCCACGCTCCCCACAAAAAATTTTACAAATTGTTTTGGGCAGTGGCCAATACAGATTTCAATTTATTTTCATAATTACAATAACAAAGAAATCAAATGAATACACTGATTGATACAATGTTGGTCAAAGGTAAAATTTTCTCACAGTCCAGTAAGACAGTCCTGATCATTCATCACGGTAAACTGGAAGTTTTTTTTTTTTCTCAAAGTCTGAGCAGTAAAAGCAAATGCACACAGAAGTAGTGGATCTCCATGCAGTCTTGAAGAAGTAGTGTTGTCCAACGGAAAGACATTGGTGACTCTTGACATGCAGACAGGTAATAGACCACAACAGAGCAAACCCACCGCAGATTCAGTCGAAGTTTTGAAGAATGTTGGTAGGTAGGTCATCAATGAGCAGACCCACTGTAATCCTGGTAGACATTACGGCATTGGTGAGCCACCAGAGGCGCAGACCCACTGCAGTCGTTGTAGAAATAATGGTATTGGTGGGTCATCAGAGGTGTAGACCCACTGTAGTCCTTGTAGAGATGGCTAGCACCCATCTGTTGCGACTGCGGAGAATATAGCAAGTCCATAAACCACCACTTGTGCACGCACAAAGTTTTTGGAATTATCCTTAGAACCAGCAATGCTGTTAACCAGTCCTTTGCTGCTTTATCAATGCACGTGCAAACACTAACAGTCCTCATTTTTTCACATATTGTGCATATACTATGACCAACAGAAATGTGTGCAGTGAAATCAATGCTTACAAGTTATTTAATTTGATGAACTGGTGTCTATATAATTATATAACATGAGAATACAATAAAAAAGGTACAAAATACATAATTAAAGAACATAACAATAGAGATAACATTTGTAATAATACGGGCTTTACAAAAGAATCGAAATAACATATACATCAGTGTTACAGGAATTATGATATAAGTACATACATAAAAGATCAGAATAACTTTTGAAACAACTTCACATTTGAGCAACAAAACAGAATAAATAATGTCTATAAACATCTTTACAGAGAAAATAACATATTATTAATGCAAATTATATCTGAGGATAATAGTATTCCTCATCATAGTGAATGTAGATTAGTATTAGAAAAATTCTACAACATAAGTCTTATCAGATAAACACATAAAGACATGAAGAACACAAATACACAACGGTACACAAACACATAGCGGAACAATACAAAAGGAAAGGACAGGGTTTGTTTTACTGCAGTATTTTGCAAACAAAACTTTCTTTTCTCCTTGAAGATCTCCCTTCATTCATCATTATGCATTCTTTCCCTATTCTCCATAGTTAGTTTCTTATATAGTTTACCCCCTCTTAAGCTAACTTAAATATACTGAGCTCAGATGCTGAACTAAAGGACGAGGCAATGGAGCAGCACAAAACAATTAACACAAACAGCAATGACGAAAAATGCAAATTGGCAAAGCAAGCAGCAATAAATGTCAATTAGCAAAGCAAATGCAACATTACAACTAATGTGAGCCAATGTGCAGCAACAAGAAAAATAAATCAGTAGTAAAACTGGCTTAACAGAGTAATACAAAGTGAAATTTAGTAGCACTATGCCTGGCAAACAGCAGCAGCAAATGCAATAACTTATATCTAAACATGGCAAAGCTGAAAGCAGAAAAAATAGTACACTAAAGAGAACAATGCAGATAAAGGAAATGTCTAATCACATCTTAATGTCTATGTAATTAAAGTGGTACACCACAAAAACTTATTCTACAAAAAATTACAAAGTATGTGAAAAGAAAATTATGTATGCAGTTGCTGTTTTAGTCCCTTCTTATTGATATCCCAAGTGCTCCTTTTTTTGAAGAATGTGGATCAAAAATCTTTATTTAACAGATCTGTTGACAGAAAATGTTCACATTAGCAAATGCATTTAATTTTATTTTATGATACCAATGCTGCAACACAGCTGGAAACCAGATATCAAATGAATAAGTAACTATCTAAAGTGAAGCATAAGAATATCATTCAATAGTCATGTGGCATGTCATAAGTTACTAGAAATTCTATCAACTCTCGTAGAAAGACACTTGTCATAATCAGGTGTGCAGATGTACCTAATGGCTTTTTCTCCAGGCAGGTGGCACAGCTGGGAGCCCACAACGCATTACGTGAAGGTCACTTAACATTCTTACCGAAATAATTACGACAGCAGTGACAGTCTCACATACAAAAATTTCACCAGTCGAAAATTTGCGTTACAAATGTCTAGAAACAAAATCCTATAAATATAACAGACTCCAAAAAACTGTCGCCGGCATTGTGATACATTCACGCATTTACACTCATTTCATAACTCTTAAAGTACGATTCTTAGTTTCCAACATCCTTTTCCACAAATCAGAGTCCCTAACCACTACTCAGTAGTCCTTACCTTATTACACATATACATATTCGTCGACAATTCTTCAATGTTTCATCATAATAAATTCCTCATATAGCATCAGCTTACTGGTCATAAACATAACTCAACAGCATAATACACATCGTCATCGTAATAATAACATCATAACACCTCTGTGAAATCTCAAAATCGTCTGCAATAATGTCATAACCTAAAAAAAATTCTCTGCTCATTCCAATAGTGTCATCTACCTCAAATCCTGATCCCATACCAAATCCAACATTCATAGTATCACAATGGCTCCGAAAAAATTTGAACAGTTCACAAAGTACAGACAAGATACAGTTTCATAAGTGTGAAGTCATCCATCTGTGTAACTGTGTAAACATGTGTCACTGATGTGGTAAAAAAAAAGTTTGTCTCTCAGTTAAATCATCAGTTAGCTGTGTAATCTATGTGTTAGAGAAATATCGTACCGATGTGTAAAGTTGTATAAGAAAGTACCATTTAGCTAGGGCTTGCCAGACACATAGTACACAATGTAGGCGTGTACCCCCTGAGGATTAATGTAATTATACCTTCAGGTGTTACAGATTACAGCAATGGAATGAAATGTATCACGGAAAACTTGCTTTGTAATTAAAAAATCTTTAAAAATATATGTTTTGAGTACAAAATTAATCACTCAAATGCGTCTCCTGTAGCGCTAAATTTGCGTCTTGCTGTAAGATAATTCTGTGGAAGTGTCGTAGTTATCGTCCTCTGTAAGCAAAGTTCTGCTGAAGTCAATGTACTCACCTCATCATAAACAAAAGTGAAATGCTTTGTGTATAGATATGGTAGTTATTATGCTTGTTGCCGTGATGAAGGAATTACTGTACTGTAACGTATTGTTGTGCTACAGAAAAGGCTGTCTCATTGTAGCTATACCACAAAAGTTACTACTAAAACATGTTTTACTTTCCAGAATAAAACATAAAAACTGTGCAGATATAAAACAGATACACGGCAAAAGCAACAATGTAAATTGTGTCACACATTACTAGCGTCGTGATATAATCTTGTAGCTGTCAAAGAAACCAAATACTAATTTATCTTTAATCTCACAGAAAGTACCTCAAATAAAGAATGTCTTTTCAGGTAAACCAAAATGTTGCATTAAAATCTCATTAGCAATATATGCTCTAAGTATGTAAGCCTTATCGTCGTTACGTAATCGTGCAATTAACAAGCAAGAATGTACACACACAATAACACCGTGTCCTCTGTTCACTATAACAATGCATTCGTAATTTCTTTTTAAATAAGTTCTCTTGGTTCTTGACTGGATATTTGACTTCAAACATTGTTGCATGTTAACAGATTCTAACTCTGACAAAGCATACTAGTAATGTAAAGTGAAAAATTTTATAGCAAAGACTAAGTTAAAACAACAGATTATAAAACAACAGATTATCTCTCAATAAAAGGTTTTACATGTGAAATGTGGTGCAATCCTGTACTCTTCCTAGTATGTAGAGTTTCAACTTCAACGCAATTATCATATGGTATACGTCGGATTCTGTAAGGTCCATTGTAAATCAGAAAGAATTTGTGACTCAAGTGTTTCTTCTTATGTGACAATGAATGAGTTTTAATGAGAACTTTCTGACCAATATCTAATTTCTTTGCATTTGCTTTACTGTGTAGTTTTCTCCTTTGGTCTGCTGCAGATTTTACATTTTTAATAGCCAAATCAATTACGTCTTTGTGTCGAAGTTTAAGTGTATTCGGAAGAGGTACAAGCTCTCTGATTCTGTTCGGTGATTCTTCATTCTTCAGTACAAGAATAGGTGGTAAAGAAGTGGAGTCATGAGGCATTTCATTCAGCAAGTTTTTAAATAAGTGTAAATATCTATCCCAATGCTGATGGTTTCTGTGACAACAAAGTCTGCAAAGCTTATTGATTTCTTTCATAATCCGTTCAGACAGGTTATAATGTGGTGAGTACAATGAAATAAAAACAAGTTTGATTTTATGATTCCGAAGCATGTGTGACCAAACAGCAGATCTTAATTGCGGTCCGTTATCTGAAATGACTTTATTAACGTGTCCAACTTCACGTAAGAAACTTTTAACAAGGGCGTTCGATACAGACCGTCCAGTGGTTTTATGTAACAGAGTGAAAGAAACAAATTTTCAAGTAAGTTCAACAGCGACTAGAACATACGAAAATCCATTCGATGTTCTGACAAGGAGTCCCAAGAGATTAACAGCAGCAAATTGTTTTAATTTAGAAGGAATCAACAGAGCACGATGTGAGATAGTAGATGGTTTCGCCTTTTAACAAAGTTTACAAATAGTTAGGACTGTTCGAATTCTCTTTTCCATATTGTTAAAATAACAAGTCGTTCGAAGAATATGATAACATTTTCGTGGATCAAAATGTGCGTATCTGAAATGAATGTACCAAATGAGCTTATTAACAAAATTGTCTGAAATGCAAAGTACCCATAGCTTATCATCAACAGTGCAGCGTTTGAAGAGTATGTTATTTCTAACCAGATAATAATGCCGAATCTGTGTGTGTGTCTTTTCATGCCATTTGCTCTTGATGTCTTTCCAAATCGGATCTTTATCTTGTTCATGAGCAATGTCCTTTAAAGATGTGGTGATGAAGTTTTCAAAGGCGACTTTCTGAATGTAAAGAATACTGAAATTTTTCTCGAGGTTGCCTTCTGTGTTACTTTTCTCAAGTCCAGCCGGTGCGCGTGACAGTGCGTCCGCAACAATGTTCTCCTTGCCGGGAATGTAGACTATTGTGAAGTGGAATTCTTGCAGAAACAATGCCCAACGTTTTAACCTGTCATGATTTAATTTTGAAGACATAAGAAATTGTAATGCACGATGATCACAGTATCCTTTTACATGCTTACCAGAAAGAAAGAAACGGAATTTGTTAAATTCCTGAACGATGGCTAAAGCTTGTAATTCAGTAACGGATCAATTTTTTTCAGATTTTGTTAGCACTCGGCTAGCAAAAGCAATCGTTTTCTGAACAGTAGTGTCATTTTGTGTGGCTTCTTGAAATAAATGGGCACCAAGACCGACTTTAGAAGAATCCGTTCTAAGGCAAAAATCTTGTGAGAGATCTGGATGAGCTAGTATTGGCGCGTTAAGTAGCGATTTTTTCAAAGAATTGAATTCCAACTGTGCTTGTTCATTCCAGTTCCAAATAGTATTTTTCCCAGTGAGAGAACAAAGTTTTGGTGTAACTAGAATTTACATTTTCAGAAAACGACGGTAAAAATTTACGAGACCTAGAAAACTGTGAACTTGTTTTTTTGTGTGGATGGAACTGGCTCTGATTGCTTCTAACTTTTCAGGATCCGGCTGAATGCCTTCAGGAGAAATAATATGTCCCAAAAACTTCACCTTTGTCCTACCAAATTCAGACTTTTCCAAGTTAACTGTAATTCCAGATTCTGCAAAAATATGTAACAAACTGTTGAGGATGCGATTATGTTGTTCCCATGAGGCTTCTGCTATCAGAATATCGTGCACATATAAGGTGATGTGACGTTTTAAGGACTCAGGTAATATGGAATTTAGACCGCGAATGAATGCCGCCGAAGAAATGTTCAAAACAAAAGGAAGTTTCCGAAACTGATAACAAACGACGAAACAAAGGAAAGCTGTGTATTTTCTACATTCTGGATGAAGTTCGATCTGATAAAAGCTGTATCTGAGATGAATAGAAGACAACACTTTTACAGCATTAAAATTTTGAAGAAGTTCTTCCAACGTTTGCGGCCTGTCTGTTTCAGGAATGATGATAGTATTGATTTGTCTCGAATCTAAGACAAGCCTGATCGATCCATTTTTCTTCTCAAAAACATGTAATGGATTGTTGAATGAACTTACTGCAGGCTCAATAATGCCCTCGTCTAGCATAGATTGTATTTCCGTTCTAACACGGTCCCTATAATGTGCCGGAATTATGTATGGTCTAACACAAAATTTAGTATGCTCACGAACACGAAATTGGTGTGTGTGTGTGTGTGTGTGTATGTGTGTGTGTGTGTGTATGTGTGTGTGTGTGTTTGAGATTTACGGGCGCTAAACAGCGTGGTCATCAGCGCCCAAGTACATAAAAACAGGAACACATGCAGTGAAGGGACTAAGACGAACAGCAATCAAGGAGAATGGCTAAAAGACGCAGACCTGACGCAGTTCCAAATCCCCACATACAGAGACAAAACAAGAGGAGAAGGAACACACTAAAAAAGGAAAGGAAACACAAGGAAAAGAGAACAGAAACCGAAGGGAAACAAGGAGGTAATCGTGACTGGCGGACCTCTTACCTAAAACCTGGGTGAGCCAGTCACCCAGCAGCACATTAAATCCCTCTCCCTAAAATCCGAGGAAACAGATTGGACAGGACACAAAACCGTAAGACCTTAACCACAGCCGCTGCGTCGTCTTGCAAAATAGAGGGCAAATACGGTGGCAAAGAAACCACCGCCCTCTGGTCTGCGAATAAAACACAGTCAAGTAAAATGTGGCGGACAGTAATCTGTACGCCACAAGCAACGCATATTGGGGGGTCCTCCCACCGGAGTAAAAAACCATGCCTTAAGGGTCTGTGCCCGATGCGGAGGCGAGTGAGGAGAACCTCATTCCGCCTGTATGACTGGTAGGACGTACGCCATGGTCGCGTAGTGGCCTTTACCAGACGCAGCTTATTGTCAGCAACTGTCAGCCACTCCTCTTCTCATTGATGCATAACACGAAAACGCAAAAGGGAGGTTACAGCATGGAGGGGGACGGCACATTCGACAACGTGAGGGAGGGAAGATGCATCTTTGGCAGCCACATCCGCCAGTTCGTTTCCCCTAATACCCACGTGTCCCGGCAGCCAGGAGAAAGAAACCTCCTTCCCCTGCCGTTGCAGGTGGAGTAGGGCCTCATGGATGTTCTGGACGACCGTATCCGCTGGGTACAAGTGTTGCATGGTCTGAAGGGCACTCAGGGAGTCAGAACAGATGAGATCACTTTTGATAAACTGGGAACAAAACTCATCTGCTCCAATGCCCGCAAGATTGCAAACAATTCGGCATCAAGGATGGTAAACGCCGCTGGAAGCCGTAACTTGACGACTCGATCAGGGAAAACAACAGCACAACCAACAGAGTCCCCCTGCTTAGAGCCATCTGTGAATACAGGTACTTGGTCCAGATGCTGGTTTAAAATATAAGGATGTAAAAACAAAAGCTGGTGTGCAGTTCTTCCGGTTCTCCGACAAGTCTAAAAGGATGCTGGGCCTCTGGAGCAACCAGGGAGGCAGGCGAGTAAAACCTTGTCGTTGGGGGGGGGGGGGGGGGGGGCACAGGCTCCACACCAAGGGACTCAAGCAAATGCTTGGCACGAATCCCAAATGGTCTCGTTGCCCTGGGACGACTGGAAAAGAGATGTTCCATAGGCGGTCGGGCAACGGTAGGCTACGCAGGGGAGGTAGGACAGGCAAGGAAATGACACACCCTGCCTCAGCACACAGGCTGGGGATGGGACTGGTACGGAAGGCACCAGTGGCCAGCCTGATACCCTCATGGTGTACTGCGTCAAGGATCTTCAGATATGAAGGCCTTGCTGACCCATACACGGTGAAAGCATAGTCAAAACGCGATCGGACGAAAGCCCTATAAAACTGCAGCAGACGCGCCCGATCTGCTCCCCAGGACCGATGGCTCAGACACTTCCAAATATTCAGTGCCTTCAGGGCCTGCACCTTGAAGTCTTTAAGGTGAGGCAACCACGACAACTTGGAATCAAAAGTGAGGCCCAGGAACCTCACAGTGTCTCAAAAAGGAAGAACGGTGTCCCTCAGACGCAATTCAGGGGAGGTAAAAGGACGCCGAGAACGATTAAAATGAACACACACAGATTTGTCTGCAGAAAAGGTAAAACCCGTCTTTGCAGTCCATGCCTCTAAGCGCTTTATCGTAAGCTGCAACTGCCGACTAGCAGTGACAAGACTGGAGGAAGAAAACAGCAAAATCGTCCACAAACAAGGAGCATTGGGTAGGACTCCGGATAGTAGACGTGATACTGTTAATAGCGACGGCAAAGAGGCTGACACTTAAAACGCTGCCCTGAGGAACACCATTCTCCTGCACGTACAAATCAGATAGCACATTACCAACCCGATACCGAAAGAGGCGGTGAGAAAGAAAGGACCGAATGAAGATGGGGAGACGGCCACGAAAGCCAAACTCATGGAGTTGATTGAGGATAAGGCGGCGCCAAGTAGTGTCATACGCCTTATTAATGTCAAAGAAGACCCCTAGACAATGCTGGTTACGTAGGAAGGCCTGCTGGATGGCGGCCTCAAGCAGGGTCAAGTTGTCTATAGTGGAACGACATCTCCGAAAGCCACACTGAGAGGGGCTAATGAGCTGCCTGGTCTCGAGCAGCCAAACCAGGCGGCGGTTGACCATGCGTTCCAAGGTCTTCCCAACACAGCTCGTCAAAGCAATACTGCGATAACTACTGAGATGCGTTCGGTCCTTCCCTGGTTTGAGGAGGGGAATCAAAATCGCCACGAGTCAGGGTACGTGCCGGATAACCATATCATATTAAAACAGTTCAGGAGAACTTCCTTGGATGGCAGCAACAAGTGCTGCAGCATGCTGTACCGGATTTGATCATGACCAGGCGCAGTATCATGAGCCAGAGACAGCGCAGAATCCAGTTCCCACATTGTGAAGGGGCAGTTATAGGGTTCAGAATTTAGAGACCGGAAGTCCAAGTGACCCCTCTCGATGGCAGTGCGGTAGCGGCAGAAATCTGGATCACAGTTAATAGTGGCGGTAGAGTCCGCAAAATGCATGGCAGTGTCTGGGCAATGTCTCTCGGCGCCATGAGGAGACATCCCTGATGCAGCAATGCCGTGACAGGTAGCTGGCTGAGTTTCCCGGAAGTCCTCCTGATGGCTTCCCATACTTTCGTAGAACTAGTGGAGCGAGAGATGGAGTTCAAGAACGATTGCCATGACCTTCGTTTGCTCTCTTTAATCACTCGCCGCGCTCTGGCCCTTGCCACCCGAAAGGCCGCAAGATTGTCAGCTGAGGAACGGCACTTGAAGCGGCGCAGAGCTGCACGGTGGGCTCGGATGGCTGAGCGGCACTCAGTGGTACACCAAGGGACAGGACGCCTCTTGGGATGAACGGATGAGCGTGGGATTGACAATTCAGCAGCATGGGAGATCACGGCTGTAACACGGTCTACCCATTCGTGGACGCTGGCACGACGTTCCAAAACAACCAGCTGGCTGAAAAGTGTCCAGTCAGCTCTGCAGAGGTGCCACCGGGGCGGCACTGGTAATGCCACAGCCTCATCCAGGAGGCGAATCCAAAGGGGGACGTGGTCACTAGAATGGAGGTCAGCAGCAGCCTCCCACAGAGCAGAATCTGCGAGTGCTGGAGAGCAAAAGGAAAGGTCAATAGCCGATGACGACCCATAAGCAGTACAGAAATGAGTGGGAGCACCAGAGTTGAGGATGCACAGTTCTTCAGACATCATGAGGCTTTCCAGAATGCGACCCCTGGGGCAAGTAGTCGGAGAGCCCCATAAGACATTATGAGCGTTGAAGTCCCCCAGAAGAAGAAATGGGCGGGGGAGATGGCTAATAAGGTCCGTGAGAGCCTCAGAGTCTATCGCATCCTGAGGCGGTAAATAAACTGAACAGACTGTGAGCCTCCGACCCACAAGAATGTCAACTGCAACTGCTTGCAAGTCGGTGACGAGATGGAGCTCAGATGAGGGGTGCATGTCACGGACAAAAACCGCAACACCACCCTTTGCCCTTTCCCCCGTCAGATCATCTTTTCGATATACGGTATAGCCCCGTAAAGAAGGAGCATCAGTGGCCCGAAAATGTGTCTCTTGGAGACATAAGCACAAGGGGCACTCTTGTACAAGGAGTTGTAATTCGGCCACATGCGTCCTGAACCCATTCAGGTTCCACTGCAGTATGGGAGCCAGTGATCAGGGTGGCTGAACTTTCACCCTGCCTCTGTGCTTTGGAGGTGAGCCCATACTGGCCGGAGATTTATTCCTGGAGCGAGAAGATCGCCCCCAGTCGACATCAATGTCCATAAGCTCCGATGACGACCCACGGGAGATGTCAGACAGTACGATGGCCTCGTCATCGGACTGACGCTGACTAGTCTCCTCAGGTGGCAAAACCTTCATCTTCTGAGGCTTTGTCTTGGGGGGCTTAGAATTCATAGCCTTGTCAACAGTTGGAGCTTTACTCGCCTGGGCAGAAGGCGCCATATGGGGAGAGGCAGGAAGTACCCCAATGTCAGCAACCACGGCCTTGTCCGACGTAGCGGTGAGAGCCGCAGGTTGCAAAACAACCGCAGCAGCACAAGTGCACTGGCTAGCGCAGGTATTAGTGCTAACACTAGCAACCTCCGTTTGCGTTGCAACAGTGGCCAGTTGTGCCGGTTTTTGGAGAGCGGAAGCGAAAGATGTTGAAAACACAGGAGGTTGCATGGGCTTAAAGAGCTTCTTGGCCTCACCATAGGGGATGCGCTTAGATGTTTTAATCTCCTGTACCTTCCGTTCTTCGAGATAGATGGGGCAGACCGGGCTCCAGACAGGATGACTCCCAGAGCAATTCACGCACTTCACAGACGATGAACAATTGGCTCCGTCATGGGCAGGCTGATCACATTTACCACAAGTGGCTATCCCATTGCACCCCAACGTAGTAATCCCAAAGCGCTGACATTTAAAATAGCGCATTGGGTTGGGGAAATATGGCCGTACTGGCAAACGTAAGAACCCCGCTTTAACATGCTCTGGGAGTCTCGGGCAACTGAACGTGAGAATAAACGAGTCACATTTGACGAGGTCCCCATCGACTCGTTTCATAATATGCTGCACGTCAACAATACCTTCGTCAGCCCACTCAGATTTTAACTCGTCTAAGGGGATATCCACCAAGTCCCTACACGTCACAACACCCTTACTATAATTCAAAGTGGAGTGGAGCTCGGTCTCGATAGCGTACTCTCCTAGACAGGTTGCTTTCCGCAGGGAAGCGACTTGACGGGAACTAGAAGTCTCAACTAACATAGTCCCATTGCGCAGTCGCTTTACAGATTTCAGTGTTCCTGCAATTCCCTCAAGACCCTTGTGGATGTAAAAGGGAGAAAGCCTCTCAAAGCTACCCTCCTTCCTTTTAATAATCAAAAACACATTCTGATTATCAGCAGGTGCTCCGTTACTACAGTCTGTTAAGGCTCTAGCAACACCAGGCGCTGGAGGACTCGCAGCGCGTAGCCGCTTTTTCGATGGGGTGTGTTTTCCTACTAGTGGCCCACCCAAGCCACTGGTAGGGGGAAATGTAGAGGTCGAAGGGTCCATTGCGGTCCCACGAGCAGCTAGGGAACTAAAGGTCCGCTCAGACAGAGCCCCGCGTGCCTGAGTAAGCCTTATACAACTGGGGTGCGGCAGGTGCCCCAGAGGTTGCCCGCTTGCGACTGTTCCACCCCAACAGCCATGCATCTTCTAGGCGTGTAGCACACCGAAAGATTGAGGGTTTTTTTATAGAGGTTGGCCTTCCTCGTAATCCAGGCGGTCAAGCCAAGATTACCATTCCCCGCAGCACACAACATTTCACCGCCGCGCCGTACGGTGGTCGCTGTAGCATGTCCGGGGGTTACGGTGACAGGAGACTGGCGGCGCAGACCAGTCCCCAGCTCAGGACCCCGGGGTCGCCAAGCCCGTACTCAGCAAGTGAATGCTGAGCCCCTGGGAGAACGAAATTGGTATTGAAATCCCTTGATTGTTCCTGTTTTGTGAGTAAAAACTGTGGAATGTGCTTGTAAAATCTCAAAAAGGTCCTACCTATCAGTGTCATTACAATACTCAATTGTTTGAATTTTATTCTGAATTATTCTCATTAGTATCAAATACACCGTCGATATCATCCCTGTCACTACTTGCAGAGTGATTGTTATTGTCAAGTTCCGTCGAAAATTCCGAACTCTTGTCTAACAGGAGGTAAAGCCGATTAATTTCCTCGTCATGGTTTGAGAGCCAATCTTCAAATTTCAAACCTATTGACTTACCTTCTTTCTCTAAACTTATTTCAGCATCGTGAAAGTTTAAGATTGCTTTGTACTCATTCAAAAAGTCTCCTCCCAATATAATTCCCGTCAACAATAATGGAACAATAAGAAAGTTCATAGAGAAGCTGTGGCTTTGACAAAAGAATTCTAAGTTGGTTTGTTGGCGGTACATCTACACTTTTTCCAACGATTGCGCCTTTTAATTTAATCTTACGTAATGCAAGTGTGAACCAATCGTTCGATTTGTTGCATTTGCTAAAGGCTGTTTCACTAATTACTGAAATGGGACTGCCAGAGTCAAGTATTGCAGTACATTTTACGTCATTTACTGTAATGTGAATCACAGGATATGCAATGTTGTTATGTTTTCGTCGTGTTCCTGGAGTAAGATGTCCCTAATATCTGCCATTTTTACGTAATTACTAGCTACGGCAGCTGCGTCGTCAGTTTCAAACGTACGTTTTGTGTTTGCCAGCGGTATGAGTCATTGCGTATTGTCTCCTTGTTGGCGCGCGTCGTTATTGGGATTTGGAGACCTAACTTATATAAATTCACCTTGTCGAGAGGGCCCTGCCCTGTTTGAATCCCACCAGTTCTGATGAAATTCAGATCTGTCGTTTTGTCGGTAGTTTACATAGTTTCTTTTTTGTCGGTCATGTGGTGGAGAATTTCTCCCGCAATCGCAACTGCACGGTGGACCGTTGCGTCTAAAGTTATTCTGTCTCCCATGATAATAATTGTTTTGGTTCCCATATTGTCTGTTTCTATGGTTATCTCTGTTATATTCATTATTACGGAAGTGCGATCTTTCTCTGTAACTATTACTACTCTGTCAACGATTGTCATACGGGTGGTGTCTGTTTTGGTCGCGATTTACGTTGTAAGAATAGCCTTGTCGTGTCCAGTTATTATTTCTTTCATCGCGGAATTGTAACGGATGTGACCTGTAATTGTTGTGTTCCTGTTTTTGCGATCCGCGATTGTCAGTATCAATTCATAGTTCTTGTAACAGCCCCTGAAAAGCTACAATGTCGTCTTTGCAACGTCCTGCCAAAACAATATGTCGCAAATATTCAGGCAATTTGATTAAGCAAATGCGGGTGAGTTCTGAGGGACTGTATGGGTTTGACAGGTACTGATTCTTGTGCAACATGTCTTCAAAATATTTCACAAGACTGGAAAATTCAGATTGTTCGAAATGTTTCATCATTATGATGCTATGTTTTACTCGGTCTTGTGTAGCTTGAGACCAATACGCTGAGAGGACGGCATGATAAACTTCTCCTTCACTGTGGCAATCGTGAATGACCGATCGCATTCTTACAGCTGGTTCATTCTCTAAGTAGCCACACATAAATTCTAATCTGTGCTCTAATGACCAGTTGGGAGGAAAACAATAAGAGAATTGATGAAGCCACGCTTGTGGACTAATGTCGTTGCCGGAATTCTTAAACGTTTTGAATTTACGTGTAGTAATAAACAGCTTATAGTCAAAATCATCATGTCGTCGAGTCGCATGTCGGTCATTGATACGTCGTTTCGGCGGTTCCATCTCAAAATTCGGTGTACCGTGCCAATTTCTTTCATTATTTCCGAAGTGCCCTGTGTTATTATTTTGTGGCTGTTCCGTATTTCTATGTCCCTCTTTCCGTATTGGAGCGCGAGTGTCCTCTGAAATATGTAATTACTGTATTACCTGGGTCAACTGATCTTGTACTTCCCGGATTTCTCTTTGGTGTTGCGTATTAATTTGATTCTGATTTTGTTTGCATTTTCTAATTTGTTCGTACTCTTCTGTGTGAGTGAAGACTACAGGTCTTGTGTCATTCAGATCATCATCCACCTTTGTAGATAAGTTAGTGAACTGATCCGAAAGTTCGGCCACTTTCTCCGATAGTGAACTTATTTCCTCAGTGTGCTTTTCTGAACAAAGTTTCAGAGTGTCCATTTGTGTTGAAATATTATCTACTGTGTGCTTTAAGTTCTCCTGAGCTTTTGCAAGTTGCGTAACCGAATCGGTAGATGCAACTGAGTCAATCTTATTTAATAACAATATTATACATAAAAACCCACCACCTAAACACATTAGTGGGTCATTTTATTTACAGTACATAGTTATGTTGCAGCATTACAATTTTTGATTATTATTTGGAAAAACACTATACATGCTACAGGATAAGGTTAGTGATTGTTGGGTAAGATCTTCGGTTAGTACTAATCTACTATTCTAAGACTCTACTGCCTGCAGCGATGACAATTGTGCCAGAAAGAAATATAAACCTACCAAGTTGGCCGTGCCCACCGAGCTAACCCCTGTGGGCGCGCCCCTGGCACTGGGCTGGCCTTTACAAAAGTCGCTGCAGATTCATTTTCAATTATCCAAGAAACTAACCTACAGAAAACTATAACTACGAGTCATAATCGGTGTGCATGGTCAAGTCCGGTATTTTTTGCGCTCCATCCCCCTACTCCATGACGTGGCGGTTTCCGACCGTCACGGCGATCGGCCAGTCCACGCCTCTGCGGAACGGGACGGTCGCAGTGAGTCAGGTCAGGATCAGTTTTCTAAGTTCTCCCTTCTATATTCCCTCAAGACCTTTGCTGATACCTCGCTGGCAAGTTCATCTAAGATCTTGAAGGTGACGGGATTCCTGATGAGATGATATGTGTCATGGTTGGGAAGTTGCTGTCTAAGACCGGTGGCTACGTCGTCAAAAATGGAACACTCGTAGATCACATGATCCGGAGTTCCGATCTCAGCCCCACAGTAACACGAGGGGATTGGCCTTTTCCCGAACCGGCACAGATATGCCGGATACGGTCCGTGACCTGTGAGGAATTGCAGCAGTCCCTTGCTGGGTTGAAAGTGAGAGAGCTGTAATCTTTCTTTAACATTTGGAAGCAGCTGGTGTGTCCTTCTACCTGTTTCCTCCCTATCCCACAGTTCCTGCCACAATTCTTCCCCTCTCCGCTTAATTGCAAACTTGTCCCCCACCCTCACCCCAAGAATTTGGTCAGTTTTTTCAATTTTCCCTTTTTTCACCCAGTACCACGCCGCTTGCTCTCTGATTTTTATATCTAGGGGGCATATCCCCATGAGTACCAATAAAGCTCCACCAGGTGATGTTCTGTATGCCCCAATTGATCGTAACAGCATGTTCCGCTGCACCCTCCTCACAGCCAAGGCAGGCATGACCCTCGTGAGCCTGTGTGCCCAGACTCCGGATCCGTAACCCACGATGAATGCGAGTATGGTATTATGGTACAGTTTGATAAGATGCGGGGGAAGATGAAATCTTCTGTGCCCAATCATGATGAGGTTATTTAGGGCCTCAAGTGATCTTTGTGTGGTTGTTTCGATGTGTTGTGAAAAGCTCCACTTTTCGTCAATGACGACGCCCAAATACCGGGCTTCCTTCCGCCGAATAACTGGTGTTCCCGCGATTCTCACTGTCGGGTTCCTGGCCAATTGGCCTTTCAGCAGTAGATATAGTGACTTGTTGGGCGCAATCTTCATTTTAGCCCTTTGGCACCATTGTGACAGGACTGTTAATGACCTATCGATTTTGGGTTCAAGGTCCTCGCGGCTCCGGCCGCCCACCAACAGAAGGAGGTCGTCAGTGTAGGCTATCGCCTCTAGCACATCTTCACAGCTCTCCAAGCTCTCCAGGAGAGGCTCCATATTAAGGTCCCAAAAGAGTGGCCCCAGGACAGAGCCCTGTGGACACCCCTTTGTAATCTTCTTTCCAACTCTCCCGCTAGGGGACGATAGCCAGACCTCCCTTCCCATACAATAGCTCCTAAGACAGCCGTATAGCAGCCCTGGACACTCCTTCTCCCGTAAACAGGAGAAGAGCGAAGGCCACCACAGGTTGTCAAAGGCGCCACTGATGTCCACCATGATGCCAACTATGTACTTGTGTGGCGACGACCCACAGACCTCGGCCGCCAGGGCAATTGCGTCAGACGCAGATCGCCCCGCGCGAAAGCCGAACTGCCTGTCGCTCATCCGCTTCCAAAGTCTCATTATTTTCATGAACAATAGCTTGCAGTTCTTTTATGGCTGCTTCGTGATTCTGTAATGTATTTTCATGCCGCGAAAAAATAGGTTGGAAATGCTCACAAATTTCTGTTTTTATGTCATTACAGACTTTTTTGACATATCGATTCTATTTTATGTAACTCTTCACGTGTTTGTTCAAGCGTGGTGTCTAACCTTCGAAGATTTTGTTTCATTGTGTCTACCTTTTGAAGATTTTGTTCCATTGTGTATAACTTTCGAAGATTTTGTTCCATTGTGTCTAACTTTTGAAGCTTTTGCTGTCTTTGTCCCATTTGTAGTATTAATTGTAATAACAATGCACTGATGTCTGAAACATGTTCCTCAGTGCTTTTCGGCAGTGAATTTGTACCTGCAAAATTCACATTTTGACAAGCAGAAATTGTGTCAGGATTTATTTGAGAAAGTGGTGAGGACCCAAAACCTGAATCTACAGTATTTGCGAGATTGTGTCCTGTCATTTCGGATTCCTGAGGCGAGCTGTTGCCGACCGATCGATCGCTAATGCTTCCCTGTTGACTAATTGTTTCACTGTCTACGCCATTATTTGCCGCCCGCTCCATTTCCCTATGCACAAATACCAAATTACCACTTTGAATGTCTGTTAATTCATTACACAGTGGTGCTGATAAGCTACGCTCGTCGTCACTATTATTTCTCAGTTTACTTTGGAGCCTAGTGTTACGTTTCTCACACGCCACTATTGTCACAGTATTTCACACGATAACACAGAAAAGCACAATTTGAAGAGCAAAACGAGAAAACACATTAACATAGCACTGAAAATAATATCTAGTTAATTGCAAGCGCAGCTGCGAAATACTTGGTGCAAATCTACATGCATGCCACAACTGTTTTACTGTACAACAATGAAAAACTACAACTACAAAGGAAATTCGCTCTATGATTACGCTCTAGCAATAAACAGTAGCTACACTAATTACACAAACTAGTAGAAAAGAGGGATGTAGAGAATGAAGCAGATGGTACCCAACTTTAGCGTAAGAATCTCTCAAATAAAGCGGAACATTTTGGGATTGTTTGTTGTCCGTTAGGAGTATTTTTCCATTGATATGAAGTTAAGAGTGAGAAAGACTTTTCCGAACGTATTTTATCTGGAGGGTAGTCTCGAAATGAAGACGACGATCAGTACAGACAGGGAAAGAAAATAAGTAGAAACTTTGGGTTACAGAAGAATGTGTAAGATTTTGTGGGTAAGACTAGCAATTAAAAAGAAATATTAAATCGAACCTGAGAAAAAAACTGTATGAACTGTGACAGCAGGTTGTCAGTTGTGCTTGTACAGCCTGCGAGAGGCAAGATTCCAGGCTCGAACCCGCTTCAGACAGTTTTTATACGCAAAAAATTTTATAAGGGTGCACTCGCTGCTGCAGAGAGTAGTTGAAGAGCGACTAGGAGCCTTTAGCAGAGAAGCCTGTGAAAGGAGTAGGGAATTATAAAGAAGGAAGGAAAGAATTTTGTAATTTTTCGTAAGTTCCAAAAGCCACCAATAAATACAATGGGGCAGCGCATTATAAACACGTTGTAGCCCGGTCTCGTTTCCATTGTCCGCGTCAGACTGTGGTGGCGACTGGTGACCCAGTGAGAACCCAGCGAGTGTGTGCGCTGCACCGCGGTCATAATTGAATAGTCGGCGGTCTTGTTCCGCACTCAGCAGGGCAGCACGGCGCGGCGTGGTCGGCGTTGACAAAGCACGGAATTAGCTCTCGCTGAATGACACGCAAATTAGCGCGCCAGCCGCCACCGCAGCCGCCACCGCTGCCAATTCAAGCGCTCGCCCACGACAGCCACCCACAGGGCTCCGTTTGCCGATGTCACGCGCAAGGTTTCCGCTTATAGAAATGATGGCGCTGACGCAGGACTCAAGACCCCTGTCAGATCTCCCCACCGTATGCTGTTTACGGGCTGGGTATTGGAAACACCGTCCGATTTTCCAGGGTACAGGGAAGTCTCCTACACACGGCACACAAAAATCTGCAGAGTGTTCATGTTTGATGTTACCGTAATTAAGTGAGAGTAGAGGAAATCTGGTCAATTACTTTCAGTGGGTTATTGTGGAACTAATATTCTTTACGCCGACAGTATAGAGGGAACGTCATTGCCTAGTAATCTTGTCCTTTGTCCCGGGCTTGATCGCAACCACTACTTTAATTTTGAATAAAAATTATCAGCAGTCACGACCGAATATTTCCGGTATTAGAGTTTGTGCTTCCCCTTGTCAATGTCGGCGGAGGCCTGCATACAGTTTCATGGGATCCTCTTGCCCATGTTGTGGAAAGTGAGTTAGATACGTAATGTGTATCCATCGGAAACTCGATCAATAGTGTCTTGATGATTTCTCCAATAGCAAATGATTATGGATTAGTCCCCAAATCGGATCTCTGGGAGAGAAATCCGAAAAGGGAAGTAGCCATTACAAAATGTTTAATAACCAATGAAAATGTAACATTATATGAAAAGGAGCATCAAAAGTTTGAATGCAGCAGGGCAGCCAGAAAATCTGAAAAGATAAACGGAAAGGTACAATCTAGATTCAGTGGGGATCAGCGAAGTGAAATAAAAAGAAGATAAGTGTTTTTGGTCAGACTAAAACAGGATAATATCAACAAAAAAATGGTTCAAATGGCTCTGAGCACTATGGGACTTAACTTCTGTGGTCATCAGTCCACTAGAACTTAGAACTACTTAAACTTAAGTAACCTAAGGACATCACACACATCCATCCCAGAGGCAGGATTCGAACCTGCGACAGTAGCGGTCGCGCGGTTCTAGACTGTAGCGCCTAGAACCGCTCGGCCACTCCGGCCACTCCGGCTGGCTAATATCAACAGCAGCACAGAATGGTACAACGGGAGCAGGATTTGTTATGAATAGGAAAATAGAGTAGAGCGTCAGCTGCTGTGAACAGTTCAGTGACAAGGTCCTTCTCATCAGAATCGACACCAAACGATCTCAAACAGCAATAATTGAGCTATACATGCCGACGTCACAAGCACACAACGAAGACGTAAAGGTAGTTAGTTAGGGTACTGCACGGATAGCTCAGTATACACAGAGAGATCAGAATCTAATCATCATGGAGGATGGAACTCTGTGATAGGTAAACACATTTAGTTAAGATCATGTTACGGGAGAATGTGGGCTCGGTAGTAAGAGTGAGTGGGGAAGAAGACTAACTGAATTCTGGAGTAAATATCAGCTAGTAATAGCGAATACACTATTCAAAAATCACAAGAGAAAAAGGTATATTTGGTGTCTTAAGATATGGGAAAATACAAACTGTATTACATTATGGTCAGACAGAATGGACTGTAAGACACACTGTACCAGAAGCAGATACAAACTCGGATCACAATTTAGTAACGATGAAGAGTAGATTGAAGTTTAATAGCGTAAGAAGTTGGATATGGAAGAGCTGAGGAATGCTTATGCGCGTTCGACGTTCTGAATTGCGATAATTCGACAATTGGCAGTTTAGCTGAAGATAATGAAGATCTCTAAAAATGGATACCAAATAGTTTGGACAGACAAATATATGCGGAAGGAAAATGTCTGCGAAGAAACATTGAGTAACGGAAAGAATACTTCTATTGATCCATGAAAGAAGAAAGTTCGAAAATGCTCAGTAAAAAACAGGAATTACCCAATGTAAGTCATTTAAATATGTGACGAACAGTAAGAACCGGGAAGGCGAACGAAATGACAACCCAAAGAGCAAAGAAAAACGCGAAGAAATAGAAAATGCAGTGATCATCGGAAAGACAGATTCGTCAAAACAACATTCAGTGAAACTAAAAGCAGGAGCAACAGGGCTGACCGAACGGCAGACCCGATATATCAACAGAAATTCAATAACAACCTAGGCAACATCGAAATGCAACGAAGTTTCAACACAACGTGGCCAGCAGATTATGTATGAACCACAACACAAATCGAGACTGAAGAGGAAAACCAGTACCAAAGCGAAGTTGTTGACCAATAGTCAGTAGTACAGTGAAGATAACAGTGAATGCTATCAGACTGTACAAAACTGACTGAGCGATGTGTGTGTGTGTGTGTGTGTGTGTGTTTGTGTGTGTGTGTGTGTGTATCTGTGTGTTTGTGTGTGTGTGTGTGTGTGTGGGTGTGTTTGTGTGGTAGTTCCTGGTTTATTTTAACTTTCTTCACTCGGCTTTAAGCTAGCGCCAGTATGAAACATCTTCCACAATGGCTCGTGGTACCTTGACCTAATGCTACCGTGCAGGTGCCACAGAGACTGCATACGCAAGATTCCTGGATATTGGACGTAATGCTCCAACCTTATTGAGGAGTTTTATAGTGGACATTCCCTGAGGAATGGCATGCCAATTTTTTAGTAGAGGTCCTGGTTCCGGGCCCAATGAGGAGTACGGAGTATGGCCCAAAAGCAACTATGCCCCCTGTCGAGCACCCATAAAGTAGCGCCGAGAGGATTATCGCCGAATAAAGGCAGAGCTTGGTCCTGTGCTGGTTAGTATAGTGTAGATCTGGTGGAGAACGTGTAGCAGCTTGATTTGTTTTCTGGTAAATGTGTGTTAGAAAGGATAATACTAAGATTTTTAACTGTGTCCGTCTTGTTCACTGGTCTTGGAAAATTAGGCGATCATTGAGATCAGGGCGTCGTCGTGTACACATCATGGCCTTTTCTGCAAGGAATTTAACTCGGTTTTGTGCCGCTAATTGTTCAATCAATGTCAGTTGTCGCTAAAGGCGCTTGATGGGGGCGGTGAGCCGTCGGCTACTCGTGAACAATGCCGTATCATCAGCAAATTGGGCAAGCACCACTCGTGGCAGAACTGGAAGGTCGTTAACATAGATGACAAAGACAATTGGTGACCAAATCTCGTCAGACCCGGTCTTCCGCCTTCTCTGCATCCAAAAAAGTGTCAGTGTTGTAGTTATAAGCGATATATTCTGCTATCTGTAGAAATTGTGATTCCTCTGAAAGCTGAGGTGAAATGCGAACCGATCGGGCCTTATCAGATCCTGGTTCAGGTTTACGGGTCGTATCCTGTAGAGTAGCAACTGTTCAAGAATTTTAGAAACTGTCGGCAAGAGGCTGGTTTATAATTGAAGATCTTTTCCAGGCTTTGGAATAGGCACCACCTGAGCAATCTTCCAAGATTGTGGGAAGTATCCCAATGACATGCAGTCGTTGTAAGTAAGTGTGAACGAAACGAGTGGGTTCTGGGATACGTGTTTAAGTTGGACGTGAGTGACACCATCTGGTCTTGGAGCGGAGTGAACACTAAGGCTGCGAATTATTCGTCCGATTTCCGCTATGGTCGTGAGAAGTTGTTCTGCTTGCTGGACAGTGTCCCTGATTACTCGCTCTCTGTGTCTGATACCATCTGCACCATTATCACTCTCTGGGTGTCTACATCATTCTGAGCTTTGTAAGTCGAAGAGTTCTGTTTGGCGAGTGGGTCATATGTTCGGTCCCGTGGGTCCCTGGAGTGCTCGGTTCAATGGTCGTGGATTCCATAGGGTGTGGACAAGGCTCCATTCATTCCAGGATTGGAGCAGGAAGGTGGACATTTTGTCTTTCCACGCCTCAGTTCGATGTTCTAAGGCAAGTTGGTGAATCATGCTTTAGAGGTGTTTCATCTCCATCCAATCTTGAAATAACACTGCTAGCGACGCCTAGCCCTATTCTTCAGAATTTTTAAATCTTGGATGAGTGGAGATCACCATACAACAAGATTTTCTCAAATCGGTCAAATATCGCCAGGATATCCTCTTCAATAAATTGCCTGTTTGGGCTGAGATACGCAGAGATAAGCGAAAATGGCGATGGCCATGGCTTCAAGAGATTCCAGTGCTGGAAGAGCCGCTGGTGCATACATGAAGGAATTCTTGATAAAAGTGGCAGTAACTCCCCTGTGGCCATTCGCATGGTCTGTCTTACAGCAGCCCATGTTTGTCATCTTAGAAATTTGTGCGGGATGGAGGTGCGTTTCAGTCACAAATAGTATGTCCACACAACGATGAAGAATAAATTCTTTCAATTCAGTCTTGCTATAAAATTCCATTGGCATTGAATATACAGAGTGAAAGCTCCTGTAGCATGGTAGATTTATGGCCCATAGCTAGGTGCAACAGTGCCATGGCACCTTAGAAGAGGGCCATCGGTTTCATGAAGACTGGAGCTTGATTAAAATTCTTCAGTAATTGTGGCAAAGGCGTTCCGTTCTTGTAACTTAGAGAGGAAGTCAGAAATGCTTGAGAAAGTCTTCAAAAGTTCTATGTAGTCGAAGGAGGACTGTTCTCGTGGTGCTGCCGTTGATGGACGTCGTCCCTGTTGCCATGCCGCCTGTCTCGTCGAGGATGCCGACGTAGCCTGTCGGTTTGCAAGTCCTGGTAGGTCCTCTGTACTGGTTATAGTCGGTGGTGGAGCTGCTTAACCTGCTTGCTGTTCTCATAAATGTGTGGGTTGGCCTTGGGTCGAGTAGGTGGGCAGAGCTTGTTAAAACGTGCTGCTACCTCTGCAAGTGGCTGGGTGCTCTTCGTCGCAATTAGCAAAAGTTGATTTTTGAGTTGGAGATTTCGTGCAGTTTTCTGCGTCATGGGGCCGAATAGTAGGGAGATTGAATCATAGTGCAACTTTGGTATCAAATTAATATGAAAATTAATTAAATTGATCAATGAATTACCCCAAATCCCCACCAACGTCCACCCCCAACCCAAGATGACATCATGTGTTTTCCTCAGCCCACACGTGGGTTTCCCGTCCCCTCCCCCTTCCCACCCTACCCTCTCCCCATCCCACCCCCTTAAAACCTAGTGGCGGTAATTTCGAATTTTCATAAGAATTTCTTTGTCCCATTGCTTCTCTGACGCCCAGTCTCATCCCCCATTCTGGAATGGGCGGGAAATTAAATATGGCATTGACCTTTGTGGGACTCAAACCCTTGTCCATCTGGATGGAGAGCCCATGTGCACCTCCCAACATATGGAAACTGTCCAGATGCAGGATAGGAAGGTTAGGTTAGCGTATTTTTTAGACTGGTAGGGAAATTGAAGTACAGATCGGTCCTAATTACCTCCCTAAACAAAGAAGTCGGTCCTAAATACAGAACTATAGGCATAGCGCTACACAAGGACCGCCTAAAATCACAATACACTTCAAAAATTGATAATGCCATGCAACTGGTGTAACCCCCTGGGAAAAAAAGTCACAATACAGAACGAAACTCGTGGCACTCATACTCAAACCCCACTCTTCACCTAAAACCAGGCGGGAAAAATGCTGGAGTGGAGGTACTATCTTGACTTTTTGGTGGGAACTGCGTTCAACTGAAGACATGGTGGTGTTGAACAGAGAGGAGTTCTCTACAGACATCTCCTGATGCATTACTCGACAATCACCCTACAGCCCAGATGCTCGAATTTCAGGAACGCCAAAATGTGGTACCAGAACTATTGGAAAATGCTTCACTAGTCTAATTACTCATCGAAATCGTCCTGAAAAAAACTAGCACTCGTAATCAATGGTGCATAATGCAACACATAAACGGGGAAGCAATGGGGCAGCAATGGTGCATGACTTCTCCTAGAAGTACGATGTGGAACTAGCAAAATTAGAGGCACTAATGCCTCCCTTCGTCTCTGTCCCTCTCCCTCCACTTGCGGAGAAGAGACAGGCTTTTTGAAACAGTCAACTGCTACTGCACGTCGCGCTCTTTGCGGCAAACTGCACTTCCGCTCACGGGCGGGCGGCACCCCCCCCCCCCCCGCCCCTCCCCCCCCCCCCCCCCCCCCGCCACTACCCTCCAGCTTGAGGCGATCGTCCAGCCAGGCGATGGTCCAGGCAACAGCACTTCGCCAACACAAAAGGATATAAAGTCAGCTAAGCAATACGTGATAAATGAGGGACAACCCAAGTGCACGCTGTTTGTTCGTCTAAAATGTAGCAGCACCATAATGCCCACACAGCATGCAATTGCGTTGGCGACCTCAGAAAGATTAGGCATGTCACCAAAGCCTCCAGTGGACCAGCTATTCTCCGAGGAAGACGCTTCACTGTAAGAGTTGCATTTAATGTTAACGCGTTTCTTATACTGGAGCATCTATTAAAAAAGGAAAACACAATCGCGACGTCGATAAAGGACATCTCTCCACGAAAATAGACAAAATTCATTTTCTTTTAGCTTCATGAGCAAAATCAGTGTAGCTTTTACGTTCAACTGCACGATAAAATGCGCATCTCATTATTTTGTGGCATCCAACCAACTGAACAGAACTACCCACCGCCTTCGATTACGGAAGAACAGTCTGCAGAGGTGGGGCTATACACCACCTATACATGTCCACCCTGCGTAAAATCGGGGAAAAACTTCCTGAGAAAACTACCGAGCAACACAGAATGTTCTCGTTATTACGTAACGGTCATCAGAATAAAAAAAGCGAGAATTTAAACTCCGATAAAAAACATATTTGTATAGCCATTTGTTTCAGCATGATGGATAAAGTATATGATTCAGAATGTCTCTCACGTTCAAATCAGTGTCTGTAGATAAACTGTCATGCACATGTGTATAAGAAAGATTTCAGACATGTGAAACAACATTACAGAATACAGCCTTCCTTGCCATTTGCACACATGTTGGAAGAAGCGCAATCATTTTACATTCGACAACAACAAGCAGAAATCCAAGAGGTCACTGTTGTTTTGTACATTAAGGCAGGTCAGATTTTTCTAATGGGATGCTATACCACAATGTAATTTACAAAAAAAAAAAATCGTGAGAGCCTGTCTTGTAATACAACCTCCTATAAGATGTTTTCACATTTCTCTCTCTCGTCTGATTCAACTAAAACAAACGAAGTATGAAGTATCAAATAAGACAAGACTTGGCGGTAACACCCATTTTTAAACACAAAATCGCGACGATAATAGTAAAAACAGTTATGTCTCCACTAGAATAGATACAGCCGATTTATATTAGTTTTATTAGCAAAACTGGTGTAGTTTTGAGAGAACTGTCTGTATCCAAACTTTAACTAGTTATAGCACTACATGTAATAGAAGCTCCTATAAGATTTTTCCGCAACTTTCTTTTTCGATATACCAAAAACAAACACTATCTGCTTGTTGATATCGAGCATCAAACATGTACACAAATCGATCCATTGGAGCAAGTGGCCAGTCACTTGCACAGACCTGCGTAAAGTTTTTTCAGCTGTATCACACCTAAGCAGTGCATGACTACAGCTTGAATACCGCCCTACACTTTGTTTTTCTACCATGAATTCGCGGTCTGCGCCAAGTGCTACACCGTCATTAAGCATGTTTAGATCCACTGGCCCTCACAGAAAGCTTAACAATGCTTGGTGTAAAGTATGCAGTTCACACAACACAGAGCATGGTAGAAATAAACCGTGGAAGCGATCTTCCTCATTGTCAAAAATATTGAAGACATAGCAACACATTGGAAATGGAAGAGTTTGTGGCATTGTAGAGCGTTTCCAACTGCTATCCAAAGGTGATGGCCTTTACAGTTTATCTCTTCTTCCACAATGACAGGGTAGCTGATGTCTCATTGTTTCAATTGTTCCATTCTGGAGAGCATTGTTTCCTCATTTTGCAGTCATGTACATGGTTACTGTTCTGGCGTTAACCATCGCCAGAAAGTGCTGCTCACAGCACATGCAAGGCAGTAGAAATAAAATGAGGTACTGTTATGTTATTCATGAAAAAAATGTGGAGGGTTCGCAGCATTTGGAAATAGAACGAGTCTGCAGCATTGAGGGACGTTTCCAAACAACTTTCTGAAGGTGATGACTTCTAAATTTAATCCCACGCTTCTCAGTGAGTAGCAGACAGGGGTCCCTCCATTATGTGGTAATCAACAGCATACCAGTGGACGGACAGGATAGGAAATACACTGTTGATATGGGACGATGTAGTGTAATATACGCTGCTGTTAAGAGCATGATCAGTTTTAGCAATTTTACCAGTTGTTCCGAAATTTCGACACAAGCCAATTACAGGAGAACGCTTCCCAGTATCTGTATAACCGCTAAATCCCCTCCCCCCCCCCCCCCCACACACACACACTACTTTGCAAGCACCATATACTAGAATGTGAATCCAGGTAGATGGCTGTGCAATACGTACATTCGTTCATTTACATCAACGTATATCAGAAAACGTCCTCTACCATTATATTCTATCTGTTATATACATATTTCCATCACAACGATCGCAGTGCAGAATTTACGATTACAACTGGCCATCTTTGCCTATGTGGATGGGCTTCACAGAACCTACTTGCATTCTTAGGATAAAGTCTCAGGTTGACAAAGCTCTCCCACAGTGTCCTTTACCAGTCATCCCTGCAACACGGTCGCCAATTTAATCTGCAGTCCTACACCCAATATAGACAATGTCTCATGAAGGAACAGAGCGAGCTGTTTGAATGGCTACAGTAAACCCGACCACTGTCCTCTGCCGGCTGGGGTGGCCGAGCAGTTCTAGGCGCCACAGTCTGGAACCGCGCGACCACTACGGTCTCAGATTCCTACGGTCACAGGTTCGAATCCATCCTCGGGCATGGATGTGTGTGATGTCCTTAGGTTAGTTAGGTTTAAGTAGTTCTAAGTTCTAGGGAACTGATGACCTCAGAAGTCCCATAGTGCTCAGAACCATTTGAACCATTTTTGAACCCTGTCCTCGCGCTGGTGGATCCAACTTTGAAGCCTATCTCAGACACACTGCACTGTGGATCCTTATCTAGACACGGTTCCGGATAGAGCATGGAGTGGATCCATATTCTAACACTAACACATTGTCATGGGATATATGGACATAGACATACAGAAAAAATTGCAAATACATTGCATCTGTAGAATATGTGATTGTGAGTGACTGAGTACATCCGAGTACAGTGCTATACCATACTTACGACTAATCTGCTGATCTATCTTGTTGAATAATATTCATGAATGGTTGTCTCCATCCTTCCATTGGACATCTAGCACAAAAAATAGCGGAACTGGGATACTCATGTACTGTCGTCGTGGAGCTGTAAGAGTATAAAAGGAGGTATGACAGGTGCGGCAGGACACATTGGTTTGTTGCTATAACTGTAGAATCTAGACAATATTGTTACGAAATATCGGTGATATAACTTGCATCAAACATTGTGTACTCCTTAGCAGAATGAATTTTAATCTGCTTAAATACCCTACAGAATCGTTTTGTGAAGAGTTTTTCGCTATTTGCGGGGCTGCAGCACTGTCAAAAATAAAGTAGAAGAGGTTGATATCGAGACTTAGCGCGATTGGTGATATGCACGCATAGTGTCTATACACAGGGTGTTACAAAAAGGTACGGCCAAACTTTCAGGAAACATTCCTCACACACAAAGAAAGAAAATATGTTATGTGGACATGTGTCCAGAAACGCTTACTTTCCATGTTAGAGCTCATTTTATTACTTCTCTTCAAATCACATTAATCATGGAATGGAAACACACAGCAAGAGAACGTACCAGCGTGACTTCAAACACTTTGTTACAGGAAATGTTCAAAATGTCCTCCGTTAGCGCGGATACATGCATCCACCCTCCGTCGCATGGAATCCCTGATGCACTGGTGCAGCCCTGGAGAATGGCGTATTGTATCAGAGCCGTACTCAAAACGAGCACGAAGAATCTCTACATTTGCTACCGGGGTTGCCTAGACAAGAGATTTCAAATGCCCCCATAAATGAAAATCAAGAGGGTTGTGGTCAGTAGAGCGTGGAGGCCATGGAATTAGTCCGCCTTTAACCAATCCATTGGTCACCGAATCTGTTGTTGGGAAACGTACGAACACTTCGACTGAAATGTGCAGGAGCTCCATCGTGCATGAACCACACGTTGTGTCATACTTGTGAAGGCACATCTTCTAGCAGCACAGGTAGAGTATGCCGTATGAAATCATGATAACGTGCTCCATTGAGAGTAGGTGGAAGAAACTAAAATGAGCTCTAACATGGAAATGTCCACATAACATCTTTTCGTTATTTGTGTGTGAGGAATGTTTCCTGAAAGTTTGGCCGTATCTTTTTGTAACACTCTGTATATGTACGTAGAGCTGTCAGCGACGGTCGTTTGGGGTTCGAATGCAAACTTGCTAACTGTTCTTCTATAAATTAAGCTGCTGTGGGTGCGCACTTTGTAGATACAGATGGGAATCTCTCACGTTCCAGGGCGCTCAGTCAACACACTGCCAACTAAAGAATAACTTCTACTAGAATAAAAAATTAAACCAATTCTACAGTTTGTAGGTGTCTTAACGTGGTTGTGGGGACGTATCAGAGTTGGAAGGTGTAAACAAAAGTTGAGAAGCTCACCTGGTAAGATCCCTACACAGTAGAGTGGAATTAAAAAAAACCTGTAGAACCGTACTTTGTGTTTCCATCAAGTGCATCATTACATGATTTGCGGACAAGCTCTCTGATTTGTGTAGCAATACAATGATTGATGAATACGAGTTTCCAATCTGAAACACTATATTCTTCGTCTAGGTACGAGGCGAGTGTGACCATATTTTTCATGATCTTCCTATCGAAAACGCGTGCACATAGATCATAGGGAAGAGGGGAATTATTAGGAGTTTTTTAATAGGCTGGTGTATAGGACACGCAAATATCCTCATATAAAATCAAACAACACATCTGTACGCCAGCAATATGACCATATACACTATGTGATCAAAAGTATCCGGACACCCCAAAAACATATATTTTTCGTATTAGATACATTGTGCTGCCACTTACTGCCAGGTACTCCATATCAGCGACCTCAGTAATCATTACACATCGTGAGAGAGCAGAATGTGGCGCTCCATGGAACTCACGGACTTTGAACGAGGTCAGGTGACTGGATGTGATTTGTGTCATACGTCTGTACGCGAGATTTCCACACTCCCAAGCATCCCTAGGTCCACTGCATCCGATATGATAGCGCAGTGGAAACCTCAAGAGACACGTACAGCACAAAAGCGTAGAGGCCGACCTCGTCTGTTGACTGGCATAGACCGCTGACAGTTGAAGAGGGTCGTAATAGGCAGACATCCATCCAGACCATCATACAGGCACTCCAAACTACATCAAACTTTATATGATCATTCCATTTTAAATCACTCCTAATGCATACTCCCAGATAATTTATGGAATTAACTGCTTCCAGTTGCTGACCTGCTATTTTGTAGCTAAATGATAAGGGATCTTTCTTTCTATGCATTCGCAGTACATTACACTTGTCTACATTGAGATTCAATTGCCATTCCCTGCACCAAGCGTCAATTCGCTGCAGATCCTCCTGCATTTCAGTACAATTTTTCATTGTTGCAACCTCTCGATACACCACAGCATAATCTGCAAAAAGCCTCAGTGAACTTCCGATCTCATCCACCAGGTCATTTATGTATATTGTGAATAGCAACGGTCCTATGACACTCTCCTGCGGCACACCTGAAATCACTCTTACTTCGGAAGACTTCTCTCCACTGAGAATGACATGCTGCGTTCTGTTATCTAGGAACTCCTCAATCCAATCACACAATTGGTCTGATAGTCCTTATGCTCTTACTTTGTTCATTAAACGACTGTGGGGAACTGTGTCAAACGCCTTGCGGAAGTCAAGAAACACGGCATCTACCTGTGAACCCGTGTCTATGGCCCTCTGAGTCTCGTGGACGAATAGCACGAGCTGCGTTTCACACGACCGTCTTTTTCGAAACCCATGCTGATTCCTACAGAGTATATTTCTAGTCTGCAGAAAAGTCATTATACTCGAACATAATACGTGTTCCAAAATTCTACAACTGATCGACGTTAGAGATATAGGTCTATAGTTCTGCACATCTGTTCGACGTCCCTTCTTGAAAACGGGGATGACCTGTGCCCTTTTCCAATCCTTTGGAACGCTTCGCTCTTCTAGAGACCTACGGTACACCGCTGCAAGAAGGAGGGCAAGTTCCTTCGCGTACTCTGTGTAAAATCGAACTGTTATCCCATCAGGTCCAGCGGCCTTTCCTCTTTTGAGCGATTTTAATTGTTTCTCTATCCCTCTGTCGTCTATTTCGATTTCTACTATTTTGTCGTCTGTGCGACAATCTAGAGAAGGAACTACTTTGCAGTCTTCCTCTGTGAAACAGCTTAGGAAGAAGACATTTAATATTTCGCCCTTTAGTCTGTCATCCTCTGTTTCAGTACCATTTTGGTCACAGAGTGTCTGGACATTTTGATTTGATCCACCTACCGCTTTGACATAAGACCAAAATTTCTTAGGATTTTCTGCCAAGTCAGTACATAGAACTTTACTTTCGAATCCATTGATCGCCTGTCGCATAGCCCTCCTCACACTACATTTCGCTTCGCGTAATTTTTGTTTGTCTGCAAGGCTTTGGCTATGTTTATGTTTGCTGTGAAGTTCCCTTTGCTTCTGCAGCAGTTTTGTACCTCGGTTGTTGTACCACGGTGGCTCATTTCCATCTCTTACGATCGTGCTTGGCACATACTCATCTAACGCATATTGTACGATGGTTTTGAACCTTGTCCACTGATCCTCAACACTATCTGTACTTGAGACAAAACTTTTGTGTTGAGCCATCAAGTACTCTGAAATCTGCTTTTTGTCACATTTGCTAAACAGAAAAATCTTCCTACCTTTTTTAATATTTCTATTTACGGCTGAAATCATCGATGCAGTAACCGCTTTATAATCGCTGATTCCCTGTTCTGCATTAACTGATTCAAATAGTTCGGGTCTGTTTGTCACCAGAAGGTCTAATATGTTATCGCCACGAGTCGGTTCTCTGTTTAACTGCTCAAGGTAGTTTTCAGATTAAGCACTTAAAAAATTTCACTGGATTCTTTTTCCCTGCCACCCGTTATGAACGTTTGAGTCTCCCAGTCTGTATCCGGCAAATTAAAATCTCCACCCATAACTATAACATGGTGGGGAAATCTACTCGAAATATTTTCCAAATTATTCTTCAGGTGCTCAGCCACAACAGCTGCTGAGCCTGGGGGCCTATAGAGACATCCAATTACCATGTCTGAGCCTGCTTTAACCGTGACCTTCACCCAAATCATTTCACAATTCGGAGCTCCGTGAATTTCCTTCGATACTATTGCATTTCTTATCGCTATAAACACGCCTCCCCCTTCACTGTCCAGCCTGTCTCTGCGGTATATATTCCAATCTGAGTTTAGGATATCATTACTGTTTACGTCTGGTTTCAGCCAACTTTCTGTCCCTAGTACTATATGGTCGTTGTGACCGTTTATTAATGAGAGCAGTTCTGGGATCTTTCTATAGACGCTCCTGCAGTTTACTATTAGCACATTAATATTGTTATTCCCTGTTGCATTTTGCCTACTCCTACCTTGGCGCGTCTCAGGAGGCGTCTTGTCGGGCCTAGGAAGGGAGTTCTCGAACCTAAAAAAACCCCATGTGCACTCCACACGTACTCCGCTACCCTTGTAGCCGCTTCCAGCGTGTAGTGCACGCCTGACCTATTCAGGGGGACCCTACATTTCTCCACCCGATAGCGGAGGTCGAGAAATTTGCATCCCAGCTCTCCGCAGAATCGTCTGAGCCTCTGGTTTAAGCCTTCCACTTGGCTCCAAACCAGAGGACCGCTATAGGTTCTGGGAACGATACTACAAATAGTTAGCTCTGATTCAACCCCGCGAGCGAGGCTTTCCGCCTTCACCAATTCCGCCAACCGCCCGTACGAACTGAGGATATCCTCTGAACCCAGACGGCAGGAGTCATTGGTGCCGACATGAGCAAAAATTTGCAGTCGGGTGCACCCAGTGCCTTCTATCGCCGCCGGTAGGGCCTCTTCCACATCTCGGATGAGACCCCCCCCCCCCCGGCAAGCAGACAGAGTGAACACTGGCCTTCTTCCCCGACCTTTCCACTATTTCCCTAAGGGGCTCCATCACCCGCCTAACGTTGGAGCTCCCAATAACTAATAAACCCCTCCCCCCGTGTGCCTGCTCGGACCTTGCTGAAGGAGCAGCCACATGTCCACCCACAGGCAGAGCGGACGATGCCACACGGCCAGCCTCCACATTTACCCTCCGCCTCGTGCGCCGCGAACGCCGCTGAACCCGCCACTACCATTGGGGAGAGGGTGACCCAACCACGCCCGGTACCCGCGAAGATGTCTCGACAGCAGGGACAGTGGGTGAAGAAGGTAACACCTGGGGTGTACCTTGCGACGCACCAGACTCCCCACTGCCGCTACACTCCGAGGCAGCAGCCTGAAGACGGCTGACCGCGGCCATCAACACGCTCAGCTGTTCGCGAAGAGTGGCCAGCTCCTCCTGCGTCCGTACACAGCAGTCGCACATCCTATCCATCCTAAGGAATCAATTTACTGAAGAGACTTAATCAACTTTTAACTAGACTGATAATTCACTAAAGGCGGCTGATTATGGACTAAACTGTGATTGCTAACCACTTCTTGTAGAATACAATGAAAATAGCACTACCTGTCTCTGGACTGTATTCAAAACAAAGACTAGCACTACTGGCACTAGGCTGACTAAAGGGACTCTCTCTGACTGTATTCAAAACAAACACGAAATCTATGGAACACTATTATAGCTTCCTAAAAGCAAAAACACAGGGAAGAAGAAGTAACAAGTAAGAAAAATACAGTTAATACTTAAATTAAGGTATCTCGCTGCACAGCAGACGTGAAGCAGACGGCGGTTAGGGCAACATTGACACTACTTCGTGCCATGTCTCAGCGACCAACATCAATATCTCTCTTCGGTGCAGCACTCCGTAAAGAATGGGCTACCATTTTCCAAGAAACCTTCCAGCGCCTGATTGAGCGTATGCCTGCGAGTGTGGAAGCTGTCATCAAGGCTAAGGGTGGGCCAACACCATATTGAATTCCAGCATTACCAATGGAGGATGCCAAGAACTTGTGAGTCATTTTCGGCCAGGTGTTCGGATACTTTTCATCACATAGTGTACATACGGAAAACTATCGAAAAGACATAAAGAGAAGATATAAAATCCGTAAAAATCGAGGAGCAGCTGGTATAATTACGACAAATTGATGTGAAATAAGTAAAATTTGAGGAAAATACAGCGAAATATCTAAAATACTTGCACAATTACGTAAATTGACTGAGAACACGTAAAATTAGAGAAAGTACCTTGAAATGAGGAGAACTGAGGTGGGTTGGAGGTACGTAGACACTGAAGACCAAGAAAAGCTTGCCGACCGCTATTGCCGAGCGGTTCTAGGCACTTCAGTGCGGAACCGCGATGCTGCTACGGTCGGAGGTTCGAATCCTGCCTCGGACATGGATGTCTATGATGTCCTTAGGTTAGTCAGGTTTAAATAGTTCTAAGTCTAGGGGACTGATGACCTCAGATGTTAAGTCCCATAGAGCCATTTGAACCATTTGAGAAAAGCTTAAAAATTACGCTCTGGCTGCATTCGATTTTAAATCTCCCAGTCCCCCTCTAAACTACTTGGGTTTCGTAACACATACTTCAATATAGGAGTTATAAGTATTACACAGAGGCACTGTATGATAGCAGGTGAAACATTTGTATCACAATCCATAACTGTGTTCTCACAGATGTAGTCGAATATAAATATTACCGAATTACGGTTGGTTCTCACAAGCAATGTTATTCCTTAAGTAATAAGGAGAAGAATCAATGCGTTTATCAGAATTTAGCCCTTGCCTATAGTGTTCTATAGGAGAGTGGACCGATGTCACATATATAACTTCCAATAGTGTGACGGGGGGGGGGGGGGGGGGGCGGGAGCACTCGAGAGTTGATATATTATCCTGCACGTGGGCAAAACTATCTAACACCAGACAACGACTTCCTTGTGAAACAGGAATGCTACGAGAGCCGTGATGACGCTACTGTGAACGAGAATAAGACTGTTACATCTCCTTCAGCTACTGATCGTGGTGCTCACCCCCTAATGAGAAGTGGCAGCTTCTTCGCGTGCATATTCGAGCAGCAGGGCGTGTGTGGTAACTTAGTCATCATATTGAAAATAATCATTTCGTTTTTTCCTCACTTTGTTTTCTAGTGACACATAGCTGCATCTGTCAACACCACCACTAATACTGATAATAGGCATTACTGACGTGCTGACGTGGGAAGTGTGATTGAGGGTATGTACATTTGCGACATAAAAGGACATATAAATCCATTAATTTCCTAAGAGACAGAACAGCAGTCCTCTGACTTCGTTATAGTTGGTTTTTAAGCAGCTCGAGTGGTGGATATACACTTACTTTGCTTTCCTATGACACCATAATGGTGTAGAAGCAAGTGCTTTTAGCATTTTAAATTTTGTCACCATAGTGATTGGGTAGGAAACTTGTAGAGTGGTCCTTTGTCTGATGTTAGACAAACATATCCTGCATTAGACTATTAAGAACGTTACATTTCGCACGACTAATACTTCGGAGACCATATGGTTTTAACAACATAGCATTTTTAGTTGCAGAGTCGTGTATCCATAGGAGTGTGTGTTTACCAGGTGTATAAGTATGAAACCGGAATTTGGATGCAATAATTACACGTCTGTTGTTTAAAACTGATAAACAATATTTTACTCAAAATAATCTCCATTGCTATTTATACGGTTCTCCCATCTCTCAGACAGGCTATGAATGCTCCGCCAAAAACAAATACTTCTTTGGAAGTGAACCATTCAGCGAACCATTTTCGTACATTTTCATACGAACTGAAGCGTTCTTCTCCGAGAGCTTGTCCCAGTGATGCAAACAGTTTATAATCGGACGGAACCACGTTTGGAGAATAAACCGCATGCCCTAGTATTTCCTAACTGAACGTCTGGGTCGTTTCCCTGACCCGTTTTGCTAGTCTTTTTTCACGTAATACTCGATTTAAATCTATCATTTGCTGTTGGTAGCGTCAGCGTTACGGTTTCACCAGATCTTAGCAGCCCGTAATGGATGACACCCTTCTCATTGCACCAGACATAGAGACTGTCTGCCTTCCAAAGCGATTTGGCATTGCAGTCGATGTAGATGGTTTGCCTGGATTCACCCATGGCTTACGACTCTTAGGATCCTCAAAATATATCCATTTTTCATCACCAGTCACTATTTGATGGAGAAACGACTTTCTTTTACAACTGGCAAGCAGTATTTCACAAGTGGTCTTTCGATTTACTTACTGCATTTGGGGTTGTTCGAGGGAGGAGACCAGACAGAGAGGTCATCGGTCTCATCGGATACGGAAGAACGGGGAAGGAATTCCGCCGCGCCCCTTCAAAGGAACCATCCCGGCATTTTCCGGGGACGATTTAGGGAAATAACGGAAAACCTAAATCAGGACGGCAGGACGCGGGATTGAACCGTCGTCCTTCCGAATGTGAGTCCAATGTGCTAAACACCTTGCTGTCTTTCATTCAGTTTATGTGGAACCGATTTTCCCACTTTCTGCACCTTTCCTATAGCTTTCAACCGAAGAGAAGCGTCTTTCTGCGTCACTTTCAACTGTTTCACGAGTTCCTGTTGAGTTTGAGTATCGTCTTCATTCAATAAGGCATGCAATTCGTTGTCTTCGGTGTCCCCCGCGCACGTCGTTTCTCACGTCAAAATCACCACTTTTGAATTTTTTGAATTACTCGAAACACTGCATTTTCCCAAAAGCACGTTCGAAGTAAACTTCGACCAGCATTCGAAGGGATTCTGCAGCAGTTTTCTTCAAATGATAATAGAAAAACAGAGCTGTCCAAAAATGGTAGTTCGTAGGCAAAAAAACTCGACATGTTTACGGATTTGAAACAGATACTTTGGTTACTGTGTGTTGAAATTCGTTGTCAGCCGTTACAGGAAGCAGATGGCGCTGGGGCCGCGGTCTCACGGAACATACACTGAGGGCTAGCACCATCTATAGGGAAATTCCGGTTTCATACTTCCACATCTGGTATGGTCTACGATCATTGCTCTAATGTCAATAGCTTCCTCGTACTGACTCCAGACAGTGCAATACAGAATTGGTAGCACAGTTGATTTACGTGAAATATTTCAAACTCCATCCTTCTGGAGCTCGATCATCTGTAAGCCACGCATCTGTTCTTAACCCCCTGTTATATCACCGAAAATCTCAAGTCTACTGTACACCGACCGGGGGTGCTACCTTCCCTGACATGCAGGCATCTGGAGAGATGTGCAATTTGATGGATGCCGTGGGTAAGATTGATCTGTAACAGTCTTCGCTGAACACCAGTTACGGACACGGCTCCCTCTGTTCCCTCCTAAAACATTGACTGTAATGGGTATAGTACTCTTATGCTTCTGATCAGTTGCAGATTAAATTGGCACGGAGTACTGTCAAAGACAATGTGGGACGGATCTGTCAATCTCAAACTTTACCCTACGAATTCGAGAATTCTATGTGACGTCCATCCACACAGGAAAAGATGGCCAGTCGTAAATTTTGTACTATGATAGATGTGCTGGAAGAATGTAGATAACCTATAGAGTATAATGTATAGGACATTGTCTGGTATACTTTGGTATGTATGAGCGAATGAAAGTGCTGTACAGTCATCTATGTGAATTTTTAATCTAGTGCATGGTAATTGCAATGTAGGGGAGGGGTGATTTAACGATGATACAGACACTGGGAAGCATTCTGCTGTGTCAGTGGCTGGCATTGGAATTAAAGGACAACTGGTACAGTTGCTAAAATTGCTTACATTATCATCTAGGGCGTGTATTACAGAACATCATCGCATATCAAATGGCTCTGTGGGACCTAACTGCTGAGGTCATCAGTCCCCTAGAACTTAGAACTATTTAAACCCAACCTACCTAAGGATATCACACACATCCATGCCCGAGGCAGGATTCGAACCTGCGACAGTAGCGGTCTCGCGGTTCCAGACTGTAGGCCCTAGAACCGCTCGGCCACTCTGGCCTGCTCATAACATATTAGTGGTATCTTTTCCATCCCATCCATCCACTGGTATGGTGCTGATTGTCACATATAGGTTGACTGACATCACTTGGTCGAGATGGATAGAGCTTTGGGGGGAACACTGGATATGCTCTATTTGTCACTGTGGAGCATGGTGTTAAATGTAGAGTTCATCACCTTCAAACAATTGTTTGGAAGCGCTCCTCAATGCCGCAGACTCGTCCTATTTACATATTTTTTTCACTAATAAGATAACAGCACCTCTTTTTACATCTACTGCCTCGCATGTGTTGGGAGCAGCACCGTCTGACGGTAGTCAACACCAGAACAGTAATCACGTAGACAACTGCAAAATGAGGAAACAAAGCTCCTCAAAACGAATCACCGAAACATCTGTTACCCCTTCACTGGGGGAAGATCAGATTAAGTGTAAAGGCCATCACCTTCGGATAAGCGTTGGCAACGCTCTACTATGTCGCAAACTCTTCCAGTTTCAATGTGTTGCGATGTCTTCCACATTTTCGTGTATGAGGGAGGTCGCCTGTGTTTTATTTCCACCATCCTGTGTGTTTTGGGAATTGCGTAGTTTACACCACGCCATATCCAGCTTTCTGTGAGAACTAATGGTGTGTAACGTGCTTAATGTAGGTTTAGCATCTGACACAGAGCTCCAAGTTATGTTTGGAAACCAAAGTGTATGGCTGTTTACCAAGTTATACACTGCTTAGATATGTTATAGCTGAAAAGAGAAAAGAACAATGTATTAAACTGCTTAGGAATGAACAATACAAGAAACTTCTCTTGTGATGGATAGTCTGTTGGATATGGTCTTCCTCCAGTACACTCGACAAAACTTTAAGCAGGTCTGTGCAAGCGACTTCAACCACTGGCCACTTGCTCTAATGAAACGATATGTATACGTGTACTATTTTCGATTTCAGCACGCAGTCGGTATTTGCTTTTTGGTTTATTCAGTATATTAGAAGAGAGAGACACGGTAAAATATTATAGAATCAAGTTACGATGCAGTTAGTTCTGTCACAACTGCACCGATTTTGCTCATGAAACTAATAAAAATCGACTATACCTATTCTCAAGGAAACATTGCTGATTTTGTTATTATTGTCACGATTCCGTGTTTAAAAATAGTTGCTACTGCAAGTCTGGTATTGTTTCATACTTCATAACCTCTAATTACACTACTGGCCATTCAAATTGCTACACCAGGAAGAAATGCAGATGAAAAATGGGTATTCATTGGACAAATACATTATACTAGAACTGACATGTGATTATATTTTAACGCTATTTGGGTGCATAGAATCTGAGAAATCAGTACCCAGAATAACCACCTCTGGCCGTAATAACGGTCTTGACACACCTGAACATTGAGTCAAACAAAGCTTGGATAGCGTGTATAGGTACAGCTGCCCATGCAGCTTCAACACGATACCACACATCATCAAGAGTAGTGACTGGCGTACTGTGACGAGCCAGTTGCTCGGCCACCATTGACCAGACGTTTTCAATTGGTGAGAGATCTGGAGAACGTGGTGGCCAGGGCAACAGTCGAACATTTTCTCTATCCAGAAAGGCCCGCACAGGACCTGCAACATGCTGTCGTGCATTATCCTGCTGAAATGTAGGATTTCGCACGGATCGAATGAAGGGTAGAGCCACGGGTCGTAACACATCTGAAACGTAACGTCCACTGTTCAAAGTGCCGTTAATGCGAAAAAGAGGTGACCGAGACGTGTAACCAATGGCACCCCATACCATCAAGCCAGGTGATATGCCAGTATGGAGATGACGAATACACGGTTCCAATGTGCGTTCACCACGATGTTGCCAAACACGGATACGACCATCAAGATGCTGCAAACAGAACCTGGATTCATCCGAAAAATGACGTTTTGCCATTCGTGCACCCAGGTTCGTCGTTGAGTACACCATCGCAGGCACTCCTGTCTCTGATGCAGCATCAAGGTAACTGCAGCCATGGTCTCCGAGCTGATAGTCCATGCTGCTGCAAATGTCGTCGACCTGTTAGTGCAGATAGTTGTTGTCTTGCAAACGTCCCCATCTGTTGAATCAGGGATCGAGACGTGGCTGCACGATCCGTTACAGCCATGCGGATAAGATGCCTGTCATCTCGACTTCTAGTGATACGAGGCCGTTGGGATCCAGTACGGCGTTCCTTCTTAACATCCTGAACCCACCGATTCCATATTCTGCTAACAGTCATTAGATCTCGACCAATGCGAGCAGCAGTGTCGCGATACGATAAACCGCAATCGTGATAGGCTACAATCCGACCTTAATCAAAGTCGGAAATCTGATGGCACGCATTTCTCCTCCTTACACGGGGCATCACAACAACGTTTCGCCAGGCAACGCCCGTCAACTGCTGTTTGTGTATGAGAAATCATTTGGAAACTTTCCTCATGTCAGCACTTTGTAGGTGTTGCCACCGGCGCCAACCTTGTGTCAATGCTTTGAAAAGCTAATCATTTGCATATCACAGCATCTTCTTCGTGTCGTTTGAATTTCGTGTCTGTAGCACGTGATCTTCGCGGTGTGGCAATTTTAATGGCCAGTAGTGTATAAAACAGACGCCACATGAATTACAGCTCCTTGTGAAACATAGATATCATAGTGTTTTTCCCGTTGTAATGATCAAATTTATTACGTAAGATTCGCAAGAATCTGTTGCTGTTGCGAATGATTGTCTGCTGTGTGATAGTTACTTTACAGACATTTCGGTTGAAGGGAGTGATGGAGCAAGAGACAAATGTAAGCATGCAGACGTTATTTGCCTTCGTTGTATCGGAAGAGAGAGAGAGTAACGCAGTAAAATCTTATAGGAGGTTCTATTACAAGATATTCGCTCACTATTTGTTTCGTACACACCAGTGTGATGTAGCACCACATTGGGGAAACGCAACTTGCCATGGTGCACAAAACAGAAACTTCCTCTTCAACTATAGCTTGGTGTTGTTGAACATAAAATGATGGTGTTTCTTCCAAGATGTCGGTAAGCGGCGTGAATGGCTGTATACTGTAATGTTATTTTGTAAGTATGAAGTCTATGAAATAAAAAACTGCACGACAATGTATCTACAGACACTGATTTCAACGCAAGAGACGCTCTCAGATCGTGTAATTTGCCCATGAAGCTGAAAGACATTTATTAACATAGATGTTTCTTCGTTGGAGTTTAAATTCTCGCTTTTTCTTTCTCCAACGATGGTTTCGAAATAACTAGGATATTCTGCGGTGATCGGTGGTTTCTACAGAAAAATAGTGGAAGTTCTTTTCCCGACTTTAGGCAGGTTGGACATGCATAAGTAGTGTAATAGTCCGACCTCTGCAGACTGGTCATCGACGGCGTTGCTGTAGTTTTTTTCACTGGTTGGATGCCGCGATATAATGAGATGCACATGGGACAGTGCAGTCGAACGTAAGAACTATAACGATTTTGCTCATGAAGCTGAAAGAAAATGAATTTGTCTATTTTCGTGGAGACCTTTATTGTTGTCGCAATTGTGTTTTCCTCTTTAATAGCTGCTCACTTAGAAGTGATGCGTTGACGTTAAATGCAGTAGTTACAGTGAAATATCTTCCTCGCAGAATGCCTAGCCTACTGGAGGTGTTGGGGGTGTGCCTACTACATGTACGGACGGTGACGCAGCTGTGCCCTGGGCTTTGTGGGGGCGGTGTGGTGCTTGCAGCAAACCAAGCGCTGTATAATGTGTGAGATACAGAGGCGAGCGACTGCGCCGGGACTTACCCCAGTTCACTGCTAGTAGCACCACGTCACCTTAACGCGTCTGCATGTAGCGCACAAGTATTGCACTACAATTCATTATGGAATTAAAATTCAAAATTTACGTTTAAAACTTTGTTAAATTATAGTTTAGTGTAATAATGTTCCAAATACCGAGTCTTGATGTTCTAAACTTAATAGTTTACGGAAAAATGCAGTTTTAAGAGACAAATCAGAGGCGCAAAATAATTACGCTAGGAAGCCAGAATTGGGTCAGAAGGTGCAGTTAGAAGTTATAAATAAGTGATGCTGGTTACCAAAACCATAAAACAAAAATTAGCGCCACAATTCACGTTTTTAAGAAAAATCAGCGGCGCTAAATAATGAACTTAGAAACTTGAAAAAATTTTTGTGCTTCAGTACACCCCAAAAAGAATAACAGAGTGTCCACGTTAATCTACCTCTCATAGTTTTTGAGTAATTAAATAAAAACTAATTTTGTAACTAAAATGTACCTAGGTGTTGTAGAAAAGTATTTGAAATTTTAATGATAGAGGATTTTAGTTAAACCAGATGATCAAATATAACAAATAATAGAGCTATATCAAGTTTAAAACTTGTAACATAAATAGCAACTGATGTAAGTCTTAGCAAAGGTATGGTTAAGAGGTAACAATCTACCGTTAGTTCCACTAAATAAATATTATTATGTAAAGTTTTTATTCTGGTGAGCTGAAAAACTGCTTATCTGCATACCAGCAAAAATTAAGAAGTTTCTGAAGTAATTGGTAACTATATTATTAAAGATTATGTGCCCGAGATAGCGGTAGTTTGTAGACTGCAGCCGTATGCAAATAGACAGAGACAACAGGTATTTTCTTGGCAGTCCGCACCGGCACCTTATAAATACAGCCCGTGAAGCAGTAGGAAGGTTCACTTCGCTCTGAGACACTGTGAGGTCCACGCCAATTAAACATCTATTCGCACTCTGCCTCGGATGACGTCAGAGCCGAGCTGTGGGAAGCGCGTATTTGGCAGTGAAAACGGATAGTGAACTTGCGAGGACTGTACACCGTCCTGGATCGTTTAGAATTCGGTAAAATCACTGTTAGTGTGCCGCACGTATGAAATTCAATTCCGTGTGGCAAGTGGTGAATTTATTTCCACTTTTATGGTTAGCATTACTTTTTGAACATTTATTGCGAACTTTCAATTGAGTGATGTTAGTCAGGGCGAAAAACAATCTGGTAGGACGTTACCGTAGGGGTCGCCTCTGAACTGCTAAAGGTGCTGTTAGATTAGAAAGGCTTGTTTTCAATTGAACATGTTGTTGTTTGTTGTTGTGGTCTTCAAAATGTTCAAATGGCTCTGAGCACTATGGGACTCAACTGCTGTGGTCATTAGTCCCCTAGAACTTAGAACTACTTAAACCTAACTAACCTAAGGACATCACACACATCCATGCCCGAGGCAGGATTCGAACCTGCGACCGTAGCAGTCGTACGGTTCCGGACTGCGCGCCTAGAACGTTGTGGTCTTCAGTCCTGAGACTGGTCTGATGCAGCTCTCCATGCTACTCTATCCTGTGCAAGCTTCTTCATCTCCCAGTACCTACTGCAACCTACATCCTTCTGAATCTGCTTAGTGTAGTCATCTCTTGGTCTCCCTCTACGATTTTTTCCCTCCACGCTGCCCTCCAATGCGAAATTGGTGATCCCTTGATGCCTCAGAACATGTCCTACCAACCGATCCCTCCTTCTGGTCAAGTTGTGCCACAAACTTCTCTTCTCCCCAATCCGATTCAATACTTCCTTATTAGTTATGTGATCTACCCATCTAATCTTCAGCATTCTTCTGTAGCACCACATTTCGAAAGCTTCTATTCTCTTCTTGTCCAAACTAGTTATCGTCCATGATGCCCTTCCATACTTGGCTACACTCCATACAAATACTTTCAGAAATGACTTCCTGACACTTAAATCTATACTCGATGTTAACAAATTTCTCTTCATCAGAAACGCTTTCCTTGCCATTGCCAGTCTACATTTTATATCCTCTCTACTTGGACCATCATCAGTTATTTTGCCCCCCAAATATCAAAACTACTTTAAGTATCTCATTTCCTGATCAAACTCCCTAAGCATCAGCCGACTTAATTCGACTACACTCCATTATCCTCGTTTTGCTTTTGTTGATGTTCATCTTATATCCTCCTTTCAAGACACTATCCATTCCGTTCAACTGCTCTTCCAAGTCATTTGCTGCCTCTGACCGAATTACGATGTCATCGGCGAACCTCAAAGTTTTTATTTCATCTCCATGGATTTTTATACCTACTCCGAAATTTTCTTTTGTTTCCTGCACTGCTTGCTCAATATACAGATTGAATAACAACGGGGAGAGACTACAACCCTGTCTCACTCCCTTTCGAACCACTTCTTCCCTTTCATGTCCTTCGACTCTTATACCTGCCATCTGATTTCTGTACAAATTGTAAATAGCCTTTCGCTCCCTGTATTTTACCCCTGCCAGCTGCAGAATTTGAATGAGAGTATTCCAGTCAACATTGTCAAAAGCTTGCTCTAAGTCTACAAATGCTAGAAACGTAGGTTTGCCCTTCCTTAATCCAACTTCTAAGATAAGTCGTAGGGTCAGTATTGCCTCACGTGTTCCAACATTTCTACGGAATCCAAACTGATCTTCCCTGAAGTCGGCTTCTACTAGTTTTTCCATTCGTCTGTAAAGAATTCGCGTTAGTATTTTGCAGCTGTGACTTATTAAACTGATGGTTCGGTAATTTTCACTTCTGTCAACACCTGCTTTCTTTGGGATTGGAATTATTATATTCTTCTTGAAGTCTGTGGGTATTTCGCCTGTCTCATACATCTTACTCACCAGATGGTAGAGTTTTGTCAGGACTGGCTCTCCCAAGGCCGTCAGTAGTTCCGATGGAACGTTGTCTACTCCGGGGGCCTTGTTTCGACTCAGGTCTTTCAGTGCTGTGTCAAGCTCTACACGCAGTATCGTATCTCCCATTTCATCTTCATCTACATCCTCTTCCATTTCCATAATATTGTCCTCAAGTACATCGCCCATGTATAGACCCTCTATATACTCCTTCCACCTTTCTGCTTTCCCTTCTTTGCTTAGAACTGGGTTTCCATCTCAGCTCTTAATATTCATACAAGTGGTCCTCTTTTCTCTGCAGGTCTCTTTAATTTTCCTATAGGCAGTATCTGTCTTAACCCCAGTGAGATAAGCCTCTACATCCTTACATTTGTCCTCTAGGCATGCCTGCTTAGCCATTTTGCACTTCCTGTCAATCTCATTTTTGAGACGTTTGTATTCCTTTTTGCCTGCTTCATTTACTGCATATTTATATTTTCTCCTTTCATCAATTAAATTCAATATTTCTTCTGTTACCCAAGGATTTCTACTAGCCCACGTCTTTTTACCTACTTGATCCTCTGCTGCCTTCACTACTTCATCCCTCGAAGCTACCCATTCTTCTTCTACTGTATTTCTTTCCCCCATTCCTCTCAATTGTTCCCTTATGCTCTCCCTGAAATTCTGTACAACCTCTAGTTCTTTCAGTTTATCCAGCTCTCATCTCCTTAAATTCTCACCTTTTTGCAGTTTTGAACATAAGGCAATTTTAAGTGTTGTTTGTGAGAAACTTTAATTAAATTAAATATTGATTGGAAGTTTAAACTTTTACTGAAGTCATAGTCCTGATCCCGCAAAGAAATGGGAAACAGACACTTTTATTTCAGTGGGCTGGACCGGAATGTGGCCGTGCAGACTGGAAACTAAGGTCTGTATGTTTCCCTTCGCTTTCTGGCTGACCACCACATTATTTGCAAGGCTCACGTGATTAAAGACGGCATAAAAACTTTAAACCAATGAAGTTTAACTTACTCGCCGCCCCACATGCTGCTACATTTTAGATGAAGAAACAATGTGCACTTGGGGTGGCCCTCATTTTTCTCGGGTTGTTTAGTTGGGTTTCCATCCTTTGTGTTGGCAAGGGCTAATCATTGGGCCGTCTTCTCAAGATCGGCTCGTGCTACTGCTCCGTTGGCAGAAGGGCAGTTAGCCGCATGCAGTAGCACTTGGCCATTGGTAAAAGCCTGTGTCCCAGCCGTAGCTGGAAGGAGGGGGAATGATGAGGAGAGGTAGGAATGCCTGTAATTTCGCTAGTTCCTGATCGTACATTGAGGGAACTCACGTTCAACTGCCGCCTCTCAGCAGTCTTTTTTGACGACGATTTCCTCAGTACATGTGTTGCATTATGAACAACTAATTGTGAGTGCTTTCTTTTTGAAGACGATTTCGATGTGTAATTAAAACAAGGAGCATTTTCCAATAGTTGTGGTAGCAAGTATTGGAATACCTGAATTTAGAGCATCTGCGCTGGAGGGTGGTTGTCGAGCAATACATCAGAAGGCGTCTTTAGCGAGCTCTGAGATCAAACAGCGATAGATACAGTTCTCTGCTGTATCCTTAGCTGTAATACACTTACTAAGTTCCTCTCTGTCCAACACCAGTATCTCTTCAGTTGAACACCATTCCCACCAAAAAATAAAGATAGCACCTTCAGTCCAGACTTTTTCCTGCTAGCTTGTAGCTGAAGGGTAGGGTTTCAGTATGTGCGCCACTAGTTTCAAGTGGTATTGTGATTTTTTTCCCTAGGAGGATAACATCAGTAGTATCATCGTCAATTTTTAGCTGTATTGTGCCTTTAGGCGCTCATTGTGTAGCACCATGCATGTAGATGTGAAATTATGACCAATCTTCATTATTAACTGCGTAGTTAGGACCGATCTGTACTTCAGTTTCCCAAGCAAAGTAAATAAAGTACAAAAAGCTATGCTTTCTCTCCTGCATCTGCACAGTTTCCATGTGTTGGGTAGCGTACTTGGACCCTATGTCCAGACAGACCAGAGTTCTTTTCCTGGAAGGGGCATGGCTATTTCTTGTTTCCCACCAATTCCCGGATGGGGGTTGGGGTTCGACGTCGGTGCAGTCCTGGGACAAAAAAGTTCCCAGCAGAATTCGAAATTCCCATAAAAATTCATAATTCCCGCCAAAATTTGAAATTCCCGCCAATAGGTTAGGTGGGAGGAGCAGGGGTGGGGGTGGGAGGGGGGAACCCTTGTATAGATGTAGAAGAACGCATGGCGTCACATGGGATTGGGACTGTGGGTGTGCATGGGGGGTGGGGGTAATTAATTGATGAATTTAATTAATTTTAATATCAAGTTCATATCAAAATTGCGGTCAAACCCACATCTCCCTACTACAGGGGCCTCCATATTTGACGCACTGGGTGGGAAATGAACAGTAATTTGCGGTATGGAAACAACGCTGTCAGTGTTTACATTGTTGAGGACCCTCCTTATATTTCTAAGTTTTCACCTTAACTTTTGTGAGCATGATATGATGGGTGTCGTAAGTGGAGTCACTCGTTGGGCCAGCAGAGAGTGACACAGTGTAGACTGGTGCAGTACAGCTTGCATAAAACCAGTGGCATATAAGTGTCTTAACTTGCTGCTCCGTAATTTCGGCATGGAGATATTAAATGACGACGTTGAGAATCTTGCACATGGAAATTGGTGAGTATGGAACGGAATTTTTGCGTTCTGGAAGAACTGCAGTGCTGTCCGTTCGACGTGATTTTGCCGCGTCTAGTGGATATATCACGAACCATCTGGACTAGTCATCTTCGATCATCGTCTGTTATTCGCTGTCCTCGACGATCTTCGGACGGTGGAATGTTGATATGTGGTTGGGTGTGTGTTACCAGCATAGCTGTTGTCCGTTCGCGCTCTTCCAGAAGTTGTCGTGTCCGCAGCCCTAGTTGTTGTCACCGAATTTCCTACCTGCTTGTCCCTGGTCGTTGAGGACGAGACGACCGAAGGGGCCGCTGGCGGCGCAGGCACCGCCGCACGGCGATCAGCCTACCCCTGCGCGCTGTCTCCTGTCCACTCGCCTGTACATCACGTACTCGACCACGTGCACTCCGCTGACTGATGACTGAGCGATCGAGGTGACGTGGTATTTATGCCGGCAGCGAGGGACAATGTTGGCCGGTATATTCATGTGTCGAGACGGTGGCGCACTCACTAGGCGAGTGCAAAGCTGTGGCGACGCTGCTCTCTATCGTCCATCGATTTGCTCCGACGAGCATTCCGCGTAGTCCGATATCAGAGGAATGGCCAAGGACGACAGGTGCGACAGGTTCTGTGCATATAATCTCCGACCGCGGGCTTGTCTCCGGTCGCGACCAGCAATTGTGGGTGGAACTTTGACAATACTATCAACTTGTGATAGCAGCTCGTCAGAAAAATCGTCTAATAAAACTCGTCGTAAGATCCTCAGACAAAAACCGCCGGGAAGGACGTCATACAGGAATTAATTTGTAATGATAATTTTGAAACAGTTAAATCGAAAAAAAACATTTTTGTTTAATTAGTAATGATTGGATCAGTGGAACTGTGAAGCAAAGTTAGTGGGGCGGGCGGTTGTTTGTTTAGATCATTGATATTCAACTGTTTCAGCAGTACTCTCTAGTGTAAATAATATTAAGTACTTTACTTTGGTGTCTGGAAGGATGCAGACATTATATAGCCCAAATTCTGCTGATCGAGTAATAATGTTAACAGTGGCCATTGCGCAATTAATTTGTCAGCTTCGACCGTTTTCTATAACCTTTTTTTTTTTTTTTTTGCAACTGGTAACTTTGTACGCCAACATACTTCGACGTTTTGATGACTTTTAATATAGAAAATGCTTTGTACAATAGCAACAACAACTATAAGAAAGGAAACACCTTGTAATTTACTTTTAAGACACTGGAAATTCATGCTTCCACCTAACTCGACAGGCAGTGTAACAGGTACGCAAATCCGCCATAAAATATGAAAAAGGCAAATGGAAGGGGAATAATAGATCAGCTTGTTCAAACAACAAAGAGTAGGAAAGAAAGAGGTTCGTAATATCGGTTTGTGATTATCAATATTTAGAGTTATTTTATGTTGTCCTCCTCTACTGTCCTTACAGGATCAAACGCAATATTAGACGTACTGAAATGTCCACTTCCACTCTTTTTTTTCTGTGGCTATGATTAGCTTCATTCGCACAGACACAAAAATGAAAGTATGTGCTAGGAATAATATTATTAGGAAACTGACTGGCAACAACTGTGCAGCACATCCTCATGTCTTCCGCACATCTCCCATTTCTTTGTGCTTCTCCGCTGCTGAACATGCAGCACCTGCATGGCATAACTCCAGCCATGTCAAACAGATAAATATTGCCCTAAATGAAACAGGACGAAATGTAACCGGCTGCTTGCGGGTAACCGCTGTTAACAAAATCTACTAGGTCATGGACGTAACACCTCCAGACATCTGAAGAAGAACGGCTGCTGAAAGAGAAAGAAAGAAGCAGGATACAGACCAAAGACACACCCTGTTTGGAACAGAACATCAACTACCAAGACTCAAATTGAGAAAAAGTTTCCTCCATATAACGCAACCAAACCAGACAACACCTGCAGACCGTAGGATATAACTCTGGCATAGCTCATCGTTAGAGAAATATTGGCACAACCCCGAAGAAGAACTTTCTGCAGGCCATCACTTCCCATACGAAACATGGAAGACCCTAAATAGACTGACAACTGAGGTATTACGGTGTAAGGTGAACATGGGGAAAAGGTGATACATCTCAGAGGACGAACTGTGTGAGTGCGGCGAACCTCAAGACCACCAACACCTACTAAACTGCGGGAAACTATCAGAACATGTTTCCATGGACGATCTGGTTATCGCCAATAATAAAGCAGCCCGTGCAGCGGAATTCTGAGCAGCACATGCAGTATGTGTCTACGATATATTGTGTACAATATGTTCTGTTCTGGACACGTATAAATAAATAAAATCGACTTAATAGTTTACGTTTTTGAGAAGAACCATATCTTAGAAGCTGTTAGCTTTCTCAGTGTTTACGTCTGAGACATATGCTAAGAGGAGCTCAACGCGTATAAATTCATAGGTTTTTTCTCTAGTTTTAATTCCCTCTGTCAGTAAACGGACGCATCACGAAAGAACAATTCGAACGAGTCAGAAATTGGTAGAAGTGATGTACATGTACAGACAAACAACTGATTACTGTTTTAGAAAAAATGGATGATTATTCAAGAGAAATAGCTTCACAAACTGGGCAAGTTAATGACGCTTTGGTCCAACTCTGGCCCTTATGCAACAAGTTCCTTTGCTTTTCAATTAAATGGACAAACAGAGAGAGTTCTTTTGCTTATCATTGATTGATAGAGTTGTTGGTGTCCTCTGAGGGCCATCGTGCCAGATTATCTCCAACTGGCGTACAGATCATCAAACTCTAGAGGTGGTTGGAAGAATCCGCCAATAATGCTACCAACATACTCAATTAGGGACACATCCGGCGACCATTATGTCCAAGGTAGAATTTGGCAAACACGAAGACAGGCAGTAGAAACTCTCGCCGTTCGTGGGCGGGCATTATCTTACTGAAATGTAAACCCAGGATGGCTTCCCATGAAGGGCAAAAAAACGGGACGTAGAATATCGTCTTCATACGGCTGTGCTGTAACTGTGCCGCGGACGAAAACCCAAGGGGTCCTGCCATGAAAGGAAATGACGCCCCAGACCGTCACTCCGGGTTGTAGAGCTGTATGGCTGCCGATAGTCAGAATGGTATTCCAGCGCTGTCTCCAGGCACGTCTTCGGCCTCTAATCTAACTGACTGCAATAGAATTGTCTTCAGTGATGAACCACGCTTCGAACGGAGCCCTGATGACCGGCCAACACGTATCTGGGGGTACTCCAGACAGCGATGGGATAGCAACCTGATTGTCGCCCACCACACGGCCACACAGACAGGAGTGTTGGTCTAGTGCGCCATTTCTTTTCATGGTAAGATTTCTCTAGTTATCACCCGCGGCACCCTTACAGTATAGCGGCACGTCTACGATATTCTACGCCCCGTTCTGTTGCCCTTCATGGTAAGCCATTCTTACGTTTCAGCAAGATAATGCCCCCACACATAGCGCGAGTTTCTGTCGCTTTGCGGCGCGGCACGTTACTTTTTACCGAACTGCCAGTGTCCAGTAATGTTCATTTGTCTGGCTAAAAGCTGTAGTAGAAAATACTAGTCCACTACTGTCTATTGCAGGTCGCAACATACATACAATTGTCCAGTAAACTGGATGTGGCTAGCTACTGAAATAAAAGTTTTAACTTGGCAATGTACATTTTCAGGTGTATTTTTACGATAAAGATCACAGCTAATACTGCCAATTCCGTACTAAGTGGCAACACAATGTAAAGTTTACACGCACACCACAATCACACACGTAGACAGTTTGTGGTATTTACTCCCGTTACCGAAGTTAATTGAGTTCACCAGATCGTTTAGTTATGAAAATGCTCGCTCAAATGTTGTGCACTCTGCTCTACACGTAATACCTGTTCCAGTCTTAGATCGCACAACACGCCACGCGGTTTTAACTAACACTCAAAAGCAATAATTGTGATATTCCGTCCGAAATTCCACACGACTTCCACTATAGGGTTCACTTAAATACACTTTGTACTACTTCGCGAACTCGTAGTTAGCATTTTTCCGCGATTTTACAGTAATTTCGTCGGAGCTGCTTTCAATGAGATGTTATTCGTTCCTACCCTCAGCCCCGACCCCTCTAGATCACACCAAAGGCTTTGTTCTCGGTATAGATTGGCGTGAGCCTGCATTTTTCTGATTGGCTGATATCACAAACAGCAAACCAGGTTGCAGTATCATCCCGCGCTAGCCCACGCTTTACTTCAATGACCAATCATAGTAAAACATTTCTTTCTATGGCAAATGGTAAATAAATAATTTTAGAAAAGTATCAAATATAAAATTACTCCTTCTGAAATTACCGATTAATTTGTGTTCTACTCACGATTTATTGGTACCATAAACTGACTGCACATTTAATTAACTGGTACTTCGTGAATAAACAAAACAATTTTCATTTACTTCTGTTCTTCTTCACTCATACAACACTCACACTGCTAATTACTACACATATAAAACAATAATAATTATGCAAATACATTAAATATTAATCAAACATAACTTTACAACATTGTTTTGACTACGACTGCTAGCACTGTCCGTCAACTGCTGACCTCTGCCGCCTACTAGTACAACTACGTGCGTCTCTGTGTCTCAGGTCCATGTCAGCTGGTGACATCTGTCGATGACTCATGCCTACAACGATATCGTCCTAACAAGTGACAGGAGCGATGCGAAGGCGCTACGCCTCAGCTTGTCTTCGTGCTTGTCAAACCCTATCTTGGCAAGCAAGGTCGCCGAAACTCTCCCCAGTTCAGAACATTTGGAGCATTATGGGCAGCCCACCCCTTTGCCAACCAGTTTGGGATTTTGACGATATAGTGCACTAGTTGGACAGAATTTGGCAAGATATCGATCAGGAGGTCTTCCAACAACTCTACATATCAATCAATGTCAAGCCGAGTAGCTGCTTGCGTGTGGGTCGGGGATGGAACATCGCGTTAATGACTTACTCAATTTGTGAATCACTTTCTCTTGAATAAATCATACAATTTTTCTGAAATAGCCATCATTTGTTTATCTGCACATCTACCGATTTCCGTCCCATTCGGATAATTCCTTCGTTTCCTTCTTGGAATGCATTTTCTTATTTTCGAATAAAACTTATTGTTGAATATATTTCAAACTTTGCACTGGTCGTGTTGCCCAGCGTTGCATCTCTGACTGCTGCCTGTGTATTAATATTCCATGGAGTGATATACATTACACAAATAGTAATTAAATGTTATCTTAATTATGTGATATTTCCCGGGTGCAAAAAGTGGAAAACGGCCGAAAACATCAGTGCACGTAAATTCCCGTGGACATGTTTATGAAGCTGATGTGACTACGGTTAGCCACAGCACAGGATTTCGGTGTAATTACGAGAATGATATCATCGTTAGCAGTCACTACACGTCAATAATCCGGAGGATGCTTTGCTTTTCATTTTGTTTGTGAACTACATACACGGCGGGAGATATTTCATGTTTTCCCGAGGAATTTCAATTAAATTCCGTGCGTTGCCCTGGCAGGCTGTCACACGGCTAATCAAATCTTCCTGCTCAGTGACCTCAGCTCCAGGTTCATACGAGGCCAGATTTCGAAGTCGTGTTTCAGGGGTGACATGAAATATGATTAAGCAATACAACTTATTGCTTTTCACTCATTTACATTAAATTAAATCAGTAATCCAATTTTATGGACTTAGCTCGTGTATCAGTAATTTATTTGCAACTCTCCTCGAGATCACTTTGTCAATACTGCTAAGCCGGTTGAGTAATAATAAAATTATTATGGGGCTGTGTAAATTTATTGATTGCATGTGTCAGCATGACATATCTACTGTTATAGTGATTAACGTTTCAGCTTAACTAAAAAGACGTAAACGACAAAAGGTATAGTATAATTTCCTTGGCACATTGAAACTGCGTGTCACGTCGAGTCTCGAACGTGGAATGCCATCTTTCTCGGTAAGTGCCGACTGGGGTACCGAGTCTCCTCCAGCACGTCTCTCCGTGTACAACGTCCCGGCCCAGCAGCCTATCTACAAGGAAGCTTCTAAACAGCGCATACTCCGCACCATAGTGAAAGACCCACTCCGTACTCTGTTCCTAGGTTACTGCTACGCAATTTCTTCACCACTTCCTGCCGTCTTGGAGAGCAAGACTGGCAAAGAGTATGAGAGAGGTTCTTCAGAGTTGGTAAAGTAGGAGGGAAGTAACGGCAGAATTGAGGTTGTGAGGGTGCGTCCTTAGGCGCACCTGGATACCTCGTTTGGTTTGTGCAAGGCCAAGGTTTCGAGTCTCAGTCTCCAGTCGGTACACAGTTTAATCCCCCCAGTTTTAAAACAACGTATTATCTGCTGCTGGGTGAACTATTCAGTATGGAGGCGAATGCGTCATCTGCAGGCGATTTTCATGTACATAAATATCACAAACCTTATTTTTAGTTCTATATTTGGAGTAATACAGTGGCAGCATCTCCTTCCTTGAATTAATGTGCAAGATGACAATCGGTAGCATAAATACACTCCTTGTTCTGTCTTATTTATTGTTGGTGTATGCTGACGTAGATATTAAGTTACAGTGCAGTTCATTTTTAGAAGGGATATAACACGATAAAAGTTTTCTTTTAGCGCAGTATAACACTGTGGGACTGAAATTCAGTAAAATGATCATCAGCAAACGGCCTGGTAACAGCGATTCCCATCAAATCACGGAAGATTGGCGCTGTCAGACTTGTCTACCTAGCACTTCGGTGTGTGACCGGTTGGGTCTGCCGAGAGCTGTTGGCAAGCGGAAGCACTCTGACCTGTGATGCCCATTAAGGAGCTACTTCACTGAGTAGTAGCGTCTTCGGTCACGAAAACTGACAACGGCCGGAAGAGCGGTGTCCTGACCACGTGGCCCTCCACATCCGCACCCAGGAACGCCAATAAGCTTATGATGGTACCACGGTGGGTGAGGCCTATTCGGACGGAAAGTAGATGATAACAAGAATGTGACGACATTATGACGTAAAATTGATCTACAACTTAACTGCTCGTAATACTGCTTCGGGAATTATTTCCAAGACAACATTGACTAACAAATCGCGTATAAGTAAATTTTGTGTGCATTTTCTTTAGTATTAGGATCCCTGGCCTAGTGCCTAAGAGGGCATCTTTTTATAACAGCTTTCAATTATTGGCCTTAAACTCCTCCCGGTTTATCACGGACTGTGGATCTTTAAGCAGATGAGACTTTCATCAAACGGTTGAATGAATCTGTAAATACTACATGCACCACAGCCAACACCATATAAACACAGAGAAGCGCTGCTTTGCCTAAAGTGTAGAGGGCAACAGATGGCACTCTTTTTGCGATCGCTGAAAACCACCCAGTAGGAAACAATACTAACATGGTATATTCCATAACCACCAAAAAATGGCAAAAAATGCACGCTACCTTTCTACCTAGTGGTTAGGTAACAGAACTATTATCAAATTTGTGACCTTACTGTACCATGACTATGAAAATCAATAATTGTTTTTTTATTAAACTATTAATATGGTTAGTTTCGCAAGTAGTTTTGTTCTAACATAAGGCTTATTATGTTTTACCTTTACATTCTTCAGCTGAAAATCAGTTTAGTGGCCAATGTGGAACCTTTCAGTTTTCATTATTCAGTATGTTACGACAGGCCGAGGAAGCCTATTTTTGAAATTTGGAAATTTGTCGTAAGGTCTTATGGGACCAAACTGCTGAGGTCATCGGTCCCTACGCTTACGCAGTACTTAATCTAACTAACTTACACGAAGGACAACACACACACCCATGCCCGAGCGAGGACTCGAACCTCCGACGGGGTGAGCCGCGCGGACCGTGAGATGGCACCTTAGACCGCTGCCTAGTTTTGAAGCTCCCAGAAATGGTCAGCGCAGAAAAAGTTATCGGACTCTTAAATACCTTTGTTATAAATAGAAGATTTTGAACACACTGTAAAGTGTCCAAAAATATGTGACATACAAGAAAGTAAAAAGTGATAAAAGGGAATCATTTTACGTATAAATAGTGCTATCCAAAGATTTTTGATAGCCGAGTATAGCCCTGAACTGTATACGCAAGTTGGTGTGACAAATCTGTATTCCCTACATATTCTGCTTCTTGACGAAGTTTATTAAATCTGCGTGGCAGTAAAAAAGTAAGAGGAATTCCCTATTTTGTACGTAAGTGGTGTCAGCTCTCATTTCGGTTATCTTTGTACCAGTTCTAGAGAGCAGAGAACTCACTGTGACGGCCTCCGTTAGCGTATCATTCCTTATAGGGCAAGAACTTTGTAACAATATTTTAACATAGTACATAAGCCGATACACCATATTCCGCATTTTGAACCATCTCTTTTGGCTAGCTTTAGTTTCAGGACGCTAGACTTCCACTCTAATCTTCCGTCGCTGCCTCGTAGTCCACAAAAGTGAATTGAGAGCATTGTCGATGTATACCTTACGCAGGGTGTTTCCATGAGAGCGTGCCAAAATAAACAGGACTTAGAGGATACTCCACTGAACGATCTGAGGTAGGGAATCACATTACTATGTACTTTTTTTATTTACATTAGTTACAGTTGACTGCATCACTGGCACAATGAAAGTACCGTTTGTACTGTATCTTACAAAATATGCTGAAACCGACGGCCATGATATCGGCGAACAAGATTGTGACGCCCCCTGATAAATATCTCTGGTGTGATTCGAATCACACCACAGACAGCTACAATTCTGACAACTAATTCCGTCTCCGTATCCACCGCGGTCTCATAATTAAACGACTTTAAATATCCGCATAGAAAATAATCTATGGGATTCAGGTAAGGTGACCTCGCATACCATGCAATATAAGCTCCCCATCCAGTACAGCGACCAGGAAATACAGCATTGAGACGGTTGCGGATATCCACTCCGAAGAGAGGCGGATGAGCGTTATGTTGCATGCACATACTATCACGGGCAGCCAAGGGTACGTTCTCCAACAACTCGGGTAGACCTCTTTGCACGAAGCTCAAGTAAATAAAATCTACATCATGACTTCCTAGTAATCAGGTTGCGGGAAACAAGGAATATACATATAAATAAACAGCACAGTACGAGTAAACTTGGGCCCATGTTGGTTGTAAATAAGCCAAAGCAATAGACAACTATACTCTCATAAAGCTGGCTTCTCCGACCCCAGGCTCTCAACCTCAAATTGTTCAGTGGAGCATCCTGTATGCCCTGTTACATTTTTTCACGCTCTTACGGAAACACCCTGCGTTTCTTCTGGCTATTGTCGCAGCGCCAGTCAAACAGGCACTCAGCGTTTACCTGAAATCGTTAAGTCAGCCAGTATGTCACAAGACCAGTAATATCAACATGGATGAGGAACTGCAGAATTCAGCGGCTTAACATGAACGATACTGCGTGCACCACACGTTTATTTAAATACTTGTACTTATGGATTACGTCTGATCTTTTAAGATGTAATTGAGGCAAAAGGAGCGTAATATAAGCTCCGTCAACGCAACGGCTAGTAGCAAGCCCATGGAGTGTATGCCGCGGGCCGAGCAGAAAAAAGAAAGAAATAGTATGTACTAAGCAGATATCATAGAAATGATGATAAAATAATTACAAAAATAGTCGAACAATTGATTAATGTGGACCGTGTCTTCATCTTCTGTCGACAGTACTTTTCCGGCTGAATGAGCAAAACAGGAAGTTCCTACACGTACAGCGTCACCTGATTCTAGGATTCATATAGCGAGATGACGGCATTGGGCATTGCCGCGTCTTCATGAGCCCAGAAGAGGCCTGAGTGACACGAAGATTGTCAGTAGCTGTGCTGGAGTATAAATCGACACTGGGTACAAGCATGTGTAAGCTTCATACTTCAACGCCCTTTTAAATACTGAGGTCTTAACATATAACGCAAGAGGCAACCCTTGGCAAGCTATTTATATGGTTTTAATACGTGAAGACTACAACTCAACCATGGAATCCACAGGAACTTCAAATTAATTCATTTGCCAACATTGGAGGCTTTAGGCGCTCTCTTGTGCCGGGTAACGTACCTTTAGCGTAAATTTTTACATTAGGAGTAATGCAAGTACTTTAATATTTTAAATTGTAGCGGTTATACTACATAGAAACCCCTTAGAGGTGAAAAAACCGAAAAAGGAACGATATACACTGCCTGACGAAAAAAGGTGTAGACGCAATGAAACTTCTACACGTACATATCAGCAGTTATATAAATGATTATATTTGCAAGTCTCTGTAACAGGCAGAAGGACGAGCAGAGTGTGTAGTGTTGCGATGCGGTACATAAGGAGCGTGAACAGCTTCAGATGTTGAGTGAAGGACGTGGAGGTGGAGGTACTGGTATGAGACGGCGCTGTCAGCACTGATGGAGTTTCAAAGGGGGCCTCACTGTCGGTTCTCATTTGGCCGTCTGGTCAAACCGTGCAATATACAGATTTGTGACCCGATGTCTGACAGCGTGGGACAGACAGGCACACTCGTCGTCAAGATTCCGGACAACCGCGTCTGGGAGCGTAGTCGTATTATACGCGAACCACGTCGTATCCTATTAGCATCTGTGTGTACCTTCCGATAACAAGTATCGAAACCCATCTTCCAGTATTGGTCGCAGGCTAGCAGCAGCCAGACTGAGGAATTAATGCCCATCCATAGGCTGCCGTTAACAACAAATCACAAATGGGCTGCGTTTAGACTGGTACCGCGACTTATAAGCTTGGGTTACTGATGAATGGCGTTGCATTTTGTTCAGAAGTGAATCGCGATTCTGCTCTACTCTGGGTGACCATCGTCGAGTATGGCGGCCACCTGAGAAGAGTTCCGAGTCTTCCAACGTTTCGGAAAGGCACAGCGCTGTTACTCCTACCTTCATGGGTTGCGGGGCCAGCAATGTAACTTCAGGCACCAGCTGGTAGTGCTCGAGGGAACTCTGACGTCACACCGTTACGTCTCGAACATCTTGCGTCCTCATGTACTACCTCTCATGCAACGGAATCGTGGTACCACTTCTCAACAGGAGAACGCTCGTCCATATATGGCTCTACGAATTGGTGTGTGATGTTAGGGTACTCCGATTGCCAGTGAGATTCGTAGATCTGTAGCCGATAGAAAATGGGTGGGACCAGCTAGGACGTAAACTCCATCCCATTGCCCCTGTCCAGGATATCGAGAGTTATGTGCCAGCTAGCCTCAGGGGAGGATATAACGGCTTAATGACATCCTGTCCAACCGAATTAGTGCATGCATCTAGGCCACAGAGGGCGATTAGTGGGCTCACATTGCCAGGTTCAAAATGATTCAGATGGTTCTAAGCACTATGGGACTTAACATCCCCTAGAACTTAGAACTACTTAAACCTAACTAACCTAAAGATATCACACACATCCATGCCCGAGGCAGGATTCGAACCTGCGACCGTAGCGGTCGTGCGGTTCCAGACTGAATCGCCTAAAACCGCTCGGCCACTTCGGCCGGCTCACACTGCCAAGGTCTTTGCAATTTGAGTCGATTTTGTTATTATAATATCACATACTTCGTTGGCTTCTGTCTTGGGTTCTTCGGAAGAGGTTTTTTTTTTTTTTTTTTTTTACGAACTTTCTGATGTTTCATCAACACAATCAACACAAGTGACTGGCATTGACAGAGTTTCACTCTCTATTGCTGGCGGCGGACAGGCGTCGAGTTCGCGGCCGCAGGCTGTAGGTATGCGGCGAGCTAATGTTCGAGGGTTTTTCTGTGATCATTTCCGCTGTGTTTCCCCCCTAGCCCCCTGCGACGGTCGTTCGCTGCAGCTAGAGAATGCAGGATCCATTCACCTCGAGGATTTCCTCTTTCTCGTTGAAGCTATTGTCATGTTTGGGGATTTCTGTAGCTTCTCTGAACAAACGGGTGTGGTAGGTCTTCTCCACATCAAGAACTTTTGTCGCGGCGAATTTTGCTATGTGATCGGTCTCACACAGCGCATGCCCGACTTCTTCATCTGTCCCAATTCGCAGTGCCACTTATGTTCGGTGATCCTGGTATTGATTGATCGTTCAATCATTCCAACATACTATTTTCCACATTTACAGGGTATGAGGTAATTCTCGACGCTGTAAGAAGATTAGTTTTGTGCTTTGCGTATTTGAGACACAATTTGATCTGGAAGGTCTCCTTGGGTTTGGTGCCGGACCCTGAAATCAACTTACTCAATATTTTGACGATCCACCTGTTCGCCATCTTCAGGAGAACGCTGCTACTGTTAATTCCTCTGAAAACTGATGCCAGGGTTGCAAATTGCGGTCTCATCGTTGCAAACATGGCATCAGATTTCAGTGGGATTCGGCAGCAGCAGCGTTCTCCTGAATGTGGTGGACAGATGGGTCACCAAAATAATCATATTGATTTTACGATACGGCAGCCAAACCGAGTAAGCTTTCAATGCTTATTACAGCGTCACACTCTTTGACCCTCTCTGGCGGTTTATAAACAGGCTTTCTGTCGTGTTCGAACAACATAACCCTGGGATTGTAGGGTAGAAAAGCCGTACCCGACTCGTCTTTTTCGATTGTGCCACTTCGCCGACTGTTGGATTTCGTGATATTTCTTTCCTAACTTGCAGCACCCTTTTGATCCTCAGAACTGTACCCAGATGTCGCGTGTGCGGTGCAGCAGCTGACATATTCGTCTTCCGCCATGTTATCAGTGAATTAACCATCTCACTTTTCTGACTCTGGTGGTAATTTGATAGCTTGCGCAGGTATCAGACCTTGTGTGTCGGTTTACACGGTTTGTCCCAATTTATCACCATCCATTGTAAACAGTACTTCTAGAAAGGGTAAGTGCTGGTGCTTTTCTAAATTTTATGGTGACATAGAAACTGTTCAGATGTCTCTGGAAGCCACAAGAGTGTTCCACACCCTGGCTCACACAACGAAGATATGGTCGACGTATATGTACCACACCTTAGTTATACAAGATACAAGGTACTGCGGCTGTGTTTCGAAACGTTGCATAAAGAAGTTAGCTACCACTGAAGTAAGTGGACTAGCCATGGAGACTCCTTCTGTCTGTTCGTAGAAGTTAACATTCCGCATGAAACAGTTTGTGGTGAGGCATGCACGAAAGAGTTTGATGACCTGCGCAAAAACGGGACCACTATACATCGGAGAATCACTTAATGTCATTTTGTTATACAAAGAACCAACATAGAAGCTCACCAGGATATCGTTTGGTTTTAGTATTAGTTTATTCATACATATAATGTTCCACTGCGAACGACTGTAAGAGCTCCTGACTCAACGACATATCAACTGGCGAAACACTTTGTCTCTCTGCTTCAGCCTCGTCGGAAACACTATATACGTAAAGAACATAAGATATTTTATTGAGAAGATGTAAAAACTAAAACTAGAACCAGAAGACATCCTGGTCAGCTTCTATATTGGTTCTTTGTTTAACAAAATGACACTCAACATGTAAGTAGGTTGTTTAGGTTTTTTTATTGGTAACGCCACGTAGCGCTCTGTATGAAAATCACTGGCTGTGCTGTGCGCAGTCTGTGGCTCGGTGGTATTGTTGTAAGATTCGCTCGCTATTGTAGTGTTGGGCTGTTGGCTGTTAGCGGCGCGTAGCGTTGCGCAGTTGGAGGGGAGCCGCCAGCAGTGGTGGATGTGGGGAGAGAAATGGCGGGGTTTTGAAATTTGTAAGACTGGATGTCATGAACTGCTATATAAATTATGACTATTAAGGTAAATACATTGTTTGTTCTCTATTAAAATCTTTCATTTGCTAACTATACCTATCAGCAGTTAGTGCCTTCTGTAGTTTGAATCTTTTATTTAGCTGGCAGTAGTGGTGCTCGCTGTATTGCAGTAGTTCGAGTAACCAAGATTTTTGTTAAGTAAGTGATATGTGAAACGTATAGGTTAATGTTAGTCAGGGCCATTCTTTTGTAGGGATTTTTGAAAGTCAGATTGTGTTGCGCTATAAATATTGTGTGTCAGTTTAAGCACAGTCATCTATAATTATTTTAAAGCGGACATTTCAAACGTTTGTCTGGATTACATATGTCACGTTTTCCCGCAAGACATCACCGAGCTCTTTCATGCATGTCTCACCTTGAGCTATTTCACTTAGAACGATAACTTCTACCCAGATGGATGGTGTCGCCTTGTGTGGTCCACTTACTCCGGTTGTGATCAACATCTTCATGGAACATTTCCAAACACAGCCGCTGGACACGGACTGATGCCTGCACAAAATATCAAATCACCACCAGATTCACAAAAGAGGGGTGAATAATACGCTAGTAACATGGCGCAAGATGTATATGTGAGACGCAGCACCTCAGACGCGTGATACAATGCCCGGAAAGCTTTCTGAGGAACAATATGTGCGTCACGAGTGCGAAATCTAACGCTCGGCAAAATGGAGACATCGGCCGTGGCGGAGCACGCGTTGTACGGGACCGACCTATAACGGAACTCTCCAAAGAGGAAGTTCTTCCTGTGCAGAATAAATATCACATTCGATTGCTCGGGGAAGGAACATAAATCCACAAACACGATAACAGCTTGAACAGGCAAGAGGAAAGCCGGAACATGGACGGATCGTGGACTCCCGTGCTGCAGCGGATGACCGTTTTAGGTAGCAGAGGGGGAACCACAGCGGCAATGGCCACCGGAAAAGCCCTCGGATGTTGGCTCCACAGGTACATATAAACTGCGGTCGCGAGTTCGATCACAGTCCGCCACGAGCGATGGAGGCGCACTTTGGCAAAATGCCAGCCACTCGTTCTAGTGAAACATTAAAAAAATCGTTAGACGAACGTCGGCCGAAGAACCCGAGACTAATGCCAACAGAGATTTGTCAACATGTGGCTAGAATAGTCTTAAGAGTTTTGTAGCGCATATCACTTCAAGTAGTGAAGCTTCATTTACTCCTAAACTTCCGGTTGCTTCACTTTTTTTTGTATAGCAGAGGGCTTGAGATTACTGTTTTTCTTTTAAGATATGAAACGAGTAATATGCCTGCTAGCAGTTCCCTAATAACCTTTAGTCCCGTCATGGGAAAAACCACATATTGATTATTTCAATAGTAAAGACTAACTCTAAAAGCTAATCATTCACTTTACTTGGAATAGTTCATAAATTACTTTGCTAGACAATAAAATAGAACACTGAGTTTAATTAACTTCAAAAAAGGAACCTTTCATGACAGGTACCAAAATTTCATCTTCTTTAAAAAGGTACATAATTTTTCTTCTAACAATACTATCGTAAATCTGTTCATTAAAGATATATATATGTACTTGAACTTTAATTACCTGTGAAGCAGGTATTCTTTTCAATAATATTTACACTGTATTGAACTGTAATACTACAAAACTGTATTTTATAATAAACTAAGGATACTTTAGCAAAAGCCTATCAAACTTGACTTTTGTGGTTTTAGCTTTAACTTTTACTACTCTTTATACTTTAGACAAGAAATTACTTTTAAACACATGAATGCAAGAATTGTTCATTTCATTCAGGATACTCAGTTTTAGTAGCTCTTAGATGAGGACCTTGCGTAGGTTCGTGATCAGGATTGAAAATATGCTTCTGGACACGAATTTATGTTTAATGAGATTATTATTGAAGCAACACACAAATTAACTGGTCCATACCCATATACATTATTTAACTGAATGTATGAAGTTTTTGGAGCAGTGGCGAAGATTGTTGGCAGGCGACATGACAGTTAACTGTACTCACTGCTCTTTATGTGCGAATGCTCTGTAAAATCTCTTCTTGGCGTAGGATTTTCAACATTTTAGAGCCATTGCATTGTGTCGTGAATACCAAATAATAGCCGGATCCACATACGAGGCAAATCACTTATAATGCAGCTTTCAGTTGCCTCTCTTAGCATCGTCGAAGTGTACCGTGCTACGGCTAGCCACATGCTGCGTGTCGTTCACACAAAGGAGCCGCTCAGTTCGACCACCAAACACACCTTTTACATCGCACCATGCCACTTCCGTTGCGGAGGGACTTCCGTTTACATATTACAAATATAAGTGCCCTAAGCATGAACCAGCTTTTAACAAACATTTTCTTTTTGTAAACATATTCATATCACAGTAATTTAACATTTCAATATATTTGTTTGCTTTTTTCGCGTACATTACAAAGCTCAAATTTTTTTGCCATAGATCAAGGAGTTTAAGCGACACAAAATACGCACTTCATAAGTATACTATTAACCAGATATTTCATAGAATTCTATAATTGATAAGCTTCAAAAGGCATCTGTATTTTAACAGTGTCCTTAGTATCGCGGTTCTGCGTCCTTCTGACTTTATGGTTTACCATCTTATTTTACCTTTTTTACTTTGTATCACTTCTTTATGTATAAGCGGCCTGCTGGTAGTGGTTCCGTGTTTCTGAGACCGTAAACGATGATTGTCAACAGCGTCTCGTATGTATGCTCTTGACTGGTTAATCATATGGTATGTTACGAGTGATTGAACTACACTGGAGGAAAAGATATTCTTCTTCAGTTATACAGACAGTTAGATGTGTCTTTCTCCCAGAAAGGCATTAAATAATTAGGCAAAATTCCAAAAGAGATTGGTATGTTTACATACTAAAGTCTGGTAAAAATGTCGATGATAACTGCTAATATGTGCGTTACTCAGCTGTTATGTCGCTTTACCGCTGTCGATTTCATCATCACTACTTTTATTGCCTGGAGAGTGATTACACTTGAGTTGATGAAGGTGAAAGTGTTATGTGAGACGATTGCCCATCGTTGCGTGTAGAAATAAGTTTTCACTTTTTCAGTTCATACTTGTGCTTCAACCTGTAAGCACTGATTTTCTTATCACAGATTTCTCATCGTTTTGCAGAAAACTGCAGATCTAAGATCGTTCGAGTATTAGAATGAACAAATTTGAGCTCACTGTTTCTTTCTCTTCGTCTTAGGTGATTACATAAAGGCTAATACAAATTTCGTTTATGGGAATAGCAATTCGAGGATAAGTTGTTGTGTTGTACCTCTTTCTATACTTATGTGTCGTATGTATCATCATGAGATGATAATTACGACACATTAAGATGGAGTTGTGTGACATAAACGAAAGTTCTTCCTTGGTCCATTATGGACCGTGGGACAACTGCTGGCATGTATTTCTTGATGCAATAATTTCCCAACAGTCGTATATATAGCGATTTTACGACTATGACTTGTGGGGCCTAAAGATGGCATCAAAATAAAGCCGAAACTGGTAGCACATAAGAAGTTCTTAAAATAAATTTCTGCAATACATAAGGCTGTTGATAAATTATTGCATCAATAAATAAACGAAAGTTGGTAGACATGTTTCTCATATGAAAGAACTCTATTTATACTTCGCGTCAGTCGCGTAAGAGTGGTGATACGTGTGGCACAACAAGGATGCAAATCACGTTTGCTTTAAATACACGGTGTAACTGTTATGAGCGTTGGTTACCTGTGAGACAAGACGTGGTCACCTGATGCTAGAGAAGAATCCCTTTAAGGCGGCCAAGACGCCATCACCAACACCTCACTGAGTTTGAACGAGATCGTGTAATAGGGCTACGAGCAGCTGGATGTTTCTTCTGCGATATTGCACGAGGACTTGGCAGCAATGTAGCCACTGTGAATGACTACTGACAACGGTGGGCACGAGAATGTACGGTCGCAAGAAGACTGGGCTCCGGACAGCCACGTAGCGCTACCGTGAGGGAAGGCCACCGTTTTCGGAGTGTGGCTCAAGCGCATCGTACCGCGTCTGCAGCAGCAATTTGAGCAGCATTTGGCACCACAGTAACACAACGAAATGTTACAAATCGGTTACTGCAAAGACAGCTCCCAGCCAGATGCCCTGTAGCGTGCATACCACTGAAACCAAATCACAGTCATTTACCACTTGAGTAATGTTAAACGAGAGCTCATTAAGGGCCGGGTGGAGGTCTTGTGTGTATTATGATAAAACGTGATTCTGCCTCGGTGCCAGCGATGGGTCTGTGTTGGTTAGAAGAAGGCCAGTTGAGGGCCTGCTACCAAACTGTCTGCTTGCTAGAAACACGGCTGTGAGCAATATGGGATTTAACATCTGAGATCATCAGTCCCCTAGACTTAGAAATACACAAAAGGAACTAACCTAAGGACATCACACACATCCATGCCCGAGGCAGGATTCGAACCTGCGACTGTAGAAGTAGCGCCTAGAACCGCTCGACCACGGCGTCGTTGCTAGACACACTGGTCTTACACCTGGAGCTATAATGTTTCACATGAAAGTAGGAGCAATCTTCTTATTAGCGCATGCAGTCTGACTGTAAATTTACACGTCAGTCTGGTGATCGGACTTGTTGTGCTGCCATCCATGAACAGCACTCACGCGTTCTTTTCTAACAGGATAACACTTGCCCACATACCGTTGTTGTAACACAACATGTTCTACAGAGAGTCGGCATGTTGCCTTGGTGTGCTCTATCACTGGATTTACACTACTGGCCATTAAAATTGCTACACCATGAAGATGACGTGCTACAGACGTCAAATTTAACCGACAGGAAGAAGATGCTATGATATGCAAATGATTAGCTTTTCAGAGCATTCACACAAGGTTGGTGCCGGTGGCGACACCTAAAACGTGAGGAAAGTTTCCAACCGATTTCTCATAAACAAACAGCAGTTGACCGGCGTTGCCTGGTGAAACGTTGTTGTGATGCATCGTGTAAGGAGGAGAAATGCGTACCATCACGTTTCCGACTTTGATAAAGATAGAATTGTAGCCTGTCGCGATTGCAGTTTAACGTATAGCAACATTGCTGCTCGCGTTGGTCGAGATCCAATGACTGTTGGCAGAATATGGAATCTGTTGGTTACGGAGTGTAATATGGAGCGCCGTGCTGCATCCCAACGGTCTCGTATCACTAGCAGTCGAGATGACAGGCATGTTATCCGCATTGCTGTGACTGATCGTGCAACCATGTCTCGATCCCTGAGTCAACAAATGGGGACGTTTGCAAGACAACAACCATCTGCATTAACGACGTTTGCAGCAGCATGGACTATGAGCTCGGAGACCATGGCTGCGGTTACCCTTGACGCTGCATTACAGACAGGAACGCCTGCAATGGTGTACTCAACGACGAACCTGGGCGCACGAATGGCAAAACGTCATTTTTCGGATGAATCCAGGTTCTGTTTACAGCATCATGATGGTTGTATCAGTGTTTGGCTACATCGCGGTGAACACCCATTGGAAGTGTGTATTCGTCATCGCCATACTGGCGTATCACCCGGCGTGATGGTATGGGGTGCCATTGGTTACACGTCTCGGTCACATCTTGTTCGCATTGACGGCACTTTGAACAGTGGACGTTACATTTTAGATGTGTTACGATCCGTGTCTCTACCCTTCATTTGATCCCTGCGAAACTCTACATTTCAACAGGATAATGCACGACCGCATGTTGCAGGTCTTGTACGGGCCTTTCTGGATACAGACAATGTTCGACTGCTGCCCTGGCTAACACGTTCTCCAGATCTCTCACCAATTGAAAACGTCTGGTCAATGGTAGCCGAGAAACTGGCTCGTCACAATACGCCAGTCCCTGTTCTTGATGAACTGTGCTATCGTGTTGAAGCTGCATGGGGAGCTGTACCTGTACACTCCATTCAAGCTCTGTTTGACTCAATGACCAGGCGTATCAAGGCCGTTATTACGGCCAGAGGTGGTTGTTCTGGGTACTGATTTCTCAGGATCTATGCACCCAAACTGCGTGAAAATGTAATCACATATATGTTATAGTATAATATATTTGTCCAATGAATACCCGATTATTATCTGTATTTCTTCTTGGTGTAGCAATTTTAATGGCCAGTAGTGTATTTCCACTCGAGCACATGTGGGACATCTTCGGACGGCAACTCCAGCGTCATCCACAAACATTATTAACCTTCCCTGTATTGACCGACCAAGTGCTACAGGCACTCCTTCTCACAAACTGATATCCGGTACTAGTACAACACAATGCATGCACGTTTGCGTGCTTGCATTCAACATTCTGGCGTTTATACAGGTTACTATTATACGACCATTTCACATTTGCAATGATTTATCTGAGGCTTACTTTAACCTGTGCGCTTTCAATGTTAATAATTTAAATATGTTACCTAGTCCCGAAATTCTGTAACTTTACATCACTTACTTTTTGTGCTGCGATTATTTCCGTCATTATATTTTGGTTTAACAGTGTGGAGTGGGTAAGTACTCTTTTAGAGTTGTCTGTCGGAATTGGATTGTGAAATAGTTTCCCGATAGATGCTGCAAGCCTGCGTTCATGAATCAACTTCGTCGAATACGTTTCTTCCAAGAAAATTTAATACTATGGGGTATCGTCTCAGTTGTGCGACTGGATTCGTGATTTCCTGTCAGGAAGGTCGCAGTTCGTAGTAATAGACGGCAAATCATCGAGTAAAACTGAAGTGATATCAGGTGTTCCCCAGGGAAGCGTCCTGGGACCTCTACTGTTCCTGATCTATATAAATGACCTGGGTGACAATCTGAGCAGTTCTCTTAGGTTGTTCGCAGATGATGCTGTAATTTACCGTCTAGTAAGGTCATCCGAAGACCTGTATCAGCTGCAAAGCGATTTAGAAAAGATTGCTGTATGGTGTGTCAGGTGGCAGTTGACGCTAAATAACGAAAAGTGTGAGATGATCCACATGAGTTCCAAAAGAAATCCGTTGGAATTCGATTACTCGATAAATAGTACAATTCTCAAGGCTGTCAATTCAACTAAGTACCTGGGTGTTAAAATTACAAACAACTTCAGTTGGAAGGACCACATAGATAATATTGTCGGGAAGGCGAGCCAAAGGTTGCGTTTCATTGGCAGGACACTTAGAAGATGCAACAAGTCCACTAAAGAGACAGCTTACACTACACTCGTTCGTCCTCTGTTAGAATATTGCTGCGCGGTGTGGGATCCTTACCAGGTGGGATTGACGGAGGACATCGAGAGGGTGCAAAGAAGGGCAGCTCGTTTTGTATTATCGCGTTATAGGGGAGAGAGTGTGGCAGATATGATACACGAGTTGGGATGGAAGTCATTACAGCATAGACGTTTTTCGTCGCGGCGAGACCTTTTTACGAAATTTCAGTCACCAACTTTCTCTTCCGAATGCGAAAATATTTTGTTGAGCCCAACCTACATAGGTAGGAATGATCATCAAAATAAAATAAGAGAAATCAGAGCTCGAACAGAAAGGTTTAGGTGTTCGTTTTTCCCGCTCGCTGTTCGGGAGTGGAATAGTAGAGAGATAGTATGATTGTGGTTCGATGAACCCTCTGCCAAGCACTTAAATGTGAATTGCAGAGTAGTCATGTATGCATGTAGAATACTAAGCTTCACGCCTAGCAACAATTGTATACGAGTTATAGCTTTCAGAAATATGTTGCGTAGAGAAATATTCTTAGAGCTATCGCCTGAAGATTTAAACATATTCAGAGCATAAGTCCATTTGTGGGTTTTACAATGAAAATAACAAGTAGCAGTGCTTTGAATTTATTCCGAAACTTTCTTACACGTTAGCAGATGTTTTAACGTAGTAAAATATCAGTATCTGATTATGTACGTATCAGAAATTAGCCCTATAATATGTCCACAAATCAAACCGCTCCGAAACGTTCCCAGCACTCTAGAGGTCACAAAATCACTTGCCAGAACTGAGAAACTTTCAGTGCAGGTCAAACTAGGAGGAAACTTTATTTTTCATTCCATCTAAATAAAAATAATGGTGTCGGGTTCCGACCATCTACTCAAGATAGGCCTTCAAGTTGACAAAGGAAAAATACTTTTAATGTCTCTCATTTTAAACATTTTTACATGGTGAATGAAAATAACTGAACGTTGAAACCTAATTCTTCTCCATATTCTTGAATGAGGACATGGAAAATGAAGAAGGGCACAAGGAAAGTTTTTCTATACGAGCAACAATAAGTCACAGGAGTCTGATTGTTACTGTGTTCTGAGAATACTACGTACTTGCGCTTTAGCCACCGTACCATGCTGTGGGCGCAGTCGTTCACCAGCATCGTGGTCACGAAGTGAGATTCGTGCAGATCTGCGGCACCACTTACCGCTAGCGTTAAACATAGACCAGTGCTTTGGAGAAATGACTTGCACTCGGTGATGCGTATCCACATAGTAAAAACTATATCAGGTGGTACAGAGAATTCCAAAGAGGAAATTTAGCTCTGTAGGACGCTGAGAGGACGGGGAGGCCACGATCATTAGTTACGAATGAAAACATTGATGCTGTGAGGAAAATGCTAGACGAAGACAGGTGAGTGACCTGTAAACAGACAGAGGATAGCTTAGGGCTAAATGTACCAGAAATTCGTTCCATTCTGCATGATTATTTGGAAGTAAAGAAACTTTGTTGTCTCTAGGTGCCGCATAGACTGACGGAATAGCAGATGATACGACGTGTGACTTTGTGCCGTGAGTTTGCTAAGGGACAATCTCAGTGTGTGAATAAAATCGTGACAGGTGACTAGACTCAGCTGTACTGTTATGTCGACTAAGACTCAAAACAAAATGTTGGTCTTTGAAGATGACGACACGCCCCTAAGTTTCACAAAACTCCCATTAGTAAAGCAGAAAATGATTTTTTTTTAGGTCGTGTGAAATTGTGGAGCGTGCTGTTTTGGGTATACAGAAGACAGTCACAGCTAAGTGGTACACTGAGCAGCCCCTCCACAAAACTTATCCAATCTTTGAAGAACCTGCGACCAAAGTCAAAAATGGACACTTCCTTCCTCCCTCATGACTACGCTTCAGCTTCCGCGTCAAAGCATGCACCGGATATTTGCCGGGTACAGGACTGGAATTTCTTGAGCACCCTGCTTACAGTCCAGACCTTTCTCCTTGTGACTGTGCACTGTTCCCGCATGTGGAAATGAAGCTGAAAGGAGTGCAGTTTTCTAGTAATGAGGACCTCCTGAGGGCTTGCGACAACGTGTGTGCTTCACTCCCTACAGAAACTTGGGAGAACTGGTTTAAGGATTGGTTTCGGAAGACGGAGAGGTTTATTCAGTGTGGCGGAAATTACTTCGAAAAAATGAAATGAATAGATCTGTATTGCTAAACTTTTCTTGTACCCTTGGATTCACAGCACAAGTCCACTTGTGGCTCTGACAGTGAAAATATCAATTAGCAGGGCCTTGAATTTATTCGACAACTTTCTTGCACATCAGCAGATGTTTTAATGCGGTGCCATATCAGTATCTGCTTCAGTGTACGTCAAACTGGGAGGAAACTTTTGCACGAGATCCAAGGTATTTTCTTCTGCATTTCGTGTTAGCAGGTTCTGACCATCTCCTCCACAAAGGCCTCAAAATTGGCAATAGACAAATTAGTTTTAAAATCTTTCGTTTTAACATAATGGCCGCCTCATTTTACATCGTGAATGAAAATAACTCAATGTCAAAACCCAATCGTTCTCCTTCCTCTTGAACGAAAACGTGGAAAGTGACAGAGTCCCTAAATCATTTAGAAATTATTCAATCTTTCTCTTTCTCTTTCTCTCTCTCTCTCTCTCTCTCTCTCTCTCTCTCTCTCTCTCTCTCTCTCTCTATCTCTATCTATCTATCTATCTATCTGCAGTATGTTTCTATCATGTTCTTCCTGTGGTGTATATCTGTAGATTTCAAAACTGCAAAGTTTTTTTGGTCTCTAGTAAGTAATTGGTATCTATTCTAAGGCAAATGCTTGGCTTTTTAATTCTGCTAAAACCACTCACACTGTTATGCAATACATCGTAACGCATAATATTCAATACTCTTAATTCGTCTTCTAGAAAGAAATGAACACTAACATAATTTTATTAAATGGAACTTTCACATCTGTCTACAATTTTTTTGCCAAGGATGTAATGTGTTCAGATTTCCAATTCACAAACAGGTTCGTTATGTAACCTTTAATTTCTAAAGGACTATCAGACTATTGTCTAGCTTATGAAAGGCATCTCTGTATTATTACTAACGGTAGCTATGGCATACTTGGCAGAATTTATCAACCTGCTACGTCGACTTAGCCCTGAAGTTTCGTCCTGCCTAACCAAGATACGTGCTGTAATGGCCAAAAATCATTTTCGGACTAGCTACAATCAACCGTTACGTCACGCAGTTTGGCTGTCATTAAAACCGAACATGATATTTCGAAGCAACCGCTTTTACTTCATTGTTTACCTTCTTTGATTTTCTATAACTTTCACCAGGTTTAACTGCAATTTCATGCTTCCCTTTGCTCTCCTCTCCTTTATTTCTCATCTTTTCCCTTGCCATTCCTGTAACTTTATCTGCTTCACAACAGGGAATTCCACTTTCTCCATAATTACATTACATGGCTTCTCCCCAAGCACTAAGCGGGAAGTGGCGTATCCTGTAGCTTCGCGCACCAGCTAAGATTTTTCTTAAACATGGAAACAAATACCACCCACATTTTTATATTTCTGACGTCAATCTGTTCTGCGTAACTGTTCCTTTTTCGTCATGACAATATCGCTGACATTACCACGAGAAACACAAGCCTATATGCTCTCCTATTTAACGTTGTCCTTGACCTACGATCCGTCATGCTTTCAGAAAACGAACTGCTGCCCGTTAACTGAAAACTTGGTATATGTGCCCCAGCAGCCTAGCACAGGTCTTCTCAAACATATACAATTCTACAAATTTCATAATCTTGTAAAAATAACAAATGCACACTAACAATTGTCCTTTAACGACGATAACAGAGTATCATTCGGTCCAAATAGAAACGAAACAAACTTACAGTTTTATTCGTCACCGCAGAATATCAAAAAATATATACGTGAACTTATAGGGCAACAAGGCTCAGTGCTGAGTTTAAGATTTTAATTGGCTCTCTGTTACAAGTTACGCAATAATGACAGACAAATGAAATTGTGAAATACTGAGCTGTTGGTACAGTGACGTGTATTTGCATATTTACCATGCAAGTCTAGACGGAACTATCAAAACAACGTCGCGACAAAATTGGAATAACTTCGACACAAAATTTTTCAGAAATCACTCGAAACTGAGTGGTAATTTAGCGTAGTAAACTATTTTCCTAACACATTAGACGTAGGTCATATATTGTAGGCTTTTACTCGGTGAATTCTATCTTATGGGCACTCGGTGGTGTTCCTAGGCATATTTCTGTGTCTAATGTTGTATCTCACGATGTTGTCTCCAGTATCAGGCACAGAAATATGCCTTTGCGCGTTCTTAATTCCCATTAAACAAAATTCAACAAGGTTAAATGTAAAAATAAAGAGAATTACAAATGGATTCTCTAGTGACGTCTAAGAGGATAATAGAATATGTTAGTTAGAATAAACAAAGTAAATACATAGTTATTTGTCCATTCATTCCCAAGCTAAGTTTGTGATGCGTTTCTGATGGCCTCATCGTCGGCAGTATGTCAGGCCATAACCTTCTTTAGAAGAAAGCAGATTTTTAGTTGTATGGGCTGACAGTCATCAATTCTGAGGTGAAGCTAGTGGAGGTGTGAAGTTATAAGTTTCCTGATACAGTTACGCTACAGTAAAGATCTAAGTGTCTCTCAACCTGGTAAATGCCAACATATTTGACAACACAAAGACAAGACTCGCAAATGTACCCAATTCAGGAAATTTAAAAAAATATTGTTTGTTTTTCGCCCTTACTGAAGCGCAAAATGAAAAAGGTTTCTGCTTACACCTAGCGAAAACCAATGTATTTGCAACATTATTTACACGGATGATAAGAAGATACAAGAAAAAAACCATAGCTAAAACAAATAAAAGAACATACACAACCGACGACAACACATCAGCTTCAACGCGATAATAATAAAAAAAGCAAAAGGAAATTTAAAACTTTTGTTACAAAATTTTATAGAACCATCCTTGCTGTCATAGGTATAAGGTGAACTCTTCTAATATTATGTAATATTAAGACTTTATATCATTCTGCTACGGACTTTTGGATTAAATAATGATCACTTTTCCGTTTCTATGCTACACATATTTATCGAACAAAGCGTGAGAAACGTGAGATGATTCGACTTTGTAGCTAGTTCTACAGACTACATCAGACGTTTTATCGAGATAATACAAAATCATAACTGAGTATTCGATGAAGATACGGAAATCTACACCAATACAGGGGTATTAATTTGCGATTTACTATCCTACAAACAAATGTACTCCTACTATCAACAACTTTAAATTAACTGAATGAACATAAATTTATCGAACTACCATCAAGCTCTAAACTGTAACACGTTTTTTATATGTCTGGCGTTTGGTAAACGCATCGCATCTGATATCATCCCTTCTACCTTATCATTCACAGAGTGCCTGTCAGCAAAGTGGACATATATCACGCCGCCACTGGTCGTAAATCGTTTATTCTGTTAAGTGATTCTATATACATCGTCTTTCACAGCTACCGCCCTACTCGGGTAACCTACACCATCGTCAAAAAACTTCCGATTTTATTCTTGGCGTATAAGCTAGGTCAGAGCAGTACGCGTGGTGGCAGCTTGAACTACCTGTAAACAATATATGTGCATTTGACCAATCAGTTGTGAACATTAAGGGTTAAGTAATGGACGTGGGGCTTTGGTGTATCAACGTTGTTGCTTCAAAATTCGCAATGGAAAAACGCAACTAAAATCAATAATTTTTAAACACGTCTGGTAGAGAAATAAGCGGTCTAACTAAAACCCATTAAAAATGGATGGAAAACAGTCTTAATCGCAATAAAATATTTTTTTGCAATGTTAACCGGTTTTGGTCAGTATGTGACCATCTTCAGACTATCTATACTGACATATAATTACAGAATATTATCATATAAAATACATGATATACAACCAAAATTAAAAAAAGAAAATCTACCTATAATGGTAGGCGATGGCGGTAAACGGAGCCGGTGTCGTGGCACTACGAGCGTCAATTGCTGAGGAGAACAATGACGTTGTTGCTTAAATGCATGATGCTCCTCCCACCGCATGCTGCATTACGTCAGCAGTAGCCATTCAGACAAACAGGAAGTAAAGCTATATTACAGTAAGGTAGATACAGGGTAACTGCACAAAAGTTAATAACAAATGAAGAAATAGATACATTATGTTACATAAAATAAATATTATAAGCAGTGCTTCGTCAATGATAAAAATAAATACAGAAGAAGTAACCAATAATAATGGACTGTAAGAACATCGATAGCTATGTGCGGGGATTTGCCGAAATTTCGTATATCGACTAATATACGGCTTAAGTGACGCTAGTAGTTCCCATGTAGACGGGTGAACATATCGATATGCAACGTCCATCGGAAGACGATTTCAGAGCTGTGACAAGCACTAGATGTTAAAAACATGCTAGAATGCGGCAGTATATAGAAATGGTTGTCAGATATTGTAGACTGCGCCCAAAATCTAAATAAAGTCTTCAGAACATTCCGTAGCATGTTTTGAAGAAGAAAAAGTGTGTGCAAAGTTTGTAGCGCACACATTCATTCCCGAACAAAAACAACGACGAGTGTATGCCTGCTGCTGCTTGACTGAAATGCAAAACGCGGCAATTCTTTTCTAGAAAAAGTAATAACGAGTGACGAGACTTGTTGTCAACAATAAACTACCCCCAATCGACAAAGTCCAGAACTTCACAAAAAGATCAAAGCTTTGACGACATAACAGATATTCAGGTTTGTATGACGTACTAGTCGGACAACTATCAAAGATGAACTTTTTACAAGTTTCACGTAGTTGTACGAATGTTCCATGTGTTGTATTCCGTGGGTGGAAACTACGTAGAACACCTAAAGAATTAAAACTGTCATATTTATTTTTGTCAGTTGTTTTATTGAACGAGTTTCGAAGCTTTTTGACTGTGTCATCAATAGTTCTTCAGCGATTATTATCCACCACCATTTCGGAAAGTGCCCATATTAGTTAGAAACATCAAGGATTTTAAATCCTCCTTCGTCCTGAAAATCAACGAGTTATCCTTCTTTAGAGACGAAAAGACTGTAGGTCAGTGTCCGTATGTACAGAACATTTCGTGAATAGCTTACAATCCAGGTGTAGTGATCGAAAATCAGGAATAATAGTATGTTCACTTAATCACTTTTGTGCAAATTTAAATTTATAGTCACCACATTAATAACATCAGCTGTGTTAGAGAAGCCATTACTCATTATTAAGATTGAATCAACAATTGCTATTAAAGAGCTGTGAATGAGGTAGTGTTGAATGTTCTTTACTTTTTTTAGTAAACGAAGCATAATCAACAGTATATATGTACTAAAAAGTGTAGGAATTAGCACCGAGTGTATTGTGAGGAAAAAAGTCTCCTTTTAATGGTAAATTATCCATTAAGGATAAAGTTAACTATTTTCTATTCGCGTTTTACGGATAGCACCTTGAAAGAAGTTCTTGATATGAGGGTCTATAACCATATTTACTGGTGCAAGTGTCATAAAGTTCGAAGCTAGAGACATTACTAGATGCAATGGAAAAGTTATGATGACATATCTAGGAAATAAATAATTCTTGAAATTTTGTTTCATTTAAAGAACAAAAGAGAACGATGGCGTAAGAACGAATTAATTTCAAAGGGCAAGAAGTATATGTAGAAGCAACTGGCCTTAGTTTCTTCAGGCAGTGATAAAATGAAACAGTGTGTTAATTGATTAAATGAGGGTAAATGTGCAATTTCAGATAAAGATTAGAACTGGATGTCAAGGCAAATGAAATTATTAGCCACAGGAACCATCCTTAGATAGAAATTAAAAAAGGGAAGAAAACAAACAAGTGATTTAACATGGTGTTAGAGAGATGTCTCGGATGAGGAATTTGAAGATCACAGTACATGGCCAGGAAGTCATTTCTGAAGGTACTTGTTTACAGTGTAGTCTTGAACGAAAGTGAAACGTGGAGTACAAACAGTTCTGCTGACAACAAGAGAAGAGAAGCTTTTGAAATGTGATACTACAGAAGAATACTGAAGATTAGATGGGTTGTTCGAATAATTAGCTGTAGTACACTATAAGTGCGCAGGGTGACACACTGGGATGGTGTAATACTGAGAAGCTTGGTTTCGCGTTAGTAATATTCGTGACGGAAGCTATATCAGTGATTCGGTACTCAGTCCAGGAGGAACGAAGTTTTTAGAGACGAAATAGTTGTTCATCTGTACAACGAAAATGGCAGAAATTGATCGTGAATACGAATTAAGTGCATAAATTATCTGTACAGATACCATCGTCAATACTGTGCCGTCACACAGCTTTATCACAAGCTATGGTAGATTTTCCCGAACAAACACACAGAGAAAATTGTACTAGAGCTACCAGAACTAATCGACAGTGATTATTGGCAGTAAATGAGTTTCATAATAAGGTAATCAGTGATGGCCTCGCTATTTATCAAGTAAAATGAGCCACAAAAACGTCCAACTGACAAAGCGTGACAGGATCTTCGCATAATTTTGCAATATCACGCTGTGACCAATGCCGCAAATAAATTGAGGATATACACTTCATTGTGGTTATGTGATAAACAGTGGTAATTGAAAATTACTCCTAGTGTGTTGTTTTTATTCCTGCTGAAAATTAAAACGCGAGTCAGTTACTCTCCGAGGATGGGTGCGCGATCATTGTTATACGCAATACGCGTAAAGTTAGTAACTTTCATAGAAATAGCAGGAAGTGGAAACGAAAAGAAAAAAAGTCGGACAAGGGACAAAGCATTACATTGCACAACCAATTACAGCAGAACATGTTTTGGGACATGAGAATTAGTCGTCTAAAAATGTTCGCAAAAATATTGCTTATTAATGAGTACTTGGAGACGCCTGTCTATGCAACTAAACAAAAGGTTGTGTGTTTTTATGCCACACGCTTTTCGCACGTTTTATGTGCGGAACACACTCATTAGACTGTAAAACATGTTTATTGTATGCAAACATTGCTACATTAGCTTTTCTATTATTATTTTAATATTAATTAAGACAGAACATGAGACACGCAAGCTTCATGAGGTTAAATTGCTCTTTGAATCTACTTACTATGCTTTTAAGATGGTGTTCTCAAACAGTCGTCGCCTTTTAATTGCACCGCGTGATGTATTCGCATACAGACATTAAGATATCCGCCAACGTAGGGCTTTTAGAGACTTGGAAGTTCATTGTCAACACATTTTAAAATATGTAGCTTTGTCAAGTGTGCACCTTGTGAATTCATATGCCTTCATCGATAAGAGTACAGTAAGAGCGAATAATTTGGAAATGTTAGTCTGTTTCAGAATTACAAAAATACGTACATAATTTTTAGTGTGGTAGCGCATTATCACATACGGAGGCTACTCTATATCAGCCTATCTGGGACAGGCATTTCCAGATGTGATTCCCACTGTATTTCCTAAACATAGCACTTTCTCTTCTAGAGTCGTATCAAGAGTACTGCAGATGCTGCTAATAAAGTATCGTAAATTGAAGGAATTTAGTCATGACTATTTTGACCTAATTCTACTAAACTGATACACCAGTATTTACATCCCTGTGAGGTATACTGATTAAAATTTCATCCTCAAAGGAACTTATTTTCAGTATTTTAAGTGCAGAAAGATGCCATTGCTACAGATGGAGACTGGTGTGAGTACCTGATAGTCAGTGGACGTGTTAAGCATATTTGTACTTCTCAGATGCAACTCTCAACAGAGAATGGCGTGAAGACATACACGTTCAGTTTATAGCCATGTTTCAGACCCTGAGAACGGTAGAAACACTGCCATGAGGGATATGCAAAAATCGAGCCAATAGATCGTTCACACAAGAAGTTTTAGTGCAATGACTGCAGAACCAGTGCTGACGAGATGGTGTCAGGACTACGCTGTGCTGAGAAGAGTAGCACAGGCCCTTCCAGAAGGACTCTTCGAATACCTCTGACGAATAAACGGATAATAACACCTGAAATCCGGGCGGAGGTTACAGGCAGAGTGCCAACAGGAGGCGTCGGAAACAGATTACTGAAAACCCAGTCACCATGCGTCGCTTACCGCTGATACCGTATCACAGGCAACGGAGACTTGCATCGTGCAGAACTAATCAACTAGGATAGTGAATGTCGTCCTTTGGTGTACAGAAATGGTTTTCAGTTCTGTCTGATCTGTTGGATCGACGGCACAGTGTACACGACATGGTGAAAGGTTACCGGAAACAGAGTTTCTGGAGATCCATAACTCTTCCACTCACGGACACGGTGTAGGGGTGATATTAGATGTGAGGGCCAAACTGATTTGATAATTCTTGAAGGGAAGCTGAATGCCAGCCAGTACGTCATATCTACTGTTATACCCTTAATGACCAAGGTATGAAATTGTATATTTGTGGCGGTGGTATCATCGCCTTTGAATGCCGCGCGCAACCTTCCCGTGACGGTGCAACGGAGTATCGCGACCAGCGACACTCTGCCGACTGTCATGAGGGACACGTGGATAACGGTTGCAACCAGGGAGCGAGACGGAAGAGCTGAGCCCCGGACTGCGTCAACCTGCTACACGACGTGTTCCGGACAGAAGATGCCTTTGGTTGGTATCTGTGACACTGTTGATAGTACCGATCATTAACCTTTTTGAGTTGTAGTGAGCGTTAATGATTGCAACGGGCGTCGCGCAGGGATCTGAATACCTGGCGTGGTGTATGTGGTTCAACTGTGATGTATATTTAACTAAGAGGACTCTGCGAGAGGGGGTATCCGAAAGCTTGTTATGCTACTGATATGTACAGTATTCTGATTGTTAATTTCGTGTCCCTTCCAGTTGCAAATTGTGATACTTGTTTTCTTTTGTAACTGTTTGCATTGAGTAAAGAGGCATATGAGCAACTGCAGTAATTTTGATATGAGCGCATGTGTTACATTCACTTCTGGTTGTAAAGTTTTTCTTTGCCAAGGTACCACATAAGAGTATCAGTGGATTTTACTGCAATAGAAGAGAGACGACGTGCCTTCCTAAATTACAATTGTGACAAATCAGAAACCACGCAACAGACATTTTTCGAAGTGAGAAAGCAAACAGCTAAAATACTTAGGCAAACTAAAAGAAAATATCTTCATGAACAACTAAACTCAATAGAAGAAGACTTCAGGAACAACACACAAGATTTTTACAAAATGTTCGCAAATCAAGTCAAAGGATACAATCCACGAAACCTCTGTTTCAGGAAAGAAAATGGAAAATTAGCATTAACTAACAAAGAAAATTGCCAAGAACTAGCTAAATACTTTTCACAACTTCTAAACTGCCTACAACCGAAAACAAGATTCCCCAGATTACAACCAGAATGCTCGAACGAAAGTTCACTAGCGCCAACTCAGGAAGAAATATATAACCACATTAAGAAGCTCAAAAATAATAAGTCATCAGGAGAGGATGGAATTGTAGCTGAACTACTGAAGAACCTTGGCCCAAACTCCCTAAAAGAGATCACCCAAATCATCACAGAAATCTGGCAGACAGAAAATATTCCAGAGGATTGGAAGTGTGAACTAATTCATCCACTGCACAAAAAGGGAGACAGAGCAGACGTAAACAACTACAGAGGCATTTCACTTTTACCTGTGACTTATAAAATTTTATCCGCGTGTCTACTAAAGAGGGCACAAGAACAACTAGAACATACGATTTCAGACTACCAAGCAGGCTTTCGACCTAACAGATCATGCCCTGAACAGATCTTTAACCTTAAAGCTATTTTAAAAATGAAAGCAATCCGGTCTAAACCAATCGTGTGGACATTCGTTGATTTTAAAAAAGCATATGACTCTATAGACAGACAGTCTCTATTTAATATTCTCGAAGAACGTGGACTAGACACCAAAACCCGAAAACTAATCGAAAAAACACTGACAGAAACCAAATCAAAAATTAAATTCATAGACGAAATCTCGGAACCATTAATTAAAACAGGAGTAAGACAAGGAGATGGGATCTCTCCACTATTATTCAACATAGTTTTAGACAAAGTAATGGAAGAATGGGGAATCGAACTAAGGAAACAAAACTTCTGGAAACCAATTGAACTACGAAGAGGTAAAGGAAAATTGAACATCCCATATTTAGCGTTTGCAGATGACCTAGCAGTTATAACTGACAGTGAAGAAACTGCAATAAAACAAATTGAGATCCTTAAAGAATGTGCAGAGAAGGTTGGCCTGCAAATCTCCTTTGAGAAGACTGAGTTTATGTGCTCCAAATTGGATATTCCGAAACTGGAAACAAATTTTGGTGAAATCAACAGAGTCAAACACTTTAAGTATCTCGGCGAAGTTATTGAACCAACAGGACTCGAGAAAATAGCACAAAACAACCGAGTACAGAAATTCAAGAAAGCATTCGGACTTGTTCAAAGCATATATAACAAAAAATGCCTGTCAAAAGGAACTAAAATCAGACACTACAACACAGTTATCAAACCTACAGTCACATATGCAAGTGAAACGCTCTCACTGAATAGAAAACTAGATTTACAAGATATTAAGAAAATAGAGAGACAAATTATTAGGAAAATTCTGGGACCACGATACACACAAGATGGATACAGACTGCAGACCATGGAAACAACTGAAAAACTATCAAATATCGAAAGTGACATCAGAAAGAGACGAATGAAATTTTATGGACACTTACACAGATTACCTGGAAACAGGTTAACTAAACGTCTATTGGACTATGTGACATCACTTAAAGCAACAATACCCTGGGTAACTGAAGTTAAGAAGGATTTGACAAAAGCAAAAATTGACATAACAGACGCATCAGACAGGGATACATTCAGAAGAAAAATTGACAAGTGGAAGTTTACTTCAGAGACGGCACCAAAACCATACCGACCAAAGTGGACTGAAGAAAGAAAGAAGGCCTTTGGGGAGAAAATGAAGAAATATTGGCAAAACAAGAAGAACCTAAAGAAGTATTGATAAATCACCTGCTTATCGTTCTCCTATGGGGACATTCGCTAATAATTATATATATATATATATATATATATATATATATATATATATATATATATATATATATATATATTAAAGACAGTTCTCTAATTTTGTAGGGAGCACATTGTGATCATGTGGGAGTGATCTAGATGGTTGTAAAACAATAAACTGGTAGCCAAGATCGCAGGAATTCTTTTTATTCCATGATTCCATGATTACCGGTTTCGACGAAACTAAAGCCGCCAGGCATCGGATTTTAGGACACATACAGGTTACAACATCAAGGTAAACAATGGTGATATTAATAGTTGCCTATGACACGCAGGCCTTACAAAATTGTCATACGAAGCACATAGGCGTCCAAGAGTTGCAGATCTTGGTGCCTCGCGTCCATCTAGGAAAGATAACCTGAAGATGCCTAAATAAGGCGAAACGCGTCGTTGAAAAATAAAGAACTAAAATTGCAACCCAGACTGTTTTTAACCAATACTCCTTGAGAAATACTGGTTTGCATAACCCCCTATATGGTATGACGTGTACTTTCATACCACTCCTGCCAGCTGTCTTCGTGAAATGACACGTGTTTTTAAGAGTGACAAGAAATTCCGTGGGATGACTTACGGAGGTTTAAAAAATTTGACTGTATTCGTGTCAGTGGGGTCATACGGCGTACTGATACTGATGAATACCGGTAAAAAATGGAATGAAGTTTGTTCATTTAATACCCGTTATGTAGCGAATACGTCCATAATGTTTGATAAGTTTCGGGCTGGTGCTTCATGATCTGTCCGCCTCTGAAGCAGCGTGACCACTAATTTCCGTTATTGTCAGGAACTTTTCCTTGGTGGCACGACTAGAGCACGGTGCACTCAACCTAGTGACGCCAAGTGAGAGTGAATGAGAAGTAGCGGCCACAAGGTCTGGGTAATGGATAACGGGTATGAGAGTGGCGTGCTTACCCCGTCACTCCTCCCTACACCATCAGCAAGACGCTGCACGCAGAGGATAATACGGCGGCCGCACAAAGACGCTTGGTCATTAGGCCTTGATCGTAAAGTGTAGTTTTGTTTCTGCATGGTGTATCACTTTGCACTTCCGTCATTATAACTCACCTTGTTTCACTGAGGAACTTAGTTTGTTCGAGGAAAAGTTTCCCAATTTCCATGGTGTAGTTTTCGATGAAATTTTCCCTGTATATTCAAAAGAGCATTTGATGATATCCGGCATCATCACCAGAAGCACGAGTCTGAGTAGCGGCATAGTCACTGACGGCTGTGTCTCTAGCAACCTGCGATGTGAGCTATGTACAGGGGTCAAGGGTATCTGCAGGGCATAGTTTCTTCACAACTATCTAGACCTTACTCCATGGGCCTAAATCCTTGCTGTCATGCAAATGCGACGTTCATTTAACAAACTATGTTAATTATTTTAATGGACCGACTTGACAATGTTGATTTGTTGAAGAATTCTCGAATAAAAATAATGCATCATAAAATAGAACCCCTCCACATAATTGTGAATAAGGAAGTAACAGTTATTATCCACCCTGAAAGTTTCCCCGTCATTGCGAGTGTATGTTTCCATGCCCGTTGTCACTTTTGTTAAAGCTTTTCCGTTTGCCTGACCGCGTCGTGATGCTCATTATTCCCCAAATGCGCCATCCTGATGGGTACTTTCAGTAGTGGACGAAACGTAGCTTCTTGTAACATGGTGACGAGATCAAGCTCATATACACAGAAAATTATTAGGACATTCTGTAAACAGACCAGGAAACATTGATGTATTAGGGAATGATTATACATCAACTCTGAAGGGACGTCACCACATCCACAAACCGTACCAAATGTTTAAGGGTGAAAAATTTGTGGCAACTAATCATCCTAGCCATCGGTCTCCTTCAAATGAAGGAAGACAGGACAATTTAATTTTATGCCTGTATTCAATGATATAGTACAACATGAATGGTTTGCTAATCACGTGTCTTCAAACTATTTCTGGGGCTTGGGAGTGATCAATTTCGGAACCAAAATAGGTAAAGACCGAAGTGGAACAGTGGTGAAGAAAGTGAACCCATATACACGAGGAGCGCGGCTCAAATCCACGTCCTGACAAGAGGGCTGCTTTCCATGGAAGGGGTAATAAGCAGCAGAAAGAGAAGTATATACGATTAGAATTAGGCATTAATTAATAGACATAACTTTAAAATTAGTAATTCATTTTCTCTTCCTTTCTCTCCAACTTTAACTTTCAGAATTTAAAATTTACTGTATAAGTTTTCCATAAAGTTTTATCTGTTTGTGAGGTAAATATACTGCTTTGAAAAAGTTTCTCCTCGTGTAACATGTACTTTAGATAATGATAATGTATTCAATTGCAGAGCAAAATTGCCAGTTGCCCTGTGTTGCGCGTGTGAAGAGTGTCGTGTAATAAAACTTCGAGGTTTATGAAATGCAAATTTTGATATAAAGAAAATGAATCCAATTAAATGCCAATGGAAACCAATTGTGTGCTCAATGAAAACTATAAGACTCAGAAGGAGAGGTCGCCAGTGGTGGGATCGAACATATGAGGAACTTAGAACTAAAATAATTGTAAAGAGAGAGCCTCAAGTCATGGCACACCTCCTAATATCATGTCGGACCTCTCTTTACTCGGCTTAGTGCAGCAACTCGACTTGGCATGAACTCAACAAGACGTAGAAAGTCACCTGCAGAAATATTGAGCCATGCTGCCTCTATAGCTGTCCACAACTGCGAAAGTGTTGCCAATGCTGGGTTTTGCGCACCATATGACCTCTCGATTATGTCCCACATATGTTCGATAACATTCATGTCAGGTGATCTGGGTGGGAAAACAATTCGCTCGAATTGTCCAGAATGTTTTTCAAACCAATCGTGAACAACTGTGGCCCAGTGACGATCTTTGTTTGGGAACATGGCGTACATGAATGGTCTCCAAGTATCCGAACATAACTGTATCGAGTCCATGATCGGTTCAGCTGGACCATAAGAAACAATTCAAATGGCTCTAAGCACTATGAGACTTAACATCTGAGGTCGTCAGTCCTCTAGAACTTAGGACTACTTAAACCTAATTAACCTAAGGACATGACACACATCCATGCCCGAGGCAGGATTCGAACCTGTGACCGCAGCGGTCGTGCGGCTCCAGACTGAAGGCCTAGAACCGCTCGGCCACAACGGCCGGCTAAGAAACAATCCATTTCGTGTAAACACAGCCCTCACTAATATGGCGCCACCACCAGTTGGCACAGTGCGATGTCGACAACTTGGATCCACGGCTTCGTGGAGCCTTCGCCATACTCGAACCCCACTATCAGCTCTTACAAACTGAAATCGGGACTGATTTGTCTAGACCTCGTTTTTTCAGGCGTCTCTGGTTCAAACGATATTAGTGCAAGCCAAGGATAGGCGCTACTGGCCACTTTGTGCAGTTAGAAAAATCACTTGCGTCGATCGTCTGCTGCCACAGCCCACTACACCCAAATTTAGCAGCACTGCTCTAACAGGAAGGTTTAGTGTCACACTGTTTTCTCGGTTATTTCACGCAGTGTTGCTTGTCTGTTAGCACTGACAACTCCACGCAGACGCCGCTGCTCTCGGTGGTTAAGTGAAGGCCGTCGGCCAATGCGTTGTCCAAGGTGAGAGGTAATAACTGACACCTGGTCTTCTCGGCGCAGTCGCGATACTGCGGATCCCGGAATACTGAGTTCCCTAACGATTTCCGAAATGGAATGTCCCACGCGTCTAGCTCCAACTACGATTTCTCATTCAGAGTCTATTAGTTCCGGCCCTGCTGTCGCAATTACATCGAAAACCGTTTCACATGAATCACTTAAGTACAAACGACAGCGCCACCATTGCATTGCCCTTTTATACCTTGTGTACGCGATGCTACCGCCATCTGTGTACAAGCACATCGCTATCCGACGACTTTTGTCGCCTATATATATGTGTCTCTTTCAACTATACAACGAGGATTTAGTTGGAATGGCATCAACAGTTCTAGATACGTGTTTATGGCGTAAATCCCTTATTTTCACGCTGCATTGAGAACACTTGTTCTGAAATAGAATCTGCATTCACTTCTGCAGTGCACGTTACAAAAGTAAATATAAAAGGAGAAGTCCTTAATTCGTTCAAACTAATGCTGAGGTTGCATCTCAGAAAAAGCACTGTATCCGCCATTATTACACGACTTAACCAGTACTCCATTTGTAACGATCTCGAAGACGATGATGAGTGAAACTTCAACATTTCGTTTTGGTTCGAAGATAAACGTCTCCGGCATCCTGCAATTGTTACAGCGGCTAGCTATCATAGTATTCAACGATTTATCATGTTCCCTCCATGAATAAATGATTTGCCTTCTCAGTCATGCATCCTAGAATCTACGATCTCAGCTATCAGGTACTCTCTAGACTGATCTTTCATCGCGTGACAGATATTTGAACTGCGAAATTTACTCTCAGGAGATGCTCGGGGTAATGAAGGCGCAGTAAAACCTTTTAACGCGTTTGGAGATCTACGTAAGCCTACAGAGGAGTCGTTACCTCTCTTCGAGCGACAGACCGTGAAAAATTGCTAGCGGCCCTCGAGCTAAGCTCAAAGAGCCAATAATGCGGGAAGACGGCGCTCATTCTTCATCCTGACAGAAGCCGACTCGCCAAACAGGAAACGTTTTCGGCAGTTGACGGGAGAAGCCCCGTATGCCAGCAGGCGCCCGTAGCGCCGCGATATACCTAGCGTTATAACTGGACACAGTACTCCTCGTATCGAACGAAACTCTTCCATCTCGTTCAAAAAGAGACAATAACAATATCATTCAGAATGTGTAGTGCTTTCATTCCATGTGTAGGAGAAAGATATACGACATTTTGTTCTGTTATGTAGGAGATAAATTTTATTTGTAACAAGTTTCAAACCTATCACAGATTTTGTCAGTGCTAACTACGGAGTTACACTGGCTGCCACTGTGTGAGTGAAAATACATTTTTACTTAATTTTCTTAATGCACAGTTTTGGCTGTGAGGCAATTTCCAAATGTTTATATAGTATAGCATCAGGATGGAATCATGTGGTTTACACTACATAAAATTCGAGGACTTAAATCAAGCTAATGAAAACAAAATATTCCTTTATTTTAATCCATCCAGTGATAGCCAGTGTGGCCGAATGTTACCTCTCAGAAAATTTCTCTATAAACATTATGGGAAAATTTCATTTCAAAACACAGGTTTGTGATATTTGGAAGAAACACGAAATATCTAAGATGTAAAAAAAACTGTTGGTTTTAGGACAACAGTCTACTTGACGAAAGTGATAACGTATTCATCATAGCTGCACAGTTCATAACAATTTACTCATTTGCAATTCATACCTTTAAGCCATTTTCACGTGATGGCGCTGCATTCAGTAACAAACAATAGTTAGAAGTTTCAGACAAAAAGCCCACGCCTTGCATGCAGTACTTACACTGAATAGTCATCCACACAAATTACTCACGTGCTGAAAACACAGTTGTCAACGTAAGTAATAAAAATAAAAAGGCTGTGAGAATATGACACATATGTTTAATATCGACTGTAATTTAAGCGCTTGAAAATGATTTAAAAGACGGTACTTAAATTGAGGATTATATTAAAATTTTGCGGTCTATGGCGAGCATGTCATCATTCAAAACATTCAAGACATAGTCATCAACTGGAAGATACGAAGTACTCATTTCAATAGGACACTGGGTAGATGGATGTGTGTAAAGACTACTTTTATGTTTCTGTTGTGGTGGACGAACAAGGGTACTGGAAAAGCGCCTATGCGGAGAGAGTATTAACGTGCAGCTTAAATGAACTATAGATACGAGAGTGTCTTACGCTTGTACTCCGCAACACGAGTCTGTGACGAAATTTTTAATAGTTTTGCACAGTTTCTTGCGACGAGTAAATGTATGTCTTTATTTACCCGTCTTTCCCAGCCAAATTACAGCTATTACAATGAAATCTATGCTCAGCAACTTCTGGCTCTCTATCTGTGTGTGAAATTATAAGCAACGTGTTGCTATAATGGATGCGCTTCTAGTGTAATATAGCTATAGTAAAGAGAAATGTGCAATAAATATCTCGTAGCCTAAATTCCATTTGTATCCTTTAGCAAAGGTACAATAAATGCAGATATCTCCTAATACATCGTTTACACATAAAGCATCCGGAAGTTAGAATGAAACACATCTTTGCAGTGTGACATCCTCTTAACGGAGTTACTAAACTAAGAAGTGCTAGCATTATCGTGCGGCTCCTAATGTAGTAAGTAAAAAGGGAAGTTTACTTATTTATTTATCTCTCAGATTATGCGGGAGCATGAGAGCCAGAACTGATTGCCACTGGAACGCCTTTGTACATAGTTTACAGCATACTGATTAGAAAATGAATTAATGAAAGAATTAGTAAAATACGAAAGCCTTGTAAGAGAGTGTCCGAATTACTGAATTACAGGGAAAATATCCCAACTATTACTAGTACAGAATAGGAGGATACCACAAGAATACTTCGCAACTTGGATTTTAATAACTGCTGCTTATCACTCAATTTCTGTAGGCCTGCGGGAAGCGTATTGAGAATGAAGCCTATTTCTGTACAGTGCTTAAGGAAATTTCATCAAGGTGCAAATCATCTCTTCCGTCTAGAGTTCACTGAATGACTTTGGCAGTTTCTTCTGAATGAATCAATACTACCATTAACAAGTGCACATGATGGAATAGATGTACAGGAATACAGAACAGCCGCGTATGTAAAGTTTGCAAACAGACACTACGGATGAGCTTGACTGCCATTAAGTATATTCTTGGCCAGTCCACAGTGTAGCTCCAGAATGCAACACCAGTAGAGATTGTAGAGTGAAGGTAAGCAAAGCAAACAAGCCTTCACGTTACAGTATCCGAGTTAATGGAGATCATTCTTATAGTGAAGATAGCAGCGTTCAGTTCCTGCACAAGTTCTTGAACGTGATATTTCCAAGAAAGCCATCTACCTACCCTCAGACCTAAGAATTTACACTCTCGTCTTCACTGACTGAGGAGCTGTGGGCAATGACATGTCACTTTTACCAGAATTCCGTATTGGAACCCGTGTATATTTCGTTTTGTCACAGTTAAGTTCGATGAAAGCGACGTGTTGACGTCCCTAGCAGCATTTAGATTAGCTGCAGCATTTAGATTATATTGCACGTCTTTCATAAGAACTCTTCTGTCATTTTCAACGAGAAGATTGTTTGAGTCATCTGTCATGTTTAGTAGGGGACCATTGACACATATGAAGAAAAGTAATGGACCTAGAACAGAATCCTGTTGCACACTTTACATGACTCCAGTTAGATTCAAACCATCTCCCCATTTGTTGACACTGAAGAACAATCTTTTGCTTACTGCTCTCCAGATAAGAAGTAAACCGTTGTTGAGCTTTTCCCCTAATCCCATAATGTTCCAAAATATGTAGAAATATAGCACATTAAAAAATGCTTTTGGCAAATCAAAGGAAACACCTGCTGGACTCACAAAAGAGTGAACTGTATTTTCTGTGGGTATCCCTTCCTTGATATTAAACCTGTCTGACAGCAAATTATTTATACATAGATGTGCCACAGTTGTCCTATACTTTGATTTTTTTTTAAATTTCAAAACATTGGTAACAAGGAAATTATCTCGTCGACGATTTTATTAAGTGATTTCGCTAATGATCGTATCAGTCTCTCAGGAAACTGACCACACTTGACAGACATATTACGCAAGTGACTCAGTACAGAACTAATGTGTGGTGAAGTGATGTTCCTAAACTTTCTTGAAATTTCATCGTATCCATGGGAGTCTTCTCTTTAATGATGTAATAACTGGGCCATCTTTATCTTTGCTTGGTCCCTTTGTTTGCATGTGATTTAATTGTGTCAGAGCACCAGCTTGAAACAGTTCTGCACAGGGTGATACAGATGCCCCTACCGCTGTCATTTTATGCAACCGTCAATATTATATCTGGCTTTCAAAAACCATCATTCTCTCGCTCGCTACGTGCAAACTATTAGTCCTACCAAAAGAAAAATGAACAGGGCCTTTTTGGTATGAAAGTTAATGTACTTATATTTAGTACTTGGATACCTTTTCGCTGGAGGCCATTGTCTTAGAGTTATTCAAGATGAACTTGCAAAACTAACCTTCGAACAAACCTCCATTCCCACACCTGTACCTCGTCAGTCAGGATTTCTTGTATGTTGTTCGTGGCTCTCCCAGCTGTCACTATACAAAAACTTTCGCCTATACGAAGTAATCCCGATATTCGACCTTGTTTGGTGTCTATTGATTGCGCTAATATGCCTCCAGAATAGTCAGCCATTTCGTTAACGTTATAAAGCTGAACGTCTCTGTGAGGGTAATGAAAGGTAAACGACTTCTGTAAAAGTTACTCTAAAACTAATACATTTATAATTGAATCCAAACTTAACCTTCATAAGCGTAATAATCCGTAATCAGAAAGCTTGACGAATACAACGACACAATTTATATTTTATGCTGCTACAATTCACGAAATTACTAGGTACAATTTACAGAGAACATCAATCTTACAATTTGTAAGTGCTCGACTAAGCCGGTGGCGCTATAAAGCCAGTCAATGACGACCAAAAAGGGTCGAATGTTGTTAATAATTCCTACAGTCGCGAACTAGTGGACAGTGGTAGGAGATAGTGACCAGTGGGGACTGAGAATGGGAGTGAGCGTGCGTTTGAAGGTTACTTTTGTATGTTTTCCTTTAATACGAAAACTAAGGTCTCTAGCGAAAACATATCCTAGTACAAAATTGAACTACATTAACTTTCCAGCGAAAAGGTCCTCTTCATTTTCTTTTGTAGGAATAATAGTTAGCTCATAGCGAGAGAGAGGATATGAAAATCTCATGAGAGGACATGAAGGCAGATATAAAATTGCGAGTTGCATACATTGACAGCAATAGGGGCACCTGAATCACCCTGTATATTACAAGGGTCGAAAGATGCCCCCCCTACGGTGGCGGGTGAATTGAACTGCCAGTAAGTCAGGATGGAGAACGGTTCCCTTGCCGAAACATGGTTGTAGTGGTGGTGATAACTGAAGCCAAACAGCAGACTGCCAGTAAAACATCCAAGATTAAGAAAGTCTTCTATTCACGACAGTTACAGAGGATGTTGGTGACCTCTGAGACAGTCGAATGCGGTCGCTGGATCCAGCTGGTGTCAGCCAACTTTCAATAAGCAGGCGGTGCCTGCTGGTGGCGGCGCGTGCTGGTGTCAGCATGGTCATAGAGAGCTGACGCAAGGTGGCACGCCACTGGCAACCGACAAAAGAAGGCAGCACTGGCAGCTTGGCCGCTCCCTTGCCAGAAGTGTACAATACAATCGATCAGGTGAACTTTACCCGCGGGTCCAGCATCATTGAAGATGGTTTGCGTCCGCTCTGGGTGCTGAACAGCAGAAATGTAGGGTCACATGGGCTGGTGGACAGCGATGATTCAGCTGGCAGCTAGCTTGCCCATTTTCGAACCTGCAGCTCACCAGGAATGCGGTTGTCATCCGACGGAGCAAAGGCGCTAAGCGGACTGCATACTGACTAAACTCACGTGGAGGCGCCTGCAACTATTGACAGAAAACTCTCTCTGTGGCAGCTTCACCCAGGACTGCAGGTGGTTATCTTCTAGTGATAATCAGTAGGCGTCGACTGAGTTGCTTGTCACTATACATACCTGGACGAATGTTCTTACGAGCTGAATACGTTCTCTTGCTACATAGCGCCCGGCCACGGGGTTGATGGGCGCTTCTCCCCTTATGACGTCATTACACTAAATCAATGCAGTGGCAGTACATACCCCCCCCCCACACCGAGAAGATGCGGTGCAACAATACTTACCTGTAACAACGTAGCTTTGACTTGATTTGCCTTGATGACTATTGACGAAAGGTGATAATATTTTGCACAGCTCTGGTTCATCAGTAAGAGTTTCATTCTCACAAAAGACAGGTTGTAAGGTGTCAGGCAAATACAACACCTTCCATGAAAGCCCTGACATGATAGCAAATCCGGCAATATGTCACATAGCTCTGAATAAATCCTCACATTAAATTAACCAAAGTAATACGATCAACGAGTGAGCAAATGGAATACCAGAGACTAACACAATAACGTCTAAATGCATGTCATACCTCCCCACCGTGAATCAGACGCAGTTCCGAGGGAAGAAACGAGAACAGAAACCGAGAGCAGAACCGTGTTAAGCTAGAAGGTCCTACGATAAGGGACGGACATCCACATCGCCGGCTGACAGCCAAAAGCACCCCCCAGCCCATGTTAAAAGATAAAGCCCTCCAGAAGAACAGTAAAGGTGTTACGATAACACTAAAAGGGCCACGCCAGCTGCAAGTTTTAGCGTGAGACTATACACAGTTCTGTTATGTAGCAAGCATTAAAAAACATTGCCCCACCACGAAAAGCATAATGTTTCTCATTGGATAGACAGAATTTTTCTAGGCAGAGATTAAGGTTAACATTGAGACGTTGACTGGTCAGTTGAAAACACAGCCAGAAACCTTTTTCTTAAACCAAACTCGGTAAACAGTAGTAAGGATAATTTCGAGAGAGTTGCTACCGAGATGGCGAGGTGTGTGGAGCTAAGCCGCCCGGCGCCCCCTGACGCTGCCTAACCACCGACAAGGTAATGAGCGCATGTGATGCTGCATAAGAGCGCATAAGGCTTCACTCAAAACTGCAGAAGTCTCATCTGTTACATCCCCTTTTCGTAATACTAGTGTCGATCGTCAATTAAATTTCGCGGTGTTCATGCTACTTGTAGTTAAAACCTGAAACGCGATGATTTTTCTGTTGTATAATTATTGAGGAGCCACATCAGCCATTGTAATTTACAGCAAGTTACATAAGCAATTAAAAATAATTGGGGGTCACTGTAGACCATTTCTGATAGTTTTCCCTTTTATGAAACTTAATTTAAACCTAGAATATATATGTGATATGGCATAGGTCACCCTTCGATCCATTATAGAACTTAGAAACCCAGTTAGGGAATATTCGTTCACATTTTTTGTTGAACGCAGTTGGTTTTTATCATCCTGTAGTAAAATATTTCCTTTTATCAATAGTACAATTTATAAACAATGTTTTGTGAGTAGAATAAAAATTCCATTGTAAACTTAACTGCTTTGAATTTAGTTAGTATTAAGGTTCTTTTACAGGGAGTGCAGTGGAGCTGATGCAGAAATCATTAGGTATTTGACTATATCATCGCTAGTCTCAATGTACTCTTCTGAACTCTACATGTCATGTGTGGTCTGGCGTCTCCTTACCAGCAACAGGTGCCAGCTTTAAACTAGTCAATTCCCTAAAACACACGCTCAGTGCGTCGTTACGCGGAAGTGGTAGGGAGACACGACTTAGAACAAAGAGACACCACGCAGAATGTTAGAAGGTGTAATATGTTAAGCATACATTTTCCACACTGATACCTCTTTCAAAAGTAGCCATTTGATTTTAATTTCAACTAAGAGGTTTCTTTTCTCTTGGTGCCATACACTGTGTTAGCCTGACAGCATTAGTCAGTGCCTTACAATATAGTCTCTACTAAAATCCTGTTACCAGGCTCTAACCTTCATTTATATTATGATACAGCTGATACATCTCCTGTTTTCGCAGACATTATAATCTACCAACATTAGTTACCCAAACCAATTCTTTATCATTTCAGCTTATGTTCCTACCCTTTGTATTGGTAAAGAACAGTTAAAAAAAGTGATACAATTTTGAAGAAAAGGATCTTATTGGCTGTTCAGTTAGCCTATACTGTAGACTTCTTGACAAGTTAGGTCTTAAATTTTGACTTCGAATCTCTGCATTGCTCAAACGGTGCAAATGGCTCTAAGCATTATGGGACTTAACATCTGAGGTCATCAGTCCCCTATACTTACAACTACTTAAACCTATCTAACCTAAGGACATCACACACATCCATGCGGAGGCGGGATTCGAACCGGCGAAAGTAGCAGCAGCGCGGTTCCGGACTGAAGCGCCTAGAACAGCTCGGCCACAACGGCATTGCAAATGGATTCATATCTCTAAACCTGTTGTTTACTGTTTCAGGGTATGATGCTGCCTTAATTTCTTTCAGTATCAGTAAAACACCGATTCTTTAAATAATCGTACTCCTCTGCATAAAACAGCTTGTGACGTCTGATTACTTTGCAGATGGGTTATTGTGTTACAAGCACTTAAGAGAAGAAAAGCTGTAGACACATCGCTGCAAATGCAGCGGACAGTGCAGAAAGTCATCATCTTCCCCTTCCAATAACGGAGCGATAACCACGTGGAGCTAAGACATTTTGTCTCGCTTTTAAGCGACTGTATTGCTCGTCTGTCGCTGCGTTCCGCAACGCATCCACCACAGGCAACAGCGTTTCCCGCAGTCTTCTGTAGTAGCTATCGGTCCCTGTTGCTGTTCGGTATCGCACCTTAACGGCTCTCAGGTTGGCGCTAACCCATCCAGAGATTTCCCAACCAGGGACCTTCATCAGATCTCTGGAATATCTGCGCCGAAGGTTCGATTCCGGCAAATTGCAAAAAACTCTTACGAGGTTGCGTGAGGATTTGAAAAACAGCCAGCCAGTAGCCTGGGAAACAGGCGTACTGGCACCTCATCACCAGACGACCGGACTTGCATTGTGAGTAGTCGTACCAAGTAGCTTGTGAGGAAGAAACGCACAAGTGAAATCGAGAGGACGTTACCAAGCCGAGGTGTCGCACCAAACGCCACCAGGAGGAAACAGGAACAGTGGGAATCTGGTTTACCTGCAACACAACAATCTAGGAAAACTCGAAGTCGCACAGTGAGTGAAGTTGGAGAGACGGGTCTGTTGGAAGCTCGCGGGTATTCATTTATGGTAATAGTTAATACTGTAAGCGCGGGCCTTAAGTTATCGTCAGAGAAACTGTGATACTACTTGATTTGCACTGTATAGCTCAACATTCACGTAAACATCAGTAAATGTTTGCCTCATTCGTTCCGGTTTAGCAAGAATTTGAGTGCCACCCATATTCGAAAATTGCGCGACGAGTGGAACATTAAATATCACACTTTTAAAGAGCGCTAAACAATCTTTTACAGGTCGATCTGACGTTTAATATTTGTACAATCGTGAACAGGATTTAGCTCTGAACTGTACTAGGTGCCGAAATATTAATTTGTGTGTGTGGCGCAAATATCATATAAATATGTGACACCTCACAGGTAGGTTTGGGATAGCTTTAAGGGAAAATCATGGAAGGTGGACCCAAATATTTTGTCATTTGTTGTTCGATGTAATACAATTTATTACTTAACGACATTAAGAGTACAACCTAAAAACTTATTAAAACAGTCAGAATTCTCACCAAAACGTGAACAGGCTCATATCATAAAAAAAACGTTAACAATTTTGACCATTACGAGCAGGACGTGAAAATCGGAAGTAGGGAGTTCCTAAAAACAAGACAAGTCGCATCAACTGGACGTCGCTGCAAATGGCTTTAAGAAACAATTTTGTCAACCAAATGAATTACATTAACAGAAGCTAAATGCACTAACAATTTGCAGGCCTAGGTAACCGTTACACAATTAGATAACATTCAACCAAATACGGGAATGATCACAAGACACGCCACTGATTGTAGCTGGTGGAAAGCCGCTAAGCAACGCATAACCTTAAGCAACAAACTGCAGTTCCCTAAACAGACCAACCGGGATGGTATAAAATTTAAACGTAAATGCTCACCCGTATATTTCAACAAAACATTAAGAACAGTTAATAAATATACAATTGCCCAAAGTTCACGGTAGTTCGAAGTACATTTAATTGAAATGTACTTCCAACTCTTAACACACCAGCAAAAACTTCGGCACAACCTTTAATAACTATGAAACTGCCCAAAGTTCAGAGTAAGCTGAGAGCTAAAGCAGGTGGCTATCACAGCCAACAAAGAAGGAGCAGCCAAATTTCACAGGAAGTGCAGTAGCTAATGACTATGAATCAAGGTAATGTTCAGCAGTTCATATTGATAAGTAACAGGTCTTAAACTTAACTGTCTGTGATGAAGTAATAAGAGTGACACCTCTAAAATAATAGCTGCTGAGTAATAGTGAGGAAGAATCTCAAGGCCACGCGGAATGGCCGCACGGTTTGAGGCGCCGTAGCACGGACTGCGCGGCCGCTCCTGCCGGAGGTTCGAGTCCTCCCTCGGGCACGGGTATGTATGTTGTTCTTAGCACAAGTTAGAGTGCTAATCTGGGGACCGATGACCTCGGCAGTTTGGTCCCTTAGGAATTCTCACCCATTTGAACACTTTAACAAGAAACTCAGGCCTGGTAAACAAGCATTAGCCTCCTGAGCTCTTTAAATTCACCAAACAGATCCTACTGCAGGTTCCCGCTTAAAGGGCGACACTCCGCCGTGGCACGCAACCAAACGATCAACTTTAGTTAACCTGAGCCGCCACGACACAACTGGTAAGGGAGGCAAACAGCTGGTCAACCCACACGCCGTGCGATGAAGGGAAGGCCGCCGCGCCAACAAACACGCCACTGCTTCTTGCCCGGGGACAGGAACTCGACGTTTTCCGCCAAAGCTAGCATGCCAATATGCATGAAAAGGGAACTGTAATCTGAGCAAAGAGATTCACGCAAAAATAGCCGGGGAGAAATGTATACAGGGTGGTCCATTGATAGTGGTCGGGCAAAAGTTCTCACGAAATAAGCATCAAACGAAAAAAAATACAAAGAACTAAACTCGTCTAGCTTGAAGGGGCAAACAAGATGGCGCTATGGATGGCCTCCTAGATGACGTTGCCACAGGTCAAACGGATATCAAATGCGTTTTTTAAAATAGGGACCCCCATTTTTATTACATATTCGAGTAGTACGTAAAGAAATATGAATGTTTTAGTTGGACCGCTTTTTTCGCTTTGTGGTAGATGGGGCTGTAATAGTCACAAACGTATAAGCACGTGGTATCACGTATTATTCCGCCAGTGTTGACGGTATTTGCTTCGTGATACATTAGCAGCGTTAAAATGGACCGTTTACCAATTGCGGAAATGCCGGTATCGTGTTGATGTATGGCTATTGTGATCAAAATGCCCAACGAGCGTGTGCTATGTATGCTGCTCGGTATCCTTGACGACATCATCCAAGTGTCTTGAGCGTTCGCCGGATAGTTACGTTATTTAAGGAAACGGGAAGTGTTCAGCCACATGTGAAACGTCAACCACGACCTGTAACAAATGATGATGCCCAAGAAGGTGTTCAAAAATGGTTCAAATGGCTCTGAGCACTATGGGACTCAACTGCTGTCGTCATTAGTCCCCTAGAACTACTTAAACCTAACTAACCTAAGGACATCACACACATCCATGCCCGATGCAGGATTCGAACCTGCGACCGTAGCAGTCGCACGGTTCCGGACTGCGCGCCTAGAATCGCGAGACCACCGCGGCCAGCCGGTATTTACAGGTAATCGCCCTGTAACAGTATACATTCTCAGAAATGATAAGTTCACAAAGGTACATGTATCACATTGGAACAACCGAAATAAAATGTTCAAACGTACCTACGTTCTGGATTTCAATTTAAAAAAACCTACCTCTTACCAACTGTTCGTCCAATTGTGGTCTATATGGTTGTGACCATTATACTGCCATCTATCACAAAGCGAAAAAAAGTGGTCCAACTAAAACATTCATATTTCTTTACGTACTAAACGAATATGTAATAAAAATGGGGGTTCCCATTTAAAAAAAAACGCAGTTGATATCCGTTTGACCTATGGCAGCACCATCTAGCGGGGCAACCATAGCGCCACCCGGTTTCCCCCTTCAAGCTAGACAAGTTTCGTTGTTTGCAGTTTTTTTTTTTTCGTTTTACGCTTATTTCGTGAGATATGTGGCCCGGTCACGATGAATGGACCACCCTGTATAGTGCGACCTTGCAATCGAAAGACGAATCGTCGTGGGAAGAAGTTCAGTAGCAACAAGGTACCAGGAAACTGTCAAAATCTATCAAAACACAGAAACAGACAAGTAAAATCATCCGTAAAGAAAAACGTAACTACGACAAACAGGAACTAGAAAAGATAGAAGGAGACCTCACGAGGAATTTCTACAGGACGATCAGAGAAAATATGAAGAAATACCAAGCACCTAACCCCTGCTTTAGGAGACTGGACGGCACAGTACAGTCATTACCAAGAACAACTGTAACCTCTTAGCGAAGTACTTCGAGAAACTTCTAAACGCAGAATCACCAACAGACAAACTGGACACAGTGGAACCCGAACCAAACCCAAGAGAAATCAAGAACCTCAAGAACAATAGAGCAACAGGAGAGGATGGAGTCATCGCGGAATTCTGGAAGCTACAAGACCCGGATTTTACAAAACACATACACCTAATGAAACAGATATGGGAAAAAGAAGAGATACCGAAAGACTGGCGCACAGCACTAATAGAACCGCTACATAAGAAAGGGGACAAGTCGGACCCAAACACACACACGGGCATCTCGCTATTTCCTGCCACATATGAAAGTACTGATAAATAGATTAGAGAAGCAAACAGACCATCTCATTGGCGAATACTAGGTTTCGTAAGCACAGGTTGTGCGCTGAAAAAATGTGGAACCTTAAGATAATACTGCAACGCAAACAGAACATAACCATCACCTTCGTCGATTTCAAGAAAGCGTACGACTCAATAGACAAAGACACCTTCTTTCAAATCCTGAAAGAATACAGAGTTGATAGGAAGACACTAACACAACATCTGAAGTGAAGTTCTGTGGAGAGCTTTCAGAACAATTCGAAATCAGAACAGGAGTGAGGCAGGGTGACGGCCTCTCGCTACTGCTGTTCATCATAGCACCAGACAAAATAGTGAAGGAATGGGAAAAGACACAGAAACGAGCTCTGTTAGGGAAAGTAAGAGTCAAGTGCGTAACCACCGTAACGGTACGAGAAACAGAAACAGTAACAGTAAGAGCCATAGAGGAACTACAAGAAGTCGCAGCGTCACTAGACACAAAATATGGGAAAATATGGGACATTACACAGAACAGAAACTTTCAAGTACCTAGGAGAAGCAATGCAGATTACAGGAAGAAATAAGGTATCTAATGAAGAGAGAAGAAGGAAACTAGAGAAGGCCTACAAACTGACTTGGAATCACTACAATAAGAAAGCTATCTCACGAAAGGCCAAGCTACGACGCTACGAGACGGTGGTGCTACCAGAAGCACTATATGCAGTTGAGACCACAGTAGTACAAGGACAAACACGAATCAGAGTAGACGGAACGAAAAATTATAAGGGAAATATTCGGGGTGACACAAAGACAGGGTATGGATAAAGCAGCCAGCTGAAGAACTTTACGAACACACACAGAAAAGAAGAGACCAAATCGATAAACGAAGACTACAGTTTTACGGACACCTCAGCAGAATGCCACCATTTAGGATAACGAGACTGATCTTGGTTAGCACAAGAAAAAACAACAAATGGATGAATGAAGTAAGAAATGACATGGAACAAATCAGCATCACACAGGAAACAATACAAAACAAAACAGTCCTTAAGAACCTGATCAGAAGAAACAAACTACAAGCGGCAGCACACAACAAACGAACACAATGGACCGAACAGAGACGATAACAACACAGCCAGAGGATAAAGGAACTCTGGGAGAACAGGAAAAAAGAGAAGCCGAAGAGAACACAGGGCCTAAGCAGGAACACAGGACACGGACGAGGGAAGTCTGGGCAGAACGTGAAGAGAAAACTACAGGGAAATGGACAGGAAGTTTAGTCTAAATGCGCTCTTCACGCGCATAGCACTAACAATAATAATAATGATAACAAATATGGCGAAGGAGGTACCAATATAGATTAAATTCAACACTCCTTAAAATTCCTAGCTTTCACAAGTTATCACATTATCGCCTGCTGGTGCAATAACACAAACATACGCATGGACCACCTTGCCTTCCACAAAGATCAAGTTATAATTTATTCCTTTCACGGAACCTATTACAGCGAGTACTCTTACGCTTGCATGTGGCCTAGAATACAAATCACAATTAGTAACACTGATCGATGGTCATGCGCTCAAACACTCGTAGGCGCGTTAATATACCAGGTCGAATTCCATATAACACAGAACACTTAGCTCCACTCATGTGTGAAGCAGCCGTGACTTGGGGATTCCAGCCATGACGTTATTGCCTCCAACCCATACGGGCGATCTTCGAGGTACTGTAAACCTTAAGTTTGCAGCGTAAGCCGGGAACTGGGGCGATCGGGTTACACGCGTCGTCCGCCTGTCTACGCGCCGTCCGCTGCTACCAGTTCTTAAGCTAGCCGGTCAGTCTTGCCGCCGATCGATTTAACCTTACGTCGCTTCTAGAGACAGCCGAAGTCCCTCAAAGGCCACAACTTGCCAGCCACGTGCCCCTCAGCCAACCAGGCACACACCTCGATGAAAGATCTTGGATCGCGACACACGATCGAATCGATATCGGCAACTTTAGTAGTTAGTGGTACCAGTGGGATACCATATCACCAAGATTAGAGCTGCGGCCCCTCAATATGAGTTCCTACCTGAAACAGTCTTTAACCGATTTCAGTAGGTAAACTACAGGACTACAGAACTACAGGAAACTCTTTTACGACTCTTTTCAGCTAACGTATCTTAGTAGCTTACAAGCCCTTGTTGCGTGGTGGTCAAAACGTATTAGGAAAAATCCCGGACTAAAACGGAAATATAACCACCAGTTCCGCCACAATAGTCATATACAGGGTGAATTACCTAAAACTTGCACTACAAATTTTGCGGAAACGGAAAAATGCTATTAGTGTGAGGTTTTCACACAATGGATTGGTAGCCAGGGGCTCCTGTTGTTAGCCAATGAAAAGATTGTAATAATACTTAGAAAGCGAATTTTTTTAGCAAAAAAAAAAAAAACACTTTTTAAAAGGAAAAATGCCTATTGACATCAATAAGCTAGAAGAAGGGTAAATTAGACCTTCAGTGGTGTCTGTTATACGTTTCTAGTGCCACTGTTTTTGAAAAGTTACCGCACCTACAGTTGTACATTACCTGTGGTAGCACACACAAGTGCATACACTAGTTATCTCAATTTCATCAGTAACGAGACAATTGATCATCATAGGTTGTGTTCAAAACGACCACCAGCAGTGGCAATACGAGCTTCCAGTCTGGTATGCAACGGTTACTGCACACGCAGCGGAGATATCCGAGCAAGATTCAGTAATACGTGATCGCATATCATGGTGTAGTTGGTATGTCCTTGTAGACAGCGTCTTTCAGGTTTCCTCACAGAAAAAAATTCTACAGGAATCAAATCGGGGAAACGGACTGGCCAAGGTACAGATCCTGTGCATCCAATCCAACGATTTGGAAACAGTTCGCAAAGACATACTGTAGTACTTCATGCACTATTGTCCGGACAGCCATCATGTTGGTACCACAGATTCCTCCTACTCTGCAGGAGAACATCTGCTACCATCCGTGGAAGACGGTCTCTCGGGCGGCTGCTGTACATAGGCGCGTTCAGTGCTCCGTCAGTAAAAAACGAACGTGTGAGCTGATGGTTCACTATCCCGCACCACACGTTTTCACTCCGTGGACGCTGATGTTCCACATGACGAAGCCAATGGGCATTGTCAACAGACCAATAGTGCATGTTTGTGAAGTTTTCCTGGTCATGATTGGTAAATTTGGCATCATCAGTAAACAAAATGCTCCCTCAGTAAAAAACGAACGTATGAGCTGATGGTTCACTATCCCGCACCACACGTTTTCACTCCGTGGACGCTGACGTTCCACATGACGAATCCAATGGGGATTGTCAACAGACCAATAGTGCATATTTGTGAAGTCTTCCTGGTCATGATTGGTAAATTTGGCTTCATTACTAAACAATATACGTGATACATCTGGAGTATCTAGTCCTAATGGCCAAGTACAGAAGTTAACATGATTCTCATAATCCTTTCCACGTAGCTCTTGTTCGAGAGAGATGTGATAGAGACGGAGCCTTTGTCGATGGAGAATGCATAAGACACTTGCCTGACTCATGCCATTTCCTCGTGCGATTGCGCGGGAGCTAAAGTGATTAATGTCCCTGTCTTCCGTCGTTACTTGTTTCCTTCTGTTACATAGTCTAGGTGTTAGGCTACCACTTTCACGTTTAGATTGAAGAGATTGATAAGTAACTGCCGAAATTGTTTACATCTATTTGGATATCTTATCGCATACACCGTAATAGAAAGAGCTGTATTCTTCCTATTCTCTCCATACTATGGGCCTGTCAACTTTTCCTGCTTTGATGAACCCCAAATCCCATCGTCCACTCACCTACTCCTTGGACAGTCACACACTAACTGTCTAGCAAGTCGCAATACATTCAAAGAAAACACAACCACACAATAAGCAAAACGTAACAACATTGTCTCCCCCATGAACCCTGGACCTTGTCGTTGGTGGGAAGGCTTGCGTGCCTCAGCGATACAGATAGCCGTACCGTAGGTGCAACCACAACGGAGGGGTATCTGTTGAGAGGCCAGACAAACGTGTGGTTCCTGAAGAGGGGCAGCAGCCTTTTCAGTAGTTGCAAGGGCAACAGTCTGGATGATTGACTGATCTGGCCTTGTAACAATAACCAAAACGGCCTTGCTGTGCTGGTACAGCGAACGGCTAAAGGCAAGGGGAAACTACGGCCGTAATGATTAAATGATGATGGCGTCCTCTTGTGTAAAATATTCTGGAGGTAAAATAGTGACCCATTCGGATCTCCGGGCTGGGACTACTCAAGAGGATGTCGTTATGAGGAGAAAGAAAACTGGCGTTCTACGGATCGGAGCGTGGAATGTCAGATCCCTTAATCGGGAAGGTAGGTTAGAAAATTTAAAAAGGGAAATGGATAGGTTAAAGTTAGATATAGTGGGAATTAGTGAAGTTCGGTGGCAGGAGGAACAAGACTTCTGGTCAGGTGACTACAGGGTTATAAACACAAAATCAAATAGGGGTAATGCAGGAGTAGGTTTAATAATGAATAGGAAAATAGGAATGCGGGTAAGCTACTACAAACAGCATAGTGAACGCATTATTGTGGCCAAGATAGATACGAAGCCCACACCTACTACAGTAGTACAAGTTAATATGCCAACTAGCTCTGCAGATGACGAAGAAATTGAAGAAATGTATGATTAAATGAAATAAATTATTAAGATAGTGAAGGGAGATGAAAATTTAATAGTCGTGGGTGATTGGAAATCGGTAGTAGGAAAAGGGAGAGAGGGAAACGTAGTAGGTGAATATGGACTGGGGCAAAAAAATGAAAGACGAAGCCGCCTGGTAGAATTTTGCACAGAGCACAACTTAATCATAGGTAACACTTGGTTCAAGAATCATAAAAGAAGGCTGTATACATGGAAGAATCCTGGAGATAAAAATCGTAGAGGGAGACCAAGAGATGACTACACTAAACAGATTCAGAAGGATGTGGGTTGCAGTGGGTACTGTTAGATGAAGAAGCTTGCACAGGATAGAGTAGCATGGAGAGCTGCATCAAACCAGTACCAGGACTGAAGACCACAACAACAACAATGTAGTGATCATGGGTTTACTTGTGATCCGATTCCTAAATTTTCTGTATTGCCCAAGTAATCGGTGGTCCTTTATTACCTGGAATTAAACTGTGCTCGACATCAGAATGCAGCGAAAATGGCAAGTCAGATTACAGAGAGAGAGAAGTTTAGCAGAATGGTTTTATTCGTCATTCTTTTAAATTGCTGAGTAAAAGGTACGCGCTAGGAAGATATAATCCCTGCAACATCATGACAAGATATAAAAGTTAAAATAGTTTCACTTAGAAGTGGGATTGGAGACTTTCTTGAGAAAAAAAGAAAAAAAAAATATTTTTTTGCATTAGCGTAAATTTAGAAAACTATGAGGTTGTATACTGTAGAGGACATACATTGCCTGACATGAAAAGTGAAGCACCCAGAAGTCATGGTAGGATGTCAATGTGACTTCGTACACCTACACACCACCTGGATAGTAAATGGTTAGAGTTACAGTTGTCGTTGACAGTTAATACGGCCACCAGATTGTATTAGTGCCTTTCATGTTCAGAGTTTTTATCAGGCCTGGAATGGCATACAGGGTGAAAATTAATAAAACCGACAAACTGCAGGGAGGGATCCCTGACCAGAAATGGAGGAAAAAACGTCCATGACCAAGTGGCCGGAAATGCTTCGTTGGCACGGTAGATAGCGCTGACGAATAAAGGTTCCTCTCACCATGAGATGCGTGTTCCTTGTGTGTTTCATGCTGTTTGATTGACACAGCTTACTGTAAGCTGCAGATTGGTCCGATATTCATTTAGGGAACAAGCGCAGATGGGGTTTGTATATGGCCAAGCAGATGGAAACGATCAAGAGGCAGCACGGCTATACCAAAACAAATACCCTCACCGACATCGAGCACACTGCACAACATTTGAAGTCATCTTTGGACGTTTTTGCGATCATGGGTCCTCTCAGAGGAACATGCAGGGCGTTACGACAGTGTGTACACCAAATTTGGGGGACCGGGTTCTACAAAATACTGAGACGAACTGTAATACAAGCGCCATACAAGCTTAACAACCGGTTGCTGATGTGCAGACCCTTCCGGCTAACATTGTGTAAGCCGAAGTACGATTATATGCATCCTGCATGACAACCACTACTATCACGATCACTTACAATGAGTGCAACAATTATCGGCAGCGGATTTCCCTCTATGGGAAGGATTTTGTGGATGGTTTCAACACCAAATCACAATTAAGAGATTTCCGTCATCAGTTCTCTTTACCGACGAAGCAGCATTTACCGGAACTGGCATCATCAATCTGCATAATCGTCGACTATAGGCTGCAGAAAATCCTCGGGGAATGGTTTGGGCGTCTAATCACAACGGTTTAGCATCTAGGTGTGGGCAGGGATTCTTGGCGACCACGTACTTGGAACGGTTATTATTCCATAACGCCTCTGTGGAGGAACGCACCTGCAATTCCTGCGGAATCTTCTGCCTGTGCTGCTTGATAAATGACTTTACAAATACGACAAATTTTGTGGTTTATTCATGATGGATTTCCAACCCACCTCCGCATTACAGTTCGCAGACTCAACAACATTTTCCCCGGACGTTGGATAGGACGCGGAGGACCTGTGGCATGGTCACACGACTTAAAAATCCTGGATTTTTACTTCTGGGGGTATCTGGAAAGCGTTGTGTATGCTGAAAAGGTTCCTGATGAGCAGACCCTTCAAAAGCGTTTTCCCTAGGCCTACGACGCTATTTTGACAGAGACCGGAACGTGCAAGAGACTGCGACACTCCACGATGCGACGTGTGAACGCGTGAAATCAATTCCCCGGAGGCCACTTTGAACATCTGTTGAGACGTAGTTGCAATGCAGCTCTGTACTGTGTCCTCATGTGTTTCCTCTCAAATTTCAATATCTGGATGTCATTTTGCAACAGGAGAATGCTCGTCCACACATAGGACGTGACTCTATGAACTGTCTGCATTATGTTGACATGGTAGTTTCAACAGTTAGGAGGCAGCTTGCCTCAGGAGAAAATATAACGGCTTTATGACACTGTTCCCAACCGGATCAGTGCATGCTTCCGGGCCAGAGGAAATGCGGCGTCGTACTGATAAGGGAGCTCATACTGCCATGTTCTTTGCAAATTTGACTCGAGAGTATAATCACCAAAACAACATCACTTGCCTTCTCAATCGGCATAGTTTCATTTCGTTTCATCTTTCTTCTGGGATGTTCACTTTTTTTGTCAGGCAGTTCATAATGCGTGTTTCAGTCTTTGCGAAAAATGTCTATCGGTATTCTGTCACGTGATGGACAACAAATTTTGCTAGAAACAAAATGTTCGCTGAAACTTCCTGTCGACACTAGACCTCATAGGAGACTGTTTATGGTCCTGAGAAGCGGCAAGGCTGCACTCTTAGACGTTGTCATGCAATGTGTGTTGCCCATCATCCAGACATCTTCTTCACATAAAAAGTACTTGACCGAGCAAAACTGAATTTCCTGATCCGCTTCTAAACTTTCTTTCTCCACTCAAAAATACTCATTATTATGATTTTCTTTTTGAATGTCACCGTACCAATTTACTGTCGTGGGTAGTATTCTGCATCTTTGATTAAGCAGACCCTGCTCTTTCGATGAATCCCGTTGTCCCAGGGCCGACGGATACTTACGGATGCCTAGCGTCGCTGGGATATTCAGCGATTGTTTTATGTTTCTTTCTCTTAACGTGATCCATCGCCTCTAGAAGCTTTATCACAAAGACTTTGAGACACCCTGTGTATAACCTCTGAAAAAAAACAAAGAATGAAATTCCAAACATAAGGTCATGATTCTACAAGGTATCTTTTATCGTCTTTCATGAAATGAAAAGAAACACGAGAACCACAGAACCATTCTCCATTCACAACAGAGCCAATAAAAATGAGGATGCCAAAGTTTTTAACCTCAAAACTATGACTGCAAGACATGGAAATCTTTCAATAAAACATCCGGTGTATTGTAGATTGATCTCATTGCCGTAACCAGGAAAAAAAAAGAAATAAAATAAAAACGGAATCAGGAGAGGATTATTCGAGTGATATCGCCACTTAGCCGAAATGATGGGAAAATTTCAACGGAAAACGGAGAAGAGTAACCCACGTTTTCTTGACTGATTCTGAATACCAAGAAATCGAACAGAGGAAAGTCACTGAAGAAATCTGCGGTGGGTACCAAAAACAGGCCACAAATCGCCAACACACTGAAGCAACCGATATAACTAGGTCAACCCCAGAGAGAGAGGGAAAAAAAAAACAGGTGGTGAAAAGTCACTTGCGATCAAGCTGACGAATTTAGGATTAAAGCATGAAATAATTTTAATAGCTATAACACAACATAAACGTTGCAAAAATTTGTAGACGTACGAAATAACGTCTCTAAAATTATTCAACGAGAAAAGCACAACTCTGATAGTAGCTTGCCGAATGAAGGAGAACAAGACTTCGGAGCAAACAACACCCGCAGTCCTTACAAGACCTTGAGAGAAAATGTAGCTGGCTACCAGCCTTGTCGGCTGTTTTCGAACGACCCATTGGATCCATGGGAACAAGTAGAAAAACAACTCCGAAATTGTAGTAAAATATTTCCGTACACTCCTCAGTTACTGTAAAACATCGTCTGAACAATTTTAATTACCAAAACCACCACCAATTCTTGATTCACTTCCACCCTCACATGAAGAAGTAGTGAACATAATTAAATCAATTCAGGGAATGATATCACAAGTCCGTAAAAACAGAGAACATACCAAACGAATCGCAGAACGCTTTGGTACATCCACTCCATAGGAAAGGGGTCTATATAGATCTGTAGAAATACACAGGAACGTTACTTCTTCCTGTAACTTACACAATTCTCTCTAAGGCTTTACTGGACCTACGCGAGTCGTTGGCATAGCCGCAGAAAGGAGAGTATCAGGCGGGATTCAGGGAAGGGAGAGCCTCTATTGAACTGAGCTGAAAATAGTACTACACATCAGACGATGCTGGTACACCACAGTGTCATTTCTTTCCCATTCTGCTGACAGGCAGAAGAATTAGGAGCCAATGGAAAGGCAAGGGTCACCATCCGGAAAAAATTATCGTGAACAGCCTGAAAAGTGGAATTTATGAGAGAAATCTCAGGCTATTTCGGAATTGATAGATGATCCCGAAAAGGAGATGGATTATCACTGCTCTAGTTCAACATTATATTGGAAAAATAAGCAGAGACTGGGGAAAACACGTCATCTGGAAAACAGAAATGAAAAAGAGTTCCCTGTGTAATACTGGCCTTCGTAGGTGTTCTGGCTATAATGATGAACAAGAAAGATGAAACTAAATTGGCACTAGATAAACCTCATGAAGTGTCCTATAAAACTAAACTCCAGATTTCCTAGAAAAAACTCAGTATATGAACTCAAACCCAACAGTAAAACTTCCACTGAAAACAAAATATTGATAAATCCCACTGCTCACTCACTTCCAGTATTTAACAGAAACCAACCAAACAATAGGACTGAACCAACCTCGAAAATAGAAAGAATATTCTAACTGCAAAAGGCGCACAAACCGATATAGATACACTACATCGCAGTTCTAAATTTAGACACTACAATAGGTACTTTTTTAACAGAAACTTTGTATGCGACAGAAACCACAGCAGGTACAGGGATGACGAAAATTCATGACATCAGGCAACAAGGCTGGAAAATTCTTAGAAGAACAAAAAGGGCTGTTCACTGAGACAGAATTTGGGTCAAAGGACTTATTTAGTAATTTCACAGAAACAGACACAAATTTAGGAACAGTCATAACAAGGAAATCTAGCAAGCCTCAAGAAAAGAAACAACACAGGAAAATGGACAAATTAAAATAAGAAATGAAACGGAATTTAAGGGATAGGGTAAAGGTGGCAAGCCACTCTCACCCTTTAACTACTCTGTCGGCCAGATTAATATTCATTATTTAGGTCATGATCTCAGTGTTCCCCAATACTACATTTGGTATGTGTGGCTTATGACTATCTTACATGAGAAAATTGTGAGCAAAATGTTCTTATACCTGCATAGGTAGCCAGTAAACAACTCGTACGCAAGGGGCAATAGTGGAGGTGTTGGAGAACTGGGAGAAAAATGGATTGTGGATCATACATCTTGTTTCCAGCAACATGGCTGTGTGAGCGATTCAGGGAAACCGCTCTGTGAATTATACCTGCAGAGGAACCTTGGGCTGTGGCATTCCACTCTTCCCACTTACGGCTGGAGCAGGAGGGTGCCCACTCGCAAAATATTTTACCTGGGTCAGACAAATGTCTGTCACAAAGGTGGCCAGATGGTGGAAAGAGGTTGGAGGAAGCCATTTAACAGAGACTGCTGTAATCTGAGCTTTTGTGCAAAGACAGGTTAGTCATAAAATTATAAGCACTCTCATATTACGAGCTGTTACAATTCGATCAGAGTGGCTGATGCACATTATTAACTGAGGCAACACTGTAACTCTGCCGACGCCAAGAAGTCACCAATTTCTGTTAGCAAGCGGATTGTCTGGGAAGTTTAACAGGCTTCTTTCAGAAATTGCAAATGGTCGGCCTGGAAAGATTAGATCTCTTCATAAATGAGGGACTTCAGTCCCGTCTATGTAGACGTTTTTGCCAAAACGTGGCCATGCTTACTGATAGAACGACGCCTCCCAAGACTAAAATCTTCAATTCTCAGACAAGAGAGATTTTGAGTCGCTGATTGGCCACCCTCAGAATACGCTTGCTCCACCAGCGTGGGAACTCTGATGCCGTGTCTGTATTGGCTACCAGGCCAGCAGAAGACTCAAGAGGGGAGATTCTATGACTGGAGGATCGTCCATTTGTACAACGTGGAGGTGGTTTTTTTCTGCTAATTCGGCTCCTCTATGAGGCTAGGTGGAAGGTGATTGTGATTATTTTCCTTCTTCATCTTCTGACCCTCTCTTGGTGGAGAACTTCAGGTCTTTCCCTAGTGGATGAGACGTGTGGTATGGAACTTGTGGTAAACTAAGAGCCAGTGGCAGTTTCCAACTGTACCGACAGTGGAACTGCGTATCATCTCGGACATATAGTGTGTCATGAGGGTGAATTTATTCATCCTGAGTCGTCCGTCTGATGTTTCACAATTCCAGCACGTGCCCTCATGCCTGTGAGTCAAATTGGTTGGCCAGACCAGCGAATGGCTGCACCTTACATTGAAATCTGTCAGGATTCAGGTCTCTGATAGAGAAGTTTCCCGTGTTCTAATAATCACAACGCTGGTCTGTGTAGTTTGCAAATTTTCGTGGTCGCGTCAGAACATTACAGGGCTGTCGCGCTCTACCCCTCGCCCAAATCGTGCCGTTTTCTCTTGCCGTCTAAATCGAGGTGAAAGGATAAAGTATTGCTGCACCAGTGTGGGGTTGTTAAATGATATTACAGCTCTCTATTCTCCGTGAAGCATAGCTTGTGATGTACCTGGTCGTGGTTGATTCCATTTGAACAGAATTTGACCTTACAGTGCATTTATGTGTGATTGCGTTGTAAAAGGAATTAATTTGAGGGAGAAGGAGTATAGTTTCCATCCGCATGAATGCTTTGCGAATCAAGCACCGTTTCTTTCCTGAATTATGTTTGTCACCTATTTTGTAAGATTGATATTGTAGCTGTAAAAGGACGAATAAAAACTTGTCATTATTTTTGTAAACCTAAATACACCACTGTTTTCATTCATACTCCCCCAGCCATTCACTGTTTTTATTTTGTTATGGTGACACATGGATACATCAGCAATTCAGAATGAACTAAATTAGTCAATTTGATGATTATTTTGAGTTCTGAAAGTGACCGGAGACTAAGGCAACAAAAGTGCCTGAGTAAATTCAGTAATTTCATATATGAAAATTATGGATGTAGTTCACGATTTGAAGACTGTTTGGAAGATTATACTTTTCTACATGTAAAGATAATAACATTTAGCATCATTTGGACATATTTACGATAAGGCAAGCGACCTCTTGCAGAGGTATTGATAAGAAAAGAGGAAAAGAAAGGGAACCTGATAGAAAAGAATAGCAAAAAGATAAACAACTGGTTTCGAGAAACACAGTAACTGAAGCCAAAGTACACTATATGATCAAAACTATCCAGAAATCCTCAGAAACATACGTTTGTCACAGTAGGTGCATTGTGCTACCACCTACTACCGGGTACTCCATATCAGCGACCTCAGTTGTCATTAGGCATCGCGAGAGAGCAGAATGGGTTGCTCCAAGGAACTCACGGACTTCGACAGTGGTCAGGGTGACTGAGTGTGACTTGTGTCGTAGGTCTGTACGCGAGGTTTACACACTCCTAAACATCCCTAGGTCCACTGTTTCCGATGTGATAGTGAAGTGGAAACGTGAAGGGACACGTACAGCACAAAAGCGTACAGGCCGATCTCGTCTGTTGACTGATAGAGACCGCCGGCAGTTGATAAGCGTAGTAATGTGTAATATGCATACATCTATCCAGACCTCCACACAGGAATTTCAAACTGCATCGGGATCCACTGCGCGTACTATGACAGTTAGGCGGAAGGTGAGACAACTTGGATTTCATGGTCGAGCGGCTGCTCATAAGCCACACATCAATTGCCAAACGATGCCTCGCTTTGCGCTTTCTTTCATATATTCATGATAATTTTGTTCTGGAGTTTCTAATCTCCAAAGATGTCAATCATCTTGTTCACAGAACCGCACACTTACTTTAATAGTTTGATGAACAGACGTGCTATCGCACGTCGACTGGCCCGCTTTATCAGTCTTAATCCCGTATAGAATACCTAGAACTATCGAGAATAGCGAAGGAAACCTAACAATCAACATCACATTTCGTGGCTCTGCGGGGTCTAATCCTCAACGAGTCACTTCAGTTGGTTACGGCATTCCTGATAAAGATGATGGTCTCCCTTTCTAGCTGAAATGAAGTCATTTTCGTGGTTGAAGACGATGTTACCACAATATCTCCTGCAGGGCGACTACATTTTTTTCCGGTGTGGTTATCTGTCCAATAATCTCAACGTTGACAATACACTAAGAAACAAACAACCTTGAGGGGGTTCATTCTAACTTCAGGTAGCTAAATATCTCGAAAACCATGCAACCCGGCCGGGGTGGCCGAGTGGTTCTAGGCGCTACAATCTGGAATCGCGCGACCGCTACGGCCGCAGGGTCGAATTCTGCCTCGGGCATGGATGTGTGTGATGTCCTTAGGTTTAAGTAGTTCTAAGTTCTAGGGGACTGATGACCTCAGAAGTTCAGTCCCTTAGTGCTCAGAGACATTTTTGAAAACCATACAGCGAATGAAAACAATGTTCTAGGTGAAAACCTAATATTAGTAAAGGGGACATTTGTCTTCGCTGCAGCTGGCTACCTCTTAACCACTCCTCCCGAGTGGAAGGTGTTCACTTTGCAATGTCAAATGGGAATACCTTCGTTTATATCGCATATTCCAATTCTACGCCAAAATGGCTTTACCGAAACCATTGTTTCCATTCGTGGTAGATGGCGCTGTAATAGATAGATATCAAGTGTGCCTGTTCTGGCAGTTAAGAACCGACGCCATTGTCTCTATATGTCATTTACAATGTAAATGTAACCCTTTGTGATCTAACGGTTGATATTGAAGTTCAGACGTTACCTGAGTGTTGCACAGTGCAAATGATATGAATAGCTTATTACATTTCTGGCAAATAAGCTACTTGTACGATAACGCAGTTACCATCGGAATGCTTGATTTCTATGGCGCCTTCCATCCCCGCCCATGGGTAACTGATTTCGGCGCGTGTTTCTATACAGCCGTCTTCATTTTCACGCTGGACGCTACCCGACTACTAGCGCAAACCACAACTATGGTAATAACGTAAAATGTCCATGAAGTGATACTGATAGGGGCACCAGCCACGGACTGTCACCGCAGCCGAACACCCCAATGGTGAGAGGCTAGGGGACTCACCGAAATCTAGCATACCGATGGGACTAGAAAACTATTACACCAAAGTCGGCGTTCGTGGAACATGCCAAACGGACTTCTACGTCTACATCTACATGCCTACTCTGCAATTCACATTTAAGTGCTTGGCAGAGAGTTCATCGAACCACAATCATACTATCTGTTCCTGGGTTCGATTCCCGGGGGGTCAGGGATTTTCTCTGCCTTATGATGGCTGGGTGTTGTGTGATGTCCTTAGGTTAGTTAGGTTTAAGTAGTTCTAAGTTCTAGGGGACTGATGACCATCGATGTTAAGTCCCATAGTGCTCAGAGCCATTTGAACCATCATACTATCTCTCTACCATTCCACTCCCTAACAGCGCGCGGGAAAAACGAACATCTAAACCTTTCTGTTCGAGTTCTGATTTCTCGTATTTTGTTTTGATGATCATTCCTACCTATGTAGGTTGGGCTCAACAAAATATTTTCAAATTCGGAAGAGAAAGTTGGTGACTGAAATTTCGTAAAAAGATCTCGCCGCGATGAAAAACGTCTTTGCTGTAATGACTTCCATCCCAATTCGCGTATCATATCTGCCACACTCTCTCCCCTATTACGTGATAATACAAAACGAGCTGCCCTTTTTTGCACCCTTTCGATGTTCTCCGTCAATCCCACCTGGTAAGGATCCCCCACCGCGCAGCAATATTCTAACAGAGGACGAACGAGTGAAGTGTAAGCTGTCTCTCTAGTGGACTTGTTGCATCTTCTAAGTGTCCTGCCAATGAAACGCAACCTTTGGCTCGCCTTCCCCACAATATTATCTATGTGGTCTTTCCAACTGAAATTGTTCGTAATTTTAACACCCAAGTACTTAGTTGAATTGAAAGCCTTGAGGATTGTACTATTTATGGAGTAATCGAATTCCAACGGATTTATTTTGGAACTCATGTGGATCACCTCACACTTTTCGTTATTTAGCGTCAACTGCCACCTGCCACACCACATAGCAATCTTTTCTAAATCGCTTTGCAACTGATACTGGTCTTCGGATGACCTTACTAGACGGTAAATTACAGTATCATCTGCGAACAACCTAAGAGAACTGCTCATATTGTCACCCAGGTCATTTATATAGATCAGGAACAGCAGAGGTCCCAGGACGCTTCCCTGGGGAACACCTGATATCAGTCCAGTTTTACTCGAAGATTTGCCGTCTGTTACTACGAACTGCGACCTTCCCGACAGGAAATCACGAATCCAGTCGCACAACTGAGACGATACCCCATAGGCCTGCAGCTTGATTAGAAGTCGCTTGTGAGGAACGATGTCAAAAGCTTTCCGGAAATCTAGAAATACGGAATCAACTTGAGATCCCCTGTCGATAGCGGCCATTACTACGTGCGAATAAAGAGCTAGCTGCGTTGCACAAGAGCGATGTTTTCTGAAACCATGCTGATTACGTATCAATAGATCGTTTCCTTCGAGGTGATTCATAATGTCTGAATACAGTATATGCTCCAAAACCCTACTGCAAACCGCCATCAATGATATAGGTCTGTAGTTAGATGGATTACTCCTACTACCCATCTTAAACACTGGTACGACCTGCGCAATTTTCCAATCTGTAGGTACAGATCTGTCGGTGAGCGAACGGTTGTATATGAGTGCTAAGTAGGGAGCTATAGTATCAGCGTAAGCTGAAAGGAACCTAATCGGTATACAATCTGAACCTGAAGACTTGCCCGTATAAAGCGATTTGAGTTGCTTCGCAACCCCTAAGGTATCAACTTCTAAGAAACTCATGCCAGCAGCTGATCGTGTTTCAAATTCTGGAATATTCCATTCGTCTTCCTTGGTGAAGGAATTTCGGAAAACTGCGTTCAATAACTCCGCTTTAGCGGCACAGTCGTCGGTAACAGTACCATCGGCACTGCGCAGCGAAGGTATTGACTGCGTCTTGCCGCTCGTGTACTTTACATACGACCAGAAATTCTTCGGATTTTCTACCAAATTTCGAGACAATGTTTCGTTGTGGAACCTATTAAAGGCATCTCGCATCGAAGTACGTGCCAAATTTCGCACGTCTGTAAATTTTAGCCCATCTTCGGGATTTCGCGTTCTTCTGAACTTCGCATGCTTTTTCCGTTGCCTCTGCAACAGCGTTTGGACCTTTTTTGTGTACCACGGGGGATCCGTTCCATCTCTTACCAATTTATGAGGTATGAATCTCTCAATTGCTGTTGCTACTATATCTTTGACTTTGAGGTACATCTCGTCTACATAAGGCTTCTAGTGACACTTTATTCGCTTCTTTAAATAAAATTATTTTGCGTTTGTTTGTGGTGGATTTGGAAGAAACGGTATTGAGCCTAGCTACAACGATCTTGTGATCACTAATCCCTGCATCAGTCATGATGCTCTCTATCAGCTCTGGATTGTTTGTGGCTAAGAGGTCAAGTATGTTTTCACAACCATTTACAATTCGCGTGGGTTCGTGAACTAACTGCTCGAAATAATTTTCGGAGAAAGCATTTAGGACTATCTCGGAAGATGTTTTCTGCCTACCACCGGTTATGAACAAGTATTTTTGCCAACATATCGAGGGAAGGTTGAAGTCCCCACCAACTATAACCGTATGAGTGGGGTACTTACACTCCTGGAAATGGAAAAAAGAACACATTGACACCGGTGTGTCAGACCCACCATACTTGCTCCGGACACTGCGAGAGGGCGGTACAAGCAATGATCACACGCACGGCACAGTGGACACACCAGCAACCGCGGTGTTGGCCGTCGAATGGCGCTAGCTGCGCAGCATTTGTGCACCGCCGCCGTCAGTGTCAGCCAGTTTGCCGTGGCATACGGAGCTCCATCGCAGTCTTTAACACTGGTAGCATGCCGCGACAGCGTGGACGTGAACCGTATGTGCAGTTGACGGACTTTGAGCGAGGGTGTATAGTGGGCATGCGGGAGGCTGGGCTACGGTCCCGCACACCGTTAGGCCGTCTTCCGCTCACACCCCAACATCGTGCAGCCTGCCTCCAGTGGTGTCGCGACAGGCGTGAATGGAGAGACGAATGGAGACGTGTCGTCTTCAGCGATGAGAGTCGCTTCTGCCTTGGTGCCAATGATGGTCGTATGCGTGTTTGGCGCCGTGCAGGTGAGCGCCACAATCAGGACTGCATACGACCGAGGCACACAGGGCCAACACCCGGCATCATGGTGTGGGGAGCGATCTCCTACATTGGCCGTACACCTCTGGTGATCGTCGAGAGGACACTGAATAGTGCTCGGTACATCCAAACCGTCATCGAACCCATCCTTCTACCATTCCTAGACCGGCAAGGGAACTTGCTGTTCCAACAGGACAATGCACGTCCGCATGTATCCCGTGCCACCCAACGTGCTCTAGAAGGTGTAAGTCAACTACCCTGGCCAGCAAGATCTCCGGATCTGTCCCCCATTTAGCATGTTTGGGACTGGATGAATCTTCGTCTCAAGCGGTCTGCACGTCCAGCACGAACGCTGGTACAACTGAGGCGCCAGTTGGAAATGGCATGGCAAGCCGTTCCACAGGACTACATCCAGCATCTCTACGATCGTCTCCATGGGAGAATAGCAGCCTGCATTGCTGCGAAAGGTGGATATACACTGTACTAGTGCCGACATTGTGCATGCTCTGTTGCCTGTGTCTATGTGCCTGTGGTTCTGTCAGTGTGATCATGTGATGTATCTGACCCCAGGAATGTGTCAATAAAGTTTCCCCTTCCTGGGACAATGAATTCACGGTGTTCTTATTTCAATTTCCTGGAGTGTATTTGTTACGAGACTCAAATTTTCTCTAAACTGTTCCGCAACTATATCATCGGAGTCTGGGGGTCGGTAGAAGGAGCCAATTATTAACTTAATTCGGCTGTTAAGTATAACCTCCACCCACACCAATTCGCATGAGTATCTGCTTCTACTTCACTACAAGATAAACCACTACTGACAGACACAAACACTCCACCACCAATTCTGCCTAATCTATCTTTCCTAAACACCGTCTGAGACCTCGTAAAAATTTCTGCAGAACTTATTTCAGGCTTTAGCCAGATTTCTGTACCTATAACGATTTCAGCTTCTGCGCTTTCTATTAGCGCTTGAAGCTCAGGGACGTTCCCCACCACAACTACAACAATTTACAATTACAATTCCGACTGTTCCTTGATCCAAGCACATCCTGTATTTAACATGCACCCTTTGAGATTGCAGTCCACCCCGTACTTTCCCGAGGCCTTCTAACCTATAAAACCGCCCAGTCCACACCACACAGCCTCCGCTACCCTTGCAACCGCCAGCTGAGTGTAGTGAACTCCTGATCTATTCAGCGGAACCCGAAACCCCACCACCCTATGGCGCAAGTCAAGGAATCTGCAGCCAACACGGTCGCAAAACCGTCTGAGCCTCTGATTCAGACCCTCCACCCGGCTCTGCACCAAAGGTCCGCAGTCGGTTCTAAGGAGACACTGAAATGCCTAACCATATTTTACTGTACAATCAAATCAAAAACACTAAAGAAAATTTCGAACATAAATGTCAACCTTTAGAACACAAAAGTTAACATTTACATAGTAAGTGAAATGTGTAATCAAATATGTCGGCTTTAAATGGAAAAATATGCATACTTGATGTTTGTCGATTACATCGCCATCTACCACGAATGGAAAACAATGGTTCGAGTAAACCGTGAGTATTTTTTGGCCCAGAACACGAATATGCAATAAAAATAGAGAGCCCATTTAGAAGTACAAAGTTGTTCCCACCCACGTAGGAGGGGTGTTTAGGCGGTGTCCAACTGCAGCAGAGACAGATGTGTCCTTTACAAATATACTGACGCAAAAATACTGCAGCATCAAAAAATAATAACGCAGAGTAATGAAATTTTAGGGATATGTTTGTCTAGGTAACGTATTTAAATGATTAACACCTCAAGTTCACAGATTAATGTAATTGTGAGATAAGTCGTTGCTGCTGGTACATTAATAACCACTCTAAACGCCAGAATGCTTAACGCAAGCATGGATCAGTGCATGAATTGTGTTTTACAGGTGCCTGATGTCAGTTTGTGGGATGGAGTTCATGCCTGTTACATCTGATAGGTCAGCACAGGGATGGTAAATGCTTGTTGTGGATGAGGTTCGAGTTGCCGTCTGATGACGTCCCGTATGTGCCCGACTGGAGACAGATCTGGTAACAGAGCAGGCCAAGGCAACTTAATGACACACTGTAAAGGATGTTGGGTAGCAACCGCAGTACGTGGGCAGGCGTTGTCCTATTGGAAAACGACCCTTCTAATGCTGCTCATGAATGGCGACACAACAGGTTCAATCATTACGTAGAATCGCAGTCAGGGTGTGTTGGATAAGCACAGAGCGCTTCTGCTGTCGCACTCCAGACCATGACTCCAGATGTAGGTCCAGTATGTCTAGGACGTATATATGTTGGCTGCAGGCCCTCAACTAGCCTCCTTCTTACCAACATACTGACATTAGTGGCACAGAGGCAGAACCAGCTTTCATTAGAAAATGCAAGAGACCTCCACCCTGATCTGACACTACTGAAGTCGCAAATGACGGTGGTTTGGGGTCAGTGGAATGCAGGCTATAGGGCATCTGGCGCGGAGCTGTCCTTGTAGTAAACGGTTTGCAGCAGTTCGATGTCTCACTGTGGTGCCAACTGCTGTTGAAATTTCTGCTGCAAATGCAGTACGACGCGCCAGACCCATACGTCGAACACGATGGTCTTCCTTCTCGGTAGTGAACGCAGCATGTCATTCTCAATGGAGAGAAGTTTTCCGAAGTAAGAGTGATTTCACGTGAGCCGCAGAGGAGTTTCGTAGGACCGTTGCTATTCACAATATACATAAATGACCTTGAGTATAACATCGGAAGTTCACTGAGGCTTTTTGCGGATGATGCTGTGGAATATAGAGAGGATGTAACAATGGAGGATCTGCAACGAATTGACGCATGGTGCAGGGAAAGGCAACTGAATCTCAATGTAGGCAAGTGTGCTGCGAATACATAGAAAGAAAGATCCTTTATCATTTAGCTACAATATAGCAGGTCAGCAACTGGAATCAGTTAACTCCATAAATTATCTGGGAGTAGGCATTAGGAGTGATTTAAAATGAAATGATCATATAAAGTTGATCATCGGTAAAGCAGATGCCAGACTGAGATTCATTGGAAGAATCCTAGGGAAATGCAGTCCGAAAACAAAGGAAGTAGGTTACAGTACACTTGTTCGCCCACTGCTTGAATACTGCCCACCGGTGTGGGATCCGTACCAGATAGGGTTGATAGAAGAGATAGAGAAGATCCAACGGAGAGCAGCACGCGTCGTTACAGAACCATTTAGTAATCGCGAAAGCGTTACGGAGATGATAGATAAACTCCAGAGGAATATTCTGCAAGAGAGACGCTCAGTAGCTCTGCACTAGCTTTTGTTGAAGTTTCGAGAACATACCTTCACCGAAGAGTCAAGCAGTATATTGCTCCCTCCTACGTATATCTCGCGAAGAGACCATGAGGATAAAATCAGAGAGATTAGAGCCCACACAGAGGCATACCGACAATCTTTTTTTCCACGAACAATACGAGACTGGATAGAAAGGAGAAGTGATAGAGGTACTCAAGGTACCCTCCGCCACACACCGTCAGGTGGCTTGCGGAGTATGGATGTAGATGTAGATGTAGACGTAGTGCCACGTGGTCGTTCGGAGCTCGGTCTTTTTGCTACCGAGCATTCTCGTGACTACTGCTGCCAGCAATCATGTACTGTGCCAACATTCCTACCAAGTCTTTCTGCAATGTCAGAGAATTACAAAACCTTGTTCAGACATCAATTCAACATTTCCAATCTCAAAGATAAATAACCCTTAAGACCGTTAGAGCGAGCATGTAAAGCAAACTTGATTTCTGTCCTCACTGCGGCGCAACTTGCGCCGCACTTAGCCGTATCTTTCAGATACAGAAACACGTCTACCAACTTTCGTTTATGTCGAACGACTCCATCTTGGTACTGCGATTTTTTTTCTATAAGCGCATTAACTTTTCACTTAGAACATTTTTAACATATGGTGCATTGTCTTCGAGATATTTAGCTGTCTCAAGGTAAATGGAACTCACTATATTAGTATTTGCAAGACAAATTTCTCAGATCTGATGCAACAACCGTGTCCGCGGCCCCAAGATATTGCTTCCACGCAGTGGAGCCACAGCTGCAGGTCTCCCGTGGGAGCGAGCCCACACTCGCAGCAGCACGGTTTTACGACCACACAATATGAGCGGCCCTGGCCCGCGGCAACGAATTCCCCGCCAGCCGGCGGCCGGCTGTCGTGATGGGGCGAGCCGGCCGCATGAATCACGGCGCTATCGGCTAACAAGCGGCAGATCTGCATACTGTAGTGCGCCAGTGGCGCGCCGCTCTATCGGCCGCCAGATTGATGGCGCGCTGGCGTGACGGCTGTCGCGTGACGCCACCGCCCGCGCCACGGAGGCGAGCCGAGCCGAGCCGAGGTGTGGCGCGGCAGGCGGAGCCGAATCACTTGCAGTGGCTGTCTCACCACTAAAGTGGCGCTCATTTCAGAGAATGAAGGGAGCCAAAGAGTATCAGTAACTGACAGTGGGTCACATCTTACGGTCCTATAGTCTCAATCAAATCGAACACTGTATATGGTGATTCAACTGATCCTGCCTAAGGGTTTTATGCAGCCCGCAACTTCAAAAACGAAGTCGGTAAGTTTCGCATTCTCTCTCTCACTACCCACAGAGCTGCTACCAATAAAGAAAAAAAAGTGAAGAGAAGAAATTTAATGAAGTTAAATTTTCTACTGGAATTCGTTTTCAGTGAGGACGCAGTCTTCGACTTTTTCATTAAAACGTATCTTAAATGTCCTACATACATGTCCTGTTCCTTCTTTCGATAGTACTAATAAATAGTGTGTAGTTAGCGTGAGAATATGAGTATCTCGTGTATGGTTTTTCAAGGAGTTTTTGCAGGTTGCATAAAACCCACACATAGGGGTAACTGATTGGTTGGTTTGTTGGGGAAGGAGACCAGACAGCGTGGTCATCGGTCTCATCGGTGTACGGAAGGATGGGGAAGGAAGTCGGCCGTGCCCTTTCAGAGGAACCATCCCGGCATTTGCCTGCAGTGAAGGGGTAACTGAATCATCGTATATAATGCAGGCGGTCTTGGAAATGTTTCGCCTATTTCCTTTGCGACTTCTTCCTGTCAAATTTGTGGCCCTGTAGGAAGGGAAGAAGATTAGAGTTTAACATCCCATCGAAAGCACATTTGTTACAGATGGAACACAAGTTTGGATTACAAAAGGATGGATCATGAAATCGTCCATGTCCTTACAAAGGAACCATTGAGGCATTTGCCTGGAGCCCTTAAGGGAAATCATGCAAAATCCTAAGTCTGGATGGTGTAATGGTACTTGAATTACGTAACCATTATGGTACCTCACCTGAACCTCTCGATACCAGTAATATTCTACTGTATTTCTGTTAACTACTTAACATATTTCTGAGACAAGGTTCAGATTTGATTTCACTTTTGATACACAGATATGTTTATATTGCAATGATATTATTCTTATGTGTATTCTTTCTTTTGTCACTATGACCTTTGACGTACTTGTAACTCTGATTTTTGGGCGCGTGAGTGATTGTTGGTTAGTTGTTGAGTTGTTAGAGAGTCGGACGTTGAGAAAGTCAAGTCTTGGACGTCATGTTGGAAAGATGCATGTTGTAGTTGGCTATGAAATGTGAGGAAGATGTTTTCAAGTATGTTTTGTATTGGGTGAAGTGATGTTTTGTGTGTTACGTGATATTGCAATAAAAGCAATCAAAAGTAAGTGTAACTTAAATTCCGAGTGCTGATTATTTTTTTACATCACCATTGTCCAGCAAAAGTATAATCTCCAAGAATGGTTTGAGAAGCGCATCTACAAAACTTTTGAATAAAGCAGAATAAAACTTAGGCCTCTTTGCAGCCGAGCTTGGAATCATAATCACCTAGATTTTCAACGATGGAGCCATGATTTTACGACGAGACCAGCGTGGGAAACACCAAAAGATGAGTGCCTAGTTTTTTGATTATTACATTAAATGACTTCATTAACTGTGCTTTGAGTACGGATTGGAATCTGAGGACAGTCGAGTTCCTTTCGAGTTAACAACGGATGCTGCACTGATGTCGAGATCGTTGGAGTATGTCGTGGGTAGTTTGAAATTTAATAGCGTTTACAATTACTTGTACGCCGCTGTTATTTACTGTCTCTCCTTTGACAAGTATCTGGATCATGTTGAACAAGTCTTGAGGCACTTTCGTGATGCAGACTTGACTGTGAAGCCCGAAAAGTGGATTCGGCTGGTAGGGACATACCATTCCTGGGGCACACAGTATCAGGTGAAGGTATCAAGATGGATCCTGAGCGTACCCAAGCAAACCATTCCTTTCCGTCCCTTAAGGATAATAATCAATCGCAAGGTTCATCGTTATGGTGCTTTTTTTAAGGAAATTCGTACCTAATTTCACCCAGATGGCTGAACCGCTGAAACATTTAAGACGAATTGGAATATTGTTTAAACAGACAAGCTTTGCAGGCAGTATTTGAAGCGCTGAAAAGCGCCCTAGCGAGTGTGTCAGTTTTGGCGGTCCCCGACTTTACAAGGCGAATTATTTTACAGGTCGATGCATCGAATTCATGGATGGCGTATTTTTACAAGAAAAAAAGGTGATAGGCGGCCTGTAACTCATGCCTAGAGACCACTGTCAGCAGCCAAGAGGATATATTCTGCGTATTAGATCGAGATTCTTGCCGTTCTGTTTGACCTGTAAAAGTTCAGGTTTTACTTGGAACATAAGGAGTTTAAATTAGAAACCGATAATCAAGCACTTACCTGGGTATTAAAGCGTCCCAGAAAAACAGGGAGGATCGCCCAATGGGCCATGGGAGTTTCGGAGCACATTAAAAGTGCAGAAAATACTATCGCTGACACACTTAGTCGTGTGTTCCAAGAGGAAGAGCGAAACGAAGAAACAAAAATGAGTATCCCGCAGATGGCAGAAGACTATGATTTTGGGAGAAATTCCGGAGCTGTTTGGGGATTTGCAAGAAGAGCGAGAGAAAGATGGCAGGATCAGTTACATTGAGCGACAGATTAAATAAGGAAAATAGGTAGCCGGATGTTGTCTTACAAAGGGGTGGGTACCTTATAGAACAAAGACAAAATAACAAAGATAAGATATATTTGCTGGAGGAGCTTACGCTGCCCTTGTTTAAGTATTTTCATAGTTCCAAATATGAAGGACATTTGGGGATACATAACACTATAACCAAAATAAAATAACATCTGGCTTGGCCCGCTTTGTGTCGTTAGGTCAGAAAGTTGGTCTTTCGAGAGTGCAAGGTGGTGAAGCCAAATCCGAATTCTCGCACTGGACAACTTAGTTCAAATGTGGCTGAACGCCCGCTAGATACATTTTCATTTATTATTTGGATCTTCTGCCTCGCTCCATACAAGGAACTGTATGTTGGTTGTAGTTAGTGACTTCACCAGGTTTACTTGTTTAGTTGCTAAGAAGTGTACTGCGGCTGCTGTAACTATAAAAAATGGAAATACGATATTTGCTACCTTCGGCGCACCTTAAACTCTTGGTAGTGACAACGCGCCAGCATTTGTAGCCAGGGAGTTTAAAAGATTTTGTCCTGGAGGGCAATCTCAGATATTACCACCATATCATGTTACCTGCATCCGTCCTCTGCTGAAAGAGAGAATCGGAATCTGAAGTCATCGTTGATTACACATAATGGAAACTCGCACATGAAATGGGATGAGGCTCTTGACTGGGTCAACTTCGTGGTACACGGGAGTCCATGCACAACATTCCTAAATTGATGTTTACCTTCCCCGTCAATTCCCCGCTATACAATTTGTGGTCAATAAGTGATTTGTCACCGGAGGGTAATAATCCCGATAACATCCGAAAGAATTGGAAAACTGCAAGGAAAGTCTGTCATATGAAGCACCGGAGGGCGGCAGACCGGCACAATAAGGGCAGGTGTCTGGTCTGGTTATCTTGAAGATTGGCAAGGACGTGTATTCGAAAAATTTGTGGGCCTAAAGTAAAGGGCACCCGGTTCCTGGGTGCCTATGAGGTGGTTAAACAGCTATCCCCAGCGAGCTATTCGATCCAAGACCATATTAAAGATAAACACATACTTACTTGAGCCAGCTCAAGGTGTCAGGAAATCAGGGTGATGGGAAGCAGGTTGGTGAATTGTCACTTCGTTCTTAGCCACTCTGGTTCGCTTAAAAGGAAGGAGGACTGAGCCTTGGTGCGGCAGTTCGATTTACATTTACGGAAATATCCTCTTTGCCTCATATATCGACAGTGGTCAAGTCTCGGTTGCGACCAGAAGATGTGTTGGAGGAGAGTAGATGCTCAATAGTGAAACGGAACTTGTTGTCCCGTTCCATATTATTCTCAATGAATTCCGGTACAGGAGAATGATGGCGAGAGTGTTTTTACTCTTCAGAAGTAAATCCGTGGGTAACAAGCAGGAGACAATAGACCAAGCGGTGTTTATTTATTTATTTCGTGTGTGCCACGTTTACTTGCATCCTTTCCCTTATGCGACCTTGGACTGTATGAATGAGATATGTGAAATAGAAGGAACCTTTGGTCAGACGTCGTAACACTTCAGAGTGGAGTGGTTCTGTGGTAGGATAGTACCAACCCCTGAAGGCGAGTCCCCAGCTCGTGGTCTCGCCGTCGCGTTATCGCTTCCCGAGCACGGGGTCCCGAGTTCGATTTTCACCTGTAAAAAGGTGAGAATTTAAGGAGATGGGACCTGGATAAACTGACTAAACCAGAGGTTGTACAGAGTTTCAGGGAGAGCATAAGGGAACAGCTGACAGGAATGGGGGAAAGAAATACAATAGAAGAAGAATGGGTAGGTTTGAGGGATGAAATAGTGAAGGCAGCAGAGGATCAAGTAGGGAAAAAGACGAGGGCTAGTAGAAATCCTTGGGTAACAGAAGAAATACTGAATTTAATTGATGAAAATAGAAAATATAAAAATGCAGTAAATGAAGCAGGCAAAAAGGAATACAAACGTCTCAAAAATGAGATCGACAGGAAGTGCAAAATGGCTTAGCAAGGATGGCCAGTATTTCTAAGTTCTAGGGGTCAGATGACCTCAGATGTTAAGTCCCATAGTGCTCACAGCCATTTTGAACCATTCAGCCAGTAATATGTGTACCACGTTTGGTAGAAATCGAACCAGGTGTTTAGGAGAAGCTTTTTAACCATGGCTTTGCCAGAGTATGCACATATCACATGTATTTCACATGCATTTGACCTATTTCACACATGTTTCTACACATATCTAATTTGCATCTTTAGTGAATTCCTGCAGTTCTAATTTCTCGCAGCTCAACATCTAAGATGTATCTCTTGAACAACGAGTCGTATAATAATATAATTTTGCAAGTAGATTCAGTGGTATATTTTTTATACAGTCTGCAAAATGTGTTGCGAATAGTGAGCAGTAAAGAAGTAATAAATTAAAACGCGTGCGTTATGCGGCAAGTTAGCAGGCATCACAATGTTCATTACTCATATCTCCTGAACCATGTAGCGAACAATGATATAATTTTACAGGTATATCAGGGGGCATATGTGGATACCCTATATGAAACGTGTTGTGAACTGAGTTAGTAGCAGAGAAGTACTAAATTTAAATGTCTGACATGCTGCGGCAGTTGTTCCTCAAAACGTCAAAGGTCAGAACACCTCTAGTTCGAATTTCATCCTCCACACACTGCGGGTTAAGTGCTTCATTGACCCATGAGTACACTTCACGCATTTAATCTTGTGAAAAGCGGCATATCTGGACTCACTGGACCACACGATACACCTCCAATGAGCCACAGTCTATTTACTGCGTTGTTTGGCAACTGGAAACGTTCAGTTATATGTGACGCCATGAGCAATGGTCTTTTGCGAGGTACCGACTCCATGTACGCCGTTCATTCAGTTCCCTCTCAATGTTCGCTAGAAACTGGTTGAGATGGGACTGCAATCAGTGACAGCAGCGATTTCTGCCGGGTTTGAAACTTATGGTGACGGTCAAGGCGTGACATTCGCCCCCGCATCGAACCGTTGTTCATACGTCGTGTTACACGGCTATGAGTGCTCCACCATTCTTTTTGGGCACACTAGACAGTCCACGTTCACATACCAACAAATCGCGCAATTTCTTTTCCTGTTTAGTTATGGGAATTTTCAAGCAAGGCAACTTCTCTCACACCGAAACTTACTGCACTGATTCTATAGAGGTACACGCGACAGCCACATATACAAAATGCGTTCAACAAGTATTGTATCGCATTTTCATTATGAAACCAGGTTGATTTTATTTAGGATTCCAATACACCATCTTATTTCCCACTCGTTTGGCTAAAAAAACACTTTTTCAGCACAAACTGCGTTCAAAGCGTCGGCCTTACGTCTCTCTACTGGGAGGGCCTGTATGCCCTCATGCTACCACTCTACTCGTAAACGTCGGAGGTAACGTCTTGCTGCATCAGTAACCTCCACATCATCCACGTTCTGCTCCCCGCAGAGTGCATTCTTCATTGGACTATAGGGTGGATGAGGAAGAGCAATCTAATGTATTGTGGGGTCCTCTTCGGTGCACAGACTTTGAGGCATTGAGTTGTCATACAGAAGGAGAAGTTTGTTTCCAATTTTCTGGTGACGAACCTGCTGAAGTCGTTTCTTCAGTATCCAGTATTATGGTGACGAGGCATATAGCACAACTAAAACCGACAAGGTATAACTTCCTTCGGAGCTCATACTACACACGACCGTACCATTGAAATGTTGAGCTCCGACTACTTAGACTGCTGTAAGCATTCTATTTCTCCGAAAGATACGCTTCTAAGTAGATTGTTCCGCCATAAGGTAGGACGTTAAACAGAATATCACCTTCAAAGTCCCTGACGGCTCTCACCATTACTTTTGCCGGCCGTGGCTTCGGCTTTGTACATTTTATTCGGAGGACAGGTGATGTGACGCCACTCCATGGACTGCCTTTCTGTTTCTGGGTCGGAGTGATAAACTCCTGTTTCATCGCCTCTGATAATTTTCGACAAAAATTGTCTCAATCAGCCTCGTAACGTGCAAACAATTCCGCACAGATTTTCGTTCGTTGGTCTTTATGGTCCATCGTTATGCGACGAGGGACACAGCAGTCACATACCATTGAGTATCCCAGCTGGTGGTCGAATGTGTCAGCACTGCCAACAGAGACATCAAGTTTTGAACCGAGGTGTTTGGTTTTAATCTGTCCTTCAACTAGAATGAGAGTATCCGCAAATTCCAATATTGCAGGTGTCACAGCTGTGTGCGACCAGCTGGAAAGTTGGAGATCGGTCTATGCGACGTTGTTGTGATAATGACAGACACCTTATCCAAGGATTCACGATGATTTTGTTCAATGCCAGGCTTCCGCAGATATTCTGCAAGCGCTTATGAATATCTGCGATGTTTTGGTTTTCTGCCAAAAGAAACGCAGTTCTCTTTTTGGAAAGCACCTCCGTTACAGATGTTATTTTGAAGGCTACATATAGCGTCACCAACAAGACGAACTTCATGGAACTGTGGAGGCTGAAGCGGGAATGTTCCAAGATGTTCCACGACAAATTCCGCATTTTATGAACCAAAATTAGCAATGATAAGACTTAATGACCGGCGGAGGTAATTTAGGTTAAGTAGTGTGTAAGCTTAGAGACTGATGACCTTACCAGTTAAGTCCCATAAGATTTGACACACATTTGAACATTTGACTTACTGAACGCCGCCCGTACTCCTCTTCAGTGCCAAGACTGACGTCACCTGCAGAGGGAAACACTGACTCCTGCAACCAGCTCTACACCACATAAAGCACTCTATGAAGCGGTGTCTGATGACTTTATGTTTATGTATCACTATGCGGCAACATAATAGACGCATCCTCAGATAGATTTAAAACAGTTTTCAGGAATACTCACCGTTCATTCACGAATTGCACCTCCCAGCAAGTGAACTTCACTTATAGGAGCATTTCATTAATTACACTGTCAACATCACGTATGACCGATAGCGTGTAAGCAGGAGACCCGTACGGATTGTATCAAATGCAGTGGAGCAGCGGAGGGCGCCGTACTCGGTTTCCCACTGGCTCCAGCCACTGGCCGACGGGGCGTGCACTCGAGGCCGTTGCAAAACACTGCGTGCCCGCGCCCTTACTCACACAAAACACGCGAGCACACACAGCCAGCGACGGCGCGTTAGCTAGCATCCCGCCGCTGTGTCGCACAGCGGGTATGCCCTCGCCCTCTGCAATATTAAACCGGCGACTGTCGCTAACTTGCGTGGCTCGGCAAAACCACAGCGGAATTTGCGAGCCGTGGCCGAGTCCACGTACGCGTCGTCCTCATCGCCTGCTTGCATTCATTAAAAAATGTCGCCGGTGGCGAACGATGCACCTCACTCAGGACGGCTGTTACATTAATTAAGCGGACAAAAAGCGAGGTACGTGACGCGCTCCATTCTATAATTAATACTGTGTAGTTCTGCCGGATACGGCATGTGAAGAAAATGTCAAGGGAGAACTGACAAACGATACACGCTACACGCGTCTTGGTGCTATGGATTTTATGGCATTACAGAAACTTCACATTCTAAAACAAGTCCTGACATTTATACATATTTAGCCAATTTATGTGCCTTGTGTCGCCAGTTTGGTACAAAATACCCTCCTACATATCATTTAAAAAATGATTATACTTTTGTTGAACTTACACATCAGTTATAGGTGTTGTGTCTAGTAATCCTGCATACTAGGTTCAATCAAACGGCCGGCCGCGGTGGCCGAGAGGTTCTAGGTGCTGCAGTCCAGAACCTCGTGACTGCTACGGTCGCAGGTTCGAATCCTCCCTGGGCATGGATGTTTGTGATGTCCTTAGGTTAGTTAGGTTTAAGTAGTTCTAAGTTCTAGGGGCCTGATGATCTCAGATGTTAAGTCCCATATTGCTCAGAGCCATTTGAACCATTTGCAACAATCAAACAACTCTTATTAATGAGTTTTATTACAACAAGACAATTACTTAACTTTGATCTGGGTATTCCTGTTGTCCTTTATACATGATCATCCACAAGTGCAATTACACAGGTCGTCGCAAGCAAAGGGCGGCATACAAAAGGGCGTCTTCTTCAGGCTAGACAAACACAAGTAACACTTCTGGTCCTAGCGACCGCTACTAACAAACATCTGTTCAAATGGTTCAAATGGCACTGAGCACTATGGGACTTAACTTCTGTGGTCATCAGTCCCCTAGAACTTAGAACTACTTAAACCTAACTAACCTAAGGACATCACACACATCCATGCCCGAGGCAGGATTCGAACCTGTGACCGTAGCGGTCACGCAGTTCCAGACTGTAGAGCCTAGATCCGCACGGCCACTCCGGCCGGCCAAACATCTGTCAGCTGAAATACACTGCTACGTAGAGAATGCTAATGAAGAGGCTCCATGCGTCGGCTAATGAAGTGACTAACGTTGCAGCTGCTATCGAATTCCCTGCCACCAGGCGGGCGCGGCGCTCATGTCGTCTTCACCTAGGGCCGCTGCTGTCGAGATGTCGTCCTAGAGGGAGGTCAGTCAGGTTGGCTGACCTCTTCTCAGAGCTTTGTCTTTTCTGTCGTACCTGACTGGCGTTCTGCCTCTGAATTTACGCTGTAACAGTACGAATTTATGTACTGGTTCAGATAGAGGAGTGTGTAAGTGTCAATCATAGTTTGTTGTGCTCCCCCCCCCCCCCCCCCCCCCCGCCCCACTTCTACCTCTCCCTCATTCGTAAAATACCATGAATGCCTCCGATTTTAATGACACGAACTGTAAAAACAACAAAATATTTTACGCTACTGGCCTTTGAAATTGCTACACCAAGAAGAAATGAAGATGATAAACGGGTATTTATTGGACAAATATGTTATTCTAGAACTGACATGTGAATACATTTTCACGAAATTTGGGTGCATAAATCCTGAAATCAGTGCCCAGAACAACCACTTCTGGCCATAATAACGGCCTTGATACGCCTGGGCATTGAGTCAAACAGAGCTTGGATGGCGTGTACAGGTACAGCTGCCCATGCAGCTTCAACATGATACCTCAGTTCATCAAGAGTAGTGACTGGCGTATTGTGACGAGCCAGTTGCTCGGCCACCTCTGACCAGACGTTTTCAATTGGTGAGAGATCTTTAGAAAGTACTGGCCAGGGCAGCAGTCGAACATTTTCTGTATCCAGAAAGGCCCGTACAGGACCTGCAACATGCGGTCGTACATTATCCTGCAGAAATGTAGGGTTTCGCAGGGATCGAATGAAGGGTAGAGCCACGGGTCAAAACACATCTGAAATATAACGTCCACTGTTCAGAGTGCCGTCAATGGAAACAACAGGTGACCGAGACGTGTAACCAATGGCACCCCATACCATCTCGCCGGGTGATACGCCAATATGGCGATGACGAATACACGCTTCCAATGTGCGTTCACCGCGATGTCGCCAAATACGCATGTGACCAACATGACGCTGTAAACAGAACCTCGATTCATCCGAAAAAATGACGATTTGCCATTCATACACCCAGGTTCGTCGTTGAGTACACCATCGCAGGCACTCCTGTCTGTGATGCAGCATCAAGGGTAACTGCAGCCATGGTCTCCGAGCTGATAGTCCATGCTGCTGCAAACGTCGTCGAACTGTTGGTGAAGATGGTTATTGCCTTGAAAACGTCCCCATCTGTTGACTCAGGGATCGAAACGTGGCTGCACGATCCGTTGCAGCCATGCGGATAAGATGCCTGTCATCTCGACTGCTAGTGATACGACGCCGTTGGGATCCAGGACGGCATTCCGTATTACCCTCCTGAACCAATCGATTCCATATTCTGCTAACAGTCATCGGATCTCGACCAACGTGAGCAGCAATGTCGCAATACGATAAACTGGAATTGCGGTAGGCTACAATACGACCTTTATCAAAGACGGAAAGGTGATCGTACGCATTTCTCCTCCTTACAACGTTTCACCGGGCAACGCCGGTAAACTGCTGTTTGTGTATGAGAAATCGGTTGGAAACGTGTAGCAATTTTAATGGCAAGTAGTGTAATATTATTTTAATAAAGTGTTTAATTACTATAAAATATATAAAAATTTTCAAACGCAATGATAATAATAAACGGTTTATATCAGTGTGTGGTTCATAGCTGTAACGTTATATCTAAGAATATACAGTTCAGAGAAATAGGGCATTTGATAAACTTTTGTTTTAAAATTTGATAAGTAGATATGTACTACAGTTCATTTAAGAATCATAATATCAAATAGAAGTGATAGGCCTTATACTTCCAACCGCCTATGTGAAACCATTATGTAGGCTATTGAAAATTCCGTATTTGGACCTGGAGTTGGTGTAATTGTGTACCCTTTATGCAGTCTCTGTGAAGCTATCAAATATATCTCTTAGATGTGATTGCCTTACAACTCTGCTAACTTCATGTGTAAGCTTTATATCTGAACTTCTAATGTAGAACATTTATACAGTCTTTTAATTGTACGATATCGTTTATATATTGCACCATGACTGGACTAATCACTGCACATAAAATTTAGCTATCCGCTGCTGTGAGTGAACAACAAGACGATATTTTTTAACATAGTACTCTGAATGCCATAGTAGCTTATGCTGTCGTGGAAGCTAATCTGGATCTGTGCAAAGTAAATAAATACTCATTATTCCCTAAACGCACTAAGCAATGTCTTAACCTAGTGCTAAAAGTGACACATCTTACATGCGTAGCAACGGAAACTTAGCTCTAGTCTGCAGTCCATGCCCTGCCTTGGTTATAATCATCTGCAACAAGATGAACTGCAACATAACACGCTGCTTTTAATGTTACATAATTTTCGCTAGGTGGAATGTCAGTAAGTAAATCGACATTAAATCATTCACTGAAAGTCGGATGATGCAGACTGCAATGTGTGTCCTATAACCGTACTTAAAAACTGGTTCAGGAAAGTGAGATGTGAATGATCAACAAGGAATAACATGGAAACAGTTCTGGTTTGATTGTGTATTAACCTTGAACGATCAACACGAACGTTGGTGTTCGTTACTATCAACAATTACTGTAATATCGAAAAAAAACAGAACGGTCATTTAGTGAACACTTCTGGCAAAAAGCCTTCTTACATTCAGTACTTTAAAAAGATAGGGGCAAAGAGTGATGTGATGCTTTCCTGAGTTCCTGCATAATAGGAAGTGCTTAAATCGACAAATTTAGAATACATTTCTCGACCTCTTTTTGCCGCAGTTGCATATATACAAGTTGCACAGGGTAATTACCATCTTTTCAACTGTAACGAAAGTCTTATTAAGACCAGACGCGATTGGCTTTATTCTCATGCATCTTCAGTGCTCATTATAACAATATTGTTTTTTTCACTTACTTTTTTTACGAAGATCATGAATCTTTGACAGTTTGGATGCTTTTTTTACTGCTATAAAATTTTTTTAATTCTTATCGTTACTCATGGTTTTTTGTCGTATAGTTCCTTCTTCTTCTTCTTCCATGTGTATGAGTTGGGTCTTCACAACATAGCACTTTCACTGCACTAAATAAATTCATGTTTCTGTGTTGAGAAGAACCACTGACTTCCCGCGATTTTGTCTGTCATCTCTCTCTCCCCCCCCCCCCCCTCTCTCTCTCTCTCTCTCTCTCTCTCTCTCTCTCTCTCTGTCTCTCTCTCTCTCACACTCACTCACTCACACACACACACACACACACACACACACACACACACACACTCACTCACACACACACACACACACACACACACACACACACACACACAAAACCAGACAAAAAAAGAAAAAGAAAAAAAATACTTGTATAAACACGAACGCATTCTAGTCGGAGTATAATATAGATACTCACCGAGCAATAGCAGACGCTCCCACCACTACCAAAACAAACAAGATATGAAAGCATCCTGCAACAAAAAAACAAAACACAAGAAATGGTGAAATGACAGTGGTTCTTCTCAACACAGAAACGTGAATATATTTAGTGCTGGTACGGTGCTTTGTATGATTCTCTGTAATTGACGACCCAAGAATCTAACAGTAATATAGATTTTTCTCCCTCGTTGTGAAAGAAAACATCTTCCAAATATCTTTCAACCTGATCAACCGCTTTTTACCAATCTGAGAAAGACGTTTGGGGCTTCAAAAAGAGATCTTTTACAAACTATGGAATGTCAGGTGGTCAGTTGACCATTATACCTGAGGACCAGGAACTTTTTCATCTGATGATCCCAAATGGCTCGACGGTAGAGGTACAGTAATGGTATGTTTACGGCTTTCGATGTTGGAAGACATTTTTGAGAACATTTTCAGTTGTATTTCTGTTGAACGATTATGATGTCAATTGTCACTTGAGAAACAGTATAATGAAGCTGCAGTCTCTAGTACATAAACAATTCTCTTCGTCAAGGCTTACCAATGTACTAAAGTATGCCTAATACATATAATGATATTTAGAGGATCACTCGTGACGATTTGAAATCCTGCTGATTCTTGTTTTATATTATCTTCGCTATCGAGTATTTTACTTGAGGAAACTTCGTTCTTTGTGTGCATGATGTAAGAAAATTTTATGTTTTAAACATTTCTTTACAGATTACCAATATTTTAATTACTTTCTATCATTATAATGAGTTAATTATAATTTTCAGTTAACAAAATACTTGTTATTAAAATACTTGTACGTATGGTAAACTAAAAGGAAAAAAGGATGGAAAACGTAAAATAACAGTATAAAATATAAAACGAGTATAAATAAAATAAATAACTACACTAATACTTAATGCATAGATATATTAATTACGTATGTTGGAAATGCTCTGACGGCACACTATGTACAGATTATTTTCCAAAAAGGGTATTTCAGAAACCAGCTGTCTACACATGGATGTACGTAGGTTTAAGGCTTCTTTAATTTATGTTGGAACAAAAATCATCATTTTTCGAAATTAATTAATGGTGGCGGTGGGGTATATAGCAAAATTTCAAATTATTACAAAATTCATTTGTACAGTTTTCAAGAACGTTAATTACATCCCAATCTTAATATGAGAGCCTTTTTTTTGTTTTGAAATATCATCGTTTCGTGTTTTTATCCCTTAGAAGCAAAAAAGCAAAACTGGGCGCAAAAAATAAGTATTGTGTTATTTATGCCCCTCTACACACTCGCCAGTTTTGATCAACGTGCCTATTGACACTTGGGAGTGTTTCCTACTTAGTTAGATTAGATCGGTCAGGGAACTACTTGCTCTTGACAGTTCTTGTGGACTTCGAAGTGGCGAGTCTGCTAAGCACTTGTACAAAAAAAATAACAGTGTTTGATTTTGCTATATGCGGTAGACCAGTCACCATGTAGTGACCGGGCCAGGAGCAAGTGAGCGGGCGTTGGGCAGCGCGTCCGAGTTACTTCAGCGAGCTGTGAACAGGGGTAGGAAGACTCTGGGCTGGTCGCAGCGGTCTATTGACGTGGGAAACACCTAGGTGATAGGCGAGAAGGTGCCGCCACATGTTTAGCGAAGCGAAACAATAAGGCCTGAAATCGACCGTATTGAAAACTGAAACTTACGAGATCAGCATCAGCATGAATGATTTGTCCAAGTATCCAATTATCATCATGTTAATTATTAAGAATTTTTTGTATTTTAAATATTGTAATATTGCCATTTGAGCAACGTAAGACTGCAGCGTCAAGTTGAAAGAAGTCATCAGCTTGACCAGGTTGCTGCAGCTCCATTTGTGACGTATAATGTTTCAGCGAAGGCAGTTATTTACCTGATGGGAAAAAGTATTATCAGACTACAAGCCAACTAAAAGAATATTTCGTACCTCTTTCAAATGTGTTATAATGCATGTAACCTTATGAATGATGGTCAAGCTGTAATCTACTACACTTAGCATAGCAATGGGTCATACGACAAAGTCTTTAATGGCATGCAGAGCACGATTCATGGTATTTGGTCTTCTGGTCTCTATCTCATGGTCGGTGGCACTAGTTTTGGTAACGTTTACGCGGCCAGAGAGCTGGTATCGCTTAAGGGTTAGAAATGCCTGTTTGCGACATGGCACTAAATTCCTGCAGATAAGATATGGACACTGCTCTCTTCCATACCACAGAGAACTCATAAATAAAGTGTGACCATGGTGAGGCCACACCTCATACTAATGTTGACGATACACATAATTTCCGAACTGAATCAAAGTTTAGTGATTTAATCCCTGCTAACTGTCTCATCAAAGTTTGATGAGTATATGACTTTCGCCTTATGGAGTGCCGCATCCCACTTGCATCACTGTAGCTCAGTTATGGGACCAATGTACTAGTCCGTCTCTGAATTGCTTCGATATTTTCCTTTAATCCGACATGGCACGGTTCCAAAACACTGGAGCAGTACTCAGGAATAGGTCGCACTAGCGTCCTACATGCGGTGTCCACTGCTAATGAACCACACTTTCCGTAAATTCTCCCAATACACTGAAATCAACCATTCGCCTTCTCTACCATTACGATACTGGCAGACACTTAAGTGACATGACTGTGTCAGTCAGGGCACTACTAATGCTGAACATTACAGGTCTTTTTCCTTATCATCCGCGTTAACTAATGTTTTTCTATATTTAGTGCTATCTGCCATTCATCACACCAAGTAGAAGAAAGAACAGATACCATCGGTGAGCATACAGCTCTCTTAGAATGAAATGATAATTAGATGAAGACCGTAAGCTGTCAACAGAAGCTGATATACATCAACGGGGACAGTTGAAAATGTTTGCCCCGACCTGGAGTCGAACCCGGAATCTCCAGCTTACATGGCAGACGCTCTATCCATCTGAGCCACCGACGGCACAGAGGACAGTACGACTGCAGGTATTTATCCCTTGTACGCTCCCCGTGAGACCCACATTCCCAAATTAATATCCACACACTACATTCGTAATGCCCCTACCCATTACACTCATTACTCGCGGCAGTCAATCTTACAGAGTCCCGTAAACGTTCGGGAAATGCGTGTGCATCCAGCACAGAAGAAGAAGGTCAATGGCCGGTTAGCCTTTGCCATATGAAGATGGTATCTGTTCTTTCGGACGTGTCCGAATAACATGTAAAATGAATAACATGTAAATTAATCATTTTTTCAGTGACTTTGAAATTAATTTGATTATGGTCTTGCATAAACAGGAAGTAAAATGAAATTGCGTCGCTAATTGTAATTATCGTCCTTCGAAAAATTCTGTATTTCAGTCGTCAATATATGTATAGATCATTTGTCTCCCTATCATACTATGAACTCTGTGGTTTTGTCGATACTATTGCAAAAAAATAACATGGGATTTAGAATCAAATTTGGAAATTTGAAGCAAATTCTAAAAATATATTCGGAATATTTTGACGCACTAATAAATATTTCCAACTTCTTGCGTGTAAATTTGAATTTTTGAAGCAGAGAAGTAGGAGCAGGTGTAACACAGGCCAGCGATGATTAACACAGGAAGCATCAGGCGACCGGGCTTCGATTGACTTGTAGATGAGGAACTACATTTGTAGTTCTGTAAATGGGACGTCTGTTATAAGTTCCTGCGGGCTGCGGCGAATTTTTTTGTGTGGTTATGGTCGGAAATGAAATGAAGATGGTGAAATGCAGTGTTGCAAAATCTAAATCTATATCTACATCTACATCCATACTCCGCAAGCCACCTGACGGTGTGCGGCGGAGGGTACCTTGAGTATCTCTATCGGCTCTCCCTTCTATTCCAGTCTCGTATTGTTCGTGGAAAGAAGGATTGTCGGTATGCTTCTGTGTCGGCTCTAATCTCTCTGATTTTATTCTCATGGTCTCTTCGCGAGATATATGTAGGAGGGAGCAATATACTGCTTGACTCTTCGGTGAAGGCATGTTCTCGAAACTTTAACAAAAGCACGTACCGAGCTACTGAGCCTCTCTCCTGCAGAGTCTTCCACTGGAGTTTATCTATCATCTCCGTAACGCTTTCGCGATTACTAAATGATCCTGTAACGAAGCACGCTGCTCTCCGTTGGATCCTCTCTATCTCTTCTATCAACCCTATCTCGTACGGATACCACACTGCTGAGCAGCAATCAAGCGGTGGGCGAACAAGCGTACTGTAACCTACTTCCTTTGTTTTCGGATTGAATTTCCTTAGGATTCTTCCAATGAATCTCAGTCTGGCATCTGCTTTACCGACAATCGACTTAATATCATCATTCCATTTTAAATCATTCCTAATGCGTACTCCCAGATAATTTATGGAATTAACTGCTTCCAGTTGCTGACCTGCTATTTTGTAGCTAAATGATAAGGGACCTATCTTTCTATGTATTCGCAGCACATTACACTTGCCTACATTGAGATTCAGTTGCCATTCCCTGCACCATGCGCCAATTAGCTGCAGATCCACCGGCATTTCAGTACAATTTTTCATTGTTACAACATCTCGATACACCACAGCATCATCTGCAAAAAGCCTCAGTAAACTTCCGATGTCATCCACTAGGTCATTTATGCATATCGTGAATAGCAACGGCCCTATGACACTCCCCTTCGGCACACCTGAAATAAGTTTTACTTCGGAAGACTTCTCTCCACTGAGAATGACATGCTGCGTTCTGTTTTCTAGGAACTCTTCAATCCAATCACACAATTGGTCTGATAGTCCATATGCTCTTACTTTATTCATTAAACGACTGTGGAGAACTGTATTGAACGCCTTGAGGAAGTCAATAAACACGGCATAAACCAGTAACCTCCATTATTAGCAATATATCTGCGCTCGACAGCTTATCAATCAAAGAACTGATGGTGGTAAGCTACACCAACACAAAAATTTATACCGGAATACTGCTTGGTCCATAGTCTCCGCGTTACCTCATGCAACCTTCTTCAGCTAATCGAGAAAATACCTGATCAGGTGAGATGACTTGTATGTAATTTCCGTTACACTTCATTACATTCTATTTTCGTCACTCACAAGAAAATTGTTACTTTTCCTATAGGACACACGCTGTAAAAAGTTTCTGCGAACTTTTTTGGTCAGTAGTGAGGCTATAACCGGTTTAAATTATGAAAAATCTTCAACAACAAGTTTCCTGCTTAAAAGCTGAGAGATGCGGTAGCAAAACATATCTCTGTTTATGAAACTAGAGGCTACCAAATGGTGGTGGCTTCCTACAACGTGACTGGCAAATTTGAATACTGAAGAAATTTTCATCGCAAGAATACTGCCGATGATGCAAGCAGAGGTGATGATGTATAGGTGTTTGTGGGTAGATATGTAACGTCTTCACATCTCCAACACGGTTTTAGACACATGCAGAAATGTATCTGGTAACCGCTACAAGTGCTAGAAATGTCTGACTGTAGATAAATTATGTATTCCTTTGCAAATAAGAAACATAGTAATTGCACTAAATGATAGTATCGCTAATACGTAGCCGACCTAGAAACATCTACGAGACGGTGATAGCCAATCGACATCTGATTTCTTTGAGAGCTCAAACTGCTTTCAGACTACTGAAATTCCCATGCTACGATATTCAAGCCTACACTAAAATGAGTAATTTAGGAACAAGAGTGCTAAATATCTAAATATCATGTAGTCACCTTTGTTAGAGAAACGTTTATCTCCATCGCCATCAATTTGTAAGTAGACGATCTAACAGCAACGTGCCAGGTAGTGTAGCTTCGTGTTCACTTCATGCTAATGACAGTGTAGAGGAAGATCTTTCAAACCTCACTACACTGTCTACCGTTATTTCATCTTGTATGTGGATTTCAACGTAAGTAACGTACTGCAGTCTCTGCTTTTGTGTTTGCTTCGCATCGTTCTCCTTTCTCTCTGGTACATTTAAATATTGTCTCCTGCCGTCAAATATACTGCTAAGTGTAAAGTGGTAGACGATCAGCAGATAAGGGACTAGTGAAGGCCTGGATATACGTAACGCATTCTACGAAACTCGGAAGGTAGCCTCCAAAAGGGTACTCAGCAAGGCAATACAGCGGTATTTGAACCTTGTGACAGCATCCAGAATTTGGTTATCCATATACTGATCGTACAACTGTTACTCGGTCTGCAGGTGATTCGTTAGGCTGTGAGATATGCTGATGAGCAATCCGGGATTGGTGCTTGGTTGTGCTAAGTTTCAAGTACCGAGTAAATCTATACAACACTGCAAACTTTCAGATCACAAGTGGCAAGACTTCTCTTACAAAGAACAAAAACAAGTCCGGGGGAAATATTCTTATATCAAGTACATTGTTTCATGAAGTCGAAAAAAGTACGTAATTTAACCCACTAGTATCCAACACTCAGTACACTATTGACACTGTCCAGTCATATTCACGCGACCACCTGTCAGAAGTCTGAATAAACATTTCGCTGTGCGGACCGCTACGAGGCATGCAAGAAGGGAGGCCGTTGGTTCTACAAGGTACCGACAGGGATGTGGAGAAATGCGGACTCTAGTGCCGTGACCAGCTGCAATATGTTTCTCGTTGGCGATCTATGGCACCAACAACCCGCGAGACGGTCACACTGATTCTCAATTGGGTTTATTTCAGGGAGTATGATGGTCAGGGGAGTACGGTATTCTCATCTTGGTGCTCTTCAACCACTCACGTCCACTGCGAACTGTGTGACACATCACATCGTTCTGCTGGAAGAATCCATCATGCCGAGGAAAAATAAATTGCATGTAGGGTGGACATGGTCCTCAAAGATAGATGCATACTTGTTTTGATCCATTGTGTCTTCCGTAAAGACATCATCTGGGGAATGCCCTCTGGCCTAGACCCTTAGGAGTATTGCTGCAGGATGTTTGCTTTCAGACGTTTCACGCCGTACGCTCCAGCGGTCAACTGTCCAACGCAGCATAAAATGAGATTCGTCTGAAAGTCCACTCAATGGCCTTCTGGTTGCGCTATTGACGAGCAAATTTCAGCCTTCGTAACCGATGAACAGCAATCAGCATGGGTGCATGAACCAAGATCCTTCTGCGAGGACCTATACAAAGCAGCATTCACTGAACAGTCGTTTAGGAGGCACTATTAGTAGCTCTTGGTTCATCTAGGCGGTCAGTTACTCAACAGTTGCACGTCCATTCACCCTTAAACGTCTCTGCAGCCGTTGTCCACCTCTGTCATTTACGGCCCGTGTTACGTCACCGTTGCCTCAGCGCCGATTTTGGACAGCGACACTTTGCCACGCACGGTACACTTTAATCACGGTGGCACGCGAACGATTTACAAGCTTAGCTGGTTCGAGCAAAGCCTTCTAGATACAAGGCCTACGCATAGCGGCCATATTGGCACGTGACGTCACAAACTATTGGCCATCTTATCTGTAGTCGGCAGTCTTGTTGGCGTGTATGTTGTGTTGAAAGTGTGTGCCACGTGAAAGTGATATATATTTCATACAATATTCGCCTACAGTTCTTCAAAGTATGGGATACAAGTGTTGCGTTCCCGTTTGCCAGGGAAATTAGAAATCCCAAAAAGGCATGAAAGTGTATATGTTTCGATTTTTGTCAATCCATCATTCAAGGGTAAGTAAATGGCAAAAAATTTATAGTGTGTTATTTCTTTCCATTGCACCACATTCGCCAATTGTTTCTAAAAACATTTATGTATCATGTACCAGTATAATTTGTTTCTTAATTCTGGACCATTGCTGCGAGGTTAATACGAAGCAACTATTGTCACACAGAACAGTTATATTAATTAGTGTGGCTCGAAAATGTTTAGTATTCCTTATCATTCCTACCAGATTACTGAGTTTACAGTACATTTGTTTGGAAGAGCTGCAGAATGATTTTGTTCAGTTTTAAATATACAGTTATTCTTAAATAATTTCAATTTGAGTAAACTACCTTAGAAAATTGCTTTAATGAATTCAGTGTTCGACAGATTAAGCAGTATAAAAAGTAGGATTTTGATATAAGTGCATTGTGATTAAATTAACAGCACTCTGTGACACGAATTCCGGTCAAGGATATAGGAGAAACCATCTTTTCGTGTATAAAGTTCTAAACAGGGAAATAAAATATTTTTTCGGGTATTTTGATTTATTAAACATTGTCAGCAGGTGCTCCATTTCGTGGAATGATTTGAGTTTCGTGTGAGGTCAGCAAAGTTTGAAGTGGAGAGGAAAATTTACGAAAATAACCAGGGAAACAAATTCTTAAATTATGTAGGAGTTCCAGCTGATTTATTTAAAACCGAAAAAGTCTGCTTGTTATTGCAAATTGCCGATTTTTTACTGCAAGAAAACGTAGCTCATAAGGTGAAAGACAGAATTTAAAATTACAGTTTGCATTCAAGCCTAGAAACGCGTATTTAAAGCAAATCGTCAAAATAATTTTACACCTTGAAATAACATAGGGCAGATCAGTTACTTTACGCAGTTATATAAATTTCCATATCTCCATTACAAGGCCACGTAGAAGAGGAAAGCACGAGAACCCCTATGCGGTCTCTGCTCTAAAGCTCGTATAGTTCGTATAGCTGCCGAGTGCTTAACAGGAGCGTTCCGATACAGACCAATCCATCAATACGGGGTGACGTCACAAGTGTGCGCGCAGGCCTGTTGTCTAGGTGGTGTTGGTTCGAGACGCTTCTAAACTTGTCCCGAAAGCAGATGATCATACCTTTTTGACGTCGGATAAATCGCTCCTTTTCCGCATTCCAAGAACGACTGCACTGTTGTCCACGTCCGCTGACACTTTTTGTACTTTCCACTACTCGTGCTGTCATCTCCCTGCTACGAGTGGTTATTGCACCTTGAATTCGAACATAGGTGGTGGTCGCATTAATGTGAATGTACCGTGTATAACTTTTATAGTGAATAAGGGATATTTCAAGAGAAGATTTAGAGCAAATGATTTCGTTGCCCTTCTCTGTGAGTCGATCTAATATAAAGCTTACAAGTTTTGAGACGAGAGTTCGTGAGCACGGCGCAACGTTTCGATGAGTAACTCCTATCATTTTCTGGCGAGGGTTAACATTAAGAGTCGTCGCCCAGACATTGGCGACGCACCATTTAGCCAAAGCTATCGCCACCACCCAGAAAAACCTAACATGACGTCACCACTGACTGAACAAGAACGGTTTGACTTGGACTTCAAATTCAGTAATTCTGAGCCCTATAGCTACGGATGCAGAATCCGTCACTGTCTGAAGCTCTGGTTCTGTAGCCGGTTACGACCGACTGAAACACAGTGTACAATTGGTGTAAGCACACACCCCCAATCCCCCTTCCCTCCGTCTTCCTCCTCCACTCAGTTCCACAGACTTCTTCTTGTCCGCTGTAACAGTTAAGACTTTCAACTCGCTACGCGTAAGGCTCCAATTTCTGCTCACAACAAAATCAAAGGAAATTCAGCAGTAACTTTTTAATCAAACAATAAGGCAGGATAATTAACGAACTCATGGAAGGAGGAAACTTTTGTAACCCCCTTCAAACTAGAGGAGAGCAAAACTTGCACAAATAGTCCCCGAAACGTTGTTTTAATTAGCTCTGTGGAATGTCACTCCTAACGAATGACAAATCGTTGCCAGGCAGACGAGGAAGGTCATTTCAGCTCCATTTCTGTGTCAGCCAATACTGTTCTAGCATTTGCAATCTGACCCTGGTGAAGGTTCCTATAGAACAATCGTTTTTAGAAATGCGGTATGTTATAGGTGTACTATTCAATACCGAACACGGTTTCAGTACCACCTGCAACACTTCATATTCTCTGACAATTTCTTCAGTGACTTTAGACGTTGGTTTCTTATATTCACGTGGTTCTTGCCATCTCATCGTCTTTTTAGGTACAGAGTAGGTAAAATTCCATTTGGCATATTAGAGCTCCTTGACTGTCCCGGAAGGCATGGAACACTTTAAGGTGTGTTACGAGGAATGGTTTGAGTGCGAGGTCTCAAGTTCAAAGTGTAGTAAGGTTTTTTTTGGAAGTGTTGTGTTAACAATTATGAGTGGAGAAATATTAGCTGCTAATGACTTACCATGTACCACAGGAATGCAGTAAAAAATGAGTGTCTGGGAGGTGCAGAGACCAACTTTCTGTGGGATGTCGACATCGTCGACATTTAAGAAATGTCCAGAACACACACACACACACACACACACACTCCGTCTTCAGGCCACGAGTGGCCTACCGGGATTATCCGACCGCCGTGTCATCCTCAGTGGAGGATGCGGATAGGAGGGGCGTGGGGTCAGCACACCGCTCTCCCGGTCGTTATGATGGTATTCTTGACCAAAGCCGCTGAGTGCACCCCGAAAAATGGCGACAGCGCATGGCAGCCTGGATGCTCACCCATCCAAGTGCCGACCACGCCCGACAGCGCTTAACTTCGGTAATCTCACGGGAACCGACGTATCTACTGCGGCAAGGCTGTTAAGAAATGTCCAGAACACATCATTAATTTGAACCATGCACACCGAATGAAAAATGGTACGCCACACTAAACAAAAAGGTTCGCGCTACCCAGAAGGAAGGCGAAAACCCTGGGAGCTACAAACCATGCAGCTAGATATTCAATGGTAAAGAAGGCATGTAGAATTATTTTGGTGTAACGGGGCGATGAGAACTGATGGCATGTGACGGTATGCAATCGAATGTGAAACTATCGGGCGTGGAGTTTATCGTGAAAGTGGCTATCCTCTAAAGCGTGGCTGCAGAAAGTGCGATAATACATTTTACAGTTACATAAAAAACAAAAATCCAGAGGCTGAATTTGTCCAGTGGTTCCAGATGATATGAACTGCGATGTTACACACTTTTCAGTGGGGATAGTTTGCTCTAAATGACTAAGATTTTTGCACGCAGACCAGGAATCGAGCAAAAGAAAGTTATTCTGATCAGCTATTGGCCAAAAGCAGTGCTCCTACCAAAGTTTTAGTTCTATAACACCCACTTTCGCATTCTTGCTTGCTGTGACGTAAGTACTCCCTGCTCCTACTGACCTAGCAAGATCACGCATTCGAGAAAGGATCGTAGTGGGCAGAGCACCTTCAATTTCTCGCATCTCAGTAAATAACTTCCTAGCCTATTTACCATCCAGATTAACAGTTGGCATAAGCGTATACGAATGTGTTAATGCATTGATATTACATGATATTGATGCAACTGTCTGGGTACCTCTAATTTACATGATTCCTTTCCTTTAATGTACATTTTCTCTTCAAATTCCGATGGGTCGGACCTGAAAACAAAATCGATACTGAACGATGGAACAGGATTTTTTATCTCGTCTACAAAATTTCGGGCCGACTCCGCAGATTGCTGTGCATCGTGAAGTGGGCACTTTCTTTGAAATTTAGTCATTTTAACCTTCAAATATTATAGCATTGTTTGAAGTTATACCACCATCCATTGCTTACCTTGAAATCACTGTAATCTATGACGAGTTCAATTTTATATGCAAACCGTAGTAGGTCACTATCATGCACATCCTGTAAATTGTACCGAGCATTCTTGAAACACACAATCACCAGTTTTTGTGCCGGCCGCGGTGGTCTAGCGGTTCTAGGCGCTCAGTCCGGAGCCGCGCGACTGCTACGGTCGCAGTTTCGAACCCTGCCTCGAGCATGGATGTGTGTGATGTCCTTAGGTTAGTTAGGTTTAAGTAGTTCTAAGTTCTAGGGGACTGATGACCATAGATGTTAAGTCCCATAGTGCTCAGAGACATTTGAACCATTTTTTGAACCAGTTTTTGTACAAAGTGCGCCTTGTCCTCCCTTGATTATTCCTAGTTTTACTTATTCACTGCACGGCCTTATTGCTGCGGAAGTTCTAAATCTGTTCGTAATTGTTCTTTTATCATGCTGCGGATAACCTTGCGTGTTCGTAATTATTCCTACGTTTCACTGGAGGCGTGAGTTGTGGCTCCCGGTCTGACAAGAATGATGAACTACATGGGTTGGCACTTGTTTGAATATCCCTTTCACTTGTTAAGCACTTATGGTCATCATTGTACTCCTCATGTACGTTGTTCGCACAGTCGACCGTATACGAAGATATACCCCACGGACTCACCTTACAGAAAAGCTAATATTCCATCTGCCACTTCTTTCTCACTCTGCAAAATTCCTTGGGCGAAATGACAATTAACTCAGCTTTTGTTGCGAATATAATGCATTGTTGGCTTTGTTTATCGTTGCTATTGCACTGCTTTGTATCAACGCCACGAGCACTGTAGCACAGTTGCTGACTCGTCGACTAAGCAATTCAACTACGCTTCGTGGCCTCATGTTGTTCTCATCGTTACAAACTTCTGGTCCTAACCCTTGTTGCCATTAGAAGCCAATACAGTGGTTATACTACAAATAACATTTGGGGCGTCGAATGGCGTAAGCCCATTGGTCTTTTGCGGCATCTTACTCAATGGGTTCCTTGTTTAATTACTGCCTGGGAAAGCATAAAATTTACGTTAGCTTCAATATCGTCAGTCTTTTATGCTAACATAGTTAGACTCTTGATGCTTGGTGTACAACCTACAAGACTTCTTTATAGTGATCGACTCAATTCGTGGTGAAGTAAATTGGATTGGGCACATAAATCTACCGAAACAGTCCCATACCCAACTTTTCTGCTGAAGATTGCGCTTCGCCTCTTGCCGCGCCTTAGTAACTGATCGTGGTATACATAGTAACACAAGTTACTCGCAGTTCCAAAAACACTGGCATACCAAAACGTCCCTTACCCTTCATTGGAATCTGTAATACTACCGTATGTGTCGCACTTTAGTTATAGATGTACAGATAACTTATTTATTTATTTGATTGATGTGTGTAAAATAATTATGTTAAGCGTTTTATGTTAATTAATGGAAAATAATTATTTTATTTTAAAACTTTTTGTAAGTAGTATTGTGATTTTTGTGATCCACTTGTAGGATTCATAAATAGGACTTGTAATATAATATTACCTGAGGAAAACGGTGGGGGGGGTGGGGAGGGTAAACTCTTTCTGCTAATTGTGTGAAAGGGCATAAAGGAAAAAACTGGAAAACAGAGGAGTTAGAGCGCACCGAGCTAGACGCGGTAAATGGATCATCGAGTCAAGTGGCGCCTGCCGTATGTACAGTCGCGTTATGGCCGTCGGAAAGGACAAGTTATTTAAACGAAGTGCTAATCTTTGGAGCACCACAGTGCATTGAATATTGCTATGCGTTACTTGACAGGAAACGTAGATTTGGAGGCATTTAAAGCAAACCTTGGACGAAAGTGTTTCTGTGTATCTTTGATGCATGAAAAGAAAAACATCCGAAAGAAGTAATTAAGCGAAAAAAAAGATCACTTTCCAACAGTTTATACAAGCTTAATGATATTCTTAACTGTTATTTAAAAACTAATTAAACTATGTCACTTTACCACACACACGTTATTCAGAATACTTAACGAAGTGTTACCTTGAGTTTTAGTATCAATACTCGATGGAAATTTCTTTGCCATGTTATATTACGGCGAAAGTTTTATACTTTCTTGCAGCAAAAGACTTTAACTTGATCGTTTAGTGTAAACCAGTATTTCATTTACAAACCATAACACAAATTACTGAAATGGCACGTAAATTTCATGTATCATCTTAAAATTTAGCAAATGAAATATATGTTTCACAGTTTCGCGGCCAATTGTGTATTTATCAGCATTGCTAACGGATTTGCTGTCAGCCTTACAATTTTCCATTTTTGTTTTTTATTGTATAAAAAATTAGTAGAATTGAGGGTCAAGGTTCCAAAATCCGCGTTATCCATGTTCAAAAATTTTTCAGAAAACGAGAAAAATCTTTTTTTCTCGCCTTCATTAAAATATATGTATTTATTCCTGATTATTATACCGAGGTACTTACATATATAGATCTGAGACTTTTGTATAATTCGTGACGTGCAAGGAATGTATTTACAAATTAACGCGGGATAAGATGTGTTTTGGAACTCAACATTGGGTAAGGAGGGTTTTGAAATTGTCATCATGGATAAGGGCAGCTTTTGCAAACGTAGCTAAATTTAATAATGATAATTTTCGTCATTAATTGGAATTATTATCGACGTTCTTTTATTATTTATGTGATTTGAAATCACAAAATATTTCAGTTATAGTATATAAAAATATGAAATGCCAATAATTAAACTCAATATCAATCGTAATGTAACAAAATTTTCCACAAATCACAAGTAAATGTTGAATGATATACATTACTTTCCTACATATTTTTAACAGCGCAATAATATGTATTCAGAAAATAATCTGAGTGATGATTTAACAGCAAATCTTTCATATTCTGAAGTCAGTGTTTTCTTCATCACCAATTCATTTTCCCCTTCTTCTAGCTGTTCAGCGAAATCTTCATTCTCTGCATGTTCCTTTTTCGTCAGGCTGGAGTAGAAGATGAGTTCCTCATTACCTTGCCAAGCTTTACCAAACCGTTTCGAGAACAGTTTATCGATACCCTTAAATTTTTCCGGTTTTAGTGGCACACCCTTCGGTGGAGTATTTAAGGTAATATTGTCAATTATCTGATGTTTCCTCAAGATAGAACGAAAAACACCAATGTCACATGTATAATTGGGCTCACCTCTAACGAAAACTGCAGACTTGCCTTTCTTGAAGATAATTCTGTTGCACTGATGAAGTCGGAAATGCTATCCATTTGAAGTTTAATAATTTGAGATAAACCATGTTTCCAGTTCTGTACGGGGAAATCACTTCCGAGACTTAGAACAGTATCTTCTTCCTCGAAGAGTTCGATGTACTCTGCAGGACCCACAATGACATTTATTTTTCACACCTTCTTCTCTGTTCTTCCTAGTACACGGCCTGGAGACAAGAAACAACGTTCAGCAGCAGGAAACCTTAGATGGACTTCCTGAATGTTGTTGGGAGATTCAAGCTGCAAATAATTATACAGCATTCCAACCATTTCAGAATTCTTATTTTGGCCAGGACATCCGTCTGCATACAGTTCAACAATAGTAACCATCGTTAGATTAGAAAGGTTCAGGTGGTAGTGTAAAGCGGAAACAATCTCGTTGCACTCTTTGGTGCGTTCATGTTCGAGCCAGTTATAGATCGTAACCGTTTCTTTGTTCTGCAGATTGTAAGCTTATTTGAATATAACTGCTTGGAGTAATATGCCGCTTGATCTGGTAGCTTGGGCTAGATCACATTCTTCTGACAGTAGAAAGAAAATTTGATCACCGCTGACTCTTATTTCTGTAACAAGGCTTTAAAAGCAGCCGCTTTGAGCTTATGCTCACGAAATTGTGCTATTGCAGGTAACTTTCCTTTCGGCGATACGTGGGCTGACGTCACTTGCAGGGCCGGGAACTGACATTCAGAATATACATCAGTAGCTGGTATCTTGAAACTAATATTATAATCAGTCACTAAAATTGTTCTGAAATAATCGTACTTCACTTCCATTTCCGAGAGGGCTCCTGAATTATAACTTCGCCATAGTTTATGAATACTTAGTTTCGTAGGCAAGTGCAGTCTCGTAGATTTGCGTCCACAGTAGTGAGAATCGGCTGGCTGCTAGTTTTGCAATGAAGGCTTTAACCTCTTCACGTATTTTGAGATACTTGCGAGATCTCGTGTCACCTCCTCTATTCTCCATTGGTGACAGACCTGTGGTGAATGATTTCTTATACACTCCTTTCACTCTGTCCTTGCCTATGCTCAGTATTGAGAAGAAGGTCTTCTGACAAATCTGCTTGCCTTGACTATGATGAAAAACTTGACAGACATGCATTTCCTGGAACTGTTCGGCTTTACAGCTCTCTCTCCTTTAGGCGCTTCTTGAGTTGTGTATCTCAGAATAAACTCATCTTGTCTCACCTTGTCACTAATCTCATAATACGCTTGATGAAATCGTCTTACATCTTACATTTTAAGTTCATTGCAGTGGAAGACAGTTTTAGTGTGTTTGCAAGTGAGAATTGTTGGCAGGCGTTACGAAACATACTTGAAACGAAGGATTAAGAGTAAGGCGGAGCTATGGTTAACAAAATAAATCTAACCAACTTTTAGTTTTATAAGGAAACATTGAGATAGACGAAAGGGCATGTTGAAGCAAAATATAGGTAAGCGTGTTTACCGTTCCGTTTACCTGTATTCTTTTTCCATATTGAAGGATCTCTTGTGTTCTTCCTACTATGTCAATGGCTGATCTCCAGTGCACTTCCGTTTTCCATTACTAAAGAAAATAAGGAACACTGTTTTACTGAAACTCGAAACACCGCTGGTATGTCTTATAAACACGTGTGTATGAGAAACTGGCGCGAAATAATCGGGAACAGTATTGCCAACTGTTTCAAAGAATACACAGTGAACCCGGCACTTCATAAACATCGTACTAACGTTTACTTCATACAGCATTATTTGCTATACCTTCCAGTTCCGGTACCACGTGTTTAGATAAGGTGGATTTGGAAACAACATCTTAGGATTAGGTGGGTTTTTTAAATGTCACCTGAATTTGTGCTACGTTTAGAAGGGGAAAAAGCTGGCTTAGGAGCAGTTTTCGTGTTGGAAAAGATGCTAAATAACATGAGCTTTAAAGATAAGGCAATAACTCAATTTTCACAAAAATGGATATGGCGGATTTTGGAACCGTGCACCTCAATTCAAATGATAGGATATAAACAGTACACTTTACTATGAGCACGTAAGTCTCTTTTTAAGTTTCGTTGTATTCTGAATTGCTTTAATAGTGATTTTTTTGTGGATCTGACTACAAACTTATATTTAACTAAATATATTAAAGTTTACAAAAGGGTTTTACATCATTATTATTGTCACTGTAATTGTGAGTAATTGCTTTTGTATGAAGTTTCTAAGGAAAGAATCGATAAGTGCAAGTAAATTCCTAAGGGGACTGCAAATTTTTTTCATTTTTTTAAAAGTTGCCACAAAATACGCCATGTTTTTTCTCATGAATCAAGCCACAGTGAACTTGCACTATTCTGCAATTTTATGACTTCACAGCTTCAGAGTAACTGTTTAGCTTGGTTGACATACGGAAGAATTTTAGAACAAGATTGTAAATTCAGAGTCCGTGAAATTTTAAATTAGCGTAGCACGTAAATGTCTGTATTCACATAAGCAGCGGAAGAGTGCATGTCCTTGGCTCCCAAGTGGTTTTCCTGCTTGTTTCCTAAACTTTTGTTTATCAGGCGAATTTATCATATTTATGTAGATTTGCCGACAAATCAAGAAGGAACTGGAGCGTATGAGATGTTCTCATTGCAGTAGTGTAGAGTTGCGAAGGAAGAATCTGCATCTTCATCTACATCCATACTATTACTTTACAAGTCACAATTAAGTGCCTGGGAGAGAGACCATAGAGCCACCTTGAAGTTACTTCTCTACCGTACTGTTCCCGAACTAAGTCCGGGAAAAGCGAACACTTAAATAATTCCGTACGAACTCTGACTTTTTTTTTTCATTCCCGCTCACGCTGCGGAGGTGAGCTGATCGCTGCATGTTAGCACTAGCTCTCCAGCATGTACGGACGATGCGGAAAGGGAGGCAAAGCTGCTGCCCTGCTGCAATTGCTGGGCCTTGTGCTCGGCGCATCAGAAGGTGGGGATCGCAAGAAGACGGCGGAGCGGAAGGAGCAGTGCTATCACTGCCAAAAACTTGGCCATGTTGCCAAGTACTGCCGTAATGCAGTGGCATGCCTTCGTTGTGCGCAAGCACACGACTCGCGCCACTGCACCAAGAAAGACGACACACGCTGCTGCGCCAATTGCGGCGGCCCTCATGCCGCGAACTCCCGCCGCTGTAGCTACATCAAGAACTGGATCCGCGGCGACAAGGTTAGACGGAGACACAAGACCACCAAGAAGGCGGAGACAGCCGAGGCCGTTGCGTCCTCGCCACCCCCGCCTTTGGCGGATCCTTGGTGGCCGATGACGTGGCTGTACCATCGGACGCAGTCAGCGAGGCGTGCGCCAGGGTCCGCGCCGCCGCCGATGAAGAAATTGCTGCCCTCAAAGCCGCAATGGCGGAAGAGAGGGCAACACTACAAGCTGAGCTGGCCGAGGCTCGGCTGCTGGTGCACAGTCTCCGTGATGCACTGGCCAGCCAGCCCCATCCAGCACAGAAGAAGGATGCTGACACGCAGACTGCCGCCCCAGTAGAACCCGTAGTAATACAGGAAGCCACGAGGGTGGAAACACAAGACGCAGCCGCTCAGACAATCGTCATTATGGAGGAGGCCCCTTGCCCCCTCTCCAAGACGCAGCTGCAGAAGGTAGTGTCCATTCACTTGGATACTCTCAGGTCCTACAACGCCCACCCTCTTCTCACGCCTGTCCAGTGGGAAGCTCTCTTCGTCTCAATAGAACAACAAGAACAAGATGAGGAGAACGCAAGACAGGAACAAGGGGAGGACCGCCGAGGATGCCGAAGCTGCCAACTGGGAAGATGTGACACATCCGAAAGTTTCACAAGCAGACACATTCCACAAGAAGAAGAAGAAGGACAACAAGAAGAGGCACCCTGACGGCAGGAGGACATAGAAGACCCTCCTCACCGCGCCCGACACCCATCACCATCATCATCACCATCAAATACCCGCTCTGTCAGTCGCTGAATGACAATCCCAGGCGTCGACAGGGCCAGTCAAGTAAAGGCCCCTAACCGACGCATACATGTCAATTAACGTGACCTACCGCCTGTCTCCGACCGGCAATCATACGAATCCAGTACGCACAACCGCCCCAGTTATTCCTAAACGTCCCAGCAAACCTCAACCCATCTAAGTGGAGTAAATGTCTAAAGACAACAAACTCCTCCTAAACATCCTCATCAATGAGGAATTTCTAGTGCGATGCAGCAGTGACTTTTTTTTATTATGACGATCGTTTCTCCCTGCATAAGTGAGCACCAACCTAATATTTTCACACTCTGTGGGCAAAGATGGTGACTGAAATTTCAGGTGGAGGTCCTGCCACAGCAAAAAATGTATTTATTTTAATGGACTGCCAATTCAATTCGAGTATCATATCCGTGGCGCTCTCTCCCCTATATCGCGATAACAGAAAATGAGCTGCACTTATTTGAACTTTTTCGATGTCCACCGTCAGTATTATCTAATGCGGATCCCACAACTCACAGCAATACTTCAGAAGAGAGCGGACAAGCGTAGTGTAAGCAGTCTCTTTAGTAGACCTGTTACTAAGTGTCGGCCAACAATTCGCGGTCTTTTGTTTGCTTTCCTCAAAACATTATGTACGCGATCGTTCCAATTTTAGTTATTCGGAATTCTAATTTCTAAGTATTTAGTGTGTTTAAACGTGTAATTGATAGTTAGAGGACTCTTTCTAGCGATCATGTGGATCACATCACTTCTCATCATTTAGTCAACAGCCACTATATCACCTGTAATTCATTTTCGTCATGTGACTTTCTATGACGATAAATGAAAAGAATGGAAACCAACGTGATTAAATAATTTACAACTAGCACAGACACCGCAGATTTATTTTCCTGCGTATAATTATTTTGATAGTGAACATATTTTGCAAGGAGTGAGGTATCTTCTCCCTGACTCCGGTACTTAAGATAAATTTGTGACTGAGAAACAAGTACCAGAGCTTTGTTACAGAATTTAGCCAACAGTACCTCTTTGGACTACCAGAACCATGTCCAATATTTTTAGGTTAGCACCTAGCTGCAGGCAAAAGGTGCCTGAAACCAAATAAAACCTTAATATAGGAAACCAAGATATAGCACGTTGTTGTACTGCATTTCACACTAGGAATCTCTTTACGGAAGGCTCAATCCGAGAGGAACTGACGCCGGATGAATGGCGTGACGGCTTATCTAATGAAAACTGTAAAAATGGCAACATTCCGGCGCTGGACGCAGACTGCGGATGGTCATTTAGCTCAACTAAGGACTATGAAAAACAGAACACGAATGAGAGAGAAAAACGGTATGCTTTTTTTATTATCTTTTTTACTCATTTTGTTCGATATAGTTCGTTGCGTTTGGTCGGGGCGGACGTCACAAGACGTCCTTTCAAATTTTTCGTTGGTTTCTTGACTCAGTTTTTTTTTTATCACAGAGAGCACACAGCCCTCTGACCGAACACGCTGAGCTACCGCGCCGGCAGTATGCAGGTGGTTATATAGACTTCCCGGAAAGAGACGGACGGCTTGTTGCGCAGGTCGGCTTTGAACGTGGAGTGCTGGACGTGCTGCTCTCGCTAGTGAATTTCGTGAGAAGGCACGTATTTTCACGTAATATTGTCACTGTTGTAGAAGTCGATGTAGCGCAGGAATGGAAGAGAAGAAGGAATCGAGTGTGTGTCAATAGTATTGAGAAAAGGTCTTCCGTCAGTGAAATTAATTCACACGCAACTAATATGACTAAATAATTTATCCCTCGTACAGCTAATGCGGAGTTCTCTTCCTGTTTACAGGTTAGCTTCGTGTCCTGCGAGTATTTTGATAGTAACCGAACCTTACAAGGAAAGAGGTAACTCTTCCCTACCTCCGCTACTGATCACAGTAAGAAGCTAACTTCGTCACTGAGAAACAAGTACCAACAGATTATTATTTTTCAGAAATCTCTGGACAGCCAGTTATTTTTACGTCAGCACCTAGCTGTGGTGCCAGAACGTACATAAAACGTTAGAAGGAGCACACACACATTGGAGGATACCAAATTACAGCAAATTGTTCTACTGCAGCTAGTCACCCTGGGAATCACCTTACGGAAGTGATAAAGTTTCGCATTCTGGCCCTATATAGGTCAATCGGTTCCGACCGGCCGCTGTGTCATCCGCATCCAGTGGCGGCATCGGATGCATTATGGAGGGGCTCTTGGTCAGTACACCACTCTCCTGGTCATAGTCGGGTTTTTCGACCTTAGAACCGCTATCAGTCGGTCGAGTAGCTCTTCTGTTGGCCTAAAGAGGCTGAGAATACCCCGTACCAGTCCTCCCTCCAATGCGAAATCCCTGACAGTGCAGGGAATCAAACGGCACTCCCTTATTAGCAACATTACTGTCTGCTGAAATAAATGCTTTATCAGTGTAGCAGTATATCCGGCTACAGTAAGAATTGGGGGAGGGGAGGGGTTTAGTGGGGTCACTCTCTGCTGTGGCAATTTACAATTGATGTCCTTAATTGGCCGATTAATTTCGATATTTAAATTATAGCTTTTCAATGCGAAGACAGCAGCTGCTCATTCGAACCCGTTTTCGAAACGAAGTGGTACATGCTGAGAAATTGCTCATGACCTCCATCCATGTCAGCACACTTCGGCCTGTACCGCACGTGGGTTTTACAGGTAAAATATTTCGGAACACTATGATACTGTTTCTTACCCAAAAGGGATGGGGAAGGAGGCGGCGTGCGGCATAATACTACAGCATATGGAAACACAGGAAAGCGAATTAGCAGATGTAGCAGCCAAGGAATCATGAGCTGAAATTCCGTGATTCAGCATTCTGTCCCCCTGCGTGCTGTCATCTTATTGTTGTGGTTAGTCATATGTTAGTGAGGACGAGACTGACTAGAAGAGGTTGACGACTGTAAGAAAGCGACTACCTACAAGACATTAAGTTCTTTTTCCTGCCACACTGGTGCAGGCTGTAGAAAAATTCTGATGCTGTTGGTAGATACACGAGTTGACTTTTTTTTCGGCAGTCTATATTGATGTAAAAATATTGCTTCGATCGATTTCAGAGCTAATTTTTATCATTAGACACTCTTGCTTCATTAAATTGGGATCCGCATTAAACGGCGGTTAAAGTAAATTAAAAATGGATCAATATGCCACTTTACACTTCGTGAGCTGTATGACGTAAATAGGATTGAAACGCGTGCTCATATACACCAAAATTTGCATGACTGCGTGTCTCGCTGTAATCAAGTAAAGTTACTTTATGATGAATTGTATTAGCTACAAAATCGATTGCAGAGGATACTTTTACGTCCATGAATACAGTGGGAGAATATCAAATACAAACATACGATCAAATCCATCTCCCTTTCAACAGTACAACGATGCAAGAGTTCTGTGCTCCTATTACGTGACTATCAAATGTTTCTTGTGATGTACATATATTTTACGTTGGAAAGGAAAACGCTTCGTATTCAGACAAGAAGAGAGGCTACTTTAGGAGGTGATGTGACGAATCTTGTTTTCTGAACAATAAAATGGACTGGACTTCAGCGGGTTTTTAAATGTATTGGTTAATTCCGTTCTTCCTTTTTTTAAAAATGATCATATAATTTAGAATGCACTGCAGATGCGGTGGCCTCTGAAGCCTTGGAGTCGCGTCGTTGCTTCGTAAAGCAAAGCTAGCACTAGTGTTGGTCTGTTCAGGGGTTTCGGAATACGACTTCACGAAAACTGCAAGACATACAGAAAAACGATAGACGTCATTGGGGAGAGCATCTCTGCAAATTTTGTTTCGTAATACGCGCCGTGGCGCATTTGCAGAGATCAGTACTAGGGGGCAGTCGTGTCAGAACGGGTAGATAACTCATCCGTTATGTCGCATTTAATTAGTTCACACCTGCATACAGTCAACCCAGTTGAATGATTTCCAAAATAATAGGCTGCTCATGTTACACACGCACACACATCACAAGCACGTTTTGACGTTTGCTGCACCATAATCGGTGTCCATATTCAGCAAGTGTAATGTGAATTAAAATGTTGCAGAGATGCTCTAGCCACTGATACGAGTTTGTTTTCTGTATATCCTGCAGCTCTGGCGCATTTGTCTTCTGAAACCCCAGAGGCACTATATGTACCTGTATCTATAGTGGGTTGCCACATAGTGATATACAAACGGGGTACCTACGCGTATCAGAACGATGGTTACAGAAAATGGCTGCAGTTTCCAAAACATTAATGATTGATTGCCAAAATCAATTAAAAACATATATATCAAATTATTCGTCAATCCAAGCCCTAATCATTCTGTTGGAAGACACGCAACTTGAAGGCAATTGATGAGTATTAACTCCATAAAAGTAAAATGTATTACTTTTCATAGAGGTTGTAATGGTACTTGAATTATGTAACCATTACGGCAGCTCATCTGAACCTCTCGATACCACCAATATTCGACTGTGTTTTTGTAAAGTAGTTAACATGTTTCTGAGACAAAATTCCGATTTGATTTCATTAATGTACAGGTGCTTTGATACATCAATATGTTTATATTGCTATGGTATTATTCTAATGTGTATTCTTTCTTCTGTCACTATGATCTTTGACGTACCTGTAACTCTGATTTTTGGGCGCGTAAGCGATTATTAGGTTGTTAGAGTGTCGGACCTTGAGAAAGTCAAGTCTTGGATGTCATTTTGGAAAGATATATATTATAGTTAGCTTATAAAATGTAAACTTTAACAGTGAGGAAGATGTTTTCAAGTATGTTTTGTATTGTGAAATGGAAACGTCCCCTTTGAAAAATTATACAAGACTGTGCTTAAACATACACACAATATTTTTTAGCACAACGCAATCTGACTTTTAAAAATCTCTACGAAAGAATGGCCCTGACTAACATTAACCTATACGTTTTACAAATCACTTACCTCACAAAAATCTTCGTTACTCAAGCTACTGCAATACAGCGAGCGCCACTACTGCCAGCTAAATAAAAGATTCAAACTACTGAAGGCATTCACTACTGATAGACATAGTTAGCAAATGAAAGATTTTAATACAGAACAAACAATGTATTTACCTTAATAGTGATAATATATATATATATATATATATATCAGTTCATGACATCCAGTCTTACACATTTCAAAACTCCGCCATCTCTCTCCCCACGTCCACCACTGCTGGCGGCTCACCTCCAACTGCGCAACGCTACGCGCTGTTAGCATCCAGCTGCCACTGTCCAACACTAAAATGGCAGACAACAATGCAAACCAGCCACAGACTGCACATGGCACAGCCAGTGATTTTCATACAGAGCGCTACGTGGCGGCGGCGTTACCAATAAAAAACCTAAACATCCTACTTATATAGCCCCCATGCTCCCCACAAAAAAATTTACAAATGGTTTTGGGCAGTGGCCAATACAGATTTGAAATTTTTTTCATAATTACAATAACAAAGAAATGAAATGCACACACTTATCGACACAATCTTGTTCAAAAGCTAAAATTTTGTCACAGTCCATGTCCTGATCATTCATCAAAGTAAAATTGCTGTGATTTTCTCAAAGTCGGAGTAGTAAAAGAAAATGCACACGGAAGTAGTGGATTCCCATGCAGTCTTAAAGAAGTAGTGTTGTCCTTCCAACGGAAAGACAGTGCTGACTCTTGACATGCAGACAGGTAATGGGCCACAACAGAGCAAACCCACAGCAGAGTCAGTCGAAGTTTTAAAGAATATAGGTAGGCAGGTCGTCACAGAGTAGACCCATTGTAGTCCTGGTAGAGATTACGGTATTGGTGGGCCACCAGAGGTGCAGACCCACTGCAGTCCTTGTAGAAATAATGGTATTGGTGGGTCATCCTTGTAGAGATGGCTATCAGCCAACTGTTGAGACTGTGCAGGTGCACAATCACCATCGAAGAGTCTTGTGGACAATATAGCAAGTCCATAAACCACCACTAGTCCACTCACAAAGAATTTGTTTGAAATGTCCTTAGAACCAGCAATGCTGTTATCCAGTCCCTTGCTGAATTATTAACACACGTGCAAACACTATCAGTCCCTACTTCTCACATATTGTCCATAGACTATGACGAACAGAAATGTGTGCAGTGAAATGTAACTTACAAGCTACTTAATTTGATGAACTGGTGTCAATTACAATTATGTAACATGAGAATACAATAACAAAGGTACAAAATACATTATTAAAGAACATAACAATACAGATAATATTTGTAGTAAAACAGGCTTTACAAAAGAATAGAAATACACATATACATCACTGTTACAGGAATTATGACATAAGTACATACATAAAAGATCAGAATAACTTTTGAAACATCAACTTCACACATGAGCATTAGAACAAAACAGAATAAATAATGTGTAAACATCTTTAAGAAGTAAATAACATGTTATTAAATGCAAATTATATTTGAGGATAACATTATTCCTCATCATATTGAATGTAGCTTAGTATTAGAAGAGAAAAAAATTCTATGAAACAGTACACAGAGGCAGGAATAAAACAGATACACAAGGATACACAAACACATAGTGGGATAACACAAAAGGAAAGGACAGGGTTTGTTTTCAGGGTAACATTTCGTACTGCAGTCCAACCCAAAACTTCATTCTGTAGATCTTTCGTCGTATCTCAACATTTGTTTCCACCAAAAATATCCTATCCAAGCATGCTTTCTGTATTTTGTTCGCATCCTCTTTCAAAAATAGTTTTTCTCCGCTGTACAATACTTTTTTTGGCCAAAACATTTTCTTATAACTTCTCAATGCATTTCTTCCAATTCCTCATAGTTAGTTTCTTATATAGTCTACCGCCTCTTAAGCTAACTTAAAGCTACTGAGCTCAGATGCTAAACTAAGGGACGAGGCAATGCAGTAGTACAAAATAATTAATACAAACAACAATGAAATAAAATGGAAGTTGTTAAAGAAGCAGCAATATTAAAACTAATATAAGGGAATGCACAGCAAACAAGAAAAATAAATCCGTAGTAAAACTGGCTTAACAGAGTAATACAAAGTGAAATTCAGTAGCACTATGCCTGGCACACAGCAGAAGCAAATGCAACAGCTTATAACTAAACATGACAAAGCTCAAGCAGAAAAGATATTACAGTAAAGACAACAATGCAGAAAAGGGAGATGTCGATTCACATCTTAATGTCTATATAATTCAAGTGGTGCACTACAACTTATTCTACCGTAAAAATTACCAAGTACTTGAAAAGAAAATTATGTATGCAGTTCCTGTGAAGGGAAGTCTTTTTGTGCTCCTTCGTTATTTTAAGTACACCATAAAGTTATTATTCACTGGATCTGTAGGCATAAAATATCTATATTAGTACATCGATTAAATTTTATTGTAACCAATGCTGCAGTGCAGCTAGAAACTAGATATTAACCAAAATAGGCAAAGAAAGGCGTGAAACGTCATTCGCTAGCCATAAGTCATTTCATAATGCTGTAAACAATCTTCCAACTAGCAAGACAATAGACATGAAATGTTTCTCATCATTTCATTTCAGTAAATATCATAAATTAAGAACTCCAAAGTGTAATCATATGTTTTCAAGTTTGAGCGTGTCGTATTTGCGACGCTTTCTACAAAGAAATGTCAATACCGAGGATAATGGCCCTTTTTTTTTACCTGCGCCTCTGAAAGGCACACACTAATGGCTTTTTTCCCAGGTGACTGTCGCAGAGCTGGGTGCCCACAGGTGGCCACTTACCTTTCTTACTGAAAAATTTACGACAGCAGTTTCCGCTACAGTGACAGTCTCATATAAAAAAAATTCACAGGTCAAGAAATTGCGTTACAAATATGTAGAAACAAAATCCTTTAAATAGAATAGTGTCCAAAAAAATTTCGCCAGCATATCTTATTGTTCATAAACATACCGCAACAGCATAATACACATAGTCATCGTAATAATAACATCATAACACCTCAGTCAAATTCTCAAAATCGTCGTAGCTTCCTCCAATAATTTCAAAACCTAAAAAAAAATCTCTGCTCATGTCGAAAGAGTCATCTACCTCAAACGTACTTTAAAAATCATGATCCCATACCAAATACATCATTCAAAGCTCTCATAGTATCACAATGGTTCCAAAAAAATTTGAACAGTTCACAAAGTACAGACAAAATACAATTTCATAAGTCTGAAGTCATCTTAATGTAATTTCATCCTCTTGTCACAGATTACAGCAATGGAATGAAATGTATCATGGAAAACCTTTGTATCATTGTACTTCAAATATCTTTAAAAATAAATGTTTAAGTACAAAATTAATCACACAAATACGTGTACGGTAGCGCTAAACTGTGCGTCTTGTTGTAAGGTAATCTCTGTGGAAGTGTCGTAGTTATCGTCCTCCGAAAGCTAAGTTCTGCAGAAGTCAATGTACTTACCACATGATAAACAAAAGTGAAATGCTTTGCGTATAGATATCGTAGTTACTACGCTTATTGCCGTGATGAAGTAAGTACTGTACTGTAACGTATTGTTGTGCTACAGAAAAGGCTGTCTCATTGTAGCTATACCACAAAGTTACTACTAAAAAATGTTTTCCTTCCCAGAAGAATTCAGAAAAATGGTGCAGATATAAAACAGATACACCGCAAAAGCAACATTGTAAATTGTCACTCATTAGTAGCGTCGTGATAAAATCGTGTAGTTGTCACATAAACTAACCACTGTGTCATCTGGTATCTCACAGAAAGTACTTTAAATCCAGAATGTATCTTCAAGTAGACCAAAATGTAGCATTAAAGTCTCATTAACAGTATATGTACTAAGCATGTAAGCCTTATAGTCGTTACGTAATCGTGCAACTAACAAGCAGGAATGTACAAATAACAACACTATGTCGTCTGTTCACTATAACAATGCATTCGTAATTTCCGTTTAAAAATGTTCCCTAGGTTCTATACTGGATAGTTAACTTCAAAACATTGTTACATGTTAACAGTTTCTCAGTGTGACAAAGCATACTAGTAGTAATGTCAAGTGAAAAATGTTATAGCAAAGACAAAGTTAAAAAGCAGATTATATTTCAATAAACGGTTTTACATATGAAATGTGGTGTAAACCTTTAATCTTCCTAGTACGCAGAGTTTCAACTTCAACGCAATTATCATGTGGTATACGTCGGATTCTGTAGGGTCCATTGTAAATTAGAAAGAATTTGTGACTCAAGTATTTCTTCTTATGTGACAATGAAATAGCTTTAATGAGAACTTTCTGACCAATATATAATTTCTGCATTTGCTTTACCGTGTAATTTTCTCCTTTTGTCTGCAGCAGAATTTATATTTTTAATAGCCAAATCAATTATGTCTTTGTGTCGAGGTTTACGTGTATTCGGAAAAGGTACAAGCTCTCTGATTCTCTTCGTCGGTTCTTTATTCTTCAGTACAAGAACAGGTGGTAAAGCAGTGGAGTCATGAGGCATTTCATTTAGCACATTTTGAAAAAAGTGTGTAGATATCTGTCCCAGTGCTGATGCTTTCTGTGACAATTAAGTCTGCAAAGCTTATTGATTTCTTTCATAATCCGTTCAGACGGGTTACAATGTGGTGAGTACAATGAAATCAAAACAGATTTGATTTTATGGTTACGAAGCATGCGTGACCAAACAGCAGATCTGAATTGCGGTCCGTTATCTGAAATTACTTTACTAACGTGTCCAACTTCACGTAAGAAATTTTTAACAAACGCATTGGATACAGACCGTCCAGTGGCTTTACGTAACGAAGTGAAGGAAACAAATTTTGAAGTAAGTTCAACAGCGACTAGAACGTACGAAAATCCATTAGATGTTCTAACAAACGGTCCCAAGAGATCAACAGCAGCAAATTCTTTTAATTTAGAAGGAATGATAGGAAACAATGGAGCACGATGCGAGACAGTATTCTGTTTCGCCTTTTGACGAAGTTTACAAATAGACAAGACTCTTAGAATTCTCTTTTCCATATTGTTAAAATAACAAGTCGTTCGAAGAATATGATAACATTTTCGTGGACCAAAATGTGCATAGCTGAAATGAATGTAACAAATGAGCTTATTAACGAAATCGTCTGGAATGCAAAGTACCCATAGCTTATCATCAACAGTGCAGCGTTTGAACAGTATGTTGTTCCTAAGCAGATAATAATGCCGAATCTGTGTGTGTGTCTTTTCATGCCATTTACTTTTGATGTCTTTCCAAATCGGATCTTTATCTTGATCATGAGCAATGTCCTTTAAAGATGTGGTGATGAAGTTTTCAAAGGCGACTTTCTGAATGTAAAGAATACTGAAATTTTTCTCGAGGTTGCTTTCTGTGTTACTTTTCTCGAGGCCAGCCGGTGCGCGTGACAGTGCGTCCGCAACAATGTTCTCCTTCCCGGGAATGTAGACTATTGTGAAGTGGAATTCTTGCACAAACAGTGCCCAACGTTTTAACCAGTCATGATTTAATTTTGAAGACATAAGAAATTGTAATGCACGTTGATCACTGTATACTTTTAAGTACTTACCTTAAAGAAAGAAACGGAATTTGTTAAATGCCCAAACGATAGCTAAAGCTTCTAATTCAGTAACGGAATAATTTTTTTTCAGATTTTGTTAGCACTCGGCTAGCAAAAGCAATGGTTTTCTGAACAGTAATGTCATTTTCTGTGGCTTCTTGAAATAAATGGGCACCAAGACCGACTTTAGAAGAATCTGTACGAAGGCAAAAATCTTGTGAGAGATCTGGATGAGCTAGTATTGGCGCGTTAAGTAGCGATTCTTTCAAAGAATTGAATTCCAACTGTGCCTGTTCGTCCCAGTTCCAAATAGTATTTTTTCCAGTGAGAGAACAAAGTTTTTGTGTAACTAGAATTTGCATATTCAGAAAACGACGGTAAAAATTTACGAGACCTAGAAAACTGCGGACTTGTTTTTTGTGGATGGAACTGGAATGGCTCTGATTGCTTCTAACTTTTCAGGATCCGGCTGAATGCCTTCAGAAGAAATAATATGTCCCAAAAACCTCACCTTTGACCTACCGAATTCAGACTTTTCCAAATTAACTGTAATTCCAGATTCTGAAAAAATACGTAACAAAATGTTGAGGATGCGATTATGTTGTTCCCATGAGGCTTCTGCTATTAGAATATCATCCACATATAAGGTGATGTGACGTTTTAAGAAATCAGGTAATATTGAATTTAGCCCACGAATGAATGCTGCCGAAGAAATGTTCAAACCAAAAGGAAGTTTCCGAAACTGATAACAAACGCCGAAACAAAGGAAAGCTGTGTATTTTCTACATTCTGGATGAAGTTCGATCTGATAACAGCTGGATCTGAGATCAATGGAAGACAACACTTTTACACCATTAAAATTTTGAAGAAGTTCTTCCAAAGTTTGCGGCCTGTCTGTTTCAGGAACAATGATAGTATTGATTTGTCTCGAATCTAAGACAAGCCTGATCGATCCATTTTTCTTCTCAACAACATGTAATGGATTGTTGTATGAGCTTACTGCAGGCTCAATAATGCACTCGTCAAGCATAGATTGTATTTCTGTTCTAACACAGTCCCTATAATGTGCTGGAATTACGTATGGTCTAACAAAAAATTTAGTATGCTCACGAACACGAAATTGGTACTGAAATCCCTTGATTGTTCCTGTTTTGTGAGTAAAAACTGTGGAATGTGCTTGTAAAATCTCAAAAAGGTCCTGCCTATCAGTGTCATTACAATTCTCAATTGTTTGAATTTTATTCTGAATTATATCATTAGTTTCAAATATGCCGTCGATATCATCCCTATCAGTACTTGCAGAGTGATTGTTAGTGTCTAGTTCCGTAGAAAATTCCGAATTGTTGTCTAACAGAAGGTAAAGCCGATTAATTTCCTCGTCATGGTTTGAGAGCCAATCTTCAAATTTCATAGCTATTGACTTACCATCTTTCTCTAAACTTATTTCAGCATCGTGAAAGTTTAAGATTGCTTTGTATTCATTGAAAAAGTCTACTCCCAATATAATTTCCGTCGACAACAATGGAACAATAAGAAAGTTCATAGAGAAGCTGTGTCTTTGACAAGAGAATTCTAAGTTGGTTTGTTGGCGTACATCTACACTTTTCCCAAAGATTGCACCTTGTACTTTAATCTTACGTAACGGAAGTGTGGGGCAATCGTTCGATTTGTTGCATTTGCTAAAGGCTGTTTCACTAATGACTGAAATGGGACTGCTAGAGTCTAGTACTCCCGTAAATTTTACGTCATTTACTGTAATGTGAATCACAGGATATGCAATGTTGTTATGTTTTACGTCGTGTTCCTGGAGTAAGATGTCCCTAATATCTGCCATTTTTACGTAATTACTAGCTACGGCAGCTGCGTCGTCAGTTTCAAACGTACGTTTTGTGGCTGCCAGCGGTATGAGTCATTGCCTACTGTGTCTTTGTTGGCGCGCGTCGTTATTGGGATTAGGAGACCTAACTTCTACAAATTCACCTTGTCGAGAGGGCCCTACTCTGTTTGAATCCCGCCAGTTCTGCTGCAATTCAGGTCTGTCGTTACGATCATATCGTGTGTCGTCATGTCGGTAGTTCTTGAAGTTTCTTTCTTGTCGGTCAGGTGGTGGAGAATTTCTCCCTGAATCGTAACTGCGCGCTGGACCGTTGCGTCTGAAGTTATTCTGTCTCCCTTGATAATAATTATTTTGGTTCCCATATTGTCTGTTTCTCTGATTGTCTCTGTGATAGTCACTACCGCGGAGAAGTGATAAGTGAACTTTCTCTAAAATTATTACTACTCTGCCAACGGTTGTCATACGGGTGGTGTCTGTTTTGGTCACGATTTACGTTGTACGAATAGCCATGTCGTGTATTATTTCTGTCATCGCGGAATTGTGACAGGTGTGACCTGTAAATGTTGTGCTCCTGTTTTCGCGTTCCGAGATTGTCAGTGTCAATTTCTAATTCTTGTAAGAGCCCCGAAAAGCTTCAATGTCGTCTTTGCAACGTCCTGCCAAAATAATATGCCGTAAATGTTCCGGTAATTGATTAAGCAAATGCGGATGAGTTCTGAGGGGCTGTATGAGTTTGACAGGTACTGATTCTTGTGTAACATGTCTTCAAAATATTTCACAAGACTGGACAATTCAGATTGTTCGAAATGTTTCATCATTATGATGCCACGTTTTACTCGGTCTTGTGTAGCTTGAGACCAATATGCTGAGAGGAAGGCATGATAAAATTCTCCTTCACTGTGGCAATCGTGAATGACCGTTCGCATTCTTACAGCTGGTTCATCCTCCAAGTAGCCACACATAAATTCTAAACTGTGTTCTAATGCCCAGTTGGGAAGAAAACAATTAGAGAATTGATGAAGCCACGCTTATGGATGAATTTCGTTGCCAGAATTCTTAAATGTTTTGAATTTACGTGTAGTAATGAACAGCTTATAGTCAAAATCATCATGTCGGCGAGTCGCATGTCGATCATTGTTACGTCGTTTCGGCGATTCCATCTCAAAATTCGGTGTACCTTGCAAATTTCTTTCATAATTTCCGAAGTGCCCTGTGTTATTATTTTGTAGCTGTTCCATTTTTCTATGTCCCTCTTCCCGTATTGGAGCGCGAGTGCCCTCTGAAATACGTAATTCTTGTATTACCTGTGTCAGCTGATCTTGAACTTCCCGGATTTCTCTTTGGTGTTGCGTATTAATTTGATTCCTAATTTGTTCGCACTCTTCTGTGTCATTAAAGACTACCTGTTTTGTGTCATTCAGATTATCATCTACCTTCGTAGATAAATTATGTAGCTGATCTGAAAGTTCAATTACTTTCTCTGATAATGAACTAATTTCCTCCATGTGTCTTTCTGAACAAATTTTCATAGTATCTACTGTGTCCTTTAAGTTTTCTTGAGTTTTTGCAAGTTGCATAACCAAATCGGTAGATGCAACTGAGTCAATTTTAGCTTGCAAGGTCTCATGATTTTCATGAACAACAGTTTGCAGTTATTTTATGGCTGCTTCGTGATTCTGTAATGCATTTTCATGCCGCGAAAAAATAGGTTGAAAATGCTCACAAATTTGTGTTTTTACGTCATTACAGACTTTTTGACATTTCGATTCAATGTTATGTAACTCATTAGTTAAATCTTCACGTGTTTGTTCAAACGTGGTGTCTAACTTTTGAAGATTTTGTTCCATTGTGTCTAACTTTTGAAGCTTTTGCTGTGTTTGTCCCTGATTTTGTTCCATTGTATCTAACTTTTGAAGATTTTGTTCCATTGTGTCTAACTTTTGAAGCTTTTGTCCCATTTGTTGCATTAATTGTAATAACAATGCACTGATGTCTGAAACATGTTCCTTAGTGCTATTCGGCAATGCATTTGAAACGGCAACATTCGCAGTTTGAAAAACAGAAAATGTGTCTTGACTTATTTGAGAAAACGGTGAGGACGCAAAATCTGAATCTACAGTATTTGCAAGATTGTGTCCTGTCATTTCGGAATCCTGAGGCGATCTGATGCCGACCGATCGATCGATAATGCTTCCCTGTTCACTAATTGTTTTACTGCCTACACCATTATTTGCAGCCCGCTCCATTTCCCTATGCACAATTACCAAATTACTACTTTAAACATTAGGTAATTCATTACATGGTGGCGCTAACACACTGCTTTCGTCTTCACTATCATTTCTCAGTTTACTTTGGAGCCCAGTATTACGTTTTTCACACGCCATTATTGTCACAATATTTCACACGATAACACAGAAAAGAACAATTTGAAGAGCAAAAATAACAAAACACATTATCATAGCACTGAAAATAATAACTTGTTAATTGCAAGCCCAACTGCGAAATACTTGGTGCAACTCTGCATGCATGCCACAACTGTTTTACTGTACAACAATGAAAGACTGCAACTACAGAGGAAATTCTCTCTACAATTACGCGCTAGCAATAAACAAAGGCTACACTAACTTCACAAACTACAAGAAAAAAATCAGAAGATTCCAGTCAGGTATCCTCGGCTAAGAGTCGACATATGTAACGTCTCCTTAGAAAAATTATACAAGACCGTGCTTAAACTGACACACAATATTTCTTAGCACAAGGCAATCTGACTTTTAAAAATCCCTATGAAAGAATGGCCCTGACTAACATTAACCTATATGTTTCACAAATCACTTACCTCACAAAAATCTTCGTTACTCAAGCTACTGCAATACAGCGAGCGCCACTACTGCCAGCTAAATAAAAGATTCAAACTACGGAAGACACTAACTACTGATAGGCATAGTTAGCAAATGAAAGATTTTAATACAGAACAAACAATGTATTTACCTTAATAGTCATAATATATATATCAGTTCATGACGTCCAGTCTTACACATTTCAAAACTCCGCCATCTCTCTCCCCACGTCCACCACTGCTGGCGGCTCACCTCCAACTGCGCAACGCCACGCGCTGTTAGCATCCAGCTGCCGTTGCCCAACACTACAATGGCAGACAACAATGCAAACCAGCCACAGACTGCACATGGCACAGCCAGTGATTTTCATACAGAGCGCTACGTGGCGGCGGCGTTACCAATAAAAAAACCTACACATCCTACTTACAAAGTGATGTTTTGTGTGTTACGTGATATTGAAACAAAAGCAATAAAAATTAAATGTAAGTTAAATTCGGAGTGCTGATTATGTTTCACATCACCAGTGTCCTAACTTTCAAAGGTTTAATCTTCATGAATGGTCTGTGAAACATATCTATAAAACTTTTGAATATCGCAGAATAAAAACCTAGGCCTCTTTGCATCCGAGCTTGGAATCATCACCACTTAGAATTTCGACGATTGAGCCATGATTTTACAACGAGACCAGGGTGGGAAATGCGAAAAGATGAGTGCCTAGTTTATTGATTAATGCATGAAATGACTTTATTAACTATACTCTAATGACACCTACCACATAATAACTTTGTTGTTGCCTGAAAATGCAGTATTTAGCAGCGTGAGCAACACCTCAATCATTATTAACTTTTGACCTTTGTTGTGGTAGGGTTGTTAGAAGGTCGAATATAAAATGGTTCTTGATTTAGAAATACCAGCCGGTATAATGACGTATTTTAACTCCAAGTATTAAAAGACCTTCTAATCCTAGTTGAGCACTGTCGGTTCTCTTTGCTGTTACAAACTGCCCGCCTCTTGCGCATGAGTTCAAAGCCTCATTTATCTAGGGGAACGTGGTGTTGTTGTTGTTGTTGTCACGATCGGAGAAGCGAGGCGTTGCTGTGGGAAGGAGTGAGCTGGGACTGTTGCTACTTGGACGGCGACGTCCTCCTCACTCGGTGTCGAGGTGATCACGTGGCTCGAAGTTGTGGCGAGGCATACTGACTTCGTGCACTGGGAAATTTACGTGTATGCAACGGCTTTCTTAGTATAGATCTCATTCAGCTCTTCTGGAACTGATTAATTTGCCGTGTGATAATCTAGTTCCGTATGGCAACTGATTCGTGGCCATAGAATTAAGCCCCTTATTGCTTGTTCACGTAGTGTGATTTTTAGCTCCCGGAAACCCAGTTGTCTCAAGAGGTAGGTCGAACATCTACCAGTGAGCGACATTGTTTCGTTCATGTATGAGTCTCACTGCCCCACATGTCTCGTTCCCGTATGGCTTTGGAAATTCCACAGGAGCCAGGTTGAGTCGCAAAATTCTGGTTATTTAGGTTTCTTAGTCGATGCTCGGCATTACTTCTGGTATTATCTTTCTATTGCACTATCGTTTGTGCCCCCCCCCCCCCCCCCTCAACTTCACCCTTCTCGCTGAGCCCTGTGACTGAGGCAGTGTTGAACGCCCTGTGGTGGTCCAGACTTAAACGGGCTTTTATGCCGTTCCAGCGTCTCAGCCAGCCTTATGGGCGTGCTGGACCGTAGTGCCTTCGCAGCTGTGCTTTTACTCACCACGCTGGCCTGCACCGTCTACACCGACGGGTTGGCAGCCCTCCAAGTTATGTAACTGCAATCTATTAAGTGTTTCATGTAACTGCTGTTTTCCTTATTCTAAAGGACTAAGCGGTCAGAGGAGGTCGCGTTTCATTGTTCTATACAACTGCTGTTTTTCTCATTCTAAGGGCCTAAGCGGCCAGTTATTCCAGGCTGGTTTGGTCGCCCTTATTTTACAGCGTAACGTGTTTTATCTTGGCAATGTTTTTTTTATAAATTACTATGGAAAGCTACTGCTGTTGTAAACTGCTCATTCTTTTGGTTTAGTAGTCTATTAATGTGTCAACCCACCACCTCTCTTTCTTTTACTGTCGGAGTTTGTAACGGCTCTGGCAATGAGGACCTTTCGCTTGGTTTGGCCACAGTTGACTGCATTTGTTGGCGTGGTGCCTAGATGCAATCAGATTGTTCTTAGCTGTTCCTTATTTTGCGAAGTCATCGTCCTGTCTGGCTCTGTTTATTGCGTTTGATGTTACCAGTCAAATGTTGTAAGAGAAAAAGTATATAATCAGTACTACATGGGTTAAATATCTTGCTTAAGGAATGTATCCCTGCCGAATATTCTGACAGCGCGCTGCAAACAGTGACCAATCTTGCTCAGAATAGAGTTACTTGATACTTAAAAAAATACAAGAAAAGAAAAAATAAAAAAAAATATAAAAGAAAAGAGTGCAGCACCAAATATTAAACTTGTTTCTTCACTCACTGAATTTTAACGTTAGCTACGACGTCGGAATTTGACTCTAGCTGGAGATATTGAGGCAGCGCTGAGTCCTGACATTTAACTATTGGTATTTTATTTAATTCTAAAATGGATGCCGTTGTGCCTTAGCTTCATGGTTGTTTAAATGTTGAGTCAGTTCAGTGGGGCTGGTTTGTAACGTTCTTGTCAAAGGTAACGGAAAATTGCATTGTCCTTATTTGCGCCCATTACTGTTCTCCGAAGCTGTGGGCCCGCGTCTTGTGGTCATGCGGTAGCGTTCTCGCTTCCCATGCCCGGGTTCCCGGGTTCGATTCGCGGCGGGGTCAGGGATTTTCTCTGTCTCGTGATGGCGGGGTGTTATATGATGTCCATAGGTTAGTTAGGTTTAAGTAGTTCTAAGTTCTATGGGACTGATGACCATCGGTGTTAAGTCCCATAGTTCTCAGAGCCACTTGAATCATTTTTTTGAACCAAGCTGTGACCTTTATAAAAATATATACAATCTTTGAATTAAATGATAACATTTGGTCGTGATATGACATTAAAAATTTCCAGTTTATGGACTTGACTATAAGGAATTACAACTTGATAAAAGACCCCTCTTTCATTTTAAAGCTGTCGTTGGTATCCAAATTGCTGTTCCCTGTTTAACGTGAGTGTTCGTGTTAGTGTATACACAGAATTTAGTGAGTATTAACAAAGATAGTAAAATGGTGAATGATGTGTACCAAACACCCTGGCTTAATCCACTCACTTGTTTGTTTTGGTTAAGCTGCACTCTGAAAGGTGGCATTCCACTACGTTTTACGTAAATTATCCAAAATTATCTGCTACATTTTCTGTCTACACCCACAAAATTTTTTAGGATTTTCATCTAGCAGATTCAGTTTAGTTTTCTCTTACAGTCCATGGTATGTTCCTGTATTGTGGGAACATACTGATTAAAAAATGTTGTAAAAAGACGAAATTTATAAGAGCCTGGAGTAGTAGTGAATGATCAGAAAGACACAAAGAGATGCATTCAGGCACACACACACACACACACACACACACACACGCACACACACACACACACACATACACACACACAAACGCGCGCGCAAAAGCAATCATTTTTGTGTATTATGGTAACAAAACGTTCATTGGCTACTTGCTGTGTCGGTTTTCATATTTTCTATTTTGTCAGGATCCAGGGGCTTTCAAAAGCGTTTCGCCGTTCTACTTGCAGCGTAAAAGCTCTGTCATACTTCGAAGCATCGATTTTAAGTGTTAGGTTCAAATAGCTCTGAGCGCTATGGGACTTACCATCTGAGGTCATCAGTACCCTAGAACTTAGAACTACTTAAACCTAACTAACCTAAGCACATCACACACATACATGCCCAAAGCAGGATTCAAACCTGCGACCGTAGCAGTAAAGCAGTAACGCTGTTCCGCACTGAAGCGCCTAGAGCCGCACGGCCACCGCGGGCAGCAAAATGTTAGGTTTAACCAAATAATGTGAAAGAGTGGTGCTCATCAAATAAAATTGCTACACCACGAAGATGACGTGCTACAGAAACGAAATTTAATCGACTGGAAGAAGATGCTGTGATAAGCAAATGATTAGCTTTTCAGAGCAGTCACACAAGGTTGGCACCAGGGGAGACACCTACAACGTGCTAACATGAGGAACGTTTCCAACCAATTTCTCTTGCACAAACAGCAGTTGACCAGCGTTGCCTGGTGAAACATTGTTGTGATGCCTCGTATGAGAAGGAGAAATGCGTACCATCACGTTTCCGACTTTGATAATGGCCGGAATGTAGCCTATCACGATTGCGGTTTATCGTCTCACGACATTGCTGCGACATTGCTGCTCGCGTTGGCAGAGATCCAATGACTGTTAGCAGAATATGGAATCGATGGGTTCAGGAGGATAATACGGAACGTCGTGCTGGATCCCAACGGCCTCGTATCACTAGCAGTTGAGGTGACAGGCATCTTATCCGCATGGCTGTAACGGATCGTACAGCCGCGTCTCGATCCCTAAGTCAACAGATGAGGACGTTTGCAAGACAACAACCATCTGCACGAACAGTTCGACGACGTTTGCAGCAGCATGGTCTATCAGCTCGGAGACCACGACTGCGGTTACCCTTGACGCTGCATCACAGACAGGAGCGCCTGCGATGGTGTACTCAGCGACGAACGTGGGTGCACGAATGGAAAATCCTCATCTTTTCGGATGAATCCAGGTTCCGTTTACAGCGTCATGATGGTCGCATCCGTGTTTGGTGACATTGCGGTGAACGCACATTGAAAGCGTGTATTCGTCATCGCCATACTGGCGTATCACCTGGCGTGATGGTATGGGGTGTCAATGGTTACACATCTCGGGCTGCTCTTGTTCGCATTGACGGCATTTTGAACAGTGGACGTTACATTTGAGATGTGTTACGACCCGTGGCTCTACCCTTCAAAAAAATGGTTCAAATGGCTCTGAGCATTATGGAACTCAACTGCTGCGATCATCAGTCCCCTAGAACTTAGAACTACTTAAACCTAACTAACCTAAAGACATCACACATATCCACGCCCGAGGCAGGATTCGAACCTGCGACCGTAGCAGTCGCACGGTTCCGGACTGCGCGCCTAGAACCGCGAGACAACCGCGGCCGGCGGCTCTACCCTTCATTCGATCCCTGCGAAACCCTACATTTCAGCAGGATAATGCTCGACCGCATGTTGCAGGTCCTCTACGGGCCTTCCTGGATACAGAAAATGTTCGACTGCTGCCCTGACCAGCACATTCTCCAGATCTCTCACCAATTGAAAACGTCTGTTCAATGGTGGCCGAGCAACTGGCTCGTCATAATACGCCAGTCACTACTCTTGATGAATTGTGGTATCATGTTGACGCTGCATGGGCAGCTGTACCTGTACACGCCATCCAAGCTCTGTTTGACTCAATGCCCAGGCGTATCAAGGCCGTTATTACGGGCAGAGATCGTTGTACTGCGTACTGATTTCTCAGGATCTATGCACCTGAATTGCGTGAGAGTTCTAGTGTATTATATTTGTCCAATGAATACCCGTTTATCATCTGCATTTCTTCTTGGTATAGCAATTTTAATGGCCAGTAGTGTAGTGTAATGCTCTACATCTACATAGATAATCCGCAGTTCACCAGACAACTCGTGGCGGAAGGTACTCTGTACTACTTCTAGTCACTTCCTTTCCTGTTCCATTCGCAAGTGGAGCGAGGGAAAAGCGACTGTCTTCACGCCTCTGTGAGAGTTCTAATTTGTCGTGTCCTACCTTCGCGGTCCTTACGAGCAACGCATGTTGGAGGCAGTAGAATCGTTTTGAAGTTTCTCAGTAGTGTTCGTTGAAAGGAAAGTCGCCCTCCCTCAAGGGAATTTGAATTCCCGAAGCATACCTGTAACACTTACACGTTGTTCAAACGTACCAGTAACAAATCTAGCTTCGATGTCTTCCTTTAATCCGACCTGGTAAGGAACCTAAACACTCGAGCAGTACCCAAGAATAGGTCTCCTTTATGGATCAACCACACTTTCCTAGATTTCTCTCAATGAACCGGAGTCGACCATTCAACTTCTGTGCCGCATTCCTCACATGTTCGTCCCATTTCACATAGCTTGCGTTCGTTAAGCCAGATATTTAAAAGACGTTACCGTGCCAAGCAGGACACTGTTAATGTAGTATCCGAACGTTGCGGGTTGTTTTGTCTACTCATCCGCATTAATGTACATTGTTCTACATTTACAACTAACTGCCACTCCCCATATCAACTAGAAATGTTGTCTGAGTTATCTTTTGTCCTCCTATAGTTACTCCACTTCGACACCTTAACGTAAGCCACAGCATCACCAGCAAACAACCGCAGATAAGATGAAGAGGAAATTTTCAATTTTTTTAAGCAGTGATTTTGAAGCAAGGGCAATGGAATGCTTGCGATCCAGTCATATGAAAATGAAGTTTACCTAAATGTATTCCGGAAAGACTAGATGCATTTGTCGCTTATTTCAGAGAATCGTTACGATTATGAGCAATGAAAGTCTTTACAGATTTACTTAAGATGTGACTGCAACGACAGCGAAAAGTGGCGAATTACTGAGTAATTACACAATAATGCTCTTAGCAAAAAATATTGATAGTTATCACGCAAGCTGGTGATGGCTGAATTGTGTTAAGCAAAGTTTATGACCACGTAAGTCTTAATATATCTGGCAATGAGATTTAATTGCTAAAATGTACGAAGAATGATCCCCTCAGAAACAACGTATGTGGTAATTATGTATCATAAAATGGAAGAGAATACGGCATGAATACGGTATGTGAGTAACTGGAGCACGAAATCATTTTGATATGTGCGGCTGATAGTTCAGTTCCTAGAGCGTCTATAGACATGATGTTTTGATCACTCTAGACAATGTTATTTTTCTTTTCATTCCACCTATTACAGATAACAATTTCTTCGTCTAGTATATTGAAGCTGAAACGTCAGTTTTTAACTTCAACTCCCACTATTTGGAGGGTACAGCTGAACATATGATTCAGCTCCTGAAACCAGAAGTTAAAGTGGCAATCATAACATAGTACATAAAAAATTGTTGTTGATATTTTCAAGGATCTTCTAGCCTACACTGTGTTAGCCTATTATAATACTGTCTAAGGGAGGAAGCATTCAGAACAGAGTATTGTTGGTTGTTTCGCTGCGAATTTCAGTTCGTGTATGAACTGGCAGCCCAGATTTTCTTTCAGTGCAATAGAACGCCAGTTCAAGTAAATAAATCCTAAACTCTGCACCACGAGGTACAGCACTGTTCTAGATTTACAGTATTGTTTTTTCTGTACGAGTTTTTGGGACCTTATTGAGTGCACCCATGAGGAATCATCTGCGTATTTTGATAATAACTTTCAATTTTGTCTACTGAAGTAGGAAACGAACTTCAAAGCATTAGTTTCCTAAAAGGGAATCAAGAGGGGAGCCTCTTGAGAGATGAGAATTATAGTCTGAGACAAAGGCACAGTGAAATACAAAGTGTCCTAGAATGAAATTCTGTTAAGAGGCGAGAATGATAACTGTACGAAGATGAAATATTCAGTGAAGTTGGAAGAAAATGCATTCCCCATATACACAGTTGTACCTTATTCTTCGAACATAAGGGAACGCTGGTGAGAGAAGCAGTATGGAGCTTACGTTGTGGTACAAAACGAGGAAAACTAGTAAGCGAGTGCTTTGATGCTAGCCAGGCCTGCTACAGCGAGATAGCCCGAGCGAATTGTCACTTTAAGTTATAGCGCAGGTCTGCCCTGAATGAAGCAGAGAAACCCGCAACGATGAAAAGAGCGAAAGAATAAAAAATGAAAAGTCAGCTATAGATTGTCAGCGCCTGGAGATGGGTAAATGATTAAAATAAATTCTCCGTCGGAATAGTCCAACGTTCGCACCTCTGGAAGGAGAATTCTTTCGAGAATTTGTGAGAAGTATGCAAATGGGCAGACGGTATCGCGAGCTCGTAACTGGAGCAGTAGAGATAAGGGAAACGAAGTTACGAGCTGCAACGTCTCTATGGAGTGAGGGGAGGCGGGCTGTGTTCTATCGACATTATTATGTACCAAGTTCCGCAGCAGAACACACCCTGCTAAAATAAACGCTCGCCATTGGCGAACTGTATAATATACGAACTATGTAATACTTTGCTTTTAGCATTATTTTACCAGCAACATCAGAGGAAAATAACTTGCGCGAGATTCTCATTCCGCCACACGATATGAGGCAGAGAGGTGGAAGAGTTTACTTGATGCAAACGATTTATTCATAGAACATTTAAACACCTGTTTGGTGGCACAAATTTTGTAATACTAATGGGAGTATATAACCAATACTTTACATTTATTTGAAGTTGTTGAATCATTATACGAAGAAGTTAAGATTCTTTGCAGCAGCAAAAAAAAGTTGTAAATTATTAGCGAAATTATTCTGCGTTCTATAACTGAAGAAAGTATAATCGTTTACGATCGATCAGATTAGTGAAAACTTTGTAAGACTATTATGCTTGATATAGTGGAATTATGTGTACTACCTGTATTTTTGATGCTACGAACCGTTCTTCGGCGCTGTATTGATAATATTTGTCGACCTGACAAGTATCGAAACTAGTTGAAAATAATATAAATCTTTGGCGTAGCAGTGAATTTTTTGAATCGTTAGATATACCATAGAAATTAGTGTCACAACTAACAGTTCAATAATTATATCACACGCACCCAATAAATCAGTGGTGGATGAAAACGAGTTGACGAGCTATCAGAGATACACGTTTTTCCGTTTACACCCTTGAAGAAATACTTCGTTTTAACCAACAAGCGCCGATGTAGCGTATGAGCGTGAGAACAATGTTGCGGGTTACTTATTGCCCCTTCAAGTGAATTAAATTTCGCACTATCTGTGTGTTGTCGATACAACCGCGTTCGAAAGCTCGGCTGTTGCTGACTGTAGCTTTCGGGGAGTCCTCGAATAGCCGTGCGATGTTTAGAGGATTCTAGTTGTCAGTAATAATCTGGAGAACTCATACTCAAGTACATACTCCGAAAATTTTACATTTCTCCAAGATAATACGATTTTCGCAAAACAGAAAAGCCGTTTGTTGTTTACACTACTTGATAAAAGTCAAATCATTGACTTTAACGTTTAAACATTTAGACTGCCCAGTAAATTTAAATATTGAAGATTACTTGACTTATTTGGCTTAATTCCTTTGGCCCCAAAGAGGGCACAGGGCATCCAGGAGAACTCGCCGTCCCTCTGTCTTTGGCCATTTGCCTCAATTCTGCCCAGGTCTTGCCAACTCTTTTTTTTCTTCCCCTTCGACTGTCCTCTTCCATGTGCCCCTTGGTCTTCCTCTCTTCCTTGTTCCCTGGGGATTCCATTCCAATGCTTTTTTCTCGATGGTTCTATCTGGTTTTCTCAAGGTGTGCCCCAACCAGCCCCATTTTCGCTCTCGTATCTGGTCTTCTATAGGTATCTGGTTCGTTATTCGCCAGAGCTCGTCATTAGATATTTTTTCTGGCCACCAGATATTCATGATGCGTCGAAGACATCTATTTATTAAGCTTTGTAACTGGGTTGTTATCTTTTTATACATTTTCAAGCTGTCACTGGCGTACAGAAGGACAGCCTTCACATTTGTATCAAAAATACGGATTTTTGTTTTGTATGTGATATTTCTATTTTTACAAATTGGATACAGTTGTATGAAGGCAGAATTTGTCTTTTTAATGTGGTTTTTCACGTCATCTCCAGCTCCCCCATCTTCCACCACTATACTACCCGGATACAGGAATGAATTGACAGTCCCCACTCGCTGCTCACCTATTAACATGGGCAACTCCATGTTCCCTGAATTTACTCTCGTTTCCTTTGTTTTGCCTGTATTTATCTTGAGGCCAGCAGTCTCTGCATCTTCTTTCAGCAAGTTTAATTTAGCTTGCATATCAGTCAGCCTTGGAGCTAATAAAACTATGTCATCTGAAAAATCCAAATCCTCCAGACTTTCGTGGATCCCCCACTGGATTCCTCGTCTCCTGCCTGCTGTGACTCTTCTCATAAGAGAGTCTAGAATGAGTAGAAAAAGTGTTGGTGACAAAATGCAACTCTGCCGGACTCCAGTTGTTACTTTTATGGGCTCTGTCATATTTCTCTTGTGGAGTATGCAGCATTCGTAGCCATCATATAGATCTTTTATGATGTTTAAGATCTTCCGTGGTACGCCATATTTCCGCAACACCTGCCAGAGCACTTTATGTTTCACGGAATCGAAGGCGTTTTGAAAATCAATGGATGCCAGATACATGGTTGCTTAGAATTCTTTGCTTTGCTCTAAGATGATTCTAAGAGTATTAATAATATCAACACAGCTGAATTGTGCCCTAAAACCGGCCTGTTCTTTACGTAGTCGCTTTTCAAGGGATTCTTTAATTCTGTTTAAAATACTTCTGGTGAGGACCTTACTGGGCGCTGACAACAATGTAATACCACACCAGTTGTTACAGTCTGACAAATTTCTCTTTTTTGGTAGCTTTGCCACCAAGACATTTTTCCACTCCTTTGGAGATTTCTCTTCAAGCCAAATATGCTTCAGCAAAGGATGGAGCATTTTAACAGTAGTTTCAATATCGGCTTTTAAGAGCTCCGGTGCTATGTTGTCTAGGCCTGGAGCCTTTGTATTTTTTAGTGTTTTCAAGGCAATCCTAATTTCGTCCATTGTGGGGCACTGCAAATTTATATCTTGATCTTCTTCGACTTCCTCTGGAACATCTCTTACCTGTTCCTCTTGGTTGTCTTCACAATTTAACAGTTTCCTGAAGTGCTCCTCCCATCTCTGTAGCTGTGCCTCTTGAGTTGTAAGCATCATACTATTCTTGCTTTTAACTGGTCCTTCATGTCTGAAGTTCTTCATTGACAACCGTTTTGTAATGTTGTAGAGCTCTTTCATATTTCCTTGCCTTGCTGCCTCTTCTGCTAATTTTGCTTTCTGGTCTATCCATTTTCTTTTATCTCGACCTAGCAATGTTTTCACTTTTTGTTCGCCTCCATGTATTCTTTATGCGCATCGCTCTTCTGCGCTCTTGTCTTACAAAAATGTAACTTAAGTTTTAGTTCTTTCCTGTGTCTGATTTAATTCCACGTAGCATCGGAAATCCATTCCTTCCTTTGATGTGCCTTAAATCCCAGGATTTTTTTTCCCACATCTAAATAACTGTCTTTGATTTTTTGCCAGCATGTTTCAGTTCCCTCTTCCATAAAGTTTTCTTCAGAGAGGACCTTTCTTTTGTAGTTCAAGGGCAAATGTTTCTTTGATCTGTTGATCTTTTAATTTTGCCACCTCTATTTTCTTGCACCTATGATTGAGCTTGGGTTTATTTGCCACTATCTTCAGTCTGAATTCCGCCAAAACTAGGTGGTGGTCACTTCCAGCGTCTGCCCCTATTCTATTTCTGACATCTATCAGAGAGTGTCGCACTTATGACTATGTGGTCTATTTCATTTTCGGTAGCATGGTCTGGAGAAACCCAAGTTATCTTATGGCAGTTACGATGTGGAAACAATGTGCCTCCAATGACTAGGTTATGTTCAGCGCATGTATCTATCAACAGTTCACCATTTACATTCCTAATCCCCATGCCATGCACGCCCATGATATGTACAAGTCCTTCATTTTCTGAACCACCTTTTGCTTTCAAGTCACCCATTAAAATTTTTATGTCCCTAGAATTTGTTTGTCTAAGGACTCCGTTAAGATCTGTATAAAATGAATCTTTTAATTCTCCTTTAGCTATTTCAGTAGGTGAATAGCATTGAATTACAGTGACATATCGCACATTTGTTTTAAAACGTGCGGTTATTATCCGTTCTGAGACTTGTTTCCCCTCCAGTAAGCTCTTCTTGCTACTTTTAGATAGTAAGAGCCCTACACCATTCCTGTGCATCGCGTCCTCACCTGTCTGACCCGCATACAGCAACACTCCACCATTTTGTGTTTGGAATTCCCCAGATTCTGGCCACTTTACTTCACTTAGTCCCAATATATCTAGTCGATAGTTCTCCATCTCTTTTTCAACCTGTCTTAGCCTCCCTGCCTCTCTCAACGTCCTTACGTTCCAAAAACCGATACGGGTTTTCGTTTTAAGGCCAAAGGTCATTACCTTAAGATCCATCCGGCTGTTTCTCCTTTTAGTTTCTGTGATATGTATTTTTTGCTGTTATCAGCCCACAGTCTCCGAGTGTTCTGGTGGGGCTGCCACCTCATGGCCTGGACACCTAGATAGCTTGTCTTCACCACAACTACAGAACGCTATGCATCCCTTCGCAGTAAGGCCTATGTGCATCAACGTTGTCCTAGTTTCCAAGGATCTTCCGCTGTCCACATTAGGGGATTGTGTCTGCTGCCACACAATCACAAGGAGGAAAAGGAAGGGGAGGGAATGTCTAGGATGGGACAGAACAGAATAGGACAGGACACCAGACGGGACGTTGTGAGACACACTTTGTCTGGATCCTCTATGGAGACCTGTCCGGCTTGGGAGGCCCTGCCGGTAGTTACACCGCCGCCGGCATAGCCCTCCACTTCATTGAATCACACAAGCCCCCACACCCACACGGACAGTGTTTCGTTAAGGCGGTGTCTCCTGAGGGGAAGATAGACTGCTTGAAAGTTTTAACTGTATAGAATAACAGTTTAAAACCCAAATACTAGCCGCAATAGGTGTAATGAACAAATCTGTACAGTGTATAACAGAATGATTGATGGGCAAAAAGAGCAACCATTAATTTTCAACAACATTTAGTAATGCAATGTACGGAATGTACTGAAGGGAAATTGACAGATCGATGCGGATGAATCAATAAAATAAACGGTGGAAACGTTACTGACAACGAAATGAGGCAGTCTTAGAAGCGTGCATAGGTCGGACAACAGTGACCTGAAGAGACAATGGCGCAGGTATACAAAATGCTCTAAAACAAGGCTTCGAAACCAAATCAAATACCCTGGAAGATAGTGACCAATTATCTGGACCAACAGACAGCGTAAAGCTCTCCTATGTATGATGTTACAGTACTGTCCCAGTAGCTATTGCAAGCCAGGAAATCGACACAGCGTTAATATACTCTAGCCATTTTAAGATAACAGATTTTGCCACACAATAATTTTTATGTTATGTGCAGATTGAGATGTGGAAATAGACAAGGGAAAAGGAGACGCTACCTAAAATTGACTGCGGTAGCGTTCTCGCTTCCCGCGCCCGGGTTACCGGGTTCGATTCCCGGTGGGATCAGGGATTTTCTCTGCCTCGTGATGACTGGGTGTTGTGTGAGGTCCTTACGTTGGTTAGGTTTAAGTAGTTCTAAGTTCTAGGAGACTGATGACCATAAATGTTAAGTCCCATAGTGCTCAGAGAGATTTTTCTAAAATTGACAACACTAATGTTTTTTAACAAGACTAACAAATGTTTCTGACAATTAAACAAAGTAGTACGCGTAGACAGCCGGCAATTTCGAGTACTATACACACTACCGCATAGACCATCACACAAGACTTTTCAGTGTATTGTTCAAATCAACATTGGATGAACCATACAAAGGTTAATCAGTAACGTAAAAAGTCTCTCAAAATGTTTATGCACAGCCTTATCTACAACGTAAAACAGCTGAACAAATACTGGTTCGGCGACTCTCATATGTGATAATCACAAGTTACTTATCGTTAGCTAACAGATCTAGAGGTTTTCGCCTGAGTGTACTCTTCACGATCGATTCCATTTCAGCAAAAAATTTATTTAAAAGAATTCGAACTCAATTGCTGGCATGTTCAGAAGAGTTCGATTATTTCCACGTTACAGCTCCTTGTATCTTCGTCAGATTCTTATTAACTAGAAAAAGTTCCCACACCTACAGAATCCCTATTGGCGATTAAGTTTAAAAAATCGCAAGATGTCTATGTATTATGAATTACTTGTGGTTCTTCGCGGATTTTTCAGATTAATCTGATGATGTATAAATCGAAAGGCATAATTAAAGAAATTAATCATCACACAACCTATGACATCTTTATATTATTATAGCACTCATTACAGCACTTACATAACCTTTTCACGACGTAAAATTCAGCGCATAGATTTTGCTTGACTTCACGTCAGATCTGTTATCAATCTGTATATAGAATGGGAAATGTAAACCAAATTAAATTAGCTTTTCCCTCTTGGCCAGGAGACTGGACAGGGCTGCAGTCGTGGCTTCTCCACGCCTGTTGTGTGTGAGAGAAAGGTCTGGGTGTTACAATCGTCTCACTCTCTTCGTACAGTTCTTTCGTCGGTGTCTTTGTCGACGACTCCTATATCCAGAAACGGCCCATAGACCTTTGTCAGCATTTTCATCTCTTGTTTTCCGTTCTCCGTATCTATTTTTAACTTGGGTTCTATTGTTTCTGAGGCGTACAAGGCCTCTGATAAGACTACTGTATCATAATCTCTTAATTTGGTTTTGATGGAAATACTTCTTTTGCTTTAGTGGTTCCACGTAAGTCTATAAGCTTTTTGTAGTTTCTTGATCCTTCTCACCGGATGTCGACTTCACTCTTGTTCTTTATATAGTTTCTCCCGCGTATGTGAAGCTTTCTACTTGTATTATCTTTCCGTAGTTAGTTACCAGCTGGTATTTGTCAGTGGATTTTGTGTCCATGTATTATGTTTTTTCATATGAGATTTGTAATTCTGTTTTAGCTGAGATTTCGTGCAGTGGTTATAGGCCTTTTTTGGTTTTTTTCCTGCCACATGTTGTGATGGCTGCACCATCAGTGAAGGACAGACATTTTGTGGTGATGAACTTTCTCTTTGTTAATATTATTTTCAGGCACCAGATCTGTTTACTCGATGATCTTCCCTTTCTGAATCCTCTTTGATACTGACCTATATGACTCTATCTGAAGCTCTAGTGAATGTAACAGGGCTTTGGATAGTTTTTTACATGTGGCGTATAGTAGCGAAATTCTTCTGTAGATATTAGGACCTGTTTTGTTTTTTTACTTGTGGAGAGGTGCAGCGCTCCCTTCCAGTCTTGTGGTATCTTCCTGTCTAACATTTTGGCTTGGAAGACATGGAGTTTTGCTGAGACAACAGGACTGTTGGCTAAACAGCCTTATGCTACTCTTGTTCCAAGCATGCCATTTGTTTTGACTACGAGAAGGAAGAAGTAGGTAAATGCTGATGAGTACCTCTTTTTATCGGCTAAAGTTGGCAATAACAATTGTAAAATAAAGATCAACGGTGATTGTATGATTTATTATAGACATTAAAGTTTTGAACGATTCTGTGTATTTTGGATGTAATGTTTCCGTAGTCTGATTTCCAGATTTCTGAACGCAATTCGACTTCTACAGGTGCTCCGTTATTTTTAAATGATTTTATTATGTTCACGATGTGTTGGATGTACTCTCTTTCCGAACTGTAGCCTCTGTCTCGGTTTATAAGGGTTGAGCATTATTGAAAGTGCAGGGCAACTGGTGAGGGGTTTGGCAAGGTCCTGATATAAACAAACGATTTAGAACGTAACAATAGAATTTTTATTCAAGCAATTTCCAATAGTTTTTTAAAATTTTCATGTTGTAAAATTATTGATTTGTTTAAATCACTTTTAAGAAAACAGAGACTTACTCAAACAGAATTAAAAAGTGTAATATGGCTTAGACGTTACGTACGTCACACCTGGGTTCAAAGAAACTCAGCATCTTTGATTTAATTTTCTCGTTTTGAGAGAGCTGGAGGGCGATCTGTATAATTGTTCAAAACCATTCAACCGCCAAGAACTCATAAGATTTTTTAAAATTTAAGATAACTTGTTTCAAAAGACTATGCTGACATTTTCAGGTCTGAAAATATTTTTGCTGTAAAACACGTTCATTTTACTCTGACATCACACACGAAATGTAAAATGGATAAATATAGCACATTATAAAAGGTTTGTCAACGCTAAAATATTTAAAAAAGCATAAAGCACCTTTCAAATATTTTAGCGATGCCGAAACTTTTACAATGTGCTGTTGTTATCCACCTGACATTTTGTGTGTGATGTCAGCGTGAAATGAACATGTTTTACAACAAATAGATTTTAAGACCTGGAGATGACAACATAGTCAGTTGAAACCGGGTGTCTTAAATAAAAAAGTGTTTTATGCCGTCTCGGTGATTGAATGATTTTTATGAGCACCTTTAATTAAGATGATCTCAGTTATACATTAAGAGGCCGTGAGCTGCCGCGCCATTAAAGGGAGTAAGTCCTCCCTTCTTGTTTAAACAATTTATACTCGTGTCACGCGTGGAAAACAACTTCCGCGCCTCAATAGAACAGATCGAGCCAAGACTGTCTGTGAGAGACGCAACACCAAATGTAAAGCATTAAAGCTATCTGTCAAAACACTATTACTATTGAGAAAGTCTTGTAATATGTGTGGTATGTGTTGCTCCTGGTCATATGTAAGAGAGTGTGTTAAGACACTACTGTTGTCAGGTTAAGTAAGTAGCAAATAAATAACACAAATAAATTCAGAAATCTCTTGACTCTTTTTCTCACTGAAACAAACAACTGAAGTATGTCTGCGTGGTAACCGCTTTTTTGTCCTTTGTGGTCAGATAGCAGTACGATTTCTGCGTGAGCAAAGAAAGGAAATCAGAGCTGTAGCCGGCGCAACCGAAGCCCTCGACGTCAGTCTGCTCCGTTTCATATCGCGGATACTGCTCGCCGGCTGGCGCGTCTCCAGGCGGTGGCGCACTCGTAAACTGGACAACGCAGTCTGGCGTCGCGACGCGGATCGGCGACACACGGCGGACACTTTATCTGGAGGGGTGTGGCGTTGTCTGGCAGACGGCCGGTGCCTCCGACTGCAGCAGCAGCAAGGAGCGCCGACCGCGACCGCAGCGCCCGCCGCGGCACTTTAGTGCACTTAAGGGGTCGCCGGTGGCGGCGGCTGTGCGACGCCAGCAGATGCGGTGCAGGCGGAGGACGCGGCGGTGGCGGAGGCGGAGGAGCTGCCAACTGCCCGCGGCCTACGGAGCCGTCCCACGGCTGCCGTTCCCCCACACCCCGGCATTCAGCGCCGACATTCATCACACTTGGCTTGCTTCGGTCGCGACACTTTAGGGCACCGTTAACAGGGATGACCGCAGGCGAATCATACTGCTGACAGCTTTACGCCGGTACTATTCTCCTCGCACTGGACACTACGCCACCATTCGCAGACAGTCGTACTGGCGACGGTGTGATATGAGTTGCTTTATTACCAGCGTTGTCTTCCTCTGCATCTCCTACTTTGTACTCCTTGACAAATAGGGCTATTGAAATGATATGTGACATTTTTCTTACTAGCACTCGTATTACGTTAGCGAGAAAGAGATTTGAAGGCTGCTACGAGTGCTATACCAAAACACATTTTTATTTATTAATGTAGCGCATTCAGTTGACTCACGTCGTCCGAATGGCTCGTGCTATTCGTAGACCAAACGAGATGGCACAGTGATTAAGGCCATAGATTGGCTTTCAAGAAGAGCAGACTTCAAATACCCTTGTATCACTGTGGATTTAGCTTTCTATGGTTTCGGAAAGCCACCAACCTTGCAGCAGTGGAAACACCGGCTCCCATCAGATAATCAAAGGCAAACACGGTTGAGCTTGATTACCACTTGGATGGACCACCGTCTGAGTCTGCCGAGCACTGTTGGCAAATGTCGTTCACTCAGACCTTTTGAGGTCAACTGAGGAGCTACTTGACTGAGAAGTAACGGATCCGGTCCGAAAAGTGACAATGGCCTGAGGACCTTGTGCAGACCTTCTGCCCCTTCATATCTGCATCCAGTGAAGCCTATCGGCTGAAGATGACGCGGTGGTCGGTCGGTAGCTAGGGGGTTCTTCGATGTCTGTTCGGAATGAGTTCATGGTTTCACAAAACTGAGATAATCATTGGAGTGCCTCCTTTGAAAAACTCACGGCTTCCTACGTCATTGTTACACTGACTGAGCTGACGCTCCAAGGACACCTCATTCGATGGGGCACTGAATCCTGATATACCCTCCTTTGTTTTAGTTTCAAGTACAAACGTGTCACTCAACATAATCTTCGGCAAAAGTGGATACACTTCCACCGTCACTGAAATAATACTGCAAATTTCTTAGGAAGAAAATGTACGCACTGCCCTGTGATCTTCTTTGCAAGCACTTTTGGACCGATGACCTTTGCAGTCTGGTCCCTTCAGCCCCCAAAAACCAACCAAACAAACAAACACTTTTCAGCTTCTTCATATCATCGCATTTTTACTACCAAACACTGTTCTCCTTTAGACAAAACAAGTAAACAGATTTTCTACACTATACAGTGGATGGTGAACTACAGTTTAACCCAGTTTATGGGAATAAAGAACAGTTTCGGAAAACTCCGCACACACGCAGTCAGCAGCGACGTTGAATGACGGAAGGAAAGTTTAAAGTCCCATCGGCAATGCAGTTATTAGAGTAAAAGTTCGGATTATGGAAGGATGGGAAGGAAATCGACCATGTCCTTTTTAAAGGAATTTTCACGGCATTTGCTTGGAGTGACTTACGGAAATCACCAGAGAGGTCGCGACAGTCTTTAGATTTCACCAGTAGGAAAGACAAACTTTCGACATTATCATCTGTAGATCTCGATAGAATTTTGCTACTGTAGCCTTTTAGGAACACTTAAGAAGATACGTTCTACGTTAATAATTAAACGTGTCGGTAATTGAACGCATGTCACTCCTGTGATTTCACTGGTATTCTCCAGTTGGTAGTAGGATTGCAATTTTATTTTTAGATGCCGATAGCATTCAAGTGGGATCTGCCAGAGCCTATGGTGTACGTCCGTTGAGCCACGCCTGCAGCGGCTCTGAACTTCAAGCGCCGTCTGCCTCGTAAATATAGGATGGCCGGCGGCAGCCGCTCAGGCCACTCTGCTGCTCAGACGTCACCTAGTGGCGGCTCCAACACCATCTTTCGTGCTTGCCTCAGAGAGCCTCATAATTGTTGACATTGTGATAGCTGATCTCTATTTCTTGCTGCAGTATTTGAAATGACTCTTCATAAGCTTGGAGAAATAACTCCTCCCGAACAGGCCATGAAGGCCCAACGGTACCTACCGGCCGCCGTGTCATCCTCAACCCATAGGCGACACTGGATGCGGATGTGGAAGGGCATGTGGTCAGCACATCGCTCTCCCGGCCGTATGTCAGTTTCCGGTACCGGGGCCGCTACTTCGCAATCAAGTAACTCCTCAGTTTGCCACACAATGGCTGAGCGCACCCCGCTTACCAACAGCGCTCGGCAGACCGGATGGTCATCCAACCAAGTGCTAGCAGAGCCCGACAGAGCTTAACGTCTGTGATCTGACGGGAACCGGTGTTACCACTGCGGCAAGACCGTTGTCTCGGAGAAATAAAAATTAAGTAAATCTTCTGTTTACTCTATTAACATGTTCAGTGTTCATTTCTGCTTCTGTCCAGCTTGCCTTTGACAGCAGTTGATGCACCCCCTCTGTAGGCCACCTCTTCTTACTTTTGTGTACGATTGTGAAAAGACTAACGCAACGAATGCACAGAGTTACAGACCATTACCCGTAACGACTTTATGTTCCAGGTTCCTAAGGCATATTCTATTGCCGAAGACCTATACTATCGTGTTACTGAAGGAAAAGGAGTTTTGGCTGAACCGTCAGCTCGGGGTGACTGTAGCCCATCTACATCTACATGACTACTGTGCAATTCACGTTTAAGTGCTTGGCAGAGGGTTCATCGAACCACAATCATACTTTCTCTCTATCATTCCACTCCCGAACGGCGCGCTGGAAAAACGAACACCTAAACCTTTCTGTTCGAGCTCTGATTTCTCTTACTTTATTCTGATGATCATTCCTACCTATGTAGATTGGGCTCAACGGAATATTTTCGCATTCGGAAGAGAAAGTTGGTGACTGAAATTTCGTAAAAAGATCTCGCCGCGATGAAAAACGTCTTTGCTGTAATGACTTCCATCCCAATTCGCGTATCATATCTGCCACACTCTCTCCCCTATTACGTGATAATACAAAACTAGCTGCCCTTTTCTGCACCCTTTCGATGTCTTCTGTCAATCCCACCTGGTAAATATTCTAACAGAGGACGAACGAGTGTAGTGTGAGCTGTCTCTTTAGTGGACTTGTTGCATCTTCTAAGTGTCCTGCCAATGAAACGCAACCTTTGGCTCGCCTTCCCCACAATATTATCTATGTGGTCTTTCCAACTGAAGTTGTTCGTGATCTTAACACCTGGGTACTTAGTTGAATTGACAGCCTTGAGAATTGTACTATTCATCGAGTAATCGAATTCCAACGGATTTCTTTTGGAACTCATGTGGATCACCTAACACTTTTCGTCATTTAGCTTCAACTGGCACCTGCCACACCATATAGCAGTATTTTCTAAATCGCTTGTAACTGATACTGGTCTTAGGATGACCTTACTAGACGGTAAATTACAGCATCATCTGCGAACAGTCTAAGAGAACTGCTCAGATTGTCACCCAGGTCATTTATATAGATCAGGAGCAGCAGAGGTCCCAGGACGCTTCCCTGGGGAACACCTGATATCACTTCAGTTTTACTCGATGATTTGCCGTCTACTCTCTCACACAGGGAAGAATTCCACGTAATATGACGTGAGTGGAGCTCCAAAATGAAAATTAGTTTCTCTTCAAGAATCAGCAACTGTTCTGAAAAATGATAATAAAGAATCGATTGCAAATAGAAACCGGGTGTTGGCCTAGGTTTCGGCGCGGATAACCACGTCTTCTTCGGAACAAACTAAAACTAGAAAATGCATAAAGAGGCATGGTCCAATATTAATACAGAACGCCCAAAAGGGCAAAAGACTTGCATAAAATGTAAAATAAACGGTTCGTGTGTACCATGTCAATAACTGTACGCAGGTCAAAAGTCATAATAGTGCTTCCTCACCAGAGTCAACGTTCGGTGGGCCGCGGGCTCTCAGGTAAACTGAGGTGGCGCCGGCAGTTTGGCTGTGAGAATGTCAGAATGGAACGCGCATGCGCAAAGTAAGAAATCGTATTCTTCCATGTGATTGGCATAAAATGTGTTATGAAAGTGATCCGATGAGTGGGTCAAAGACGCCGGAAGTTAATGCATGTGTATGTATAATGTCCTAGCTCTAGGACGATTGGAACTATAGAACCTGGATAGGCTGAAACTATAGAACTGGGAAAGCTCATTCCACTGATAGGCAAATCGAATGCACGCAGGACAGACAAAATACCATCAGCTAGAAACAGGCTAAACATGTGGGGGATGAATAACCCATTTTTCAATTACTTGCGGTCGGTGATAGTATTTGATGACTAAGCTTGGATTAGCGTTTAAAGTTACTATATTAAATTCTAAGCGCTATTGGCAAGAAAAGGGTATAATTAGTATGACAGGCTTAGTGTAATTGCGTGAAAGGAGGTACAATGTCGCCTTAATAGCCCTTAAAATATAATGACAGACAGAGGTAATTTTGAATAGTTCTATCCGATATGTACAAAAACAGTGTCAAAAGAACCTAAAGCTAAACTAGTTTCTTAAAATAGGGTACTTGAGGTACTGAATCATGAAGCTTAATCAAGTGAGATCTGTGAACGCATATAGCGTGGAACAGACAAACTACCTTTATGTTTTAATAGGCGTTGACGTGAAAGGTCAAGTAATGTAACGGGCTTTTTAATATACATGCGTGAAATGACGTACAACGTCGCTTTCATCGTCCTTATTATCTATTGACTGACAGAGGTAAAAGTGATTAGTGCTATCAAGTTTGTGAATATGCTATCAAATTTGTGTATATGCGTGAAGGGATGTACAATGTTAAAAGTTCTCATATTCCGAAAAAGTCAACTGGTTTTAAACACAGTTAATTTTATTCACAAGCGATATCTTGAAATCTTTAGCTAGAGACAAGCATGTAAATTCCGTCGTCTTTCAAAAGCCGTTCGCCAACTGTACTGTACTGTTGACCGATAACCACGATGAAATCGTATGGAAGAACGTTGAAAGCGTCGATATAGTTGTTAACGGAACCGACTAGGCACTTATACTCAATGATTAACGTTCAAAGTGTCGAAAGTAGCGTCGGCTATGTCACGAGGAAGCATAAATGGATCATTAATGTTTTCAGTACTCACTGTCGCTATATAACACAGTTTTAAAATGAACCTGAGTGGTGTAAAATTCTGCAGCGTTGAAGTTATGCTCTATCCTTATCAACAGATCCAAAATACCATCTTCAAATAATTCGTATATAACACATCCGAAGCATCATACATAAATGATGAAGGTATCCTAGCTTTGCAAACACATTAACATTTAAAACATTGTATTAAATATTTTAAAGCATTTTTTAATGATGCGTTACCCCTACAGTTTTAAAGAATACCCTCTACACAGATTAAAATGGCATACTGAACTACTTTACACTTGCAACATTCTAGGTATTACACATAAAACAGTAATGAGAATTTTCTAACTTACAAATACACTGGGTGTAACAGGTAAAAGTGCACATATTTTTATATTTGGTGTCTTAATATGTACACACGTTAGTGTGTTGGCTGTTTTTTCTCTGCACCGAACTGCCTTCGCACAATCACGTCGCAAACTTGAGGACTTGATGTTTTCTGGAAGCCACAACGGCAACACTAAGTGGTGTATGTCTGTCATTATAGATCACCCGTTTTGCGTCCATGTGCCCACACTTCATCACCTGACCTGCCGCCCAGAGGAAAATAAGCATTAACGGCTTGCTCGTGTCACATAGACTTGGAGGTACTAACCAACCTAAAAACATACGACTTGTTGTAGCTATAATTATTAATCTGCAAGTGACATAAGTACTGATTTAATGTTGTTCAGTACACCGTCCTCAGTCACGAATAGAAATATCTGCACTTGGATTCGTTACTGCCTGTATTTTTGTTCTGTGGAAACATGAATAACTTTTAATTAACTTTTAACAATGTGTCATCTCTTCATCTACATCTACATCTACATCCATACTCCGCAAGCCACCTGACGGTGTGTGGCGGAGTGTATCCTGAGTACCTCTATCGGTTCTCCCTTCTATTCCAGTCTCGTATTGTACGTGGAAAGAAGGATTGTCGGTATGCTTCTATGTGGGCTCTAATCTCTCTGATTTTATCCTCATGGTCTCTTCACGAGATATACGTAGGAGGGAGCAATATACTGCTTGACTCTTCGGTGAAGGTATGTTCTCGAAACTTTAACAAAAGCCCGTACCGAGCTACTGAGCGTCTCTCCTGCAGAGTCTTCAACTGGAGTTTATCTATCATCTCCGTAACGCTTTCGCAATTACTAAATGATCCTGTAACGAAGCGCACTGCTCTCCGTTGGATCTTCTCTATCTCTTCTATCAACCCTACCTGGTTCGGATCCCACACTGCTGAGCAGTATTCAAGCATTGGGCGAACAAGCGTACTGTAACCTACTTCCTTTGTTATCGGATTGCATTTCCTTAGGATTCTTCCAATGAATCTCAGTCTGGCATCTGCTTTACCGACGATCAACTTTATATGATCATTCCATTTTAAATCACTCCTAATGAGTACTCCCACATAATTTATGGAATTAACTGCTTCCAGTTGCTGACCTGCTATTTTGTAGCTAAATGATAAGGGACCTATCTTTCTACGTATTCGCATCACATTACACTTGTCTACATTGAGATTCAATTGCCATTCCGTGCACCATGCGTCAATTCGCTGCAGATCCTCCTGCATTTCAGTACAATTTTCCATTGTTGCAATCTCTCGATACACCACAGCATCATCTGAAAAAAAACCCTCAGTGAACTTCCGATGTCATCCACCAGGTCATTTATGTATATTGTGAATAGCAACGGTCCTATGACACTCCCCTGCGGCACACCTGAAATCACTCTTACTTCGGAAGACTTCTCTCCATTGAGAATGACACGCTGCGTTCTGTTATCTAGGAACTCCTCAATCCAATCACACAAATGATCTGATAGTCCGATTGTTCATTAAAAGACTGTGGGAAACTGTGTCAAACGCCTTGCGGAAGTCAAGAAACACGGCATCTACCTGTGAACCCGTGTCTAAGGCCCTCTGAGCCTCGTGGACGAATAGCGCCAGCTGGGTTTCCCACGACCGTCTTTTTCGAAACCCATGCTGATTCCTACAGAGTAGATTTCTAGTCTCCAGAAAAGACATTATACTCGAACATAATACGTGTTCCAAAATTCTACAACTTATCGACGTTAGAGATATAGGTCTATAGTTCTGCACATGTGTTCGACGTCCCTTCTTGAAAACGGGGATGACCTGTGCCCTTTTCCAATCCTTTGGAACACTTCGCTCTTCTAGAGACCTACGGTACACCACTGCAAGAAGGGGGGCAAGTTCCTTCGCGTACTCTGTGTAAAATCGAACTGGTATTCCATCAGGACCAGCGGCCTTTCTCGTTGGAAGGTCATAGAGGGAGCTGCGTAAGCCAGGCCAAAAACAGGGCGACGTAGAGGTTTTGTGTAAGAAATATTTCAGTATGCAAAGCCTTATAGATGTCATTCTTTAATGTTACAGGCGCCATGTGCCATTCAGATTGTTTTAAAATCTGTAATATAATTTTTTTAAATTCAAATACATTTGCAAAGCTAATAAATCTTTGTTAGTGCTTTGCGCACAATTATTATGATGTTTTATATTTATCTACTTCAGTAATGTATTTTAAACTTTTTAATGCTGCAGGCATTTTCAACAATCAAATTGCTTTTAAAACAATTCGAAGCAATAACATTAAAGTATAACATATGCTTATGAATTCTATATTGTAATTACATTACAAAAATTTCAAGCTCTGTTAACATAGGATTAGCACCCTTTTACAATTTATTTTGTTGTTTAATACGTATAGATACGTGCAGCGTTGCCCGAGACCTGTCCTTTTGATATAAACAATGACCTACAAGCAGAAAAGAACTTTTTTTTATTGACGAGCTGTCTTCTTGTTCCTACCATCACTCTACACTAATTCCACTATATCAGACTTCATCTTATGCATTTTCCTATTTAATTACCTTAATCTACCTACACGATTAAGAGATTTAAGATTTCACACCACAACTCGTAGAATGCCAGTTTTGTTTAGCGTGGAGATATCCTCCACAACTGTCGCCATCTGGCCACGCGAATGAGAGACTGTCACATTTGGAATATTTTACTCATTAAATCTTACTGTAGAGCTGTATGTCCTCTTGAATTTTAATGGATGCTTTCAGCCGTTCACTGGGCCAACATAGCACGAGTGTGTTGGCTAATGCTGCAAGGCCAGATCAGTCAGTCATCCATACTGGTGTCCCTGAAGCTCTTCCGGAACCACACGTTTGTCTTCCCTCACAACAGGTACCACTCTGATGTGGTTGTACCTGTGGTAAGGCTGTCTTTATCTTAGGGAGACGCAAGCCATTCTACCTCAGCAAGGTGTATGGTTCGTGGGGAAATGGAGATATATAGCTGAGCTAATATACGTTGTAATTACTGAACACTATAGTTGTGGACTGTTACGGCACTAACATCGACTACGAGGACGAAACCTTCTGAACACGTATTATTACGGACACTGCAACCACAAACTGTGAACGTCACTGGGCCGATGGGTGTAGAGAGAGTTAGCCCAAGAACAGTCCTATCCAAACACATATCTTCTACATATCGTACACATTATAGCATTATAGAAGCTGTCTTTGTCATCAGTTAATACGGTCTAAAGCAATATGAGCAATGTGCAAGTATGCACTACCACGAATTCCACTGTCTTTACACACGACGGTATATACTACTTGTATTAAACGTCCAACGCTAGTTATTTATTAAAAAACAGAAATGAAATAATTTCACATCTTGTATCCATTTACCTGCCTGACAACTTGTCCATAGCTTGGTGGAAAAATGTATGTTTTTTGCCGCTGTCTGTAGCTTGTTGATTTCCAAGAGCTTACATTACACTGCTTCAAGAAGCTTCTGAAATGCGATATCTGAATCAGACTAAGGTGTGCTTAAAATTATATAAATGTAGGGTTGCGATGAATTAATTTTTAGTATGTGATTTTCAGTTTTTGTTTGATAGGTAGGCTACTAATCTTCAACCAAAATATCTCAAACGGATTTAAAAATAAAATCAGTTTTCATCCTGTGGACGCTTAATCGAACAGTTTGCATTCCAGTAAATCAATACGCTAAAGTCAGTGACACCTCCTAACCGCAAATTCGTGATTATTTCTCAAATGACTCATTTGTGGACCCATCTGGAACGATGCTACTTGGAGTCATCGTATAATTTCAACCGTGTCAGTTTTTACTATAAATTATGATACACCCGGCATATGTAGCACCAGTACCACAGAAAGTGACCCATTCAGGTGAAATTTCATTTAAAAGAAACTTTTACCTACCTTTGAAAGTGTAGTGAACAATCTGAACTTATTTACAAATTATTCCTGCGAGTCATCATATCGGCGTAGTATACATTAAACTGAACGCATAAGCAATTTCCTAGGCATAATTTTCTCTACACAATTCCTCCTCCTTCGCTGTCAGGCCACATGTGGTCAAGCTTTTACTTTTGGGTATTACTTACGTTTGAATTAGGCCCCATGTTTCCTAACAGTGTGATACAGTAAGTGTACAACGTCTATAAAGCTGAAAAGAGGAACGCAAACCTTGCAGGGCAAATGAGTATTCACAACACGACTTGCTCTACTATGTCAGCTACTTATACTAAGCAACATGTGCGGTATTACTGTTTCCACTATTTCGCATCGTCACATAAGCGCACCAAGTACTCGACGTACAAATGAGATGGAACACTTCGTTCCTGTATGATATGAATTCTGTATGATTTGAGGCCGATAGAAATAGAAACGGCAGGTCTGCTGGGGACATCACCCTTACTTCAGTCAACAAAAACGAGTCCCACACATGAAAAATTAGATTGCATATGCTACCAAACACCAGAAACAGGAACGGTGCGTGAACAAGTTGTGGAAACAAATAGTTAGAATGTTACATAAACAAAAGTGAGACAACTTTTTTAATATTCCTCAGGAACAGAAATAATACGTACGTCTTTGATACGTGGTTCTGCATGTAACAGACTTTTCTTGGCAAACGTTTCTGAAACGACCGCAACTATTCCATTAATCACAAAGCCACAAATGGAAAGTTAGTTAACATCACTACGTGAGAACCATTACAGAGGTTCCGGGGGATCTAGTATTACAAACTTCGAGTGTAATGAAGTACATGAAAACAAATTACTTTAAATAAAGATAGATTAGTGTCGGTAACCGCTACTATTTCCCTAGAATTCCAAATGTGAAAGAGGTAAAGGAAACTGAAGCAATAAAGCTGACCGGTACATTTTATGTCCTTGTTAGGATTCCGTTCCCCAGTCGGTAGAAACGAAACCCTTATGGGGTAACTTTGTTGTCTGGCTGTCTCTCTGTCTGTCCGACTGTTAAAATCCTCTCGTCTTACGAATGAGTAGCCGAATCAAGATTAAATTTATGTCACATGTTAAAGTTTGTGGTCTCTTGATTGTGTAAAAAATAGAAGCTTCTGAGTCAGTACGATCAAACGATAAAGACATATATGTCATATTTTGACACTCGCAGACTCACTCTTCAGGAGCAATAGAGTACTTTCCGTTGAACTAGCATAATGATATTTGACAAGAAACAAGGGTCCACAGTACAAACAAAGGAAGAAACTCGAAAATTGTTAACTTGTAATTGTATTACACGAAAAATATAGATTTTTTGTCATTTGTTATCTGGCTGTCTGTCTTTATGTGAAGATTACTTTTTCTCTGGAATCGGTAGACGTTTATCTTGCGTGTATCGATATCGGTAACACACATTCCCGATGGGCTGGACGAACTGACAGTAAGTAACACATTTTGTGGCCTTTACAAGGGACGTTCAATAAGTTATGGAAGACACACTTTCTCATCCAGTTTTGGTTGAAAGGATGCAGAATTTGTTGTGAGACATAGGGGAATATTCCCGCTTCAGCACTGTTAGTATCATGAGGTTCCCATAGGTGGTGGCCATCCCTATAAGTAGCCTTTGAGATGGCATGTATAACGGAGGTTCGTTCCAAGCAGACAACCAGTTTATCATAATTGTCATTGTAATTACACAGCAAATGAACGTAATTATTAACTCATCTGACTTTCTGATAAAACTTCTTGAAAATTCACTGGACAGCGCCTTACATAAATTTGTTACTAGTATTAAGCCTCTGGCCGGATATGGGGTCATTTTTCTAAATACAGTCTGACTGTCACTATAGATTACAGTGGAAATGAACTTTGAAGGTAATTAAATTTATTGGTCTACCTGTTTGGACGGAGTGCTCATTTCCCATACTTGTGATGTGCAACGCAAGATGGTGTCTTACCAGTTTTCATAAAACATTCTCCTTTAGTACACAACTCGCGATTTGCAGTGCGAGTGTGCAAACATTCTCAAAGTAAATGAAAATGGAGAACTAATCTGACCGATTAATAAACAAGAACGTAGACTGCAGAATCAACTATGCTTCATTAAATTCCAGTAAAACGCCTTTTTATAACGTTCTAACACCTAGACAAGTTAACAAAAACATTTTTAATAACTTTTCTGTATACAATTGCCTTCCTTACTACTTGTTTCATCTATAAGGCAGGGCCATAGGTTGCATATGAAAATTATACTGCAAATTTCAACCATACGCAAAGTTCTAACAATAAACAACTACACAGTTACAATTCTAAAAAAATGGGATTACATTGAAAGTTGGTTGCATATAAAAATTATACTGCAAATTTCAACCATACGCAATGTTCTAACAATAAGCAAATACACAGTTACAAATGTAAAAAAATGGGATTACACTGAAAGTTGCGTTTTGTCATTTTTGCAATAATATAATCTCATTTGATCAATACCTTTATTCAAAACATATTTTTACAAAATTACTTTTCAATAATGCTGCCTCCACGACACGGCAGACCACTTTCCATCCTTTTCAACCCAAACATACAACACTACTGACTGCTACTCGCTGATTTACTCTGACACAATCTTACTAAGAATATGATTATACCGACATTATAGAGATTGAGTACATTTATTAAATTCAAGACTTAATTCATATTTGTGTTGAAAGCTTCCTGAAAATCGTCATCGTGAATAGGAGAGCCACTTTTCATCACTCATCCCCTCTTAAACAAGAGTTTTGCAGATTGGTTGCTGTTGGTACAATAGCAGAGGGCACTCGAAAAATTCTCCAAAAGAAACAATCACGAAAGCATGGTACAGTATGTCAGGTACAAATACCTGACGTGATTGAAATACAAATAAGCGTACAAAGCATCCAGTTATAAGTCATTTTACATATTTTTCACGATAAAAAAGACATCGCACAAAAAGATGCTTTCTGTGGTACTCAGTAATCTATTTTAGTGAAATACAGTTGTATAAATACACACAGTTTTAAAATGTTGTACAAAGGATTAGAATTAAATTATAATTAGCTGTACAAACGTTTAAAAGAAGCCTATAAGGACAAGTAAGAATACCTGTCAATTCAAATGAAGTGAGAAATATACACACATTTCAGGCCACATGATACAAAACTTTACAAAGCAGCAACAACTGTTCGTTTAAATGTTTACGAAAATCTTATGAATAAAAGTAAAAATTCTTGCCAGTTAAATAAAGCAAGGAAGACACACACATTACAGTATGGTACAAAAATGTTTACAATTGTCTGTTCAGAATTATTGAGAAAACCTATAAGGACAATGTAATGCAACAAGAGAATTTCACAGGCATCACTGTATTGTCACTCACATACTTTTCACAGTGGCATCAACATGGTGGCATGAACAGACTCAGGGAGCATAGTATTTTGCCTTCAGCTTCTGCACTGCCAACCCACAGAGCTTGAAATAAGGCAGACTAAGAGAGGATGAAGTGCCTTGTCGCAACATCCACTGACAATCCAGAATCATAAGAGCTACGATCATAGCTGTAGAACTGCCTTAATGAGCAGTGATTTCACTGCTCCATCATTCATAAGCTGAGACATTGTGTGAAACTCAACTCAGCGCCACAGCAGACTACATGAAGCCATCCAGCATAATATTTCGATTAAGCTTCGTGTGTGTGTGTGTGTGTGTGTGTGTGTGTGTGTGTGTGTGTGTTTGTGTTAATCAACATCTTCTCCCATACATGTGTAGAATAAATGAAAGATATTTGCAAAGGAATTAGATAAGTAGTTACATATATTTTTAGTGCCAATATGAATTGTCCTGAAAAACATGGCAACTTTCTGTACATCTGCATCATTCAGAAATCCTTATCTGATATACGTACAGTAGAAATGGTTATCTTATCATGTGGGCACCATATAAACTACATATAAGGCTTGTAAGTAACATTCTGGTGTCATTTCAACCATCTGCTTAAACAAGTAAACAGTTCATCAATCTCTTATCAAATGTCAATCTTGAATATGTATCTCCATGTTTAAAGTACCTCACATAATTGAAAAGACTTGGATCCAGTTTCTTAAGTTACAAAATTTATCTGTCTGGTCAGAATGGAACTACAACATATCTCACGTACAAAGACATCAGGAGTAATTATAGTGATAATCAAAGTAGCTAATTATCATATACACACTCTCTGAATAGAAAATCTTTAGAGTACAATTAATGTCAGTCATGTGTCAGACAACACCTTAAAACTATTGGAGCAAAAATCTTAGGTGTAACACCATCTTAGGATTTCTTGAATTCACTGGTATCATTACGACGACAAAACCGTCGTCATCCGTGGTGATACAATAGTAACATTTTAGTTATATTTTTATTAAGCAGTTACAAGATCCTGAAAATTCATGATTAGGTGTAAATACACTCTGAAATACACTCTGACAGTCACTATATGTTACAGTGGAAATGAACTTTGACAGTAATTAAATTTGTTGGCCTACCTGTGTGCACGGAATACTCATCTGCTCTGCAGCTTGATGCTATTACAAATAATGACGTGACGCTCAAAAATCTAATTTCATTTTCATTACTTGTGACACGCAATGCAAGACGGCACCTTACCATTTTTCATAAAAATGCTTCGCAGTACACAACTCGCAATGTCCAATGCGAGTGTGCAAACAAAATCATAAAATTTTGCAGTGAACACATGGTGTGTCGTTGGGCGATCACTCTGTTTTTAAAATAATTTTCAATAAAATATATATTTTATGGAAAGAACGACCATGAGGGCAGTTTGTTTATTATTTTTATTGGTTGTGACAATGATTTTATCAGATGGTATGCCTCATATGCCATGATATCCATATGGTTTTATAAATATTAATCCACGTTTCAGATCTGATGATGACACCTTCAGAGTACTGAAACCGGTCATCTAATAAACGATTGAAGCGATCGTGGATTTTTAATAATTTTAAAATTACAAAAGTAAATGAAAATGAGAAACTAATCTTAACGACTGCTAAATGAGAACAAAGACTCCAGGTTTAACTGTTCTTTATTAAGTCATGATAGCAATGCACCCTTTTATAAAGTTCCCAATGGGCAAGCTAGCAAACATATTTCTATGTACCTCTCGTATATACATTTGCCTTCTTGACACTTGTTTTAACTATATGGCAAGACAATAGGTTGCACTATAAAATTTATTTCAACCATACACAATGTTCTGACAATAAGCAAATACACAGTTACATATATTTAAAGAAGTAGGATTACCTTAAAAGCTGTGTTTTGCCATTTTTCTATTAATATAATCTCACTCGATCACTATCTTTCCTCAGAACATGTTATTATAAAATCATTTTTAAATAATGCTGCCTCCACTACATGGTAGACCTTCTTTCATCCTCCTCAAACCGGGTACATTGGCAGACTGTCTAACAAACACACTCATTGCTACTCACTGACTTACTCTGACCAACATCTCTAGTCTCACACACAGTCTTACAAGAAATATGGTTATATCGAAATTACAGAGATTCAGTACATTTATTAAATTCACAACTTCATTCACATTGATGCTGAAAGCTTCCTGAAAATCGTCATAGCAAATAGAACAGCCCCTTTGAACATATACATGTACAACAATAATTATTCTGCCGCAAAACACTCTACCACTGCTTCAAAACATTAGTCCCGAATTTTGATTTTCATTATGCTCTCCATTAATATCATAAATCTATTTACATAATTGTACATTGTGCCCGTTGTACTAATTTTGTTGCTCGAGGGAGCTGAAGTACATGGATCGCTTCCTAATTCTGTATTATTTCTCTCATGTTTCGGTTGGCTGATCCTTTTTTACTGTGATGCTACATCATCTGTAATTTAGTTTTTATAAGTCACAGCAGGTTTACAGTTTCCTTATTCTATCAGGTGATTTCTTAACGTGCTGCATTGGTATGTCATCCGAAACTTTGACCCAAAGTTTCCAAGTTTTGCTTACGCTTCCTCAAGACACATATCCTAAAAGCTATGCTTACCTAACAACTAGTTGCAATAATTTCCCATGCATACTGGTCGGTAGTTCCAGTTACCTCTCTTATTTTACAGTTGCTTACAAAATGACTATTAGTCACAATGCCATGCTTTCTGATATCTTTTCTTTTCAAAACTATCCTCATCAGCTCATCAGAAGTTTACAATGTGCACTGAATCTTAGTGGCGCCGAACGCAGTTTATGTGGTTCTACTTTATGTGTTATGATTACGTGTTACGTGTTATGATAGTAGATATTTTCGACGTTGTCTTGCTTGTAAGTGTCTCCTTTTGTTGAAACAAAAACTGCCCTATTTTGACAGTATTCCTAAGAATATTCACATCACGTTTTGGCTTACCACCAAAGACTTTGGAAGTATCGTCAAATTTACGCTGATCCTCAGGCACAAATTCCTGAGAGGATTCAGTCGTGTCAGCTTTCTCTCCTTCTTCTCTTCCTTTCTGCCCCCCTTTCGAAAAGGTAGTGGCATCTCAAGCGGTGAAGAATCTCTCTCCTTCGGATATAAACGTGTCTGTACTACTTCATCATCCACAACATTCGCAACTGAACTAACATCCTTAGTAGCTTTCTGCACTTTTTCCATAGCTCCTCGTTTCTCTTGTTAATTTATTTTCGTGGCTACCGGACTATCGGACTATGATATGGGAGCTTTACATACAGGTCACGCTTCATTACGAAATACACCTGACAATGAGCCTAATATAAATATGTCACTTTTCTCTTGCAAATATTAAAGTTACTCGATTAAAGAACGGAAAGTATCACATTGAAATAATAGTGGTACAAGTCAAATTTCTTTACTTTTGCGCTTAACACACTTCCCTAATAGTGCCTAATTTCATACATTCTCGTTTATCAATTAAATGTTTGTTTCATATTCACACTGAAGCAACCATTGCTACTTGAAAATTTCCGCATTAATTAAACAGATAATTACCGATAACAGAAGATCGCCGATGAGTGAGATAACAGGTATTTTTCTTCGTCCACTAAAAGAACTTATTTAAGAGGATATAGAGTCAAATTTAAATTTTGTTTGTTCCGTATACTTGCAGTAGTGTCCGTTCTTGTCGCATAACTCAGTATTAGCGTCCCAGTAGAACTTGTTCGTGTTATCTGAAGGCCTGATAATCGCGACATAACCCGAAATTTTGCGTGACGTAAACTTAAAAAGTCTCTTCAAGTTTACTTGATAGTGCAAAATTCGTTAAAAAAGACAACTACTAGTTTCATCAGTGTATATTGTGGCAATGAAAGTGTAAGTAATCGTTTCTAAATCGTATTTCACTAACACATTTCATATTGTTCACTAGTTAGATATACGCGATCAGGGCCTAAGTTTTCCTAGTTATAAAGTTTAAAAACATGACCAAACACGCCTGATACTTAAATTATCCAAACGTAAAGTAATTACTTATTCATTCTTCTGTCATTGTATCTCTAAATTAGTACAAAATTAACAAAACTCGCACATAAGACCTTAGTGTCGCTTTTTGTTTACATATCACGCACTCGTGACAAATTTAAAACATTCTTTAAGCTTAATTATTCCTTAGAAACTGACCATGAGTGAGAAATGTGGGATCTATTATAGAGTAGTGAGTAGAGGGATTTCTTGCCAATCTTGTAGGAAATATTATCACTGGGGGAGATGCAGTGGGTAGGATGTTGGAAGAACTGAAGAGGCTCTCTGCTGGAACTAAAGAGTATGCAGTGGGAACCTTTTGACTGGGGAACAGGAAAGGAAGAGCTGTGCCCTTCAGGCACAGCTGGAGGAATCAAGGAAGGAACTGATAAGGATCAAGAGAGATAGGGGGGAGGAGGGTGGTGGGGAACTGCAAGCTGGTAGGAGGATAGGAAGAAAGAGAAAGCGATCTCACAGTTTTATCATCAACACCAAAAAGAGGTATCTACCATACCCAGAGTTCAGCGGAAAAGAGCTTCAGGTAGATCGAGGAGCAGAAACTGTGCAGGAACCTCAACCGAGGCTAACAAGTCTAGGAATGTACAAAGTGTTAAAAAGAAGAAAGTGCTGCTGCTAGGTAGTAGCCATGGGCGAGATGTAGGCCCTCAGTTACAGGAATGTTTAGGGGTAGCGTACCAGGCCAGCAGTATCTTCAAGCCAAACGCAGGATTAAGTCATAAGATGGAGGACTTAAGGTATTTATGTAATGAATATACAAAAGAACACCATGTAGTGATAGTGGGTGGTGTGGGAAACAGTTTGGACAGGGATGGGGCATATGACATAGGTGGTGACCTGGACAAGACAGTTTCCCTGACTCACGGCACCAACGTACACTTTGTAGAGTTGTTCCGGCGTCATGATCGACCACACCTTGATGGAGCTGTGAGGCGAATCAATGTGGGGTTAGGGATGGCTCTGAGGGCAGCCAACTTTTTTCATGTTTCTCTGGTGCTCGTCGGGACTATCAACAGATACGGTTTTGCCAAGCATGACCTACACCTAAACAGGACTGGGAAGGGAAGATTGGTACAGCTGATTCATAGACGTATAGGGGCTGGGTTTCCGGCCACACATGGCCAAATACCTTTTGTGAAGGGTCAGAAAAGTAAATCTTTTTTAGAATAAATCCAGACAACAGATTCCCCTGCCTAAAGAATATCTCCATCACTTTACAAAATACTGAAACAATCACTCACAAGACAGATTTTAACACACCAAATATCAGTCATACCAGTTGTCACAAAGAAAAACAAACAATTGGAAAGAGTAACATGGGGCATTTCACAGACTAAACAATCCTCCATCAAAACATGCAATCAATAAAAAATAAAATACAACTATTAGAAGTTGAGCTCCAAACTTTGAACTGCACAGTAGTTTGTGTTATTGAGTACTGGTGTATAGACACAGAAATCGAACATATAGTGTTATCATTATATGAAATGGCAAGTTCTTTCTGCAGAACTGCTTCATTTATGTAATTTATGCATTTATTTCAGAAAAGAAACAAAGTTAAAATCAAGACTTGACAGTCTAGCAAGTGAAGACAAACACTTTGATATATCAGCTATTGAATTAACATGGCTTGATATCACCAAGAAATTAATAATTTTATGTGTGTATAGATCTCCCAATGGTAGTGTGGACTCTTTTTTTCAGTACATTAACAGAAGTTCTAGATAAAGTCTCATGTACAAAAGTCTAATTGTGTGTGGGGACATTAACAACCATACTAATATCGTAAATGAATCCAGCAGCACACTCATAAATATCCTTCAAAGTTTTGGCATCCCCCTATTGATCAGTAGTGCAACAAGGGTTACTACAATGACTATATCAGCATTTGACCATGTGGCCATATATACACTCCTGGAAATTGAAAAAAGAACACATTGACACCGGTGTGTCAGATCCACCATACTTGCTCCGGACACTGCGAGAGCGCTGTACAAGCAATGATCACACGCACGGCACAGCGGACACACCAGGAACCGCGGTGTTGGCCGTCGAATGGCGCTAGCTGCGCAGCATTTGTGCACCGCCGCCGTCAGTGTCAGCCAGTTTGCCGTGGCATACGGAGCTCCATCGCAGTCTTTAACACTGGTAGCATGCCGCGGCAGCGTGGACGTGAACCGTATGTGCAGTTGACGGACTTTGAGCGAGGGCGTATAGTGGGCATGCGGGAGGTCAGGTGGACGTACCGCCGAATTGCTCAACACGTGGGGCGTGAGGTCTCCACAGTACATCGATGTTGTCGCCAGTGGTCGGCGGAAGGTGCACGTGCCCATCGACCTGGGACCGGACCGCAGCGACGCACGGATGCACGCCAAGACCGTAGGATCCTACGCAGTGCCGTAGGGGACCGCACCGCCATTCCCAGCAAATTAGGGACACTGTTGCTCCTGGGGTATCGGCGAGGACCATTCGCAACCGTCTCCATGAAGCTGGGCTACGGTCCCGCACATCGTTAGGCCGTCTTCCGCTCACGCCCCAACATCGTGCAGCCCGCCTCCAGTGGTGTCGCGACAGGCGTGAATGGAGGGACGAATGGAGACGTGTCGTCTTCAGCGATGAGAGTCGCTTCTGCCTTGGTGCCAATGATGGTCGTATGCGTGTTTGGCGCCGTGCAGGTGAGCGCAACAATCAGGACTGCATACGACCGAGGCACACAGGGCCAACACCCGGCGTCATGGTGTGGGGAGCGATCTCCTACACTGGCCGTACACCTCTGGTGATCGTCGAGGGGACACTGAATAGTGCACGGTACATCCAAACCGTCATCGAACCCATCGTTCTACCATTCCTAGACCGGCAAGGGAACTTGCTGTTCCAACAGGACAATGCACGTCCGCATGTATCCCGTGCCACCCAACGTGCTCTAGAAGGTGTAAGTCAACTACCCTGGCCAGCAAGGTCTCCGGATCTGTCCCCCATTGAGCATGTTTGGGACTGGATGAAGCGTCGTCTCACGCGGTCTGCACGTCCAGCACGAACACTGGTCCAGCTGAGACGCCAGGTGGAAATGGCATGGCAAGCCGTTCCACAGGACTACATCCAGCATCTCTACGATCGTCTCCATGGGAGAATAGCAGCCTGCATTGCTGCGAAAGGTGGATATACACTGTACTAGTGCCGACATTGTGCATGCTCTGTTGCCTGTGTCTATGTGCCTGTGGTTCTGTCAGTGTGATCATGTGATGTATCTGACCCCAGGAATGTGTCAATAAAGTTTCCCCTTCCTGGGACAATGAATTCACGGTGTTCTTATTTCAATTTCCAGAAGTGCATAAACAGGGCAAAATGTGATGTGGCTGTAAAAGATCTCTGACAATCAGACCGTCTCTGTCAAATAAAAGTAAAATCAGGCATCGAATCATTCCCTATACTACAATCCTACGAACCATATCTATCGGTTATCAAAATAAAAGATGTTTCAAAGGAACTAGCAAAACAAAGCTGGGATGAAGTGTATAAGGAAACCAGTGTGAATATGAAATTCTGTAAATTCTCCACATTAATTAAATTGAACTTTGAAAAGGTGTTTCCTAAAATATGCATGTCTGTATCAACATCTCACAAAAACAGATGGCTAACAGAAGCTATTAAGAAGTCCTCCCAAACACTTAACTACCTCAGTGCCACGAAAAAGACCTGAAATGATCCAGAATTCTTAAATTTCTATCACAGATACAAAACGATCTACAGGAAGTTGCTGATTGCTGAAAATAGTCATTTAATGACAAAATAATTTATAATGCAGAGAGCAAAAGCAAAGCAGTCCGGGACGTTATAAAAAAAGGAAACAGAGAGAAGCAAAGATACGCAAAATAACATATTGCTGAGGGAGGGGTATAAGGTAATAAACGATCCACAACACTTAGCAAACTATGTGAATGAGGATTTTACAAGTATTACAGAGAAGTTACAGCAAAAATTCCCCAAAACAAATTTAACGCCTGTAAATAAAGTTGGACTAAATACAATGATGTTACTTCCAACCAGAGAGAATGAAGTCAATAAAACTGTTCAAAAACTAAAAAATTGAGTCAATAGGCTTAGATGAAATACTAATGTGTGTACTGAAACAATGCGTTGAGATTATAAAAGGCACCTTAACAAAAATAATAATTGAATCCTTCACATCAGGGACATTTCCAAAGCAGTTAAAACAGGCAAGAGTTGTATCTGTGCTTAAGAAAGGTTAAGCAGAAGACACAGAAAATTACCAGCTCATTTCCCTGCTGCCACCATTCTCGAAAATAATAGAAGCAATTACGAAAGGTAGATTAATGAATTACCTGAATAAATACAATCTTTTAAGCGACTCACAGTTTTTCTTCTGAAGTGGCAAAATACAGAGTCAGCCATAGTAGAATTCACAAAGATTGTACTTGGTGATCTTGACAAAAATGAGGTGGAACAGGCGTATTTTCGGATGGCCTTTGATACAGTTGGCCACCAGATTCTATTAAATAAATTGGAAGCATTAGGGACAAGAGGGCCTACGCGAGATTAGCCGAGCAATCTAAGGCGCTACAGTCATGGACTGTGAGGCTGGTCCTGGCGGAGGTTCGAGTCCTCCCTCAGTCATGGGTGTGTGTGCTTGTCCTTAGGATAATTTAGGTTAAATAGTGTGTAAGCTTAGGGACTGATGACATTAGCAGTTAAGTCCCATAAGATTTCACAGACATTTGAACTTTTTTGAACAAGAGGGGTATCTAATGACTGGTTTCAATCATACCTAGTGGGTAGGGTACAAAGAGTAGAGATAACACATATTTCTAATAGATCCAAACATTTAGTAAAACACTTACCAGAACCAAAATACAGTAATATAAGGGTTCTGCAAGGTAGCATATTAGGACCAATACTACTCCTGATATACATCAATGACTTTCCTAGTAGTGTTACTCATTGTCCAAAAATTTTCTCTTCGCTGTTGGCAGCAATATTATAGGCACAGAGAAAACGAGAGAACTCCTTGCAGAGAAAGCAAATTGAGCTCTCAAGGGAGCTTGCGACTGGTCAGTAAGCAAAAAGTGACATTGAACATAAAGAAAACCAATGCCTTGAATTTCAATTTGAAGAGGGAAAATGACAATGTTAAACAAAATGTAGATTGTAACTTTATAGACTGTGAAACAAATGCAAAATTTCAATGAATGAATATTGATTCTCAATTGAAATGGTGTGAACACATGAAGGTACTTGCAAACAGAATGTCATTAGCATGTTATGCCCTTAGAATTCTGTCATCACCGTGTAACATGCATTGTCTGTCAGTTACATACTGTTCATGTGTACACTCAATTCTTTGCTATGGCATATGAACACAGTTTTCAGACTCCTGTAAAGAGCCATAAGAATCATAACCAAAAATTGTAGTTGAGCTCATTGTTAAGATCTGTGCAAGACACTGGGGCTTTTAACTGCTCCATGTGAACACATTTACCAGTCAGTTTGTACAAATCAAAAATAACGTTGGTTATTACTGCACAAACAATTCTGTCCATTATCATAAAACAAGAGCTAGACTCAAATTATATTTGTCATGAAAAAATTAAAATAAAACTGAAAACAGCATTTTAAATGTTAGATAATAATGATTTTAAAATATCCAACATTCCAAATAATACCTTCGCATTATTTTCTTTTCCTTCCTTGTTCCTTACTTACCCCCCCCCCCCCCTCCCTAAGCTATACATTGCACAATACTAACACCTCTTCCTCCTTCTGAGCTCAACAACTCACTCATTATAGAGGGATGCTGACTCAGGTTTCCAGAACAGCAAATGGGAAGTTGGGGTATAAAAAAGGCCCAGAGACCACCAATGTGTGTGTGTAGTGAGTGAAGTGTTGTGAAACAATGTGTGTATAGTGTGTCCAGTGACTGATGTTGAGATATGAGTGAACAGTGTGATATTACATTATTTAATAAGTTATTTGGTAAAAAAAAGTATTGTATATCAGGATTGAATTCCACTTTCTGCTTGATTCTGCACATTACCTACCCGCAACACAGCAACCGAAACGGAAATGCAACACCGACTCCCCTCCTCACGACAGGACGGCGTGTGACCACTGGTCATTATACCGCAAGACAAAATTCCCCCATTTACAGAATACGTGAGCTCCTCTCTAGAAGTTGCACAAGCCAGCAATAAGTAAGTACAATATCGATACGTTATGACATCATAGATAACAGCACTTCTTATGTCCCACCAGCTGATTTTTTCAAAAACACGAGAATGAAGTATTTTCGAAAACTCAAAAGAAAAGAAATAGAAAAATCACAGAAATTTTGGCAAAGCAACATGATCCCGCCACAAACAAGCAACTTATGAACAACGTAGCATCGTTTCCTTTCTGACTTATTGTATTGTAATACCACAGAAATATTATATACACTTCACATTCTGTCGTCCCTACACTGAAAATAACGGTTTTTACATTTTTAATGAACACAAATAGAAAACAGAACTGTTACAAAATTGGATTAAAAACAAAAAATACGAAGACGCTTTTGTACAGAAGTCCATGAAAATGGAACGCAAAACCTTAATGCAGTCTGTTTAATTTTTTTGCGGCATACAGTACATCCTAATCCTACTAATGTTAATGCATGTTCATGTAATGCAGAGATGTTAGTTGCCCACGCTGCACAGAAAAATTGCTATCATTATCAAATCACCACGTCGCAGGAACTACTTTTTATAACTGCATAACATACTGTAATAATGAACTTCAATAAAATTAGAAGCTATGTTACTTTACCTATCTTTTGCATTCAAACACTCATCACTCTATACAAAGGAATGTTATTACACACGTAAATGCCGTTCAGCATATAAAAGTAATTAAGAAAATTACTGGTCCCATAAACTAATATATTCTTCATGGAGGTGTACTGTGCCGTTTGCAACTAAATAAAAGACAGTTTGATTTTTATCATTTGCGTTTCGCTTCTTTTATTTATGGAGTTTCTTCAGTAACCTGTAATGCACGTTTGTTTACATATATAGTAAATGCAGTATGTATTAGTTGCAAATATGTTCATTCGTTCTCATATTGTTTCTAACCTGAAGAGCATTAAAACATGAGAAAATACATTAACGTAGTTGTAGCTATTACATAATGCATCTATTATGACAGACGCGTATTACAGACAACTAACAATGGTTTGCAAATAAGTGAACGCATATTGCAAAAAACAAACTGCTGTAATTTAGTTTTAAAGAAAAAAAAACATATCTCCATGACTTCTCAAGCAACTAAGAAATGGCGGAAAACGGAAAAAGTGACGATAGTTTACTGTTGTTATATCAACGGAAGAATCGTAAAAAAACAGAAGTAAATTTACCATCTAGTTCACTGCTTCTAATAATGAGCTGTACTGCGTATCTAGGCACGGAGGCAAAAATGGAAAATGTTTATAAGAAATTATTTTAAATTCAAGAGTGAGTAACATGCTGTTCAAGTGTTCAGTACAAATAACAGCTCCAAGAATATTTGTCTGCATAACACACAGAAATAGATGAAGCTTAATTTTTTGTGTAAGTAACGAAAAAAGACAAAATGGTTTATTGCAGTTGAAAAACATTAAAAAAGCAATGAAGTCAAATTGGAGGCTATTTCCTTGAAATAAGACTCTCCAGAATTACTCGTTTTTTAACGTTTTACTTTGTTGCACGAACACTCTCTGACAGGTAGACGGACCGGCCTAGTTAACGACGCCGAGTAGGCACGGCGAACATTGATTATCTGCATAGTGACTGGCAGCCCGGCCGAAAATTATTGTGGCATCAAATGTTGTCGTGGTCGCTGGCTGTGCATGGGGGACAGTTGGTGGCGTATAGGCGACAGCTGTGCGAATAAAGGTCACTGGACTGCGGAGGCCTGAACGAGACGTAAACATAAGAACTGCACAGTCCACTCCACACTCAGGTAGCATAGACTCGTGAAGGCAGCAAGGGGTGAGATGTACCAGGGCGAACGCGCATATGGTATGTGGCATCCCTCCGTCCTTTCCTTCTAGGATACGGACGAGGCGACGCAAGGTGATACAACGACTACATCACTGAAATCCACCTTCACGACGTCGGAAATACAGTAAGCATGGGACTAATAAAGTAGCTCAGCGTCTGTACACCCAACAATATGTAGGAATGCGAGCAGAGTGAAACATTTCTACTTTTATGAACGTTGCAATTAAGAAAAGTACAAGAGAAGGAAATTTTCACTGCTCATCATGACGATAGTCTACATTGCTGCTGGCTTAACACATACTCCATCTGAAGTTTCGGATGAGACTATCTCGAAAACTATAAGAGTACATCGGGTAAAAATAGTGGGCAAGGCAAGTTCATAATCTCAAATGTGGACATGAAATGAGATTAGATTAGATTAGTTTTTCGTTCCATAGATCCGTGCTGAGGACAACGTCGTGGATGTGGAAGATGTAAATTTTTTTAAAGCTGAAATAACAATACTAATAGTACGAATATATACAATACATCAATTGTTTCTATTAAAAAAATTCATCAATGGAGTCAAAAAAGTTGACCACTAGTAAGTCTTTCAGGCTCCTTTTAAACTGATCTTTATTTGTAACTAATTTTTTTTATGTTTGCTGGCAAATTATTAAACATGAGCGTTCCTGAGAAGTGGACCCCTTTTTGAACTAAAGTAAGTGCTTTTAAGACCTTGTGCAGATCATTTTTGTTCCTGGTATTCTATGTATGGACTGAGCGGTTTGTTGGAAAAAGAGATATATTATTTAGGACAAAATTTCATTAAGGAGTAAATATACTGAGAGGCAGTAGTTAGTATACCCAGTTCTTTGAAGAGGTTTCTACAGGGCGTCCGTGAATTTACTACACAAATAATACGTATTACACGCTTTTTGACTCTGAAAACTTTTGTTTGACTTGAAGAGTTACCCCAAAATATTATACCATATGACATTATGGAATGAAAGTAGGCAAAGCACGCAAGTTTTTTCATTTTTATTTTGCCTATGTCTGCTAACACTCGAATTGCAAATACAGATTTGTTATGGCTTTTCTGCAGTTCAGTGGTGTGCTCCTCCCACCTGATACTACACGGGACCTCCAGCCCTCGTCCCCTTGGGTGGGGAGGGGGGCTACTTTTAAATCTTAAATGGAAACACCCATTTTTATCTCAGATTCGGATTCTCCATAAAAAAGTATTCAGGTTTTGTATGAAATATTATTTTTAAACCATTGACAGATGACGTTGAAATCGAGAAAAAAGTAAAATTGGGGAACAACTCTGATTTATTTAGAATTATACGGGAAAGATGCATCAAACTGATCCAAAGAAGTGTCAGTTCTGTCGTTACGTAAATTAAGCTATTTTTGCACAAAATGTACTGTATTCTACTTTTAGTGTTACCTAGGAACAACGACATGGACGTAGTAGAATGATGTTCCCATGGGATGCTTCATTAGTGTGGGTCCCCTTCCCTCTCACATGTTGGGTTCATCATTAGTGTGAGTCCTCTTGCCTCTCACGGTGTGGGGTGCTTAGTTAATGAAATTAGCCATGAAGAAACTGTTCAAAATTATCCCCAGTTGCTTCAATGCATCAATCGTCTGCAAAAGTTGTCCACAGTTCTGAGCAGCAAATTCCGTAGAATGGCTACACAGACTTGTCGAATGCGTTGCTCCATAACGTTTCGGATGGTGGGCTGTCTTTCATAAACAATATTTTTTAAATACCCCCACAAGAAAAAATCAGGGGATGTTAGGTCTGGTGAACATGGAGGCCACAGAATTGATCCGCCGCGTCCTATCCACCCACCAGAGTACCGTAAATTAAAAAGTTCCGCACATTTTGAGCATAATGGGGAGCTGCTCTGTCATGTTGGAACCACATTCGTTGCCTAGTTTCTAAATCAACATCTTCCTTTAGCTCCAACAAATCATCGTAGGAAAGTTGTAAATAAGATTCCCCAGTAACAATTCGGTCAAAAAAACTCGGTCCTACCAAGTAACCGTATAAAATTCCACACCAGGCCATTAACGAGCATTTGTGTTGATTGTCAACGGGATTGTGCCAGTGTGCATCGACAGGGGAGCGATAATGGCAATCATGACGATTTAATTCGCCATTATTTTTGAATGTGGCTTCATCAGTGAATATAATTTATCTAAAAATACCATTGTCCCCTCTTATCATTTCCAAAGCCCATTGTCTGAAATGCATGCGTATTTGCATATCTATCGGCGTTAATGTCTGTGCCAGTGTGATATTATACGCATGATATTTATGTGCCTTCAGAATCCTCAAAACAGTTGATTTCGGTATTCCAGTTTGTCTCTGAATCGGACGACTACTCATTTCGGGATCCAGTTGAAACAGGCGAGAACGGTAAGGGCATGGGCGCCATTTTAATTGCATCGCGATGAAGAGGTGGACTGTACATGTATCCATTTCGAGCTCATTGAGTGCTATTTCGAATAATGTTTTCGCTTGGATGTCGTCTGTTTGGGAAACGATCTGCATACAATTGCGCAGCTGCAGCGTAATTGTTATGGCCTTCGCCTAAAATTAACATCATATCAACAATCTCTGTAGGAGGATAGTGAGCCATGTTTCGCTAAAGAATAATTTAGTTTCGTCAGTTGATGTTTACGATTCACAATCTGTGTGGCGGGTGGGATTCATTTTGTAGACGAAATAGCTTAATTTGGCGTAATGAAAGAGTTGGTGCACATTTTGTATAGATTTGATGCGTCCTTCTCGGATAATTCCGAATAAATCTGAGCTCTTCCCCAATTTTAATATTTCTCGATTTCAGCGCCATCTGTCAATGGTTAAAAAAACGATTCAGACAAAACTTCATTGCTTTTTTATGGAGAATCCGAATCTGCAAAAAATGGGTTGCCATTTAAGGTTTAAAAGTTGCCTCCCACCCCACCCAAGGGGGCGGGGTCTGGGGGTCACGGTTGTATTATTTGATGTCCCCCTTTGGCCTTACGAACTGGTCTTACCCACTGTTTTTACACGATATAGTTTTCGAGATAATCTCATCCGAAACTTCAGATGGACCAGTATTTTTAAGTATGGACCAGTATTTTTAAGAAAACGATATAAGTTACTAAATAAAATACTCTTCATAAATATTTGATACTCCTTTTATTTGCAATTGCGGCCATATGACATGTACAATGCGTCATGTCGACTTCTCTTCCTTCTTCTTTCTTCTCCTCTTCCTCTGCAAAAATTTACTACCTTATAAGAAAATCTACCGAACAACGTGTTACTTCAGCTCTGCTTGCTCTCCTTCGTACCATTCTTCTCTCATATCTCTGACCTTAACTTATTCCACTTCCATCAAACCACCTCTTTGTGCATTTCGTTCCAGAAGTCTCAACTTGTAGTTACTTCGCTCTTTTTCACGGTGATAATTTTGTTTTCGTTTGTTTATTTCGCTTGCATTTTCTCTTGATTCTTGTCACTTCTTGTCTGTTCTGCTTTTTGCGGATTTTCATCGTGGCTGCTCTACAGTAGTGATTATTCCGCCTTGCAGATGACAAAACTTGGCACGTTACCCGTTGCGCGCCGTCATGCTTACAGTGTTTTTCTCTCCATACTGTACTTCCTGACTCCCTTTCTAAAATTTATGTGTACATTTCGTCACATTTCTGGGAGTATGGATCGTTGCAATTCCCTTTCCTCAATTTCTCTGAACATTTCGTCATATCTCGGACAGTATGGATCGTTGCAAATAAAATTTAAAGTCTCATCTTTTGTGCTATCAGACTGCTATTTATCCGAAAACATTTTATCAATCTTTTCGTACGATAAAAATTCTTATTCTTACGTCCCCAAGAACATAAGTTTAACTACTTCTCGTTATCAAAAGAACTATGACATTCTTATTATAAATTTTTGTTGCTACATAACAGTCTGTTCCACCTATTCTGTAAAAATAATCTTCACATCCTCTGCCTGAATACTCTGCTCTGGAGTATGTTATCCACTGAACAGACATCTGCATCGGCACCAAGAACGTGTGCATCCAACAATGTTCTAACAGTGCCTGGGAATCTTCTTAGAATCTGATACTGTATTATCAACACCCGGACATTTACTAACCATTTCACAACCTAGGACTACAGTATCTGCCATTCTACTTGGCACTATAAGTTCAGATCTGGGTGTTTCTATAAACAAGTTGATGTCTAAAGTTGCTTCTAATTGTAGCTCCACAGGTAATGTATAGCCTATAAGAATGGGAATTTCTTCAAAAATGTATGTGCATTTCTCTTGTTGTCTCTCTTCAAATATCTTCTGAATTCTCTTATCATGCTTCTGTTTCAAGGTTCTTTAGTACCTTTTTTTTACCTGAAATAAATTGTTCCTAACTTTCTATTCTTTCCTTGATTTCCTTCGTAGTTTCTTATGCCTTTCTTAGAGTTCTTTCTAAATTTTCTCTTCGTTTTCCTTGTTTCTTTTCTATCTTCTTTAGTATCTCTTGCATTTTGTTTTATAGCATCTAATATCCCTGCAATATGCAACTGACTAATATCTGAATGCGACTGATATTCAGTTTTACTGCTAAGTAAGGATTAATCTACTTCAGGGATGGCCAATCCTTCCGAAACACTGGCCAAATTTTTGCGAGGAAATTTCCCCACTGACCGTAATAGCAATTTTTATTTTGTGTACCAAAACAAGCAAGAAATATCAATTTATTTTTTAAAGGAGATAAAACAAATCTGAGGAAAGAACATTTATTATACAATTTGATGGAATACAGTGTTAGTGGGATGTCTGGCTTTGTTTGACTGAACTAAGTGAGTCAGTGTTGATATCAACCGAAGCTGTTACTATACGCAAACAGTCTTCGAGATGAACATAAATAATTCGTGTTCCCATTTGTGATTTGATTTAATTCATCCGTTCACACACGTAAGCGTTTCCACGTAATAAAATAATTTTTTAAGATTGTTTGTAAATCACTAGATATTTCTTCTTTTGCACATATGTTTTAAAGAACTTTTCCAAACCAATCTGATTAAATTTATCTTCCAACTGTACACAACATCGCATTTCGTAGCATTGCATTTATAAATGCTTCGGTAGTGAACTCATTCGTACGGAGAATGACGTAGCAAATACGGAGAAAAACAGACGATGTATCTTAAAATTTCGAAATCGGTCTTCGAATCCGCATTTGCAGTCATATATCAAAGAAGCGTATTTAATCGCTGCCGCCTGTGTGACATCTGATTGCATTGACAGTGTAGGAAAATGTATGAAGTTCTTGTTCGCAACTCTTGTTCCCAAATCCCAAGTTTCATTTGGAATGCGAAAATAAGTTCATGCATGCCATTAATCAGCTAATCTTTTCCTAGGGAACGAGTATTCACATCAGTTACATTGCTAGTTATGTCGACAAGAAAGGCAACGTCGGAAAGTCATTCTTCATCTTCGATCTCTTGGAGTCGCTTTGACTTGCTTTCCAAGAATGACCGTATTTCTTTCTTCAAATCAAGCAGTGTTTTCAACATTTTCGCAGGATATAGCCACATTACTTCTGTATAATACGACATGTTACTATGCTCTGAGTCCAAAGACTTCAGAAACGCTTGGAACTGACGACGATTCAATCCGTTCGACTTAATAAAGTTCACTGTTTTGACCACTACCTTTATGATATGGTCCACTTTGAGTGAATTGGCACATAAATTCTCAATGAAAGCTTAGCATCTACGTATTGTTGACTTTGAGCGCCTCGTTTTCTATCTACTGCACTAAACCTTCGTGTTTACCAGCCGTTGCTGGAGCACTATCCGTTGTTAGCCCCGACAGGAAACCGACTTAATTGCAATATAACTGCTTCCAACAAATCTCGTGACTTCGTGGTATCCTTAAGTGGATACAATCACGCTAACTCTTCTGTTTTATTAAAATGGGCATCAACACCTCTGACATAAATAGCTATAAAAATAAATAATCCTTATAAAATTATAATGATTGAAAATAAGTTAATTATAAATAATCAATCCTTATAAAAATAAAATAAATAATTAATCCTTATAAAAATAAATCGCGGTATCCGCTAGCTAGAGAAAAAATGTAAGTCGTTTATCTGGTCTTTTCCAAATTGTCTCTCGTACTTATCAAACCGTTACTGCGTGTTAAGTCTCGCAATGCCGGCTGATGTTATGTTCGTGTGGAGCCGAGACAGATTCATATCAGACATATGGGTTCTGTTTTATACTCAACAATAAAATAGTTTACACTCCACTTGAATTGAAAAGTTCTCAACTTCTCTGTGACTTCACTCTTCTTAGGTTCTGTTTGTTTACTTGTTGGCGCCATACCAAGTTTACATCTTGAAACAGGCATTTTTTACCATAAGCAGGAAACTGACAAAAATACCACACGTTAATCAGAGATTTGCAACTTTTTATATGTATGGTACGTGAAGTTCAGAATCAAATGTCAGTTATCCAAAGTGGTCGATGCTACTCTCAAAAATTCCCTACAAGAACTACTTTAAAATTCCCCAAAGCTTCTTAAATCCGTATGATAAGCTGAACGTTTTGATGGCCTATGTGGCTTCATGGTAGGAAGCTCAACTGCCACATGGGTGGCCTTCGATTCCTAGTTGTGGTAAAATTTTTTTTAAAAAGAAGATTCGTGTTCCGCGGGAATTTTCTTGAAGCATACGGTACATGAAGGTGGAAAAAATTAATTTTAAATGTTTCCCTTTTTTCAAACAACCTTGTATATAAATGATCGGAGATTAAGGGTTTACATCCTCAATGAACACTGGATTTTTCTTTGTGATATGTAATTAGAAAAACAAGATGTGCATTATCCGAGAAATGAAAATTAAATATGTCATAATTAACATATATTTACATGACGTAGGTATTCGAACGGGACGAAAAAAAACTGAAAAATTAATGATCGAAACTAGACTCAAACCAGCAATCTAGTAAATACTAGTCTCGTGCTCATATTGTTTCTTTTACAATCTTTATGCATTTCACGTTGCACGGAGATGCTTGAAGGGTATGCGACTATGTTTAAAAATAGATATTAACTATGCACCTCCGTTTACAAACACAGCATGCATGGGAATCGAACCCTTCCTCTCCGCATGTAAGACTTGCATCGCACTACAGAGCTACACTGCTCGTCGAACAGTTGGTCTTTCATTTGAGTTGTATAGGTACTTGGGAAACTTCATAGTCTGTTGTGAATCTTCAGGTTTTCGCGGCGCAAAGACTGCTCCATTAAGTTTCGGGAAAGCAGCCGCATGAATTCTGCTTCTAAAAGGATGGAGCGAGCGCTGGAGCGTCAGTCGTACGGCTCTCTCTGAAGATGGCTGAAAGGTATACAGCCGAAATATTAGAAGAAGAAGCAGAATTCATGCGGCTTCATAGTCTGTTCTCTCGAAAATTTATGAAAGTATTTCTCAGCTGCTTTAGGAAATTGATATTTTAATTTTGAACGTCATGAATCACCTCTCAAAAACTGCGCCCGCGTGCCTAAAAGGTTGGCCACCCTTGAATTGGAGTAAACCTGACTTACAGTTGCATATATCAGCAATGTTAGATGCTGTAAAAGAAAATGCAAGAGACACGAGTTCCGTCCAGGAATCAGGCGATTCGCCCGACGGCAGGGCATTCCACCGAATGTTACAACGACGGAAGTGGTATCCATTCAAAATGGAACTCCAATAACATCTGGTGGAAGACGACCTTGACCAGAGAATGCAGTTTTACGAGTGAGTCTTAACACAATACGTCACGTACATCTACATGGATACTCAGTAAATCACACTTACGGGCCTGGCAGGGTTCATCACCTTCACAATTCTGTATTATTCTGTTATCGAATAGCGCGCGGGAAAAACGAAAATCTGTGTCTTTCTGTGCAAGCTCTGATTTGTCTTATTTTATTACGATGATCGTTTCTTCCTATGTAGGTTGGCATCAACACTTTCGCATTCGGAGAAGAAAGTTGGTGATTGAAATTTCGTGAAAAGGTCCCGCCACAAAGAGAAACGTCTTTGTTTTAATGATGTCCACCCTAAATCCTGTATTGTTTCAGTGACACTTTCTCCCCTATTTCTCGATAATACAAAATGTGCTGTCTTTCTTTGAACTTTCTCAATGTACTCCGTTAATACTATTTGGTAAGGATCCCAGACCGACCGCGCAGCAGTACTTCAAAACAGGACGGGCAAGTCTAGTGTAGCCACACTCTTTAGTAGATCTGTTGTATCTTCTAAAGGTTGTGACAAAAAATCGCACTCTTTGGTTGGCCTTTCACACATTTTCTATGTGTTATTTTCGATTTAAGTTGTTCGTAATTGTCATTTCTAGATACTTAGTTGAATTTATGACCTTTACATATGATGGATTTATTGTGTAACCCAAGTTTAACGGATTAATTTTAATACGTACGTGGTTGAAAAATAGAAATCAGTGCTTAGTGTTATTCGTCGGGAGGCTCCTTACAGGGCAGGTCCGGCCGCCTTGGTACAGGTCTTGTTACCACACTGGGCGACCTGCATGCCGGATGGGGATGAAATGATGATTGAGACAACACAACACCCAGTCTCTGAGCGGAGAAAATCCCCGACCCAGCCGGGAATCGAACCCGGGCCACTTGGGCCCGCAGTCCGTCATGCTAACCATTCAGCTATCTGGGTGGACTACTTACGCGGATGATCTCACACTTTCCTTTATTTTGAGTCACGTATCAATTTCCGCACTATACTGGTAGCTTTCCTACGTCGTTGTGCAATTTGTTTTGATCTTCTGATGACTTTATTAGACGACAAACGACAGCATCATCTACAAACAACCAAGGACGGTTGATCCGATTGTCTCCTAAATCGTTTTTATAGATAAGGAACATCAGAGTGCTTGTAACTCTACCTGGGAGAACACCAGAAATAACTTCTGTTTTACTTAATGATTTCCCGTCAATGACTACTGTGACCTCTCTGACAGGAATCCAGTCGCATAACTCAGACTATATCCCACGTGTAGGGTACAGTGTCGAAAGCCTTCGATAAATCTAGAAATGTCGAATCAATTTGAAATCCCTTCTAATCGAGAGCGACATTACTTTCAACATAATTTTTAGTGATGAGGCGACTTTTTACGTCGGTGAGCACACACAACCTGCATCATTGGACAACGTAAAGTGGATGTCCCCCCGCAGGGCTCGAGAACGTGGCAAAGTCATGGTATGGTGCAACATTTGGGGAATGCGTCTCATTGCCTCTATCTTTCGGATGGAACCCTCAATGCAGCGGCCTATGTGTAGACGCTGGATGAGGTGGTCGTGTCTATGGTTCTCGACAAGGACGGGACATTTACTTCGTACTTTCAGCAGTATGGGGCGCCACCGATTATGGTGCCTCTGTACGGGAATGGCTAGACAGACAGTTCCCCGGTTGTTGATTGGGCGTCTCGGGTGCGAGGAGTGGCCGCCACGTTCACCTGATATGACCCTCCTAGATTTATAGCTGTAGGAATGCTTTCCTGGGACGGCGGATTACCGAGGCCTGTGAGACAGCCACACCTGCTGTGTTGTGTCGTGTCCATGGAAACTATCTACGGTACAAGGACAGAATGTGGAACACATTGCATGAAGTACACTTTGCTTTGCAATGTGTAGCATGCCATTCGCGTCGTAATTCATGACGGATTACACATGTTACACCAATAAATGCATTACTTTTTGTATATCAAAGATATTGGAAAACAAACTTCACTACTGTATTTTCCGTCAAATTATACCCTTAAAAATGCATCACATGACGCTCCTTCTGTCGAAGAAAGGTGAGCTGAATCCAATATGGTGGATACTAAGATGGCGGATGGTATCCCATTTGCTTATATCCATATTCATCTCGTCCCTACCTCATATCGTTTTCGCGATATTTAGCCTAATCCCGACTTTTGGGACACCCTGTTATGTTCACAGTTAATTCTCATGCTTCCATTTCAGCCACTGCTCTTCACCGAAAAGCAGTCAGCCTATCATGCGCTGTGAGATGTAAAGCTCCTCGTCTCTCTCTCGTTAATGTCTTTCCTATCGCTTCGTTACGGAAATAAAGTGACCATGTGCCTAATACGAATGTATCTGTCATTTATGTCTCAAATATTAAAATAACTCAGGTAAAGAATGGAAAATGTCGCTTTGAAATTATAAGGTTGGAAGTTAAATTACTTTGGGTTATTGTTCCTTTGTAACGTAAAACGCTTCCCTGACAGTGCCTATGTTCACCGTGTGTCTTTCAACATTTGCGTTTTTTACATGTTCACACTGAAGCAATCATTTCTGCGTCGTGTTTTCGCATTAATTAAACAGGTAATCCGTGATCATAGAAGCCTTTTCATGTATGTTCTACTACGGAGTGTTCAAAAAGTCTCTCCGCAGTGCTGAATGATTGTTCGCGTGTCTGCGTTACTTCCCTTCAAGAGGACTCTCCCAACACTCCACTGTTCCGTTTATCTCAGCCAGCGTCAGTAGTTTCGTTGGTGTGTGCCTTTACGTGTTGGTGTGAACGTTATAGTTCCTTTATTCGTTTGTTTTGCTTTTGACGCTGTTAAAATGCTAACCATTGAAGAACGTGTGTTTTTAGTCGAAGAAGTGTTCAAAGCTGGCGGTAAATACACAGTTTCAGTTCGTGCGACATTTAATTCAGTTTTCCCGGAGACAATAGTCGCACATCACAATACTGTGCGAGATTTGATTAACAAATTTCGAAGTACGGGTTCAGTGACAGATGCACCGAGAAGTGGTCGTCCTAGCGTTTTGTCTGAGGTTAAACTACTCGATATTTCAGATAAAATATCCATGAGTCCGAACACGTAGTAAGAAAACTCGCCCAGGAAATCGATGTTAGTGTTGGAACGGCCCACACAACTGTAAGGAAAGAATTCGGACTTCTCCCATATAAAGTGACAGTCGTTCAAGAACTGAAAAATACTGATCATGGCAAGAGACTGCATTATTGTCAATGGTTCAAAAATTTCGTTCAACAAAATGAAAGGGATATTCTTAATGAAACGTTTTTCACTAATGAGGCGTGATTTCATATATATGGGTACATGAACACGCAAAATTCTCGTATGGGAAGTACGGTAAACCCATTGCCTATTCATGAGGAACCACTGCATTCTGGGAAAATAGGAATTTGGAAAGCAATTTCTAGACGTCGTATTGTGGGTACCATATTTTTCAACGAAACAATAAACGCACAACGATACTGCAGTGATATTCTGCAACCATTCAAAGGATAACTTGTGTTATGTGAAATACTGAACGGTTATTTTCAACAAGATGGTGCAACCGCGCATACAGCTCGCGTTTCAGTGTCACTGCTTGCTGTTTTTGGTGATCGCAGTGACTTTGGCCTTCACAATCGCCTGACCTAACACCACCTGACCTTTCTTCTGGAGTGCTGAGAAAGCAACCGTCTATAAAAACCATTCCAAATCCATCGATGAATTGAAAACTGCAATATCCACTTTCACTGATCTGTTACAGAAGAAATGTTACAGCTTGTGTTTGGAAACATGATTAGATGAATTAAATTGTGTATTCAACAACAGGGGGCCACTTTCAACATTTAATGCAAAAATTTGTAAGTAATAATGAATATTTGATAAATTAACAAGTTGTATTTCACTGAGTTTCATTTCGGTATATTCACTGCGGCATCTGGCACGCTTGGCCAACAATCATACGGCACTGTCGATAGACTTCCTGAACACCCCGTAACAATATATTTTCCCACGGCGGCTACTGATTTTTCGAACACGGCACCGTACCAATCATAAATGTATTAATTAATCCCGCCCACCTTTTCACGAAATAACTGACGTGCTTTTCACCAAAAAAGTCACGTAACTCTTTTAACTATTAATTCCACTATCTACTAAATTCTGCGCATTATTTATCCATAACGTGGCTGAACGCGGCCGCTCATTATTGAAGCTCAACACCGACGACCTCCCGACTCCAAGAAGGGGCTTTGCTGCGGCAACACAGTCCTAGCTCGTGGGAAAGGCGCTCTGAAAGTTTCAGAAGCCAGCGGCGGGGTGCAAATACAATATCGATACGTTATTAAATGAACCATAGCAGTACTCCTTATGTTACCTACATTAAAATATCACTCTGCAGTTCCACTCTGCAGAATGCCAAAATTTGTGGCACGTGTACCTCCGTGTACACGGCCACAAAACAACAACCATTGTCATCCAATAGTGTAGATACTATTGAAGCTGAAGATATATCGCCGACATTGCTGCTCCCACATTCATTTACTTCCGTACAGCACACAATTAGTTTCATTTGGAACTTCAGTTACTTTTGACTCGAACTGGCACAAGGCATGAAAGCTAAAATTTTTACATTACTCTCAGTTACCTCCACAAATTTAGTGCTTCGCTTATTAAGTAAATTTAGAGAACTTTCCACAACCTTCGATTCCTGACGCCTGTTTGCATTGTCTAGTCCCATACAAGCATTTTTCAATTGTGATTCCTCATGACTTCTCGACACCTTCTTTGCATATTCTGGAGTCTTATGATGAGTTATTCCTTTCTGTCTCTCTTCTTGGATCCTATTTTCCTCCTGTAAAGTAGCGCGATCTGCACACAGAGCCTTTACATTATTAGCTCGTCCTTATTGCTCGCGAGTTGCTCTGCACCGCCCTCCTTTCATTTATAAAAAACGATGTTAGGAACATTTAGATACAGTACCATCACTTTACCACTTTTCATTTACGCATTCCTTCGCCGTCAGTGAAGCCTAGACCCCCTCCACTCCGACGTCGCGGGCTGGCGGTTGTACGTGGACGCCTGTCCTCCGCTCAGCTGGACGCTCTCTCGTCGGCACTCTTATCATTCTGACGTCAGACCTGGCAGCAAGTCGGTGGTCCGTCAGTACACCAAGTCCCTGACCCGTGACCCGTGGCTTCTTCTTGCTGCAGCTGCCTTCTGCAGTCTCATGCGCCCAGGCGATTCAGGCGCCGCTAGCGTCATCTAGGCTTACGAGGGAAGACTGCTGTCAAGAATGGTGTGTTTAGGTTTCGGTCTGGTTAATAACATGATAATCGCTCCTGCTAAACCGGGAAGTGAAAGAAGAAGCAGAAGGACTGTGCACAGTGCATGATCAGCTGACGTGCTGCCTCCAGGCTGGAGTCTAGAATAGGCCGGTGCAGACGGCACGTCTGCTGCGCTGTGGTACCATGTCCCACAGGGTGGTCTTAGCGAAGGAGGTGGCTGCCCTCATCCGGTCTCGAAACCGTGGCTGCAAGTTGCGATGCCCAGTCCTCTCGTCGTCTGGACTAGCCCTGTCTTCGGAGTTTGTACCGATGGGCTCTGAATAAATTCACAGTTATTTATATTGTTCTGGGGCGCATTTGTTGCACTGCTGCCCGGCATCTTGTCCATAATTGAGACTAGGGTTCTGGCCCTGGTGTGGTGATACTTCTGTCCACGTTTGCATAGTGCACTTTCCACCGAGCATGGCTAGCCCAACTTGCAGGCTTTTTGCGTACATGTTGCTATAACTTAAACGTCGCAAGACTAGGTAGCGACGCTACATCATATTAAAAGAGAATGAGTGAGATAGACTCACAATAAATGACAGTACCTTTCTCATTATATGTGTTCACTTCCATTATCCTATATATGACAGTAAAACCAGACACTTGGAAAAAATATCATCAACTATTTTAAAAAATTGCCGTCAAACAAAAATAAAAAAATATTGCACTCACAATACTTGAAGTTGATGATTGCAACCCTGCATTAAAACAGCCTTCTACCCAGGAATGGCAGAGACCGTGACTCCACTGCTACCGAAGTCCTGCAATAACAATCAGTTCTGACACCAGTGTTCCAGTGTCAGAGTATTGGAAGACCGCTTCCTGACGCCACTGTTGCGACCCATACCCATAAGCTGGGGGTCGTGTTGTGAGGAAGAGCGGTCAAGTTCACGCCTGTACGCATCAGTTACATAGTGGTACTTATAACAACCCATAACCGCTCTCAATCAATAACAATCCTCTCCCCTCCTCCCCAAATATATTCAGAGGTAAATATGTGTGACATGAAGAAATACTGACACCTCGTCAGCTAGTCGTGGCGCCACTGTCTCAGGTCAGAGCCGTGGCTGCACGCTATGTTGGTGAAGGCAACGGAGTGAGGAAGGGGCTGGCCAAACAGACGCTTTGCAAATGACACAGTGTGGCTACCAAATCAGCACTCTTGAAGACCGCCCATTCTCAAAGGCCCTGGTCATCAGCCATTGATCTCCCAAAATGTCGGCAGATGCACACAAGTCGGCCAGGTGGCTGTGTGGAGGTGTCAGACCTAATCAGTATGAAGAGACTAGCTTGCAGATCGAACGAAATGACCCTTTGCGTTAGAGTGCTGGTCTCACCCAGTCTTCTCACCTGTGCTGAAGCAGTAGGCAGCAATGGCAGGCCACAAATATGGTATGTATCAGATTGGCTGCATCTCGGTACTGAAGTCAGCAAGCAGCCATCGTCGATCAGTTTGTAATAGTTTCAGTAAATCACAATGTACTGCCATTCTGTCTCACTCGTATTCTAGAGACAAGGACAGAATGACAGCGCAATTGGATGTGTTCTTGAGCTGCACGAGCCTCACTACTGAAAAGTCTGAGACCGTGCCTATGACATGGTGGTTCTGAGTGAATGACTTATTTGATACGTCAGCACTCACTGCCTCAGTGTGGTATTCTGAATCGCCGAGCTCGGTTCTTTCTGCCTGTATTAGATTTGGTAGTGGCGCTCAGACAGTGAAATTATGTAGCGTAACCTCGCTGTTTCTTCAAAATGGCTCTGAGCACTATGGGACTGAACTGCTGTGGTCATTAGTCCCCTAGAACTTAGAACTACTTAAACCTAACTAACCTAAGGACATCACACACATCCATGCCCGAGGCAGGATTCGAACCTGCTACCGTAGCAATCGTACGGTTCCGGACTGCGCGCTGTTTCTTCTTAAGTACCGTTGCAACGCTGTCATTTCTGCCTGTTGCAGTGCGGGTACGCCTTGCTGACATACCAATTGGCACACAAGCTATGTGCTAACCTACTCTGTTCTGAGCTCACCTAGTAGATCTCTTTAAAAATCTTAAGCATGTACGTATGCAAGTTCCCATGGTCGAAGCTAGTAATCTAATATGAATATTTGCGACTGAAGATGAAATAATAAATATTTTTAAAAACTCACAAGTAAAATTGTGCAATGGACGCTTTCACTATCAAGTTACACAAACCAAAATTGCTTTGAAAAACATTCACTCAATATACAAACACTTTACGAATCAAAATTATAATAGTAACGTTCGTACAAACAGATTTACAATTTACTTTCAGAATATTATGAAACAATGACTGTTGCACACGATTATATAAAAGTCATATCTGGAAGCCAGTAAATCGATATTTGTAAGAACTACTGGTGGATCCGCCTGGCGGATGCTAGCATGGATTAACAACCGAAGAACTAAAGACGGCTCTGCCGTAACGATACTACAGCTACGCGTAAGGTCTTCATAAGTTACAAGTGACTTTCATCATCGTTATTCTTTGTAATCACAGGTAATTATCATCAATTTAGACACTTAATCACACATCTAAATCTGTAACAATACTTTCTCATCTCCCTGAATGTTATTGTCTGTCTGCGCATGATGACAGAGTTGTTAACACAGTTACTTTTTTTAAATATTGCTGTGTCTGTGTTGTTAAGAAGAACAATTCAATGTTATGAACGCAAAAAGCATAAACTCTGAATTGTAATTCGTGCTTCTTTTGTGATGTGTGACTTAACTTTTCGATCATGCATTCGTGTCCGTAGGAACATTGCATCGTTCTTCTTAACAATAGCCGCACGTGGTAGCCGTGCGGTCTTAAGCGTCTTGCTACGGTTCACGTGGCTCCCCCCCCCCCCCCCCCCCCCCCCCCCCCGTCAGAGGTCAGAGTCCTCCCTTGGGCATGGGTGTGTGTGTTGTCCTTAGTGTAAATTAGTGTGTAAGCCAAGGGATCGATGACCTCAGCATTTTGGTCCCATAGAACTTACTACAAATTTCCAATTTCTTAACAAACAGACACTGAAATACCGCATTTATCAATTTTAATTAAAATGTCCTTCCCTATACGAGTACAGGTTGTGACGCAGGATCGACAACACATGAGAGTTTGGATCTACCCGTGAGTCGTGCACGTATAGCCGAAACGTTTAAAGCGACTGACCTCGTCAAGTTGGAAATCCGGGTTCGAGTGACAGTCCTACACTATTTTCACGGTCGCCATTCCATTATACAAATGATAGTTGTTCGTATTCGCTACTACTAATACATTTCATGTAGTTATGTTTTTCGTGGCTTCACTAAATCGGTTAAGCAAATTCTGTGGCGACGCTTCTCGAAAAGATCTCGCCGAAATCCTTAATTGCTTTGTTCAATAAGATCTTCTGCTCCATTTATAACTCCTTCGTAACAAGTTCTTCCTACATTTATTGTCTGGTCCCAAATTATATCATATGTGTGACATGTCGGTACATTTCATTTTTATATCCGGTTGCAGATAACTTACTTATAATATCGCAGCTAGGTCACCGATAGAGTTTGGTGATCTAGACATGTACTTCCTCTGAAAAGCAGATCAATCATCACTTCGGTGTTCCAAAGGAAACATTTAACTTTCGTCCGAGAATTGTCAGAAGAATAACTGTAGCTCTGCATTTCATAGCTTTCCAACATATCAGGGCGTCGCCATACACCATACATAACAACGGTCATCTTTCAGCTAACATGTGGAGGAGTGACGTAGACACGGGTCCTGTTTTTCTCAATCTCGACTATTAATCTTTAGCTAGGTCCACCGTAATTTCTCCACAGCACTCCAGATTAAAGCTGGTATTGATTTCTTTAAAAGATCACGACCGATTCACTTCCACAACTCTATACACAAGATCAAATGTACTTTTTCTGAAATTAACTCTAACCTCCCTTCCTTACTTTAGCTGGAGGAATCGATTGGACAGGCCAACACGTGGTGACATCCTTGGCATTGCAGTCACCTCAGTGGGTTGCAATGATATAAATAAGACTGCCGACGTTTCGGCTGTTCCACGGCGAAGGTTACAGCTAAAAGAAGCTCAAACGTTTACAGCCTCTTTACCAGAACACTGACGAAACAATTTTGTCTGAATAAATCAGCCATAAGGTCAATATATTCCAGCATACAAACTTCTGTAGTCACTTTTTCTGTCTCGAAAAAGTATCATCTGGACCATTAAATCGTCTGATGATGTACAACATAGACTGTTGCCAAGATGTAAGACAAACAGAATTTTAATTCCTTAAAATTAAATTTCTTCTTAATGTCACAGCATAAAACCAACACTGCAGTCTTAAATTAAAATAAACAATGGAAAAATCAAATTGTTACGTCCTTTTTATTTCCTTATTTATAAATATATATGAATAAAACGTAAATACCTTTGTGGATGTACCACCAATTTAGGAGACTGATCTAGACCCTTCAAGGATAGATGATGGTAGGTTTTCGGGACCTGTGTCAGTTTCCACAAAATTATTCTGGCTTATAGTCTGTATCATGTAAAACGATAAACCATCATTTCGGCCACTACTGCAAGCGGCCTTTATCAGCTTAGTTTGTACAGCTGAAACATTACAGTTCTACATGTAATACAATTTGTTGATCCCTTCTTCTAATTCATTGACACTATTCTACAATAGTGACATACCCTTGACACACGGGACTTCGATCGACGTTATCTGCTCGCTATTTATTTCAACCGAAAGGGACATTTTATGAGCAGATAGAAGGAATAGCTTTGAGATCACTCTTTTCACCATTTGAAGAAGATCTTGCAACGAGTAAACTCTGCGTATATACAGAGAATGTCAAAATGTGATTCATCAGTCCACATAAAACCTGAACTGGGATTCATTCTTTGTCAGGCTTGAAACATTCACGTAATTAGTTCGATCATAATTTCTCATGCAGCGCAGTATAGATGGCAGGAGCAGACCATTACAAACTAGTCAATAAAATAAATAGACACCAAGATTAAATTCTAACAAAAATTTTAAGGTCAAATAAGGCAATTACATTTATTAGATGCATATAAGAAAAAGTACAAGACTGTCACGCGCGAGTAAATGAATGAAACAGGATTATAGGCTTAGATCTGAGTGGTATTCACGTTAAACTGAAAAAGGCATTTTAATTGGCTATTAACGTGCGTAAGTATGACGAGAAATTTACAAAAGGACGCCCCATTACCTGGGACAGAAAGAAATACGCTCAGCTCAGCACATGTCTCGTCCACCAGTTTCACGGCTGTCACTCACCTCGGGGACACCTTACAGCGTGCTGCATGCGGGTCATCCTGCTCCCCAGTGAGCGCTACGTTGTAAGCTACTCCCGCGATCATCGACGTGCAAATTATGCCTCCTCAGACCATAGCACCTGGACCATCAAAGCAACCGTGTTCTACAATATTACTGGATGAATTACGTGTTCCCACCTCTCGTCCTAGGAGTAGAACCACCGTTCAGAGTGAACCTGCTCTCATTCGAAAAGAGCGCTCGGTCCCACCCCTCGCTGGTCGCTACTGTCTTGGCATCATTGCAAACGCTGCCGGCGACGTGCGGGTGTCAGTGGCAAACACTGTACTGGTCGCCGGCCAAAGAGAAAAACCCCATGCAGTCATCGTGGAGTATAATATGGTGTCTTGCCGTCTTGTTGAAAGTGGTTACAAAAGAACTCGCTGTTTGACGTGGGTCCTTTCTTGACTGTTGCTCCACGTAGTGGTCATCTGCTGCTGTATTTGACTGTGGTAGACCACCTCCTGTCCTTCGGGCATCAGTGCATGTCGCTTGGCATGAAAATATGAAGGAAGAAAGCTTAGAATTTAATGTTCTGTCTACAACGAAGTCATTAGAGACGTGCGACTGCTACGGTCGCAGGTTCGAATCCTGCCTCGGGCATGGATGTGTGTGATGTCCTTAGGTTAGTTAGGTTTAAGTAGTTCTAAGTTCTAGGGGACTGATGACCACAGATGTTAAGTCCCATAGTGCTCAGAGCCATTTCAAATGGTTCAAATGGCTCTGAGCACTATGGGACTCAACTGCTGTGGTCATTAGTCCCCTAGAACTTAGAACTACTTAAACCTAACTAACCTAAGGACATCACACACATCCATGCCCGAGGCAGGATTCGAACCTGCGACCGTAGTAGTCGCACGGTTCCGGACTGCGCGCCTAGAACCGCGAGACCACCGCGGCCGGCTCAGAGCCATTTGAACCATTTGAACCATTAGAGACGGAGCAAAAGTCTGATTAATGGGGAAGGAAATCGACAGTGCCCTTTTCAAAGAAACCATTCCGACATTTACCTGGAGCGATTTAGAGAAATGGTTCAGTACGCTCCCGTGCAAATGAAAAAAAAATTGTGGGCAATACCAAACTTCTGGCTGAGCCGTGGGCGGCTCTCGTTGATGCCGTTCATTACATGGCATCTTGTAATAGCGATAGTGGCGTCTCGTTTTCTTAGTGTGTTCAATGGCGCCATTGCGTTTGCTCGCCTTGTCGGTCCGTGAGTGGCAGCAGCAATGTTTATCGATAGTGCGTACCGTGGTACCATCTTTGGAGCGGCTTCTAGTATTTCCGGGTCGTTGAGTGTCGAGTTAGTTGAGTTGGGACGGAGAAGCAGTGAGGTCCGGACAGCCAGTACTCGCCCGACCGCTGGCGGCACACATGCACTGTCCGACAGAAGGATGTGGTCGCGAGAGTGGACGACTAAGTGAAGGACCGGCTTCAGCGAGTTTCAGTTGAACGAACCGTGATATTCGAGTAGCAACCACACACTTGTGGTTGTCTATCCGCCCATCGAAGTGGCCTCATGGCAAAAAGTTGTCAGTGAACAATTTGTACTGGGATCTTCTCCGTGCCTGACTCGAGTGGGAACGACCGTTGGTTGGTCGTTCGGTGGGTCGTCGCAGCGGACGACGTGCATTTGGTCTTCCGACCGCTTCTCTCTTCTCTGTGTTTGTGACGACTTATAATACGTCCGTGTTGTTTCACAGTGACTGGTTTTAGTATTGTGAGTCGTTTGTGCAATTGTTTTCCTGGATCCGTGTGTATTTTGTGCTTTTGAATGAGCAGTTATTTTAATGCTGGCTGTGTACTGGATATGGAGTGGGGAGTTGCGAACAAACATCAGATCTGTTGGGGGCACAGCAGTGAGCAGGTCCGTGCAGCACGGGGGCAAGCCGGGTCCGCTGGCGGCGTGTTGCCACTGCCGGATCAAGGAGGCGTAGCTGCGAGAGCGACGACTTCGTTGCACAACGAACCCTGACTTTTAAGTTGAGTGAAAAGTTAACTGCTAATGCAACCAATATAGAAGACACAGAGACATAAATCTTAGACGAAAATTGTGTCTCATTTGTAAGAACGCATAATATCACTAAAATATGGTACAGGACGTATTCACATCTTTAGTTTTATCAATTCCTAGTCCATCTTTGAGTCACTCAGGTTGTCACATTTTATATTTTGCCTGTTACACAGTAACAGAAACCAATATAAAGTCATGGATATTTGCAGGAAAATTAACATTGTCAGTCAGAATCGTCCCCCTCGGTATGTATGCAGCATTGTGTAATCCAGTTACTGCCAAATTCAGTCAAATGTTATTGCATTTCATATCAGTAGCAGAGTATATGAAAAGACATCAACGATTCAGGTGGCAGGGGTGAACTCGATATAAAGGCAGTCGGCACTGGCTGTTTTAGTGAGTGCGTCCAAGGCGTTCCTGCACGTAGGAAACAGACGCCATTAGTGACAGCGCGTATCGTGTACATAAACCACATTTGTGACATTGCCACTCGGGAAACACTTATCATGTGATGTGAAGGCAAAAATGGGTAGGTAGAAGAACATGGGCCTCTCTAATCGCTAAAAAGACGAAAACCGAATTTGGGAAACCGATTTTCGCTGTCGTGTTTATAATATGTTAAGGTCTGTGGCTGATTTGCTAGTACAATTAAATATGGCACCTGGAAAACAACTGTTACAGTTTCTGATTTAGTCAGCACACCGCTATCTCTCTTCACTTAGACGAGGTGCAAACATCTTCATTCTAATATTGTTGCTTATCTTTCATTGTACAAGAAGCCACTCCGTCTATTAGACGAAACCTGACGGCCCAACCAGGTTTCAAAACCGGTTGCGTTTATATGGGATCGAAAATCGAGTGCGGCATTGGAAAACCGGCAACTAGGAGCGGATTTCCAGAATCGATTTTGAAGTGTTCAAATGACTACCCGGAAGCCGTATTGGGAAATCGGTTTACGAAACCCGTGATAAGGAGGTACGTGCTAAGCAATGATTGTTTATGAACACGCTATAAGGGGGTTAAAGTTTCCGTCTCGAAGCCACTGTGTGGCAGAGCAGCCAATCAAAGCTTCGTGGACTAATATCTATCTAAGAAAGCGCATTCTAACGAAGTCGCGATACGTCTGTTATTTACTGCAACAGTCCAATATTCAGTGGGGTCGGTCGGGTGCCAACACTTCATGTGATTGCACGCTAGCCTTCGTCGCCGGAAATTGCGCTTCCTGGTTTGTGTCTTATTGTCTTCTCGATTCACAAACAAATATTCAGTCTGATTTCATAAAACAGTAATTCCTTTATAAACCATTGATATTGTATTTCAGAACGCATTATTAAACAAAACAAAAATTGATTGGCTCGGTTTTCTTTGCATTTATACGAGATGCATTACGGGAATGTGTTTAATTTCTGAAACGGGCTATCATCAAAATTTCACAACTCAGTTGTTAATGGGAAATCAGCGTTACGCAACGTTAATGACAAGAGAAAATGGTTATCATTGTAAAGTATAGATATGTCAATATTAATGCAATTTCACTAAACGAACAGATATAAGCTACTGATTGTGGTTGTAGCGCGGGATTTGGGTGGAGTGAGGTTTGGATTGGCGCTTGTGCTAGTCCGATTTTATTTTTAAATAATTTTTATTTACAACCATATATTATAACATCCAAACTCAAAACAACTTCAACAGATACCTCTTCCGCAGCTAAGATCAGAAAGAAACAGTTTTTTATCCAAGAATGATTCTTACTAAAACAGAGTAAAGCAAAACAATAATAACAAAAAGCTTATCCTAAACAGAGCTAAATGTTTTTAAATAATAACCTTACTTAATCTAGGTGACATTATAAGTGCGTGCCAGTCAAGAAAGAAAAATGCTTTGATTTCTATTGCCCGTTGCGTTAACTGAATATCTTCAGCTGATAGTCGCCTGTGACAATTAGGTGTGTCTTGGTCCGCATGAAAATAGTTCCAGTAGCATGTGGCCGTCATGACTGTAGAAACACAATATAACGTACTAGGCATCTGCCACAAAGCCTTCAATTAACGCAACTGAAGGATGAAAGTTACAAGACTTTTTACCACACAGGACGTATAGCTGTGGCAGCACAACACGTGCAAAATTTGTGTTACATTAATGGTACGAGGACAGTTAACCCGAACTGTGGTCAGCGGCTTATAATAGCTCTTCGGATGAGAACTGAGCATGGCTTACCAAATAGGTAGCTTATCTATACGGAACCTGTACTACAGAAGGAAAATAAATACACAGATAAGTACAGCTGCAGAAAGGAAAAGAGCGATTTTCTGCATATCGTTGTTTAGGAGGATAGATGCAGGATATCTTGAACACGACAATCATACTAGTATTGACTAATGGCATGCAGCAGAGCTGTCTACAATTAATAAACTTGACACTGGAAGATGCGGTAGGCGGAGTACATGTGGAGAAAGAGATCTTAGTGTGTGAGACGTGAACACTTGATGGGAATGCTTGACGTGAACGAGGAGCTTACACAAAGGGAAGTGACGGGAAACGAAATTTAAATAGGCAACGGCTAGTGATGTGATAAATGTAATGAAAGACCTGTGTGAAGGTTGTCCTCCGGTCTGTTTCAGAGTGCCAGAAGATTAGTTTGTGTGCAATGCGGCTGCCCTCCTGCTTCGTTAAACGAATGTTATGAACAGAAGTAGTGATGCACCCAACCTTTTTCCCTGAAATACGTTGTGGTTCATTAAAGACGTTGGAAATGGGCTTATAAGATAAACACCAGTAATTAAACTAAGGAAAGAAAACTGTTTTTCAGAACGAATCTACGGTACTTTTCGTTAATGAGCAGCAATTCTTTATGTGACTAATTTAGTGGCTTAACTATTTCATAGACCTGAAATAATATTACGCAACAGAAAAACATTACAATTTTAAATCTTATATTGTAGGTGTTGTTCTGAGCCCAAGAGTTGACACGCTGGAAATTCAAAGTTCGTGTAGCATTTCCTGGGTGGTCTTACGATTTTTTCAATCACTTGTATCTTTCACATTTGCCAAAATATGCAAGGTGTACCGTGGTTAACATTGTCGATGAAGTATGAGTGCGTCTGTAGCTGTTGGGGAAAGTCGGTCAGAAGGTCGGAAGACAAATCCGTCATCTCCAACATGATCAAGCCAAGTGAAGCATTGCCTTTAGATTTTTTGATTATTATACACTGACAGAAAATAATCACAACACCAAGAAGGAGTTGTGCGACATAAACGAAAGTTAATAGGGGTGTTAATACATCTAAACGACGACGTCGATTCAAATTTCGCACCAGTCGCTTTAGAGTTTCGCTAGTAGCGTCACTAAGAGCATACAAATGAGGTTTGCTTTAAATACACGCTGTAATGATCGTGAGCGTTAGTTACCTTTGAGATTGGACGTGTTGAGTAGATGCCAGTAGAGAATACCATTAAGACAACAAAAACGCCATTATCAGTACCTCTCTCAGTTTAAACGAGGTTATGTAACAGGACTACTAGATGCTGGATGTTCCTTCTGTGACACTGTAGAAAAACTTGACACGAAGATAGCCACTGTAAATAACGACTGACAAGGGCGGGCACGAGAAGACCAGGTCCTGGACAGACATGTGGTAGTATCGAGAGGGGGGACCATCGTGTTCGGCGTATGGCTCCGTCGGATCGTACTGCATCTGCAGCAGCAGTTTGAGCAGCAGTTGGCGCCACAGTCACACAATGACCTTTTAAAACCAATTACTTGAAGGACAGTCCTGTAGCCTGTATTCCACTTACCCAAACAACCGCCATTTGCGACTTCATTGGTGTGAAGCGAGAACTCACTGGAGAGCTGGGTGGAGATCTGTTGTGTTTTGTAATGAAAGCCGTATCTGCCTTGGTACCAGTGATGGCCGTATGTTGATTAGGAGGAGGACGGTAGAGGGACTGCAACCAACCTGTGTCTGTGTGCTGGGTCTCATGTTTACCTATCTTAATAAATAAACGTATACGATCATTACACAGTGAGAAGTGGAAGTGTATTATCCAAATAAATGCGTCTGTAAAAACGCCGATAATCCAACAGCAATGCAGACCAATTAAATACAATCGTGACAAAAATAAAAACACCTACAGCCACCCTTATGATTTTATTTTATTTTGTCGGTACCAGTTTTAACGCTTCGTTACGTCATCGTCATGCGCAATGAAGCGTTGAAACTGGTAGCGACAAAATAAAAGAAAATCATAAGAACGGGTGTAGATATTTTTATTTTTTGTCACGATCGTAAACGCCCGTCGTCTCAGAGACCTCTTGCTAAAATGATGGTCATACAAAAAGTCAGATACAGCTCCGGGACGGCAAACAAGAGATTAATAACATCATAAATGGTAAATAACACCAATTGATGATTTAATTCCACGAAACTTGTTGCTCACCTAAAAACCGGGAGAATAACAAGAAAAATGTAGTGTAGCAACAATTTGTAATTACTGAATATCGCAATTATTAGATATAAAAACAAACACCTATTACAGGCTACGGATGCTGCTTCACAAATAAAAGATACAAAATTCATGTGGCACAAAACAAACGGCCTTTCACTTAGCTGTAAAGACGGAATGCGTCTGCTTGAATGTCTCTTACGTTTACGTCTCCAAATAAATATTACCTTCACTTATTATTTCCCAAGATAGGAGAAAAAATCATTGCCTCAAACCTAGTTTAAGTTTCATTCTGAGCAGTACACGCTTCTCGGACTTGTTTATTTGTCAGTGTCAGTCATGTCAAAAATGGTTCAAATGGCTCTGAGCACTATGGTTCTGAGGTCATCAGTCCTTCTAAAACTTAGAACTTCTTAAACCTAACTAACCTAAGGACATCGCACACATTAATACCCGATGCTGGATTCGAACCTGCAATCTAGCGGTCCCGCTGTTCCAGCTTGAAGCGCCTAGAACCGCTCGGCCACTCCGGCAGGCTGTTAGTCATGTCATACCGTGCAATATAACACGCACACTATTAATGCAGTCATAATCGTGTCGTGAACAACTGAAGAGCTACAGGAAATCTCGAATACAGGATTCCACTGGACAGTGGACGCTTCAAACGCTGCAAACTGGGAAGAACAAACAGTCACAGCTTGCCGGAAATCGCTCTCCTCCCTACATGCAATTCAAAAATTTAGAAAAGTATTTCCAACACATGTTAAACAAAAATTAGTCCAAACACTTGTCTTCCCTAATCTTTACTACTGTGATGTAGTTCAACAAGGCACAAATAGTGAAAATTCTAGATGTCTCGAGCTAGTTATGAATGCTTGCGTTAGATACTTGTGCAATATTCGGTTGTATGATCATATCAGTCCTTCATACTCCCAGCTAGGTTGGATACGCCCACATAAGGCACGCGATCTCCACACGATGTGCTTACTTCACCAATTTCTTAGCCACTGGTGCCCCCAATACTTATCTTCTCACATTAAACACCTATCGTCATTCCACAATCGCAATACCTGATCGGATACGTCTAGCATCTTGGCTGTATCTTTACATAACACAAAATCTTTCTCCGTGTCATTCTCCATCTCAGCCATACGACTATGGAACGCGCCCCCCTGTGATCTGCGTCTTATCTAGAACTACTCAACATTCAAGAGGGAACTCAAAACATACGTATTAGGGACGGTACAGCCACCATTGTTGTGCCCCTCCCATCTCCTTCTTTCTCCTCTCCATCACAGCTTCGAATTTTACCATTCTATTTTTCTTCCTCTAACCTATCTACCTCTTATATATCTCTTTTACCCCATTCTATCGTCTTATGTCTCTGCTCGATGAGAATAACTTACAAGCTGCAAGAACATGACGAGAAAATTCCCAACTAACAATAGGACTGACATTCACAAAATAAAAGTATGTTTACTTTCACATACATAGTCATTACTATTATTATCATTATTATTATTATTATCATTATTATTCTTGATTGTTATAATTATTTTTTATTGTTATAGTTATCATTCTACTACTGTAATAATCTCTATTTTTTTCTTTAACATCAATACTGCATAATACGTTATATGTCCTTAATGTTCTGTAGAGACTGTAACTCGTTCAATCTGAGTATGCCTGGTTAGGTGTAAGAGAGGGCCTGAAGGCCCTAATCCTGCCAGGTAAAATAAATGCATAAATAAATAAATAAACAAATAAATGTAAGTGCCCTCTGGCCACTGTTGCCCTTTGAAGCTTGTTAAACAATGGCAGTGGGCTGAACGTAGTTGCGTTGCTTTTCATGATAGAAATTATTCTCGGAATATCGTCCCTGGTGCTTTGACGGTGTGTGCTCTTGCGTTGTCCTGCATGATACGGAATATAATCGTAGGTCTTCCCGTTAACTGTTTGTTCCCTAAAAAAGTTCTTGTACGGTATTTAAATGCGTTTCGCCGTCTAATAATTCATGTAGCTACACACTTGTTTTCGTATTACGCACAGACCTTTTGTGATTCAAATTCTGATAAATCCAATGTCAATTATTTTGTGAGGTCACATACCACCACAGATGCACTCTTGCTTCATCGGAACGAAAATGCTTTTCGAACTCAATCTTTCCATCACGTATAGCCTGTAACATTCACTTGCAGTACCGCCGACGACCAACGGTGTCTGAAATGGTCAACCAATGCCCTACTTTACCTTTTTGAGGTTTCAGTTTCAGTTTGTGCACAGTTCTGTGAGAATATGATACTGACACAGCACTCTGAAGTGATAAATGGCGCAATAGTTTCCTTGGGAATCTTCCCCAGTACGCTCATTACTTGTCGTGCTCCGCTAAAGCTAATACGCACCCTGGCAAAGTCCGAGGAACCAGCTGAAGCAGAGTGTGCGCGGTGATATGAGGCTTCCATCTCGGCAATGGATGCCGCGCAGTGCCGAACACATAATTTGCATCTTAAGCGAAACACGATATGTACAGAGTAGAAACTATCATATATTTCTCTGTCAGTGCGTGAAGCACCTAAGGTTTCTACTTGAAAATATACATTTGGTACATTATAATATGTGTTTTCAACTTATCTACTGGTCAGGAGGCCAACGGGGACTAACCAAGAATTTGTTTCCCTTATCTTTTTAAACAGTGAGATAAAGAGACCAATTGTTTTCCTCGTCGTAATAATATCGCTTTTTTGTTTCAAAAATTGGGTGAACTGCATGACGGAGTACAAACGCCTTTAATTTTAGATTATCGATTTCTTTCTAAGCGTGTTGAACGACGCACTGTAAACGCGCACATCATTCGTGTTTTGCTTGTATAGTGGTGTCTACGTGTAGTTTGACATTTGTTTGTTATTTTGCATATGTTGTTATGTGTGTGAGTGTGCTATTCTGTGTGTGACTTGTAATTTCTGTGTGTGTGTGTGTGTGTGTGTGTGTGTGTGTGTCAGAGAGAGAGAGAGAGAGAGAGAGAGAGAGAGAGAGAGAGAGAAAGTGGAATGGCTATTTTCATATTTCCAGCTACTTATATGTTTTGAAATTTATGCCTGTCATTCCCAGATACCCATTTGCATTATTGACATAACTGGTATATGCCAGCTCCTTCCTGCTTGTGTGGTTCGTCTTGGAGTTTGTAAGTGTAACTGCAGTGTGTGTTTTGTTCAGTAACAATAATAAACAGAGATGTAAAATATGATGAGACATAATAATAACTTAATCTTCCCCCCCCCCTCTCTCTCATACACACACACACAGACACACAGACACACACACACACACATGTACATATGAACACACACAAATACTAATCACACGAGGAATAACACTCACATAACAACACACTAACACATATAACAATGTACGTGCACAAATAACAAACGAAATTTACAACTACATATAGAGGCCATAACACATGCAAAAAACGAATGATAGCCACGCAACGACAACTGTAAACACTCACAACGAATATGCGGAGAAAAGTGGAAGTGAAGTGTTCAAATAACTGTGTTTGTAAAGAGGTTGAAAATTCGTCATCTGGAGAATGCAGACCAGTTAAATACAGCTCCAGGACACTATACATGTACTAATAACATCACAAATCGTAAAAAAACACCAATTGATAATTTAACCTCTCGAAACAAAAAGAGATTAACACGGAAAGGATGTAATGTAGTAACACATTAGTAGTTACTAAATATCACAATTATTATATAGATAAAACAAAAATGTTTTACAGGTTCTAATGACTCTGAGCACTATGGAACTTAACTTCTGAGGTGATCAGTCTCCTAGAACGTAGAACTACTTAAACCTAACTAACCTAAGGACATCGCCTACATACATGCGCGGGGTTTGATTCGAACCTGTTCCAGACTGAAGCGCCTAGAACCGCTCGGCTACCCTGGCCGGTCATGTGTTACAGGCCACTGAAGATGTTTCACAAATGGGAAAAGCGAAATGTGTACGCACAAAACAATCTGCCTTTCATTTATCTGCAGGAGGAATATGTGCATGAATTCTGCAACGACTAAGTAACGACAGAAAACATTTATGATAACGATAAGAACCGGTGCTCTTTCTGTGGTGGTGAGCCAACACTTTCCTAGTAGGCTACACAACCCGTGGGTGTACGGGTTAGCCTGGTGTCTTCTAAAATTGTGATGTGCTCTCTGTGTGACTGTATGTGACGTCTTGTCAAAAATAGTAGCGAGTCGAGCCAGTATAAATAAAATTCGCTTGGGCCTAACAGTATCTGTTGTCCATCCTTTCTTGAGAATGCGTCTACACCAGCCGTCGATCTGATGTGTGTCATCCAGTCTCATCTACAACTGGCTGCTGTATCCAGTAGCCATGGGTCTACGGGCTGCACCTAGCACTGATGCCACAGGTATCAGAACTCGTGCCATCAGGCTGGATCTCTTGTAGGCTGATTTCAACTAACTCCTGGGCGTCTCTGAGGGCTCTCTCTGCTTCACATTCAGCACTTGGATACCTCCTGAACCTGATCTACTCCTAGGCCACCAATGAGGCACTGGTATTGAGTTCTCAGGCTCACGCCACCACACGCCTCGTGTCTGCGCTGCTACAGGTCACGCCAACGAGCGCCTGTCACTGCTGGACATCGTATTCCGTCCAGCGCTGGTCTAGAGCTTCAGCACCTTATGAAACACCTCTGAGACTCTCTTAACAGCACAATGGTACTGAAAGGAGCAAGTACCGCCGCCACCATACACTTTCGCACGTTTTCTTGGTGGGAACTGCGGTCTAGGTCAACGGCGCCGCCTCAAAACCGTTCGCAGTGGCTGTTTGATTCCTGTTGAATGATTTATATTGCTCATACGCTGTTGTGATTCCACAACAGCCGAGGAAATGGTTCTTGGCACCAATTGTCTGCTCAACCAACCTGAGGCAGCTTCCAGACGTATTACAGTGTCAATGCCAATGATGCTCAAACCGTCCGTGCAACGTAGTAACAGTTCATTTAGCTTTTTTTCAGAGGGCTACGGTAAAAGGTTGTATTTTTAAATACAGCATTCGTTTTATGGTTCCGCACCTCAATCCGCGGAAACGGAACTCTTACAGGATCACTTTGTTGTCCATCCGTCCACCTGACCGTCTGTCTGTAAGACTGTCAAGAAGTCTTTCCTCAGGAACGGGCTGACGCATGAATTTCAAATTAATGTCACACGAGTTGTTCCGAAACCTTGATCAATGTCTCAGGAGTAACTGTTGCAACATACACTGTTTCTAAAGTCGGATATATCAGCTGGTATCGTAGGCGCATACACATGATCGCGTCAGATAGCGTGTGAACGTGGAGATCGTGCATAAAATGCTGTGTCAACCAGCCCCTTGCTCCTAATTCTCCGACACAACGTCGTTTAACCAGTCGCGTACTGAGTTATGCCAGTGAGGCGGCGCACCATCTGGCTCCCAAGTAAAGATGTGTTGTTCATCTGCTTCCCATTGGTGTACGGGTCATAGCTGTAGCCCATCAAGATAAGAAACATCACTGAAAAAGAAAGGCCCATATGCTTTCTGCGGGGATGTTTCTTGGGGCTTATCGTGAAAGACTCGCACTCGTTCAACACGTTATTCAGTCACTCTTTGTCATTCCATACACTTCCCATTGAGCACATGTATACAAAAAAAAACTTTTTGAGTTGCTCTTTCGTTTGGTGTATTATTTACAATTGTAAGCTGAACGTAATAATTGCTACAACGCCTTAAACCCGATATGTTTATTTTGAAACACCCTGTATACTGTTGTTCATTACCATAATAAGTACTGTAAATTAATTAGTGGATATTGCAGCAGAGCCTGCTGCAAGTACGAATGCAGTAATGTGATCATACCAGTAAACAGAAAATCGAAATAGAACTGGCACACTTGTTGAAATCGGACCTCATGTAAGACAATTACGTGTCTCATTTAAGCGACAATTAATTGTGTGGACCTACATGGTATTCATGAAAACGAAATTAATTTTCCCATGCCTGCTTCTAACACTAACAACCGAAGCAGTTCTTCACACAGTAGTTCCATATTAGGGTTTAAAGCTATTATTTCTATCTAATCACAAATTTTTCCAACACTCCAAATAATTGCAGTCGGCCATTGCTTAACACTTGCAGGCTCTAAAGTGTTTACTTACCGAACTGTGTGTGGGTAACATTGAAACAGAAATTTGATATTGGATTTAGTTTTGTTGAATTTTTGCTGGTCCCTTTCCTTTAAAGGTGTTCAATTGTTCAAATGCGATTTTGCCCTGACTGAAAATGTGATACGACAGTGCACTCCCCTATGGCTATGACACGCTCTGTAGGTTCATTGTTGACAACACTCAAATAATTTCCTCTCTAGTCGTGCAAAGCATTCCAAATTTCAGTGCACTGTTTTGTGAATGGCAGAATGTTCTATCTGAAATAAAATGCGACTCTCATGATGTGCTTGTACTTGCCAAACTTCTGAAAAAATAAAACCTGGTGAGAAGGATTAATAAAATTTTCACAGGACGAAAAGTGCCAATTAGAGGAATATGTAGTGAACTAGAATTTCGTATCTGAATGGGAAAAAGTAGAAAATTCTGACGATATCATATTCTCAAAATGTTCTTGACACAAATGAAAGAACACGAAAAATCTAAATTCAGGACACTATAGTTCAATTTGGAGGCGATGCTATATCCCAAGCTTCCTCGACTCATACTGAAGACGTGCACGCAGCATCATCTTTTCTTGATAGGTTTTCGTTCCGCCAATACGGGATGGAGTTGGCGTTCATCCACTCTGCACAGCTCTGCGCAAAATTTATAACTTCTAACAAAAGTGTAAAATAAAATCGCTCGATGGCGCACAGACTAAATTACTGACACCGACATATTGCGTCCTTCATCACGTTGTGAAATATTCTTCATTTACGTACTGCTAATGTGGTTTCGGCAGCTTTCTCAGTGCTACAGAGGGCAGCATTAGTGCCCACTGCGGGCAGCAGGTCTTTCCTCCGCAGCCTCCTACTCCGTTGAACTCCGTGGCCATCAGACGCGGCCTCAGTCGTGGCCTCAGGCCCCGCCCCGTCTGGCCAGGCCAGGGTGCAAATCAATTTAAATCAGTTTTCTATCAATTATAGCTAGGGAGGTAGAAACGTGCAAAGTGTTAGGGGTGGATACAAAGTGCTGTTCGTAGTTCCATGTGTTCAAATGGGTTTTCTGCTGTGGAATATTGATTTGAATTATGACTTAATACCAGTGCCAATTTTTCTGAATGCACAACTCAGTGCGCGTTCTAACCGACCTTTGCACTCGATGTAAAGTTTCTGGTGTCACAGTGCGACAAGCGTTACCGACGTGTGGCCAGCCGGTGATTGGGGCCTCTTCATGCACTCCGTGGCACTGTGAGGCCTCCTGCGCACGCGCTATTCTCCTCATTTCCACACCACATTTGTATACTAAACTCTCATTGTTCATTTGCATTCTGATTCAATTTGGTTTACGGAACTTCCATGTGGTTTCGGGTTAATTACATGAATAGTTACGGTGTAGCTTAATTTTTCTTGTCATACTTTCTTCTGATCATAAATAATTTTCCTTTTCGTCTTACCATTCGGAATTTCATCATGTAAGGCTCTGTGGCAGCAGTTGTTGCATTTGTTTGGGTTACAGCGCAGGTAATAGCTTTCTAGGGACAGCAAGGAGACAGTGATTACTTGAGCATTAGGCTCTTCCCGGACACCACACTCTCAGGTAACTGGACGAAACCTGCGCTAGTCCTTATTGACCCGTACCAATAGACCTGGAGACCAACTTCAGAATTTGGCAAGCATGGTGAGCAGAGAAATGAAACACAGCTATTCTGAGCCCTGAGTATTCTGCCCACTGCGAACACTTTCCATTCGGTTTTCGCACTTAAGACTGTGTGCACAGAAGCCTAATATCTGGACATCGCAATACTTGGTATTTCTGTTTTCTGCAGGGTGTGTTGAGAACGCCGTGTTAAGCCTCAGTTGAAATTTCTAGAATCTCCCCAACAAACAAGCCTTAACGTGAGCGGATTTGTACTTTCAGTCTAATTACTGAATTTACGATGCTGGTTGGCGGACTCATTTTAACTTCCTAGTCGGAGGTAGTGATTGTGTGTTGATGTCCGGGAATAATCAACACTTAAGCTTTCTTCTGTGAGTGGCCGCGAAGCCTCTAAGGTGTTTTCTCTGAGGTCTGAAGCATGCCAGAAATGACAGTGTTGATCTGATGTTTGATGGAGTTGCAGGATAATCTTAGCCTGTCTTAGTCGGTGTTTAGCGTCCGTGTCAGTTCCTGCTCACCATTCTCGGAATGTTTCCGCTGTATGCAAGGGCGGTGGCGACGAACTCCGTGTTGCTCAGACAGAGCCCCACTGCACGCACCAGCCACGCTCAGCAGTCAGCGACAGCGCAGACATGGTCAGACTGGTAAAGCAGTGGCGCTGGGGTACATACCATGTCAGAGCTTGAACAGTTTCAACCTGTTTTCCATAAACACTTGGCGCCTCACTTACTATCAGTGGTTCATTTTCTGATAGTACGCACATCATAGTGTCCAGCAATCACTCGTATCTATGAATCGTGACATGACCCGCGGTTTTATAGCCAGCATGACGCTGATGGCTCATTTCTTTTGTATGAAACCGTTACAATTTATTTATCTCTAATTACATTCACATTCACTTGTACAGACATACTCAAAAGAATCCGAACGACATGAATTGCATTTCGTCTGATTCGCATACAACCGGCATAACGCGGCTGTCTAGCAGGTCCTCTAAGCGCTCCTTGGTACAGTCGTTTGACTATTGAAAATGGTTCCAATTTGTCACCACTAGAAAACACTGTTCTGTGTCGCACTAACTTATGATTTAAAGTAATACCACGATGCTCTAAATATCAGGGAACACCTTATCACAGATAAGACTGTACTTAAGGCTTGTAAGCTCACATTTATTAAAATAAATGACACACCTGAAATGTTACCACTCTCATTATTACGTCAGATAGGTAACGCACGTAGTACGATCGTCGTATTCATGATTTCCTCTGCAAAGCAACATACAGTACTTATTATTTAACACAAATAGGCATTAAAAATTTTAGTTATCCACGAGCTGCTAGTTGAGAATATGTTGTTGTTGTTGTTGTCTTCACTCCTGAGACTGGTTTGATGCAGCTCTCCATGCTACTCTATCCTGTGCAAGCTTCTTCATCTCCCAGTACCTACTGCAACCTACATCCTTCTGAATCTGCTTAGTGTACTCATCTCTCGGTCTCCCTCTACGATTTTTACCCTCCACGCTGCCCTCCAATGCTAAATTTGTGATCCCTTGATGCCTCAAAACATGTCCTACCAACCGATCCCTTCTTCTACTCAAGTTGTGCCACAAACTTCTCTTCTCCCCAATCCTATTCAATACCTCTTCATTAGTTACGTGATCTATCCACCTTATCTTCAGTATTCTTCTGTAGCACCACATTTCGAAAGCTTCTATTCTCTTCTTGTCCAAACTAGTTATCGTCCATGTTTCACTTCCATATATGGCTACACTCCGAACAAATACTTTCAGAAATGACTTCCTGATACATAAATCTATATTCGATGTTAACAAATTTCTCTTCTTCAGAAACGCTTTCCTTGCCATTTCCAGTCTACATTTTATATCCTCTCTACTTCGACCATCATCAGTTATTTTACTTCCTAAATAGCAAAACTCCTTTACTACTTTAAGTGTCTCATTTCCTAATCTAATTCCCTCAGCATCACCCGATTTAATTTGACTACATTCCATTATCCTCGTTTTGCTTTTGTTGATGTTCATCTGATATCCTCCTTTCAAGACACTGTCCATTCCGTTCAACTGCTCTTCCAAGTCCTTTGCCGTCTCTGACAGAATTACAATGTCATCGGCGAACCTCAAAGTTTTTACTTCTTCTCCAGGAATTTTAATACCTACTCCAAATTTTTCTTTTGTTTCCTTTACTGCTTGCTCAATATAGAGATTGAATAACATCGGCGACAGGCTACAACCCTGTCTCACTCCTTTCCCAACCACTGCTTCCCTTTCATGCCCCTCGACTCTTACGACCGCCATCTGGTTTCTGTACAAATTGTAAATAGCCTTTCGCTCCCTGTATTTTACCCCTGCCACCTTTAGAATTTGAAAAAGAGTATTCCAGTCAACATTGTCAAAAGCTTTCTCTAAGTCTACAAATGCTAGAAATGTAGGTTTGCCTTTTCTTAATCTTTCTTCTAAGATAAGTCGTAAGGTCAGTATTGCCTCACGTGTTCCAACATTTCTACGGAATACAAACCGATCCTCCCCGAGCTCCGCATCTACCAGTTTTTCCATGCGTCTGTAAAGAATTCGCGTTAGTATTTTGCAGCTGTAACTTATTAAACTGATAGTTCGGTAATTTTCACATCTGTCAGCACGTGCTTTCTTTGGGATTGGAATTATTACATTCTTCTGGAAGTCTGAGGGTATTTCGCCTGTCTCATACATCTTGCTCACCAGCTGGTAGAGTTTTGTCATGACTGGCTCTTCCAAGGCCGTCAGTAGTTCTAATGGAATGTTGTCTACTCCGGGGGCCTTGTTTCGACTCAGGTCGTTCAGTGCTCTGTCAAACTCTTCACGCAGTATCGTATCTCCCATTTCGTCTTCGTCTACATCCTCTTCCATTTCCATAATATTGTCCTCAAGTACATCGCCCTTGTATAAACCTTCTACACTCCTGGAAATAGAAAAAAGAACACATTGACACCGGTGTGTCAGACCCACCATACTTGCTCCGGACACTGCGAGAGGGCTGGACAAGCAATGATCACACGCACGGCACAGCGGACACACCAGGAACCGCGGTGTTGGCCGTCGAATGGCGCTAGCTGCGCAGCATTTGTGCACCGCCGCCGTCAGTGTCAGCCAGTTTGCCGTGGCATACGGAGCTCCATCGCTGTCTTTAACACTGGTAGCATGCCGCGACAGCATGGACGTGAACCGTATGTGCAGTTGACGGACTTTGAGCGAGGGCATATACTGGGCATGCGGGAGGCAGGGTGGACGTACCGCCCAATTGCTCAACACGTTGGGCGTGAGGTCTCCACAGTACATCGATGTTGTCGCCAGTGGTCGTCGGAAGGTGCACGTGCCCGTCGACCTGGGACCGGACCGCAGCGACTCACGGTTGCACGCCAAGACCGTAGGATCCTACACAGTGCCGTAGGGGACCGCACCGCCACTTCCCAGCAAATTAGGGACACTGTTGCTCCTGGGGTATCGGCGAGGACCATTCGCAACCGTCTCCATGAAGCTGGGCTACGGTCCCGTACACCGTTAGGCCGTCTTCCGCTCACGCCCCAACATCGAGCAGCCCGCCTCCAGTGGTGTCGCGACAGGCGTGAATGGAGGGACGAATGGAGACATGTCGTCTTCAGCGATGAGAGTCGCTTCTGCCTTGGTGCCAATGATGGTCGTATGCGTGTTTGGCGCCGTGCAGGTGAGCGCCACAATCAGGACTGCATACGACCGAGGCACACAGGGCCAACACCCGGCATCATGGTGTGGGGAACGATCTCCTACACTGGCCGTACACCTCTGGTGATCGTCGAGGGGACACTGAATAGGGCACGGTACATCCAAACCGTCATCGAACCCATCGTTCAACCATTCCTAGACCGGCAAGGGAACTTGCTGTTCCAACAGGACAATGCACGTCCGCATGTATCCCGTGCCACCCAACGTGCTCTAGAAGGTGTAAGTCAACTACCCTGGCCAGCAAGATCTCCGGATCTGTCCCCCATTGGGCATGTTTGGGACTGGATAAAGCGTTGTCCCACGCGGTCTGCACCTCCAGCACGAACGCTGGTCCAACTGAGGCGCCAGGTGGAAATGGCATGGCAAGCCGTTCCACAGGACTACATCCAGCATCTGTACGATCGTCTCCATGGGAGAATAGCAGCCTGCATTGCTGCGAAAGGTGGATATACACTGTACTAGTGCCGACATTGTGCATGCTCTGTTGCCTGTGTCTATGTGCCTGTGGTTCTGTCAGTGTGATCATGTGATGTATCTGACCCCAGGAATGTGTAAATAAAGTTTCCCCTTCCTGGGACAATGAATTCACAGTGTTCTTATTTCAATTTCCAGGAGTGTATATACTCCTTCCACCTTTCTGCCTTCCCTTCTTTGCTTAGAACTGGGTTGCCATCTGAGCTCTTGATATTCATACACGTGGTTCTCTTCTCTCCTAAGGTCTCTTTAATTTTCCTGTAGGCAGTATCTATCTTACCCCTAGTGAGATAAGCTTCTACATCCTTACATTTGTCCTCTAGCCATCCCTGCTTAGCCATTTTGCACTTCCTGTTGATCTCTTTTTTGAGACGTTTGTATTCCTTTTTGCCTGCTTCATTTACTGCATTTTTATATTTTCTCCTTTCATCAATTAAATTCAATATTTCATCTGTTACCCAAGGATTTCTAACAGCCCTCGTCTTTTTAACTACTTTATCCTCTGCTCCCTTCACTACTTCATCCCTCAGAGCTACCCATTCTTCTTCTACTGTATTTCTTTCCCCTATTCGTGTCAATTGTTCCCTTATGCTCTCCCTGAAACTCTGTACAACCTCTGGTTCTTTCAGTTTATCCAGGTCCCATCTCCTTAATTTCCCACATTTTTGCAGTTTCTTCAGTTTTAATCTACAGGTCATAACCAATAGATTGTGGTCAGAGTTCACATCTGCCCCTGGAAATGTCTTACAATTTAAAACCTGGTTCCTAAATCTCTGTCTTATTATTATATAAGCTATCTGACACCTTTTAGTATCTCCAGGGTTCTTCCATGTATACAACCTCCTTTCATGATTCTGAAACCAAGTGTTAGCTATGATTAAGTTGTGCTCTGTGCAAAATTCGAATTCCAGTCACCCATGACTATTAAATTGTCGTCTCCCTTCACTATCTGAATAATTTCTTTTATTTCATCATACATTTTTTCAATTTCTTCGTCATCTGCAGAGCTAGTTGGCATATAAACTTGTACTACTGTAGTAGGTGTGGGCTTCGTATCTATCTTGGTCACAATAATGCGTTCACTATGCTGTTTGTAGTAGCTTATCCGCATTCCTATTTTCCTATTCATTATTAAACCTACTCCTGCATTACCCCTATTTGATTTTGTGTTTATAACCCTGTAGTCACCTGACCAGAAGTCTTGTTCCTCCTGCCACCGAACTTCACTAATTCCCACTATATCTAACTTTAACCTATCCATTTCCCTTTTTAAATTTTCTAACCTACCTGCCCGATTAAGGGATTTGTTTCTCATTTTTCTATTGTAACGCCATGCCCGAGGCAGGATTCGAACCTGCAACCGGAGCGGGCGCTCGGTTGCAGACTGTAGCACCTAGAACCGCACGACCACTCCGCCTAGATCCGCACGAACCCTCCGGCCGGCCCTGCGAAGGAAAAAATTAATGTTTCTTCTCGTCATTTCAGTTATAACATCTAGCTACTGGCAAGGAAATCCGATATGTCGCAGTTGGTTGTGTTCCGATGTCAATCGGATTAGGTTCCGGGTTCGAATCGCTGTCCAACACAAAGCTTTACCTCACGGTATTCCAAGTAAGTTACTTGTGAAGAAGCAATATTTAAGATCTCTCGTAGTTCGTTAACAGGGACAAGAGATCCTGGGGAGGAATTCGCGGCCGTTGAAAATGTTTGTGTTATGTAATCTAAAGTTGATATTTGCTAACTGTAACTGTCTAAAATCGAGGTCTATCACTCTCTGTATGCCTAATCAGGAATGACTGTTAGTTTGCGTCAGTCACGAAATCTGTAATTAGTCTGTCTGACCAGGGTTTGAATCCATATCCAAAACGAGACGGTTCGTCATGTCATTTGAAGTTCATACATATTCTCAACTAGCAGCTCGTGGATAACTTAAATTTTTAATGTCTATTTGTGTTACATAATAAGTACTGTATGTTGCTTTGCAGAGGAAATCATGAATACGACGACTTTACTACTTGCATTACCTATCTGACGTAATAATGAGAGTGGTAACATTTCAGGTATGTCATTTATTATAATAAATGTGAGCTTACGTGCCTTAAGGACAGTCTATCGTGTTATTACTTTACATAATGAGTTATTGCGAGACAGAGCAGTGTTTTCTAGTGGTGACATGTTGGAACCATTTTCAGTAGTCAAACGACTGTACCAAGGAGCGATTAGAGGACCTGCTAGATAGCCGCGTTATGCCGGTTGTATGCGAATGAGGCGAAATGCAGTTCAGGTAGTTCGGATACTTTTGAGCATGACGATACTTTTCATTAACCTCCTTTTTATTTATAAATCTGGTGCCGGCCACGGTGGCCGAGCGATTCTAGGCGCTTCAGTCACGAACCGCGCGACTGCTACAGTTGCAAGTTCGAATCCTGCCTCGGGTATGGATGTGTGTGATGTCTTTAGGTTAGTTAGGTTTAAATAGTTCTATGTTCTATGTGTTTGATGCCCTAAGATGTTAAGTCCCGTAGGGCTCAGAGCCATTTGAACCAAATATATCTTGTATTTACCAGTTCAATATCTTTAACTTCGTAGTTAATAGATTACATTCTTCTTTATGTATTGGGTATCCAGGTACTTCGACAATAAACATTAGGAGAGGCTTCCGTTACATCCTCACAGACTTTATTATTTGTTTCCTTAATGCACAACAGTTAAAATTTATCGAGTAACCTAAGCGTTTCACAGGGGTAATCTGTCATTTCCGGCTGATTTGTCGTGGTAGGCTGCGATTAAATTTACATTTACTTACCCATGGAGTACAGGTAGGCCGGTGTGTATGCCAGTCCTAGCTTACCCGTCATCTGGCAACACAAGTAACGAACAGTCTTGGCAATTTCCAGTACAGAAAATCTAACGCAAAACATAGTAAAATCTCTGATGAGAAATTAAAATCCGTTTTCGTTCTTGAACAGTACTTAAAATTCTTCAGGACATAAAATGAAAAAGGTATCCTTGAAGTTAAGAAATTTCGAATAAGTAAAATAAATTATCTAACAGTGATATCACTATAATAATTACTTGTTGCCGTGTATATATTTTCGGATGGAGTAAAGTCTGTTTCAGGAAACAAAAATTTCGAACCTCGTAGTTACTCTAGCCGGTCTTGTCAAGTTTAGCTTTGTTCTAGAGGCAGTGCTACAATTTGAGGATTCGTTGTATTCGTGAAGGATCATCGTGAAGAAAAATGTTTTTCTCGTTTCCCTTGCTACAAATTATCGCTACAAATACCATCCTGCATTTTTTTTCTGAGCGTGGGTACCTCAGCATTGCTATATATTCTTATGAAGATCAAATGGTTTACAGAAGTCGAAATTTTTACTCACTGATCGTGATTTTACCTTTTCATATTGTGTGTTCGTTTGTACTTTCACATGTTGGGTAACGTGTTTCATTGTGCGCTGTACTCGTGAACTTCGGACGACTTGTACTATAGTGCAGCAACTCAACTTTTCTCCGTGAAGATGGCAGAAAAGAGTGACGAGTGACGTGGGATAACTCTTACTATTTTATTTACCAAAAGCAACCATTGTGATTATTCATAGATACGAATACCTGGCCGTAGGTTGACTAAACGGTAAAGTTCATCAGGAAACTTGTTTTAATAACGTATGATGCTTAGTAATGCACGTGTCCAGTGTAAATTGTCTTCTCTTAGTATAGCTGCGTTAGATACCGGAAAGAAAAAAATCTTTCCCATTCATTTAGAGCTGCTCTGAGGAGTTCATAAATGTTACTGACCGCTGCTAAAATTCAATTAAATCTCTTCTGGAAAATCTTTACGTAGACGCATCTTGCTACAAGTTTTCACGCCTGCTTGGCTTTGCAATGTGATCGGAACTAGGGCTGTTAGTGTGATGGTAAAGGTTAATTATATTTGACGTGTTGCACATGGTATTTGTCATTCTGTCTGACTGAGAAAACTGACAACACAAACTGCAAGCATGTATAACGTCACCTCATTCCGATATATGTGAACCGCAGTTTCTGCAGTCACCAAATATTAAAGAAATTAAATGCAGGAGTATGTATGAACTAACAAAACCTTGTTTACCGAGCGTGAGCCACTTTTGCATCACATCGAAGGCTTAAGTATAAGGTGTGTTCAAAATTTGTGTGTCCGTTCACATCATCCATGCAAGTAGGAGAGATAGCAAAGTGATAAATCTCTCCAAAGTTCTACGGATATGAATGAGCTGAGAAGCCTTTCACATGGGACGTAATTTCCGACCTCATAAAACTTGGCCATGAAATGTCACAGCAAACCGAAAGTCCCGAGTTCAGCGTGTCGACACAGTAATTGCACGCCACCCCCATCCAGAACATCCAACTGTTCGGCAAAGGTTAAAGTAACATGCTCAAACAGTCTCCAGGTTTCCATTGACTAATCCTAAGAGTGGAGCTGAATTAGCAATTTTTCGGTAGCCTATTACGATTTTTCAAGAAGAAAGGCCTTACGGAAAGGTGTAATAAGTTAGTATCAGGAGACACTGTTACAACACTTATGTGGGTTCCAGATGAACTGTTTGTGCAGCTACCTTTTTGTGTATATGGGCACACAGGAAGCAACAACAAGGACATGTGGTGTTTAGACACTAGGAATATTGTACTTTGCCTTTAATTTGCAAATTAAAACTTGTTCAGTCAACCTAAAGTGTCTACGTTTTCCTCGTTTGTAGATCTATTGCTGTAAACTGTTTGGGCGTGTGTATGTGTTCAGATAATGGGAGCATGCTCAAGTAATCACCTTCGCACAACTTTATCATGTGTGAAAACCTTTTTCGGGTAACCAAACTTAGGTTACTGTAATTTTCCTGAAGAGAAGTGTATACCGAAATGTATACGTCAAAAAGCTGTCATTAGGTTGACAGAGCCAAGCAGTAATTTGGCTGCAATACAAAGAAAAAAATCGCGACTGACACGAAATGAGGCATACAATCGAGCCATTTTAAGTATTTGTAGTTATTTAAAACAGTTTAAAGTTAATGAATATGAAATTAACATTTTCATATCACCTTTTACTATATCTGGCACTCTACCTAGAACTCTAAAATTTTATCAGATAAAATTGACACATTATTCTTGTGGAGTGAGGCACTGTAATTTCCGAAACTTCCTGGCAGATTAAAACGTTGTGTGCCGAGTCGAGACTCCAACTCAGGGACTTTGCCTTTCGCGGGCTAGTGTTCTAGCGACTGAGGTATATAAGCATGACTAGACTCTTTCTCGCATCTTTACTTCCGCCAGTACCTCATCCCCTATCTTCTAAACTTCAGAGAAGTTCTGATGAATTTGCAGGACTAGCATTCGTGCAATCAAAGGATATTGGGGGGATATGACTTAGACACAGCCTGGGGGAACTTCTGTGAAGTTTGGAAGGTTAAATATGAGGTGCTGGCGGAAGGAAAGGTATGAGGAGCGGTCGTCAGTTGTGCTTGAGTAGTTCAGTCAGCAGAGCACTTACCCGGTGAAAGCAAAAGTTCCGACTTTCGAGCCTCGCTCTGAAACACACTTTCAGTTTGTCACGAAGTTTCATGTCACTGCATTACGTTCAAGATTTTTTTTCATAAATCGGTACATTCTGTTACAGGAAACTTCCTTCGATATGGCCACCGATTATTCCCCTCTACATTTTTGTGGGATTCAGATCTAGTCCGACCACACTGTCATGCAGATTTTTCGGACTGGTGGTTAAATAACTCCAGACGAATTAGACGTCGTTTGCTTCACGGTACAACTCTCCTACCGGGTTAATGACAGTAATTGTCAGTTATTCATAACGGATCCCCCCCTTTTAGGCAGTGAAGCCTTCTCAGTCTCTTCTAATGTCTTTTATACCAAGTGGAATCTAAGCGCCCTTTGTTTCCAAACATTCCAGTTGTGTCTCATGATGTACACTCCTGGAAATGGAAAAAAGAACACATTGACACCGGTGTGTCAGACCCACCATACTTGCTCCGGACACTGCGAGAGGGCTGGACAAGCAATGATCACACGCACGGCACAGCGGACACACCAGGAACCGCGGTGTTGGCCGTCGAATGGCGCTAGCTGCGCAGCATTTGTGCACCGCCGCCGTCAGTGTCAGCCAGTTTGCCGTGGCATACGGAGCTCCATCGCAGTCTTTAACACTGGTAGCATGCCGCGACAGCGAGGACGTGAACGTATGTGCAGTTGACGGACTTTGAGCGAGGGCGAATAGTGGGCATGCGGGAGGCCAGGTGGACGTACCGCCGAATTGCTCAACACGTGGGGCGTGAGGTCTCCACAGTACATCGATGTTGTCGCCAGTGGTCGGCGGAAGGCGCACGTGCCCGTCGACCTGGGACCAGACCGCAGCGACGCACGGATGCACGCCAAGACCGTAGGATCCTACGCAGTGCCGTAGGGGACCGCACCACCACTTCCCAGCAAATTAGGGACACTGTTGCTCCTGGGGTATCGGCGAGGACCATTCGCAACCGTCTCCATGAAGCTGGGCTACGGTCCCGCACACCGTTAGGCCGTCTTCCGCTCACGCCCCAACATCGTGCAGCCCGCCTCCAGTGGTGTCGCGACAGGCGTGAATGGAGGGACGAATGGAGACGTGTCGTCTTCAGCGATGAGAGTCGCTTCTGCCTTGGTGCCAATGATGGTCGTATGCGTGTTTGGCGCCGTGCAGGTGAGCGCCACAATCAGGACTGTATACGACCGAGGCACACAGGGCCAACACCCGGCATCATGGTGTGGGGAGCGATCTCCTACACTCGCCGTACACCTCTGGTGATCGTCGAGGGGACACTGAATAGTGCTCGGTACATCCAAACCGTCATCAAACCCATCGTTCAACCATTCCTAGGCCGGCAAGGGAACTTGCTGTTCCAACAGGACAATGCACGTTCGCATGTATCCCGTGCCACCCAACGTGCTCTAGAAGGTGTAAGTCAACTACCCTGGCCAGCAAGATCTCCGGATCTGTCCCCCATTGAGCAAGTTTGGGACTGGATGAAGCGTCGTCTCACGCGGTCTGCACCTCCAGCACGAACGCTGGTCCAACTGAGGCGCCAGGTGGAAATGGCATGGCAAGCCGTTCCACAGGACTACATCCAGCATCTGTACGATCGTCTCCATGGGAGAATAGCAGCCTGCATTGCTGCGAAAGGTGGATATACACTGTACTAGTGCCGACATTGTGCATGCTCTGTTGCCTGTGTCTATGTGCCTGTGGTTCTGTCAGTGTGATCATGTGATGTATCTGACCCCAGGAATGTGTGAATAAAGTTTCCCCTTCCTGGGACAATGAATTCACGGTGTTCTTATTTCAATTGCCAGGAGTGTATTTGCATCCTGTGTAATGACGTCACTGTCATTCGTCAAGATACAGATTTCAGTTATGTTTCATAGGGAATGCATGCAGTTTGAAACAGTATTTCAAAGTTAACGTGATTTCCATCATAATCGTAATTCAGGTCATCTTCATTTTGCGTGAACGGGGTTTTTACAAAAAACAGGAGTACCATCAGCTGAATCTCTGTCCTTTTAGGTTGCCTGTTTTTAATAATTATTCTGTTAGCTGCCTTGAATATTCATAACTCTCGCAGTATACACATTTCATCAGCCACGTAATAAACTCCATAAACTACACACTTCTCGCAGAGATTGCTTTCCTTTCTCTGCGACATATTTCAATAGGGCCCATATTTTTTTGAAAAAATATTGACTTCTTCTTGTATTGTGTGCTCTATAGAAAAGTGTGAAGTATGCAAATCTCGTTTACTCAATAAACTGTTATGGCCCTTTAAGTAGTGCATTTAAAAACATCTTTAATTCCTTGCAATTTCTTCAGCTGAGAGCCAGTCTCCGACTTCATAATATAATTTTTATCTGCTTCTGTATTAGGAAAAACTGATATGGACAATGTTTTTATGTTTGGCTTTTTAGTTTGTGCAGAGGCATTCAAAACACTTTGCAACTTGTCATGTGTGTCTGCATGGGGCGCGATTTGTCTAGTTCTACTATGAACCTAGCCTTTGTAGCCTTTGTAGTTTTTTATGTTACCTACTCTGAGTTATTAAATGACCTGCCACATTAGCCAAGAGTGTTAATGCGCTGCTTCCTGGATTCGGGTAGGCGGGCTGGCCCCAGATCAAATATGCCCGGCGTATTAACGTCGGGGGCCGGTCTGCTGGCCAGCCTGGATGTGGTTTTTAGGCGGTTCTCCACATCCCACTAGGTGAGTACCAGGCTGGTACCCACATACCGCCTAAGTTACACGACTCGCAGACAATTGAACACATTCGCACTATTCCATGGATTACACTAGACGCAGCAAGTTGGGATACTCTAATTCCATTCAGGGGAGCACAGGGTGGCGGCAGGCATGGCATCTGGCCACCGTTTAACATTGACGTTGCCAAATCCATTCCCAACCATGTCTACCCTGCGAAACTGCAGGATAAAGGCACAAGTGAAAGAAAGAAAGAAAAGAATCTCTGAGTTGTTAAATATTTTGAAACCTGTTGTTCAGTGTATTTGTCAGGGTAAATAAATGGCATTGGAATGGACTCAGGTTTCTTTCGGATGTGTGATTTTGAGACGTTTCGAAATTGGGTGTTTATCCGCATTATTTAGAAGCACTAGAGTCACTAATTTGCTGACGCTTCGACCTATTTGCTGAGATATGCTTTCAAGTGGTTAACCATTATTGACATATTTCAATTATGTTTGATGGAGAATGCAATATAAAACAGCATTCCCAGTTCACTTGGTTTCCGCCATAATCTTAATTTATATTGTCTTCGTTTTGCTTGTGTGAATAACGATTTTACGGAATCAATAGAGTCGTCATCTGAATATCTGTCTTAAATCCCTGCCTGAGACCCAAAATTTTATTGGAAATGAAATTGGCCGTGGAAGCTTATGAACTTGTCTACCCATCCGTTATAGCTCAGCGTAAAGTTTTCACCTCGATTAATGAGCATCCTGTAGCTTTTATCTCGAATAATAATCACTCTGCAGCCGTGCCGACGCCTCACGATAGAGCAAACGGTTCAGCTTTTGTCTGTCTGAGTGTGCACAGCAACACAGCGCCTCCTGCGTTCCAGCTCATCTCTGATCAACACAGAGCTTGTTTGTTCTGTACACTGCTGTGAATGTCCGATTAGCGCCGTGTTAGCAGCGCAATGTTTGTATAATACTTGTCTGAGGCGAGACTGTGAACAGAAATTTATGTATTTTGGTGCTAGTAACCACGCTGGGGGCATGTAAATTTCATATCCAGCGTAGGTGAGGTGCTGGTCGATGTTTGAAAACAGAGGATTCAAATCTGCTCTTCTTTACTTCTCAGACACAAACTGATACCACTTTTCACCCTCTGTGATCTTAATCGGTATTTCACACACTTGCTAGTCAAAATTTCCAGAAATCCTGCGTGTTTTATATGGTTAATCTAAACTATAAGCAACAACCGTAATGGAAAAATTGGAAGTATTTACCACGAGAGACGACATTTTTTCGGACCGTACCCCCTAAGCCTTCGACTGAAGAACGGAATTCGACGGACAAAGAATGACCACTCATTATTTGAGAAACAATCTACAGGTATAAGACAAAGACAAAAGAGGTACGATGAGGGGGTGGAATCTTCCACACAACCGAAGATACAGTGGAGGGCAACAGTGTATAAAGCACATTACGCAAACTTGATAGTAGACCAAATATGTTACCAAATTAGCATGGCGAACAGGCTTAGATGGTGGGGCCATGTTACACTTATGGGAGAAGCAAGGTTACCCAAGAGACTCATGGGTTCAGAAGTAGAGGGTAGGAGGAGTCGGGGCAGACCAAGGAGAAGGTACCTGGATTCGGTTAAGAATGATTTTGAAGTAATAGGTTTAACATCAGAAGAGGCACCAATGTTAGCACTGAATAGGGGATCATGGAGGAATTTGATAAGGGGGCTATGCTGAACGCTGAAAGGCATAATCAGTCTTAAATGATGATGATTAGCCTGGATGTTGAAATGTTAAAGAGAGGTAGTAATAATACTAAGAAATCGAATGACACACAACAAAGGTTAGTAGCATTGGCCAAAAAACTATCGGGAAAGCTATGAGCCTTAAGCGAAAAGAGATGTTTCGAGGTAACAAACGAATGACTGGGACAGAAGATGCAGACGCTATAGGTAAAATTTCATAATACAGCGAAGAGCTTCTGATGACAATAATGAAACAGCTGAGGATTTAGTTAGAGCTGTTGCAGTGAAAGATGTGAAGCAGGGCAGCTTCATGCAGCATTTTAATTCTCCAAATAATTATGCAGAAAATTCAGTAATAGAGTAGATAAAATTTAGGTAAAATAACATTCTTAAAAGTAAAGGGAATGGTAACTAAAGAATATTACACGTGTTTAAGGAAGAATAATGACTAAGAGCATTGCGGAGAAGATACAACACTATTCTGCAGCAAGTCTAGAATCCACGTACGGAATAACAAGCGAATTCTACATTACTGAAGTTACGGAAGAAGCCACTGACGAGAGCATTTTTCATGAGGAAGAAGCAACAAGGAAAGAAATAGATCACAATGAAGCTTCCCCACTAGAGGAAAAGGCATCAACGAGTTCGAAAGCCTGTAGGAAGAGACTTCAAGAGATTATATGAAGGTTGTAAATGTAGTAGAAACCTCAAGGAGAATGAGTGTTGTGGTGCTCGATAACATTAAAAACGAGACACAGATAAATTGCTCTTTGCGGTACAGTAGAATTCTTTGCCAGACCCAAGGAAGAGTTAGGTTGGTCTCAGAGACGCTAAGATTGGTTGCATCGTTTAGTTCAAGCAACCTTCCAAAACACGTAAGTAATGCCCAAATACGTGTGTTTTTATATTACTTTGTCCTTAAATATTGGTATACGACGTGCGGAATTGATTTATGCAGAAGCGTAAGTATGGGTTCGTCTGTGTGTGCAGTTACGTCTGTGTTGCTAATTCTGTTTTCTAAGTAGACCTTGTGGACAGACGTCTCGATAGGTGGCACGTAGTGGTAAGAATCTTATATACAATGATATGACTGCGATAACTGGAACGAATTACAACCAAAATAATGCAGTCACTCTGACTTGTCACGCGATTAACCGATTCCCTAGTGTACCGCGGCTCGTTAACAGAAAATTTATCATGATTGATTTTCTGACAAGAGGCAGTTGTTACATTGCGTGTTGAACTCGCTAAGGCATTTCAGTGTTAATCGACATGCCGAATCAGATTTTCTGACGTTCCGTCAGTACTTGGGCGAGTGCTAGGGTCGAGACCACATCCACACAATTAGACATAAAGCTACTAATCAGGCGACGTAGAAAGAAACCTAATTAGAACGTATGAATTAATATCACGTCTACCTCTCAAATAAACACACAATAGTATTACCAAATGTAACATTAAGCAATAAACAACCATTCTCCATGTGCTCACTATTCCTGTTCAAGGAAGAAACTGAAAGGCGAAAAAAAGTACATCAATGAGTTTGATAATGGAAACACGGACTGTTGTTGTAATACTGCGCATGTGAAATATGATGATCCGGCTGTATCGAGAAATTTTCCTTCATTATGTTTTTTATTATGATATATTTTCAAGGTACTAATATGAATTTGTAGCATATCAACGTTGAAGTACTACAAGAAAAATTTCAGATTTTCAGATCTTCTTGCCTCTCACATATACCAGCTACATATCTATATAATTCACACAAAAAATTTGTAACGTATATAAAGGCCATCTATCTCTTTACTTACTGAAGCACTTGAATTGTCTTAAATATTAAATACGATTTTATAATATTACATGAAATTTTAAAAATGACTTTCCCATAGCTTCAAAAATTGAAAACCAGGTAAGTAGCCCTTACAAGAACCATGGATCGTAATAAACACAACAGCTTTTTGATTTCAGTTTTAGGGACTAATATATTTCTTAAAATACTTACTCATCATATGTATTTTAATCCAAGAATCTAGCTCAGTCAGGGTCCAAAAGTTAAGTACAACTGGGAGAAGAGGGAATTGGGAAGAATAGAAGTGGTAAACCGCTTTAAATGATCATCAAGTTTTCTTCGCAAATCGAATTTTCGCTCTCTGTTGTAATGGTTCACACACTTTATACAGTATACATAGACAGCTGTTCCTGTAAATATTCTGCCGTTATTCTCTCGCCTCTACAGTTGCTACAATCAAGGAAAACAAGAGCAAAATGAAATTGCATTCAAAACAAAACTCGTTTTAATTTGTGAGTCAGAACTATTCTGAAACTACGAAAGACAAAAAACAAACGCTATCTCGTTCTTCTTCTTGTCGTTTTCACTGTTAGACCTAGTGAACTGTTCTGCCTTCAGTCCCATGTTCTAACTGGTGGTCGTATGTCCCATTTCCCTCCGAGTTTTGTTTAATTCTTTATTTTTTGAAGGATAGCTTTGGAACTCTTAATTCTTCCATCTGTTCGGTTGTTTCTTCCATTTTTGTTTATGTTCTGCTATTTTGTGATTTGCTTGAGAAATATTGAGTTCTTGTCTAATGTTTTAATTAGGTATCCTCTCGAACTTAGTGCAATCTTTAACTGCTTACAAATATTTCATTTAAGCAGCATGAACAAGGCTAGAATCCTTTCTCTTCGTAACCCAAAATTCACTGCTCAACAGTAGAACAGGTATAGCCATTTTTGTGCTTCTTCATGAGACACTTAAAGTAGTAAAGGAGTTTTGCTATTTGGGGAGCAAAATAACAGATGATGGTCGAAGTAGAGAGGATGTAAAATGTAGACTGGCAATGGCAAGGAAAGCATTTCTGAAGAAGAGAAATTTCTTAACGTCGAGTATAGTTTTAAGTGTCAGGAAGTTATTTCTGAAAGTATTTGTATGGAGTGTAGACATGTATGAAAGTGAAACATGGACGATAAATAGTTTTGACAAGAAAAGAATAGAAGCTTTCGAAATGTAGTGCTACAGAAGAATGCTGAAGATTAGATGGGTATATCACATAACTAATGAGGAGGTATTGAACAGAATTGGGGATAAGAGAAAGTTGTGGCACAACCTGACTAGAAGAAGGGATCGGTTGGTAGGACATGTTCTGAGGCATCAAGGGATCACCAATTTAGTACTGGAGGGCAGCGTGGAGGGTAAAAATCGTAGAGGGAGACCAATAGATGAATACGCTGAACAGATACAGAAGGAAGTAGGTTGCTGTAGGTACTGGGAAATGAAGAAGCTTGCACAGTATAGAGTAGCATGGAGAGCTGCATCAAACCAGTCTCAGGACTGAAGATCACAACAACAACAATATGCGTTTTTTGTTCTGATATCTGTTTAATTCAATATCTTTGTCCATATATTCGTTCAAAAATGATATAGCTCCATAGGTAACTGAAGGGCTGAACTTGTTCCAAAGCCAATCTTCAATTACAATTTTGTTTCATACTTGGTATTTTCCGTGGAATGACATAGTCTTAATTTTATTTACGGCTATCTTAAAATTATAATATTTGACAATCAAGTTTAAGAGCTGGATTGATTTTTGTAATTCATCTTCAGAATATGCCATTAACACAATGTCGTGAGCATTTAATAGTGTGTTAATCGCTGTAAGTTCATTCTTGTTTTCATGCGTTCCTTCTGGCACCCTTTCTTTTCGTTTTTGGATGGAGTCGTCTATATAAATATTAATAACAGTAAGGGATGCGGTGCATCTTTGTCTCATACCATGGTTTGTTACAATCTTTTCTCCTACATAACTGAGGACGACAAGTATAATACTCTAATTTGTGGTCTATAAGACGCCACGGGCTGTAGGACGCACCTTAATTTTTTACCATTTTTTAAAAAGATATCATTTTAGTAATTGTTATTCTTAGAATTGTAAGCCAAACTAAAAAATGCCTTAGTTTATAAAACCGAACTGACCTTTAAAATTCCTGAAAATCGTCGTCTGAATTTTCTTCTTCTTCTTCTTCTTCTTCGTCGTCATCGTTGTCTCCACATATATAAGGTGTGATTCGCTGCCAACGAGAGCATTACTAACGCTGTATTTCTTGAAATATTAAACAATAATGCCTTCTCTCACTCTAGACCACTACTGTTTTATCCACTGACTCACTGGTTTGACTGTAGGTAAATTTAAAGCTGCACTAGGCGTGAATTCACGCTGGGTTTCATCTGTCATCCATTTGTTCTACTTCTGTCATATACACTTCAAATGATTCATTTGCGGAGAAATGAAAAGGTTGCAATTGTAAAGTAAGCCCACCCAGGATAACATCAAGCTCTGTATTTTCCTGTTTCAGTTTCTCTTTAGAAGAATTTTTTAAATGATTGCTAAACTGATCTAGCATATGAAGAGAACTCTTCTTCAATGACTCATATTTCCGTCTCTCCCGTACTCTGTTAATCCACAACTTCATACCAGCCTCTGAAGCAAAGCAAGCGCTGTATCATGTATAAGATACAGAGGCGAGCGAGTGCACGGGACTTACCCTAGTTCACTGCTAGTAGCGTCACGTCATCGTAACGCGCCTGCATATAGTATTGCACCACATTTAACATAAAAGTAAAAATTAAGATTTGTGTGTAAAACTTAGTTAAAGTATAGTTCTATGTAATAATGTTTCAGGTAACAAATCTTAATGTTATAAAATTAGTAGTTTACGTAAAATTCACGTTTTGAAAGAAAAATAGGAGGCGCTAAATAATGACGCTAGGAAGCCAAAATTTGGTGAGAAGGTGCAGTAAGAAGTCATTAATGAGTGGTGCTGGTTTCCAAAACCATAAAACTAAAATTGACTCCAGAATCCACGTTTTTCGGAAAAATCAGAGGCGCGAAATAATAGAGCTACAATATTGAAAATTGGTAGGACGCTTCAGTTCACCCTAATAATAATAATGGAAATACCACAATCAGTTACCTCTTCTAGTTTTTTTTAGTAATTTAGTAAAAACTACTTTTGTGAGAAAAATGTACATAAGCATTATAGATTAAGTACTTTAAGTTTTAATGATAAAACAAATTCTTTAAGACCAATGATCAGATAGGACAATTAACAAAGCTACACCAAGTTTTAGTCTTGTAGCATAATTAACAGCTGATACAAGTCTTGATAAAGCTATGGTTCAGAGGTAACAATCTACCGTTAGTTCCATTGTAAAAATTCTAGAGAGTAAAGTTTTAATTTTAGCGGGCTGAGATTTTCTACGTGCTTCTGTACTGCTCAGATGTATGTATACAAAAATTGAGAAGTTTGTAAAGCTATTATTAAATGTGATATTTAAGATTATGTGCCTGAGATAGCGATCATTTGGAGGCTGCAGGCATCTGCATAGGAACGGAAAGAACAGATGCTCTCTTGGCGGTATGCGCCGGAGCTATATAAAAAGAGCGGCAGAGGCAGTAGTAAGCTCACTCCGCATTAGACCAACGCCTAGTCCACACGAGCTTAACGTCCGATCGCGCCTCGCCTCGGGTGACGTCATAGCGGGCTGTGACATGCGCGTACTTAGCAATGTAAACGGACATTGAAAATCGCGAGGACTGTACACCGTCCTGGATCGTTTAGACTTCGGTAACAAACTGTTATTGTGCCGTCCGTGTGAAGTATAATTCCGCGTGGCAAGTGGTGACTAACTCCACTTTTAAGGCGAGAATTAATTTTTTTTTTAACATTATTGCGAACTATTAATAGAGCACCGTTAGTTAGAGTAATGAACTATTCGGGAGGAACTTGCTGTAGAAGTCGCCTCTGAACTATTAAACGATTGGCTGAATTAACAATATTTAATGTCTTTAGCATTTTCAGAAGTTTCGAGTAATTTGTGTGAGCCTTTAAGATAATAAAATCTTGTTTGGAACTTTAAATTTTATTGAAGCAGCCCTAATCCCGTGAAGAACTATGGATATTTTTCGTTTAGCTGGGCTGTACAGGAATGTGGCCGTGCAGACTGGGAACTAAGGTCAGTAAGTTTCCCTTCGCTTTCTGACTGGCCACCAAATTAGTTGCCAGGATCGCGTGATTTAAGGTGGCAATGTTCAACTTTCATTCAACATTAAACAACGACTTCTTCGCCGTCCCACATATGTTGCATCGGCAATAGTCTGTTACGTGAAATGAACATTCAAACAACTCATTCGACAACTTCTTCGCCGCCCCACATATGGTGCATCGGCCGGGAAAACTGAATTAAAAGCAAATAAAAGTGCTCGATGTGTGAAAGCGATTGGTATAAATTAACGAACTCGGTAGGCAATAACAGGACACTGAATTGAACTAGTGTGGGAACAGTGTTACCAGTAAAGGCGGGTGTAGTGTATAAACAATAAGTGTCTACCGCTGTACGTTGGTTAGTGACGATGGTGAGGAAGGCGACGATGCTGGATCGCGGCTGCCGACGGCGCTGAGACTAAAGGAAGACGGTGCGTCATCGCGGAGCTGCGCTGATCTGCGAGACAGCTGCCGGCTGCGCCGAGCGGTCAACGGTGCCTTGCTGCCCCCCCCCCCCCCCCCCCCCCTGGAGCTATTGCAGTAGGCGATTCCTGTGGCGGTACTCGACGCTACAGCTGCTGCTGCTGCCTTCAATACGTCGCGACGCGTCGCATCACGATTGCTGGTACACCGCGACGACATCATTCGTCGAAATCAAGCATTTAAGTTAAGTCAAAGACTTTTAAAATATTTATTAACTGCTGCTAACAAACTAAAAGATATGGAAAGTAGTGTACATTTCAGAAGGGAACCGGTCTCTGACCAAGAATCCTCAGGATCAGGAATTGAGTTTAATGAGGATGGTTCCATTAATCCCTCAAATATTGAACTAGAACGTAATTTGTCACCAGTAAATTATGACTTTAATTTAAATGAGAGTGCAGGGATGCAATCAATAAGTGAAATAGAAGTCAAAAGGGAGCCAGTAGAGTTGCTAACTTTGTCAGGTAGTGAAACTGAGCTCAATATATCTCCAGCTCAGTCAAGTCAAGAGATACAAAGTATCAAGGTAGAAGCTCCGGATTGGATGCAAATACTGTTTGCCAAACTCGAATCAAACCAAAATAAAATTGAGGCTAAAATTGAGGATAGTAATAAAGAACTAAAAGAAGAACTGCAATCAAAATGGAATAGTTTGAATTATAAGATAGATGCTATTCATCATGACATTCAAGTAAAAGTAGGGCAACAGTTAACTAAAATGCATAGTACTTTCAAATGTGAAATAGATCAAATTCAAAAAAATTATCAAGAGGAAGATGAACTTTTGGAAGTGAGGTTGTCCGAAAGATTGAGCAACGAGTCCAAACTTTGCTCTGACAAAGTTAAAGAGGTACAAATTAAAGTAGATACTTGTCAGAAAAACATTGAGAAAGTAAAAGAAACCTGTACCGAAATTCGTGGTGCAGTGGAACAAAGATGTTCTGCCAGGATAGAAGCAGTAGAGTCACAAGTAGAGGAATTAAATACTAACATTGCTAACCTAGAAAATAGAGTAACCTCTGTTAATTCTAGTCATTCTACTGTACAGCATGTGACTTCAGTTGACGCCGCTTTTATAGGGTGTCGACAGTTTTTGCGCTTTGATCCTGATAAGTACATTCACCCTCTTGAATTTTGGAATGACTTTGAGGATGTTCTCCCCAACACTTGGTCAGAAAGAGAAAAAATTTCATTTATAAGAAGTCATTTGTCAGGTGATGCTTTGCGATGGTCAGCGGGTGTAATGATCAAATGTAAAACTTTATCTGAATTTAAGTCTGCATTTCTCAACGAATACTGGTCACATAACAAACAAAATGATGTGTTAAGGGAATTCTGGAGTGGTAAGAAGTTTTTCCCAGGGCGTGAATCAGTAAAGGATTTCGCTAGGAAGTGGGTTTCAAGACTGTCACATTTGACACAAAAGATGAAGCCAGATATGATCATTATGGGTTTAGAAGGTAAGCTGCCGTGGTACTGGCAGAAGAGGATCATTTCCGCCCCTAGAGATAATATAGACAAATTTATTGAATATCTGGAAAGAGTGGAAAGAGTAGCTGCTGCTGAGGAGCAGGTGCAGCAGAATAACAAATCTTCTAACAATCACGTACAAAATAATGGAAACGTGAACGTTAGAAATATGGAAGTTAGGCACACCAGAACAAACTATCGAAACCAAAGCCGTGGCAGAGGAAGAGGGGGTAGATACTCACCACGCTTTCGTAACAACTACTATGACGAAAGTGGAGAAGTAAATACTATGCCATTAAGACAAGAAGGGAGTCATGATGCTACTATATCTAGTGGTGTCACAGATGAACACAACAGGCCGCGTGTGGGAAACTAAATCCCGTCTATGAGGAAACTGGCGCTCACCAGGCGGTAACATTAACACAGCCAGTAACGGAAACACAGACAATCACCCAACATACACAGACAGACAACATGGATGACGAAATAAATACAGATAATACCAGTGATGTGTTAAGCCACTCTCACAAAATAGTGGATAGTATTTTGGATACACTAGAAAAATGGGTCAAGGAAGAACAGGAACTCAAGGTAGATAATGGGGAAGAAATAGATAATGGGTTTGAGTCTGATGGGAATAATGATGAAGTAAAAGCTTACATCTTCGATGAAAATGGCAATCTAAAAGCTGAAGTAGAAGTAGCAGAAGTAGAATCAGTACTGCAAAACTTTAGAGAGGAGGAAATGATGAATGAAGGGGGTAGAAATAGTAACGAGGTGAAAGAATCTAGTAGCTGTGTAAACGTGCCACAAATGGTTGAAGGTGACGACATTCTTATGAACAGCAATATTGCGCAGGGACGCAGTTGCTCAGAGGTAGAGGATAGTTTGGCTGATGTGCAGCAAACAAAAGTAGAAAAAGTCGTCAGATGCTTCGATTTAAAGTTAGTGGACAGATTAGAGAAAGCAGCTAAGATTATAGAGCATGATGAGCCCCAGGATGTAAATGTAAATGTAATTGCAACTGATCAGAATTACTTTAGCTGGAAGAACATAGAACGAGATTTATTAGACGAGGTGTGTGAGCAACCTGTTCAATGTAAAATAACTCACCCTGTTATCAAAGTAAACATATCAGGAGTCACTGTGCGTTGTCTACATCTACATGACTACTCTGCAATTCACATTTAAGTGCTTGGCAGAGGGTTCATCGAACCACAATCATACTATCTCTCTACTATTCCACTCCCGAACAGCGAGCGGGAAAAACGAACACCTAAACCTTTCTGTTCGAGCTCTGATTTCTCTTATTTTATTTTGATGATCATTCCTACCTATGTAGGTTGGGCTCAACAAAATATTTTCGCATTCGGAAGAGAAAGTTGGTGACTGAAATTTCGTAAAAAGGTCTCGCCGCGACGAAAAACGTCTATGCTGTAATGACTTCCATCCCAACTCGTGTATCATATCTGCCACACTCTCTCCCCTATAACGCGATAATACAAAACGAGCTGCCCTTCTTTGCACCCTCTCGATGTCCTCCGTCAATCCCACCTGGTAAGGATCCCACACCGCGCAGCAATATTCTAACAGAGGACGAACGAGTGTAGTGTAAGCTGTCTCTTTAGTGGACTTGTTGCATCTTCTAAGTGTCCTGCCAATGAAACGCAACCTTTGGCTCGCCTTCCCGACAATATTATCTATGTGGTCCTTCCAACTGAAGTTGTTTGTAATTTTAACACCCAGGTACTTAGTTGAATTGACAGCCTTGAGAATTGTACTATTTATCGAGTAATCGAATTCCAACGGATTTCTTTTGGAACTCATGTGGATCATCTCACACTTTTCGTTATTTAGCGTCAACTGCCACCTGACACACCATACAGCAATCTTTTCTAAATCGCTTTGCAGCTGATACTGGTCTTCGGATGACCTTACTAGACGGTAAATTACAGCATCATCTGCGAACAACCTAAGAGAACTGCTCAGATTGTCACCCAGGTCATTTATATAGATCAGGAACAGTAGAGGTCCCAGGACGCTTCCCTGGGGAACACCTGATATCACTTCAGTTTTACTCGATGATTTGCCGTCTATTACTACGAACTGCGACCTTCCTGACAGGAAATCACGAATCCAGTCGCACAACTGAGACGATACCCCATAGCTCCGCAGCTTGATTAGAAGTCGCTTGTGAGGAACGGTGTCAAAAGCTTTCCGGAAATCTAGAAATACGGAATCAACTTGAGATCCCCTGTCGATAGCGGCCATTACTTCGTGCGAATAAAGAGCTAGCTGCGTTGCACAGGAGCGATGTTTTCTGAAGCCATGCTGATTACGTGTCAATAGATCGTTCCCTTCGAGGTGATTCATAATGTTTGAATACAGTATATGCTCCAAAACCCTACTGCAAACCGACGTCAATGATATAGGTCTGTAGTTAAATGGATTACTCCTACTACCCTTCTTGAACACTGGTGCGACCTGCGCAATTTTCCAATCTGTAGGTACAGATCTATCGGTGAGCGAGCGGTTGTATATGAGTGCTAAGTAGGGAGCTATAGTATCAGCGCAATCTGAAAGGAACCTAATCGGTATACAATCTGGACCTGAAGACTTGCCCGTATCAAGCGATTTGAGTTGCTTCGCAACCCCTAAGGTATCTACTTCTAAGAAACTCATGCTAGCAGATGTTCGTGTTTCAAATTCTGGAATATTCCATTCGTCTTCCCTGGTGAAGGAATTTCGGAAAACTGCGTTCAATAACTCCGCTTTAGCGGCGCAGTCGTCGATAACAGTACCATCGGCACTGCGCAGCGAAGGTATTGACTGCGTCTTGCCGCTTGTGTACTTTACATACGACCAGAATTTCTTCGGATTTTCTACCAAATTTCGAGACAATGTTTCGTTGTGGAACCTATTAAAGGCATCTCGCATCGAAGTACGTGCCAAATTTCGCGCGTCTGTAAATTTTAGCCCATCTTCAGGATTTCGCGTTCTTCTGAACTTCGCATGCTTTTTCCGTTGCCTCTGCAACAGCGTTCGGACCTTTTTTGTGTACCACGGGGGATCCGTTCCATCTCTTACCAATTTATGAGGTATGAATCTCTCAATTGCTGTTGCTACTATATCTTTGAATTTGAGCCACATCTCGTCTACATTCGCATAGTCAGTTCGGAAGGAATGGAAATTGTCTTTTAGGAAGGCTTCTAGTGGTACTTTATCCGCTTTTTTAAATAAAATTATTTTGCGTTTGTTTCTGATGGATTTGGAAGATATGGTATTGAGCCTAGCTACAATGACCTTGTGATCACTAATCCCTGTATCAGTCATGATGCTCTCTATCAGCTCTGGATTGTTTGTGGCCAAGAGGTCAAGTGTGTTTTCGCAACCATTTACAATTCGCGTGGGTTCGTGGACTAACTGCTCTAAATAATTTTCGGAGAATGCATTTAGGACAATCTCGGAAGACGTTTTGTGCCTACCACCGGTTTTGAACAAGTATTTTTGCCAACATACCGAGGGTAGGTTGAAGTCCCCACCAACTATAACCGTATGAGTGGGGTATTTATTTGTTACGAGACTCAAACTTTCTCTGAACTGTTCCGCAACTGTATCATCGGAGTCTGGGGGTCGGTAGAAGGAGCCAATTATTAACTTAATTCGGCTGTTAAGTATAACCTCCACCCACACCAATTCGCACAGAGTATCTACTTCGACTTCACTACAAGATAAACCACTACTGACAGACACCAACACTCTGCTTGACAGTGGCAGTGAAGCAAGTGCTTTATCACAAACATTTTTTGACACCATACCCAATAAAGAGAAGAAAGCACAGGCCAGGGCAAATATACGCAAAAGAGCTTTAGATAGGAAAAAGAGGCATGATGCAAGGGCTTCCCCCACTAGTTTTAAAATTGGTGAGCTAGTGCTGGTCAAAACAAAAGAAAAATCAAAGAAAATTTCTGCAGAAACTAAAAAGTTTATGCATGTATATCATGGACCATTTAGAATAGTAAGTAAACCTCATGCAAATGCCTATCGTTTGGAATATCCAAAGAGTAAGAGAGAACTAGGTCTAAGAAATATTGTGGATCTAAAGGAATTTAAAATTAACAGTAATTAATTACTGTAGGGAGTCTGCCACTCTTTGGCGGATACACGGTTTGGCGTACCATGCAGTCCCAGCTGGGTGAAACTTTATTTCCTTTTCAAGTTTCATTCCCTTCTTCTGGTCTATCATAACAGGTAAGAATCACATATGTCTTCATGTTGTATATATGCTATTAGGTTTTAAGTATTCTTAGTAAGGATCTACCTAGTGAATGGCAAAACAAAAGTCTGAGTACCAATAAGAGGCAAACATGGCTAAAATAAATAAATTAAAATATTTCATGTAATTGTAAAGGGTTAGAAACTACAACTAAGAGAGACACTTTGCAGTATACGAAGTACGGTATGAATATGAATAATCCATGAGATTATGCAGAAGGTAGTATGTTGCTAGAAATAAGGTTGTCTGAAGGAAAAACAGCGTAAGAAGGTAATGCTCATAGAGGCAAGCAATGGCGTTTTAGAATTAAATAAATGGAGATGTGTGGAAGTGGTGTGAGGATCGCACCAAATATATAGAAACAGGACGTCAATAGGCTGACAAAAGGAAAAGGGAGAAAGAAGTGGAGAAATGAAGTATTTTTGAATCTGGAAGAAAAGGGAGAAAATGAATAAGGTGAAGAAGTGAAGTAAGTAAATTGAAGTAAATGATGTAGGATTAAAGAATAATTCCCTCACGTCTCGTGAAATGGTGAAAAACGCTAAATCTTGCTTGAGGCAAATAAATAGTTAAACAGACAACAGAAACACACAAATATTGGAAAATGCAGAAATTTGGAATCGGTATACTGAAAATAACTAATTTCTTTAGTAATTCATACAATAAAGCAAAGTGCTGGTCAGCAAATGACTTCTTTGATGAACTAATCCATACGATAATTAAGCCAGAGTACATTAAAACTAAAAGGTTACTCAATTTTCTAAGTTGAAGCAAGATCTTAATATATTAATTTGCTAAAAGAATTTTCACTATTTAGAACCTAGAAGATTATTTATGAAAGAAGAAAGTAGGAGCTATTGTATCAGATACGACTTAGTGCTAAATGTCTTTCTGACAACTTCCCAATTAGTAAAATAGTGCCAGAATATAAACTATAAAATGTACTTTGTCCTACCTTAGATATAAGTTGAAAACAGAAACTTAGACTGTATTGTCTGTTTCTCAGGGACATGCAGGCTGCATGAATGACTGACAACAAGCGGTAGGGAGATTGGAAGTAGAGACGCAAACCACAGTGAATACAATTTCCTCCCACAATTTTGTCAATCAGTGAAATTAAATGAGTGTTACAATAGGACACCCACCACAGTGCCGAGTATTATAGTAAAAGAAAAATGTGAGTGCGTTGCAGTGATAAAAGTCGTGTGTATTTTCTTTTTCAGGAAGAGACTGATTTAAAAAAAAAAATAACTATTTTGTAACCATTGAAAAATTTATATTTCCATGTAAATGTATGTAAATAATTTGTGAATGTCTTCTGTACTAGGTTTTCTATGTGTATATGAGTATGGTTATTTTGTGTATGTAGTAATAAGGAATTTCCTAAGAAGAAGCAACTTAAGTTGAAAGAGGTATACTAAAGTAATCCATCGCTTGTTTGTTCTTTTAGAAATTTAATTTTGTTCAAAAATAGATTTTCACGAAAATGAAAAAGGGGGTGATGAAGCAAAGCAAGCGCTGTATCATGTATAAGATACAGAGGCGAACGAGTGCACGGGACTTATCCTAGTTCACTGCTAGTAGCGTCACGTCATCGTAACGCGCCTGCATATAGTATTGCACCACATTTAACATAAAAGTAAAAATTAAGATTTGTGTGTAAAACTTTGTTAAAGTATAGTTCTATGTAATAATGTTTCAGGTAACAAATCTTAATGTTATAAAATTAGTAGTTTACGTAAAATTCACGTTTTGAAAGAAAAATAGGAGGCGCTAAATAATGACGCTAGGAAGCCAAAATTTGGTGAGAAGGTGCAGTAAGAAGTCATTAATGAGTGGTGCTGGTTTCCAAAACCATAAAACTAAAATTGACTCCAGAATCCGCGTTTTTCGGAAAAATCAGAGGCGCGAAATAATAGAGCTACAATATTGAAAATTGGTAGGATGCTTCAGTTCACCCTAATAATAATAATGGAAATACAACAATCAGTTACCTCTTCTAGTTTTTTTTAGTAATTTAGTAAAAACTACTTTTGTGAGAAAAATGTACATAAGCATTATAGATTAAGTACTTTAAGTTTTAATGATAAAACAAATTCTTTAAGACCAATGATCAGATAGGACAATTAACAAAGCTACACCAAGTTTTAGTCTTGTAGCATAATTAACAGCTGATACAAGTCTTGATAAAGCTATGGTTCAGAGGTAACAATCTACCGTTAGTTCCATTGTAAAAATTCTAGAGAGTAAAGTTTTAATTTTAGCGGGCTGAGATTTTCTACGTGCTTCTGTACTGCTCAGATGTATGTATACAAAAATTGAGAAGTTTGTAAAGCTATTATTAAATGTGATATTTAAGATTATGTGCCTGAGATAGCGATCATTTGGAGGCTGCAGGCATCTGCATAGGAACGGAAAGAACAGATGCTCTCTTGGCGGTATGCGCCGGAGCTATATAAAAAGAGCGGCAGAGGCAGTAGTAAGCTCACTCCGCATTAGACCAACGCCTAGTCCACGCGAGCTTAACGTCCGATCGCGCCTCGCCTCGGGTGACGTCATAGCGGGCTGTGACATGCGCGTACTTAGCAATGTAAACGGACATTGAAAATCGCGAGGACTGTACACCGTCCTGGATCGTTTAGACTTCGGTAACAAACTGTTATTGTGCCGTCCGTGTGAAGTATAATTCCGCGTGGCAAGTGGTGACTAACTCCACTTTTAAGGCGAGCATTAATTTTTTTTTTTAACATTATTGCGAACTATTAATAGAGCACCGTTAGTTAGAGTAATGAACTATTCGGGAGGAACTTGCTGTAGAAGTCGCCTCTGAACTATTAAACGATTGGCTGAATTAACAATATTTAATGTCTTTAGCATTTTCAGAAGTTTCGAGTAATTTGTGTGAGCCTTTAAGATAATAAAATCTTGTTTGGAACTTGAAATTTTATTGAAGCAGCCCTAATCCCGTGAAGAACTATGGATATTTTTCGTTTAGCTGGGCTGTACAGGAATGTGGCCGTGCAGACTGGGAACTAAGGTCAGTAAGTTTCCCTTCGCTTTCTGACTGGCCACCAAATTAGTTGCCAGGATCGCGTGATTTAAGGTGGCAATGTTCAACTTTCATTCAACATTAAACAACGACTTCTTCGCCGTCCCACATATGTTGCATCGGCAATAGTCTGTTACGTGAAATGAACATTCAAACAACTCATTCGACAACTTCTTCGCCGCCCCACATATGGTGCATCGGCCGGGAAAACTGAATTAAAAGCAAATAAAAGTGCTCGATGTGTGAAAGCGATTGGTATAAATTAACGAACTCGGTAGGCAATAACAGGACACTGAATTGAACTAGTGTGGGAACAGTGTTACCAGTAAAGGCGGGTGTAGTGTATAAACAATAAGTGTCTACCGCTGTACGTTGGTTAGTGACGATGGTGAGGAAGGCGACGATGCTGGATCGCGGCTGCCGACGGCGCTGAGACTAAAGGAAGACGGTGCGTCATCGCGGAGCTGCGCTGATCTGCGAGACAGCTGCCGGCTGCGCCGAGCGGTCAACGGTGCCTTGCTGCCCCCCCCCCCCCCCCCCCTGGAGCTATTGCAGTAGGCGATTCCTGTGGCGGTACTCGACGCTACAGCTGCTGCTGCTGCCTTCAATACGTCGCGACGCGTCGCATCACGATTGCTGGTACACCGCGACGACATCATTCGTCGAAATCAAGCATTTAAGTTAAGTCAAAGACTTTTAAAATATTTATTAACTGCTGCTAACAAACTAAAAGATATGGAAAGTAGTGTACATTTCAGAAGGGAACCGGTCTCTGACCAAGAATCCTCAGGATCAGGAATTGAGTTTAATGAGGATGGTTCCATTAATCCCTCAAATATTGAACTAGAACGTAATTTGTCACCAGTAAATTATGACTTTAATTTAAATGAGAGTGCAGGGATGCAATCAATAAGTGAAATAGAAGTCAAAAGGGAGCCAGTAGAGTTGCTAACTTTGTCAGGTAGTGAAACTGAGCTCAATATATCTCCAGCTCAGTCAAGTCAAGAGATACAAAGTATCAAGGTAGAAGCTCCGGATTGGATGCAAATACTGTTTGCCAAACTCGAATCAAACCAAAATAAAATTGAGGCTAAAATTGAGGATAGTAATAAAGAACTAAAAGAAGAACTGCAATCAAAATGGAATAGTTTGAATTATAAGATAGATGCTATTCATCATGACATTCAAGTAAAAGTAGGGCAACAGTTAACTAAAATGCATAGTACTTTCAAATGTGAAATAGATCAAATTCAAAAAAATTATCAAGAGGAAGATGAACTTTTGGAAGTGAGGTTGTCCGAAAGATTGAGCAACGAGTCCAAACTTTGCTCTGACAAAGTTAAAGAGGTACAAATTAAAGTAGATACTTGTCAGAAAAACATTGAGAAAGTAAAAGAAACCTGTACCGAAATTCGTGGTGCAGTGGAACAAAGATGTTCTGCCAGGATAGAAGCAGTAGAGTCACAAGTAGAGGAATTAAATACTAACATTGCTAACCTAGAAAATAGAGTAACCTCTGTTAATTCTAGTCATTCTACTGTACAGCATGTGACTTCAGTTGACGCCGCTTTTATAGGGTGTCGACAGTTTTTGCGCTTTGATCCTGATAAGTACATTCACCCTCTTGAATTTTGGAATGACTTTGAGGATGTTCTCCCCAACACTTGGTCAGAAAGAGAAAAAATTTCATTTATAAGAAGTCATTTGTCAGGTGATGCTTTGCGATGGTCAGCGGGTGTAATGATCAAATGTAAAACTTTATCTGAATTTAAGTCTGCATTTCTCAACGAATACTGGTCACATAACAAACAAAATGATGTGTTAAGGGAATTCTGGAGTGGTAAGAAGTTTTTCCCAGGGCGTGAATCAGTAAAGGATTTCGCTAGGAAGTGGGTTTCAAGACTGTCACATTTGACACAAAAGATGAAGCCAGATATGATCATTATGGGTTTAGAAGGTAAGCTGCCGTGGTACTGGCAGAAGAGGATCATTTCCGCCCCTAGAGATAATATAGACAAATTTATTGAATATCTGGAAAGAGTGGAAAGAGTAGCTGCTGCTGAGGAGCAGGTGCAGCAGAATAACAAATCTTCTAACAATCACGTACAAAATAATGGAAACGTGAACGTTAGAAATATGGAAGTTAGGCACACCAGAACAAACTATCGAAACCAAAGCCGTGGCAGAGGAAGAGGGGGTAGATACTCACCACGCTTTCGTAACAACTACTATGACGAAAGTGGAGAAGTAAATACTATGCCATTAAGACAAGAAGGGAGTCATGATGCTACTATATCTAGTGGTGTCACAGATGAACACAACAGGCCGCGTGTGGGAAACTAAATCCCGTCTATGAGGAAACTGGCGCTCACCAGGCGGTAACATTAACACAGCCAGTAACGGAAACACAGACAATCACCCAACATACACAGACAGACAACATGGATGACGAAATAAATACAGATAATACCAGTGATGTGTTAAGCCACTCTCACAAAATAGTGGATAGTATTTTGGATACACTAGAAAAATGGGTCAAGGAAGAACAGGAACTCAAGGTAGATAATGGGGAAGAAATAGATAATGGGTTTGAGTCTGATGGGAATAATGATGAAGTAAAAGCTTACATCTTCGATGAAAATGGCAATCTAAAAGCTGAAGTAGAAGTAGCAGAAGTAGAATCAGTACTGCAAAACTTTAGAGAGGAGGAAATGATGAATGAAGGGGGTAGAAATAGTAACGAGGTGAAAGAATCTAGTAGCTGTGTAAACGTGCCACAAATGGTTGAAGGTGACGACATTCTTATGAACAGCAATATTGCGCAGGGACGCAGTTGCTCAGAGGTAGAGGATAGTTTGGCTGATGTGCAGCAAACAAAAGTAGAAAAAGTCGTCAGATGCTTCGATTTAAAGTTAGTGGACAGATTAGAGAAAGCAGCTAAGATTATAGAGCATGATGAGCCCCAGGATGTAAATGTAAATGTAATTGCAACTGATCAGAATTACTTTAGCTGGAAGAACATAGAACGAGATTTATTAGACGAGGTGTGTGAGCAACCTGTTCAATGTAAAATAACTCACCCTGTTATCAAAGTAAACATATCAGGAGTCACTGTGCGTTGTCTGCTTGACAGTGGCAGTGAAGCAAGTGCTTTATCACAAACATTTTTTGACACCATACCCAATAAAGAGAAGAAAGCACAGGCCAGGGCAAATATACGCAAAAGAGCTTTAGATAGGAAAAAGAGGCATGATGCAAGGGCTTCCCCCACTAGTTTTAAAATTGGTGAGCTAGTGCTGGTCAAAACAAAAGAAAAATCAAAGAAAATTTCTGCAGAAACTAAAAAGTTTATGCTTGTATATCATGGACCATTTAGAATAGTAAGTAAACCTCATGCAAATGCCTATCGTTTGGAATATCCAAAGAGTAAGAGAGAACTAGGTCTAAGAAATATTGTGGATCTAAAGGAATTTAAAATTAACAGTAATTAATTACTGTAGGGAGTCTGCCACTCTTTGGCGGATACACGGTTTGGCGTACCATGCAGTCCCAGCTGGGTGAAACTTTATTTCCTTTTCAAGTTTCATTCCCTTCTTCTGGTCTATCATAACAGGTAAGAATCACATATGTCTTCATGTTGTATATATGCTATTAGGTTTTAAGTATTCTTAGTAAGGATCTACCTAGTGAATGGCAAAACAAAAGTCTGAGTACCAATAAGAGGCAAACATGGCTAAAATAAATAAATTAAAATATTTCATGTAATTGTAAAGGGTTAGAAACTACAACTAAGAGAGACACTTTGCAGTATACGAAGTACGGTATGAATATGAATAATCCATGAGATTATGCAGAAGGTAGTATGTTGCTAGAAATAAGGTTGTCTGAAGGAAAAACAGCGTAAGAAGGTAATGCTCATAGAGGCAAGCAATGGCGTTTTAGAATTAAATAAATGGAGATGTGTGGAAGTGGTGTGAGGATCGCACCAAATATATAGAAACAGGACGTCAATAGGCTGACAAAAGGAAAAGGGAGAAAGAAGTGGAGAAATGAAGTATTTTTGAATCTGGAAGAAAAGGGAGAAAATGAATAAGGTGAAGAAGTGAAGTAAGTAAATTGAAGTAAATGATGTAGGATTAAAGAATAATTCCCTCACGTCTCGTGAAATGGTGAAAAACGCTAAATCTTGCTTGAGGCAAATAAATAGTTAAACAGACAACAGAAACACACAAATATTGGAAAATGCAGAAATTTGGAATCGGTATACTGAAAATAACTAATTTCTTTAGTAATTCATACAATAAAGCAAAGTGCTGGTCAGCAAATGACTTCTTTGATGAACTAATCCATACGATAATTAAGCCAGAGTACATTAAAACTAAAAGGTTACTCAATTTTCTAAGTTGAAGCAAGATCTTAATATATTAATTTGCTAAAAGAATTTTCACTATTTAGAACCTAGAAGATTATTTATGAAAGAAGAAAGTAGGAGCTATTGTATCAGATACGACTTAGTGCTAAATGTCTTTCTGACAACTTCCCAATTAGTAAAATAGTGCCAGAATATAAACTATAAAATGTACTTTGTCCTACCTTAGATATAAGTTGAAAACAGAAACTTAGACTGTATTGTCTGTTTCTCAGGGACATGCAGGCTGCATGAATGACTGACAACAAGCGGTAGGGAGATTGGAAGTAGAGACGCAAACCACAGTGAATACAATTTCCTCCCACAATTTTGTCAATCAGTGAAATTAAATGAGTGTTACAATAGGACACCCACCACAGTGCCGAGTATTATAGTAAAAGAAAAATATGAGTGCGTTGCAGTGATAAAAGTCGTGTGTATTTTCTTTTTCAGGAAGAGACTGATTAAAAAAAAAAATAACTATTTTGTAACCATTGAAAAATTTATATTTCCATGTAAATGTATGTAAATAATTTGTGAATGTCTTCTGTACTAGGTTTTCTATGTGTATATGAGTATGGTTATTTTGTGTATGTAGTAATAAGGAATTTCCTAAGAAGAAGCAACTTAAGTTGAAAGAGGTATACTAAAGTAATCCATCGCTTGTTTGTTCTTTTAGAAATTTAATTTTGTTCAAAAATAGATTTTCACGAAAATTAAAAAGGGGGTGATGAAGCAAAGCAAGCGCTGTATCATGTATAAGATACAGAGGCGAACGAGTGCACGGGACTTACCCTAGTTCACTGCTAGTAGCGTCACGTCATCGTAACGCGCCTGCATATAGTATTGCACCACATTTAACATAAAAGTAAAAATTAAGATTTGTGTGTAAAACTTAGTTAAAGTATAGTTCTATGTAATAATGTTTCAGGTAACAAATCTTAATGTTATAAAATTAGTAGTTTACGTAAAATTCACGTTTTGAAAGAAAAATAGGAGGCGCTAAATAATGACGCTAGGAAGCCAAAATTTGGTGAGAAGGTGCAGTAAGAAGTCATTAATGAGTGGTGCTGGTTTCCAAAACCATAAAACTAAAATTGACTCCAGAATCCGCGTTTTTCGGAAAAATCAGAGGCGCGAAATAATAGAGCTACAATATTGAAAATTGGTAGGATGCTTCAGTTCACCCTAATAATAATAATGGAAATACCACAATCAGTTACCTCTTCTAGTTTTTTAGTAATTTAGTAAAAAACTACTTTTGTGAGAAAAATGTACATAAGCATTATAGATTAAGTACTTTAAATTTTAATGATAAAACAAATTCTTTAAGACCAATGATCAGATAGGACAATTAACAAAGCTACACCAAGTTTTAGTCTTGTAGCATAATTAACAGCTGATACAAGTCTTGATAAAGCTATGGTTCAGAGGTAACAATCTACCGTTAGTTCCATTGTAAAAATTCTAGAGAGGAAAGTTTTAATTTTAGCGGGCTGAGATTTTCTACGTGCTTCTGTACTGCTCAGATGTATGTATACAAAAATTGAGAAGTTTGTAAAGCTATTATTAAATGTGATATTTAAGATTATGTGCCTGAGATAGCGATCATTTGGAGGCTGCAGGCATCTGCATAGGAACGGAAAGAACAGATGCTCTCTTGGCGGTATGCGCCGGAGCTATATAAAAAGAGCGGCAGAGGCAGTAGTAAGCTCACTCCGCATTAGACCAACGCCTAGTCCACGCGAGCTTAACGTCCGATCGCGCCTCGCCTCGGGTGACGTCATAGCGGGCTGTGACATGCGCGTACTTAGCAATGTAAACGGACATTGAAAATCGCGAGGACTGTACACCGTCCTGGATCGTTTAGACTTCGGTAACAAACTGTTATTGTGCCGTCCGTGTGAAGTATAATTCCGCGTGGCAAGTGGTGACTAACTCCACTTTTAAGGCGAGCATTAATTTTTTTTTTAACATTATTGCGAACTATTAATAGAGCACCGTTAGTTAGAGTAATGAACTATTCGGGAGGAACTTGCTGTAGAAGTCGCCTCTGAACTATTAAACGATTGGCTGAATTAACAATATTTAATGTCTTTAGCATTTTCAGAAGTTTCGAGTAATTTGTGTGAGCCTTTAAGATAATAAAATCTTGTTTGGAACTTTAAATTTTATTGAAGCAGCCCTAATCCCGTGAAGAACTATGGATATTTTTCGTTTAGCTGGGCTGTACAGGAATGTGGCCGTGCAGACTGGGAACTAAGGTCAGTAAGTTTCCCTTCGCTTTCTGACTGGCCACCAAATTAGTTGCCAGGATCGCGTGATTTAAGGTGGCAATGTTCAACTTTCATTCAACATTAAACAACGACTTCTTCGCCGTCCCACATATGTTGCATCGGCAATAGTCTGTTACGTGAAATGAACATTCAAACAACTCATTCGACAACTTCTTCGCCGCCCCACACCTCGTTCAGCCAACCCTTGTCAAGTACGTGAACAACCTGGAGGTATTTCGGGTTTTTGGCATTGTATTGCTTTTGGAAACGATAATTGGATTAAGTTTAGTACAATCAGCGCAACATGAAACGACAAAAGTGTAGTGAATTTTTTCGTTTCCACTTGTTTTACAGTTACAGTTTCAGCACGTTTCATGGCAACAGCTTTTTTACTCGGCACGTCAAATGTCAGAGGAATTTCGTCCATATTCGCTATTTGACTTAATTCCACACTAGTTTTATATGTTGAATAACAAAGCGATGGTAAGATAATATTTTCTCTTCCTACTCTTCTAAAATCACTTTTGTTTCAAGGCACTCTTCAGGAATTTTATGTTTAGCCAGCAGGTATCGATCAGATGTACAATCTTGAACTTACACAATAAGCTATCACTTCTAATCGACTTTTTATTAATCCCATCAGGTCCTTGTAGTTTCTTAGATGTTTGTTTTTTCAGTTAAATCTTCCATTTCTTGTAAAGTAGTTACATCTGTGTTAACATAATCATATATATTTTCATAATGACTTCCCGTCTTTGAATCGTACCAATAATTTTTGTAATGATCCGTCTTTTGTTTCTGGCTTATTACATTTATTCGTGCTACTCCTTTATGTATTTGAGTTACTCACTATTTTGAACTGGAAGTCTTGTCTGCCACATGCATCAAGTTCTATCTCTGATTCAAATTCATCCGAGCCATCTCAATGAGCCTTCCTTATTGGTGATGTTGCTTTACTTCTCATCAATCTGTAGCTTTCCCTTGTTTGGGCAGTGGGAGACTTCGGAAAACAATCTTATGTTCTTTGTTGTTCCTTAATTATTTTTTCAATTTCTTCATTCCAAAACTGAAACCCCTTTTTTCCATTTAGACTGCTTTCGTATGATTTTGCTGGCTGTTTTGTTTGTAGAGTACTTGATGTTTTCTCAGTCTAAGTGCGTAGCATTTCGTGTAGGTATGATTCTTAAATAATAATTATGATATCTTTGGTGGAAATCTGAAGTAGCAGGATCCTTTACAAATCTTTCTTTACAATTGGTTGATTTTTACTTATCTGTAGACAACGACGCCTTGAGTGTTTTCCGCCCATCTAACAATACTGTTTTGGCCATCGGCAGAATATGATCGCCGGAAGTACAGCATCCTCTGAAAATTTTACTCTCTTGCGCTAAAGAAGCAGACTTATTATTCCCCACTGTATAATCTATAACTTATATAGTTCCTTTGTTTGCCGACGTGTATTTATGAATGCCTTTCTTCCGGAAGAACGTATTAAGTATTTGAGGTTACCGAAAGTGTAGAAATTTCTCGTGCGGCTATTATATCTATGTACAATATATTCTCCTCATCTTCGCACCATGTATTTAATAGGCTATTACTTATTTTCACATTCTAATCTCCACTTACGTAAATCATGTTCAATTTATTTTTTACGTCATATACAAGCTGGAGTTTTTCTTAATGTTCTGACTCCTGAGGTACTCGTCCTATTTCGGGGCAATAAACTTGAACCAGACTTAGGTGCTCTCTGTCTGTTTTGAATCATTTAGTCCTTAATCTCTAACGCTATGTAAATCGACTTAAAAAGGTGGAATTCACTGGACTAGCTTGAAGTTACGGTGAATCACTCGAATAGGCTATTGCAAAATGCACACACAAATTTTCTTATACGAACGACAAATGAAACGAAAAATTGATACCGGTGACTGTACAAAGCCCCATAGGATACAACGGAATATCCAGCTGCTCTGAAATTTTTCTTGCTATCTTTCCGAGTTTACAGTCAGTGACAGTGCGAAAGGTACATTTTGGATACTGGTAATTTCATTTTTCCCTAGTGACAATTTATTTATAGTTCTAATTTTATTCATATGTTTTTTCAGGCAGATTGTGGACTAATTTCAAAAGCGAAAATTAGTTTGAAAACACCTCAAAATTACGATTTCATGCCTGCTATGGAAATTGTGAAAAATTAGAATTAATAGTAGTCTGATTAGTAATATATTACTTAACATGGCTTTGAAATAAAGATCGTTGCACCGAAGATCCTTCCGTATAAGAATTACAATAAACAAAAGAATACGCCGAGATGAAACTTCCTAGCAGATTAAAACTGTGTGCCCGACCGAGACTCGAACTCGGGACCTTTGCCTTCCGCGGGCAAGTGGTCTACCATCTGAGCTACCGAAGCACGACTCAGACCCGATGCTCACAGCTTTACTTCTGCACCTACTTTCATACTCCGCAAGCCACCCAACGGTGTGTGGCGGAGGGCACTTTACGTGCCACTGTCATTACCTCCCTTTTCGGTTCCAGTCGCGTATGGTTCGCGGGAAGAACGACTGTCTGAAAGCCTCCACGCGCGCTCGAATCTCTCTAATTTTACATTCGTGATCTCCACGGGAGGTATAAGTAGGGGGAAGCAGTATATTCGATACCTCATCCAGAAACGCACCCTCTCGAAACCTGGCGAGCAAGCTACACCGCGATGCAGAGCGCCTCTCTTGCAGAGTCTGCCACTTGAGTTTGCTAAACATCTTCGTAACGCTATCACGGTTACCAAATAACCCTGTGAAGAAACGCGCCGCTCTTCTTTATGCCAGTACCTCGTCTCCTACCTTCCAAACTTTACAGAATCTCTCCTGGGAATCTTGCAGAAGTTTCATATCAGCGCACACTCCGCTGCAGAGTGAAAATCTGATTCTGGAAACATCCCCCAGGCTTTGGCTAAGCCATGTCTCCGCAATATCCTTTCTATCAGGAGTGCTAGTTCTGCAAGATTCGCAGGAGAGCTTCTGTAAAGTTTGGAAGGTAGGAGACGAGGTACTGGCAGAAGTAAAGCTGTGAGTACCGCGCGTGAGTAGTGCTTCGGTAGCTCAGATGGTAGAGCACTTGCCCGCGAAAGACAAAGGTCCCGAGTTCGAGTCTTGGTCGGGCACACAGTTTTAATCTGAGAGGAAGTTTCATATCAGCGCACACTCCACTGCAGAGTGAAAATCTCATTATGGAATACGTGGAGATATTGTTCTACTGTGTCGTCCGATTTATTATAAATAAGCCATAAATTTTTTTGAAAGTTAAAAGTTAATTGACATCCTGAGATACCGAGCACTAAAGTTCGGTAAGAATTCTGCTTGAGTAATCCACTGCAATAAGGTACCTCTCAAAAACAAGAAACACCGCCGGGAAAATTAATTTACCAGCATAACATTCAAAACTGTGTACCTAGGATCCACATCTGAATGCATCCAATACTGTACCTCTGCTGCAGGCACAGCTAATGTCGCCACTAATAAAACCAAAGCATACCAAATTCTAGCAGAAAGAGTAAATATTTATCTCAGCTTCAAGCAACAATTTAAAAGTAGTGCACACTGTGCAAAATCACTGAAAATAAAATGAGTATTCGTTGAGCAGAGTTCAGTACGTAGACCATTTTTCACTGAATTAAAAAAACCATAGATATCCTTGAAATAATATTACAGGCACAGCACCTCACGGAAATAAAAGAAGTAGGTCTATCCTGGCACAACTATAAAAACAGCAGTCCAGAACGGACACAGTACCATGGCTGACTTTACCAGCTAAGAATTTTAACGTTTACACTTAGATCAGGCGAGTTGTACGCCTCCATCCTACTCACATAAGTCTCCTGGACGCTGCAGTTGCTAGGACTGGAATCCGGCTGGGGGCTCGGACGTTCTTAACATGAATCAAGTTTCATTTAAAATGGTTAATAAAAGAATCTGTTCCCACTTTAACGCTCAGCATCAACTGAAGGTTCATTTTCCTAACCTTATATGTGAAATGAATATTTTACTTTTAGTGGCGAGTGATATGTGTTGTGTAACCAGACCGTTACACTTCACTGTGGAAAATATATCGGATAATAAATATAGTATTGGCAGGTCAGAATTATCTGAATGGGAAGAGATATTTTCAGTTCCTAGTACTGGTACCATCGAAATGATTGTCAAAAAAGTTAGACTATACTGTCTACTGAGGATGAACTACACAGTACTGTCATGTCTACGTGAACACATATCGAAAGCTTGAATAACCACCTTGCGAGCGCAGACCGCTGCGAAACCTGCAGGAAGACGGTCAGTGAGATTCTGGAAGATACCGACAGCGATGTGGAGCCACGCCTATTCCAGTGGCGTGGCCAGCTGTGCTAGATTTCACAGCTGAGGATCAATGGCGCGAACAGCCCTACAAGGTGGTCCCACCGATTTTCGTCTGGGCTTAAATTCTGGGAGTTTACTGGAAAGGGGTTTACGTTTCCTGGCAAGGGAACTACGGCAAACTAATCGGGGTGCTCTTCCAACCATGCACGTACACTGTGAGTCGTGTGACGTGTTGCATTGTCCTACTGGTAGACGACGTCGTGCCGAGGAACAAAAAACTGCTTCTAGGGGTGAACATGGCTCCCCAAGAATAGAGACATACCTGTGTTGGTGCAGTGTGCCTTCCACAAAGACGAGAGCACCAGGAGTGTGCCACGAAGACATTACCCAGGCAGTAAAGCCTCCTTTTCCACCCTGCACCTTTCCAACTAGTGTTGCAGGGCCCCACACGACAACAGTCTTTTGTCCGATGGATCATAAACCGTGATACATTTCAAGAGGCCACATGTTCGTACTCAGCGAATGTCCAGTTGCGGTACTGTCGTGGAAATTCCAGCTTTCATCACCCATAAAACCAGTCAGCATGGGAGTTGCAGAGGCCAATACGCAGCACCGTTCGCTGATTTTGCGTTAGTAGCCCCTTTGTTCATCTGGGCAGTCAGTTACTCAACAGTTGCACGTCTGTTCAGTCGTACACACCTCCGCAGCCGTCGTTCACTCCTGTCGTCTATTCCGTAATGCACCACAGTTCCGATTCCTCGGCGCTGATTTTGGATATCGCCATTTTGCCACGAACAGTATACTTTAATCATGGAGCACGCGCACAATTTATGAAATTAGCCCATTCCAACATTGGCCTGAAATCCAATGATCATGCCCTGTTGGAAGACAGATAAGTCGTTCCGTTTTGGCATTACGACGCTGACTACACAGTTTTAGTGTGCCCCCCCCCCCCCTCCACCCCTGTCGGACACATCTTACGTACCCTCCACTGCTAGTGCTGCCACGTGCGATCTGTGAGTGGTTTTTGCACGTGTTGTCGAACATGGGCTGTGGTCACTTTAATGCGACTGGATCGTGTATTAATTTATACACTGAAGTGCCAAAAAAGCTGGTCTAGTCGTTCGTATTCGCATACAGAGATATGTAAACAGGCAGAATACGGCGCTGCGGTCGGCAACGCCTATATGAAACAGCAAGTGTCTGGAGCAGTAGCTAGATTGGTTATTACTACTAAAATGGCAGGTTATCGAGATTTAATTGAGTCTGAACGTGGTTTTATAGTCGGCACACGAATGATAGGACACAGCATGTCCGAGGTAGCTATGAAGTGGGGATTTGCCCGTACGACCATATCATGAGTGTACCGTGAATGTCAAGAATCCGGTAAAACATCAAATCTCCGACATCGCTGCGGCCAGAAAAAGACCCTTCAAGAATGGGACCAACGACGACTGCAGAGAAACTTTCAACTTGACAGAAGTGCAAACCCTCCGCAAATTACAACAGAGTTCAGTGTTGGGCCATCAACAAGTGTTACCGTGAAAAAAATTCAACGAAACATAATCAGTATGGACTTTCTGAGACGAAGGCCCACTCATGTACCTTTGATGAGTGTGCGACACAAAGCCTTAAGCACTGCCTTGTCAACACTGACATTGGACTGTTGATAACTGGAAACAGCCTGCCTGATCGAACGAATCTTGTTTGAAATTCCATCGAGCAGATGAATGTATACGGGCATGGAGAATAACCTCATGAATTCGTGGGAACTGCGTGCCAGCAGGGACTGTTCAAGCTGGTGGAGTCTCTGTAATGGTGCGGTGCGTGTGCAGTTGGAGTGGTATGAAATCCGTGATACATCTAAATATGAATCTGACAGATGACACGTATGTAAGTATCATGTGTGTTCACCTGGATCCATTCATGTCAGTTCAGCATTCCAGCAATTCCTGCAGGACAACGCGTCATTTCACATGTCCAGAATTGCTACAGAGTGGCTCCAGAAACACTCTTCTGAGTTTAAACGCCTCCAAACTCCGCAGACGTTAACATTATTGAGCATATCTGGGATGCTTTGCAACTTGCTGTTCAGAAGAGATCTCCACCACCTCCTACTCTTACGGATTTATGGACAGCCCTACAGGATTCGTGGTGTCAATTCCCTCCAGCACGACTTGAGACGTCTGTCGAGTCCGTGCCACGTCGTTTGCGGCACTTCTGCGTGGCCGCGGGGGCCCTACACGATGTTTTTCAGGTGTGCCAGTTTCTTCGTCTTTTCAGTGCGTATTCTTATTATTAGTCATATCACGTCCTAACGTTGAACAGCTAAATTTTACAAGATTACATGGGTTTGGTATATGAATGATGGAAAGCACCATCATCAATCCAATATGTTTGTGGTATTACTCTACCTCATAAATCGATTGTGGTGCAGCAAGGACGAACAAGATTGAGAAAAGTATTTACTAGCAGCGCCGCTAATAATTTGAGTTCCACGGCATGTAATTATCGCCAGAAAAAAAACAATTGCGTCGATGGGCATATTCGTATTGAAAAATAGGTTAAAGACGCATGCAAAGGGAGTCAATACCGCCCAGTCGTCATTTCGTCAGCAGTTTTCTTGAAGCAGGGATGTAGACACCCTCAGTTAAGCTGTGGTCCATTTACGAGCTCAAGATACAGAATTTACTGAATTTAGTGAATTTAGATAATGTTAAACCAAAAAACATACGAGGCTCGAGATTGTTGTCTCACTAACAGCAAAACCTAACCAACCATATGGTATCACTCATTAGTATCTCAGACAATTAATACCCACAACTCTATACATAAACTATTCCTTCATCCACAGTTATACCAAATTTTTTGGTGAATATTGTATTTTGTAATAATATTTGGATTTCCAAAGTTCTGCCATAATTCGAGGTATTATTGCTCACCAAACGATTTCCATTTACCTGTTGACTATGGATTGTTGGTGAGTGGTATTACATGAACTGATTATGAAATTACCAGGTAGAAAAAAAAACGATTAATACGTCAAGCACTCAAAGGGAACTTGAATATCGACAGCGTATCACTAGGGATTAAACTGTACTCAAGGCACTACGTAGATCAATGCATAGTTCGAAAGTCTGTAATCGCCCCCCTGTTATCTAATGTAAACTGGCATTAGTTAGCTTGGGTATTTAAGAGTCTAACAGCAGATGTGTCTCGAAATTTAGATGACCGTTGTAAGACGTCGTGGTCTCCTGACCTTCATTGCTTGCATATTCCGCCCTCAAAATCATATTCCCCCCATCAAAACGCTTCATTCGAACCCCAACTCGATAAGATAAAGTCAATGTTGTATGAATTCATGTAAACTATATGCACATAACAAATACATTGCAAGTGCGCACCGAGATTGAAATACTCGAGGTTAGCGTACGCACACACATTCAAAACACGATGGTCACAAACGTTCGGGAAAGGCAAACCGCATGCTAGGAGGCAGGTCCATTCAGACGACAAGTCAACTTATCTACGTTGGCCGACTACCACCCGTAGAGCAGACAGCGTTTGCCCTAGTTAAAGGTAGAACGACCCCTTGTTTGGCTTAAAAGCAAAATCCGCTACATTGTGTGGGAGCGACCAACCTATGCATTCTTTACAAACATAGCACACAGTTTCAGAGGTTTTGACAGGGAGACCGCTAACGCCAAACACCGATGCTACAGATTTCCGGATTGGTCGCCTTAAACGAAAAGTCATTCTCCAGTTTTAGAAGAGCAATGCTGATTGGTAGACGATATTCTTGACGCCTTGAGCTGAAGGAGTAACGGAAGAGACTGAAAGATATACCCCTTCACGTCTGGCGTGGAGAGGGGCTGTTCGGTTGTCGCTCTTGGAGCGAGAACACGTAACAAGAGCGTGTGCGCTCATACGTGTACTCAAAGAGCGAGGAACAAGTCTCTCCTCAGTACTTCACTGGGATAGCACCTCTGTAGAGAACTAACAAGGGTGTGACTCTATATTGAGTCCTTGTGATTAAGTGTTGTTCACTGTGCGGTGTGAATGGACAGAGTTATCGTTAAACACCTGAGAGCGAATTTTTGAGTGGCATTGTGGGGGACTGGTTATCTGACTGGTGTACCATGCCAATAGTTAGACTAGAGGCGAATAGGAGTCCTTGACTTCTTGAAGGCGTGGGGAGAGTTTGATTGGCGAAGGTCAATCCAGATAGAACGAGAATTATTTTATTTGTCAGCAGCGAGTGGCACAGACAGTAGTCATCGCAGCTTACAGTATTGTGCGCTACAGCTCTTGCAAGCCCCATATTCCCTCCACAACAGTGCACTTCACTGCATTTCACACGCGACAATCTCGAACATACCTAGCAACATTCTAACAGATAATTATTCAAGTTGAGTAGGTGCGGTCCTCAGCCATTCTCCCAAGTCAATAACAACCTTAAACTTTGTATAGAAATTTCATTTTCGAATCCTATCCTTAAGAGGTAACTTCACATTCCGAAAAGAACCCCGAAATAACTTTTTCAGTTCATAACTAAAAGTGCCATTGTGATTTCTCAGAACTTTTGCAAAAAAAGAATTCATTAGTTTCATTTTTTTTGCACTAACTAGCACTACTCCAGTACCCAAGTACCCCACCAGTTACGTAAGAAATTTTATGAATTTTTGTGTCATTCCCTTACAGCGGACAAATCCAGAAGATATTTATTGCTGAAAGTTTTTCAGGCATTTCTCTTTAGAACGTTAGGAGCGTCTGTCTGACAGCTGTTGTAGTGTTGGGATGGAAATTGCATCTTGCAGGAGCCACAGGGTAAAGGGTACATCTCAGATTAATTCGTTGCGCAGAATGACATAATAGCACCCACATTCACCACAGAAAATGGTGACCCTGCTAGGATAGGTAAAATAGATAAGCTGCCAGGATAGGAAAGAGTCAGGATAGTTAGGTACAGCAGGTCGCACCAGTAGCACTTTGAAGAACTTTCTTTCATGTATTAAACAGCTATTTGCAAAGATTGGGATCAGAATAGATACAAGTAGTGAAGAAAGCAGAATTGTAGGGAAAAGAGAGTGTGTTATTGTGTTGAAATTTTTTTGCATTTTTTACGATTTTTGTGTAGTTGTGAAGGCATAGGATTTTAAGGTGATAGGCACAGACGCAGAGTGACGCAGAGACGCAGTGTGACGCAGCATCACATAAGTTAGAATTAAGAAATAACATTTTTCTCCCTTTGCAAGCGGACAGATTGGAGACTGTAGCAGAGCAGACAGAACATTAGCTGATAAGTCACGACGTTATTGTTGTTGTTGATTCAACCATTTGGTAAATGGTCGTACAGTTTTGTAGATAGGGTTGTGGTGTGTTGAAAGAATTTCCATGTTAATGAGAGCACAAGCCAAAAGGTTACGTGAGAGACAGCAAGTAGACAAGATGGGGGAGAATCAACCAGATAGCCAGCAAGTAAACGAGCTTGTTGAGAATAGGACAGAAGGTGAACCTGAGAATAGGACAGACGGTGAATCAGAGAATAAGACAGTCGGGGAGCTGCAGAATCAGCAGGCTCAGGTAGACTGGGATAAAATTGAGACAGATCAGACAGATGGGAATCGAAGGGATGAGATCGAATTTCCAGAATATGAAACTCCAGGTAGGGCACATTCTGAGCCAGAAATAGACAGCCCACGTAGAAAATGGCAAAGATTAGAAGCGAAACGAGCACAGGAAACGCGTTTGTTTGCCGCGTATTCTGGGACGGAATACGCGTCAATACAGTCAATGAACCGGCAATAAGCTAAATTTCAAAGAGAAGTAGACAATAAGGAAGAGGGGGAACATTTAGAATACGTCGAACCTATCGTACATATTCTAAATATGCTCCAACAACAGACACAGAATTTTGCGGAGTTACGAGCGCCACGAAAAGGTTCCGTAACAGACGTAATTGTACCTGCAAACACAAGACATAACAACAGAGAGGGCAGAATGCGGAGCTGTTTGCGCCACCTAATGGTTCAATGATAAACGCAACTAGTCCTCAACACAGACAGCATGGGTTATTTCAATTATCAAACTTAGAAACGCCACAGCACAGCCCAGTAAACGACGTAATTGACCGAGTAGAAAACAGTAGATCGAGAACATACAGTTCAGCGGAAGGCAGTGTTACAGGACAGGACGCGATCATGGAGATGTTACAAAAAATGACCGCTAGCATGACGAAACAGAATCAGGATATTAATAATATTAATACACAGATAACGAAACAGAATATACAGATGACAAAATTGTATCAGAAACTGAAACAGGATAATCAGGCTATTAAGACACAGATCCAACAGGTTAAAATCCAGGTGGAAGAAGGAATCGCCAGAATTGATAGTCAGATCACTCAGATAAACAAAGACGCGAAAGAGTCTAGAGAAAGAATTCAGGTACTAACACAAGATCAGCAGCAATTACGCACTGACGTGGACGAAGTCCAATTGGACATCGTAAACGTAGACGAAAAGGTGTAACGTTTTACGAAATTTCGGAAGAACAAGCAATTCAAAGCAAGGTCGCAAAGGGTGCACTGAAAAAATATGATCAGCGGATCAATAAAATAGAACTTAAAAGCAAAAATCAGTTTGGAAAGCTTCGAACAAAGTTGATACAAACTATCTAAGAAAAGATCGAGACCGATTACACCCGTAGCGAAACAACTGACACATCAAGCATTAATTCAGTTCACGAACACGCGCCGTCTAAGAAAATACATGACATGCCATAGGACAAGGCACAGTATCTAGAAAAGCGGAAGGCGTACATTCAGCCGATACCAGTCGAAACACAGGCAACTGAACCAGTAAGTCCAATGACACAACATAATAGCAGCACAGGTACAATACCGCGAACGACGAGAGTAGAAACACACGAACAACACTTTTGTTCACCAATGATACGATATGACGTGGATATGAGTCAGGGAATTGAGAATAGGCAGACAGGCAGTAGATTACCAGAGAATAAACACGACGAAACAAGCAGTGGCAGATTATTTGACAATTGTAATTCAAAGAACTTTAGTAAATTTATTTACCAAGTGATTACATAAGATAATTTAAGGAGTTAGTTAAAATATATAACATTAGAGCCACAAACCGAATTGATGAGTAGATATGATACAGACCACTTCCTTACAGTTAGAAAATTTCTACATTTCAAGGAAAAAGGCAGCAGCTTGCATGCACGCACATTCATCGATCAGTTTCAAGTAGGCTTACCAAACCACTGGAGCGTAGCTCACAAACATGACTTCATTTGTGCACACATGTCAGGGAAAGTAGCAGAGGTGATGCAAAAGATCGCGGCTACCTGTCCGTCTTACCCACAGTTCAGAACAGCATTTCTCGAAAACAAAATTAAATACGACTTACTTCAGATGACACCATATGACTTCTGTAGTAGTGTGGGGGTGGAAATTGCATCTTGCAGGAGCCACAGGGTAAAGGGTGCATCTCAGATTAAACTGTTGCGCAGAGTGACAGAATAGCACCCACGTCGTTCACACCGTTATGTACATACTCGTATGATTGAAACACAGTAGACCCGTAGATAAGACTGCCTAAGCAAGTTTTCGCGTCTAACACTCTAGCAAAGCACACCGAGTGTCACTGCTGACTAAACATAAAGCTACGTGAAGAGTATTGTTTTTGGTTCTTATCAATTAATAAGCCTCTACACGAAATTACATGGCGGAAAGTTTTGTTATGGACCGTAAAACTTCTACCCAGCAGCTATTCTCTGTGTTAACTACGGTCGAACTATTTTAGTATGTTTTCATTCACAACTAACAAAATATGTGTATGATTACACTTGAAATGACTTGAGTTACAATTTTTTTAATTAATTTATTTTTCTATTTATTTTATTACTTATTTATTTACCGGGAACTGGAACCTAGCGCCTAACTGGACTGTTAACTAAGCACAATGAAAAGTTAGATACCGAATATATACACCAGTAGCGACATAACTAAAACTGGAAAGACGAGACGAAATTGTTTTTCTTTTCCGTAATTCGAATGAAGCACCTATTGCAATTGTTTTTATAGCCGTGAATAAACTTTAAATAACAGTTTCTTTTACCGGTACACCAGCTGTGACGTAACTGAAACTGAAATGACGAGACGAGAATGCGGCACTTATTGCTGTTGTTTCTATAGCCGTGAATAAACTTTAAATAACAGTTTGTTTTACCGGTAGCGACATTTGCGGATGCTTTAACTAGAAATAACGTGACAAAAAGTTCTGCGCTTACTTGGTGTCATCGTGGACTATAAGTGAGGAGATGATAACTGTCTAATTGTTTTTCTCCAGTTGTTACCGGTACCATTGTGTACCGCAAATTAAGTGATGTGAAGTTATATTTCTGACTGCGAGTCAAAATCAGGCTCTATCGTTAGTTCTGACAATGTGCGAACAGACGTAAAAATCAAAATCATTTTTCATCAGTGCTTTGGTGAGCCCTTGGTAAAGCTTAAAATCATATGACGAATAATTGTTTCTATTGCCGCTCGAACTCAGACCTTCAGAATCTTGGAGAAACAACGAAATACTAGAAAGTCTTTGTCCCGAAGGGTTCATAACCTGTGAAAGAGGAGGTCAGAGATCGAATATTTTGAACGTGTAAATCTAACCTGCAATAAGAAATAAGTACCCAGTGAGGCTACAAATTTAGTAAATTAAAATATTTCTAGTGTAACAAAGTTTACTGGTGACTGAGACTCCCAACCGGCAGCTAAATTACATCTTATTTACTGTGAATTTGGAACCACAATGCAACATTATGTTGTTAAATTGGCGTTACCACAAGTGAAAAGGATTTCTTCGTGTCTGTTGAATGTGAAGGTGAAATGAAGCTAAAGCTTCATCGCGCTACGCTAATGTCATTGGAACAGACCACTACACTCCTTATCTGGTCGGCTTACGACTGTCAAAACGAAATTTGCTCCCTTGAGGTGGGTCACATCCTGTTCAGTACATTTATTTCCGTCTTCGATAGCACCATCATTCACTAGCTGCCTTGACTGCCCAATGCCTATTTCCGACTTAAATAAACCACTGAAATAATATCACGTAACGGCCAACTCCACGAAGTGGCAACACTGTTAGATGCTACAGTTTCTACAGGAAGTGCTGCTTTCCGTGTTTGAGTCTGATTTTCATAGAAATTGAAGTGCAAATGTAAGTGTACAAGTCAAGTCTGAAATTTTATTTCAGTTTTGGTGTTTTACAACGGAATTTACTTTGTGGTTAGATGGAACTATGGGTGTATATGTGTGATCTCATGAATGATCTTTTGAGAAACACGTTAGTCTTTCAATTTTGGAGTGACGAGTTGTGCAACAAGTTAATGAATTACAGCAAGGAAAGTGCAGGATATAAGAGTGGCGGCAGAAGATGAGTACTGTTACAATATTTCGTGCCACTTTCGATCTGAGTAGAGTATACGTTTCCTTCTTGCTGTTTGAGATTAATAACAGAGCCGCATTTGCATGTTCATATCGATTCTTTCGCTCCTGGAACTGCTTTGGATTTTGTTTTCCAGTTACGGCTCCGCTAGCGTCTCTGTAAGAAGTGGCCTTGCGGCACCTCGTGCGGGCTTAAGTGCACATGCAGCTCGTGATAGAGGTCTGCTGGCGTTGTCTGTCAGTGAGGGAGACTGCTAGCCGTACAGATTTGTTGGGCACAAATGGCTGGCTGTTGTTTTGTTGAGGAGCATGCCTACATCTACTGCCTTTTCCAGTAGCGGGTTGTACTTTGGAGTTCGGCTAGGCCAGTTTCCGGCTGCCACACATGCTGTACTTAATTATCCTAGGCCAGAAGCAGGATTAAACAGTGGGCACCATGTTTTGGTCAGCACGGGAGCAGGAAACGTGTACCGCCACTCCTCGGCAGTACAAATACTGTATTACTGCCTGTATGTTGTACCACTTCTCACACTGTCCGTCATGTCACTGTTGGGTTCACCTCCATACTCTCAACGTTGGGGCCATGGCATGACCTCAGGCAACTCTGGGGGCAGTAGGAGCAGATTCCTCTCCAGGTGCTGACATGCTACCCTGTAGCTTGAAGCAAAGTGATCTCAGCACAGCCTCTGCTAGCCCACATTGGAAGGCGGGCACTAGGACTGTAAAACTGTCGGAAATAAGTGACTATTATTTGAATCATATTGCACTAGCACATCGAACATCAAGGCACCACACACCCGTACTTTTATTCGACTGTCTTACATCTACATAGGAGACCATATCTGGCAAAGTCCTACAAATTTGGCGTCAAAATTTCTGGCGTCGGCTGTCGCCACCGTCTAAGAGCCATACCTGCACATCAGGAGCCATTGACATCTATCAATATGCAGTGCAGTGAGTAACCAGTTTTCATTGGTCTCTTTTTTTTTATATTGGGGCCATATCGACGCTGAAGTGTCTGCATAGGAGCTTGACAGTGACATTGATTAGACCTCAAGACTCTACAGACTTATCACAGTTTAGGGGTAGCTGTAGGGATGAGTACTTACGGCCGACTAGGTGCTAGCATTGTAATTTATGAAGGCATGAATTATTGTGTACTAAGGCAGTGCCAGTGATGTGTGAAACCTGCTGAACGTTTGGCCATGAAGCTTGATAATGCGCTGAACCCCACTGGGCCATTATATGTAGGAAAGGTTAGTATATCTTTGAAAGATTACCGTCAAACCTCCTTGCCTAGGGACGCCAGATGAAAGTTGATGTCGTCAAGCCCTGAATGAAAATTGCATAACGGATAACTGGGGAGAGGATCTTGAGACCTCTACCTAGAGAACGTGCTCTTTCTGTACGATACTAGACAAAGGGCTGGAGGGCTCACACACTGATGTGTGAGCCCCTGCCTTCTATATCTTTTATTTTAAATGAATTCCTTAACTTGACCCCTATGTGATTTTTAGGGTATGTTAAAGATTGATGACAATCGATTACCTATTTATTTTATACATTATCACTCGACATTACAGCGATTGCAGCAGCTGTTCCAGTCTACAGATATCACGATTTTACAACTTATGGCTCAGGTATATTATATACTAATCTGCACGCGAATTTCTACGGGAAAGACGGAACTGAGTTAGCCAAATGTGCACAATGGTCATCACTTGTCTGCCTAGGATGTTAATTTATACATTTCTTATGTCATTCACTTACCATGTTGTATGATGAGGAGTGGCCTCACTTTTTGTTCCACTTGTATTAATGATTTTAGCATCATTACATATGTTTGTTTATATCAATTCAGTTTTAGACATTTGTGTGACTCTTACATAACTTATTAATGATTTGTCGATTTTTCACATTTCACTTAGATTTTTAGGTGTATGTCAGATTTGATTTGATTATGCAAATGACATTTCTTTGTTTCATTTTAACGTAATTTCTGTTATTAACTATTTTAACATTATTGCATTTGTTTATTGATCTTTCACTTTTCACTTAGATTTTTAACTGTGCATGGCAGCACCATCTGATTTTACAAATGACATTTCTGTAGTTCATTTTAACTAAAATTTTCATCACAAGATGAATGATTTTGAATGGTCATCACTTGTTTGGCTAGGATGTTAATTTAGACATTTCCTAAGTTATTCACTTGCTATGTTGTTTAAATGACACCTCCTTATGCCAAGTGGTCCCATATTTTCTCCGCTCGTAGCGGGAATATTCGTTCATGCCAGAGAGCAGGACGTTGCAATTTTTTAAATTTTTTTCTATGTTTTTGTTGTGGTCTTCAGTCCTGAGACTGGTTTGATGCAGATCTTCATGTTACTCTATCCTGTGCAAGCGTCTTCATCTCCCAGTACCTACTGCAACATACATCCTTCTGAATCTGTTTAGTGTATTCATCTCTTGGTCTCCCTCTACGATTTTTACACTCCAGCTGTCCTCCAGTACAACATTGGTGGTCCCTTGATGCCTCAAAACATGTGCTAACAACCGATCCCTTCTTCTAGTCAAGTTGTGTCACAACCTCTTCGTTTGCTCAATTCTCTTCAATACCTCTTCATTAGTTATGTGATCTACCCGTCTAATCTTCAGCAATCTTCTGTAGCACCACATTTCGAAAGCTCCTATTCTCTTCTTGTCCAAACTACTTATCGTCCACGTTTCACTTCCGTACATGGGTACATTCCATGCAAATACTTTCAGAAAAGACTTCCTGACACTTAAATATATACACGATGTTAACAAATTTCTCTTCTTCAGAAACACTTTCCTTGCCATTGCCATTCTACATTTTATATCCTCTCTACTTCGACCATCATCAGTTATTTTACTCCCCAAATAGCAAAACTCCTCTACTACTTTAAGTGTCTCATTTCCTAATCAAATTCCCTCAGAAACACCAGACTTAATTCTACTACATTTCATTATTCTCGTTTTGCTTATTGTTGATGTTCATCTTATATCCTCTTTTAAGACACTGTCCATTCCGTTCAACTGCTCTTCCAAGTCCTTTGCTGTCTCTGACAGAATTATAATGTCATCGGCGAACCTCAAAGTTTCTATTTCTTCTCCATGGATTTTAATACCTACTCCGAATTTTTGATTTGTTTCTTTTCCTGCTGGCTCAATATACAGATTGAATAACATCGGGGAGAGGCCACAACGCTGTCTCCCTTCCCAACCACTGACACCCTTTCATGAACCTCGACTCTTACGACCGCCATTTGGTTTCTGTGCAAATTGTAAATAGCCTTTCGCTCCCTGTATTTTACCCCTGCCACCTTCAGAATTTGAAAGAGAGTATTCCAGTCAACGTTGTGAAAAGCTTTCTCTAAGTCTACAAATACTAGAAACGTTGGTTTGCCTTTCCTTGATCTAACAGGTGATCAAAAAGTCAGTATAAATCTGAAAACTGAATAAATCACGGTATAATGTAGATGGAGAGGTACAAATTGACATACATGCTTGGGATGACATGGGGTTTTATTAGAACCAAAAAAATACAAAAGTTCAAAAAAATTTCCGACAGATGGCGCTTTATATGATCAGAATAGCAATAATTACCATAACAAAGTAAGACAAAGCTAAGATGATGTTTTTTACAGGAAATGCTCAATAAGTCCACCATCGTTCCTCAACAATAGCTGTAGTCGACGAATAATGTTGTGAACAGCACTGTAAAGCATGTCCGGAGTTATGGTCAGGCGTTGGCGTCGGATGTTGTCTTTCATCTTTCCTAGACATGTCGGTCGGTCACGATTCACTTGGAACTTCAGGTAACCCCAAAGCCAATAATCGCATGAACTGAGGTCTGAGGACCTGGGAGGCCAAGCATGACGAAAGTGGCAGCTGAGCACACGATCATCACCAAATGACTGGCGCAAGAGATCTTTCACGCGTCTAGCAAAATGGGGTGGAGCGCCGTCCTTTTCTAATAAAACTCCATGTCATTCCAAGCATGTGTGTCAATTTTTACCTCTCTATCTACATTATTCCGTGGTTTATTAAGTTTTCAAATTTATGCAGACTTTTTGATCACCCTGTATTTTCTAAGATAACTCGTAGGTTCAGTATTGCCTCTCGTGTTCCAACACTTCTACAGAATCGAAACTGATCTTCCCCGACGTCGGCTTCCACCAGTTTCTCCATTCGTCTGTATAGAATTCGCGTTAATATTTTGCAGCCGTGACTTATTAAACTGATAGTTCGGTAATTTTCACATCTGTCAACGCCTGGTTGCTTTGGGATTGGAATTACTATATTCTTCTTGACTTCTGAGGGTATTTCGCCTGTCACACGCATCGTGCCCACCTGATGGTAGAGTTTAGTCAGAACTGGGTCTCCCACGGATGTCAGTAGTTCTAATGGAATGTTGTCTACTCCAGGGGCCTCGTTTCGACTGAGATCTTTCAGTGCTCTGTCAAACTCTTCACCCAGTATCATATCCCCCATATTGTCTTCATCTACATCCTCTTCCATTTCCATAATATTGTCCTCAAGAACATCGCCCTTGTATAGACCCTCTATATACTCCTTCCACCTTTTTGCTTTCCGTTCTTTGCTTAGAACTGGGTTTCCATCTGAGGTCTTGATATTCATACAAGTGGTTCTCTTTTCTCCAAAACGTCTCTTTAATTTTCCTGTAGGCAGTATCTATCTTACCCCTAGTGAGATAAGCCTCTGCATCGTTACATTTTTCCTCTAGCCATCCCTGCTAGCCATTTTGTACTTCCTGTCGATCTCATTTTTGAGAAGTTTGTATTCGTTTTTGCCTGCTTCATTTACTGCATTTTTATATTTTCTTCTTTCATCAATTAAATTCAATATTTCTTCTGTTACCCAAGGATTTCTATTTGCCCTTGTCTTTTTACCTATGTGATCCACTGCTGCCTTCCCTATTTCATCTCTCAAAGTTACCCATTCTTCTACTGTATTTCTTTCCCCCATTCTTGTCAATCGTTCCCTAATGCTCTCCCTGAAACTGTCTACAGCCTCTGGTTCTTTCAATTTATCCAGGTCCCATATCCTTAAATTCCCACTTTTTTGCAGTTGCTTCAGTTTTAAACTACAGTACGTAATAGACTGTGGTCAGAGTCCACATCTTCCACTGCAAATGTCTTACAATTTAAAACCTGGTTCCTAACTCTCTGATACCTTCTAGTAGCTCCAGGCTTCTTCCATGTATACTACCTTCTATTATGATTCTTGAACCAGGTGTTAGCTATGATTAAGTTATGCCCTGTGCAAAATTCTACCAGGTGGCTTCCTATTTCATTCATTAACCCCATTCCATATTCACCTACTACGTTTCCTTCTTTCCCTTTTCCTATTATCGAATTCCAGTCACCAATGACTATTAAATTTTCGTCTCCCTTCACTCTCTGAATAATTTCTTTTATCTCATCATACATATGTCAATTTCCTCGTCATCTGCAGAGCTAGTTGGCATATAAAATTGTAGTTGACCTGTATTAAAATTCGAACTGGACGTTACACAATGACCAAGAATGCCTGCAGCAACGTTTAGTGAGGCTTGAAGTTTTGACGGGTCAGGTAGCAGCGTTACTCCAGAGTAAAGTAGAACAAATCAGGTTAATAAGAAACTGCAGGAAGAAATGGAAACGTTAAAAGTCATTGGTGGGCTGCCACAGTCCAAGGGAGTGGATACCAAGACTTCAATCGACGTACAGTCAGTCCCATCCATTAATCCTGTGGCAGCCAGTATCGTTAACCTAGTTCGGGGAAAACATCTGAGGCTGTACCAGGCTTTTTGGATGATGTGAGTAAGAATTTGATACATGTCTGTGTAAGTCTATGTTATGGTCAACGGGCGATGCTAATATGTATGCCACATACCATGATACCTAAGGGAAACATATAGATGTGACAAACTCGCCAATGTGTTTACTCAACGGTATTATAAGGAAACTAGTGCAAGATTTTTAAGTGAAAAGTTTATGGGATTAACACAAAAGCACAGTATACCGGTAGATTCATTCTCTAACCAAATTCGTAAGCAGAACTTACAGACTTATGAACTGATGCACAGAGCAAGCGCAGATAGCATTCTTTTCGGAGGCAGAAAATAGGTCGTTGGATGTATTCGCAAGGGGTATTTACGCGTATATGTCAGTTGAATATGGAAAAACCTAGTGATTTGTTCTCTGCTAACATGGTTGCCATACAGCTGGAGGAGAAATATATAGTGATTCAGAAACGGAGTGACTATGATGTCTACTTCTCTGGAGTCAAATGTTACAGATGTGGACAATAGGGCCACGTGAACAGGCAATATCACTAGCCACAGTGATTTGCATTTAGTGTGATATGACATAATAAGTGTGACTACCAAATTAGAAAGAAGAATAACTGCTACGAAAAGAAACGTTTTTTAAATGGAAACGGAATGTCTAGGCCTCATAAGTCATTGCTAAGAAGAGGGCATTTCAAGGCAGAGATGGATTGTTGCTTGCTTGGCACAGTAAATAATAAATAGAAGAAATTCTTTGTAGAAATGGATGCAAGTGCATCAGTTGTTGGTCCAGATCTCTTAGGTAAGATAAGACTTCAGTCTCCACAATATACACTCCTGGAAATGGAAAAAAGAACACATTGACACCGGTGTGTCAGACCCACCATACTTGCTCCGGACACTGCGAGAGGACTGTACAAGCAATGATCACACGCACGGCACAGCGGACACACCAGGAACCGCGGTGTTGGCCGTCGAATGGCGCTAGCTGCGCAGCATTTGTGCACCGCCGCCGTCAGTGTCAGCCAGTTTGCCGTGGCATACGGAGCTCCATCGCAGTCCTTAACACTGCTAGCATGCCGCGACAACGTGGACGTGAACCGTATGTGCAGTTGACGGACTTTGAGCGAGGGCGTATAGTGGGCATGCGGGAGGCCACGTGGACGTACCGCCGAATTGCTCAACACGTGGGGCGTGAGGTCTCCACAATACATCGATGTTGTCGCCAGTGGTCGGCGGAAGGTGCACGTGCCCGTCGACCTGGGACCGGACCGCAGCGACGCACGGATGCACGCCAAGACCGTAGGATCCTACGCAGTGCCGTAGGGGACCGCACCGCCACTTCCCAGCAAATTAGGGACACTGTTGCTCCTGGGGTATCAGCGAGGACCATTCGCAACCGTCTCCATGAAGCTGGGCTACGGTCCCGCACACCGTTAGCCCGTCTTCCGCTCACGCCCCAACATCGTGCAGCCCGCCTCCAGTGGTGTCGCGACAGGCGTGAATGGAGGCACGAATGGAGACGTGTCGTCTTCAGCGATGAGAGTCGCTTCTGCCTTGGTGGCAATGATGGTCGTATGCGTGTTTGGCGCCGTGTAGGTGAGCGCAACAATCAGGACTGCATACGACCGAGGCACACAGGGCCAACACCCGGCATCATGGTGTGGGGAGCGATCTCCTACACTGGCCGTACACCTCTGGTGATCGTCGAGGGTACACTGAATAGTGCACGGTACATCCAAATACATCCAAACCGTCATCGAACCCATCGTTCTACCATTCCTAGACCGGCAAGGGAACTTGCTGTTCCAACAGGACAATGCACGTCCGCATGTATCCCGTGCCACCCAACGTGCTCTAGAAGGTGTAAGTCAACTACCCTGGCCAGCAAGATCTCCGGATCTCTCCTCCATTGAGCTTGTTTGGGACTGGATGAAGCGTCGTCTCACGCGGTCTGCACGTCCAGCACGAACGCTGGTCCAACTGAGGCGCCAGATGGAAATGGCATGGCAAGCCGTTCCACAGGACTACATCCAGCATCTCTACGATCGTCTCCATGGGAGAACAGCAGCCTGCATTGCTGCGAAAGATGGATATACACTGTACTAGTGCCGACATTGTGCATGCTCTGTTGCCTGTGTCTATGTGCCTGTGGTTCTGTCAGTGTGATCATGTGATGTATCTGACCCCAGGAATGTGTGAATAAAGTTTCCCCTTCCTGGGACAATGAATTCACGGTGTTCTTATTTCAATTTCCAGGAGTGTGCATAACGTGGAGTGGGTAACAATGAGGTGTGATCATTGGGAATAACACTACTGACTATTACCGTTGAGGCTGAAAGAGTTAAGGAGCATGTGGTGTTGCTGCATGTTAGTGGGGGTATTGTGCAAGTCTTGGACTCAATTGTATGGCTAAACATCATCCTATAACTGTCTTTTGTGGCGTATGTTCGAACTTGGTGGAACTTTGTTTACGCTGGGGAAGAGAGCTAGCAGTGGAACACTGCCGCAAGGCATGCCAGTCTTGTAGGTGTTACCATCTGAACTGCATACACACTTACTAAAAGTTAATGGATAGCATAAAGGCAGGTACAGGAAAATTGATGTAGGTTCGTGTAATTATGGATTTACGACAGGAACTGTTCTGCATGGTTGAATCATTGAAGAGCAACACAATGATAGATGAGTCATACAGTACATTGTATTTGTACATATGGGTGGATAATTTATGATTCCCATGAGTATGGAAAATTTTGGTATGGATGACGTTTCTGGCAGGGGGCCTAATGATTGCCAGTTTGAGTGTCTTGTAAGAAGACGGTATTGATGACTGGGTGATGATGGCTCCAGCACAAGTTCTGTGCAGTTCTGCACTACATCATAAAGTCAAACACTTGCAAGTAAAATGCAGGTAAGACTGGAAGATTTTATGTTTTTATTCATGGATTCATTCAGAACAGTGGATCCGTTGCTAGAGACGCCTATAACACAGCAGAGAGTACCAATAGTAAACAATGGCCCAGTGTACAAGAAGGTGTACAGGGTCCCAAAGCATTAACATCCTTTGAGGGAAAAATTAAATTGCCAGCAGTTGGCTGATGGTATTACATAGATAACTGGTAGTCCATGGAGGGTGAACATTGCCATTGTGCACAAAAAATCATTGAATTGTACCAACAAATTATTATCGCAACCTAAACACAAAGACTGTCACTGGCGTGTAACCCATCCCAAACACTACGGAAGCACTCAAAATTATGGTCAATTTAAATATTCTCAACCATGGCTTTTAAAGATAGATACAGCCAGCTTGAATTAGTTTCAGCAGTGAGTTCACATTCTGCGGCGTGCAGTTGCAGCTGTAGCGGTTATAAAACTAAGTACTGACAATGTTATTTGGGCACTGTTATACAGTTATTAAATTTAAGAGTTTTCGGCGGTGTTTCGTGCGGTTTGTGGCGAAATAACGATTTAATAAACTTCTGGAAACGTTCATTCGCTGTGTTTTTGTTTTCAGAATTTTCTGTGCATTGAAGTCGTTTAGTAAATTTCGTGCTTCAGTTTTCAACTGACGTTTGTTATTGTTCCCAGTGAAATATTTCAGTAAAATTATCATTCGTGTCTTAGCTTCGTTGAGTCTTCCATTGGCCGCTTTAATTTTTGGTTTTAGCTAGCAATTTTGTGAAGTTTTATTGGTATTGGTATTAACTGTGGTGCAGTAATATTAATACAAGTAGTTGCTTTCTTAGTAAACAGAAATTTTGGAGACCGCTATTGTCAGCTCTATAAATAGTTCTACTGGTGTAAATGGATTTGTTATTGTTGTTGTTGTGGTCTTCAATCCTGAGACGGGTTTGATGCAGCTCTCCATGCTACTCTATCCTGTGCAAGCTTCTTCATCTCCCAGTACCTACTGCAACCTACATCCTTCTGAATCTGCTTAGTGTATTCATCTCTTGGTCTCCCTCTACGATTTCTACCCTCCACACTTACCTCCAATACTAAATTGGTGATCCCTTGATGCCTCAGAACATGTCCTACCAACCGATCCCTTCTTCTAGTCAAGTTGTGCCACAAACTCCTCTTCTCCCTAATTCTGTTCAATACCTCAGTTATGTGATCTACCCATATAATCTTCAACATTCTTCTGTAGCACCATATTTCGAAAGCTTCTATTCTCTTCTTGTCCAAACTGTTTATCGTCCACGTTTCGCTTCCATACGTGGCTACACTCCATACAAATACTTTCAGAAACGACTCCCTGATAGTTACACCTGTACTTAATCTTAACAAAATTCTCTTCTTCAGAAACGCTTTCCTTGCCATTGCCAGTCTACATTTTATATCCTCTCTACATCGACCATCATCATTTATTTTGCTCCCCAAATAGCAAAACTGCTTTACTACTTTAATTGTCTCATTTCCTGATCTAATTCCCTCAGCATCACCCGATTTAATTCGACTACATTCCATTAACCTTGTTTTGCTTTTGCTGATGTTTATCTTATATCCGCCTTTCAAGACACTGTCCATTCCATTCAACTGCTCTTGCAACTCCTTTGCTGTCTATGACAGAATTACAATGTCATCGGCGAACCTCAAAGATTTTATTTCTTCTCCATGGATTTTAATACCCAGTCCGAATTTTTCATTTGATTCCTTTACTGTTTGCTTAATATACAGATTGAATAACATCAGGGATAAGCTACAACCCTGTCTCACTCTCTTCCCAACCACTGCTTCCCTTTCATACCCCTCGACTCTTATAACTGGCATCTGCTTTCTGTACAAATTGTAAATAGCCTTTCGCTCTCTGTATTTTACCCCTGCCACCTTCAGAATTTGAAAGAGAGTATTCCAATCAACATTGTCAAAAGCTTTTTCTAAGTCTACAAATGCTAGAAACGTAAGTTTGCCTTTTCTTAGTCGTAGGGATGTACTCGTGGTCTAGGGGTAGCGTCTTTGATTCATAATCAAAATTTCTTCTGTCCCGGGTTCGATCCCCGCCACTGCTCAAATTTTGATAAATAGTCAGCATTGGCGGCCGAGGACTTCTGGCATAAGAAGTCAGCCTCATTCTGCCAACGGCCTTGTCAAAGAGGGCGGAGGTGCGGATAGAGGTTCAGAGCACTCTCTTGTCCTAGGGGTGGGAACTGCCCCTATAGGCGAACGAATCAGCAATGATCAACGACATGAGGATGCAGAAGGCAATGGAAACCACTCCATTAAGGACACGTAACCTAAATCTACAGGACATGTGGCCTGTAGTTGAAGAAGTGTCATGATGATCTCTCCATTGGCAAAAGATTCCGGAATAGTCCCCCATTCGGATCTCCGGGAGGGGACTGCCAATGGGGAGGTTACCATGAGAGAAAGATTGAATAATCAACGAAAGGATAACGTTCTACGAGTCGGGGCGTGGAATGTTAGAAGCTTGAACGTGGTAGGGAAACTAGAAAATCAGAAAAGGGAAATGCAAAGGCTCAATCTAGATATAGTAGGGGTCAGTGAAGTGAAGTGGAAGGAAGACAAGGATTTCTGGTCAGATGAGTATCGGGTAATATCAACAGCAGCAGAAAATGGTATAAGAGGTGTAGGATTCGTTATGAATAGGAAGGTAGGGCAGAGGGTGTGTTGCGGTGAACAGTTCAGTGACCGGGTTGTTCTAATCAGAATCGACAGCAGACCAACACCTACAACGATAGTTCAGGTATACATGCCGACGTCGCAAGCTGAAGATGAACACATAGAGAAAGTGTATGAGGATATTGAAAGGATAACGCAGTATGTAAAGGGGGACGAATATCTAATAATCATGGGCGACTGGAATGCATTTGTAGGGGAAGGAGTAGAAGAAAAGGTAACAGGAGAATATGGGCTTGGGACAAGGAATGAAAGAGGAGAAAGACTGATTGAGTTCTGTAACAAGTTTCAGCTAGTAATAGCGAATACCCTATTCAAGAATCACAAGAGGAGGAGGTATACTTGGAAAAGGCCGGGAGATACGGGAAGATTTCAATTAGATTACATCATGGTCAGACAGAGATTCCGAAATCAGATACTGGATTTTAAGGCGTACCCAGGAGCAGATATAGACTCAGATCACAATATAGTAATAATGAAGAGTAGGCTGAAGATCAAGACATTAGTCAGGAAGAATCAATACCCAAAGAAGTGGGATACGGAATTTCTAAGGAATGACGAGATACGTTTGAAGTTCTCTAACGCTATAGATACAGCAATAAGGAATAGCGCAGTAGGCAGCACAGTTGAAGAGGAATGGACATATCTAAAAAGGCCCATCACAGAAGTTGGGAAGGAAAACATAGGTACAAAGAAGGTAGCTGCGAAGAAACCATGGGTAACAGAAGAAATACTTCAGTTGATTGATGAAAGGAGGAAGTACAAACATGTTCCGGGAAAATCAGGAATACAGAAATACAAGTCGCTGAGGAATGAAATAAATAGGAAGTGCAGGGAAGCTAAGACGAAATGGCTGCAGGAAAAATGTGAAGACATCCAAAAAGATATGATTGTTGGAAGGACAGACTCAGCATACAGGAAAGTTAAAACAACCTTTGGTGACATTAAAAGCAACGGTGGTAACGTTAAGAGTGCAACGGGAATTCCACTGTTAAATGCAGAGGGGAGAGCAGATAGGTGGAAAGAATACATTGAAACCCTCTACGAGGGTGAAGATTTGTCTGATGTGATAGAAGAATAAAGAGGGATCGATTTAGATGAGATAGGGGATCCAGTATTAGAATCGGAATTTAAAAGAGCTTTGGAGGACTTACGGTCAAATAAGGCAGAAGGGATAGATAACATTCCATCAGAATTTCTAAAATCATCAGGGGAAGTGGCAACAAAACGACTATTCACGTTGGTGTGTAGAATATATGAGTCTGGCGACATACCATCTGACTTTTGGAAAAGCATCATCCACACAATTCCGAAGACGGCAAGAGCTGAAAAGTGCGAGAATTATCGCACAATCAGCTTAACAGTTCATGCATCGAAGCTGCTTACAAGAATAATATACAGAAGAATGGAAAAGAACATTGAGAATGCGCTAGGTGACGATCAGTTTGGCTATAGGAAAAGTAAAGGCACGAGAGAGGCAATTCTGACGTTACGGCTAATAATGGAAGCAAGGCTAAAGAAAAATCAAGACACGTTCATAGGATTTGTCGACCTGCAAAAAGCGTTCGACAATATAAAATAGTGCAAGCTGTTCGAGATACTGAAAAAAGTAGGGGTAAGCTTTAGGGAGAGACGGGTCTTATACAATACGTACAACAACCAAGAGGGAATAATAAGAGTGGACGATCGAGAACGAGGAGCTCGTATTAAGAAGGGTGTAAGACAAGGCTGTAGCCTTTCGCCCCTACTCTTCAATCTGTACATCAAGGAAGGAATGATGGAAATAAAAGAAAGGTTCAGGAGTGGAATTAAAATACAAGGTGAAAGGATATCAATGACACGATTCGCTGATGAAATTGCTATCCTGAGTGAAAGCGAAGAAGAATTAAATGATGTGCTGAACGGTATGAACAGTCTAATGAGTACACAGTATGGTTTGAGAGTAAATCGGAGAAAGACGAAGAAGTAGTAGAAATGAGAACAGGATTGATGGTCACAAAGTCAATGAAGTTAAGGAATTCTGCTACCTAGGCAGTAAAATAACCAATGACGGACGGAGCAAGGAGGACATCAAATGCAGACTCGCTATGGCAAAAAAGGCATTTCTGGCCAAGAGAAGTCTACTAATATCAAATACCGGCCTTAATTTGAGGAAGAAATTTCTGAGGATGTACGTCTGGAGTACAGCATTGTATGGTAGTGAAACATGGACTGTGGGAAAACCGGAACAGAAGAGAATCGAAGCATTTGAGATGTGGTGCTATAGACGAATGTTGAAAACTAGGTGGACTGATAAGGTAAGGAATGAGGAGGTTCTACGCAGAATCGGAAAGGAAAGGAATATGTGGAAAACACTGATAAAGAGAAGGGACAGGATGATAGGACATCTGCTAAGACATGAGGGAATGACTTCCATGGTACTAGAGGGAGCTGTAGAGGGCAAAAACTGTAGAGGAAGACAGAGATTGGAACATGTCAAGCAAATAATTGAGGACGTAGGTTGCAAGTGCTACTCTGAGATGAAGACATTAGCACAGGAAAGGAACTGGTGGCGGGCCGCATGAAACCAGTCAGCAGACTGATGACAAAAAAAAAGTAGTAGGGTCAGTATTCCCTCACATGTTCCAACATTTCTACGGAATCCAATTTGATCTTCCCTGAGGTCGGTTTCTATCAGTTTTTTCCATTCGTCTGCAAAGAGTTCGCGTTAGTATTTTGCAGCCGTGACTTATTAAACTGATAGTTCGGTAATTTTCACAACTGTCAACACCTACTATCTTTGGGATTGGAATTATTATATTCTTCTTGAAGTCTCAGGGTATTTCGCCTGTCTCATACATCTTGCTCACCAGATGGTAGAGTTTTGTCAGGACTGGATCTCCCATGGCTGTCAGTAGTTCCGATGGAATGTTGTCTACTCCGGGAGCCTTGTTTCGACTCAGGTCTTTCAGTGCTCTGTCAAACTCTTCACCCAGTATCATATCTCCCATTTCGTCTTTATCTACATCCTCTTCCATTTCCATAATATTGTCTCAGGTGGCTGACAGCATAGGGGAGTTATGTAGGAATTTGACGGAGGATCAGCTAGTGGTAGTCGATCGAGCAGGGTACAGTCTTGATAGGGATGGGGAATATGATGTAGGTGGTAACATGGTAAAGATAACTACTCAAACTGATGGCACTAATGTGCACATCGTGCAGCTGTTTCAGCGTCATGATCGGCCTCATCTTAATGCGGCTGTTAGGCGCGTTTAACATGGGCCTGGAGAGGTAGCTGATGACAGAACGCATGGGTCACATTTCAGTGGTGCCAGTTGGGTCTGTCAGTAAATCGAGTTTCACTGGTCATGGCGTTCACCTCAATAAGTATGAGAGGGGGAGCTTGGCAAAGTTTCTAGGTCACAGTTTAGTGGTTGGTGGTGGGATCACTCATGGAAAAAATCCCTTTAATAGTTGGTGTTAGAGCTGTACTTTTTTAGATTTAAGTCAGCTGATAGGTATACCCGCATAGAGAAGTCCCTCTAATTAAGGGCTCACCTTCAGAGGACGTAATGTTTCCAAGTAGAGAAGGAATTAGCATATTTGATCAAAATGTACGAAGTATTAGAGATATAGCTGGTGAACTGCTTATAGATATTTACTGTGAAATTATTGATATATCGGAGCACCACTAAAATATTTTTGACTATTCAGAGGCTTCCTTTACCAGGATATATAAGAGTTGGCTGTTTTTCAAGGAGTTCCTTGCAGGGTGGGGGAGTAGCTATGTACAAACAGTATTCCATTTGAGACCATAGACGTATCACGACACTTCATTGAACAGATATTTGAGGGGCGGTATTCGCAGTCGCCGACGTAGGAAGGATTTTACCACCCTCCATGCGCTATCATCCTGAGGATTGAAGGTAGACACAAGATCTTCCCATTCCTGGCTCCAGTGTTGCTCGACTGCTGCCTTCATTTCCCGTCTCATGCGGTCCAAGCGGAGCCTTGTGTCTGGTTGGTGAGTGAGCTGCCACTCACGAAACAGTCCAGGATAGGGCGCTATAGCTGTCACGAGAAGTCTCGTGGTACTTGGCGATGTCTCGGCGTGGCTTCCTCCGCTGCTCGGAATGTTCTACGGGCGAAGAATGATAGGGCTGCGTCTGCCCCTACCACGGCGGGGTTTGGCGCGTCCTCGAGCATTTCCGGGGCTTTCGTCTGAAAGCGCTCGGCGTCGAGCCTGCAATAGCTAGGACGGCTCTCTGGAAAAGAAGCTCCGACCACCGGTGTACAGAACATTACGCGTTTCGACGGTCGCGAATTGCCCGATGCCCTTGAGAAGAGCAATATTGAGCACGACCGGTTATCCCCGTACAGGGAAGATGGTGGGATCAAACGGCCCCACGGTGATCGCGCCGTTACGGTGAACAGCGCGGGAGAGGCGTCGCCCGCTGCGGTTGACAGTTCGGGAGTTCCATTCGGTGTGTTTCGCATTGAAATTCCCGCCAATGAAAGCTCGCCCCTCCAACGACAGTAGGGCGTCGAAGTCGGCTTCGTCTAGTGGTCTACCAGGATGCTGGCACACCGACACGAAAAGAATCTTTCCAGCGGTGGTGTTGACGGCCACTCCATTGACCTCCAGCGCATTATGCGCCGGCAGTTGAACCCAGTGGTGGCGAAGTGACTTCTTCGCGTAGATGATAGTGCAGCCCCCGTGGGTGGCTCTGTCATTTCGGTAGCAGCAAAAAATTGCTGCTCGCACGTCGACTCCGAGTTTGAGGAAGGTCTCCTGCGCAAGGCAGATGTCGACCGCCTCGACCCGTAGGAATTGTTGAAATCCGCCCTGGTGAGGGTGCCGTCACTTCTCCCAGGAGCACCGGTAGCTGAGTCAATCAGATGGTTGAGCGACCGCTGAAGCGGGACCATCTCGGTGTTCTCTTCCTTCGCTGTTTCGGGAAGGTTTGACTCCATCGCGACGTTTCCCGTAGTCGGCAGCGGAGTGGCGTGGTGGGAGCGCCCTGCGCGGCGGTAACCCTTCTCTCAGCCGCGGGCGCCGGCAAGCCGCCTCTACCGACTGCAGGCGCCGCCAGCTAAGGCAGCTGCGACGGCTGCGGTGCTGGCGCGGTCTTCCTTGTGACCGGCCCTGGCCTCTCAGAGGGGGCGGCCGGCTTCCGTTTGCGACGTCCGTGAAGCTGCGGCTCCGGTTTACGAGGCTGGCGCGCTTCCTGCGCTTGAATGAGGCGCATCCTCGATAACAGGCGACGTGGTCCCCGTTGCAGTTGCACCACTTCGGCCGGTGTTCTTTCTTCTTCGGGCAGTCCCGCGACTGGTGCACCTCGGCGCACTTGCAGAAGCGCTCAGGCATCCTGCAATATATGCGCTGGAGGATGAAGCACTGGGCTCGCCTACCTTTCGCACGAGTGGTTCGACTTTTACGTCGAAGTCGGCAATTTTGTCAATCTATAAAATTTTCCGGTTATCAAGGTTGTCAATCAATACCACTAGGAACAAGGGCATGTCCCTGTGGATCCTCGGCGACCTCATCAGGCCGACGTGGCGGGTCTGGAAGCCCATTTCCTTCAGCTGCCGCTGTAAGAATTCCGGTTACACATTCAGCGGCTGGTGGCGAAAGAGGATTTTCAGCTGCTTCAGCTGTTCCGTGCTCTGTGTAAGGCAGTTCCACTTCTCGGTTTCGTAGAGGCACATGAGTTTTGCGTGGTTCTGTATGCATTCTGCTCTAACGTTGTACGTGTCGGTCCAAGCGATGATCTTTCGCGGTTTTACTACTGAGTAGAGCTTCTCTCTCAACTCACCCTTGTCCTCGCGCCATTGGATTGTGATCAGGGGCGGGCGAAACGATATGATCGCTCCGGCGAGACGCAGGGTGTGGCAGATGACGGTCCAAGGGAGGTTTCCCGGACGACGGCAGAGTCTGACTCTCTCCACCACCGTAGTTGGTGTGGTCCCATCCCCGTCGGTCTCGGCTATTTCCCGCATATCTGCATACTGGTTTTCAGCCTGGACCTGTTCCGGCGTCACCAGTTCGAACGCCCTGGCTCTCGCTGTGTGGCGCCGGGAGGGTGCGGTGAAGCCTTCTTCAGTGGGTTCCCTTGGCGATCCACTCGTCCTGCGACGCACCCTCCTCTTCTTCTGCCTGGCGTGACCAGAACTTGCCTGGGGGGACTGACTGTCCTCTACGGTCGCGGCTGCTTGATTCCGCGAGGTTTACTTGACCTCTGCAGGCTTGTCCGGTGTTGCCAGATTGGGCGTTGGCGACGGCGTGGCGGCTTCTGGAGCCGATGCGGCTGGTGCGACTGCTAGCGCGGCAGCGGTCGTGGCGGCTGCAACGTGCGCTTTGATGTCGCGACCCACGGGTACAAAGGACCAGAGTCTCGAGAGTACCTCCTCCTTGTCCTCTTCTGTGCCCATGCCCAAACGTTGCATGTAGCTGCAACTCTCCTCGGGGGTCAGCCTGGCGATGGCGGTGGCAATTTCCTCCTTTGTCAGGGATATCGGCGGCGCGATGCGTCGTCTCCGTCCTGAGAGTGTGCGGGCGCGGCGCCGAACGTTTGCGGAAATTTCCACGTTCATCCGGCGGCCGCGCGCATCACCCTTGCTCGTCGTTTTCGTCGGTAGTGGAGAGTCAGACTCTGCCGTCGTCCAGGAAACCTCCCTTGGACCGTCATCTGCCACACCCTCCGTCTCGCCGGAGCGATCATATCGTTTCGGCTTCTCCTCCATGTCGTGGTCCCCAAAACGACAACTTTGCTTTGATACGGGGTCACGCCAGGTGGATTTTGCCACCCGAGTCCCTAAAGGCCCTTGCAAACTGATGTCTATTCTGGAAGAACACTGGTGACCGAGAACACGCAAGGCGAGTAGCCAACTAAGCACAGAGGGTCAGCGTGCTTCGGCAGCTACAACGCAAGTGTGCGTAACGTCGGGACATGAAGCTCGCGCTGAATAGACGAGCCTATCCTTGGCTCGAGATGGTGTAGTTTGGACAAAAATTTGTCATTCCTGCGGTTCCTAGGGGGAGAGAAGAGGTCATACCATTCTTGTTGATTTGTCCTTGCTTGTGGAGCCTGAAAAAGAGTAAGTCACACTCTGGTGGGGGATTAGTAAAACTTAATCCCTCAGCAGGTCAGGCCAACGCGCGGTTGGCCTGTGATGAGATTGTTGGCCCAGTCTTCGGATGAGCCGGTTGCGTGAGTGTCCCGCTTTCTCGTAGAACTTCTTAGCGATTGCGCGAAACCTGTCTTGGAGAGGCAGGATCCCGGTGTCCTCGTGGAGTTGGCGCGTCGAGAAGCGCCTCGGAAGATGCATGGCAGTCTTCAGGGCGCTGTTCTGTATCCGCTGCAGAGTCGCAATGTAAGCAACTGCGGCTTTCCCCCAGATCGCGGCCGCATACTCTTAACAGTGGGCGGACCAATGTTAGGTACAGCGCGATGCCGTGTTGCGGTAGCAATGACGACTGCGGGTTTAGCAGCGGATGCAGGATGCGAAGGCGTCCTATTACTCTTCCTTTCACATCACGAATATGATGCTTCCAGGTGAACCTGCGGTCTAGGGTGACCCCTAGGTATTTCGCCGTCCCACTCCATGGGATAGGTTCTCCCAGGATTTCGACTGGCGTAAGCCCTGGCGGCAGAAGTCTTCGGGGGAAGGCCACTCTCTGCTTTTCCTGATTACAGGCTCCCAGGCTGTGCTGAGATGGTAGAGACTGTCGCGGTTGATTGGGTTGTCGTGTAACCGTATTTCTATGGACACTTTGATTACTGAGTCCCAAAATCCATATTTTCTTTGTATCCTCGAAGAAGGGAAACTATGTGAAAAACTCAGCTGAGTTTGTGAAGGTACTGCAGGGCATGCGGCTGGAAAATGAAGACCTACTAGTCAGCATCGATGTGACATCCTTATTCATACGAGTACCAATGGAAGACTCCCTGGGTTTACTCGAAGAACACTTTGAGGAGGATATCATCACGCTCTTTCGCCATGTGCTAACCACCACCTATTTCAAATGTGGTGGGAAGTTCTACGAACAGATAGATGGTATAGCTATGGGCTCTCCCCTAACAACAGGCATAGCCAACCTGTACGTGGAGCACTTCGAAAAGCTAGCACTAGACACTGATAAACATAAGCCAAAAGCCTTCTACAGGTACTCTGATGATAGTCTTGTAGTTTGGCCACATGGCAGGGACAAACTGCTAGAGTTCCATCAACATCTCAATTGTATACATGGAAATATCAAATTTACCATGGAGATAGAAGAGAATAGAAGCTTTCCTTTTCTGGATATCCTAATCACAAGAAACAAGGACGTCACGCTGGGACACGCAGTGTACAGAGAGAAAACACGCACAGACCTCTGTCTTAATGCCAACAGTTGCCACCACTCTGCGCAGTGCAATTCTGTACTCAACACCTTAGTGCACAGGACCAGGTCCATCTGCAATAAGGCAAGATTGCCAGGAGAATTGCAACACCTAAGGACACCTTCCAGAAAAATAGATACAGTGAGACACAAATGAGGAGAGCTCTGAAGACCGACAACAAGAAGACAGAAGAGAGACCGGATGAAGACGAAGCAATGAGCTGTGCGTTCTTGCATTATGCGGGTCCTCCAGCGGCCAAGATAGCGAGAATTCTTAAGAAACTTAAAGTGAAGACCGTTTTCAGCGCAGCGGGCAAGTCAAAGACCTTCTCGGTTCAACCAAGGATCCACTAGGTCTGACGACACCTGGTGTGTACAAGATAGGATGCGAATGTGGGATGCAATATATAGGACAGACTCAGCGTTGCATCTCACAGCGCCGCAATGAACACATCAGGCATGTATGCTTGGGTCAGACCAACAAATCTACTGTGGCCGAACATAGTATTGACGATTTGGAGAACACAACAAAGCGAAACACACAACAACAACGACCAGGTCCACCAGGACAGAGGAAGCCCTAGAGAGCCCGACACACATTCCACCCCGTCGGATCAGGTGCTAGGCATTATGGTCCACACCATGAACCTCGTCATGAAAATGATGAAGGAATTCAGGGAGGCCCAGAAGCATGACATCCAGATCCTCGTTGCCCTTAAGGCAGCAGTCCAGCAGTCGCTTCCCTCTGCGACTTCTTCAGTAGCTTCAAAACCTCACCATGGATAGAAGACCAAATATCCAAGGCCTGGCAGCGTGCGTCTTTAATGTAGACGACATTGTTAATCAAGAGGTCTAGTTCAGAGAACTCATGAAGGGGCTCTCTATCGACATATGTATGATGGGGGAAACTCACCTAAAAACTGGGAATAAAAGCGACAGTCCCCAATTACGTTAGCTACCGTAAGGACAGGCCAACCCAAGTAGGAGGAGTGGCCATTTACATAAAAAGAGGGTTCCCCCACCACCAGGTATTCTTACCAGCTACCAATAATATCGAAGCTGTGTCGGTGGAAGAAACCACTACCTCTGGACCCCTAACAATCGTTGCAATCTACAGACCCCCACAGGACCAGATAGACGAGTCAGACACAGCTGTTCTTGGGAAAACTGAAGGCAAACTCATAATAGGAGGTGACTTCGATACCAAACACCCAGACTGGAACTCTAGAGTAACTTCCAGAACAGGCACCAAACTGAAACGACTAGCTTACAACCACCACTTCGAAACATGGGGTCTAGTCGAGCTAACACACTTTCCAAAAAAAAAAATAAGGTAGGCCCAACGTGTTAGACATAGCCCTCACTTGGACGATCGGGGGAGAGGGGGGGGGGGGGTGTTGTGGGCGCAAGGACAGTCAACAGAATGTTCTCCGACCACAACCCATTGATTCTAGAGGTCGATGTGGGAGAATCGGTGGCACTCCCACGGTACCAGATGTCTTACAAACGTACAGAATGGGAGCGATATCAAAAACCTTCGCCTCTGATATCGCTCGCGCTCCACCACCTACTGCAGAAATAGTAGAACTAGCGCTTCAAGATCTAACAGGTTCCATCTTGCAAGAAGCGGAGGAGGCCACGCCCCCGAAAAGAGACAGGCCGCCTCTGCAAATACAGCTTCCAAAAAATTTGCTAGCTCAAATTCGACATAACAACAGAGTGCCAAAAGAATGGAAGATCACCAGAGATCAGGCCACCAGGAGGCTGCTCAATCGTCTTAAGAGAGAGCTGAACGTCGCGCTCAATCAGCACAGAAACCAGCAATGGTAAAACCGCCTCACAGCTATCAAAGTAGACGATCACACAATATGGAAAGCAACCAAGCAATTCACAAAAAGACCCGCTAGGATGCCGCCACTATCACGCTGAAAAGGCCAAAACAAACACCGACTCCTTCGAGAAAGTTTCAAGCGGCAGAACCCCAGGACGAAGAGCATGAAGAGGTAGTCCGTCTTCAACTAGCCGTCTTCGTCAATGTTGAGGAGGGCCCAGAGGACGAACCAACACTTTTCGTTCCTGACGACGTGGCAAAAATATAGGTCTCTCCCCACAGAAAAGGCGCCAGGAGACGACAGTTAGTTAAAAATTTCCTACCCTCGGCGATCAGACATCTCGCGAACGTCTTCAACGACATTACTCGCTCCTGGGAGTTCCCAGCTTGCTGTAAACACACACAAGTGGTCGCGATACACAAACCATGGAAAGACACTCTATTCCTGCAACACTACAGGCCGATTAGCCTGTTGCCAACTCTAAGCAAGATCTATGAGCGCCTCCTGCTAATACATCTACATCTACATCTACATCCATACTCCGCAAGCCACCTGACGGTGTGTGGCGGAGGGTACCCTGAGTACCTCTATCGGTTCTCCCTTCTATTCCAGTCTCGTATTGTACGTGGAAAGAAGGATTGTCGGTATGCTTCTGTGTGGGCTCTAATCTCTCTGATTTTATCCTCATGGTCTCTTCGCGAGATATACGTAGGAGGGAGCAATATACTGCTTGACTCTTCGGTGAAGGTATGTTCTCGAAACTTTAACAAAAGCCCGTACCGAGCTACTGAGCGTCTCTCCTGCAGAGTCTTCCACTGGAGTTGATCTATCATCTCCGTAACGCTTTCGCGATTACTAAATGATCCTGTAACGAAGCGCGCTGCTCTCCGTTGGATCTTCTCTATCTCTTCTATCAACCCTACCTGATGCGGATCCCACACTGCTGAGCAGTATTCAAGCAGTAGGCGAACAAGCGTACTGTAACCTACTTCCTTTGTTGTCGGATTGCATTTCCTTAGGATTCTTCCAATGAATCTCAGTCTGGCATCTGCTTTACCGACGATCAACTTTATATGATCATTCCATTTTAAATCACTCCTAATGCGTACTCCCAAATAATATATGGAATTAACTGCTTCCAGTTGCTGACTTCCTATTTTGTAGCTAAATGGTAAGGGACCTATCTTTCTATGTATTCGCATCACATTACACTTGTCTACATTGAGATTCAATTGCTATTCCGTGCACCATGCGTCAATTCGCTGCAGATCCTCCTGCATTTCAGTACAATTTTCCATTGTTGCAACCTCTCGATACACCACAGCATCATCTGCAAAAAGCCTCAGTGAACTTCCGATGTCATCCACCAGGTCATTTATGTATATTGTGAATAGCAACGGTCCTATGACACTCCCCTGCGGCACACCTGAAATCACTCTTACTTCGGAAGACTTCTCTCCATTGAGAATGACCTGCTGCGTTCTGTTATCTAGGAACTCCTCAATCCAATCACACAATTGATCTGATAGTCCGTATGCTCTTACTTTGTTCATTAAACGACTGTGGGGAACTGTGTCAAACGCCTTGCGGAAGTCAAGAAACACGGCATCTACCTGTGAACCCGTGTCTAAGGCCCTCTGAGTCTCGTGGACGAATAGCGCGAGCTGGGTTTCAAACGACCGTCTTTTTCGAAACCCATGCTGATTCCTACAGAGTAGATTTCTAGTCTCCAGGAAAGACATTATACTCAAACATAATACGTGTTCCAAAATTCTACAACTGATCGACGTTAGAGATATAGGTCTATAGTTCTGCACATCTGTTCGACGTCCCTTCTTGAAAACGGGGATGACCTTTGCCCTTTTCCAATCCTTTGGAAAGCTTCGCTCTTCTAGAGACCTACGGTACACCGCTGCAAGAAGGGGGGCAAGTTCTTTCGCGTACTCTGTGTAAAATCGAACTGGTATCCCATCAGGACCAGCGGCCTTTCCTCTTTTGAGCGACTTTAATTGTTTCTCTATCCCTCTGTCGTCTATTTCGATATCTACCATTTTGTCAACTGTGCGACAATCTAGAGAAGGAAGCACAGTGCAGTCTTCCTCTGTGAAACAGCTTTGGAAGAAGACATTTAGTATTTCGGCCTTTAGTCTGTCATCCTCTGTTTCAGTACCATTTTGGTCACAGAGTGTCTGGACATTTTGTTTTGATCCACCTACCGCTTTGACATAGGACCAAAATTTTTTAGGATTTTCTGCCAAGTTAGTACATAGCACTTTACTTTCGAATTCACTGAACGCCTCTCGCATAGCCCTCCTCACACTACATTTCGCTTCGCGTAATTTTTGTTTGTCTGCAAGGCTTTGGCTATGTTTATGTTTGCTGTGAAGTTCCCTTTGCTTCCGCAGCAGTTTTCTAACTCGGTTGTTGTACCACGGTGGCTCTTTTCCATCTCTTACGATCTTGCTTGGCACATACTCATCTAACGCATATTGTACGATGGTTTTGAACTTTGTCCACTGATCCTCAACACTATCTGTACTTGAGACAAAACTTTTGTGTTGAGCCGTCAGGTACTCTGTAATCTGCTTTTTATCACTTTTGCTAAACAGAAAAATCTTCCTACCTTTTTTAATATTTCTATTTACGGCTGAAATCATCGATGCAGTAACCGCTTTATGATCGCTGATTCCCTGTTCTGCATTAACTGATTCAAATAGTTCGGGTCTGTTTGTCACCAGAAGGTCTAATATGTTATCGCCACGAGTCGGTTCTCTGTTTAACTGCTCAAGGTAGTTTTCAGATAAAGCACTTAAAAATATTTCACTGGATTCTTTGTCCCTGCCACCCGTTATGAAAGTTTGAGTCTCCCAGTCTATATCCGGCAAATTAAAATCTCCACCCAGAAGTATAACATGGTGGGGAAATCTACTCGAAATATTTTCCAAATTATTCTTCAGGTGCTGAGCCACAACAGCTGCTGAGCCCGGGGGCCTATAGAGACATCCAATTACCATGTCTGAGCCTGCTTTAACCGTGACCTTCACCCAAATCATTTCACAATTCGAGTCTCCGTGAATTTCCTTCGATACTATTGCACTTCTTATCGCTATAAACACGCCTCCCCATTCACTTTCCAGCCTGTCTCTGTGGTATACATTCCAATCTGAGTTTAGGATTTCATTACTGTTTACATGTGGTTTCAGCCAACTTTCTGTCCCTAGTACTATATGGGCGTTGTGACCGTTTATTAATGAGAGCAGTTCTGGGACCTTTCTATAGACGCTCCTGCAGTTTACTATTAGCACATTAATATTGTTATTGCCTGTTGCATTTTGCCTACTCCTGCATTTCTGCGTCTCAGGAGGCGTCTTGTCGGGCCTAGGGAGGGAATTCTCTAACCTAAAAATACCCCATGTGCACTCCACACGTACTCCGCTACCCTCGTAGCCGCTTCCGGCGTTTAGTGCACGCCTGACCTATCCAGGGGGACCCTACATTTCTCCACCCGATAGCGGAGGTCGAGAAATTTGCACCCCAGCTCTCTGCAGAATCGTCCGAGCTTCTGGTTTAAGCCTTCCACTCGGCTCCAAACCAGAGGACCGCGATCGGTTCTGGGAACGATACTACAAATAGTTAGCTCTGATTCCACCCCGCGAGCGAGGCTTTCCGCCTTCACCAACTCCGTCAACCGCCTGTACGAACAGAGGATGACCTCTGAACCCAGACGGCAGGAGTCATTGGTGCCGACATGAGCAACAATTTGCAGTCGGGTGCACCCCGTGCTCTCTATCGCCGCCGGTAGGGCCTCCTCCACATCTCGGATGAGACCCTCCGGCAAAGAGAGTGAACATTGGCCTTATTCCGCGACCTTTCCGCTATTTCCCTAAGGGGCTCCATCACCCGCCTAACGTTGGAGCTCCCAATAACTAATAAACCCCTCCCCCCGTGTGCCTGCTCGGACCTTGCTGAAGGAGCAGCCACATGTCCACTCACAGGCAGAGCGGGCGATGCCACACGGCCAGCCTCCACATTGACCCTCCAGCTCGTGCGCCGCGAACGCCGCTGAACCCGCCACTCCCCTTTTGGAAAGGGTGGTCCAACCGCGCCCGGTACCCGCGAAGATGTCTCGACAGCATGGACAGTGGGTGAAGCATGTAACACCTGGGGTGTACCTTGCGACGCACCAGACTCCCCACTGCCGCTACACTACGAGGCAGCAGCCTGAAGACGGCTGACCGCGGCCATCAACACACACATTACCAGAGAGCAAATTCTGCATGACTTTCAATTCGGACTGCGCCCGAGCCACTCTGCCCCACAACAGATAATGAGAGTGGTTGAAGCAGACACATAGGGCTTCACCCACAGAGGCTACTCACCCTCCACTCCCTGGAAGATTAAAAGGCGGTAAAGCAAGTCCTAAGCGACAAGAAAATACCGCACTACACATTCCCAACTGAAAGGATCAGGAATTGGAACATAATTATCCGCGATCTACCGCGCAAACTATCACCCTTTGCTATCAAGCCGGCCATTGTGGCCGAGCGGTTCTAGGCGCTTCAGTTTGGAACCGCGCGACCGCTAAAGTCGCAGGCTCGAATCCTGCCTTGGGTATGGATGTGTGTGATGTCCTTAGGTTAGTTAGGTTTAAGTAGTTCTAAGTTCTAGGGGACTGATGACCTCAGATGTTAAGCCCCATAGTGCTCAGAGCCATTTGAACCATTTTTTGCGATCAAACAGGGCCTGATTCGTTAAAACTTCTACGCCAAGACAGTCACTCGAATGAAGCCACCTGTTTCTGACAACAAGTTGCCTGTATACTTTGCTATCATGTCAGACACACCGCAAAACAGAAAGCCCATGAGTGTCCTACAAATACCAGTCACCACCGAGCTATTAAAAAAGAAGAATCGGTCACAACACTGTTTTAGGTGTTAGAGTCTGGGACATGTAGCCTCCCACTGCGACTTGCCTGTACGGTGCAAGAAGTGGTTGGAGGGACATGGCTCCAGCACTTGTCCAATGAAAATATATGACCCCAGAATAAAATGTGCACTAAGCGGCGAAGGGCACACCGCCAGCTACTTGGGCTGTAGGGTCCATAAGAACTACGAACAACGCTACAGAGGCACAAATGCACCCCCAAACAAATTCCAGGCAAAGCCCCCCAGCCGACGTGAAATCCCAGCAAGACGAGACAGGCCGGCCTAAAGAGGCAAATTCCGGGAGGTGACGGCTGTCGCCATGTTCGCGAACATCGCGGCCGACAGTGAGGAACGCACTAGCGCCCCTCTGACGGATGGGGCGGAAGCGGAACCGAGCGGCCGACACCCCCCGGAAACATTACAGGACACTCCTCCCCCTGACCAGATCCCTAACAACGGAGAATGCTCTAGGGAAGTCTTAACCCCTGTCCCAAAGACCAGTCTGCGGAGGGCACAAGGCGCAGACTGACAGACCGATAACAGTCACCCTGTCACTGTTGCCAGTAGTTGAAAATCAAAACTATCATTAACATTGAAAGTGAACACACACATTACTGTGAGTACAGTGTTTCTAATTCCTCAAACAAACACAATGTAGGCACTTTGGAGAATGTATTTCCACCTACGATGAGCAGGTTTGGACAGAAAATAATGATGATGAAATCTGAAACATCGCTACAGTGACAACTAGGTCAAGTGCAAACCAGCAGGTGTAAACCCTCAAATATGCACAAATACTGACTGGCAAAGTATTAGCAACAAGCAGGAAACAGATGATATTTAACTGCAGAAAAACAGAACGTTTTCAAAAAAACTAAACAAAAGTCATACAAGACTACGTCACAGAATGAAAAAGCTCATGAAAGGCATCCACAGAAGTCTACTATGCACACATTCAGAACAGCACAGGAAAATAATGAACACTGGTGATGAAAACGGAATGCTATATCGTGAGGAAAGAGCCTGGGCCCATCTTAGTAAACTAAAAGGTAAAAAAAGATGAAAAGCTAGCTGATATTTTACAAATGAATTTTTCATAGCACAACTTAACAGTTGAAGAGCTGGAAGGAAAGAGCTTGGGTAACAGCTTCAAAATGGTGTTGCTGTTTTGTAAAAGATGAAATAATGGTCAGCAATTTATGACATTAAAAAGTTGTTGCACAAAGTTTTCTGTTCAGGAGAATTGCCCAGTACTTCACTGTGATGAGCATTCCTATAGAAAGTGGGAATCAATAACATTCTTACAGAAAATGAGCTGACACTATAGCAAAAAATGCAGCCATAGTTATAAGTTTTGTAAATAACTTATGTCACAATGTTTAACTACATGTAAGAACAAACTGTATAAATATATGAATGTACGTAACTGAGGCTGCCCCCTCGCCTTCCACAAATGATCCTGTGATGGGACTCATGTTTGAAACTTCTCGCGTAGATGATGCGGGAAATTCAGCAGCAAAATGCACAGATCCTCGCCGCCCTACAAGCAGCAGTCAAGCAGTCGCAACCCTCAGCCACTTCCCAAGCAACAACAACAGCCAAACATTGATAGACGCCCCCACATTCAAGGTCTGAAAATGTACGTCTTTAACGCAGACGACATATTCAACCAAGTCATGGAGCTCCGGGAGCTCATGAAGGAGCTTAATGTCGACGTTTGCAAGATGTCCGAAAGACACCTAAAACCGGGAGTAAAAGCGGCAGTCCCCTATTACCACAGCTACAGACGCGACAGGCCAACCGCAGGAGGCGGGGTGGCCGTATATGTAAAGACCACCACATATACCCCCTAGCTACCTGTTCGTTCGAAACGGTGGCTGTTGAAATAGCCACAGCTACAGGCCCCCTCACAGTCGTTGCAGCTTACCGCCAACCGACCCCAACTTCAGATGAGGACGATATTCCCGCGCTGGCACAAATCAGAGGCAAGCTCCTAACAGGAGGAGACTTCAATGCTAAAAACGCAGACTGGCACACCAGAATCATGACCATAGCCGGTCGTCAACTGCAACGACTCGCGATAGTCCACCAGTTCGACGTTTGGGGCCCAGAAGAGCCGACCCACTTTCCTAAAAACGGAGGGCGACCTGACGTCCTTGATATAGCTCTCACAAGGAGAATAAAAGGTTTCGTGACCGCGAGAACAATAAACAGGATGTTCTCCGATCACAATCCAGTTATATTCGATGTCTACGTGGGCGAAAGGGTAGCTCTCCTACAACACCAAGTGTCGTATAAGCACACGAACAGGGAGAACTTTCAGGAAAACGTCGCTTCTGCAACTGCTCGCGCCCCGCCTCCAAGTGCAGATACAGCAGAGCAGGAGCTCAAAGATCTCACAAACACGATCCTGCAGGCTGCTGACGAGGCCACACCCTGACAGCGGGAAGGCCCGCTTCCTCCAATACAACTCCCGGAGCTCCTGCTTGCGGAAATTAGCACAAAAACAGGGTCGCAAAAGAATGGAAAATAACAAGAAACACGGCAACTAGGAGGCTGCTCAACCGTCTACAAAGAGAGTTGAAAATAGCACTCAATGGGCACCGCAACCAGTAATGGTCTGCCCTCCTATCAGCCCTCAAAGTAGACGACAACAACTTTCGGCAAGCTACAAAACAGTGTACACGATCACGCGCACGTATGCCGCCTCTGCACGGCGTGTGGGGAAGCCTTGGCTTCAGCTCTGTCGACAAGGCCAATGCGCTCACCGACGCGTTCGAACAACAATTCCAACCAGTAGAGGCGTAGGACGAGGACCACGAAAACACACTCCGTCAACAGCTCGCAGTAGTCCTTGCAGATGCGGATGACGAGAACGTACACACACCACTTTTCGCACCAGAAGACGTGGCAAGAGTCATTAGGTCGCTGCCCAACAAAAAGTCCCCACGTCACGACCAGATCACAAACCAGTTAGTTAAGCACCTCCCGCCAATGGCAATCACAAACATCGCGAACGTCTAAAACGAGATTACTCGATCCTGCGAGTTTCCAGCTTGATGTAGCCAAAGCCGCCGATTCCCTATGGCGCAATGGGTTATTGTACAAATTATACACACAAGGCTTCCCCGGGACGATAGCGAAGCTATTAAAAAGCTATCTGTCGAATAGGACATTGTCCGTCAGGATCGACAATTCCTTGTCGACAAAAGGTCGCATATGTGCTGGGGTGCCCCAGTGGTCGGTGCTAGGGCATGTCCTGTACAGTCTGTACACGGCCGACACACCCACCACACCGTTGGTGCGCACTGCACAATATACAGATGACACTCCGTTTTTTACTCGGAACCTAAATAGGAATCTGGTCACCAGACGACTCCAGAGAGTCCTCAACGCTACAGAGGAATGGTAAAAAAAGTGGCGCATCACGATTAACAGCGGCAAAACGTAGGCAATGATGATCACTCGCCGACTAGGACCGCAAGGGTCTCGCAGGCGACCACCCTTACACCTAAGACTTACCTGGCGTAACACCGTCAAATATCTAGGGTTGACCCTAGACAAGAGGCTGACATGGCGGTCATATATAGGCGACCTGCGCGGCCGAACCAGCGCTCGTATGAGCGTACTGTATCCAGTCCTGCACACAGGAAGCGCCTTAACAGCAGACGTAGGAATATGAGTCTACTGCTCCCTCATACGCCCCATAATGGAATACGCATGCCCAGTATGGGGTTATGCAGCCAAGACTCACATTCTGAAACTACAAAAGTTACAAAATATGGCCGTCAAACGTGACTTACACCTCCCACCCCGATTCCTCACAGACGACCTGCACGCAGCTGCGGACGTACTTCCCCCACAAGAGCTCTTCGCTGACGTAGCTAAAGCGTTCTTTGAAACAACTAACAGGTCAACAAACCCCCTCATCAATTCACTGGGTCAATACGACTCTACCCACAACCGCCACAAAAGATCTAGGTCAATATTCTTTGACTAAACACACAAAATCGCCCGCCCTCATATCACTCTCTCTCACCCCCATCAAATCACCAACATTATCATCTACACATAAATCAGGCAGCACAAGCAAAAAACATCAAATACGCCCACAAACGTACAAGACAAACCAAGCAGTAAAGACACAAAAAACACTCACCCAATAGCTATTGAAGTAAGTGTCTGAGAACAAAAACTTGACCATTCAGTCACCCTCAAGGACATGGTACAAAGGTGCAAGCGACGATATACCCACACTTCGCCTGAAGATGATGGAGACGCATTCCATCGATACGTTGATACGAGACGACGACGCTACTCGGCTGACAAACCGTGAAGACTTCATATATAAAACATAGATGATAAATATAATGCTTTCCTTAATACATTTCTCATGCTGTTTGAGAGTTTCTTCCAACTTGAACCTTCTAAACGGGGTACTGTCAATAATAGACAGCCTGGGTGGCTGTCTAGTGGGATAAGGATATCATGTAGAAAGATGGAATTATATCAAAATGTTAGAAGCCGTCACAATCAAGCTATAATAGTCCATTACAAACATGTTAAAACGTTATTAGGAAGGCAAAGAGTATATGTTATGCAAATAGAACAGCTAGTTCACTGGATAAAATCAAAACCATATTGCAAGTTGTGAAGGAAGTGTCTGGTCAGAAGCATAAGGTCTACAATATGATATCAGTTTCTAGTACAAAGATTTCTGTTACTGATAAATCAGATACATGTACAGTATTTAACAATCATTTTCTGAGCAATGTTGGTGAATTAAATAAAAATTTAGTTTCTATTAGGAATCATATAACTTTCTTGGCAAATGCCTTTCCGAGATTGATGTCTGAAATTTTCCTCTGTGACACAGACATGGGGGAGACTGAGTCCATAATTAAATCAGTGAAGACTACGGATATAATGGAGTGCCTAGCAGAATATTAAAGCACTGTGTTGCACATGTTAGCCCTGTATTTAGCCATATTTGTAATTTTTCCTTTAGGAATGGTCAGTTTCTAGATCTATTACAGTACACAGTAGTAAAGCCGCTTTATAAAAAGGGAGAAAGAGATAATGTAGATAGTTGTAGACCTATTTCTATGCCAACAGTGTTTTATTAAGTTATTGTAAAGGCTGAGTATGTAAGGATAATTCTTCATTTTATATCGCATGATTTGCTATCAAATATACAGTTCGGCTTTAGAAGTCGTATAACAGCTAAAAATGCTGCGTTTTCTTTTCTCTGTGAGGTACTGGATGGGTTAAACGAAAGGTTTCGAATGCAAGGCATATTTTTTGATTTAACTAAGGCGTTTGATTGTGTTGATTGACAAAATATTCCGCCAGAAGTGGGCCATTACAGAGTACGGGGAGTAGCTCACACTTGGTTCACCTCTTACTTTAGCAACAGACAGCAAAAGGTAATTACTCACAATGTTGAGAATGGTTGTGAAGTGGGGTCTGAGAGGGGTACAGTGAAGTGGATGGTGCCCCAGGGATCAGTGTTGGGCCACTCCTGTTCCATATTTATATAAATGATATGCCCTCTAGTATTACAGGTAACTAAAATATTTCTGTTTGTTGATGACACTAGCATGGTAGTAATGGATGTTGTGTGAAACATTCGCTCTGTTTCCAATAGTGCAGTTCACGATATAATTACTCATCTTGTAGACAATAAACTAACGCTAAATCACAGTAACACACAGTTTTTACAGTTTCTAACATACAATTCAACAAAACGTGACGTTTCAATTTCACAGAATGGGTATATGATTAGTCAAACTAAACAGTTCAGATTTCTAGGAGTTCAGATAGCCGTGGGAAGCCCACATTCAGCATCTTGCTCAAGGACTTAATGCTGTCTTTTTTACTATTCGAAAGGTATCTGAAGTGAGTGATCGTCAGACACTAAAATTAGTCTACTTCGTTCATTTTCATTCTATTATGTATGTTCATTCGATTGTGTATGTTATTATATTTTGGGGTTACTCCTCTCGTTCTAAAAGGATATTTTTGGCTCAGAAACAGGAAGTTCGGGCAATAAGTGGTGTAAATTCACGAACCACTTGTGGAGCCCTGTTCACGCGTAGACAATGGCCTCTCATTATATATCCCTTACTGTCATCTCTTGTTAACAATATTAGCCTATTCCCGAGAATAAGCAGCTTTCACTCAGTTAATGCTCGACGGAAATCAAACCTGCATTTGGATCGAACTTCCTTCTTGTGCAGAATAGTGTGCAGGATAGTGGTGCACCCATTTTCAATAAGCTACTACTCGAATTCAAAAAATCTTAGCAGTAATCCACTCGCTTTCAAATCGAAACTGATGAGTTTCCTCATGGGTCACTCCTTTTATTCTTTCGAGGAGTTCCTTCACAAATTAAGCTGATTCTTGTTGTATTGCTGATTGCGTTTACTTAAACTTATGGATTGACTCTTTTCGGGTTCATAAACATTTTATATTTATCTGTTATTATTTTTATCTTGTAAGATCATGCACTGACACGTTCCATGACCTTGGAGATTTTCTCCTCAATTTGGGCCCACAGAACGTGACATGTAAATGAAACAAATAAAATATAGAATGGCGAAATATAGCTTTTTCCACGTGACGCAGACATTACCAGCAATGTATGACATAATTTAGACTGAAAAATAAACCAGTTACATTAAAAAGACCTTGGATGGAGTCGTTCAGTGATTTAAACCTAAATAAAATGCGTGGTTTATTTCGATGACATAGGCTAGTTGCATTTACAAAGGAAATCAAAGAACGCGTGAAATGATTAGAAGTTTTTAAATGACTATAGGCATCACACTTAACGCCTAGTATTGGTAAGTGCCACGTCACTTAAACAGAAGTAAACTACCTGGAGCCAGAAATTAGCCCGGAAGGAGTAAAAACTGGTCTACTGCCGGCATCAGCAGCTACTGATTTTGTATTGCCACAGATTACAAAGAAGTTACAGTCGTTTTTAGATCTCTGTAATTATTATGGGGAATTTTTGAGAGATTCTGCACAAGTTGCCAAGCTGTTGGATTATCTGTTACGAAAAGAAGAGAAATTTGAGCAATCAGCGAAGCTTAAATCCATTTTGGAGACATTAAGACATGTTTTCGTATCGATTCATCCTCTTTCATAATAATAACAATAGGACAGGTGGTTGTGTTTTGAGGCTCATGGATAATACAGTACACACAATGTCTTGTGCATATGGACAATTGAACAAGACAAAAAGCAACTAAACAACAATAGAAAAGCCGCTGGTTGGTGCACAGGCAAAGTGACGACTCCAGAGAGCGACCAAATGGTGTAAATTGCCCTGAAGATGAGCCCATCGCGGGTTGAAACCGGTTGTCGGCAAAATATAAATAATGAGATTGTGACTGTCATTTTGAATAACACAGTTAAGGAATTGCAAAATGAAGTGGAGACAGAATGAATCTTGATGGAAGCCAGGAAGAGTATCACAGACTGCTACTGTGTTATAGAAAAAGAGGGAGCATTAGAAAAATGTCAAACGCCTGGCGCCGAGAACACAGTTCGGGTAAACGCAGGCAGAAAACTGTTGAAGACAGTGTTCGAGAGAGCTGATGACGAAGATATTTATAATTTAAACAGCACGCTGGGCGAGGTACAAGCAGTAGTGGATGCTACTGTTGTAACATACTTTTGATTACAATCACAGAAGGAGTTTGCACTCGTCACCACCCTCAACTATTAATAGTGCACTGAGGGAAACACTTTGAGAGGAGAATGAGGAGAACACTGATAATGATTAGTGACAAGAACACACACATTTATTGATGAATACTCAAATTTATACAAATCGGCTTAGGTAGCAGGTCCGGAAATTAAACCACTATTCCAGAACCCAAGGCTGGATAGTAAAGAGTTGTTGTCCCACTAGAATTTAAGGCGGGCTGGTGACGATTCACTAAAAGCAGACGATGAAGCACTAAGTACACAAGTAGAAGGTGGTCTTCCCTGTAGTGCAGCTGACCTGGGTCTGTCCGTTCTGTTGTGGCGCTGGCGCAAGTCACTTCTCTAGCAGCGCCACCTTTGTGACTTATTGGAGCGGTAATCACTGGGCTGTACCCCGTCTCCAGTTTGGGTTGTCGACCTATCGACACCTGTGATGCTGCCTGATGGTGATGCTCTGACTGTAACACCACACTCCTGTCCCCTCAAATATTCTGGTCGTGGTCGCTTATTGTTGTGGTGCGAACCGGCGGCGACGGAGAGGTCTGCGTGCAGGCGAAACAGATGGGACGCGAACCGGAACTGAAGCTGGCGACAGGTTCTCATTTGCGCCCTGGCATGCACACTGACCTTCCACAGGAATGCTTGGAAACTGCAGGGATGGAGCACGCCTACATGCAAGTCTCGAGTGTAGAATGATGGAGGATCCCCCTCAGAGAAGAAGGCGGCACACCACTGAGGCCTCGCCCATGGCGACAGGCATTTCGGGGATGAGGGCTCGTCCACCTCCTTGGGAAGCGCCTTAGGCTGAGGAGCCATCTGGTCTGCAGGATACGGCCGCAATTCTGGCCCCTGGCTGCATGCTGAATCAGTAAAACGAAAGGCAGTGGCAGGGTCAATGAGTCTCAGAGGGCGATGCTTGTTTTGATAAGCGACCCTACAATAAAAGAAACCAAGAACATGTTGTGTTCAGGGACATGCAAAACAATCCCCTGCTGTCATCGCTGTCCAGGCCAGAAGACCCTGAAGAGTATACTGCACCATGGAGCTGAAAATGAGAATTTTGTACTGAGTAGTACTCCTCATTGGTGGGTGCAGCAGATTAAGCAGGCTGTGATGATTGCGGCCAGGTAGGAGTTCGTCTGTGGAAGGTCCATCTCAAGTCATCGCACGGTAGGTGGACAGTAACAGTTTCAAGGCCTGCTCCCACGAGTCACTTTCACAGAATTTACCGATCTGCGGCTTGAATGTTCACACAAAACATGCCCCTTCAGCATTTGACTGCAGTAGGGACAGGACTGTGGTCACATGTTCAATACCATTGGCCATGCAAAACTATTTGAATTTCTGTGAGGTGGACTGTGGTCCATTATCAGAGCGTAACACTTCCAGTACGGCCTCGATGCAAAAAAATGACGTTAGTGCTTTGATAGCACTGTCCGACGACATAGAATCCATCGGAACCATAAAGGGAAAACGACTAAAGGCATCCACCGCAGTAAGCCATAATTTGTCCCGGAAAAGTCCATCAGCATCAGTGTGGAGCGCTGGGGCATAGTAGGTTAGAAAAGCGTTGAGATGGAGTTGACAGTTACTTCAGGCAAGTGGAGCAGCGTGATGTCATGTCTTCAGTCTGGGCGTCCATCACTGGCCAAGAGAATGGTGCCCAGCGAGCTGCTTTGTCCTCACAATACCCCAGTATCCCTGATACAACAACCGTAAAACATTTGAAATTATGACCCGAGCCTGGTAATTGTCAGTTTTTAGCAATCTGTACTGACAATGCTTGACAGTGAGCAAAGTATCGACGTACTTCCAGTCGAGCAACGTCTTTCACTTTCCTTGGCCACCCTGTGCACATGTAATTGAGCACAATGTTTAAATCTGCATTCACAGCTGTTTCCTGTACTGTTCGACGGAAGTCCACGGGAAAATTCTGAAGTGCAGTAGCATCCAGAGCACCTGTATGACAACACGATGTGGAACCTTGGGAAGACGATGGTGTTGTAATATTGAGCCGTAGGGTGGTACAAGATTTCATAGTTGTAGTTCGACAGCAATAAAGCCCATCGTTGCAATTTCTCGCCCATGTGAGGCGGAAAACGCTTTCTTGGGTGGAACGCTGAAGTGAGTGGATTAGGATCCGTGACCAAGTAGAACTCCCCTCCATAGAGGTAATGATGGAACTTGGTTATACAATAAACTGTTTCCAATGCTTCTTTTGTCGTCTGACTGTAATTTGCCTGAGTCTTAATCCGAAGTTTGGAAGCAAACGTTATTGGAATGTCTGTTCATCCGACGCGATGCGACAGGATGGAGCCTAGGCGAATAGAAGAATCAACAACCGCTAACAATACTGGTTTAGCAGCATCAAAATGCATGAAGCACGTCGTACTAAGTAGCGCCCGATTCAATTGATCAAAAGCCAACTAGCATTTCTTGTTCCATGCAAACGAAAAGTTTTTGTGCCCTGACTTGTGGAGCGGAGCTGCAATCTGAGAGGCGTGAGGAATGAATTTGAAGTAGTACTCGTAACTCAGTTTGCCTAAAACTGCTTGCAGTTCCCTTAAGTTTATTGGGACCGGCAAATCTTTGAGGGCTCCCAAATGAGTCTGGGTGGGATGCTGAGGCAGTACCGAAGGAAAGGCGTTGAAATTCAAATAACCCGAGATGAGTGTCAATAAACAAAGAGTCAAAAACGTCTTTGATTAGTCATACAAAGACAATTGAGTATCTCTGGGTGGGGCAAAGGGAAAGTGTCTATCAACGCCTGAGAGATCTTAGTTGATTTAAAATCAACACACAGTCGAAGCCGTCCTGAAGGATTGCTAAGGTTGAGTAATGAGGAAGGCCACTGAATTGTACATACAACACCAACCTGCAGTGATACAAGTTAATGTTACCCTCTGAGAGGATTTGTGAAATTTTGAGTTTTGACAATTCGTGTGTTAATTGATGAAGGCATCGGATTTTGAATATGGGCCAGTTAACAGAAAAACTAAACAGACTTTAACTTTAGGGGTTAATGAAAGTAGTAAAATTCATATGTAAATGAAAAAACGAACGGTCGCCAGCCTAATTAAGCACACTAAATAGGAAATATAAGATCAGGAAAATTGAATACCAGTTCTTGAAGTTACTTTCAATAGTATTCCCTTTGAATAGCACACAGGATACAAATGGACAAAGGGCACTCTGAGCTGTCGGTAGCAGTACATGATGCACAAACCAGTAATCATAGAAAGCAAAAATGTACCAAACTCATACTAATAATAGCTACAATCAAGATCATTACTTGAGTCAGTAGTGCGATGTTACTGCAGGAAGAACAAAAATAAACTTAATTGATATGTAACAACTGCAGAAAAAACACCCAATAATATCACAATTATACTGTTTATACTCTTATTTAAAGAAAAATGTCAGATTTCTTTAGTAGCAATTATATTCGAATTGTCTTTCTAATGAGAAGAATATGTTAGGGACCCATAAACTAGTATGGTATCACTATATCACTAATCAAACTCTATGGCTATTCAGTAGCAAAAATTAATTCAGCCAAAGTTAATTCTTAGCTTCATTTGGAACAGTTTATAATTTCACATTTCAAGGCAAATTGATCAACAATGAGATCAATTAACATAAAAAAATCATTCATGTTAGTAAGGAAGGCTAAATTAGGTTTCAAATAGGTTAAACGTCTTTGCCTTTTTCATAGCCTGTGAAACATGTATTTTAGACAGTAACATTTACACTATCTAGCACTGTATTTTTGCAAAACTATACTTTGCACTAAACTCAGAGTACTTTAGCAAATTTCGAACTAACTTCACTTTTGTGGTTTTAACTTCAACTTTTGCTAACCTTTCCACATTTGACCGACATAAACAAATCACTTGTTCATTTGAAAGAGGATACTCGTTTTTATAAACGCTTAGGAGAAGACCTTGCATAGGTTCACGATCAAGATAGATGTTATGGTTCCAAACACAGATTTATAGCATTTGGATTATTATTAAAATCACTCACACAAATTAACCGGTCATGCTCTGATACATATGTGTATGCACGAAGTTAATGGTGCGGTGGCGCATCTGTAGTGGCAAGCGACATGGCGGCTAACTGTACTCAAGGCTCTTGATGTTCGTATGCTTTAAAAAAATTTCTTATTGCCGACGGATTTTTAACGTGTTAGATCCATTCCTTATTGCCCAGAGTACCAAGCAACAGTGAAATCCACATCCGAGGCAATTTTCCTTGCAAAGCGGCTTCCTACAGCCTCCCTTGGCACCGTCGATGTGTACCGTACAACGGCTGGTCAGTGACTACGTACCCTTCAGACCAAGGAGCCGCCCAGTTCGACCGCCAAAACCACCTTTAACATCGATCCGCTCTACTTCCGTTGCGGAGGGAGTTCCCTACGTCTTTTACATTTTACGAACACAAGTGTCCTAAACATGAACCAGCTTCCAATACAGATTGTTTCTCTCATAACATAGACATATTATAAAATTTCATTATTTTAAACAATCATTTATTTTTTCCATATATATACATTACAGAACTCCAAATTTCCTGTCACTAATCAATGACCTTAACTAGCAAAAAACAAACACTTCTTAAATACAGATACACAGTTAGATAATATAAACCTACCTCTAATCGACATACGTGTTACACACCGATTGACTTGATAAATCCACCAGTTTGTCATTGTCGTAATTGTCCAGCGACCTGTTCCCTAATGGGAGTGGCCACTTGCCTAGCGCGCCAAAACTTTGGTTATGCATTGTCTTTGACTGACAAGTAAGTTCAAAAATTGTTCGAGCATCCGAGACCGTCGCTAAAAAGTTCGCTAAATTTGTCACGCAGAGCTTGAAGCTTGTATGTAGGCAAACCTGTTAAAACATGGAGAACTGACTTGTGGATTAACAGTCCGAAAATGTCCAAAGAATCTAAGCCAAAAATACTCTGCGAAGATTTGTCGCAAAGCATTGTGAATACGAAATGTCTTTGTTACACCTTGAAATATAGCTGGCATACTGAAAGTTCCACCTGCCGCAGTGGCCGAAGGGTTCTAGGCGCTTCAATCTGGAACCGCGCGACCGCTACGGTCGCAGGATCGAATCCTGCCTCGGGCATGGATGTGTGCGATTTCCTTAGGTTAGTGAGGTTTAAGTAGTTCTAAACTCTAGGGGACTGATGGCCTCAGATGTTAAGCGCCATAGTGCTCAGAAACATAACTGGAATTTCTTTTCCATTATGAGCTGACAGCACATGCATAACTGGACCCAGTGTAGGTGCACCTACTCGTTCGTACATTTCATTGGAGGTGTAACTAAAGCACCTGTGTCCGGTTGCAATTTCACATATTTCTTAGCTACTGTCAAAGTAGCAAAGACCTTGTTCCGACTACATTCTACATCTAAGAGAGAATTGTCACTTCTTGCCTGTTGCTGTGAGCTATTACAATGCGCGCAAGTAAAGTGGGAAAAGGTTTAGTAGTGTCCCTCCGTTTGTGTCGACGTGACTCGTTTGTCACATGAAAATCAACTGACTGGTGTTTGCTAAGTTTAGTACTTGGATGATATTTCACAACCTTCAATACAGGCACCTGGTCGCACTGTTCTGTGGCTGGTTGTATCGTTGACAACATTAATGATTTGAAATGATTTAATGGCATGTTTCTTGAGAATCTGCTGTGCATGCAGCTTTCCCATGCTGTCGCGTCCCACTGAGAGGGAACAATAAGTACTGCACGAATGCGCGTCATGAAACTTACCGACAAGTTACATCGAGAACAAATTCTGCTAGTGGCAGAAATCTTGGGGGTACGAGGAGGATATCATACAGTGGGAGACAGGATTACTATTACTGGAAGCACCCATTGGCACATTCCCTACGTGCAAGTCTATTTACAAAGTGTCTTCATTTGGTTATAAGTCTTCGTGCTGGCCTAAGTGCCGACTACATCGGATTCTTCTGTTTGCAGTTCCAGTCCCTGCCACACAGTGACACTTGCGATCCGCTTCCGAAGACTGTGCAACAAAAAGACCTTCCCAGTAGAATGGGTAGCCCTTTTATAGACATCCTTGCGCAAGGCCCCATCCCTCTGGAAGCTTATAACCTTGCGTATACGGGTGGGGTTGATCATGCGGGACCGTGTTACACTTTCATGGCTTACACACACGATATTTCAAAGGTCACTTTTCCTCGCTTAGTCCGGGCCTCGTTATGCTACAGAGCCCGCCCTTGTTGGCAGAAAATATAGTAAATAGTGGCTGCGTCCGATCACATACGCGCCTTTGCTGCTCTGGCTACTATACTACTGAATTTAGCTTCCAGGGGAAAATTTGGTAAGCTCGAACCTCTGAGGTTGCAAAATTTTCGTTCTCTAACATCGATAAAATTTATTAATACAGATATTTGGGTCTTTTTGACAGCTTCATCGATAGTGCATAGTTTTACATAGGTTATTCTTCGACATTTTGCGTTTATTTACACGCTTGTCATATTTATTTTCATTATTTCACGTAGTAGTACATATTATTACCTTGTTTTTATATAAAAAATAAGAGTTTCGCACAGTACATGTTAATACTCAAGGTTTCACACAACGCTACAGTTTTAAACAGTATACTGTATTTCGAAATATATTTTTACACAATATATTTTAATGCCAACGATTTTACAGAACATTACATTTTTACAAAATATATTTCAATGTTTAAGATTTCACATAACATTATATTTATACACAGTATAACTTCTCCATTCTTAATTTATCTTTTCTCAGTCCTGAGTACTAATGGTACCACTATAGATACATGTGATTCACTCTTGTTAGTGAGTTGTGGTGTCTGACTGTGCTCCCTTTACTACACTCTGTTAGAGAGAGGAGTGCGCTGTATATGTCTTAACTCGTATTGTCCTACGTTCTTTCCTCTGCGTGTTGTTAAGAATGTAGGGGAGGAGTGTATCGTGCATCTCCTTTATAACGGCTATCAGTTGCCCATGTATTTGTCACACACACTCCGGCACAACAACTTCCTCCCACTTCATGCAGTTTTCTACCAAACCTTCTACAACACTTACAATAGATACATGTACAACATGTTACAATTAGTTTGCATATTGTTACTGATCCAGAGTATCCCCACATGTAATACATACTCTGTGACCGTCCTTGGAAGGTCGTTCATTGCTAGTAATTTATTTCACCTTGTAGTTCATGTATTTTATGGCCTGCTATCTTTAGGTCATCCAAATGTCTTACGATTTACAATATGATCTAAAGGTAACAAACACTGTAGGTATTTGGGTGACTTCTTGCTTCTCATCATCTATTATACCTATTATACATCAATCTATGTCTAAATTTGACTTAGGTACTATGTCCCTTTTACTGATATAAGTACTAATAACATGGTCCACCTGTAGCATGATTTGCGCTCCATACCCTTTTCACTGGCTTGTAAAGGTTAGCTTCCCAGTGGCTATTATAATAAGGTCGTCATGGGTTAGTTCATTACACAATATGCTCAAGCCTTCGTCCTGTGATGCGACGTACAACCTTTCATTGTCTTGTATCTGCGTCCAATTACTTTCGTTTAATCTAATACATATTAGATTCTGATCTTTCAGAATTTCTCGCAATGGTTGTAGCATACGAGCTTCAAATCACTCGTGGTCATAAGTGGCACAATTCTTTGCAAATATGATGTTTCAGTGTGACTGTTTTACACTGTAATTGGTCACTGGACAGTAGCACATACTGTCTTTTCGCATCATCGATAATTATGTAGTTTTTCTCAGGCACTATGTAAGCGAAAAACTTCTTAGCTTTATCATACTCCACCGGTAATAGCCATATTTTGTATAATGTGTATGCATTACAATTCACTACTGGTTCATTTAACACAAAGCTTAACGTATTGCAGGCTAGAAATACATCTAAATGTATTATACGGAGTAACAGATACCCTTGGTCCTTGGTGAGTTCGATGGAAATTTTTTTCTCTCTCAAGTCCTCTGCTATTAGCTCCGAATATTTTACTACTTGTGCTGCATTGATTAAATATGGCTCTAACAGAACTTTCTGCGTGCTCACGATTTCAGAGATCAATAATTAGTATCCCTGTCCAACTTCATTAAACATTACTGTAATCTGTATCAACTGTTCAGTGATAGTTATGAGAATGAGAGCCTGCTGTATCTTTCTGGTAGTACTATGCTCATACTCCCCTACATGCATACTCAGTTTTCTTACTCCTTCTGCAATTATCTGAGTACTCTTGGTTACCACATTAAGGGTTTGATTCACCCCTGTCAGAGAAGCTCTTACTATAGTTACTTTTCTTTGGACATCCGTAACAGCTCCCTCTGTTGCTCCTCTAGCATGTCTATTTTAGCTCTGAAGAATGCTGCATCGTGCTCATCTAATGTACCGAACAACACTTTACTTGTCTCTCCGGCAAAGTTTAATATTCCTCTTTTGGTCCTCGTTTGTTCGTGCCTGACCAACCCTTTCGATCCTGTGATTTTGCTAAGATACCACTTCACAATTTGCCGTGCGTTCTTGCACTTTCCGGTGCTTATTTTTACCTGATTCAGCTTACTTATGCAATGTGCGATCGCTCTGTTGGCGAGCACCTATGTTTCCTCAAACTTTTCATGGAGCTTTAGGAGGTTAAAATAGCTAACAACTCTCCGCGTTTTACTTTACAAGCTATCTATACACTGGTTATCGTAATAAATCCCTGGAGCGGACTGGAACTTCTGTCCTCGTACGCCCTGCGGCGGTACTTCTCGTCCCCAGAGGCCGGTCTGCAAGATACTCCCGATAATGCCTGTGACCCACAGTGCTTTTATCCCTGGCATCTACAAGATAATCGCACTTCTCACTCCTCTGCTCCTATATTTTCTGCCTCCTCTTTTCTTTTACAGTACGGCCCTCTAAGAAACTTTCCTATTTGTCCCTAGTAAAACTCCTTTAATCTATTGACATGCACTTTGATACATTTCGTTCCTTTGAGCATAATTATAACTTTAGGTCCTTGCAGATCAACCACAGTAAATGGTCCTCGCCACTGGCTATCTAGTTTTTTTGATCGTCCCCTACGCGCTCTCTCCTCATAAATCAATACACGATCATTCTTTCTGCATTCATTTGGGTTTTGGGTCTTGTCATAATTACACTTACTTTTCTCCTTACGTTCTTATGTTGCCATACGGGCATCCTGGTGTTACATTTGCATCCGCTGTCGGAGCTCAGTCATGTAATCCTCGTAATTGTAGATCACCTTTGCTGGTTTACTTTATATCCACCCACGTAATTTGTACTTTCTGCCAAAAAACAGCTCGAGTAGGCTGTATGCCGTGGTACTGTGAAGGGTAGTGTTGTATACAAAACTTGCTAATGCAATCCATTCGTCCCAGTTCGTTTGTTTTTTGTCAATATAATGTATTAGCAGCTCAGTCAGGGTGCGGTGTGTACTTTCTAATGCTCCATTGCACTGAGGATGATACCCTGTCGTCTGAATCTTTTCTATCCTTAATAACTTACAGATTTTCTTCGTAGTATCCCCTATGAAATTTTTCTCTTGTCACTCAACAGAGCTGTCGGGATTCCAAACTTTAAAACTAGGCTTTCCACTAATATACGCGCGACTGATTCAACGTCTTGCCAGTCGATTGGTTCGACTATTACAAACTTCGTGAGTAATTCCTGAAATGTTAAAATATACCTGTTTCGAGATTGAGTAATTGGTAATGGACCTACTAAATGAAACTCGCATCTTTCAAAGATGAATTCGGGGATCGGGGTTAGCTTTAATGGCTGCTTAGTCTTTGCCTGTGTTACCCTGTTTTTCTGGCAACTTTCACTTGTCCTTATGAATTTTTCCATGTCAGATTTAATGCCGGGCCATGTACAGTACTACTTTATTCTCTCATACATACTTCCCATTCCCTGATGTCCAACTATTGGAGATATGTGCTTCACCTTTAGTACTGCCAATTTATCGGCGGCGCTGAGGGCTGCACCTCCGGGGTCGCGTCAGATGTCTCGCCCTGTCTCACTGTTTGCCTCTACTGTCCCTGCTACCTCGCTGCTATTTGTCTCAGTGCTCGTCTGCAAGGGGATGGTCTCTCCCTGCTTATCTCCACTCTTGCCCTTCTCATCGGCAGCCTCATCAGTCGCTAGCTGTGGTTGTCTACCATCCATCACACATCGAATACGTGACATCGCATCTGCAACGTGGTGTTGTTTACCCTCCTTATGCAGGATCTGATAATCGTATTCTTCCAACTTCAAGTGAAACTTCATTAGTCTTGACGACGGATCCGTAATGGACTTCTCAGCCACACCAGCGATTTGCAGTCCACAATTATTTTGAACTTTCATCCGAATAGACACGGCAGTAAGTATTTAACTGCCCACACTACAGTAAGCAACTCCCGTTCTAATGTATTATAATTCAACTCTGCCTTGTTGAGCACACGTGATATATACGTTATTGGCAAGTCCTTACCCATTGAACCTTGACTCAGGTACATGCCCAGCGCATACTTGCTCGCGTCTGTGGTTACCGAAAATTCTTTTGTGAAATCCAGGTGCTGTAGAATCGGTGGAGTAACTAACTACTCTTTCAGTTGTTGAAATGCTTCTTCCTGCGCCACACCCCAAATATAAGGAACTCCTTTCTTCAACAACTGTTGTAGGGGTTTTGCAAATTTACTAAAATTGCTCAAGAATCGTCGGTAACGCCCAAAAATTACTAGCTACACCTTTAATTCCGTGGTTGTCCTTCGTTGTAAATACTTCTCTATCGCCGCTACTTTGACGGGATCGGGTTTCAGACCCTCCGTTGTTAATACATGCCCTAGAAACGTAACTTCCGTATGGAGAAACTTACATTTGTCAACTTACAACTTCAGGTTTGCTTTTCACGGAAGGTTAAACACTTCTTCTTGACTTGTACGCCCGTCAGCACTGTAGTCATTAGTCGTTGAACCATGGATGGAGCCGTCTTCAGCCCCATCGCCATCTTATTGTATTCAAAGTGGCCAGTTGGTGTACTAAGCGCAGTCTTTTCTCGATCCTTTTCGTCTATCAGTACTCGACAGTCACCTTTAGCAAAGTCTAGTGTTGAGAGATACTTTGCTTTCCCTAAGCTATCGAGTATTTCATCGATTTTGGGCAACGGCTAAACCATATGCAATGATATACTGTTTAATTACCGATAATCGGCAACTACTCGCAACATTTGTTTTCCACTTACATCGGACTTCTTTGAAAATAATATGAGGGGAAAATTCCATGGGCTAGTGCTTGGAGAATTATGCCGTCAGCTAACATTCCCTCTATCTCTGTCTGCAGCGCTTCTTGCTTCGCTTGGGGAATTCGATAGGGTCTCTGATTTATGATCTAGCCTTCCACCTCAGATATTAACGGGATTGATGCTTTACTACAGTTGTGTGCATGAGTACGTCTAACGGTAAATGAAACACATCATTATCTGCTACACATAGCTCTTCTATTGCTACTCGCTCTACCCGACTTATGTGTCAGATACGCATATTTCCTTTCAGTATGCTCTGTCGGGTTTTCCTTCCTTCTTTCTTCTCCGGCGGTATGTGTCGGACTTTATAACTGCTCGGAGGTGGGACTGTTTCTGTGAACACCTCCTGTGCAGGAAACCAGACCTCTTGTTCTGAGGTATTCATTACACTTGTAATGCATGTTCCGTTTCGGACAGTCACTATGGCTTCTGGTCTAATTTCTAGTTTCGGGATTAACGCTTCTGTCTCCAGTCCTCACGTCACTCGAACTTTCTGAAATCTTTCTTCTCTTGGTGAAATCCTTATTCCTGAACGTCTTCTGGCGCCCGAAATATGTCACCCTCACTTGTGTTGACTGTACTTTGTTTTTCGGTCCTCTAGTTTGGGATTCGATTTGTTCCCTCTTATTTCTTACGGGTTTCATACTAGCTTTTTGGGACGCTTTGGGCGGCAGCCTGTCGGCTAGTTGAGCCTTGTATTTACTGTCGGCTGTGCCCTCAATATCAGTTTGGGAGAGGCTGTTATTTTCTGCTTGCCGAGGGGCTCTTGTCTCCGGGCCTGTGGCTGTCCTTTGCCCGCGCATTACCATACTTCGTCACCTCTGCATAGCTCTCTCGCTGGGACACCCCTTGTCTGCCACTTTGTACAGCTGATTTACCGGTTGCTGCCTCTTTGTAAGCTTCTTGTAATTCAACCCATTCGCTCTGCACCCTTATTTTTCTATGGCCACAATCAAATGTTACTTTATTCTTTCCCAGGAACTCTCGTCCCAGTAACCTGTCAAATGGTAAATCGATACGATCATTGATGGCTTGGAATTGCATAACCCAGTTGCTTGCTATCTTAGACCTCAAACATACTGCCACAGGACTTTCTGTACTAATTTCTTCGTTCACGATACTCTTTATCGAAACCTCCTTTGTGGGATACCATTTCACGTGATCTCTTAGAACTTAGGCCTTTATAATTGTTTTATATCAGTGCCCTTCACATCCTTACTCTGTATACCCACACTTAATCATTTTTTCCCGTGGAGTGAGCAGTTCTTATTCTCCCAGACACGGCATAGTGGGACTGTGGCATTATCCCACTGCTCGTTTCCCTGCACTTCTTTCTTACATATATTAGCCCATTTGCTCTCACGGCAATGACAGGCGTAGTGTCTAGTCCGGTGACACGTGAAACACGTCACCGGTTTTGCTCTAGTGCACGGGGGAGAGTGTCCGTCAACTTGCATTGCGTACTTCGTACTGGTAGTGGACACTGTGATCACGATCCGTTCCCTTTGAATTCTCGAATATCTATTTCCCTTATGGGCAGCCAATCATATTTTGTATTATAGGAGACCTCTCGTACAGTGTATGTCTTGCGAACAGTATATTTCCACATGCATTCTCGCCTATGTGCTCTTCCTTCCCACAACTGAAACACTTCGCAGTGTCCCTTTTCCCTGGCCGGTTTACATTTACTACTCAGCGCTTATCCCTTTTTGCCGTTATCGTGCACTCTTCTGTAGTCGCTAAGTCAATGGCTTCTGATAGTGTTATTCTTTCTCTTTGAGCCCGTATTACAGTCTTGATCCTGTCATCGTACATCCCTCTTCATCGGTTCTCTGAAATGACATTGCACGGTGTCCACGCGAGAGCCACATTGAACCACACTTTCCTCATTCCCTTGCCTAGTATTGAACATTGTAAACGCATAGTAATCAATAGTGCGTTTACTCTCACAGTTTTCTAATAAAATTGGCCTCACGTAGGACCAAGTTCCTGTGTGGTGTCTAACTAATAATGTACTGTAGACGGAGCCCATATCGGTCCAGTAATAAATCTTAGAAATACTTGCTTAGCGTTAGGGTCTACTAGATTAAATGCATTGTCACAGTTGTCAATAAATTCGCATAATTTTTCCCTATCTCCATCAAACTTAGAAGGCACTAGCTTAGTAGCCTCATTGTAACTCAGGTGCAGCCTGTTCTCATTTGACTTTGCTCCAGCGTCGTTTCCCATCTTTACTGACCTTGTTTCTTTTGCTGTGTGAGGTGAGCGCTGTGCTCGCGGTGTTCTGCCCTCAGACGGTACGGTGTGAAGCCTCTCGGCTGCTACCGTGGCGCGTTGCGATGCCTCTCGCTCCGCGATGGCGCGGTGCGGCGCCCCTCTGTGTATTCCAGTACTCTATTTAGCCGATTCCTCCACCCAACGGTACCACAACCAATCCCACACTTGGAACCAGGAACGTCTACCACTGTCGCGTCCCACTGACTGGTCCTGAGAGGGAGTAGGAAAGACTGCACGAATGCGCATCGTGGTACTTACTGAAAAGTCGAGAACAACTTCTGCTAGTGGGCCGCCTGCTCTTCACTTGATTCATTGAAAAGTAGGCTGTTTGGTGGGTTGGAGTACGGAACTCAGCAGGAATCTCGGGGATCCGAGGAGGATACCATAAAGCAGAAGAAAGGTTTACTATTACTGAAAAAAAACCTGGCATATAACCTATGTACAAGTCTATCTACAAACTGTTTTCATTTGGTTATAAGACTTCCTACTATTCTCTAAGCCTAAATCTCGTGGAGCAGAGGGTAGTGTGCCGGCCTAACTGTCGATTACATTGGATTCTTCTGAGTCCAGCCCCTGCCACTCAGTGACACTTTCAATCCTCTTCCGATGACTATGCAACAAAAAGAACTTTCCAGTAGGGTGGGTAGTCCTTTTATAGGCGTCTTTGCACACAGCCCCATCCTTCTGGAAGTTCCTACCATTACGTATACGGGTCGGACTGATCACGCGGGAGTGCGTGACACCTGCATGGTGAACATGCATGATATTTCCACACTACTGTGTTCAAAGCTCACTTTTCCACGCTTACCCCGAGCCTCGTGATGCTACAGAGTACGCCCTTGCTAGCAGAAGAAATAGTAAATAGTGGCTGCGTCCGGTCACGACCGCGCCTTTGCTGCTCCGGCTAATAATTCGTGTTCTACCATACTACTGAATTTAGTTTCTTCTTTCTGCTATTTGCGACAATACAAACTTACTAAGCATTACCTGTTGTGTCCGAAAATAACTAACAGCGTCGCGACTTGTGTACTGAGCACGCTTATGGCGACTGAAGCACTTTGGGCAAGACTTTGCTATGTTTTTCTGTCTACTGGAGTTGTGCCTTCGCAGTATGGCATTGTTTGTCTCTGCACTTGACGTCATATGTTGTGTCACATGGGCCGGGTGGGCAGGGGGACTTTTACATTCTGCAGCAGTACTAACACTGTCACAGTGCAGTTTGTTAATATTTGTATCTCACACTTAGCTAAATCAAAGGTGTCTGAGCCTCACATAACTATAACACTGTATGTAAAGAAGGATCAAGTTATTTCAAAATACCAGCACGAATTCTATAGTCACAAATATTCTAAGTTACAGCGCCACGCAGCATAAAATCACTGTATGATTGTGCACAATGACACAAAAATTTGCACTGCCTAGTTTAAGCTTCTAATTCAGTGATCCACTGTTTATGAGTCGGACCTACTGCCCGCTGAAAGCGAAAAAACTAGAATCTTGTTGGAGCTATGAATATTTGTTCATCCAAATCTCAAATTGTAACTTTTTGGTTCATTGTCAGGAAACAATTTCCCTATGAGCCTGTAAACTTCAGTGCCCACTACAGAGAAAAAAATGCTTTGCTCTTCGTACCTGGCAACTGGTGTGTCCTTAGGTTAGTTAGGTTTAAGTAGTTCTAAGTTCTAGGGGACTGATGACCACAGCAGTTGAGTCCCATAGTGCTCAGAGCCATTTGAACCATTTACCCACTGACAATGATTAGTGACAAGAACTCACACATTTATTGACGAACACTCAACCTTGTACATATCGGCTCAGGTAGCAGATTCTGAAGTTCAGTTGCAGTTCCAGAAACTAAGACTCGATAGTAAAGAGTTCATGTCCCACTAGAATTTTCACTGAAGACGGGCTGGTGAGGACTCTCCTGTAGCAGACGATGCCTCGCGAAGTACACAAATAGAAGGCGGTCTTCTCGGTAGTCGTGCTGACTTGGACCTAACAGCTCTGCTAGGGAACTAGCGCGTGTCATTTCTATGACGGCGTCGCCACAGCGATTTCTTGGAGCGGCAATCGGTCGGCTACGCGCCGTCTGTGGAGTAGTTTGTCGACATTTCGATGCCTGTGGTTCTGCCAGGTGGAGTGTATTGTGCTAACGACATCACAGCTATAAGGCTAATGTAGAATGGCATAACACCAAACTGGTGAACTTGGAGCAGGATGTACTCAGAAACGTAAAGTTGGTACGAGAAAAGGCTAGAAAACTGATGCAGTATACACAAAGCACCAACCAGACTATAAATGCTGATCTTGAAAGGGTTCTGAGTCAAGTGAATACCATATATGGACAGATAGCAGTAGCTAGCCTCTTACGGATTTGGCAGTAACTTTCAAAGGTCCAATATTGGAAACGACAACAATACAGGAATCCGTCTCCGACATTAGGTGTATGAAAGTCTATTGCACCTCCAGCAGTTTTAGCAGGACTGCGAGATGCGCAGGAGGATTTTATAAATGGGTCATGGCATATAACGGAAATAGCTGAGGGCAGTCTGGCGTCTATTTGTCACTTGTGAATAGTCAATGCGAAAAGACATGGAGAGAAGCTACGTGTGTCGATTCGTTTTCCGGTAGTAGGGTTGAGTTCCTAAAATTATTGTTTTATTGCACATCTTTACCCTCTGAATTGGGGCGGAGTAGGAACATCGATACAAGTACGCAATGGAGAAGTATTAATAATTTCAGAAAACAATGAAACTTATGTTTGATTCCTTGGAGGACTTGTTGGGTGGTAGCACTGATACACAGACACTTGAGGCACACTTGTTCCTGTGGAAATCTAAAGCAGCAGAGTGTCAGTGAGAAGTATTAACCTCCTATCCATGTTCTTAACGAATGGGCGCACATTAGACTTATTTGGTGTACACTGCAGAGGTTACTCTTATGAATTGTTAGAAAGAAGGAAACCACACGGTATAACCAAGATGGAACTAAAAGACAGTGGAATCCTGATAAATGGTACTGTTTGTGACATAGGACGACAACGTTTCACCTGTTAGCTACAATTGCAGATAAGACAATGATAAACCGGTTGCTGTTTCGGCCAGAGAAGCCATTAGAGATACTGCCAGTCCAGAACCTAACATTTCTAACGATACCTTAAAACTGCATATCGTTCCCTCATTACATTAGACTAAACAATAGCGTCACAGAAGGGGCGGACTTCTGCAGAATATATGTTGCAACACATCAGTACTGCGAGAAGCAGCGAAACCAGGTTATGAACATTGTTGCCATTTGTGTAATTTACGTATATCAAACGAAGAGCTCTACAACACCGGGAACTATGTCTGCATCAGTTACCAGTGGCCTCGTTTAGCAGTATCACAAGAAGCAGTATAGAGGAATAAGTCGACTCCTAGAGCTTAGCACTAGGAAAGAAGAGTAAAGAATTGACTGGGAATTACTGTAGTATTGAAGAGGATTTTGATTTATGAAATCAGATTCGTTTTAAAAATAGAGGTATCTCATTAAAGAGTGAATTTATAACAAATTTGTAGTAGTTACCAGAGTGCATAAGTTCGGGACGAATTTTATAATCGAGGGGTGAATGATGCAATGCAGAATAGGAAGCGAGCAAGTGATAAGATTTTGTAGAAAAACACTGGGACGACACGAGGTGGAGCGTGCCTGACGAATACGCAGTGGTGAAATAGCAAATGTCAGCACTCAGAATAGCTGAAATACAAGCAAGTTGGTAGCTCATTGCCTCGGACTGTGCGAGGGAGGACGTCAGGAACGTCTGATTCTGTGCTTTGACAGCGGTGCCTTCTGTAGTGAAGTGCGGTAAATAAACATACGAACTGTTCATGAACACATTCCAGGCCAGCAAATTTGCATAAGGAACACTCTGAGGTTTTGAAATTAAACATTACACCGGACAAGAACGCTAGCAGGCATAGAAAACTGGCGCACATTCAGTCACAATGTGGGTGCTTCACGTCACCACAGGACCACACTTAAGTACTTCAGCTCGAATATCTTACACCCATGTACGAGGCCGCGTCCGGTGGGCTCCTACGGTTACCGCAAATGTGATAGAGCTCGCATTTTACCTAGTTCTGTTTTATGAGTAGTAGTCAGTTGTCTGCCCCGGTTTTCTGTGTCCTGACTGGAGAACCGTTTTCTATTTGCCATTCATTTCTTGTGTAAATTTAAGAGGTATATTCTATTTATTCTCTTTAGACTCTGTACCAAATCGAACGAACATTTGTGACATGGGCCTAAATCAATCCACTTATCAGCCATTGACCAATACATATGTTTCAGCCACTTTGCGGCCGGAGTGGTCGTGCGGTTCTAGGCGCTACAGTCTGGAACCGGCCGACCGCTACGGTCGCAGATTCGAATACTGACTCGGGCATGGATGTGTATGATGTCCTTAGGTTAGTTAGGTTTAATTAGTTCTAAGTTCTCGGCGACTGATGACCTCAGAAGTTAAGTCGCATAGTGCTCAGAGCCATTTTCAGCCACTTTACTTGTTTTGAATTTGTCTTTGGTTCCTCTTGTGAAAAATTGCTTATGCCTGTTGATACGAAAACAGTCCCCTTCTTTTGTTAAAGGACATGTAGAAATTACATACTCTTCTGCCCCAAACGTCTTTTTAGTGTTATTCCCATTCCTGTTATCGTAATACTGAGTTTCAAGCAGCCAAAATAATTGTTAAATCTTCTGAATGCCTCTGGGTCTCATTATCTAACGTTTTTCAAGTTCAAAGATTTTGCTTTGTTATAGGTTAGAAAAGGGAATTCTGTGAAGCATTCAAAGAACAGAAATTTAAGGCTTTACTAACTTATTGTGGCGTTCCCTTGAGCTTAACTGGTCGGCTCTGTCCATGTTGAATTTGACCTCTGTGGCAAATAAATATTATTTCTCATTGTTTTGATATATTCAGACCTTTGTAACAACTAAAGGTTGCTCACCATTGTTTGTGTTAACATTTGTCTCTATGGTAAAAAAATGTGTTGACAATGATCATCTTCTTAGCTCTCAGAACTTTACCCTGCCTAGAACCAAGCTCCCTGTGATTTAGAGAAAATTGCAATTGGACAATCCCTATCAAAGGGGGCAGGAAATATCACTTTTAAACTTTATAACGGTATTATCAGTGTCAGGATTAATCTTTAGAGTCAATGCCCTGATACAATATGTAATGGAATCAAAGTTTGAAGCAAATATCAAGGGCAACATAGAACATGTGTAATCTGCAACTCGCCATACACCCGCGAGAGGAATGTAGCTGTATGCAGCCAGTGCAGCTGCCAGCCGACGAGGTTGTCACAGCCGACGGCAGCCACCGATGTGGTCCCCTGGCAGACCTGTTGTCAGTTTGTCGCAACCAGCTCAGATTATGTAAACATGATAACACTCGCTGAAGTCACGACTGTCGAATAAGCCTCGTTGGACACTCAAATGTTCGATAGTTCCGTAAAGCATGTCCTCCCAAAATATTCAAAGGATATAAAAATTGAAGGTGTCCCCTCAACTAAAGGCATCAAAGTGTACATTCCTCTGCAATTAAAGAATCTGATACGATAAATAAGACGACCAAAAGCGAAGCATAGAGCAATGGTAATGCAACGTTAACAGTGGTTGAGAATTCTAATAATCCTAGGAAATGTACCACAGAGAAAACGAAAAAGATTTCTAGACAGATATTTCGTGAAAAGAAAAAATTAGAATAGTTCACTACGGAGCAAAGAAGTCGGTTCATAAACTTCGACAAAAAGTGCAAGTAATATCTTGAAAAATTAAACAACAGAACACTGATTAAAGAGAGAAACCATCTCGAATTGCCCAATACAGCATCAATGTTGGCGTTTCAGCTCAAACCCTACTATTTATAAAAGAACTGCTGCACGAAGTCAGTACAGATGGTTCCGGCTGTAAAATGTAATGAACCCTGATGTCACCTTGGTAGATACACCAACCTAAGTCATCACCACTTTATACATCAGAAAGCTTCTAAGTCAAGTGAAACAATGTTCATCGACTGATTTCTTGTGTAGTATTATTGTTGACTTTCCCATACACCAGGAGGCAGCAAGTGTGTTAGTTATACCCGGTTATATACTCATCGATGACATCAACAAGGTGGACGCTGCGGGAACTGAATTCCTCTTTCGTAACGGTATACCACTTACGATTGTAAGGCAGCTGCCTAACGGTCGAGGCCTTTCTGTCCGAGTGAAGCCGGCCGCGGTGGTCTCGCGGTTCTAGGCGCGCAGTCCGGAACCGTGCGACTGCTACGGTCGCAGGTTCGAATCCTGCCTCGGGCATGGATGTGTGTGATGTTCTCAGGTTAGTTATGTTTAAGTAGTTCTAAGTTCTGGGGGACTGATGACCACAGCAGTTGAGTCCCATAGTGCTCAAAGCCATTTGCACCATTTTTTTGTCCGAGTGAACAATGTGCAGACTGTAAACAGCGTGCTGGTCCAGCATGAATTTGGAAAACAGGAAAAGAATTTGAAATCTTTGTTATGTTTCTGTCACTGTTTTGGACGCTTGTGGCAAAGCAGCAATGCGATTTGTCTCTCTGGAATATAACATTTGTGCATACTTCATCGCTTGGAAGTAATTTGGGTAGGCGGAGCTCCGTAGCTGTAAAGAATGTTATGGATGTTGTATTGTGGGCTTCGTGCGCAGTGAGCTTCCGGCTATGGATTGTGCAGATGAGAGACCCAATTTAAAATTTATTTTATTAAGCATCCAAACTCCGAAAAACAGAACGGGAAACCACTTACAATAAAGCAAAAGAAATATTTCTGTAGCCCGCTAGAACTTTATGTAGGGCTAAATTAGTGAATAACACAATCTTCCTCTTAACAATAACATAATAAATTCAAACCCCCCAAAAAACTGAATCTTGCTATACACAGACAATCGGGCAGGAACATTCAAACGCCCTGCTAAACGCGTAGCACAGGAAAGGCAGTTTATATTGTACGAAGGGGCCAAAATAGGTGGCTGTCAGTTACACTCGATCATACAACTTTATTTATTTGACCAAATATTACAAGAGCCAAGAAAATAACAGAAAACACAGCATTAATTTTTGGAACTTAATTACTGGCTGAATGCGCCATACAATCTCATGCCTTAAGGGCAAGAGCACTTTAATTTAAAATCGGCTGAAAGCCAATAACTTAAGACTCAGACCCAAAATCAGAAATTTAAAAGGCAGAAGGGCTTCTCTTAAATCAGTTCTTTCAAAATATGCCAACCTGAAAACGCACGTTGTTGCTCGCGGGAATGTCCCAACAGCCGACAACGAAATCCAAACGACACAATGTGAACAGTCGTGACTTGCTGGTAGATTAAGTCAAAACTCAACTTTTGTGTCCAGTTTCGGCAAGCCACGGACCTGGGAACAGCACCACACACTCCGACCGCGCGTGGACGCCGCCAGCGGCCTCGGCTAAAGTACGCGGAGCGGAGAGTTCCTCGCTGCTCCAAGCCAAACGGCCAGCTGCCGGCACACAGCACACGCGGAAACTATAAGCGCCAGGCCAAAGATAGTACAAGGTGCGAATATCGATACACACCGCTTCTACCACTCGCGTAGAGAGAAGATAACAGCATAATCGCGTTAACCATGGGAGACTAAACACAGAATAGCAACCAAGGTTTAATCCAGCGCATAACATGAACCAGCCATAATAATTTACAACGTATGGCACTCGGAAATAACCAGAAATAATAAATGTTAAACTTACAATGCCAAGGAATCCTTAAGGTTATGTAGTATCAGCAAATACACTGAGGTGACAGAATTCAACTAATAGCGGCACGAGTATATACAAATGGCGGTAGCATCGCGTACGCAAGGCATAAAAGAGCGGTGCATTGGCGGAGCTGTCTTATGTCCTCAGGTAATTCATAAAAAAAGATTTCAGGCGTGATTGTGACCTCACGTCTGGAATTAAAAGACCTTGAATGCAGTAGATGGAGCAAGTCACATAGGACATTCCATTTCCAAAATCGTTACGTAAATCAACATTCCGAGATCAATAGTGTCAAGAGTGTGCCGAGAATACCAAATTTCAGACGTTATCCCTCGTCAGAGACAACTTACCGACCGAGAGCGGCGGCGTATGCATAGAGTTGTCGGTGCTAACAGACAAGCAACATTGTGTGAAGTAACCGCAGAAATGAATGTGGGACGTTGGTGAACGTATTCTTTAGGAGAGTGTGGTGAAATTTGGAGTTAATGGGCGATAGCAGCAGACGCGAGTGCCTTTCATAACAGCACTACATCGCCTCTCCTGGGCTCCTGACCGCATCGGTAGGACCCCAGATGACTAGAAGGCCGTGGCCTGGTCAGATGGGTCCGAGTTATCAGTTGTTAAGAGCAGATGGTAGGGCCCGAAGGGTGGCGCAGACTCCACGAAGCCATGGACCCGACTTGTCAACACGGCACTCTGCAAGCTGGTGGTGGCTCCATAGTAGTGTGGGCTGCGTTTACATGTATCATTGACTGGAAACGGTTATGTTCAACTACTTGGTGACCATCTTCAGACACTCAGCTGTTTGCGATTGGTTTCAAGAACATTCCGAACAATTCAAGCACAAAGTCTTGCCATCCAGATGGCCCAATTTGGATCCCAACGAACATTTATGGGACCTAATCTAGACGTCATTTTATGCATAAAATCCTGCACCGGCAACGCTGTTGCAATTATGGGCGGCTATAGAAGCTATCGCAAGAAGCCTTTATCTAAGGGAGATGCGGAACATAGAATTGAGAATTTTCACAAGACGTCAGAAACGGAGCTCGCTACACAGCAAGAACCACTGGCAGGTTGGTAACGTAGTTGACATTACTGAAGCACAGAAGTACAGTGTAGCCAACGCAATCTGTGTTTCAACTTGCTTCATACCCGCACCGGGCTACTTCCTTGCTCTGCGTGATGAGGGCTGATAGCTTTCCAGAACAATAGTGGTCTGAACGGCCATAAATACTGCTCATTTCAATCATGGAATCTCTGTCACCGCCTACTTTCAGGCTACGAGAAAGAGTCCTCGCCGGTCTATGATCTAAAATGGGTCAGCTAGCTGCTACGACTGGCCGGCAGTTTTGCTAGCAGTGGAGCTAATGGCCGCGCCTAGGCCTCATGCAGTGAGAAGCCGACCTGGTACCTTCCAGCCTGGAGACCACCTGCTCGCCGACTTGGGCTTAGGGTGCTTTTCTGGATGTCCATGGTTCGCGCCTGAGCCTGACTGGCTGACAAGTTGCTGCCTGTCTGTGCGGACACACTCCACTTCTGCTGAATTGCCTTGTGCGGGTGCACTCTGCCACTACAGGCTTGCACCTGCAGGCATCAACGCTGGTGCTCTTGTTTCAACATTGAGTGGCACCAACCGACATAACCGACTGCAGTATAGCACCACGGTCCCTGCCAGCCTCGAGGATCTGCCACTGCAGTGTCTCGCACAGAGATTGCTGACGGCACGACTCTGCCTTGCAGCAGCCTGCTTACCACCGTTAGCTGCCCCTGCTGACAAAGGGGGTGTGCTGAGTTCAGCACCCTCTGCAACCTCCTGGATGGGCGTCCGATCTTGGCTGCTGGCTGCGACAATAAAACCTGACACCTGAGGAATAATAAAGGAATAATAATTTTAATTCTAAGACTTATAAGGAGATATTCTACTCTTTTCTCCACACCTGCTGCCCGACATAACAACTCACACCATTACTGTATCTGTAGCGTGATACCTAATTACCGCCCCCCCCCCCCCCCCGACAACCCGCTACAAGTAGCGTTAGCCATCACACTTGAGATAGAAAATTGGTTTGTTTGCGACAGGGCAGTGTGTCGACGTTTGAAGCACGATATACAGCCGTCATAGGGACCATTGTTGAGTTTTCCATTGACTTAGCAGCAGACAAATGCCCAGTGAAAGTGATGCGTCAAATTATAACGCTCGACACACGAATGATACCACATAGTCTTTTCAGACACGACCCTGGTCTACGTACAGTACTACAGTGGAGAGTGCTTGGAGACAGAACTTCGTCCGACTGTATTCGTCATGGACATATGAACCGAGCACATGGCGTGATACTAGAGTCTGCCATTGGATTCACAATACGATCAGTTCTGGTCTTCATAGCCAGTAATTTAAAGACCAGCTGTGCCATTTCTGTCGTGTTTTGGCCGGTGGTTGTGTCCTATGTTCGAGGTCTCTGCAACGCTATTTTCAGATAACAGAAGTTCACAAGTTGCCTACGGTGTACTGAGGTCCTTCGATACAGAATGTGTCTGTTGAACCGGGAAACACGTTTCACAAATCACTCATTATTATGGGTAACTTAGACGCTGTACCTACTTGCTCGAGATAGGAAAGAGTTCATCCATATCTTAGCTAGTCTCTGATAGAAGTAGAAGGCGTTGTTTCATTTCGTTATTTTCTATCCTTCCTCCTTTTGACACGTTGATAACGAGGAGAGTACACTATTAGACATTAAAATTGTTACACCACAAAGATGACGCGCTACAGAGGCGAAATTTAACCGACAGGAAGAAGATGTTGTGATATGCAAATGATTAGCTTTGCAGAGCATTCACACAAGGTTGGCGCCGGTGGTGACACCTACAACATGCTGACATGAGGAAAGTTTCCAACCGATTTCTCATACACAAACAGCTGTTGTCCGGCGTTGCCTGGTGAAACGTTGTTGTGATGCCTCGTCTAAGGAGGAGAAATGCGGACCATCATGTTTTCGACTTTGGTAAAAGTCGGATTGTAGCCTATCGTGGTTGCCGTTTATCGTATCACGACAGTGCTGCCCGCGTTGGTTAAGATCCAATGACTGTTAGCAGAATATAGAATCGGAGGGTTCAGGAGAGTAATACGGAACGCCGTGCTGGATCCCAACGGCCTCGTATCACTAGCAGTCGAGATGACAGGCATCTTATCCGCATGGCTGTATCGGACCGTGCAGCCACGTCTCGATCCCTGAGTCAACAGATGGGGATGTTTGCAAGACAACAACCATCTGCACGAACAGTTCGACGACGTTTGCAGCAGCATGGACTATCAGCTCGGAGACCATGGCTGCGGTTACCCTTGACGCTGCATCACAGACAGGAGGGCCTGCGATGGTGTACTCAACGACGAACCTGGGTGCATGAATGGCAAAACGACATTTTTTCGGATGAATCCAGGTTCTGTTTACAGCGTCATGATGGTCGCATCCATGTTTGGCGACATCGTGGTGAACGCAAATTGGAAGCGTGTATTCGTCATCGCCATACTGGCGTATCACCAGGCGTGATGGTATGGGGTGCCATTGGTTACACGTCTCGGTCACCTGTTGTTCGCATTGACGCCACATTGAACAGTGGACGTTACATTTCAGATGTGTTACGACCCAGGGCTCTACCTTTCATTCTATGTCTGCGAAATCCTACATTTCATCAGGATAATGCACGATCGCATGTTGCAGGTCCTGTGCGGGCCTTTCTGGATACAGAAAATGTTGGACTGCTGCCCTGGCCAGCACAATCTCCAGATCTCTCACCAATTGAAAACGTCTGGTCAATGGTGGCCGAGCAACTGGCTCGTCACAGAACGCCAGGCACTACTCTTGATGAACTGTGATATCGTGTTGAAGCTGCATGGGCAGCTGTCCCTGTACACGCCATCCAAACTCTGTTTGACTCAATGCCCAGGCGTATCAAGGCCGTTATTATTGCCAGAGGTGGTTGTTCTGGGTACAGATTTCTCAGGATCTATGCACCCAAATTGCGTGAAAATGTAATCACATGTCAGTTCTAGTATAATATATTAGTTCAATGAATACCCGTTTGTCATCTGCATTTCTTCTTGGTGTATCAATTTTAATGGCCAGTGGTGTATATTTCAGAGTTAAGATGTAGTTTACAATGTGACTCTACACTGTTACAATAAGTCCTTGACGCAAAGAGGAAGTCAGATTTAAAAAGATATTGATTATAATATGCGAACGAATACAAATTTGTACCAATGTCAGGATTCGATCCCGGGTCTCCTGCTCACTAGGCAGATGCACTAACCACTACGCCACCTCCCAAAGTGGGTTGTACAACTGCATGGATTACCTGAACATGCCTCCTTCCTCATTCACGTGTCTGGAAAATTTGGATCGGGTAAGGAAGCTTGGTACATTAGTCTGTGTAACTGTGAGAAGCGACTGTCTCAGAGTTGGGTGATGTTTATTGCATCTACCGTGTGAGCAAGAGACCCGCGTTCGAGTCCTAGCTTTTGTACAAATTTTCATTCGTCGTTTCAGTCTGTGTATATACATCATAGGTGAATGAGAGTTCAAAAGATCTCTGGACACTCATAGTTTCATTTTGGTAATCGAGAACACATTGTTTATATTATTACTTTAAGAAAGCTTCACAGAAAATGGATGAGAGGACTGAAGGAGATGAACAACGAAACAGGAAGGATGACGAAAATTGCACCGTTTCGCGGTTTCGACCTGCAGAGGAACAGGGAAAGGCACCATTAGCATGTGCCTCTGTCTACCGCGACGTTTCGGAGGTCACAAAGGCGGCTGCTCCTTGCAGCAGAGGAAGCTGTTGGGCGGCCGCGGCGGCGCCACATTCCGGCGGTGTCGCTGCTCCACTGTGTCCGCGTGCCGTGTCGCTGGCGACTTTTGTCGCGCTGAGTGTTTGCATAATGGCGCCGCGGCTGCCTCAGCCCGCCGCGCGGCGTCAGATTTATGGATCCAGTCTAATGGACACATTAGGCTGGTGGCGTGGCCTCGCCAAAAGGCTTAACTCTTCTTTTTTGCTGTGAAGCGTCGAGCACACCGCGCGTATTTGCGAGGGAAAACTGTCGCTTAACATGCGTTTAGAAATTTGTTGCACCACAGCTGACAGTTCGTGCTTTAATGCACTCCTGCTCTACGTTGCACTTCGCATTGCTCATGCCATCAGCTGCAGTGTATTTCGCGACGAAATTGCTCCACTGCTTTTTCACTGCTAGCCCAGTGGGTGCACAGATGAAAAACAGTAGGTCAGTCTCTATAACTGTCATTTGTGTTTCCAGTCATTTATACGGAAACTAAGATTAGTCATATCATTATTTAGTTACGATTTGCATAGACTTACAGTTTCATTCAGATAAGATATTTCACACAAACTTAGATATTTTCTGCAACTTTGCAGATAGCACTATTCTGTTGTCACCTAAATGAATAGTGAAAAAGCGCTCACTATATGACGTGTAGTCTCATTTCATATCTGCATTAACTACTGAGATATAGGTATGAAGTAGTTCAAGTGGAACTGTAGTAATTTCTGCTACAGGCACCTTAGGTCTAAAGAAGACTGATCTGCTATAGGTAACTTAGTTCTAAAGCAGACTGATTTAATGATGTTTCAGTCATCGAAATCTGATTACTAGTTTCGGAGTAATCAAGTATTTAGAAACTAGGATTTGTTTGTTCTGAACATCAAACCGATTGCAGTCTTATGTGGTAGTTTGTGTTATTAAATGGAAATGTAGTCTCAGACTGAGCGGGTGGAGGTGGAGAGGAGAGGGGGATTTAGCTTGACACAGCTGAAAGAGTCCACTTGCAATAACAGAATAGTGAAGAAAAATTTAAAACGGATAGTAATGCGCTAAGAAACCTTAAAATATTTTTTTTGTAGGAAAAACATAGAAAGTATGCATAAAATGCTAAAATATTTTGTTTTAGCACTACAAAAACAGTAAATACTAATGATAAAAGAGAATTAATCACAATGAAACAGTGGCGGCTTGAAACAATTCGCTGTTGGAGTGAGTCACAAACACTTTCTCCAAGTTTTCCACCACAAACGGGTGACGGTTGTCACGAAACAATTCACAATACCTGGGAAAGGACCTTTGAACATCACATGATGGTAACGTTGCGTATTTCGTCAAAGGAATGTCACTGGGACACACATTTTCAACTTCGTCAACATCTACTTCACCTTCCATAACCTTGGAAATTTTACACATAGTATGAAAGCCACTGTTCGTGTAGAAGACATCTTCAAATTTCTGTTTCATACCTTCCACTTTTGGACGTTCGTGTGAATTTTTTTTCTCAGTCACGCACTTCATTAACTGTCCCCAGGGTTGTTGATGTTTGTAACTTTTTGATGGCGTAAAAGAAAAAAACTAAGTTTTGCAGATAAGTAAGAAAATTCATTATTGTTTTGAGTACATGCAGAAGAATTTAACTGAAGAAGCGTCATCCTTATTTAGTTTGTCGTTCACCGATTTAAAATTTTTAAAACTGCTTACATAATACGCAGATACTTCCAACCCTGTCCCCCATTCTGTAACAATGAGTCTAGGTGCAACTCGAAGATCCGGAGTTTGGGCTCTGAAAAAGTCAATTCTCGTTATCGCTTTAACAAAGAAACGTTTTGCTATTTCAGATAAATTTGTCCATTTTAGGATACAACCTACACAGGTCCTCACCTACTCTGTGTAAACCAAGTACTATGGAAGTTACATATAATGAGTGGTAAGCTCATGGAAAGGGCTTCCGCTGCCTTCTTCGAAGATGGAGCAGCACCTGTAAGTAGGAATAAAACACTATAAACTTTCATCTCATTCGACCCTAACAACTGCAAAGACTCATTGAAAAAATGAATAATTGTTAGATGATTCGGTGCTGGTATTTCTTTACCTGCTAATGTAAAACACCACTCTGTAACTATTTCATAATTTTCTTACACGCCTACCGTCTCATTTCCCATTTTCCTTCGGCTATAATCTGGCTATTCGTCAATGCTTAACCAAATGATGTTTATTTTCACATTATACTCTGATGTTTCATAACATTTCTTCATGGTAGAGAGGCACGAGAGGCACGTACAGTTTTCTTAGTATTGATTCTTCTGGTGTTCCAAAGCTTGTATATTTCGTTGCAAAATTTCTGAGCGCTGGGCTTCTCAATTTATATATGGGAATATACAAGAAAAAAGAGTGTTGCATAAATATGTATAATAATCGGAAATTTTTGAAACTGACGTACGTTTATATGAAGCTCCTTCACCTAAAGAAATTTGTCCAAAAGTTGTACGTGAAGCGGCTATTCTATGTTTACTACCTTCTAAATGCTGCAAGACCTGAGCTCGAAGGTCTGCATTTACTGATTTCTCACATTTTTCACAAACAGAATTCTTCTATCACTTGTAAGGGTGCCAGTAAATTCAGCAACACATTATTGCAAACAAGAGCGAACACTCGACATTACTTTCACCATTACATCGTCAATTATTTCACTTACGATACCGTACTAAATAAACGCTCTGCTTGAAACAAGAGGTGGCCAATGACTGAAGAGCGTTGTGTACCTGTACACTGCATGAGCCGTCCACACGATAGAGGTCATTCACCATGCAATACGTCCACGAATGAAGTTCTTCAAATTGCATTTTCATAACATGACAATGCAGAAGTCTTTTTGTTATATTTAAAAATTATAACCAAAAATGACACAAGTTATGTGTTCAGCAAATTTATTAAAAATATTTAGATTACGTATTACGAAAATATGTACTTATATGTGAAATAAAATTTCGTAACTATTGAAGTGCGCTGTTTCGGGAATTTCTGTCTTAGTTACAGTTTTTATGTGCATGCAACAAAGTATTTATTTACACAACTATCCGTTCCCTACTAATCAAACGTGGCAATAGATGTTGGTCGGACAAACTAACGGGACAGTGAAGGACCGGCATCTAATCAGAACTACGGGAATGGTTTCGCTATTATCCCTGCCACCTAACAGTGGACCGCATCAGCTCGCTCTCAGTCTCTCACCAGCTGGAGGACAGCCATTCAAGGGCAAAATCTGGCAGTGATGTGAGACGTGGGCGGTATGAGCAATCGCTGGAACTGCATATTATTGCGAACTTTTTTGTGACGCTATTCTGTTAACTTATGTGGCCGAGGAGCAGGTCACTTTGATTTGTTGGATGACAGCCCAGGAAATTAATCTGCTATTTATGACTGTCTGACACAAAGTGGAATTTTGTAGACTTCCTGCGAATTATTAGTTGCTCAAAGGTTGCACCCAAAGGAAGAATAAGCACCAGTCCTTAAATGCAATGTACAATATATTTAAAACCATAGAATGTGATCGAAATACTATCTTCAGAGAATATTATAACAATTACCATATGATTTAGTTATTAGATTAATATTCCGATTAATACAGAACAAGATCCCTTATTCTTCGTTGGAGCTCTGAAATAACAATTACTGTGAAACGCTAATGGCAAACTAACGTCCAATAATTTCATTAATCAGAATCACAAATGGAAATGATGAAGTGCTTCAAGGGCTATATAAAAGGTAAATTACAGTTTTACAAGCACTAACAGTTACAGAATAACAGCGGTAACGTAAATACAGCAAAACATGAGAATTAATACAAATCGCCATAGCCACCCTGGCGAAAGTGCAGTATCACGTCAGGTGCCAGGTAGCCAGCCAACCTGCTGCACTGAAGTTTAGGTTTAGTAAGGGAGCAGTACATGCCTATGACACATAAAATACTCTTTTAGCCAAGAATTCAGCGAAAAACGTGTGTTAAGATGTTACCCGCATCTCATTCTCCCGGAATAGGAAATGCCTCCCGAGGAGTCCCAGAAAGATGTTAGGTTAGACCAATGACTAAATTTAACACTGAAGAAGACAGAGCACAAGAAGTGGCAAGAAGTGCCAGAAAATTTAAGTAGAGTCACGCATACTACTTTTTAAACTGTACAGGCACACACTGTCTTACGATACTTCATAGTCCAGTAACTCCAGAAACATACCTTATTGCAGATAGACCCAGCCTTTCGGACCACTCGGCTCTGTTCCAGCGAGTCTTTCCAACCAGACGTCACAGCCAGCGTCGCAATCTCCATGCCCTTTGTCTGTGGGACCTACGTGCCTTCGAAGCCAGAAGGCCACGGACCAACTCCGCCGCACTGCTTCAATCCGCAGCCGTCACTCAGCTCACTCCACCTCGTACCGACCTGTACTGTCAAAATCTTTTTTGCCGTTCCACGCGTGCCCTCTCGCTGAATCGCTCTGCGCACCAGAATCTTTGTCTCAGAGATAAGTTACGAATTGCTGGCGGGTCATGGCACGGTTCAGATTAACGAATCGTAGTCATTGGTGCCCAATGGAGTTGCTTGATGACGACAGTAGCCTATAGCGTGTACGAACATTCGAATGTGTGAATGTTAGGATCCTCAGATTATGTGTTATAGGTTTGGATCAATTCGATTTTATTTAAAAGATTTATTAATGGTTATCTTGCATTGCTGGAAGTTTCTGTCTGTCCATGACGCAGTTTAATGGCGTTGATCGTACTTTTTAATTTACCAGTTTTTGTGCTGCCTTTTCGTCAGTTATTTGGCACTCAGGACTAATTTCATTGCTTGTTGTTTAAGTGGGAGCATTTTGAACGTTGTTGTTTAGTTTGTAAAAAAGAATGGCTCTGAGCACTATGGGACTTAACATCTATTGTCATCAGTCCCCTAGAACTTAGAACTACTTAAACCTAACTAACCTAAGGACATCACACAACACCCAGCCATCACGAGGCAGAGAAAATCCCTGACCCCGCCGGGAATCGAACCCGGGTGTTTAGTTTTATTTGTACATTAATTTATGCAGTCTGCCTAAGTCATTGTACTAACTAATCCAAGTATTATTTCCCGATTTAGCTAAGGCCTATGTGATATGTGTGGTTTCACCGCCAGACACCACACTTGCTAGGTGTTAGCCTTTAAATCGGCCGCGGTCCGGTAGTATACGTCGGACCCGCGTGTCGCCCCTATCAGTGATTGCAGACCGAGCGCCACCACACGGCAGGTCTAGAGAGACTTCCTAGCACTCGCCTCAGTTGTACAACCGACTTTGCTAGCGATGGTTCACTGACAAAATACGCTCTCATTTGCCGAGACGATAGTTTAGCATAGCCTTCAGTTATGACATTTGCTACGACCTAGCAAGGCGCTATATTCAGTTACCATTGATATTGTGAATCATGTACCGCCAAGAGCGACGTTCATTTTTAAAGGATTAAAGTTAAGTATTCCAACAGCTACGTCCGTTTTTCTAAATTATAATTTCCTTGTCCTGTTCCAGACCCCACGCCAACCTCCGTGAGCTAAAACGCGTACATTTAGGCCTCCTCTAGTAACACGGTGTTGGCTTTCCTGCCAACCACAACAATATGATGGTCATGGCCAATTGTTTATTTTATTTTCTGGGTATTTAGGTCTCAGTTGAAGTCTTCACTATTGATGTACTTTTCTTTGAAACATGTTTTTACTGAAAATTTTCTCAGTATCCTACTAATGGCTGAATTTAAGACTTTACAGAGACTTTACAGGCAAGTACCACAGTTGACAACAAACACGTAGGTAAGGCCATCGTCCATCAGAGGGCATCAACCAACAGCACAGGAAGGGGGCTCGACGATCAACGAACTATTTCTTGGCGATCACATGTCTGCAAATAGTCCCGGAAATATCTGTCCTCCCGGGGCTAGATAAGCCGGTGCCCGGCCGTCAGCGGCCAATTATCGATTTGCAGAGTGAGGAGAAGATCAGCCAGTGGAGCGGTGTTCCACCTCGACCATCCTCTCTTCAGCGACGATTGTGCTGCGTCGCCTCCGCCGTGGTATGCTATCTACCAGATAGTGAAAGCCGACTTCGATGTGGAACACTTGTACCGGTACAGAGTCGAAAGGCCCGCTGTTTATAGAGATCAGTATTTATATGCTAGATCCGCAAAAAGGGTCGTTATTGGTTTGTTTGTTTTGAAGAGTGCGTTACCGTTGGTGGTTTATTGTAGTTTTCACAATAAATAAGTTGGCAAAACAAGTTGGTTTTTCATCTGTAGATTTAGCAGTGTTGACGAGTTTATTTAAATCCCTTATTTGTTCCATTATTTGTTGACATGGCTCAGGTCTTCCGGGTTTAGATGCGCCGTAGGCTCGCGTCTTTGCGAAGTTAGATCGTATGTAACACATGAATGGAATTCTGATTCAGTGGCTGTAGGCTTTGACTAATCATCCTCTGGGGGTTCCGGCGCCAGCCCCTCCTGCCACGTTCCCATCCGTTTGACAAGTCTACTGAATTGTGGAGTAATTATGTGACTCGCTTGGAACAAAATTTCCCTGCCCATGGAATCATCGACCAGCGTCGTGCGTTTTTTCTTGTCTATGCGGCTCCTGGCATTTATCGATTAGTGCACAGCTGCATCCGGAGGTAAATCACATCTCTCTCTTTCAAACAGCCGACCGTCAGTTTAGCAGAGTATTTTGATGCCCAGGTCCTTGCCACAGCCACTCACCACAAGTTGTTCAACTGTCAGCAGCTTCTATCGTAGTGTTACAGGGAATGGATCGCTTGTCTTCAAGGGCTCCCCAAGACTTCCAGTTCTCTGGTGACAATCCGGGGTGTCAGCATTCATATGGTTCAGATCTCTTTCGCCACATGATTCTGGTCCTTGCTCCTGACGATGCCCTGCAAACCGATCTGTTGAAGCTGAAGGATCCTTCGTATCTATGAACAGTCTTCTTGTTTATTTGCGGCACTCCACTCTTCGCCGCAGGTCTTTGCCTCATGGCCCCCATCGTCACTCAGAACCACAGTCGCTGGAGCAGTGGACCCGCTGACGGCCCGCGGCTGGGGCCCCGCCAGTGCCTCCTCCTGCCCAGTTTATGGGTTCCTTGGATCAACAACATCAGACATTGCCCTCCTGACGTCAATGCTTCGTTAGGAACCAGCGCCGTGATTGTCGTTTCCGGCTGGCAGTATGTTCCGCCTGCAGAATGAAGGGTCAATGGGCCGACGTTGCCGCTCCTCTTTGTCAATAGAGGTGGACCTCACGACATTGGATGCTCTGGACTCGGTCTTAGAAAATTCTGACCACATGCCGAGCACCTCCTTTGTGCAAATGGTTCTTCCATACACGTTGAAGTCCATCACTATGGTGGTTCAGGTCAACGGGACTCCTCTCCATTTACGATTGGACACAGAGTCCTCGGCTAGTATTGGTGACAGCAACTTTCACCGCCACTAGTGTGCTCCGACGCTCCGCCTTTTCCCTATCTCTTGAAGAGCTATAGTAATGACATTATCAGCATGCAGTGGTGGTTCCTGGCGCGGATGCAGTATCTCTCTCGTGATGTCACTACCCGCGTTTTGGTTCTAGCCACCCCCACAGCCTCTAATCTGTTGAGGATGCACGCAATAAATATTGAGTCATTTCCTACGGAATATTATTTCAGCACCTTGTCCTTATTTATTCTTGTGATACTGCAGTTGATAGTACAATGCCTCCACTGGTAGACACTACCCCGACTCATACTGAATGATCATCACGATAAAATAAGAGAAATCAGAGCGTGCATACAAAAATCTAAGTGCTCGTTGTTCCCGCGTGCCGTTCGAGAGTGGAACGGTAGAGAGACAGCGTGAAGGTGGTTCGTTGACCCCTCTGCCAGGCACTTTATTGTGAATAGCAGAGTAATCACATAGACACAGATGTAGAAAGTACCAGTGCCCAGGAGGAGGGGGATAGTCGGTCCCCATTCAGCGGTCAGAATAGACAGGAGTGTCAAATCTTTCTGAAGTCATGCATGGGATAGATTGGCGGATGCCTTCGTCTCGCTCAAGAATGGACACCTAGCAGAAAACCTGACAGACAATGCGAAATGTGTAGATAACTGAGGCTCTAAGAAAAAGCGTAGACACAAAAGCGTCAAAAAAAGCACACGTGGAGGCGTGTGAATCTTTTATTCGGTAGCAGTCTTTTTCAGCTGCGTAAAAAAGCGAGAATGTGTCGAGTATTCAATTACCCCACAAACACTGGGACTAAATGTACACACAAAGCGCCAAGAATCCACACAAGGAGGCGTTTGCAGCTAGATGATGCAAAAGAAGTCAGCCTGCTAAAAGAAAGTTTTCTGGACACTCAGAAAGTTGCTTATAAATCGTAAACGGCAGTAGATTCTTGGACAAAGCGCAAACATTAGATTGTCCAGGCCTCATAAATAGATAGCCGGTGTAAACAAGTGTAGTGTGGCTGCTTTCACAGCAATTAAGGAACGCAGAAAAACTTCGGAACAATATTCAACCAAAGCTGGGAATAGCATTGACAGTGTAAACTTGACAGAAACGTCAATTCTCGAGTCATACGCCAGCTCACGCAAGATAGAAATATTCCATCTTGCACTGGGAGGCGTGGTCGTGAAACGGCTGTCCGTCATTGGGCGGAATTGCAAATTCAGTCCACCGATGACAAAGCCTAGAGGAGGAAAAATTCGAACAGTGACTTGAGAGATGGATGAGAAGTGAGACAAGCAAGGGTTTTTCCATCCACATCCGCCTCCTGTCATCGTGATGTCACAGCTTCGGCCACGAAATCCACAATGAGCAGCCAACGCGGAGACCCTTCTGGGCCTCGCCACATAGCCAGGACACGGAGGTGAGCAACCGACACACCGTAGCACAGCTCCGTGCGACACACAGTACCGAATATGCAACTGCCGCCGCCACCACGAAACGTCAAATGCCTGTCAAGGATAGTGAGATGACTCTTTCGCCCCTCCTTCCCCTTAATAACTGAGCCGTACCTACAACGAGTCAAATCGGCCCTGAGATTTTCTTTTCTTTTTTCTGCGTAAAAGGTATTGTAATAAAAGAAAACGTATCATGTTTTAATATTACATCTATCCTCTTCCATTCGTACATCAGTAGCCTGTTATCATAACCTTTTGGTGTTCTAGTTCACTAAATTTTGGATCTCACGTAATTAGTGGCTCCCAGGGTGGGGTGACTTCATTGGTAACTTGCATTCTATATGATGTCAGAGATAAATTTGAAGGATCCATTACATTTTTGACTCCCAGCATGGGCTGATGTAATTAGTGATCTGCATGTCATTTTATGAAAGCGATCACACAATCATCGATCACTACAATAAATCCCTTACGATTACTAATTCTTCCAGTCCTTTTTTGTTATTTCTGCTGCTCTAAAATTGTATTTGTTCCACGTGTTACAATTACGAGAAGGAGTCTTCCACAGAATTTTGAATGGTTCCCCCAATGTATACTCTCATGTTGGCAGACTTCTGTTACCATGTATATACATCATGACTTTAACCTCTGATGACTATAGATTTCTGTTTGCATTTGGTACTAAGCTCTAGTTTTACAGTTTGATGATATATTTTGGCTATTCCATAAAAGTGAAGAAGAAATATAGAAGCTGAATTTCTGATCGCATCGGGAACACTTGAATGGAGCACAAGCCAAATTACACAATAATGGCGAAAGAAATAGGCCTTGTGGTACGTAAAAAAAAAACATTGGGATTGCTTTCCACAAAACATGTAAATCGGGATGCCTGAATAGAGCTTTAAACATCACTCCTTTTGAATATGATTCAGCTGTCTTCACTCTGTGCCTCCTAGCTCTATTTTGTTGTAACGGCCTGTTATATATAGGGTGTGTTATGTTTTAACACACCATAAATAATAGCTGTCTCCACAGCTCAATGCTTACTTTCGAGGGTTGAGAAATAGTTCGAGGGTTTGCAAGTTGATTTTTTTTCAGATCACTGGTCTAAAAATTCGACAAGGGATCCAACGAGATCTTCAATGGTTTCTCTCTCAGCAACCTGTCGCCTATCAGCTTGATGGCAATATGTTGTGGTTGCATAGTCGTATAAAAGCAAGTAGGCTCTGTAGAAAATATGTTGGACACTGTTCAAATCACCAGGTAAATGACCGTTCGAAAATGATGATCTTTCTCGAAGTATCATACCAAGTAGTCATCCACACATTAGACGAAAGGATACATCGGAGAGATTATAACCATGACGCAATAGTACAAATCACGATATCCTGTTGTATTATCACCATTACACTGTTACCTATTAACTCATTTAGCTCATGGATTGGTAAGAAAACGCGCAAGCGATCTATATGGATCAAAGACTGCGAGACTGCGAGAGAGAGAGAGAGAGAGAGAGAGAGAGAGAGAGAGAGATTATCTCTGATTCGTGCTATAAAAAATCTCTTGGTATAATGCGGAACATCACGTGTATTAGGCACTTACTTCTCATTTAGAACTGCGGAGAGTATGATCGCGGTTGAACTGTTATTAGCGCCATTGTTGGAAGCTGACATTTTGAACACGCAATGTACTTTGATTAATTATGATAATATTTCATCTCATACAAGAGGATGATGTATCATGTAATTTAGCAACGAAGATCATTATACAAAAATATAATTTTATGATGGGAAAAGTTGCGTTTAATTCTTTGGGTGTTTTAACTTCTCCCTTTTCTGTGGCTCGGAAGATTATTTGGTGTGCCGTAATTCGTAGGGAACTTCTATCCTGGGAAGTCAATAAAGCCAGCACCGCTGTCCTTTATCTCCTATTTTTATGTCTTAATTTCTGGAGTTTTATAGAAATCAGTGCATAACTTGGACACTGACTCCCATCGTGCACATACAGTACGTCATAGCAACCAAGAAGGGTTCCCCACGGCGCAAGAGGGTCCCTCTGACTATTTTAAGAATTTTCAGTCATAGAAATTTTACTCCAGGTGCTGGCTTCAACATCGAGAGGCAGACAGAGTATGATTGCGAACTGTAGCTGCCTAACCGTTTTGTTTCATCAACTTGAGAATTCAAACAGGAATTAAACTTATACCTGGGAGTGTGGGAGAGACCTGTGATCGGTCATTTAGGCCGGGGCTGTGTGTTCCCGTCTCGTGCCACAAGGGGACGAGTACTGCTGTTTCGACATTGGGTGCAGACTACGCAAGTGAGACCAGAAACTCGACGGGGACAACATATAAAGGCCGGACCTCTAACCAATTATCTCTCTGTGTCTTTTATGTCACCAATTTCGTTCTTGTAGTGAGTAGAAGTGGTAAGGACTTTGTTGCTCATCTACGCAAAGGATAGTTTTCCTTTTTCGATATCATTCCATAGGCAAAATTCTGTAGCGGCAGTATGTCAAGCGCTACGAGATTTTAATTTCATGTGAAATAGTGATTCAGTTTATTGTGTGTGTTTCTCAGAAAAGTACAGTTTACGGAATTGTTCGAAGCATTTTATGGTTTTAACTCTTACACTGATTAAAACGCAAGCGGAACAAGCAAGCGAGGTGCAGTCAACTAACATAACGGACGCTATAGACGATTTCACAGCTGTGGCGCAGGATCAAGCTCGATCATGAGCACCCGCAGTTGATCCCCTGAGCCTGATTATGCGAAAGCTTAGTTTGCTACCCGATAATATGTCTCATATAGCCCAAACGCAGTCTACCATGGCAGAAGAGAAAAAGTATTCAAGAATTGCGACAGGCTAAGACAAATTTCCGATAGAGATCGAAGAGATGGATGATACTGCCAATGAAATTATGAATTGGCAGAATCATGTAGAAGAAACGGTTGCTAGCCTTAACAAAACAGTGAAAGATATTTCCTGAGCACAGAAACACACAGTCAAAGAAACTTTCGAGCTATATAAGCGTGACATTTCGGATAATATCGTAACTTGGCAAAGACGATGGAATGGCAGCCGAATCAGGCGATAACAGATGGTGTAAAACCTGCTGTCTCATCCTTTCCGCGTATGAATTTCCATAAGAGAATTTTTTTAAATGAAGGAATTAGAAGATGTTAAGACGCAGCTAGGCTCCGATTCTGTGAAATGGAAAGAACAAGTCGAGGAATCTATTAAGATGGCCAAAGGAAAGCTAGAAGAGTTTCGATGGGCGTTGAACAGTGGTAGCAAGGCATATCAAGTTCTACGACAGCAAACTTCGGCGAATCTAATTACGGAAATCCAAGCGTGTATTCGCCATACTACAATCCTTCATATAGTCCACACGAAGCCGCTACGGCCCAGTACATGTATTCTACACCCAATATCGAAGAGCAAATGCTCGAGCATGGTATCGGCGATTTCAGATATTTAATCCCGATAAGAGGACGATAAATCCCGTAGTGTTCGTGCGAAGCTTTAGGGGAGCACCGCTAAGGCATTAGGCTGATGCACAGAAGGTAAGATATGTATTAGGTTATATTCAAGGAGAAGGTGCACTATGTGCAACCGACGCATGCGGAACTTGTCGGACTTAAACGATGAATTTGAACAAGCGTTCTTAGCAAAATATTGGTCACGCGGAATCTAACAAAGGTCGCACCAAGAAGTGTTTCACCCTCAACAATTCTCATTCAAGCAAGGGACGTTCAGAAAGTACTTCTAAAGATATTTTAATAAATGTCGCTACTGGGACGATACGTTACCACAAAGGGCACTCTGAGCATATTAAAAGCTAGATAACAGGTCAGTGTCAGAAATCAGCTAGTTAATATATAAGACGACAATTTGGAGGAATTTTTATCTGTGTTAGATTCAATTGACCTGATTCATGAAGACATGAAGTCCACTTGAGAGTCGAATAACGGGTATAGTAGCGCGAAACAGTGGCGTCTAACACTCACCAAGTGGCCACGGAAATTGAAGTAATACGCAAAGAACGAACCAAGTGAATAAAGCGCATCCAAGCAGTGTACCCAATGGTAATCCGAACAACAGTTGGAAGAACATAATTGGAAATCGAAACCCTAATGGCTTCTGATCGGTCAGAACAAGATCAATAGGGGCGATTGTTAGTACAATCCAGTCCCACCTCATAACCAGTAACTGACAACTAGTCAGTTTTGGAACAATAACTTTCCACACCAGCAACAACAGAAAAAGCCGCAGTCTACGTCAGGAGACTGGCACATGCAGAAAGCTGTGATTACGGAAAACAGACGACGCAAACAGTGGCAGTGATGCTGCGGTGGCGCGGTTTTTTCCGTCCCTTTTCGACGAACCTGCACCTACCTGTGAACATAGTCTCAACAGATCAGCAGTAGGGAAGCCTAGTGAAACCTACTGTACTTCGACGTGAACCAGGCTGCAATTAAAGTCACTAATGTACGTTTCGGGAGAAAGTTTTCACACCAAATGAAAGGTTCGAAAGTTTTTCCTTAATTAATATATTCTGAAACGTACGTGAACAAGTATCACTGCCAAGCCCGTGCTAGTCTTAACACAGTCACTCACAATACCTTTCATTCACGTTAGCAAGCCTATGGTGTTGCATTTCCAGAAAACGTAATAGCTACAAAAATATTGATTGTTTTTGATTGATAATACTCGCCAAATATTAAGTCTGTCGGTATCAAATGCAGTCACAGTTTTTAGCCACCGACCTCCTCAATACGCCACTCGGAATATATGTCTTTTCTCGTCACAAAATTCACTTAAAAATTCCGAAATTTCTACACACCCATCACAATAATTATGCCGTCACTTTACAACACTTTTGATGTATGTAACACTGCTATATCCAGCAACTTATCATTTCCATCGGAACTACTACTACACACGTCCGAACTGTATCATGGCTAGGCTCCGACTCTTGACTAGAATACTCTAAGTCTTGGTTACCAACAGAGAAAGGCGCGCGAACAAAATTGCTTTACCAATAGTCAGTTTACTCAACAGCCAATAGCAGAACAACATTCTCTCGCGTCAATCCACGGTTTTCATCAATAACAAATCGCAAAATAGTAAACCTAACAACTGCACTTTTTAGCGACGTAATTATCTAATATGCTGAAGTTTTGCTTACGTATAAAGTTATTTACTATTGTTATTTATACCTGAATTAACTTTCTCTTTACCATAAACTTACTTTACAAATCTGTTCTACACAAATACCCTTTGTCCACATCCATTCTTCTTCGAAATGTTCTCACACCAAATACCACTACCTGACACGTTCCACATCATTACGAAGTGTCGTATTCATGATCTATGGAACAAGTATTAATCTAATCTAATCTAATCTAATCTAATCTAATCTAATCTAACTCGTTAAACAATTATCTTCACATTAATCTTAAATCACACTCACGCAATATTCATACTGCTAAAACACATTTATAACATTTTACATACGCAAAAAGACATAATAACACTTTATGAATATACTAGAACAGTATATTAAAAACATCCTATTATTTTATTGCACTCTAGTGGGCACAATCGAAAGTGAAATCACAGTCCCCCTATCCAATATTGTCCTCTATCGGCTGATACATAAACTAAGTGCGCGTGTAGTCTTGCGTCACCGTTTGTCACTATTCAGCTCTGAGACACATCTCCCACTTAACCGCTTCCAAGGCAGGAACGGTATACGGCGCTACGCCTCAACGCGCGTTCAACAAAGTAATCGTCACTGCCTCGAGCCCCAGAGACGCGATCAGTAGTTACAGAAGCTACGTTATAACGATGGAAAGGTATTATCGGAAGAATTGAATGAGGATATTCATCGGCGTGAGAAGGTTCATCTTTTCGTGCCAATGTCGGAAATCCTTGGTACAATCGAAGGAATTCCAGTCAATGTAACATTACACAAGGGAGCTTCGGCTATGTGATATCGAGCGCTTTGTTCCAAAAGCTATTGAGAAAAGCAAAACTACCAGTTTTGCCAATGGAGAACAATATATTTATAGAAGCCTTGTGCACAACACCTAGAAGCATCAGCATGCAAACACAATTGAAATTGAATTAGGGAAATGCAGCACTAACATGCGAGTTCCTGATTGTTAAAAAACTGATCGTGGACTGTATCCTGGGCATTAGTAGCATACTAGAGAGGGACGGAAGCATCGACTTCTCAGTGGAGAAAGGGAAGTTTGGGATGGACCATGCTTTAGTGGAGGTTGACTTAATACGGAAAGAAAGAGTACCTGCCTGGTACTGCTGTGCGGCCCGCATAAGTTTGATCCTCACAAATAATAAACGCCGAAAAATGTTTTCTCTGCATCTGCATTTGCAGGTCAAGTAATCGAGAAATTAAAGGAACCTGTCCACCTCATTGATGAACAGAAGCAGCAGTTATCAAAACTCCTAGTATTTCATTCCGTTGTTTTTTTAAGAAAAACCCGGAATTGTCATAGGGTATGTGTGTCATCTTGATGTTACGTCTCAAAGGACTTACTGTCATAGCTACTATCCGGTTCCCTGGCGTCTTACGGAACTTGATGAAATTATGAACAGCTTGCTTCACGCCTCTACCAATTTCACTCCTGCTGGACTGATGTTAAAAAGACAAATGGCTCTGAGCACTATGGGACTTAACTGCTAAGGTCATCAGTCCCCTAGAACTTAGAACTACTTAAACCTAACTAACTTAAGGATATCACACACATCCATGCCCGAAGCAACATTCGAACCTGCGACCGTAGCGGTCGCGCGGCTCCAGACTGTAGCACCTAGAACCGCTCGGCCAGCCTGGCCGGCTTTTAGAAGACAGGCAACAAATGAGTGGATGGATAAAATTCCGAAGGCGGAAGATACTGACATACCTTGCGAAGAGAAAACTCGACAAGCTCTGATAAATCTCACCGTGAAGACCGCCGGCCGTAGTGTCCGAGCGGTTCTAGGCGCTTCAGTCTGGAACCGTGCGACCGCTACGATCGCAGGTTCGAATCCTACCTTGGGTATGGATGTGTGTGATGTCCTTGTGTTAGTTAGGTTTAAGTAGTTCTAAGATCTAGGGGACTGATGACCTCAGTAGTTAAGTCCCATAGTGCTCAGAGCTATTTGAACCATTTGACCGTGAAGACCAGCATAATAAGAAAGGATTATGACAATAAACTCAAACGGATGCAGACGCTCAGGATCGGCGAAAAGGAATTGCTGCGGGCACGTTGGCGATCCTCATTACTTTTCAAAATGAATCGGAAGTAGCAATTATTACAAAACCCTGGTGCGTATTTACTGTCGTATCGAGAAAGTATACAAATTAGAGGACTGTATCACCATCACGATATTAAGAAATATCATGTGAAGAGATTAACCGTGAGAAAAGGAATATTATGATTAAATTCATGGTAATTAGGAATTACATAGTGAGGAGTGATGGACTATGATTAATTTAATAGTAATTGTGTTTGATGTTTGAGTACGACGCACTCACAGTGAGATCAGAGTTGCTGATAAGAGACTATGTACCGCATAGTGAGTGCCGTAGAGAAGTAATGATAGCCTTTATCTAGTAATTAACAAATTAATTCTTTTTATTAATGACCAGAAGAGGAAGTGTGTTTATATATTTGAATGGCTGTGTGGTCTTCAGTTTTAATTATTTAAGTTTTGATTTAGGATGTGTGTATGTGTTTTATCCACTCAGATTTATGCAACATAAGTCTTTTGTATGAATCTACTGAACTTTCCCGAAGGAGGTATTGCAATGGTGGTGAATGTTGTGGAATCATCGATAGTCAACAGTTAGCTTGTGCTAAATTATTGCGACTTAGTGTAGTTGTAAGTTTGTTGGTGTATAAGGAGTACAGAGGGATTGGTTTGATGGTTCCCGACCCTGACTAATTTTACTTTCAGGAAGACGAAATTCGTCATATATGTTTGTGTGATTTATTTGATTTCAAATGATCATGAATATGAGAGGAATTAATTTATCTATCTACTTTAAAATGAATTCAGATTCTGGCGTTGAATGAAAAGAAATTGAGAAAGCATAGGAGTTTAACAGAGAAATGTATGATGAAAGCCTAGTAGTAGTGCGAAGGCAAGGTGAGCTATATTTTTCGTCGGAAGCATTTTCCAGGTGGAATTTTCTTGCCTTACTACGAAGGGTGAAAATATGATACCGATACACAGAGTGAAGGATTCCTAAAATGTAGGTCGATGTTTCTTGAACATCGGCTCCTAAGAAAAATTCGTATATGTCGAGATCCGTCGTACAACGTATAAAAATTACTGAATGATCTGCCGACTTCATATAGTCGAAGAACTTCTGAATGTAATGAAATTATCATGGGTAGTGATTTAGTTTTGAAAGAATTCATAAGAATCGATAAAATCGATTGCTACGAAGTGAACACTGAAGTGAATCATACCTCTTCCGAATCTACGGAATTCATGAAGGGTTCAATGGAGAAATGTGCTACTAACCCGTTCTTTGGCAGTGTCTAAGTAAAGAGGAAATGAGACACTGGAAGTAGTAAAGGAGTTTTGCTATTTGGGGAGCAAAATATCTAGTGATGGTCGAAGTAGAGAGGATATGAAATGTAGACAGGCAATGGCAAGAAAAGAGTTTCTGAAGAAGAGAAATTTGTTAACATCGAGTATAGATTTAAGTGTCAGGAAGCCGTTTCTGAAAGTATTTGTATGGAGTGTAGCCGTGTATGGAAGTGAAACATGGACGATAACTAGTTTGGACAAGAAGTGAATAGAAGCTTTCGAAATGTGGTGCTACAGAAGAATGCTGAAGATTAGATGGATGGATCATATAAGTAATGAGGAAGTATTGAATAGGATTTGGGAGAAGAGAATTTTGTGGCACAACTTGACTAGAAGAATTGATCGGTTGGTAGGACATGTTCTGAGACTTCGAGGGATCACCAATTTAGTATTGGAGGCCAGCGTGGAAGGTAAAAAACGAAGAGGGAGACCAAGAGATGAATACACTAAGCAGATCCAGAACGATGTAGGCTGCAGTAGGTTCTGAGAGATGAAGAACCTTGTACAGGATAGAGAAGCATGGAGAGCTGCATCAGACCAGTCTGAGGACTGAAGACCACAACAACAAGAAGTAAAGATCTCCGACTAATCCAATGTTTGAAATTTTTTCATGTCCTACTGATTCTGTCTCATGCCTTCAGGTTCGAGAACATCTCACTTTTCTTCAAACTGGTTCCCGCGACATTCGTCCTACATCAACGTCCAACAGTTTCAGTCAGCCTGCATCACCCATCTTACGACCAACTCCATCAACCTTCGTCGAATTAGTCTATTCAGGCCAACAGATTCTTGTTTTGTACTTGTTCACTGAACTTTTTTAAATACACAAACTGGAGTTTATGCCCTGTTATTAATCTGAACATTTAAAAATGTTATGAGGACGAAATTAGTTAACGTTTCAAAATATCTAATGTTATTTGTACATACTATTTTAGTTTTCTCTTTTCTGTGTGTAGTTTTCAAAATATTAGTATATATCTTATCTATTCATTGCGAATAGGTCAAGGCTGCGGGTTCTGGGGTTTTCAATGGTTCTCCGCTGGAAGACAGCTCCCTAATGGGTAGACCTGAATTTATGGTGATCTTCTATGGCTGTGTGGTAGAGTGAGACATGCGCCTCTTCACAGTAAAAGTCAGCAACATTGTTCCAAATGCTTCCCACAAAATAATGCATTGTAATTCTGTAAAAATACTGAAGGTATTAAATTTTGGTCTGTTTATAAATACACCTGGTTAATAGCTGTGCGCCTCTCCACAGTGGAAGTCAGCAACTTTGTACCAAATGCTTCCCCCAAAATAATGCATTTAAATTCAGTAAAAATGGTGAAGGTACTAAATTTTGTTCTGTTTGCAAATAAAGAAGGTTGATAGTTATTGATTCTCATTAAATTAAGATTGGAAAAGCTCTTTTTAATTTATAGCAACCAAATTTAGCTGATGGTTAAAGTTTGTTGCTCCCACGAGGAGCATTTGCAGTGTTTCCCGATTTTTCATACTTACTTGCCTTACGTACAATTGTATATGCCTAACGGCGCAAGTGATCTCTATGGATCAAAGACTCATTACGAGAGAGAAAGAGAGAGAAAGAGAGAGATTATGCTTCGTGATACATAAACTCTGTGGGTATAATGTGGAAAATTACGTGCGCTCTGGACTTATTTACTACTGATTTAGAATTGCCAAGAGTATGATTGCGGCGGAACTTTCATTAGTGGCATTGTTGAAAGCTGCCGTTTTGAATAGGAAAAGTAATTTGATTAACTGCGATAACATTTAATCTCAAAGAAGGTGATTATGTATCCTGAAATTTAGCTGATGTTTTACGGAAAAATATAATTTGATGAATGGAAAAGGTACTTTTAATTATTCGATTATTTGTCACCTCCCTTGTCTGTGGCACGGAACATTATTTTGGATGTCATAAATCGTAGGGAACTTTGTATCCTGGGAAATCAGTAAAGGCCGCACCGCGGTCGTTTATGCTCTGTTTTGAGAGATTAAGTTCTGGACTTTTATCATAATCAATGCACAACTTGGACACTGATTCCCATGTTACAAAGTGATTACATCATAGCTCACAAGCCGGCTTCCCCACGGCGTACGATTGTGCCTCTGACTATTTTAATAGTTTGCATAGTCGACGATGACTGGAATTCTACAAAGCGACATAAATTTTATTCCAGGTGCTGGCTTCGAAATTGAGAGGCAGACAGAGTACGATTACTAACTGTAACTGAATAAACATTTTCTTTTGTAGACTTAAAACTTCAATAAGGAATTAAAGTTATACCTCGGAGTGTGGGAGATAACTGTGTTTAAAAAAGTGCGGAAGCACCTTATCTCGCCCAAAAGTTTCCATTCAAGTAACCGGATATTATTCATTCAAAATAATTTAACTTCAAGTTAACAGGAAGAGAACGTAAACTGTCCATGTCTGTTTCCTAATCGAAGAGACAAGGAATTTTTCTTTAGTTATGAAATTTTCATCTCCGTATTTTGAAATACCCATGATGGATGATTATTACAGCAACGGCATTGGTTGAAACAATACTTTTACTGTTACCAGTCACAATTTACTTTATTTCTACTATGCAACTCAGAGGTATACACCTCCATCACCAGGTGGACTTATTTAAATTAATACATATGTGAATGAACATGTATTAATTCACACAAATTCAGCTGATAATCGAGGTTTAAATCTTTGCAACATGTAGCAGAAGTGAAATAAATTATGTGAGTAAATAGTAAACTTGTTGTTTCAATCGACATCACTGTCACTGGAGAGTCTAATCTAAATTATTCGCATTCAAAGCATGCCAACTGTAGACATGGATGCCAACATTTGTCAGTTCTAAAAGATTCGCATTTAAAGTATGCCAGCAGTAGATATGAATGCCAACATTTGTCACTGTACAGTATTCGCTAGACTGTTGTAAACAATGTATCATAATGATAATTACATTAAAGAGAAAGAATTCGTATCAGGCAACATTTATTTGTTAGTCATGTTAAGCGAGCAGTTTAGGTGCAGATTGTGCGGAAGACATATGGAGTTGGAATTCTGTGGAGAAAAATGGTTTCCGTCGGAAGGATTCTTACGACGGCCATGTGGTCGGGAAGGAAGCTATGAATCCAGTTCTTCAGATGAAGAATGAAAGAGAAGAAATACGTGTAACGGTTTCAGCGGTTCAGGGAGCACAGAATACGCTCACGGTGTTGCCCTGAAAAGATCAAGAAACTATAGAAACGTATTTAATATAGATTTATAAGGAAAAATGTGAAGGTTATGTTATAGACAGGAATGTGAGTTGAACAGGTGGATGACACAGCAGCGTACAATCAGCTACCAACGGTGTGGTTGTTTGTAATTTAGTCATAGACGACAAAAAGAAGGCTACAGATCAACAAAGTCAACAACGGTCAGCTCCTAAAACTCTTACCAGTTCTTTGCTGAATGGCTAGGTCACAGACAAAAGTAAATACTGCATACCAAAACAAAGAGAATATAAGATGTCGACAGGAAAGTAATCTCTGTGACTAAGAAAGTGATAAACCGGAGAAATTTTAAGAATACATTCAAATTGTGGGGCGACAGCCACTTAATAATCTTTGGATGATATTTCCGCCATTTGACTGACAAACTGCTTTATGTTATGTTAATATCACGATTTCGGACTTAAGCCATTATCAACTACAACAGTTTACTCAAATCATCCAAAATAATGTTGGTGGAACTTGACGATGACCTCATTTGACAAATTCTAACTACGCCTAACAGTGTTGTACTTGCATTTCTTAAGTCCGAGATCATGACAGTAATATAAAATATAGAAGTTTATAGAGTAAAATGGCGGAAATATCATTCAAGCTTTTAAGAAAATACCTTCTCTTAGCCTAAGAACGGCCGAATTAACCGCAGTTGAAAGATCTGTAGTCAATCATATGATCAATTTTTGGAGTGTCTGTGATGAATGTTACACAGGAGTAACTCAGCTTGCAAATCAGTCATCATGCATGAGCACTGAAATGTCGTCGACATTGCTATAGCACACTGATGGCTGATGTGTACGACTTTAGTCCTACGACTAGTATTAAGAATTGAAATAACTTATGAATTGTTTCAGTCATAAGGGTAAGATTTTTGCTTCACAGATTTTTGTGTAACTGCTTGGAAATGAAGGCTTAGTTCCTTCGCGTAATCGATATATTGTAGAATGTGGTGCTACCACGTAAGTCATCCGTCGTGTTACGTTATTTGATTTATCAGTTCACAAAATTCATCTGTGTATCTATTGTGACTCTTCAAGTTTCCAGGCGTATGTGTTGTAAATAGTCTTCACGGGTATGCCGCCGGATCACGTAGTGAAAATTCCACAATATTACCTCGGAGCAATTGTCCGACATCTTCCGGTGGTTCAACCCTGATGGTGGTTAGGTACGAATGTGTATTTGTTGTTTTTGCGTCCAAGCGACGAGCCTCAGGAAGACATAAATTGCGACCTATTTTGGCCAAATTGTTCTAATAGTTGCAATATAATAGTTTGTTTAGGGCATTGTGTATAATATTACGCCTCAGATTTAATATGACCACACAGGAAGTCACTTTACGTTGTACTGAAACTTCTTACGTTCTCTTTTTTTGTTTTGAAAGGAAAATTTATTTGTTTCTAATTCATCGAAAATTCTCAGATAGCTTTATGTGGGATGATTTGACTACATTTAGCACTGTGTCCTTTCCAAAATCTGAGCATTTTACTATATACGTGTTTTCTCGTGCCGTCAGATGGCAATTTCAGCGGATCTCCTCTGTACCGTCACGGAAAATGATAGGCAGAAACGTTTTGAACAGCGAAAGAAACGAGTGTAAACCCTTACGAAGTCAGTATGGTCCTCCTTTGAAGTCAGCCACCACCATCTGGACATAACCGGTTGAAACGTCCCCTTAGAAAAATTATACAAGACTGTGCTTAAACCGACTCACAATATTTTTAGCGCAACGCAGTCTGACTTTCAAAAATCCCTACAAAAGAATGGCCCTGGCTAACATTAACCTACACATTTCACAAATTACTTACCTCACAAAAATCTTCGTTACTCGAGCTGCTGCGATACAGCGAGCGCCACTACTGCCAGCTAAATAAAAGATTCTAACTACGGAAGGCACTAACTACTGATAGGCATAATTAGCGAATGAAAGATTTTAATAGAGAACAAACAATGTACTTACCTTAATAGTCATAATATATATAGCAGTTCATGAAATCCATTCTTACAAATTTCAAAACTCCGCCATCTCTCTCTCCACATCCACCACTACTGGCGGCTCACCTCCAACTGCGCAACGCTACGCGCTGTAAACATCCAGCTGCCCAACACTATAGTGGCAGACAACAATGCAAACCAGTCACAGACTGCACACAGCACAGCCAGTGATTTTCCTACAGAGCGCTAATTGGCGTTACCAATAAAAAAACCTAAACAGCCTACTTACACTGTAATTATACATATTTATAGGAACCGTCTCCTTAGATCAGTGTTTGGTCACCAACAAACTTTTCTGAAAGATCGAAAGAGCGCGACTTTAAGAAACTGCTCTTGTAACGACAAACTTTCAAAAACAGCGGGTCGATTTTAATGAACGTTGTCCTAGTAGCAAAATCATTTCAGGGGTGAAAACAATCGGGCACTGATAGGCCACTTATTTAGTAAAGCCAACAGCATTCATTAACTTTTAAGATGCGTATCGTACTTCGGTTCAGGCTGTACCATACAGAGGTGACGGCAGCTCAGAAGAAGCAACTAGTAATTCAGCAGAAGTAGCGCCGATATGCCAAGGCCACTACGGTTAATTATAAAAGTAAAGTTGTTAAGCTATCTGCGTAATTATAAGGGATCATAAATATAAGGGGCAGCAAAATGAAAACAAACACCCACCACAACGGAACCATGGAATGGTCCCATCCGAAAGTAATCATCACACTCGTTGAGTGAGACGAGATGAAACATTCTATTTTGCAGAACAGAACTCTTGCACTTCCTAATGCGACTGAAAACGACGTCCACGTATGTGTTTCTTCGGGTTGCCAAATGTGTGAAATTCACACGGTAAAAGGCCCTGGCGTTTTCGTGCAACAGGATGATTCCATCCCATAACATTCCTTGCCGTTTTGAATTTATGGCACATCGTGGTTTTTGCAAAGTGTCTTCATAGCGCTGCGCAATGATTGTGGTTCCATGCTCGTGGAACTCGACGAGCAGAGGGCTCCTGCAGTCAATGAAGAAAGTGACCACGGACAGCTTTGGATTTCTTTGGAGGCGGAAATGTGGTCGTGTCCAGTGTTGGCTTTGACGCTTGCTATTTGGCTGTTCGAACGGTGTCAGACGGAATCATCCCGTTGTACGATAACGCAGACCCCCACACTACCAATCGGACGTAGGTCACATTTCAAAGATAGGCCCGGATCTTTGGCCATGTGATTTTTGTATTTATGGCGAACCAGACAAAGTCACCTGTGAACATCGGTTTTGGTTCAACGAGGATCCGTTAACGGCAAACCGCTTTCTACAAAACATGAAGTGATTATATCATCTCCCAGTGGAGTAAATGACTTAACGTGTATAGTGACTACTTTTGAATGGAGCCATTCCATAGCCCAATGTGGAGTGTTTTCGGTTTTCATTTGATGTCACTCACAATTTGGTGAATAGTTTCTTTCAATTCATCTGGGTGGAAACTCAATCAATACGTCTTAAACTGTTCTATTGATATTTGAGCTGAATTGATCAGTTGAAGCATTCTACATACTTGACATCGTGTGAAGCTGAGACGCTTAGGTGATGCATCACCCACATGTTTAGAAACATCAGCATGTGTTGTATGGGTCTTAACAAAAAACTACTTAATTATTTCATCAAAATCATTTTGATTACCAGGTACAATCAAGCGTGAATTTTTAACAATTTGGAAAACTAAATAGACAAATTTAATTTATAACATAAACTCTTGTCGACCTTCCGGACCCACCAATTTTAGGTATGGGATAGTGGGACAAGACAGTTTTAATATCAGATGAATAAGTAGCTTGACAAAGTCAGAAGGCGGTGTAAAAAAGTAAAGAACGGAGCCGTTGCATTCAAATTGGCTGTACAAACATGCCAGCGTGGGCATAGGAGTAGTTTTATTGTGAAACTCACTGCAGTGTCCAACCTGAGCACTAGGGAGACTTCTCCCATCGCTTTGGACAACAGCTACTGATATGGTTAGGCTGCCCCAACCCTTCCCCCCTCCCCTCCCCCAAGGTTTGGCCACTGTGTTTCCTGCAATAAAACCACCGAGACCCGCTTCCTAAGCCCACTCGATTGAGAATTTCACGACACAGAGCCCATTCAGGTGAAAGTTTGCTTGGAGTTCTTAAATTGTTATTGCAGAAGACGTGTTTAGTTAACATGAATTGGTAACGATTACTTTGGACTCGGTCTTGTGTAAAATCACATAGCTAGAGATCCGTCATGTTTCGAAAGTATACATACGTTTACTTCGTTCACTTAAATTATGCACGCTCATAGTTTGTTTTACGAGCTGCCTGCGCACCACTCCTAAAACCTGATGGCGTAAGCGCTGCAGCCAATACACCGCCCTTTGTGTCTGACTCTTTCGTCTCTCATGACCAACAACAGTATCTCTTGTACGTTTATTAAGATGATTCCCCACATATAACTAGTAAGGACGAACGTTTGTTTCATCTTAGATTGTTCTTTTCTCTCGTTAATATTAATCTCTACGGATGACTGGCTATCCGACAAATATTCAGGAATTGTGGACTGAATCTCTTGCACGGCTGCTTCCCCAGTGATCAGATCACAGGAGGAAACAAAATAGCAGATCTGAAAGAGTATAAGCATCCTTAGCTTCTCCAGATCACCTTCAAATTTCGTCGAATGGTTTCGAACGTTTCCTAGTGGTTCCAATCTATAAACGAGAGCAATAATTGCCATCGCGCTGCACTCCTAACGGGGATTGTCTCGTTCGATGGCGATGCAGCCCCACAATGTCCTTAGAGAGGGTTGAAACTAGAGAGAGTGTCACCAGTGTCAAAGGTGTTGAAGAAAATATTACTGTTGCTCATTGCACTGCCAACTGTCTTCGATGGCGAAAAATGTAGGAGTCAACGCCCCAAGGAAAGCCGTGGTCACATTGAAGCCCTTTATGTCATCCCCCATGGCCTTTTCGTGCCGATTCTGAGGGGCTGCGCGTCTGTAATGTTTTCCTCGACCACTGATAAGAAAACTGCGTGATTTCAACTCTGACCTCCATCACAGAGGAGTGAAAGGAAGGTGTGAAATCTGGGTGGGAGGGAGTGTGACGTAGTCCCGATCGTGTGACACGTCCGCGTTGGCATTGGAAGAAATTGTGGTGAAATTTGGTGCCAAGTTGACACTATTGATCAACCTGTGACCTTTCTTTCCGAAAATATCGACATGTTGCTGTTTGAAGCATCATGGAAGTCAAGGGCGACAGCACAGAGCGCGATGCTTTTCCACCGTTACAAAGGAAGGTTGTACGTACTTTTCAGCCAAATTTCAAACTTTAGCGTCGCTGTGGTTTGGAATTACGAGGTTTCAAAAATGTGATACTTCTATTGCGCAGTTTTATTGCTCTCCTTTTCAACTTCATCAATTTATTGCACGCCACAGTCAGTGGAAGAAAAATTTAAAACATCCACTCAGCTTTACTGGTTACGATATCGCAATCCATGTCCCTAGACGAAAATATCCCCCTACCTAGCTAGAGGGGTGATAGAGAGTCCTATCAATCAGGTACTTGTAAGTTTGTAGAAAAATGATTGAAAAATGAGATACGTAATAAACACTAGAAGTCTATACACTAAGTCGAATATCTCACTATGATCCAGGTACGCATCATGTGTGCGAACAATGACACAAACAAAGAAAGCTTAACTTTCTTTGTCAGTGAGAAACTGACGCGCTTTGAGCAGAATTGTCGCACATAAATTTCAATTAGACAATGGAAGCTAATGATTGATACGCTAATTAATGCAGATATATGAAAATAACGTGAATAGTACCATTTACATTGATTCTGTGCGCTCATGTGTTACAGTCTGGAGGAAGTAAAGGTTACGACCCAGTATTCCTCTTTTTATATCGTTGCCTCTGGAGTGCTTTATGTTAACAAAGGTGCGAAACTGGTAGTGAATACAACGGTGTGACGACTTACACCAGACACGGGAAGGGGAACGCATCGAAGCAGTGCATTTGGAACTGAAATGAAAATAATTTGCCGATGCGAACGATAACGAGCTTTTAAATTATCCATTAACTGATTAACAACGTTCTCGGATACGCTAAATATCAAATTGACGTGCAGCGGAAACTGCGCTCGTTATTAAATTGACCGATGCAGGAGAGAATACAATGTTATTTGTAATTAAAAATCAAAATAAATCAAGCTAATAATGCAAAATGTGCGACTGCTTTTGTTGCTCATCTTGTTTCATGCAGAAGTGTGCTAGCATTCCTCTACAGGCTGCAGACTGTACGTCATATACCCGTTCTTCAGACAGATATCTTAAATGAATTGTATAATGGAGTTCCTAAGTGAAAAACAGTTTGACAGAACAATTAACTATTCTAGAATAAACCGTCTTAGACATACTCATAGCGTAGGGAATTAGTTTTAATGGGTCTTGCAGCGCGGCATAGGAGAAACCCTAACTGTGGAAAGGACAGTACAACTAAGAATGTTGAAAAGTAACCTACTAAGAACAACATACGAGAAGGGGATGAGCGTCAGATGCAAAAACGTCACATTACATAGTCACTAAAAAACGTAAAACCTATGCAATCTATGAGCTAAGGTGGTCTTCAAATTATTCTGTGGAAACAGAATAAACATAAAAGAAATGAGCACCTGACCGATCGAGAGTTATTAAAGTTTCCAAAAATACGGTATTAGAAAACATACTACAACAAAAAGGGCTATCAACAGACTATTGCCGGCCGCGGTTGTCTCGCGGTTCTAGGCGCGCAGTCCGGAACCGTGCGACTGCTACGGTCGCAGGTTCGAATCCTGCCTCGGGCATGGATGTGTGTGATGTCCTTAGGTTAGTTAGGTTTAAGTAGTTCTACCCAACAGTGAAAATATAATACAATGTGACAAACCTATAACCTTTCAATAATTGACAGTCAAATTAACCTGGTAAATTTTGGACGTCAGCAATGCTGCGTCATGGCCCTGATACATCATTCTGAATAAGCTGAAAAATCTTACCTTAATTAGATCGCCGGATAACGCGTATATATCTGTTCCTATAAAAAATTTTCCTGGCGCAGCTAAGTACAATGCTGGCCGATAGATTTGTCTTATAAAAAAGGAAAGAACTGACTTTTCTTTTCAATAGTCGGGATTTCCAAGGATTGGAGAGATTAGTGAATTCTTTAAATTGAGATAAATGTCAAAAGTTACTTTTTATGAGAAAGATTATTATTAACAGATTTTTTTTAAACATTTACATGGGACTTGATGAACAACACTACATATGCGCGAGGCTGCTTTTACCTTATCCTACAACGCTCAGGCTCTGCCATCGCTGCACACGACCGGCCCAGCCAACACGATACACCAGACACGACTGCTCGGTAGCAACAACATACTGCTACTGCTACACAGTTCCTACTGCAGTCAATACTACTCTTTGGTCTCAGATTCTCTTCTAGCTTACATATCGCAGGCAGCGCATGAGCAATACATCGAAATTACATCAGCTCGAGTGCGCTAGCAACAAGTTCTCTAATTATGGACCTCTTACATAACCCTCCACTGGGGGGCAAAAATTTGGGAGCGATGGTGAGTCAATTGGACTTGCCATGAGCAACAAATTTTTCTATAATCTATTTAGTTTACTAAGGCTACAATCACAGAGTATATACATCATTGATAAGTGCAGAACATATTAAGAAATTAAATAAAGTGCACATGCACTGAGTACAAAACATATTCAGAAATGACAAAGTATATACGCAATGAGTACAAAATATATTAACAAAATAGAGTGCACACGCACTGAGTACAAAACATATTCAGAAATGACAAAGTATATACACAATGAGTACAAAATATATTAACAAAATAGAGTGCACACGCACTGAGTACAAAACATATCATTTTACAAGAATTTAAATGCACTGTATAAGCCTTTACTATTTTACAGGAACTAGGAAAGGAATGGGAAGGAATGCATCATGGTTGTAGCACAGTAGGTTGCATGTAGCTGCACTGAAAGTCCATATCTATCTACAGAAGCACAACACCAAGTGAGACCATCTGAAGTTCTCTTCCCTGAAGTATTTATCAGTGTAGCCAAGACACTGAAATGTTGTATTAATATTCAATGTTATCATTTTGGTAGTACATTAGGTACACCAAACAGTGGGACCATAATAACATCTCCATCGTTCAAGGTGGTGGACAGCTTGATATGTCAACACCATATTCTTGTAGAATCCATACTCTTACAGCAACGTAGAATTAGGGCAAAAACCAATATAGTGCTCAATGATCATGAGGATGGACAGGATAAACGGATATTGCAGTAATTAGGTCAGAAGGTGAAGGACACATCAAGTCTTATGCTAGTCATCATAGAATTACACTAGTGTATCAACCGACATGAACAATATTGAGTATTACGAAACACTATTCATAACTCATCTGACTGAATCAGTGGCATTCATTGGCCAGTTACAAAGTATTCATATAGTGTTACAAAACATTATTCAGTGTTATTCACAAGTCAATCAGTGGCATTCATTGGCCAGTTACAAAGTATTCATATAGTGTTACAGAACATTATTCAGTGTTATTCCCAAGTCATTATTTAAAACAGGAGTTATTGAGTGTAGCATTATTTGGTTGTATACTGGTAATAGCTGGGACTGGTAATAATTATTTTTTTTTTTTTTTGCTAGCAATGGATTGCGCTGGGATAGATAATTAATTGCTGGGGCATGAAAATATTTGCTTTTAACTTATTGCTGGAAATAAGGATTATTAACGTCATTCGTCATGAGTCAGCTGTAGCACGGTTATGAAATAAGTACAGTATATGTGATCACATTCATAAATGATAGACACAACTGGGTAAAAAAAATGCAAGTAGTAGAACAGGTTTAATAAGTAACAGGTTTAGCAAGTATCATGAAAAGCTTCTCCTGGAAAAAATACAAAGTGGATTATTGAACTGAAAGAAGAAATGCATATTATGCTTAAAGTAGTGAACTTCGAATTAACAGGTAATGAAATGTGTACTTAATATGTATGTACTCTAGCTGTCTTTCCCAAAACATTCAGTCATTATACTATGCGACATAAGACATACTGTCAAAAGGAACTGCAACAAATATTTAATTAACTACATAGCATTTCTTAACTAACAGTAAATATATAAACTTCATCATTATCATCATCTGCAAAGAAAAACTTCATTATTCATATCACCATAACTTCATCACTATAATCACCTGCAAAGAAAAACTTCATTATTCGTATTAGCATATTCTTCATATAACTATGAATCATCATTTATTATCGTCTGCAAAAAATAGACACTTCATTATTCATATTCATATTACCATTTACTTTATACAACTATTCATTATCATTCATTACTTCATATAGTATAGAGTTTCTTACTTCTAGCATATTGCATCACTAAAATTAACATCTGTAGTTCTGTCTGACAGTCTGCATCAATCGCCTTGTATTCTGAAAGAAAAATAATTAGTCAAGACTGCTATCATACGATGTGTACAGTATATTCTGGTTAATGCTTGTTAATTCTGATCCATTTACTCATCATGACAATATATTGCATTTTCTTTCCTTCATCCTGATAGTAAAATTTTCATTTCATAGTAAACCACTGTGGTTGTGTAATTCATTTCTTTTACACGGTACTGCTTTCTGAAAAATGATGAATATGGATTAATATCTTGCATTTAATTCATATACCCTTTAAATAAAAACTTGTTTCTAGTAAAATAATTCAAGCATACAGCATAGCATGACAGAAAACGTATTAGGTCAAAAACGTAGACAATTTTCAAGTGCAAAAAATGTATACACAGTTTCATAATGTAGTGCCAAAAAAATCTAGAATAGGCAAAATATCATGACAGAAAATGTATTAGGTTAAAAACATAGACAGTTTTCAAGTGCAAAAAATGTACACACAGTATCATAATGTAGTAGAAAAACACGTAAAAAAGTCAAGATGTTGAGATATCATAAGGAAAAATGTCAAAGTCAACTGTTGTTTGTTACATCTTAAAGATTTCATAGTGCATAGAGACAAAAATTCTACTTTCGACAGGAAAACAATCATACATACACCAAAAAAATTTAAAATGTGCACGGTCTGATATATGACAAGAAAAGCGACCTGTTAACCTTACCGTGCCGGGCACTTGCCAGGAAAAAATATGATAATCATCAGTAAAGAGTCACATAAATATAATTGCATAAGTTGTCATATAAATAACAGGAATGGCATTACAATGTGATAAACCGTAAAGTATGTTCATTCAATAAAGGGTTTAATATTGGAGACATGGTGATTGCCTTTGCTTTTTCTGGCTCTCAAAGTTTCAACATGTACCACATTGGGATGAGGAATGCTGCGAATTCTGTATGGACCTGCGTATAGAAGTTCAAATTTACTGCATCCACTCTTTCCTCTGTTGGATAAATAGTGTGTGCATACTAATATCTTCTGTCCAATGTGGAAGTCACGGCGTGTACAAACCTGTTTGTGCTGTCGTCTCCGGCGCTCTGCGGCACGTTTGATGTTGTTGAGCGCAATGTCAATTATTTCATGGTGGCGTAGTCGACGAGATGTAGGAAAGGATACTAATTCTTTGATTTTGTTAGGTGGTTTAACATTTTTCAATATAACAGTCGGAGATAGCATAGTAGATTCATTTGGTATGGAGTTAATTACATCCTGGAATGAGAGTATGTGTGTATCCCAATCAATATGTCTTTTATGGCAGTACATTCTACACAGATTACTAATTTCTTTCATCAGTCGTTCACATGGGTTCGAAGAAGCGTGATACTTTGATATATAGATCGGAGATATTGTTTCTAGCTCGTAACATACGTGTCCATATCGCAGATCGAAATTGTGGTCCATTGTCGGAAATTACTTTTAATACATGCCCTACATGAAATAAAAAATGTTTTACAAATGCATTCGAAATAGATTTAGCTTTGCGCAATGGAGTGAAGGTAACAAATTTCGAAATGAGTTCAACAGCGACAAAGATGTAGCAAAAACCTCTATTAGTTCTGGGAATCGGTCCAAAAATGTCTACAGCGGCCATGTGTCTCAATTTAACAGGTACAATGGGATGTAACTGAGGAATATGTGAAGTCGTGTCTGATTTAGCTTTCTGGCATATTTTACACGACGCTAAAACTCGTCGAACACGTTTCTCCATGTTGGCAAAATAACAGTACTGTCTCAGTATAAGAAAACATTTTCTGGCTCCATAATGTGCATAACTTAAATGAGTATACCAAATTAATTTGTTAACAAGTTCGTCAGGAATGCATAATAACCAGTTGTTTCCGTCAGGGTGAGAGCGGCGAAATAGAATGTTATTGCGTACCGTGTAATGGTTTCTAATGGTAACGTTATTCTTATCTTGCCAAAGGTGTTTAATTTCTTTCCATACGTTGTCTTTACTCTGCTCTTGTGCTATGTCTTGTAATGACGATGAAATGAAGTTTTCAAATGCGACTTGTTGAATATACATGAGGCTAGAATTTGCTTGGCAGAAGTTGGTTGCGATGTCTTGCTGATTGTTGCAGAGAGAACGGGATAGTGCGTCTGCTACAATATTTTGTGTACCGGGAATGTGAACAACTGTAAAATTAAATTCCTGTAATTACAGTTTCCATCTGCTTAATCTGTCATGCGTAAATTTAGCGGAAAGTAAAAACTGGATAGCTCTATGGTCTGTGTAAACGGTAGTATGTCTTCCATAAAGAAAATGCCTAAATCGGGTAAATGCCCATACAACACATAATGTTTCAAGTTCTGTAACAGAGTAATTGCGTTCAGCAGGTGACAGAATGCGACTTGCAAAAGCGATGTTTTTAATTACTGTATTACCGTCTTCTTCAATTTCCTGAAAAATGTGTACGCCTAAAGCTGTGTTAGAACTGTCGGTCGCAATGGAAAAATTTCTAGTGAGATCTGGGTGTGATAAAGTGGTGCATTCAACAAAGCTTGTTTCAGATTGACAAATTCAGACTGCGCTTGGCTATCCCAGGACCAAATAGTGTTTTTACCCGTCAGTTGGCATAATCTAGGGGTGTCTAAAGCAGAGTAATGACTAAATTTACGGAAAAAGTTAATTAACCCCAGAAAGCTGCGTAGTTGTTTCTTCGTCGTTCGAACAGTAATGTCACGTAAAGCATGAAGATTTTCCGGGTCAGGCGCGATGCCATCTGCTGAAATTACATGTCCAACAAATTTTATAGTAGTTTTGCCAAAGTGTGATTTGCTAAGATTAACTGTGAGGCCTTGTACACGAAAAGTTTGCAGCAGTTGTTCCAGAATCAAATTGTGTTCAGACCAGTTAGCTTCTGCAATAAGAATGTCGTCTACATACGTTGTGATTCTGTCTTTAAGTTCTGTCGGAAGTATACTATACAAACCGCGAATAAACGCTGCTGAAGAAATTGTTAAACCGAACGGTAATTTGCAAAATTGATAACAGTCACCAAAACAGAGAAATGCTCTGTACTTTCTGCAGTTTGGATGGAGCTGAATTTGCCAAAATCCCGATCTCAAATCTAATGTAGAATAAGTAGCAGTACCATGAAATCTCTGTAGAAGTCTTCTAGTGTCTGTGGGCGATCTGTTTCATTAATAATAATGTCGTTGATGTGGCGCGAATCAATTACGAGTCGAAGTGATCCATCCTTTTTCTTAACAATATGGAGCGGGTTTATGTACGGACTAACTGACGGTTCAATAATACCTTGGTCAAGCATAGCTTGCAATTCTTTCTTAACTTGTTCTCTGTGAATATACGGAATGCGATAATGTTTGGCTTTAAACGTGTCGTGCTGTTTAACTTGAAATTCATACATGAAACCGGACATAGTACCAGGGATGTTGTCAAAAACTGGAGCTTGCTGTAAAAGAATTTTGCGTAGTTGCGTACGTTCGTCGTCTGTATTTGCGCTGCTCTGTTTAACTTTATCAGAAATCATTTGCATAACGTCATAGTCGGCTTCGTCTGGTATATTATAGTTGTGTACGAACGTATCTGTGAACAATGTGGAATGACAGTCTATGTTACGTGATGCAGAAATGACCTCTGTCCGATTAATTGTTTTTCTTCTGCAGATAAAGAGTTCTGAAAATCTAATGCAAGTTGTATATTTTCATCCTTTAACATTAAATAGGAATTTTGAAAGTCAATAATTGCGTCGTGTTGTACCAAAAAATTCGTACCTAAAATAACGTCTGTTGTCAATAAGGGAACAATCCAAAAATTTGAGTGGAACGTATTACCTGCAATACAAAATGATAAGTGTGTCTGTAATTTTACATCTACTCCTTTACCAAATACTGCTCCTTTCATTTTAGTTTTGCCTAATGGTAATGTAGGATAAGTAATCTCTTTGTTACAAGCGTTGAAAGTTTCCTCATTTATGACTGACATAGGTGATCCAGAGTCGATTTCTGCTGAAAATGTGGATGATCCAATCTTTACTTCAATGACATGGTGGGAAATGGTTTTTTGAATAACTGGTTTTTCATGCAAAAGAGTGTCTCGGATGTCGTTAAAAGTAATAACAATTTCGTGAACAAGAGTCTGTCTATCAAAAGTATTGCTTACACCGCTGGAAGGTTCAATCTGTGCTGTATCTAGTCAAATTCTATCTGACGTGCTGTTATTTGCGGGAGGATGCTGTGGCATTTCCACTATTTCTACTGTTCTGTTATTTCTTCGTGACGTATTAGGTTCGGGATGATACCGACTTTCTGGTTCGTTCATGATAATCTGTTGTTGCGGATGATTCTGCTACTGGTAAGATCTACTGTTATTATGTGTGCGCTGTAAATTGTGCTCATTACATTTACGTCTGTCATGATAGCCATTGCTATACGGCGCGTTGCGATAGCAGTTGAAATGATGTGTTTTCTGTACGTACTGATTTCCTTGTTGCTGTGCGTTACTATTTGGTGGAACCGACGCTATACGTGTAGGCGGCGAAATATTAAAACTTGGTTGACCTTGCAGACTACATTGTTGGTTTGGTATGCTAACCGGCTGCTTTTGATGCTGTTGCGGTGAAAACCCTCTATTGTTGCCAAAATGTGTTTGGGATTGCTGATAATTTTGCATATACTGATGATTAACATTTTGTCTGTTATTAAAATTACGCTGGTAGTTCTTGTGTCTAAAGAAAACTGTCACTTTCGGTAAAACTTGTCATATCAGGTTTTCTTTACTTATTCTTAATCCTAGATAGATCGATAGTTGAAGAGCTATTTTGATAGATATAAAGGATAGTAGAAGAGAAGGCAGCAGTGCAGAAAACTAAAGATGAAATAGCACTACTACGGCCGGGGCCCTGTGCACGCTACGGCACATATTCATCTAAGTGTAATGAATCCCCTCAGGTCTCTTACGAGCTGCAAATAAATTTTTGTTTCTGCGTTACAGGCAATGCCGGTGAAAATTCAAAAACAAATTGTTGTATCCAGGCCAATTCTAGTTTCTGCATTACAGGCCAAGCTGATGAAAAGACAAAAGCAAATTGTCGTATCCAGTCCAAAGCATGTATTTGTGTTCTGTCATTTTTAAATACCTTATATTTTTTCACGGATAAAAATTGCTTATAATCAACGTTATCTTCTCTGAATGTGTGAACTGGTTCAGGATTGTATGATAATCCGTTTGTCTGTGTCTGCCCGGATTCCAAGTCACGTACTCTCTGTAAATTACCTAAGTTACACTGGCTGTGTGAGTGTGACAAATGTTCGGAAATTGACGTATACTGTATCGTGTTACAGGCTGCGACATTTTACATCTCCGTCACTTCTTGCTGTAAAGATGACAATTTTCTACGTAATGTGTTATTGGACGAACCTATCTCACTAATCGTCTGCTGTAAATTTTGGAATTCGGGTGTTTGATTAAACGAAACTGGTGACGTATCATCCGATTTGGTGTCATTGTTATTTTCTATAACGTAAATACGACTGGCCAATTCATGAAATTTTTCAGTCAATGATTTAACCTGATCATCATTTTTAGTGTCACAAGCATTAATTTGTTTTTGGATTTTACGGGTAGTTTTGTTCAACTTCTTAACGTCTGCTTTAATGGCATCGGGATCCTGTATTAATTCTAATTGTTCAAGTCTGTTGGTCACTGTCTGAAAGTCTACTGTGTGTGTGTCTGTTTTTGTTTTAAGACCGGAGATTTCATCATGCAATTCGGTGTTCAACTGTTTAATAGTATTGATTTCGTCTGATACTGTAGCAATGTTATTGTCTACGTATGTTTTTGCTTTCGTAAATAATTTACGCTTATCTTCCTGTCTCTGTGCAGTAATTGTTTCCATGACTTGCTTCTTTACTCTGTTCTGTTCCTGTATGAATTTACGGTAACGCGTTTCACTGTTTTGTAAGTGGTGATTAAAACGTTCGTCAATTAGGCTGTTCTGTTGTTCGAATTTCTTGTCTACTTTCGCGTCCAGCGTGTGTGAAAGTTCGGCTGACATTAATTTAAACTCGTCGCGTAACTGTGTTGCGTTTGCAGAACATTGTTTAGCGACTGCACTAATTTCATCACTAAGTAATTTAGTTGTGGCTGCATATGTATTACTTAATTCTTGTGCAACGGATCTAATTTCTTCACTACTATTCCTAGCACAAGCTTTAATTTCCTCACGTAATTGTTCTTTAGTATCATGACATTGTACGGCAACGGCTGCAATCTGTTCATTAATATGTTTAAAGTTCTCAGTAATTTCTTTGATCGACCTGTCGTGTTTTTCATTCGACTGTTTGGAATTGTTGTCTAGTTTTTCATTAAGTTGTTTGTAATTGTTGTCTTGTTTTTCATTCGACTATTTGGAATTGTTGTCTAGAGTTTCATTAAGTTGTTTGTAATTGTTGTCTTGTTTTTCACTGAATTGTAGCAGTAATGCTACAACTTGATCCAAGCCAAAATTGCCGATTCTATTCTCTGTACTGTGTGATGGTGTGTCTGCATTTGTCACGTTTTGTGAAACCATTTGGTCATTGTCTGATTCACGAAAAGGTTTCCTAATTGGACGTGCACTGTGGGTCACTACCTCGGAATCAAATAAATCTGACGTACTTTGACTACATTGTTCATCTTCGTGAGAAAAATTTATCTGATCACTGTGTAAATTTTGCAAATCAGGTGTGTTAAACTGGGCAGCGTTCATTGTAACGGAAAGTGCCGCGTCATCAATTGTCGTTAAATTAACAGAGGACACAATTTAATTTCTTTGCTCATCATTAGCATTAAAATCATTACTAGTGCTCGGTACACACTGATTAACTGTAATTTGAGGATTATCACTATTACACTGAGTATCGCTTGTATTATCATTCAAATTATTCGAGTCAGCTTTTTCACTCCTTGCACATCGCGATGAACTGGTAGCAGTTTTGCGCGGCATTTTCACAACTCAAAGTTAAGTACAAAATCAAACAAAGACAAAGCAAAAATGGAACAAATACAGTTACAACAAAGAGCAATAAATTGCCGATGATCTGTGAAAGAAAAAGTGACAAATTAGTAAATGCGTTGCGCCGGATGCAAACTACTTTTAATGTTAAGTAAATAAGAGCAGATATATAGCTTACCACTTTTCAGAAATTCACAAAAATACGATCCTGGCCGGTTGTCGCCAAGTGTAACCTCCCCACAGAAAATAAAATATAATATGAATAATACTCTCATTTAGCGTAACTACCCAACAGTGAAAATATAATACAATGTGACAAACCTATAACCTTTCAATAATTGACAGTCAAGTTAACCTGGTAAATTTTGGACGTCAGCAATGCTGCGTCATGGCCCTGATACATCATTCTGAATAAGCTGAAAAATCTTACCTTAATTAGGTCGCCGGATAACGCGTATATATCTGCTCCTATAAAAAATTTTCCTGGCGCAGCTAAGTGCAATGCTGGCCGATAGATTTGTCTTATAAAAAAGGAAAGAACTGACTTTTCTTTTCAATAGTCGGGATTTCCAAGGATTGGAGAGATTAGTGAATTCTTTAAATTGAGATAAATGTCAAAAGTTACTTTTTATGAGAAAGATTATTATTAACAGATTTTTTTTTAACATTTACATGGGACTTGATGAACAACACTACATATGCGCGAGGCTGCTTTTACCTTATCCTACAACGCTCAGGCTCTGCCATCGCTGCACACGACCGGCCCAGCCAACACGATACACCAGACACGACTGCTCGGTAGCAACAACATACTGCTACTGCTACACAGTTCCTATTGCACTCAATACTACTCTTTGGTCTCAGATTCTCTTCTAGCTTACATATCGCAGGCAGCGCATGAGCGATGCATCGAAATTACATCAGCTCGAGTGCGCTAGCAACAAGTTCTCTAATTATGGACCTCTTACAACACACACACACACACACACACACACACACACACTAATGGCTCAAGCATTTTAAGCATCATGGAGGCTCACACACTTGAACTTACAGAACGGATGAAATATTAAGTTTTGGCTGCTTAAATAACTGAAATACTGTCCTAACATTACAAAAACAGTGACTGATAGGAGTGACACCGTATACAACACTGCTCGAGATTTCTGATGAGTAAATACGTATATCCCAGTATTTTTGTCATTACCAGCATTATCTTGTGGTATGAGTAGGTAACTGATTGATAGTATGTACTACCAATAATCTCACATCGTGGATACAGATGTCGCTATTCCACTGCATGGAATACTTATTGAAAACTGCTAATGTGTGCAACAAGTCAACAGTTGTGCATACTTGCAGTTAAATTAATGATTTCACGCTGTTAGTGGCTTAATGTTGACGCAACATGTTTCGTTTGTACGCATTTAGCAGAAATGCTGAGTGCACTCCGTTTCAGACCGCTCGACCTCATAAATATCTGAGACAGTCACTAGTATTCGAGCCCGAGAACACTTTGTCTGTACCAGGTAACTCTGATCGCATGATTACGGAAGTAGAGTACAGAAAACACTGAAACGAATAAATCTAATTGGAAATGCCTTTAAAAAGATATGAGAAACTACAATAAAACTAGCTTCAAAGAGTCAATTGAAAGCCATAGTAGTTGTTGGATAATCATTATTATATTTGTTAAGACTAAAAATGTCTGAGAAACTAACGACACAAAACAGATATAGAAGCATTTAGTGATTTTTCTAAATCCACGTCTATAGTTCAAGAGATGAATCAGCAACACAGCTAGATGATGATGAAAATAGTGCATTCGGTAAACCAGGTTGCATGATATTTACAAAGGAATTCGATGCAACGGGAAAAAAGATGTTCTTGAAGGCGACGGTGTTTCAGTATAAATGGGTAGAGTTGAAGTAAGGCACTAAAGAGGAACACGCAATTCTTTTTTACAAAAATTGCGCCGAATAGTCATTTCCAGAACAGAGAAAATGCAATACAGGATACAGACAATACAAAGAAATTATTCACATTATATTCATAGACGACTTGAATCACCACAACACGATAAAATTCAGTAAAATTCAACTTTTTTATAACGAAAATAGACAAGACAAAAGAAAATACCACATACCATTCAGCCTCATTGCCATACTGCATAGGATGTTGTTGTTGTTGTGGTCTTCAGTCCTGAGACTCGTTTGATGCAGCTCTCCATGCTACTCTATCCTGTGCAAGCTTCTTCATCTCTCAGTACCTACTGTAACCTAAATCCTTCTGAATCTGCTTAGTGTATTCCTCTCTTGGTCTCCCTCTACGATTTTTACCCTCCACACTGACATCCAATACTAAATTGGTAATCCCTTGATGCCTCAGAACATGTCCTACGAACCGATCAATTCTTCTAGTCAAGTTGTGCCACAAACTTCTCTTCTCCCAAATCCTGTTCAATACTTCCTCATTAGTTATATGATCCTACCATGTAATCTTCAGCATTCCTCTGTAGCACTAGATTACGAAAGCTTCTATTTGCTACTTGTCCAAACTAGTTATCGTCCATGTTTCACTTCCATACATGGCTACACTCCATACAAATACTTTCAGAAACGAATTCCTGACACTTAAACCTATACTCGACGTTAACAAATTTCTCTTCTTCAGAAACTCTTTCCTTGCCATTGCCAGTCTACGTTTTATATCCTCTCTACTTCGACCATGATCAGTTATTTTGCTCCCCAAATAGCAAAACTCCTTTGCTACTTTAAGTGTCTCATTTCCTAATCTAATTCCCTCAGCATCACCCGACTTAATTCGACTACATTCCATTATCTTCTTTTTGCTTTTCTTGATGTTCATCTTATATTTTCCTTTCAAGATATTATGCATTCCATTCAACTGCTCTTCTAAGTCCTTTGCTGTCTCTGATAAAATTACAATGTCATCGGCGATCCTCGAATTTTTTATTTCTTCTCCTTGGATTTTAATACCTACTCCGAATTTTTTTTTGTTTCCTTCAGTGCTTTCTCAATATATAGATTGAATAACATCGGGGAGAGGCTACAACCCTATGTCACTCCCTTCCCAACCACTGCTTTCCTTTCATGTCCCTGGTTTCTGTGCAAATTGTAAATAGCCCTTCGCTCCCTGTATTTTACCCCTGCCACCTTCAGAATTTGAAAGAGAGTATTCCAGTCAAACTGCATAGGATATTCTATATAGCTGAAATTTTATATAGAACTGCATAGGATATTCTATATAAAATTTCAGCTTGTGTAAAACTTGGGAACGAACTGGGTCTAGATGTGAACATAGGACAATGGATTACCCGCAAGTTGCGAATGAAAACAGAGCGGAGCCAGATAATGAATCACAGGTATCTCTTGGAGCCATATGTACTGGGGAAACATCAGCCAGTGAGATTAGCGCCTTTTAATCAGAGACTGTAAGAATGTTAAAAATGCGTTGGGTAGTGTAAGAGAGCTGTACATAATACCCCACAATAATAAAAATAATGAGTACATGAAATTTAAGTATTCCCAATGCCTTATTAACACTTTGTTCTTAAACCAAAGTTTTTTTGAATGACAGCAATTAAAAACTAACATAAAGCATTGCACAAGCATAAATGGAATCAAGTCTAGAAACGATATTTCAGTGCCTGAGTGTTTTTCTGGGGACGACGTGCTGCGGCGACCACAGCCGTTACGAAGTACATCAGATGAGTTCACAATTCCGAATAATGCCTACCATCAGCTGTAGAATGGAATGACGACAATGAAAATTTGTCCCAGACCAGGACTCGAACACGGGTTTCCCGCTTATTGCGATGGAAACATAGATAAAATACCATTCGCCAGAAGTGAGAAAAGCAGCAGGCCAAAGACTGAACCCTGTGGGGCCTCAGACTATTTATTTCTACGATTTCTCTGGATCTCTAACGACTCTTTGACATCAATTTACAAATGAAGTTGTTTAACCATAGAACTGCGCTATTTAAAATGTTAAAGAGTTGCGCTTTTAAAGTGATACTTTAAAATCGGCAGTATCAAAAGCGTTGGTTAAATTAAACTGTCTTAAAATACTGAATTCACATCCGTATATGTCATTTGAAGTCATTAGTCACATTAAGCAAAATAGCTGTTATGCACTTGTGTTTGATTGATATTTACCGCGGATGTTATACGTTTTAAGGTGGTCATTAACAATGTATACCAAGGTTTTTTATATTACAAGTAGAGTAATCGCCTGTAGTCGCTTGGTGGTTTCATGTTATCATTCATACGTGTTAGTATTTGTTTCCATTCAGTTGAAAACTCAACTTGAGAGAAATTAATTTTTGCCTATAAACGTTCAAACAACAATTTGGTCGGTGCTTTTAATCATGTCTACGCTCATCCCATTATGACGCTGAGTCTCGTAAAATATTATCAAGACGGTTTTCGTATTGTGTATGTAGAACGGCGGGGAACGAGGAGATCCTTCGCAGATTCGACGAGGGAAGGAACGTATGGGAAACACCTAAAAGATGTAGGCACAGGATGACAGGATATCTGTTACGACATCAGGTAATAATTTCCATGGTACATGAGGGATCTGTAGAGGGTCCAAACTGTACAGGAAAACAGAGCTAGGAACAGATCCAGCAAATAATTGATGATATAGATTGCAGTTGCTAGAGTGAGATGGAAAGGTTGGCGCAACAAAGGAATTTGTAGCGGGCTGCCTCAAACCAGCAGAAAGGCTGATAATATTCCCGACTTCGATTTTCATCCAATGACTGCAAATGCCACCTGTGGAACAATAGATTTGCTAACAATCGATTCCACGTAGTCCACCAACAGACAGTGTACTGGAGTAGCTGCCAGAGCGCTGACTATGTCTACCCTTTAATAAGGTGTGGAATAAACGTACACTCCTGGAAATTGAAATAAGAACACCGTGAATTCATTGTCCCAGGAAGGGGAAACTTTATTGACACATTCCTGGGGTCAGATACATCACATGATCACACTGACAGAACCACAAGCACATAGACACAGGAAACAGAGCATGCACAATGTCGGCACTAGTACAGTGTATATCCACCTTTCGCAGCAATGCAGGCTGCTATTCTCCCATGGAGACGATCGTAGAGATGCTGGGTGTAGTCCTGTGGAACGGCTTGCCATGCCATTTCCACCTGGCGCCTCAGTTGGACCAGCGTTCGTGCTGGACGTGCAGACCGCGTGAGACGACGCTTCATCCAGTCCCAAACATGCTCAATGGGGGACAGATTCGGAGATCGTGCTGGCCAGGGTAGTTGACTTACACCTTCTAGAGCACGTTGGGTGGCACGGGATACATGCGGACGGGCATTGTCCTGTTGGAACAGCAAGTTCCCTTGCCGGTCTAGGAATGGTAGAACGATGGGTTCGATGACGGTTTGGATGTACCGTGCAGTATTCAGTGTCCCCTCGACGATCACCAGAGGTGTACTGCCAGTGTAGGAGATCGCTCCCCACACCATGATGCCGGGTGTTGGCCCTGTGTGCCTCGGTCGTATGCAGTCCTGATTGTGGCGCTCACCTGCACGGCGCCAAACACGCATACGACCATCATTGGCACCAAGGCAGAAGCGACTCTCATCGCTGAAGACGACACGTCTCCATTCGTCCCTCCATTCACGCCTGTCGCGACACCACTGGAGGCGGGCTGCACGATGTTGGGGCGTGAGCGGAAGACGGCCTAACGGTGTGCGGGACCGTAGCCCAGCTTCATGGAGACGGTTGCGAATGGTCCTCGCCGATACCCCTGGAGCAACAGTGTCCCTAATTTGCTGGGAAGTGGCGGTGCGGTCCCCTACGGCACTGCGTAGGATCCTACGGTCTTGCCGTGCATCCGTGCGTCGCTGCGGTCCGGTCCCAGGTCGACGGGCACGTGCACCTTCCGCCGACCACTGGCGACAACATCGATGTACTGTGGAGACCTCACGCCCCACGTGTTGAGCAATTCGGCGGTACGTCCACCCGGCCTCCCGCATGCCCACTATACGCCCTCGCTCAAAGTCCGTCAACTGCACATACGGTTCACGTCCACGCTGTCGCGGCATGCTACCAGTGTTAAAGACTGCGATGGAGCTCCGTATGCCACGGCAAACTGGCTGACGCTGACGGCGGCGGTGCACAAATGCTGCGCAGCTAGCGCCATTCGACGGCCTACACCGCGGTTCCTGGTGTGTCCGCTGTGCCGTGCGTGTGATCATTGCTTGTACAGCCCTCTCGCAGTGTCCGGAGCAAGTATGGTGGGTCTGACACACCGGTGTCAATGTGTTCTTTTTTCCATTTCCAGGAGTGTATGAAGCAATCAGGCTACCGTAGCACAGACCAAGCAGCATCGCCTTATGGCAAGGGCAGCAATGGCATATCATTAAGTTTCGACAGCACAGACAAAAGGGCTTGTGAGCGCAGAGGTGTCGGCACATACGGGTTAGACGTTGGACTATCGCCACGCACACCTCTAGCCCGTCTTTCACTCGCGCCACAGCATCGACGTGCACGGCTGCACTGGTAGCGCCAGAGTATCATCTGGAACATGGAATGTTACACCTTGGTATTCAGCTATGCAAGCAGATTCTGGGTGCACGCAAGTGATGACGTTTGCGCGTACGACGCAGATCTGATGAAAGCTGTCGCGTTGAGTGCATTCGTCAAAAACGCGCTGGCCCCAACCTGTATCTTATGGTCTGGAGTGCGGTAAGTTAAACAAACTCTCGTTCGCCTTTGGTGTTTTCGGAGGAGTAGCGAACGGGCACTCGATAGTGCAGAATGTTATTGGAGCCGTTCTCTTGTTGTTCTTGCAACAGGAGAATGATGTGTTGTTCGAAAAGGATAATGATCGTCCACACTGCCCGTGAAAGTCAACGTGCTCTGCAAGACTACACGTCTTGCAGATTCTCTGGCCTGCACCATCTCCGAACTTGTCTACAGTCGAGTATGTGTGGGACATGGTGGGATGAGACGTGAATCGTACCACTCGTGAACCTACAAATGTTAGAGAACTACGTAAACATGTCGAGCAGGCGAGGCATAACGTATGTCAGGATAGTTATGGCCATCTGGGCCATCGAGTGGATGCCAAATTCAGCGCGTGCTTTTCCGCCCGTGGAGAATAATATACGTTTTTCAGCATGGGTCGATACCTGGTACCTCAGAACCACTTGTACTGTTGATCTGCAAACGTAATCATTTCATGTACTCCCTACGCACTGCTGCAACAATACATCTTGAATGAACAGGAAACTTTTAAAATAATGCACTAATTTTTCCGACAGTATATATCTCTCACGACGTTTACTACAGAGAGAAGATTTTTTGCAAATTTCTGGGTGTGACGAAAAAACAAATAAACAATGAGGGGACAACTCGACATTTTTTATTCTATCAAATATTACTATTGAGGATGTCTCCCGCGATTATCCTGACACTGTTTGTATTCATGTTTTGAAACGAACAAGCCCATCGACACAAGCCGACATTCACTACTCACCGAATTAACTATCATTGTGCTACTCATAATACTCACTTTAGATCTGTGATGTTAGCACTGACAATGCACAAAAGGCTATCATTCCGACGTTTACTGGCTACCACAGTCTTCTGCCGGTTCGTAAGTGATCAGGATAAGCTCTATGAGTAGTAGAATAACTTTAAAATAATGTTTCGTGTTCTTAAACAATCTATCATGATGGTATGATAAACAGACAATGGTTACTAATACAGCAAATTGCATCAGTTCTTATGTAGTGCTTCAATATATGCACTATCAGTCCAATCCAAGTAACAAGAGATTTTGAGACCTAACATAACGGTGCATATTCCGAAATACTGGTAGACGAGCATGAGTGACAGTGGGCGTAGCTAACTATCGCAGTGAGATGAGAGCATACATTAGTATCGCTGACCAGGGACCCAGGGCGTGTGAGTCAGCATTGATGAAGTGTGCTTTCGTCCCGCACGTCCATTGGAATTATCAGAATATTGCTGCCCAAGATTATGTGATGACTACCACTAAGTGTTGTCTGAGAATTCTGCCATTTAAATATACTGTCGATTTAAAGTTCCGATAGTTCCTCCACTATATGTAGTATTCAGTAGCCTTAAATAAACTTCGACGCACAAGAAAATTAGAAATTATATACGAGAGTAGCACTTTTCATTGAATAGCAAATGTCTGAGTCAGGACGGAAGTACAGAGTGCATTGTAACATTCACTTTGGAAATTAATAAATTTCGCTGGAGAAAATTTTACAAGTGTAATCACGAGACTTTCGATGATGCGCCTCAGGAGGTGCCGATTCACATACGAAAATTTTGCTCAATATACAGAATGAACTGTAACTGTAATTACATTCACATTTATATAAATCATAATAAAGTAAACTAATGACAGACATAACAGGACTCTATAGAGTACTATAGAGAATAAATATATTAAACACTGTGTATCTGTCAAGAAGCTTGGCGTTACCTATTTTCTTGAATACATTACCTCTTAAGAATCAAATATAATTTATTTGAATATTTAGTAGCAATCATTAACGTTATGGGAAATGGTTATCATCAATGGAAAGATCAGTAAAATATTTTAGAAATTACAATGGACAAATACTTAGTTTTAAATTAATCTAAGTGTAGTAACTTATGGTAGCAGAAACTTAATAACGTATTACTGAAGCCGAACAATAAATGCACACGCTGCTGTGTTTAGTGTTCGTGGATATGGCACTGAGAGCGTCACATTATAGTGTGAACATCTTAAGGCAGATTATAAGATGTAGTTTTTATCTTCGTTTCTCTGTATTTGGACAACAAAGGTGTGTGAAATGGAGGTAGAGTTGGGGCACGAGTATAGAGCTACTTGACGCTCATAGTGAGGAAGTGTGTGAACCTGAGGTTACCTGAGCGAGATTCGCAAGTTGCATGAGTCGGAAAGTTTTTGGATATTTGCAAGACAGGTCCTCTGTTGCTGGATTAGGGCAGTGTTTCAGTTTCAACAATTCTGTGCAGAAGCGTAAGTTTCAGACTTAGTAAATAATTTATTAATGGGACCTATCGTGTCAGACGTAGAAGAATTTTCATGCAGTGGCACCGAACGTAAGCAATTTAGAATGAGTAGTGGGGCCATTGCACTATATTGGGTAGTTAATGACGGTCTTTACCTTAGTTTACAACCCGCATTCGTGGTCGTGCTGTAGCGTTCTCGCTTCCCACGCCCGGGTTCCCTGGTTCGATTCCCGGCCGGGTCAGAAATTTTCTCTGCCTCGTGATGGCTGGGTGTTGTGTGATGTCCTTAGGTTAGTTAGGTTTAAGTATTTCTAAGTTCTAGGGGACTGATGGCCATAGATGTTAAGTCCCATAGTGCTCAGAGCCATTTTTTTATCTTAGTTTACAGAGCTGAAATCTTCTGAATTATTTTGCAAAAGACTACAGATTTGATATGGAAGGTAACCTCATTCTCGTGCAACCTAACATGGGAATAGATTCTCATGTGTCCACACTGTGCAATGGACTACTCATATTTATTGCAGTATTTACCTACTTAAACAATTTTTCGTGTGTTGCTTACAGTTATTGATAACTCACACAAGTTCTGCCAAGGAGGTGGTGACCATGGGACAAAAATTGTATAACCAACGAAAGGGTAACGTTTGACTAGTTATGGCGTTGAATGTCCGAAACTTGAACGTGATAGGGAAGCAAGGAAATTTGAAAAGGTAAATGCTAAAGCTCAATGTAGATGTAGTAGGGGTCAGTGAAGTGAAATGGAGGAAGACAAGGATTTCTGGTCAGATTAGTACAGAGCAATATCAACAGCAGCAGAAATTCGTTCAATGAGAGTAGGATTCGTTACGAGTAGAAAGAAAGGCTGAAAGTGTCTTACTGTGAACTGTACAGTGATAGGATTGTTCTTATAAGAATCAACAGCAAACCAACACTGACAACGATATTGCAGGTATACAAGTTGACGTTCCAATTTGAAGATGAAGGGATGGGGAAAGAGTATGAAGATATTGAAAGGTGTGTACGGTGCGTAAAGGGAGATGTAAATCTAATAGTGAACCGAATGCAGTTGTAGTAAAAGGAGTAGAAGAAAGAGTTAAAGCGGAATATGGGGTTGGGACAAGCAATTAGAAAGGAGAAAGACTAACTGTGTTCTGTAACAAATTTCATCTGGTATAATTGCGTAGGCTTCCGCGGCCAGAGTCAGTCGACATAAAAGTTTTCTGGGTATAGTACCGCGTCCAGCAGCAGTAGTTTTAAGTTATGACGCGGTACTATACCCAGAAAACATTTATGTCGAAATTTCATCTGGTAATATCGAATACTCTGTCAAAGAATCACAAGATAAGGAGGTATACATGGAAAAGCCGGGATATGTGTAGGGGATTTCAGTTACATTACATTATGGCCAGACAGAAACTGCTGCATCAAATACCGGATTGTAAGGGGTACCCTGGAGCAGATACTGCCTTAGATTGCAATTTAGTACTGATGAAGAATAGGTTAGAGTTTAAGAGATTAATCAGAAGAATCAATCGCAAAGAAGAACGATACGGAAATACTAAGGAATAAAGAGATACCCTTGAAGCCCTCTAAGGTTATAAATATTGCAATAAGGAATAGATCAGTAGACAATTCTGTTGAAGAGGAATCGCCATCTCTAAAAAGGGCAAAAACAGAAGTTATAAAGAAGAACATAGGTACATAGAAGGTAACTACGAAGAAACCATGGGGAACAGAAGAAATATTTCAGCTGATCGATAAAAGAAGCAAGTACAAAAATGTTCTGGGAAATTCAGGAATACAAAAATACTAATCGCTTAGGAACTGAATAAATAGGAAGTGCAGGGAAGCTAAGATAACATGGCTGCATAAGCAATCTGGAGACGCCGAAAAAGAAATAACTGTCGGAAGGACTGACTCGGCTTACAGGAAAGTATAAACAAATTTTGGAGAAAATAAAAGCAAGGGTGATAAGATTAAGAGTGAAACGGTATTTCCACTGTTACATGCAGAGGAGAGAGGTGATGGATGGAAACAGCAGAAATGGATTTAGAAGAAATGGGGGATCCAGAGAATTTAAGAGGGCTTTGGAGGACTTAAGATCAAGTAAGGCATAAGGGATAGATAACCTCCCATTAGAGTTTTTAAAATCATTGGGGGAAGTGGCAACAAAACGACTGTTCACGTTGGTGTGTAGAAAGTATGAGTCTGGCGACATACCATATGACTTTCGGAAAATATCGTCCACAGTATTCGGAAGACTACGAGAATTACAGCACTATCAGCTGAACAGCTCATTGACCCAAGTTTCTGACAAGAGTAATACACAGAAGAACGGAAAATTATCTGTGGATGTGTTAGATGACGATAATTTTAGCTTTAGGAAAGATAAATGCATTAGACAGGCAGTTCTGACGATGCAGTTGATAAAGGAAGCAAGACTAAAGAAAAATCAAGACACTTTAATAGGATTTGTCAACCTGGAAAAAGCGTTCGAGAATGTAAAGTGGTGCAAGATGTTCGAAATTGTGAGAAAAATAGTGGTAAGCTATAGGAAGAGGCGGGTAATATACAATACGCACAAGAGCCAAGAACTAATAATAAGAGTGGACGACCAAGTACGAAGTGCTCGTATAAAAGAGGATGTAATACAGGGATGTTGTCTTTCACTCTACTATTCAATCTATACATCGAAGAGGCGATGATAAAATAAAAGAAAGTTTCAAGAGTGGAGTTAAATTCAAGGTGAAAGGATATTAATGATAAGATTCGCTGACATCATAGCTATCCTCAGTGAAAGTGAAGAAGAATTACATTATTTGCTGGATAGAAAGAAGAGTTTAATAAACATAGAATATGGATTGAAACTAAATCGAAGAAAGACGATACTAGTGTGAAGTAGCTTCAATGAGTACAACGAGAAACTCAACATCAGGACTGATGGTCACAAAGTAGGTGAAGTTCAGGGACTCTATCAACTATGCAGCAGAATAACCAAAGACAGACCGAGCAAAGAGGATGTCAAAAGTACACCAGCACTGTCAGGAAGAGCATTCCTGGCCAATAGAAGTCTACTAGTGTCGAACATAGGCCTTAATTTGGGGAAGAAATTTCCGAGAATGTCCGTTTGGAGCACAGCGTTGTGTGGTAGTGAAACGTGGCTTGTGGGATAACCGGAATAGATGAGAATCGAAGCATTTGAGGTGTGGTGCGAAGATGAATGTTGAAAAATAGCGGGACTGATAAGCTAAGGAATGTGGAGGTTCTGCAGAGAATCTGACAGGAAAGGAATATGAGGAAACCAGTGAAAAATACAAGGCGCCGGATCATAGGACATCCATTAAGACATCAGGGAATGACTCTCATGATACCGAATGGAGCTGAAGAGGGCAAAGCTGTAGAAGAAGACAGAGATTGGAATACATCCAACAAATAATTGAGGACGTATATTGCAAGTGCTACTCTGAGATGAAGAGATTGGCACAGGAGAGGAATTCGTGGAGGATTGCATCAAACCAGTCAGAAGACTGATGACTCAAAAGGAAGAGAAAGAAAGAAAAACTTCTTCTTTGTCAAGAAAAGACAATTGTCAGTGTGCAGTGCGATAACAGTAGGGGTCCTAATTAATCTATGCTTACGTAAGGCCATGTGTGTGAGAAATGACCTTGTGTGAGTCGACTGAATAAGCAAAGGAACAAAATTTATCTCGCAGGTTCAATCCTGCCTTGGTCATGGATGTGTGTGATGTCCTTAGGTTAGTTAGGTTTAACTAGTTCTAAGTTATAGGGGACTGATGACATGAGATGTTAAGTCCCATAGTGCTCGGAGCCAAAATTTATCTTGTTTGACTTGGCAACTGGTGTCGTTAACATCAATTTTATGCTTAACAGAAACAATCATTATCATACGAGATCAAGAATACTAAACGTTGCGTGGAGGAACTTTACATGTATGTCAATAAATGAGATTATCTGCCTTTCTAGCACTTCTGAGGTCGAGGTGGCGGGTTAGTTTGCTGGGAGGGGTGAGGCTTGGATATCTGAGGTTCAGTAATGGAAGACGGTGGGTCAATGACCACAAGCAATGCATAGCTATTCTCTAAACGCATACTTAAGGCATATAGGGTGAAAGGTGGATTGGCAGCTGACAATGGGTGATAATTAAATGCACTATCCCACTCACCCTCCTCCCAGATGTTCCCCGTAGCAGCAAGAAGAGATTTAATGTTACGGACGTATTTACAACTCGGTTTGAGATGCCAAAAGGCAGACAGTATGCACATTATTCTTAAAATCCAGTTTCACCAAGATCGCTTGTAAATCGTTTTGTTCATTACCGGATTAGACAGATCTGTGCTATCATAATCGGATTTTTTAAATATATTAACAAAAATCTGTGGTCTCTGTGAACTTGCAAGACACATAGCGATGTTGCGTTGTTTTATAATAAAAGGTAGCAAAGGACATGCGTATGTCAGACATCACAAATATAAAACACAAACCGCGCGGTACTGATATCCTAGCACACTCATTCACTGAACACCACAATGGCGACTCACTTGGTGTAATGCGAACGAGTGCGCTAGGACATCAGACTCACATGATTTGTCCTTTATATTTGTGATATTTGATGTTTGACATACGGATTTTCTTTGCTACGTTTTGCTAGAAAACGACCCATCATCACTATGTGGCTTGCAAATGTACAGAGACCACGGACTTCCTTTAACACGTTCCAAATACGAAGATAATAGCACAGATCTGTCGAAACCATTAATAAATAGAACGATTTACAAGAGATGTTGGCGAACTTCGTTTTTAGGAATAATAAACATTTCAGATCGCCTCCAGCAGTTGACACGATGTCAAATTGGTAAGAAACCGTACGAAATGGAACTGACGGTACCGCTTCAACAGGTGTTAGTGGAAGCGACGTTCGAGGATAGCTGCCGGCATTAGAATGCGGCTGCAGGGATTTTGGGAAACAAGCCATTCCCGCATCGCATCCGGCCAGCGGATTAACGATGAGGTGTGGTGTGTCGGCAATCCTGCACGTCGCTTTTGGGTTGTTTCCTCCTATCCGAGTAGGTCGATACTGGTCTTGTACTGACGTCACATCTCAGTTATATTAATTGCAAACATTTCCGAACCGTTCGCTCATTTTCATATGTAGGCACCTGGGGTAAATAAATGACTTTAATAGCCGTTATTGTTGGCACCTGCAGCTGTTATTATCTCTACTCACCCACCGCCCTTGTAAGGTGACAGGCAAATCCAACACCTTCCATGAAAACCCTGACATGATGAGCAAATCCAGTAGTATGTCACAGAGCTCCGAATAAATCGTGGCAGTAAATTAACCAAAGTAATACGAGTAACGAGTGAGCAAATGGAATACCACAGACTAACACAAGAATGCCTAAATGCATGTCATACCTTCCCACCGTGAGACCGCCATAGTTCTGAGGGGAGAAACGAGAACAGAATCCGAGAGCAGAACCGTGTTAAGCTAGAAGGCCCTACGATAAGGGACGGATTGGACACCCACGTCGCCAGCTAACCACTAGGACAACCCAGCAAGTTTTAGCGTGGGACTTTTTTGCATCTCTGTTACGTTGCAAACTTAAAAAAAACATTGCCCCACCACGAAAAGTATAACGTTTCTCACTGGATAGACAGAATTTTTGTAGGCAGAGCTTAAGGTTAACATTGAAACCATGATTGGTCAGATGAAAACACAGCCAGAAATTTTTTTTAAACCAACTTCGGTAAATTGTAGTAAGGAGAAGTTAGGAGAGTGTTGCTTCCGAGATGGCGAGGTCAGCGGAGCTGTGCTGCCCACCGCCCGCTGACGAACACCGACAAGGTAATGAACGCACGCGATGCCGCATAACAGCGGATAAAGCTTCGCTCAGAACTGCAGCAGTTCTCATCTGTTATACCCCCTTTTTGCGTAATACTAGTGTCGATCGTCAATTAAAGCTCATGGTGTTCACATTTGCCACTTGAAGTAAAAATCTGAAACGCGATGATTTTTCTGGTTATAGTTATTGAGAAGCCACACCAGCCACTGTAATTTACGACAAGTTAGATAAGTAATTAAAGATAGTTGAGGGTCACTGCAGACCGTTTTGATAGTTTTCTCTTTTGTGAAACTTAATTTAAACCTAGATTATAGATGTGATATGGAATAGGTCATCCTTTGATCCATTGTAGAACTTGGAAACCCATTCAGGGAATATTCGTTCACATTTTTGTTGAACGCAGTTGGTTTTTACAATCCTGTATTACAACATCTCCTTTTATCAATACTGCAATTTATAAACAATGTTTGTCAGTAGAATAAAATTTCCTATGGTAAACTTAACTGCTTTTTCGACGTTATTTTACCAGCTAACTAAAAATAGGAAATCCTTGAACCCCTTCCACTAAATTAGTTAGTATTAAGATTCTTTTACAGGGAGTGCAGTGGAACTGACGCTGAGATCATTTAGTATTTGGTTATATCATCGCTAGTCTCACTGAACTCTTCTGAATTATAGATGTCATGTGTGGTCTGGCGTCTCCTTACCAGCAACAGGTCCCAGGTTCAGACTAGTCAATTCCCTAAAAAACACGCTCAGAGCGTCGTTGCGCGAAAGTGGTAGGGAGAAACGATATAGAACAAACAGAAACCACACAGAATGTTAAAACCTATTAACCTCTTCACCAGAGACAGTGTTTCACAGTGCAACTATAGATATCCAGACAGACACGAGTTGTAAAAAATAAGCTAACTTTCCGATAGAGAGAACTTAACATAATCCTTAAGTTGATTTTGGTTTATTTGTGGTTTTCCTCCATTCATTTTCATGTTACAATCCCTTATTCGGTCCTTTACACTACTCGACCCTTCTACAGTTCGACTGCACACGATGGTATTGTTCCACATCCCCCACGCACACGGCAGTCCTCACTCGATATGAACCGGACGATCTTTTGTCGGCTCGTAGCCGCGTCACGGACATCAATGCCGGATGTCACCTGCTTTATCCGAGGTACACGGGGCGGACATGTCGGCCGTCAGCCACCCGTTCGGTCGCTCGATTTGACGAGCACGCCGGGCGGCCCGCGACGCGTCCTACCGTTCGCCTCTGGCCGCGGTATTTTGCCCTGGTCTGCCGCTGGTCGCCTCCCGTAATTTCGCTCGATAGCGTGTCGAGCGGATCTGCGTGCCTCCGGACTGCGCTGCACTTAGTACACTGGTCTCTCTTTCGCAGAAACCAAGTACCTGTGTTGCGGTTGCAGTAAGTCACGAGCTGACGAAACTGCTGTTCAGTTAATGAAATATGCGACAAATTATGCTACATTTTGATAATTTTTTTTTCGTAATTTATATAATCCACGACCGTGGATGTTCACAGAGTTTTCCAATCCTCTCCCGCGATTTGCTATAAAGATATTTTTTCGTTTGTGTATCGATATGCTCATACACTGTGAGGATATGTATGAAGATTAATTTGTAAATAGATGACAGCAACTGCTAATAAAACTAAAGTATATCTTTTGTTATAAGTTTATTATGTAATTGTTAGTGTCAAACATAACGTATGTTTCTATTTGTATTTTTATTGTGATACTATCGATCTCAATCGATGTGACAATATAATATGAAGTTAATAGCATTAAGAATGCTATTAATACCAAAAAACTTTCGTATCGGCTATTACTCTCAAAAAACCTCAAAGGGTCAGAAACTCTATGTAAACACCTTTTAAGTTGAAACTGAATTGTAATATGAAAAAGGAAGTTACACGAACAATATTTTGACTCATGGAACATGCTGGAAACTTCGGAAAGAATTAGCATGGTTTATACTACTATTCCTTGGTGCCTTTTCCGTCAGATTCGTTTCGATTGGAAAGTTCAAGAGAAAAATCACAGCAGTTTGTTGAAAACCTAACTCTCATAAAATTCAATCATATGAATGTATCACTAAAATCTCCTAGTGGAATTATAAAAATCATGCAGTCTCTCAAAAGTAAAATCACACTGTTTCCAATAGAGCACTAAATATTTCTTCCCATATAAGCTCAGTTTTATCTGAAATATATAATGTATAAGTAACTTAAAGCACTTGTCGAGAGAGACTGAAATATGCCGTTGCGAAACCGCCCTTTAAGAAAGATGTTAAGAGAGATGTAAATGACTACTGATATGTTCCGCTGCTGACATGATTTTCCAAAATTTTTGGGAAGATGATGTATTCCAGAATACTATCTCACCTTAGCAACAATAATACCCACAGCAGACCACAACTGAGGATTCAGAAGTGTTTCTCTACTGACACTGCTGTTATAACATTATCACTGATCAAATTTTACAATCATTAAATAATGAAATAGAACCATTTATTATGTTCTGCGATCTATCTCAAGCATCGGACTGCGTGAATCACAAAATTCTCTTAGGTAAAGCGAAGTCTTATCGTACTCATAGCTAAGCAAAAGAATGGAGAAAGTTTCACTAGTAATCAACCAATGTAATTCGAGGATGTAATTATGACTGGGAATAAATAATGTATAGGGTTCCCCAAGGCTCAGTCCTTTGTCCACTATTGTTCTTCATGTATAAAAACGATTTTCCATGTAATATACAAGAAGTAGAATTAGTTCTTTTTCAGGTAACAGTGTTGTAAACAATCCAAGTATATATACAGAATCAGAAGGATAGGTAATCCATGTTCTTAAAAGTATGATTGAGAGGTTTATTTTGAATGATCTTACCCTCAATTTTAAGAAGCCACTAGATATTCAGTTCTGCACTGCTAGTGGTAGTACACAAATGATAAGTATAATACATGGTGAGAAAATGATAAACAGTGTGACAACTTCAAAATTTTTCAGTGCCTAATTGACTAAAATTTAAACTGTAAACTGTAATCTGTAAGCACATTTTGAAACTCCTGAAACATCTTAATTCAGCCACATTGGCATTTAGAATCATTGTGTATCTTGAGAAGAGATAGATCACTAAGTTTTGCTTATTTTCATTCAGTAATATCATATGGAATAATCTTCTGGGGTAACTTATCCTTGAGAAAGAAAATATTCGTCATTGAAAAACGTGCTGTAAGAGTAATATGTCGTACTCAGCAACGATCGTCTTATAGAAGTCTGTTTAAGGAGTTGGGCGGTCTGAATAATGCTTCACAGTATACCTATTCCCTTATCAAGTTAGATGGAAGTAATCCCTGCGGTTGAAAAGGAATCATAATTTGCATAAATACTACACCAGAAGAAGAAATGAGATTCATTACTCCATATTAAGGTTGTCTTTAGCGCAAAAAAGCACAATTCTGCAAGCAAAATATATCAGCACTTACTCAGTGAAATAAAAGTGTGACAAACAGCAAAGTACAATTTGAAAATAAACTGAAAACGTTTCTCCTTGACAACTACTTCTATTCCTCAGTACCATTTCTATTATTATAATGTACAAACGTTCGTAGGTAGAAATTGTAGGAATTACGAAATCCGTTCTGTATATAAAGTGTGAGTCATGTAAGACAAAAGCACCGCTTTTCTTCATTAAACAAATAGCGAAACGCGGTTTAAGGCAAATGTTAGAGCGCTGAGGGGCACGTTCGATTAATGTTTTTTGCGCAGGCACCAACTGAGATATTGAAGTATGTTTTTTAAATGGAACCGTATACTTTTTACAACTGCGTTCGATTGTTCTTGAGAAGACAGAAAGTTGACGTTGAAACACATAGTTAAAATATTTCGAGAAATGTTCAAGAATTTGACAGCACGGTGGCCGGAAGCGGCATTTGCGGTGCAAACACTGCCAAGCAGGCGGCCTGGACCAGATTGCATAGTTGTATACCGTAAGGTAAGCCTGAGGTACGATAAATTGTTTGTTTCATTTACGTATGTACGAAATTGTACTGTACTCTCAAATAAGTCGACAGTGTGTTTTGCACGTAGCTGGTAACAGTGTTATCACTCGCTTATGTACGGAGTTAAACGACGTCCCGTTAAGAAGGATGTTTTTTGCCGTGTACTTGTGATCACCAAAGTATTTTTAATAAACTGTTTACTTCAAGGAACGTATCTCATATGATAAAATTTTGAGCAATGTAGGCAGATAGAGACAGTTGTTCGATAGGCTGTATTTTACCTCTAAGAAGTACACAGGCATGTACAGGAAAGAGGGGTCAAATTTTCCTACTACATTTCGATATTTAATGCAGTAGTTGCTGTTTGCAGCGTAGAAGACTTCTTTATTTTTGAAGAATAAAAAGTTGATTTCTTTCTTTCATTTCACGTAAATCAGGGAGGATACATAAATATGGAATAGTTTTCCTAAGCCCTTTGTGATGCGCTAGAATCTAGCCTATGTCGTATTTCCATTTACAATATTCGTAGGTGAACCTGCATCCAGGTCGTAAGTTGGTTCAACGACTTGGATGCAGGTTCACCTAACCAAAATTTCGTTTTCCAAAATAAAGCTTTATCCCTTATTTAAACTTGTGTTCAACCTGTTGAGCATGAAATGAAAGGCACATTTGCAGTCGCCGTCCGAAAGAACGTTGAGCCGATATAATTACAGTGACTGATATGGTGAGGATGCACTGGCGATTCGACGACACACATCGTTTTGCGTAGTTGGGCTTCGTCATAGCTTTGAGTGTTCCCCAAACAAAGAAACCGCGAAGAGTTAAAGCGGGGACCTTTCAGACCTTTTGACAACCGAATTTCGTCCCATCCAACGTCCAGGAAAGTTTTTATTCAGTATTTGCGTTGCATCACGGAAGTAATGAGCTGGACAACCGTCGTGTTGCAGCTACATACACTGTCGACTATACATTGGTAACTCTTTTAGAAGAACCTACAGAATGTTCGTCAGAGACTGTGTTTACGAATGTCCATTTAGAATGCCTGAGAAGAAGTAAGGTCCCACAATGTTATTTCTTATGATGCTGTACCACACGTTACGCTCAATGGCAATTGACGCTGCACCTGACGAAGTCGGTATGGATTTTTGGCTGCCCAGTAGTGCTTGTTGCGCAAATTAACGTTAATGTGGTTAGCAAACGTTGTCCCATCAGTAAAGAGCACACCCTGGAAAAAAGTAGATCGTCTCTCAGTTATTTTATTATTAATTCCTTTAACTCCTGATGTGGAGCATAGGACTGTATCGCCATCTTGTGCTCTTCTTCCCATCCTATTCCTTACTATTGACCATCGGCTTCAACTGATCGTCTCCAAGTCATTTTGGGCCTGCCTCGTCTCTGTCGTCTCTTTTTATCCTGTTTAGAATCATTCGCGAGAGGATCTTGCTTGGGACTGACAGCAGAATGATACCTCTCCAATTATCACAAACGATAGGTCTCCTTTCTTCTGGAGTTTGATGAGCAAGCCCCATTACAGTAATTCGGTACTTTTTCATTCATCCATATTGCTGTCAGGAATGGGTGTAAAATTTCTGCTGTTATAGAGGGATCTACTTTAATTAATTCTGGACTGATGTTGTCTACGCCAGCAATTTCTTCTTTGGATAGCGCTGCTAAGTTAATTGACATATCTTGTGGGAGGCCTTCCCCCTCCACACTCAGTTGAGTTACACTGTCATCTATAGTATCACGGTTCAGAACATTCTCAAAATGTTATTTTAACCTCCGCACTTGCTCTTCTAGTTTTGTGAGTAGTTTTCCTTGCTTATCCTTGATTGGTGTATCACCTCCAAATTTCTTATTTGACAGTTGCCTTGTGATGTTATATAGTGTCGTTATCGCTTTTGTTAGCTGCTGCCTCAACCTTTATTCCTAGATCATTGATAAAGATTCTCTTATCTTTCCTGAAATTCCTCTTCACCATCTTATTTAATGAGCAGAGTTCCTGTTGGATTTCCTCTTTTATTTCCCTTTTCTGTGCTTCTCTCAATTGCTGAAGGGCAAACCGACAAAATCATGTAGACGTTCGAAATCACGGTCGTTGAGTGCCTAATGTGGTGACGGATGATAGGGATGGAAATTCTGTCAATGCTGCATGTGAATGATATTCGTCTGGATGAATCCACATTCCATGACCATATGTCTCGTACCACTGTGCAGATTCATGGGGTGTCGTAGCCAGAACTGCTTTTTCATGTTCTGTGCCAGCTGCAGTTATTTCTTGTCCTCTTTTTGACATTCAAGCAGCCTGTGCTGTCTTAATAATTCAGGCAATTGCCTGGCTCTTCGGACACTGGAGATTCAGATAGATAGCCCCATACCGCTTATAAGCGTCTTTGGAGATTATATGGGTTAATTAATGATTATTATGTTACATTCCTCTTGTTGTAGTTGACCATGTATAACGAGACTTCGTTCATTGATAAACGCAATGGCGTGGTACTAACTGATGGAGACGCATTAAGAACTGGTAAATTTTAATTTATTTCCTTTATCACACTGCACAAACATAAAAACATTATTAATCAAACTGTGTGCCACTACTATTAAACGTAGAGATACATCCTTCGCTACGCAACCGCCTTTGGCTCACGCAGCCTACACCTTCCACAGCCTCTCAACACCTGCCACTGCTTGCGATTCTCTGCACCACTGGGCATTGTCGCCCTCCAAAGAACAACCAGTTACAGATACTAAACACAAGTACCCTCACACGCTGCACTGTTTTTATGGCAATTCTTTACATCCACCATATAAAAGTAGTGTATTCAACATCTCATTGGTGTACATGTCTGCAAGAAACGAATACTGGGAGCAGAAATGAGGGGCTTGCAGTGCAGACAACTAAACAGGCAAATGTGTTGACGTTCCGACACAGTGTAGCACGAGATTTTTGCTTGGTGGCGTCTGCACCGCTGATTCTGATCCCTGCCATCATGCTCTCAAATTGTAGGACATTTCTGGAATTTTTTACGCTATGTTTTAACGGCAACACTAACAAACGACGTATCACTGTAGTTGTCTTTTTAAGTGCTATGGAATGCAGTTATAAAAAGTATACGGTTCCAGTGCTTGCTTCAATATCTCCGTTGACATCAGGACTACGAAAAGAAAAGAGAGAGAGAGAGAGAGAGAAACGTGCCCCTCGACGCTTTAACATTTGCCGAAAACGGCGTTTCGAACGTAAAATGACTCGTTCCACATCATAATGATTTATCATTAAACTAGCCTTAATTCACTAACTACGGGTTAACATCACGTAAAGCTTTTTGGAGATAGTGATTATGAGAACGACTTCGAGCCTTTATGTTTGACAGAATCTCTGTTTTCTTGTGATCATAAACTGTGATTGTGGATTGGTTTACGTATAATGAAAATAAACTACACATTTTGAAAACATAATTTATTAATTGAAGGCTTTTCGCAATAACAACCAAGGGCCCGAACGTGGGAATTAACAGGACGCAAACCCCTAGACGAACGGACGTCATATACAAGTTAAGAAATTACATTTTACAAAATGTAATGATGTCTCTGTTACAATGAATATACATTTTTATAAACGTGCTGTGCACTCTTACGGAATGTCACCGAAAGTAAACACTTTCTGCCTGGTTAATTACGTGAGGGTTATTACATGGTGGACATATTGCGTTGCCTCAAAAGACTCAACACGTACCTGTGTTACACGTCAGGCCTGTTGCTCATTATTTATCAAGCTTGTTGTGTGCTTGGGGGCACAAGACCTTCTCTTTATTATTCGTGTTTCGGCGGGGCTCTATGTTTTATGCTGGTCCATTCATTCTCTTTACAGTCGCCTTTTTGGCAGTGACGTGTTTGCGTGTGTGACAAAAGTCTTTTCAGCTCTCTCTGCTCCTGTTGTAGAAGACAACCACAATACTGTATTTTGCAAACGACCACTGTATTTAAATTCATTTCCTACTCAGGGATCCTGGGATTTTCTAAATATATATCAATTTGCTTTCAGCTTCTCTCACAAAATGACTTCCAATTTCTCATATAAGTACACTAACAACGGGACCGTATGCACTTACCCTCAGCGATTTGTATCATACTGATATGGTGTGTAGGTCACGACTAGGACTTCAACATACACTATGCGATCAAAAGTATCCGGATACCCCCAAAAAGATATTTTTTTATATTGAACTTCCACCTACTGCCAGGTACTCCGTATCAGCGTCCTCAGTAGTCATTAGAGCTCGTGAGAGAGGAGAATGGGGCGTCCCACGGAACTCACGGACTTCGAATGTAGTCTGGTGATTGGATGTCTCTTGTATCACACAAGGTTTGCACACACCTGAACATCCCTAGGTCCACTGTTTCTGATGTGATAGTGAAGTGGAAGCTCGAAGGTACACGTACAACAAAAAAGCGTACAGGCCGACCTCCTCTGTTTACTGACGGAGACCGCCGACAGTTGAAGACGGTCCTAATGTCTGCAAGTAGTATGACATTTAGGCGGAAGGTGAAAAAATGAAAACTTGGATTTCATGGTCGAGTGGCTGCTCATAAGCCATACATTACGCCGTAAATGCCAAACGACGCTTCGCTTGATGTAAGGAGTGTAAACATTGGACGATTGAGCAGTGGATAAATGTTATGTGGAATGATGACTCACGGTACACAATGTGGCGATCCGATGGCAGGGTGTGGGTATGGCGAATGTCCAGTGAACGTCATCTACCAGCCTGTGTAGTGCCAACAGTAAAATTCGGAGACAGTTGTGTTACGGTGTGGTCGTGTTTTTCATGGAGGATGCTTGTCCCATTTTTTTTGCGTGGCACTATTACAGCGCAGACCTACATTGATGTTTTAAGAACCTTCTTGCTTCCCCCTGTTGAAGAGCAATTAGAGGATGGCGATAGCATCTTTCAACACGATCGAGCACCTGTCCATAATGGATGGCCTGCGGAGGAGTGGTTACACGACAATAACATCCCTGTAATGGACTGGGCTGCACAGAGTCTTGACATGAATCCTACAGAACACCTTTGGCATGTTTTGGAATGCGGACATTGTGCAAGGTCTCACTGACCGACATCGATACCACTCCTCAGAGCAGCACTCCATGAAGAACGGGCTACCATTCCCCAAGAAACGTTCCAGCGCCCGATTGAACGTATGCCTGCAAGAGTGGAAACTGTCATCAAGGCTAAGGGTGGGCAAACACCATATTGAATCCCAGCATTACCGATGGAAGGCGCCACGAGCTTGTAAGTTATTTTCAGCCAGGTGTCCAGATACTTTTGATCACACTGTAACGACGGAAATGCATCATATTTTCACCTATTGAACTATAAATTTTTTCCTTAGGATCTTTGGTAGTGTCAACTCTGCCGCGTGGAGCGCGGGCGGAGCAGAGAGAGTCTGGCTGAGGTAGGGCGGTGGAGCAGGTGTGTTGTGTGACGCTCCCGCGAGTTGCCGCGCTTTCGGGGTTTGGCAGCATGTAATTGCGCTCGGCTTGCTATGATAGTTTGTGCCACGGTGTCGCGGACGGGAAACATTAGCTGGCAGACATCAAGAGCCCGTTTCGCCCGGTGACCGTGTCAGGGAGAAGGCGCGCCAACATCCAGCTTCTGCAACAGCGACGGCCGACAATGAGTGACTGTCGCCAACTCCTCGATCGACGGCTTCAAATCATCAATCTACCGCCAAGGAAGACTGAAAGCACGTAAAGTTTTAGAACTGTATGGCAGACCTCAGCTTTTCAAACTGTTCCATTTGCATAACTAAAATTACAGCATCTTAGCATGAACATTTGTTGCTCATTGTCCCAATTGCATTACCAAGCAAGATCCCTTCCTTTTCCGGAATGAACTCGAGTGTCGTTGAAATTCAAACACCAGCATTAAAGTAACATTATTAGATTTCACTGCTTTAATTACATAGTTCAGTTAAGGTATTCATAGGTGGCTACAATATTTAGATTACGCAAGAACAAATTAAGAGTGCGATTTTTGTTGCCATATTTTAGCTTACCTGTGACTGCATCTCAGCTTGGTACGTACTAAATTTTAATATTGTTAATTGTTCAGAATCATTTAATTCAAGTTCAAAGTCAAACCTCTTATTTCTAAATTGCGTATATTCAAGTAGCTTTCGAAATGATGGTTAGGTAGCCCAAGACTAACCTTATTTTACTGAATTTCGTAGTGCTTCAGAAACAAATCTCACTATTAATTTCAGTCACTAAATCAACTTTCAATTTTCCGGTTTTATTAATTCTTTTGCTAAATTAAGTCAGAGTGTAGCGAAATTCATTGCTTCTGACAAACTTTCAGTTTTAACACTACACGTGTCAACCTTCAGTTGCCACGCTTCTAGTGCTAACTGTATGTGTAATAACCTTTCTTTTTCAGTTAGTATAGTAATTGTCCATAGGACTGGTGACCATAATTTCCCCCAAATCTCAAATATCTAATTACCGCTAGTTAATTGTTAACGTAACGGCCGCACATTTACTTTCTTTATTAACTTTACCCCTCTCAATATTAATTTCCACCAGTTTTATTTGCATTTTTCCTTTCATTTAGATGTAACCCTTTCCTCCCTCTTTACCGACAGATTAACTTCAGTGACGATTGCTTTTCCCAAATTTCCATTAGGTACTCGCGGTTTAATTTTTCACTATCACTAAGATCAATAAGTGAGGGGGAGGTTACAGTTGACGACCTGGTGACAGGACAATCTTCAAAGTTGAGGTTGTTCTGGACACGAATTTTGCATTGTGCAATACCTCGTAACAAAGTACTGGTTACAAACAGGCCGATACGTCAGCGAGAATAAGTAGTGGGAGTAATCCTAATTATATTTGAGACTTGGCATTTATATTGAAAATTATTAAAATGAGTGAAGGCAACAATTACCAAAATTTGGTAGACTTGGATACGGAACAATCGGTCGAACAGTGGGAAACACGCACCGCGGGACCCATTGTTCAGGGGCAGGCGGCTAGCATGAAAGACGCGTCCGCCGATGCGCAACAAAGAGCAGAAGTGGAATTCCAAACTTTAGAAAAAGTTTCGGAATCGAAAGGGAAAATCAAATCTGTACCCCTTGATGACGAATACGGGGGAACATATATAGAGGAACCAGCTACAGAAGTAAAACCGGTAATTTCCGGGAATTTAACTGATTTATTGAATGTTTTGATTAACGAAATCAAGGGTCAATCGGCAGAAATTAAAGTTCAGTCTGAAAAAATTGACAGGAAGCTAGACAACCAGAACAAAGGTATTAATGTTGTTAACAACAATGTTGGAGTTGTTAACACAAAAGATGATAAAATCAAAAAAGATATTGTTATGATTAATACCGAAATCGGTAATCTTAAGCGGGAAATGATAGGAGTTCAGACGAAAATTGCGAGCATAAATATTCGTTTTGATCCCCAAATTAGCAGAATCGAGAAAAGTGTAGGAGAAGGAGTTGCTCCGACCATCGAGAATAAGGTGACGGAACAAATTCAATTAGTGCAAAAAGAGGATCAGCAGAAGGGGGAAACTTTAAAGGCTTTTGTATCTGAAGTAGATACTAAAGTGACGAAGCAGGCTAATACCTGCGAAGAGAAAAAAGGAAAGTAGAAACGCTTGCGACAACCACATGCCGAGTAATTACGAGAGTGTCGCAATTAGAAAAGAAACTTGACGAAAAACAGAGCTATGTGCCAATCTGTTCACATAGTTCGGAAATGTTGACGAAAGAGGAGCGGTTCGACCTCTTGAAAGAAGGCGGTATACAAGCGACGGATTTCATTAAAAATTGTGAAAGACTTTTACCCAGATGAAGGACTAATGAGAGAAAAATTTATGCGGTTATTGATGTGTTGGCTGGTGATGCCAAGCGTTGGGGTTAAACCTCAACATTACGAACCTGACTTCTGACGAGTTAAAAAATTTCTTTCTGACTGAATACTGGTCAGAGCAAAAACAACAAATAGTCTGGCGCGAATTTGTCGTATCGAGGCCTTTCGATGCGAATTTGCGCGGGTCGATGAAGGAGTTTTGTGAGGGCTGGATCCGCAAGTTGGAATATTTGCGTGATCGCCGCACGGAAATCGAAATAGTATGGGAACTCTGCACGAAGCTTCCAGAGGATACAAAACGTTACGTAGGAAGCTATTACAGGACAATCAATGATTTCCTGGAAAGAGTTGAGGACGAGGACAATTGGTGCAATAATCGAGATAGTGGTAGAGGCCGTGGTAACAACAACGGGTACCACAACAACCATAAAAACGATACCATGGGAATAATGCATACCGCAACCTTGGCAGCAATAACAATAGTGGTTCGGGCCGTAATGACAATCGGTACAATGCAAATAATAACAGGAATGACGGATACCAGTATCATACTAACGTGATACGGGCTTCGCAGAATAGTAATAACGCCAGAGTGTGTGATCAGCCGTCTCAGCAGTATCCGGGGAGCGTACCTGCAGGGACGAGACAGGGAAACCATTAACCGCGCCGGTGAGGGGCCGACCCGGCGTGGAGAAATTTTGGAGGCCCAATAACAGGAGAAAACCGAGGTGTCGTAGTTATGAAAACTCTGTGTGGAATAATCAACGACGGGAGAGTGTGCCAGTCTTAGAAGAAAGGAGTGCGCCCACAAGTAGTAGATCAGCTGTAGACAGGGCATTAGAAAATACATTCACTGTCAGTGAGAACAATTTAAGTAGTGATCCGGAAATCATTATAAAGTGGCAGCTGTAACACCCACAGCGGAACCGGAGATTGAGTTTAAGAATGATTCGCAAGTGTTTAGATATGATCAGATGTCGGATAAAAAGTCCGTCATCGAGCGAGGGGATGCAAAGAGGGATGAGGTCTGGCTAAGGCAGTTCGGTCGCTTATACGACGAACTAAGGGCCTGTATGGGAGAAGTATTTATGGGGAGCGCGTGCAGGATTTGCCGCTTCTCGTCCAGCAGGAAGATAGTGTTTGTGAAGTGATAGAAAGTTCTGGCCCTAATCGGCAGACTTTACCAGAAATAGTTGATGTTAATGGGGAGCACGAGCAAGATTCGTCGTGTTTCGTCCCGCAGGAGTTGTATGTTGAAGTAGTAACGGAAAGTTCTGGCCCTAACCGGCAGACCTTACCGAAAGTTATAGTGGTAAAAGTAGCCGACCCATCCGACGCAAACCTCCAGTTCAAACATTGTGAGAGTATTAAGGAGAAAGATTACGAAAATTTAAATGATAACCGGACACGATTGGTAGAAATGCACGTAGATTACAGCGTGTATGAGGTTAGAGCTTACGTTATACAGTCAGACGGTAGCAGTGTTGGTTGCTCAAATCCAGAGGAAGTAATTGCAGATACTACTGGGCACATTCCTCCAGGTAAATTGGCAGATGAGATCAATCTGACCAAAGAGGAATCAACGAAGGTGACAATTAATGAATTGATAGGAAAGCAACACTCACTAGTTGACGAGTTACAGGAAAAGGTTTCGGTATTGGAGGCGAAGCTACAGATTAAGCCTCAGAGCAAAAGTGTTGAAATTAAAACTGTATGTGAACAGAGGCTGAAATAGCTGCCAGATAAGCCGGATTTACGATCAAAGCCGGATGGTTTTTTCTGGAATGATCTGGATATAGGCGAGGATTTATTGTGGGAAAATAACGAAACAGTCGAGGATAAGTGTAGACAGATAGGAGTGTTTGTTAATATGCAAGGCCTACAACTAAACGTGTTGATTGACAACGATTCAGAATTGAGTGCTGTATCTGGAAAAACATTATAGCTACTGAAAGACAGACCTGGCATCGAAGTTATGCCAGTAACAGGAGAGAAAATTATCGGTGCTACTGGGAAGGCCAGTAAACCGGTCACAAAACAGATTTTTGTCCACTTCGAGATATGTGGTGCACGATTTGAACAAGAGTTGATCGTCGTGCCAGACTTAACTACGGAAGTAATTATCGGGTTAGATTGGCTATTAAAAGTACCGTGCAGTGATCAACTGGGAAAGCAAAATTTTGACACGTACGTCACAACATAAGACAATAGTAGTTAGTTTTGACGGGGCAGGAGATGATGTGCATAGGCAATACCAGCCTATACACATTGTTAACTGGCCGGATGCCATTGACGTAGGTATGAATTTGAACTACTGTAACGTGAGGAATCTCGGCATTGACAATAGTGTATAAAGTGAATTGGAATGTATTGTAGGTGGTGTGTCAAACGTAACACACGAACAAATACGAGACCTGTATGAAGTAACAATGAGGAATAAGAGTGTGTTTTCAGTCAAATCTGGACTTGTGGAAGAAATAATCAAATTCCCTCCACGGATTGACATTAGTATTGGTGAGAAAAAAGATCGTTTCGAGAAATAATGAAGCTAAAAGCCGATGCTCCCACACGTCGTCATGACGTTAAAGCGCGTTTTGCTAAGTTTGCAATCGGAGACTTAGTACTTGTAAAAGCTCATGAGAAATCGAGCGAGATAGACAAAGACATATCTAAATTTAAGTTTCTTTATAATGGACCATATAAATTCATTGGTACACCTCACACAAATGCTTATTGCTTAGAGTACTCAAGCTCTGGAAAGCTATTAGTTATACGGAACATTGTAGACCTGAAATTGTACCCACCAAGGATTGATTAATTCCACAGAAAGGGTAATTTGTACAGCATGTAAATATAGAGTGTAAGATTTAAAGATGTGCCAAGTTGCGATGCTTTTGCCTCACCTAGACGTCGTTAAAGAAGTTGTCATTAATAAGTAATTAATTTTGATTAAATGATTGGAGAGTAACTGATTAGTAACCAATTGAAAAAACCAAGCTGCTATTTTAAGTTTTAAGCTGAGTCACAGTAGATTAAGGAACGTAAATATGACTTGTAACTAGCTGTAAGATTTCATAAACATGTGATTTACTAGTCATTGCCGATGTACTTAGACCCTGTTTTAAGTTTCAGGCTAGTACATGCGTGTTATGATGGACAGTGTTGAGTTATCCACTGTGATAGTATTAATGGACTCCTTGAGATTACTCGGGAGTGAGTTTTTCCGAAAGAATTCAGTGAAACGGACGTTCTGGAAATGCAGTTACAAGGACGAGTGAGATCAAGCGTGCCGCACAGGCGGGCGCAACAATACTTGCGAGGCGGAGCCGCTGTCGACTCTTGTGCCGCTGTCGGCATTATTTGTACTTGCGGGTACGGAAGGTGGAGTTGTTTTTCTTCCCGGACAGCCTATGTGAAAGAATTCTGCTGTCATTATTTATGTTTTTATCGATCTGCTGTATATTATTTTCGAATCCTTCCTCGGGCATGGATGTGTGTGATGTCCTTAGGTTAGTTAGGTTTAAGTAGTTCTAAGTTCTAGGGGACTTATGACCACAGCAGTTGAGTCCCATAGTGCTCAGAGCCATTTGAACCATTTTTATATTATTTTCTTGTTTAGCGTTAAGTGGACTCTCTTGACGAGAATATTAATTATGAAAATGTCATATAAAATGTGTATTCTATGTAATTAATAATTAATTTGAGTATTTTGATATACCTGTATTTTATGACCATGTACTCTGATAAATTTTGTAAATAGTATTCCATTTCTTTATACTGTTACGAATTTTAATGATTTTGGAATAGCTAAACCATTTTCTATGTTATCTATGAATTTTAATATGTTGTAAACATGTTTTATTTTGTGCAAGATGACAAAGTGGAATAAGATTAGGAGTGTGTCCACTCAATTATTATGGTCTAAATCTTGGTTTAAGGTTAATTCGCCTAATGCTAAAATGTCTTGATGTTTTGAGCATATGCATTTCCGCTGTTTTTTTTCTTTTTGGGACATTTTCTGAGTCTGTTTAGGTTACACGAACATCCTCAGACAACATGGGGCACGTGTGACGCCGGAAATGCATATCCTCCTATTTCCATCTATTGTACTATATATTTTTCCTTATTTTGTTACCTGAAGATATGACTTTTCTGTGTCTTTGTGTATTGTAATTGTTTTACAATATATATACAGTTATGTCGATGTATAATTGGTTTGTTTTGTAAAAATTATTTGTATTTTTACGCTCGGTCTTGCCTAGGGAAAACTATGCTATCGAGCGAATACATCGATAGGTGGTGTAGAGAACCAAAGTGTATAAGATCTTTGGTAGTGTAACTCTGCCGCGTGGAGCGCGGGCGGAGCAGAGAGGGGCTAGCTGGGGTAGGGCGGTGCAGCAGGTGTGTTGTGTGACGCTCCCGCGAGTTGCTGCGCTTTCGGTGTTTGGCAGCATGTGCTTGCGCTCAACTTGCTATTATAGTTTCTGGCACGGTGTCGCGGACGGGAAACATTAGCTGGCAGACATCAAGAGCCCGTTTCGCCCGGTGACCGTCTCGAGAAGAAGGCGCACCAACATCCAGCTTCTGCAACAGGGAAGACTGAAAGCACGTAAAGTTCTAGAACTGTATGGCAGACCTCAGCTTTTCAAACTGTTGCATAACTAAAATTACAGCAACTTAGCATGAACATTTGTTGCCCATTGTCCCAATTGGATTACCAAGCAAGGTCCCTTCCTTTTCCGGAATGAACCCGAGTATCGCTGAAATTCAAACGCTAGCATTAAAGTAATATAATTCGATTTCACTTGTTTAATTTCAAAGTTCAGTTAAGGTATTCATAGGTGGCTACAATATTTAGATTACGGAAGCACAAATTAAGAGTGCGAGTTTTGTTACCATATTTTAGCTTACTTGTGACTACATCTCAGCTTGGTACTTACTAAATTTTACTATTGTTAACTGTTCAGAATCATTTAATTCAAGTTCAAAGTTAAACCTCTTATTTCTAAATTGCGTACATTCAAGTAGCTTTCGAAATGATGGTTAGGTAGCCCAAGACTAGCCTTATTTTACTGAATTTCGTAGTGCTTCAGAAAGAAATCTCACTATTAATTTCAGTCATTAAATTAACTTTCCATTTTCCGGTTTTATTAATTCTTTTGCTAAATTAAGTCAGAGTGTAGCGAAATTTATTACTTATGACAACCTTTCAGTTTTCACACTATACGTGTCAACCTTCAGTTGCCACGCTTCTAGTGCTAATTATATGTGTAATAACCTTCCTTTTTTCAGTTACTATAGTAATTGTCTATAGGACTGACGACCATAATTTCCCCCAATCTGAAATATCTAATTACCACAAGTTAATTGTTAACGTAACGGCCGCACATTTACTTTATTAACTTTACCCCTTTTCAAAATTAATTTCCACCAGTTTTATTTGCATTTTTCCTTTCATTTAGATGTAACCCTTTCCTCCATCTTTACTGACAGATTAACTTCGGTGACGATTGCTTTTCCTAAATTTCCATTAGGTACACCCAGGTTAATTTTTCACTGTCATTAAGGTCGATAAGTGAGAGGGAGGCTACAACATCTCAACCTTTTCAAGAAAGTCTCGTTTGAAAGTTTCATTCATGCATATACACTTATGTGTGGCCGCTAGCTGCCGAAGAGTACATAGGCGAGCGAGTAAGATTGAGAGCTTTGGATCGAATATCCCTCCCCACTAGCATTTTTTTCCTTGATTCCCAAATAAATCTAGTAACGGGGCTTGTTATAATTGTGCACTTTGTCAGTATCTAAGGAATTATTTTTTGTAAACACAATCTTCACCTTGAAAATTCGGGTTTTTGTTTTAACATTTTGGAAGTAGTTTACCGCTATAACCGTATTCCTGCACGTACATTTCAGCCCAACATGAGCTCATTTTCCCGGTAGAGGCAGTGTACAATACGGTACGACTCACCGTATCAAACTATTTTCTCGGTAATCATGCAGTTAGCTTTGACCCACAAGGAACACAAACAACTTTCGGTTGATGGAGGGAGAGCGCTTACAAACACGAAGAATACTTCATTCTTTTGTTAGCCCCCGAGGTAGTTACGTGGCAGCGTCCAGATATGTCTGATTTTACGAGTAAATGTATTGATGTGCCTTGTACTTCGACAGGAAGAGAACGTGGACCTGATTGTGGAACCGAATCGCGTTGCAATGAAGTTTCAAAAAAGCTGTTAAAATGGCACTTGTGTACAGTGAAATACTCCTGCCCCAAAACAATTTTAACTCTTAGAAACCTTCTGCAGTAATAACACAAGAACACGTGGAAACTGGAGAAGAAATATTTCGCAGGATTTTCGAAATGATAGTGGAGAAATAACTGGCGCTACAAGAGGAACTAATTGCCAACCAGTACATCGACGATTTTTTAAAAATAGAAGTGGAGCACCTCCGCTCCCACACCGGCATGAAGGCCATCACAAAAACTCTACTGGCATTTATGCATAAAGGATAGTTTTCACTAAAATGAGGTCTCGCAGTATGTGGGTACAGCGACGTTCTTGTACGTGTGGTTAAGGTTAACCATTAATACACGCTCATCTGCAGATAGATTGGGTCCAAAGTTGAACGAAAGGTAGCGGTTTGGAGGGCAGAGGGGAAAAAAGTGCCAAGGTAGGAGCCAAGGGGAAACACCTCTGCAGTAGTTGGGTCGGGTTGTAAACAGTAGCGTTTTCTTGCTGGCTGCGACAGATCATGAAAGGGCAGGCTTTGTTCGATGTGGGTATTATGGAGGTCCGATACCTTTCCCGTCGTGCGTTGGTGTTACTCGGCGGCTACTGTTGGGTGCCGTGTTGATTACTTGGTCAGCGTCAGAATACCTGTAACAGTTAGGTTCATCATCGTTTTGTGTCTGATAGGTCGTACATCAGATTCACAGTGTTGGGTAATGCTGGCTGTTTGTTTGTGCCTCATTGTGCGAGCTTGTCCGTTTCCCTGCTTCAGTCTGTTGATCGGCGTTAATAGCAGCTGGCATATCCAGTGAACGTTGCTGATATGCAAGGGCTTGCTGATGTGGTCGCTTGTGGATGGATGTTAGTTTGCCATAGATGGTCATGCCCTAGCTAGTACTCTTTGACCGCTTATGCTTCCACCTACGGTTGTGATCATAGTTACCCAGAGCAAGGATGAAAGGATTGTCCGAGTGTCTGGAGTTCCTGAAGAGGGTGTGTTTGAAGAAACTGAATAAGTCGCTTCGTCTTCATCAGATGATTACATGATAGAAGAGAAGCAGTCGAAAATGGACAGCGATGACGTTCCACAGTGTTACAAGATCGTTGTCGTCAATCTAACGAGAGAATATCCAGGATGGAGTGTGGTCGCTCTTCGTAGAAGTGATTCCTCAGGCCCCAAAAGTATGAAAGGTTAGAAAAGATGAGGACAAATAAAACAAGATGGAACAAGGCATGAACAACTTAAAATAACTGATTTGTGGTCATATGATCGTTTCATGGAAGCTTGAGCAGGTGACGGCAAGCAACCTGCAGGAGTGGGCTATTGCTGCTGCTAACCAATTTCCTGATTTAAATTTTGAAGCTTCTGACTCTTGGGTTGTGCTCTTCAACGATATCAGATTCATCAAACAAAAAAATCACCAAATTTGTATCCGAGAGGAAACGCAACTCACTGCAGCAAGTCATTGATGCAGCAGCAAATTTTCGAACGTTGATTAGAGTCCTCATACCAAAATACAAGGCTTTTATTGTTAACACTGATCAAACAGGCATTACACATAAAAGTATCTGATTCTCTTACATCAATTGTAATACTATTTTTATAGACCACTGGATGCTAATTAGTGGTTGTCTGTTCTACGGTGCGAACTCTTGCCGAACGCGGAACGTAGGTTGTTCTTGTGAAGCGAGAGTATATACTCAAGGTGACACATCCGTACACTGCATAGTATGCTATCACCTTATCCAGAAAGTTACTACCAACGGTAATTGTTTGCTTGTAAGATACCACTGGCTCAGTTAGACCAAGGGTGCAAAAAACAGCTTACCAGTACGCACACAAATTCAAAAAAGATGTGATAACATCTCGAAAGTCTGGAAAGTTTACAACAGTACTATTCAGAAAATTTCTAGTTGACGTCTTGAAGCCATGTATGAGAGAAGAACAATTTCATTTGGTCCTCGATTCTTGGGAGGGCAAACGAACTCGGTTTTGTATGACGAAATTTTTCAAGATAGGTATGGGCAGCCAACATGCAATATTAAAGCTATTCCGCCACAATGTACTCTGCTTGTGCATGCCACCAATATTTATTTTTATAGACAGCTGGAAAACCGTATAAAGTGACTACAAAATTGTTCGTACATTATCGAACGCAACAGAGAAAATTGCAAATAAGAAGAATGCATAAAAATTCAATGAGTTGTACATCATCAGTTGTCTGCAGCTATGTTCGGTGATATCAGATACGCGTGGTACGCCGCGAAACTGTGTTATGACTGGGAACCGTTTATGGACGTAAACAAAGTTTGTTTTGCAGCAGAAACATTGGAAAACCATGCTCATGCAAACACTCGGCCTTTATTACTTGTGCTATATGCCGAAGTAATTAACGTGTTATTATTTCTATGATCAGTATCATCCTGATTCCTGCAGTGCTCCACTCGTGTAACAGTTGTAGGTACAATAATTTCAATAAACATACTATACTGATTTAATTCTAAATGGGTCGTGTATCCTTTTTTAAATTCTAATTTCCTTAGAAAAAATATTTTGTTTTCCTATTTTTCAGAATAAATGTTATGCAAATTATAAATGAATCATTAAATACTGATAATTTTGACACTCATAATAAATCGGTTGTTAGAGTAACATGGGAATAAAGAAAAGCACCAGGATCCAGCAGCCAGATTCGATGTATCCGTTAACGTTCATGGTTGCTCCATTCACTCAGTTTTTGCCGACCGAACACGCTGAGCTATCCTGCTAACTTTACTTGGCTAAGGAGTCCTTGCATGTTATAGACTACACAATAGTAAACTTATGCATTCGAAAAATTTCAAACTCGAATTTCTCGAAAACTGTTGAGAATCGCTCCTCCCTCTTTACATAACGTGAAGTCCTTTCCAACGAATAACGAAAGCAGGTTGTAAACGGTAAGTAAATTCTGCAAAAGTTTGTAATGAAGAATACATCTGAAATTTTCCCCCATATTACTACGTAATTTAAAGCAATTTCTACATAGGACTGCCGTGAACAATAGGTTTTATTTATGAGATCGTGAACACTTTTGTGAGAGCATATGTCACACGTTTATAAACATTCATGGTGTTACTGCACTTACAAATGAACGTAAACATGTGTAATAGGACTTCATTCATAAAAGTCTGCCTTGGTAGCGCATTGCTACAAAATTCAAAATAGCTGGTTTCGACTTACCACCATCACCAGATCTATTATAAAGTAGAAGAAACGCTACTTTAACAGTAAGAGGCTCAATTGGCTGAAGGCCAAGTCTACAGAAAAATGATTGAAAAATACAGATGTCCACAAAACGAGGAGACTTGGTAGTGCTTTGGCATGTCTTACCTTATACAATGAAGGGGAAGACGAAATCTTAAGCAGATTTGTGACTGAGTATGATTATTCATTACGAATATTTTAGAACCGTGACTGTTAATTGAATGTAAATGTTATGTAAAACTGCAACCAGTCGTTTTTTAGAATAATTATTTTTTTATTCCATGTAACGGTTTTCGAACTTTCTCAAGTCCACCTTCAGATGGATTCTGGAAGTTACTTCATTATTTCAAGTATAATACTTGAGGCGTGGCGCCTTCGCATCGCTCCTGTCACTTGTTAGGACGATATCGTTATAGGCATGAGACATCGACAGATGTCAGGAGCTGACATGGACCTGAGTTACAGAGATGCACGTAGTTGTACTAGTAGGCGGCAGAGGTCAGCAGTTGACGGACAGTGGTAGCAGTCGTAGTCAAAACAATGTTGTAATGTTATGTTTGATTAATATTTAATGTATTTGCATAATTATAATTGTTTTCTATGTGTAGTAATTAGCAGTGTGAGTGTTGTATGAGTGAAGAAGAACAGAAGTAAATGAAAATTGTTTTGTTTATTCACGAACTATACAGGGGATTTACTATAATTAAATGTGCAGCCAGTTTATGGTACTAATAAATCGCGAGTAGAACACAAATTAGTCGGTAATTTCAGAAGGAGTAATTTTATGTTTGATACTTTTCTAACTTTATTTATTTAGCAATTGCCATAGAAGGAAATGTTTTACTATGATTGGTCATTGAAGTAAAATGCGGGTAAGCCCGAGATAATACTGCAACCTGCTTTGTTGTTTGTGATATCAGCCAATCAGAAAAATGCAGGCTCGCGCCAGTCTATGCTGGGAACAAAGCCTTTGATGTGATCTAGGGGGGGTCGGGACTGAGGGCTCAAACTAGTAACATCTTATTGAAAGCAGCTCCGACGAAAGTACTATAAAATCGCGGAAAAATGCTAATTACGAGTTCGCGAAGTAGTACAAAGTGTATTTAAGTGAACAGTATAGTGGAAGTCTTGTGGGATTTCAGAGTGAATACAAAAATTATTGCTTTTGACTGTTAGTTAAAACCGTGTGGCGTGTTGTGCGAGCTAAGACTGGAACAGTTATTACGTATAGAGCAGAGTGCACAACATTTGAGTGAGCACTTTCATACCTAAACGACCCGGCGAACTCTATTAACTTCGGTAACAGGTTTAAGTACCATAAACTGGCAATGTGTGCGTGTGAACTTTACATTGTGTTGCCACTTAGTATGGACCTGGAAGTATTAACGGTGATCTTTATCGAAAAAATACACCTGAAAATTTACATGGCCAAGTTAAAACTTTTATTTTAGTAGCTATCCATATCCCGTTTACCGTACAATTCTATGTATGTTGCGGCCTGCAATAGACAGTAGTGGTCTAGTATTTTCTACTACAGCTTTTAGCTAGACAAATGAACATTGCTGGACACTGGCAGGGCGGCAAAAAGAAACGTGCCGCGCCACCTACTGGGTGCTGGCTCTATGACAAAAAGTTGGAACACGCTTTAATGTATCGCCATGACAATTGCTTATGTGTCGCTATGGATGTAAATTCAGTTTTTTACGTACTGCGGCTGTAAGGGCTGCTTTTTCCGTCAGCGTCCTTCTGTCTGCCTCCATTTCGATATACAGTTGTTGTATCACTACACACACTTTCACACCAACATTAATTTACACTCTGACAGCGAGACTTTGCCAGCATCCAGCATGCGATTTATAGGGCGTTGCTTGAAACAAAGATCTTGACAAAAAGATATGGCGTAGGCCTACTTTACATAGATATGTAATTTTTTTACATGTATTAAAGTCGATATAAGTGCAAATATTTTAACCAGACTGGCAGTAACATGAGACCAGAATATAAAAAAAAATACTACAAGAAAAAACTTCAGATGATCTGATGTCTTATTTCTGTTTGATTATTAACGTACAACACAGGCAGTTTGGAACAAAAACTTAGTCATGGCTGGCATTAACTTGAATGCCCAAGAATCAATCATACAGAGCTATTGTAACTGCAATGAGATACAGCTTTTTGTATTTAATTAATAACAAACCTTCAAATGAACCGTTGAGTTATTTCTGTTGTTACGTTAATATGATCTGTGATATTAGCAAGACTAGATTTTGTTTATTTTAGCTAATGGTATATATATATATATATATATATATATATATATATATATATATATATATATATAAGTTAGTGTCTGTAATGTACTGATGCTGTTTGTATGACTGTACACTTCATATTTAAAAACCAAGAATAACAGTTCAAGTGAATTGTTGACTTATTTTTGTTCTCAAATTAAAGTGATTTGGAATAATGATAAAGGTAGCTTCTGTTTTTTTCCAGCTAGAAAGAATATGTATAAAAGAACTGATTTGTGTTAACACTAGAGGGCTTCACCATTTAGAAACATAGTACAGGTTTTATTCTGTGGTAGGATATTACATTGACACCAGTGTAGTTAGGATATAAGGAGAGGGAGGGGATTGTCGTTAGGGAGGGGGATGAGGAGGCGGTGTAGGGTTGGTTGAGTAGTTACTTGTTTTGAACTAATAGATCTTCAAAGTTCTGAAGGAAAAATTTGTTTCTCATATAAATAGCATTAGTCCATTACAAACCCTATAACTTTTATGCATACACCTTTAGCTAAAATAAACCTTCTCTTGACGGATCAGATTTCTGTTCGCTTTAGCAATAGCTGAAAGGTATCTTAATTTCACCTTTCGGAAGCAATGGTGGACATATTCTGTGGCACCGATACTCTGAATAATGATTCTAGTATCCAATTCAATTTACCGCTTCTTAATTTCTCTGCATGGTCGACACAATGACGGCATCCTCCTCTCTTTCTGTGATGTCATTCTGCTGTATTGATGATTTAGACACCCAGCTCTTACAATGTATAGCAATTAACTCTGTCTTGCCGTATTACATGTAACTTCAGCAGTCCTCCCTTGTTAACATTCTGCCTGGCTGTTACCTACTGACCTGCTTCACTTGCCTCTTGCATTGCCAGGTGAAGACTTCTAAAATTCTACACCATTCGCAGGTCTATTATTTCGGGGTACTTCTCGAAGTGTTTCCAATACAATACTAACAAACAATTACAGAAAAATTGCTAACATTATAGATATTAGAAATCCTTCCTTGCTCCAGTTGTCCTCGAACCCAGAGGTCTCTTCGCTTAATCTCAATATTACTCCTTACAGTTCAGACTACTGAACAACGTATCCTACTAGTACTTACTTTTTCTATCTTATTATTTAAAAGCTAGCATAATCTTTACCCATAGCAGCCTATAAACACTCAGTTTTACAAAATCATTTACTCATCAGTTAATGAGTAGCGTGTTACTCTTAGGCTCCCTTAACTATTCCTTATTCGCTTTTGGTTATCCAGCTAACGTGTATCTTGTGAGCGAGTAATTCCAAATGACGCAGAGGTATTCGTCTAATGTAGAAGGAGATTACATAAATCGCAATTAGAACTAGTAAGATACTGTAAAGTTTGAGACCTTTTGTCACGAAATCATGACACTGTCTATCACGATATTATTGCACATGCTGAAAGATTTGATCTACCGGGAGCTTACTTTTCTTTGACGCTAGTAATCCGGCTAATGAATACAGGGGAACCGGGTTCAAGGTATCGTTGAGAAAGATTAAATTCTGAGTTGTCAAAACGTCCAATGGCTTCTCTTGGCAATAAAACACCTGCAGGGTAAACGTAATAACGACTGTGCCAGCGACTGTAGCCGAGAGACGGGATGTCGTGCCCGGTATGTCACTGATCGTACCCAGGTGTCTCGCAATTCCATCCTAGTCATGCCTTTCGGCTTTCCCTGTTCATAGCAATCTACTATTGTGACTTCTGGAGAATAAACCGAATGGACCTAGTGCAGCACCACTTTCTGAAACAAAGGGTGTGGCGACGGCACTTCGTTTTTGAACTGAGCTACTTCCGTTTTCCCCAAGAACAGTTCTACCTCACTACCCTTTTCCCCAGTCTGAACAGTTCTAGTCGGACAGGTCGTAACACTCTCTCTAACACTCTCGTGGTTCCTCTGTTCACACGTAGATCTCTCCTCGTTCCGATAATAATAATATTTTCCGTGTCCTCACTCATTCCCATTTTCCTATTGTTCCCCATTTCACCGATTGCGGATGAACTGAGAATCACTGATAGCCTGCATTCATGCTTGCTGCTAGGAATCGCACGCCTAGCACTTGCAACCTCTCTCCATCCGAGCTGATTTGAAACGTTGACATACGGTAAAATGGTTACGGGGTATTCTCCGTCGGTTCCACCACATGATGGAATTCCACGATGAATTCTCCCTGCGCCTTCCGGAACGCAACAAAGAATTGCTGTGGTGTTAATTACGGAAAACGTAGTTGGCCTGGCACAGTATTGGGGTACTGATAGTAGCCAGAAAGTACAGAAAAAGCAGTCTCCAGACGGTCTTCTGGAACGACTGAAGATTGTAGTAGGAAAGGCGAGTGGTCACCATCGGTTTATTGGAAGTGTTGTTCATCTGTCAAGAAGATCGCATATAGGATCCTAATGTGATTTGTTCTTGATACTGATCAAGTGCTTGGGATCCGCAGCAGATCGCATTGAAGGAAGATACAGAAGCAGTTCAGAGAAGACTGACAGATTTGTTACTGGTATGTTCGAAAAAAATTCAGAGTGTTGGGAAGGTGCTTCTGGAGCTCAAATGGGAATTCATGGAGTGAAGGCGACGTTCTTTTCGATGAACACTATTGAGAAAATAGGACCGTCATTTGCAACTGACAGCGGAACGATTCTGTTGCCTCCAACAAACATTGCGCGTAAGGAGCACGAATATAAGATACGAGAAATTAGGGCTCTAGATAGTTATTTTTCCCTCTTTCTATTTGCGACTGAAACAGGAAGGAAATGACTAGAAGTAATACGGTGTCCCTCTGACACGCGCTGTAAAGTGGATTGTGGGGTATCGATGTAGATGAAGCCTTCTAACAGATTATAGCCACTTCTCATTGTCGTGAAATTGGTATGCATACCTCGGGTTCTATTGGTGATAGAAAGGTAGGATCAAGTGTTCTGGATAGCCCTTGGACTAGGGACCATTGGTATAGCCAACATAAGGAACGTCTTAGTGTTATTATCCTACGTTACAGGGTCGAAGTACGAATATTATGCACTTCCTCGTCCTTAAGGACATGGAGCAAATCGGTTAGTCCTTTTTCTATTTGATGTGGCCGTCGGTGGGCTTGATGGTTCTTGTTGAAGCACCATTAGGGTTTTTAAACGCATTTTTTTTAAATGTATTTTCTCCGTCAACAGTGGAGCAACACCCAGCCGGCGATTCCAAGACGGCTAGGCACAGAAAATGATTCAAATATATATGATATACATACATCGAAAAAAGTTTTGCATCACCTCGGTTCCCAAAACTCCTGAAGGTAGATGTTGACTGTGGATATTGTATCAATAACACAGTCCGTTTGACTGTTCAGAGATGTCACTAATCCTGCCCAAAGATGTAAACAACCATGCATGAACAGCGACTATTAGACGGAGGGGGTTTGACAGACGATCAGTTCCAGCCATTCCACCAGAAAGGAGGTACACGGCTCGTGTTGTCTGTAGTTCAACCATGCCTAGACGGTCAATATCGCGGTTCGATCGGGCTCTCAACAAGGAAAGTATCCAGGCGTCTCGGAGCGAACCAAAGCGATGTGTTTCGGATATGGAGTCGATATAGAGAGACAGGAACTGTCGATGACATGCCTCTTTCAGACCGCCCCAGGGCTACTACTGCAGTGGGTGACCGCCATCTACGGATTATGGCTCGGAGGAACCCTGTCAGCAACGCTGCCAAGTTGAATAATGCTTTTTATGCAGCTACAGCACATCGTATTACGACTCAAACTGTGAGCAGTAGGGTGCATGATGTTCAACTTCACTCCCGACGTCCATGGCGAGGTCCATCATTGTAACCATAACCACGACAGCATACAGCGCGGTACAGATGGGCCCAACAAAATGCGGAATGGAACGCTCAGGATTGGTAACACGTTCTCTTCACCGACGAGTGTCGCTTATGCCTCCAAACTGACAATCGTCGGTGACGTGTCTGGAGGCAATCCGGTCTGGCTGATCGCCTTAGACCAGGGCTTAACAACTGGCCGGTTATGAGCGCGAGTACTCGCGTGTGCTCAGGCACGTGCTCGCGAGCGGGAGCAAGGTCGCTGAGTAGGGAGGGAGGGGAGGGAGGGGAATGCGCGGGCACGTTTGAATAGGGCCGCAGCGTGCCTATTGAATTAGCGCCGACTGTGTAACGTTTAAAGTACTACGATCAGCTATAACAGTCACTTCGCTGGTTAAGAACCATGTCAAGTCGCCGTTGTGTAAGCCCAACCACGCTTTCGCAGTTCAACCCCCATTGGGAGGAATTCTATCTGTTTACAGAAAAAGATGGTGTAGCAAAATGTTTAGTATGTCACAAAACGCTGAATTCTTTTAGAAAATTTAATTTGCAGTGACATTATATGTCGTACCACGCAAAAGACTACGGAATTGGACAATGTGATGGACTAGATCGTGCACAGGAAGACTACGAAGAGAAATCAAGTGAGGCAGCTCACAGAGTGAGTTACAAAATTGCTTTGCTTTTAGCAAAATCCCTGCGCCCCTTCACTAATGGCGATTTAATAAAAGAATGTTTGGTAGTTGCAGCGGAACATTTGTGTCCATCTCAAGTTTAACAGTTTCGGATTGTGCCATTATCTAACATGACCATTACGTGTCGCGTACAGGACATGGCAGACGACGTCCAGAGCCAGCTTGCAAATATCTATAAAGATTTTATGGCGTATTCTCTAGCAATGGACGAAAGTGTTGATACCACTGGAACAGCGCAGCTTGTCATATTTATTAGAGGTGTGAACAGAGATCTTCAGGCGAGGGAGGAGCTCCTCGATGTAGTAGCCATGAAGAACACTACAACCGGAGGTTATATTTTAAGTAGTGCTGAAGAAAGTGTTGTAAATATAGGATTGTCGTGGAATTCTTTAGTTTCAGTGTCTACAGGCGGTGCACCAGCGATGACAGGGAAAAAATTAGGTTTCGTTGCGTTGTTGAAGGAAAAAATGCAAAACCTGGCCGTGCCGAATGAAATAAGAGGCTTTCACTGTGTGATCCACCAGGAAAACTTATGTGCAAAGAGTATCACTCTAAAAAATATGATGAGTGTTGTTGTTCGTACAACCAATTATATAAGGAAGCATGGGCTGCAACACAGGCAATTTAAAAGCTTTCTTGAGGATGTAGAAAGCCAGTATGGTAGCCTGCCTTATTACAGCGAGGTCCGCTGGCTTAGTCGTGGCGAATTATTAAATCAATTTTTTTGCCTATTAAATGACATAAATATGTTCATGGAAAAAAATAACATGTGTGTTCCTGAATTGAAAGAGCCTTCATGGAAATGTGATCTCGCGTTCTTAGCAGATTTAACTAGCCATCTGAATGCTTTGAACATTTCACTACAAGGTAAATATCTGCTAATTACTCATTTCATAGATCAAATACGAGCTTTGAAAATGAAATTGACACTTTGGGTAAGTCAGCTGGAAACAGGAAATCTAGCTCATTTTCCTAAATTATCATCTATGCAAGATGTTCACAAAGACTGTGAACGTTATTCACATAGTTTAGTTGCCCTTGCACTAGACAGTGATTTTTATCTGTTCTCCTCCCCATATTTAGCGAATACTGAAGAGATTCGTCCTGAGCTGCAACAAGAAATTATTGACCTGCAGTGTGACAGAGAATACAGAGACAAATTTCAGAACAAGAAAAACATTTTGGAATTCTACAGACACTTCCCTCAGGATAGATTTCCTCGTTTGTACAAACTGGCGGTTACAATAATATCAATGTTTGGTTCCACGTATGTTTGTGAACAACTGTTCTATCCAATAAAATGTAACAAGACGCGCCTGAGAAACGCATTGTCTGATCGAAATTTAAACTTCACGCTGCGCCTACAGTGCACAAGAACAATTACTCCGAACATAGACGCATTGTAAAGGGCAAAAAGTACAAGATAACCGAGAATCCCACACTTCAGTGACAGCTTTTATTGTGTAACATTTCACAAATTAATACGAATGTAGAGGCATACACTAAGCTAATAAAATTATGTGGCACGTGTACATTCTCCTTTATTTGTTACATTTGACACAGTAATAATTCGTAGTGATATCCCTGCAGGTGGCCACGGATCTTACATTGACTGGCGGCAGCTGTTGTGTGCCCCACGTGCCTCTCCACACTCTCCGCTCTGGTCCGGTAGTGGGGGTAGCGTGCTCGCGCTGCTCCGTGCTCGCGACTTGCTGCTCACAGCTTGCTCCGCGAGCACGTATGTTGTGAAGCCCTGTCTTAGACACACTGTCCAGCGAGTCCAGCTAGGTGGAGCTTCCCTGCGGTTTTGGCGTGTCATTATGTGGGGCCGACGTACGCCACTGGTGATCATGGAAGTCGCCGTAACGGCTGTACGATGCGTAAATTCCATCCTTCAAACTATAGTGCGACAATATCGGCAGCATATTGGCGAGGAATTCGTCTTCTTGGACGACAATTAGCGCCCCCAACGTGCACATCTTGTGAATGACTTCCTTGAGGATAACGTAGCTCGATTAGAGTGGCCAGCATGTTCTCCAGACATGAAACCTATCGGGCATGCCCGGGATAGATTGAAAAGGGCTGTTTATGGACGGCGCCACCCACCAACAACTCTGAGTGATTTACGCCGAATCGCCTTTGAGGAGTGGGACAATCTGGAACACCAGTGCCTTGATGAACTTGTGGACAGTCTGCCATGAAGAATACAGGCATGCATCAATGCATTACGACGTGCTACTGGATATTAGAGGTACCGGTGTGTACTGCTATCTAGACCACCACCTCTGAAAGTCCTACTGTGTGCTGGTACGACATGCAACGTGTGGTTTTCATGAGCAATAGAAAGGGCGGGAATGATGTTTATGTTGATCTCTATTCCTATTTTCTGTACAGGTTTCGGAACCGAGGTGATACAGTACGCAGTGTGTATTTGTAAGACGCTTATTTCGAAAAACCTTGGAAATTTTCTTGATATCTTTATCCGTTTCCAGGATACAGAGGTTCTAACTACCCTACTTCTACACTTTGAAATCCAGTATCAGGTGAATCTAAATAATAAATAACTGCAGGAAATTGCTCAAACTTTAACGATATATTCTCTAGGCATTTATCTACAATATCTATTGCCCAATTTCGAAACATCTTTATCCGTTGAAACTTCCTGGCAGATTAAAACTGTGTGCCCGACCGAGACTCGAACTCGGAACCTTTGCCTTTCGCGGGCAAGTGCTCTACCATCTGAGCTACCGAAGCACAACTTTATCCGTTGTTGAGAAACGCCCCCAAAACTTGTTTTTGCATACCAAGCTCCAGATGCGGATGCTGAAGCGGCTGAGCACAGAAAGATACGAGAAATTAGAGCTCGTACGGAAGAATATAGGCAGTAACTTTTCCAATGTGTTCCTAAGATTCCGATCACGGACGACCTTCAACATTTTCTTCAAGCCCTTACCAGTCTCCGGGATACAGAAGTTGAAAAATGCCTTAGTTGTACACGTATAATTTGTACTGAAAATCCGGTGAGAGGCAAACACGTAGTTCATAAAGTGACGCAGCACCGAGAGATATACTGTAAAATGTCTCCGTTACTATCTGGGAACTGCACGTTGTAGTGCTGAAGCACAAGTCTGAGGTGTAAAATTTGTTTTGTGTTATTTCAATTTCATGTAAATAAACTATCTAAATTGTACTTACCAATACATTTACTTTGATATGAGTTACATGCCCTGCTGTAGCAGTGAAAAGAAGTGAGCCAGCGAAAAAATGCTCCTATCAGAACACAACAAATGCGAATATGTTCCTGTGTATTTAAAAGACAGACTCAAAAGTGGTGTACCAGCTGCCGCATTCTACATTCCTCAGTATCTTTGAAAGTTTTCCCAAAAATTTTGGCTTCTAAACGTTTTCGCACTTTTTTATGCTAAGGGAGAAGAAGGCAGTGGTAGTGACAAAAAGATTAAAAAGTAATAAAAACTGGAAAATAGTAGACAGTGATTGTGGTTACAAGGAGCGAAGGACTCAGTGAAAGTGGAAATTGCCGACAGTAACAGAACGGTATTAGGAAAAGAGTGAAGGAGGTAGTGCCAAGATGAAGGGGGAGGAATAAAGAGAAAGTGAATATGGGTGAGAGTCAGTGATAATGAGACACAGAGAGAAGAATGACAACGAGGAAGAGAGAGATAGTGACAGTGACAAGAGACAGCAGCAGGAGGAGGGAAGGACCTAGATATTGGCAGTAAGAGAGAGCAAGAGGGAGGCAATGACAGTGAGAGGAGACTGTAGTAGTAGGGCAGAACGAAGTGGACTGTGGCTTTGAAAGGGCAAATGGAACTGGATAGGTATGAGCGACTTACACTGATAGATTAGTGGGCGAGAGTGAGCTACACTTAGAGGAACTTGTGGCATTTTGAGGTAAGTTCCAAGTTAAAAAAAGCACGAATACGTTCGCATGCCTAAATATTTGGGCAATTTTCAGAGATGCTGAGGAAGAGATAATCAGGCACCTGCTTCCTTACTTTTCAGTGAGAGTCTTTTAAATAAACAGGAATATTTTCGAAATTTTTGTGCCCCGGTACGAGAATTTTTCCTCCGGTATTTACATTGACCCTAGTTGTCCAGAGTCTCCCTTATATTTGGTATTCGATATGCATCTGTATCAGTTCTTGCATTCAGGCAATGGTAATTACAATAAAGCCTTTGTCTAGTGCCTCCTGGTGATTTTTTGGGACAATGGCCTTTCTCTATGTTCACTGATACTATGGGCCGACTGCTGTTCAATAAAATCTTCGCAAATGCATCGGAATTCTGTATGCTGCGGCATTACTATCTTTTGGTATTCTGTGTTGTGTCATTGGTGCTGCAGACAACGGTTCTTCTGGATTAAACAAATTCGCAAATCTCCGCAACAGAACTTTCAAAGCAAAACTTAATTTTCCGCACTAGGTATTCACTTTCTCGAGCAATACAGATATATCAATGGCCTACTTATGGAGAAGGTCTCCTTCTGACCTGTGAATATCGTCATTCAGGGCATCCCAACTGGCAATTGATAATCTCTTTGGCGGACTCACCTCGTCCATGCCAAAGTTATTTGTACGCACCGGAACAACGTTAAAATGGTTCAAATGGCTCTGAGTACTATGGGACTTAACTTCTGAGCTCATCAGTCCCCTAGAACGTAGAACTACTTAAACCTAACTAACCTAAGGACATCACAAACATCCATGCCCGAGGCAGGATTCGAACCAGCGACCGTAACGGTCGCGCGGTTCCAGACTATAACGCCTAGAACCGCTCGGCCACTCCGGCCGGCTGAACAACGTTAGCCCCATCTACTTTCCTCACACGTACCACACTCCTACGCATAAAGCAATGTGAAACATGCGAGTCGATTTGCACTTTAAGTGCTCTACAGTACACAAAGTTTCATTCAGGAGGTAGGCACTAGGCACCCACACTAATCCGGGATAAGTTTCCTGTACCTATCGGCACTTTACTGTGCGAATTGATCTTTAGTGGTGTCGTCTGTAGTTTATTTGGTACCACTTTCAAGATAGGTGAACTTTGCTGCGTTTTAATAGTAGCAGTGGCCTTTTTCAGCTGAAACAATGTTCACTTGTGTTTAGTCGTGTCCTGTGAAACTTTAATATTTGCGTGATGTCTATTCAGAAAGTCAAGTCTCAGTATCACTCAGCTACATGAGGCTACACCTCCACTTACTCCTCACAGTTTCTAGCTTCAATACCGATACTGAGCGTTGTCGATTCCAACGTCACCACACCCTGCAAAGTAATTTACTTCATGGACTCTTCAGCCACCTTCTACCTAGAAGGTTCAGACTCGCTACCGCGACATGAGCCATTGTGCCCCTAAAAATCTATGTTATGTTCCATTACCGAAGCCCACCAAGCAACAATCCATCTCTGCAGTGGCTTTGGCATTACTTCGTTTTATATGTAACACCGTCCGGTGGTTGAAGAATTCCCTTTGGCTTTTAACGAGCTCTTGCTCTGACTTTGTCCATTCTGTTTCTTACTTCGACGTTCGTGCAACCGATGGCTCACTACTCCACACTGGGATTGCCGACACTGCTTCTTTACGTGGCCCGTGCGTATACATCTATAACATTTCACCTCGGACGAGGAAACATCCCTTTTATTCAGACCCCATGTCGCAGTGTCGACTTTCGCAAGTTTTCTCAAATTTTTTACTATAATGGCAGACGCTAAATCTTTCAGATATTCCATCGTCACACTCATGGACATATCCGCAGGCATTCCTCTAAAAAGCTTATCCAACCCCCTGTTTACAGCTTCTTGCAAAATGACTTTGTCCGACTGAGCATTCTGCATTAATTCGTAGGTCTCGGTATTGACTTCACGGATTGTATCCGAAAATATCTTCACTGATTCGTCACATTTCTGCTAGAGACCATTAAGTTGCCCCCTGCGAAACCTTGCACTGTTTTGCAAACTGTTTAAACGTCTGTGCTTTACTCAATCCTTCATGGTACCAGACGTAACTTGGCCATGTTTAAACATGTTTCACCCAATCAATGGGCTAACTTCTCAGCAGAATTTAGATCACTAACAAATACTGACACATTCTCTGTTGATTTACCAACAGAAGAAGTCATAACAAAAGCCATTACAGAATCTACTCATGGAATGCGTACAGGAAATAACGCTTTAGCATCTACTTGCTCGGCTATCCTGTAAACAACTATTGTTTGCTGATCGACTATTACCTACAAAACTATTTGTTAAATTTCTGCAGTTGAGTTACTTGCTTTTGCAGGTCTTCAGTCGCCTCCTGCGTAGTCGCTACTTGAGTTTCCGTCACTTGCGTCACTTCCGTCACTTGCGTCCATCCAACAATACGTAAGCTAAATTACATTATAACACATACAATTCTGATACAAAGTACATTAATCCTTGCGCCGTATCATAGCCCAACGACATCCAGAGCAATGATGTGCCTCGTGGCCATCCATTCTACGTGTGATACGTATGGCTGACACTGCCTGCAGACATGGCAATCTGTGTCCAACCAAATTACAATGTGAGCACCTCACCAGTCGAAAGTAAACTTCCCTATAATTACCACGGAACTGAGACACGTACACAGGGTTCTATGGCTGAACCAATGATGCTTCAAAATTCCCGTGTCACTCATGACACACTATCATGGCCATAACGAAAGAAACGAAGAATTCCGTACCAAAACAAAGAGCCATTCACCTCGTCGCACTGCAGATCGGCTTCTGCTGCTGAAGTCGTACTGCTGGACCAGTTGCTGATACCAGAAAGAACGGCGCCAGACAGCTACACTTTTGATGCCAGATGTAACATCCTGGGGACTGGACAGTGCATAAGGTGATGGTGTTAGATAGTCAGTGTCAGCATCAAATCGAACAATCACCCCTTGGTCACAGGTGAGCTAAAGATTAGTGGGAGAAGGCCTGCTCGTGTGCCCGAGATAGACGGATGCTGTGGCATTGCACTCTGCAATTATTGACTGCTCCCTGGCCCCACCAGTTAGGCCTCACGAAGGCATGGTTGATCATTTATGAAAATAAAGAAGCTAAAATTTTCCACAAAATAAGTCTGAGTGCTGGTTTTCATCAGACCAACCACATGACGTGTAGCGCGTGTGGAAGACAGCGCTATTTCAAAACTTAGGAGATTAACTATCTAGAACCTATCCACACTCCCTTACCATACTTTGTTGCACATCCTTTGCCGAATTTCTTCCTCCAATAGTAGCACGATGTTAGTGGGGTTGTCGGTATCTGATAGTTGCCTTGGTGGAGGGTTTAAGATGTTAGCGAGACGCCAATGGCTTCCCTTTCCTGACAGGAAGAAGGCCGCTTCTTTGTGTTGGTCTCCGGCGACGGCAGTTGCTTACGCGTTCACCTTCCAATGGTTACTCAAAACACATTTGTGGTCAGTAAATTCAGTTTGTAGGTATAAAATAGTCGTACGTAGCGAGTTCAAATTCGACTAGTGTTCTATCAGATGGTGTACTGGATGACGGGAGAGTAGTGTCATCAGTTAGGCCCAAAATGGGCTTGAAGAATGTTCTTGAAGCAAGTAGGCAGAGGACGGAAGGGGTAGTTATCCTTTTGATGGGTAAAATTGTCGTTAAGATTCGTGAGCGAAGTCGAAAAGAAGTACTCTATCGAAAAATTAATTGCTGGAAAAGATCAGAGGGCTGCGGCTGGCTGCTACAGAAAAGAATCTCAATCTACTGAAACGGATTTTGATTTAAAAAAAAGTTAATTTTTGTGTGGGTTAACTTCTACTCCAGAATTTCTGGCTCAACAAAACAACCTCCCAGCCAAACGACGGAACCTAGAGTATAGTGCGTGGAAGCTGGAGCTGAGAGTGGTGGTTCTGAATATTGACGGGAGACCAAACATGAATTAGGATGCCCAATAATACGTTAGACTGGACCAGCTCCTGATTGTTTGCAGCAGATGCCCAGTACCCTACCAATTGCACGAAGGTCCTGCACAGCAGTTGAAAGTAGGTAGGAAAAGAAAACAACGAGGTGCACACACCACAGAAGTTGATGTTAATGATGAAAAGTGCCAATTTTCCTTTCAGTAGTTAACAGACCTGAGCTATGGTGACTATCATCCTGATAAAAGACTGATAAAGCTTAGTTGTTGAATAAGTATGGAAGTGATACAGTGACTGTTGTTTGTTTCAAAGATCATTTCCAGAGGAACGGCGTCGACGAGTGGTTGAAACAGCAGCAGATATACCTATTGAAGATATTAGACCGCAGGTTTACAACTCACAACTCACAGAGAACAAGGCCCTCACCCCTGATACTGTCCAAAATTTCGTTCATCGGCTTCTGATAAAGAATCGAGGAAAACTGAGTGAATGGAAGACCAAAAGTATTGTCACTGCAGACAACATGGTGGCAACTGTCAGATCCAACTCTTTCTTGTCACTACTGCAAGTTGGCCTGGTCACATTCATCTATAAGACATGCAGCTCTTAGAAAGTCGTTGGTGTACTGCCTGCTTTAAAACACAGCGCCTCCTATACAGAAGCAGTACGTATTGAGGTATCATCGACGATGGCTAAGGGACTGGAATTTGATCCATTCCTATCATTTCACTTTGTCTCAGACAGTGCTGACCACAGCACACTAACTCTTGACGGAGACCGTGTACAGGGGGCATGGAATCTACCACGCCACACGAAGGTAGTACATGTTTCCCACTGTGAAAACTCATTACCTCTTTCTTAATATAAAAACTTTACATTGGCTTTACATTGGTTTCAACTCTAATTATTTACCTTATCAACTGAAACCAGTCATAAATTGTCTTAGTTAGCTGTAACGTACGTATACATATCCTCATTTTGCAGATGAATCAAGTAAATACGGCAACAGTGGTGCACGAAGCCCGAAGAGGAAGAAACTTCCTTGCTATGTAGTTAAAAGTGTTATATGAATAACGTAATACTATGATAATTATTACAACTGTTACCACATTCAAACAAAGCATAACTATAATTTCATTTAAATCAGTTATCTGAACACCTTCCAGCTATGGCAATGGAAATCTTCCATTTTGCCGTTTGATTGAGTATCATAGCATACCTTTATGAGCTGGATATTTGATCACGAGTTCTGAAATTACGCTAACTTCAAAAAATGCTACAAGCCATAAGGTTTGTCTAAAGCATTCGAACCTACTATATGGGAATTTTATGCTCTCTATTTTCATTAAAAGTCAACTTTGTCGAAAATTGCGTTGTTCTCAAGTTATAAGCAATTTGTGTGGATTCTTGTAGGCTATGACGGGGACTAGAGGCTCCTTCATTCCTTACGTGAACATTAGTTGACAACACAACTCATTGCGAGAAAAATTAGTGCACCGAGGAAAAGGGATAAAGGCACACTGGTGACATTTCCACGATCGTATTGGCCATTAATACTGCAGAGGGAGTACTTGAAGAAGACAGGTGGTCAGTGGCCGTGCAGCAGAGCGGTCAGTGAGACGCGGAGCAGTTGGCGGTGTGGGTGCAGTCCCACCCATCTCTGAAGGTGTTGGCAGCAGCAACGGTGAGTCCGGTGCAGCTGACCTGGTACACGTGGCCAACGCAGAGATCGGGGGTTCGATGGCAGCGAACGGGAGGCACGCAGTTGAAGCCAACTCTGTTCCTATGCAATGATTTTGAACAAAATTTCTCGCTTGTTCTCCGTGCTTCGTTTCTAATATTTAATAGGCCTAGTCCCGGTCCAAAGCATCCGACGTCGTCGTCAAGTAGCAGTGACGTGGTGCAGCCTGAAATCGACAACAGATCACCGCGCGTCGAATGGCTGCAGATGGCAGTCGGTCGCAGGTAGCTGTTTATAGTGGGGAGCTCCTGCAGCAGTCTGAATGCTGCGAGTTTATCGGCAACACCTACAACGGCAGCAGCTGATCCAACAGCCAGCGACGTCTGTCATCTTGGCGCTGAAATTTTAAGTTAAGTTTCTATGAACATTAAATACTAGTGACTTATAATTAATGTAGAAAAGACTTTTGTTGGAAATGAGAACTTGGAGGAGTCTGTAGAAGAATATGACGTTTAAAAATCTGAGAATGTAACAAAGTGAAGTACAATGGACATAGACTTTGAGGAAAGTGTATAATGAAAATCCATAGATGAGAATAGTTATAAACGTGATGGTGGCATACTTCTTTGGTGAAATGCACTGTCTTTTAACTGTATTAAATACTGTGAGCAGTCACAACCATATTGACAGAGCTGAAAAGGACTTCGGTGATAAAATGTCAGTAACCTCCACGGAGGAGGATAGTGGAAGGACTAATTATTTTGGAAATAATGGAGTAGCCGAGATTTGTCTTGATGCCATGAGATATAAACTCCAGGAGAATAATGAAGATTTATAATCTAAGTTTCATGTTGCTGGAGACTGAAAGAGACTAGAGTACTTCAGCATTAAATTATAGATTCCAATATTTTCAAACTAGATAAGCTAGATCTTAGTTACAATAACTTCAAGTTTAATTCTGAATCACAAAATCAGCCTATAAAGAAACAGTTTAAAGGAAAATTTTACTCCATGCAACACTTTATAGAGAAAAAAAAAAAACTAGTCGGGGATAGTCGTTGCAAGGAGCGTTTCATTAAATTAAAGGAAGAGGTGTCCGACGTAGTTACTAGTTTCGAAACAAATCAATAGTGTACGAAATACGCAGCAGATATTAGGCTTTTAAACTAAAGTAGTGGGCCTAAGTAACTCTTGTGAGGCTGTATACAATCAACAAGCAAAGACAATTGAAACGGTAATCAAAGAAGTGAGACAGTGTGTTGTCATCTGTAGAAAAAAAAATGTGTGGCCCAAAAGGAACAACTTCATTCCAAAATAGGGAATTGTCTTCAGGAGGATACAGAGACAAAACTAGAAATTACTAGGAAGGTAAAGGCCATAGAAAACGAGGTGTCATCCTTGGAGGAAACGATGGGACAAGCCAGACAGTGGGTAAACCAGAAATTAGGAGAGTCTGTAGTAGTAACTTACATGGTATTAGACTAGTTGATGGATAGCTCTTACGTTCCAGTGAACTCAGTAAAGTATGTGATAATACACAATTTGACTTCGAAAATATTTAAATTACAAGGAAGACGCTGATGAAGATTTAAGCTTATTACCTAATCCGTGCAAGAGAGGTATGGTTGTAAGCAGCGACGCAGTTGTGTGTTTGGGTATTGAGCTTTCTGTTAACATGTCTGTGAATATTAATGAATGTATAAAGGAACCGGTAATTATAATAAGGTAGTATATGAACTATTATGTCAAGCATTACTTAAGGAAGGAGCACTGTTCGATCTTGGTCTGTGGATTGCATCGTGCTTGCTACATACTGTAGGTGCATTGTGTTTACAACTGATAAGAATACCACTTGAGAGACGTAGGTAGAGGTGATACGAGGCTCCCGACCTAGCAGATGGATATTTTACTTTGTCTAAAAGGCATCGTCGAAGGTTACTGATGTGACGTCTGCCAGTCTCTCTCTCTCTCTCTATCTCACTCTCTCTCCCTATTTTCTCATGTGGCCTGATATGATATTGCACGAAGTTCTAGTTGGTTTATAAGGGTATGCAAGGATTTTGTTTATACTTATATTTGTATATTATTAGGGAATGTTATATGGCGCGATACTGTGATGAAGTCTAAATGGTTATGTAATACGTAGAAATGAGAAATTCAGTTGTCTAATAGCTGTGCCTGCAATGTTCTTAAGCTACGAACTTTGGTCTGGCGTTAGCATGTCTGTACGTTAAAGGAATACAAACAGACATTTAAATGTCACTACACTATATGTGGCTTGTAGTTCCTAGTATGAGGAGAGAATTGAAGGCATAACCCTGGTATGGGAAGTTTTTAAGGAATTACAATAATATGAAATAAAATAAATGTACTTATACCACTCTATACTTGTCATGCTTTAGACAGTCACTAAACTATAATCTATAATTAGCACTTGTGCATGGAAGATGAATTTTAATGTGTAAATGGCATATGCATCCTGGAAAGCTGCTGGGATGGTGGAAGATTAACTATAATGTCTTAGGATGTGCACCAACGACTTAAATGTTGTTCAATTGCTTTGTAGATTTGGCTCTGTAAAGAAATCATTCACATACTCATCAGCACATTTTGAAATAAAATCTTGACTCGATCTTTAAAAAATCTACACAGAAGATCCAAACAAACTAATACATCTGCCTAATTTCGTGTAGGTCCCCCACGAGCACGCAAAAATGCCGCAACAGGACGTGGCATGGACTCGCCCAATGTGTGAATTAGTGCTGGAGGGAACTGACAGCATGAATCTTGCAGTGCTGTCCATAAATCCGTAAGAGTACGAGAGGGTGCAGATCTCTTCTGAACAGTACGCTGCAAGGCATCCCAGATATGCTAAATAATGTTCACATCTGGGGAGTCTGGTGGCCAGCCGTAGTGTTTGAACTCAGAAGAGTGTTGCTAGTGGCCACTCTGTAGTAACTCTCGACGTGTGGAATGTCACATTGTCCTGCTGGAATTGCCCAAGTCCGTCGTAACGCACAATGGACGTTAATGGATGCAGGTGATCAGACCAGATGCTTACGCACGTGTCACCTGTAAGAACCGTATATAGATGTATCAGGGGTCCCATATCACTCCAAAAGCATACGACGCACACCATTACAGAGGCACAATCAGCTTGAACAGTCTCCTTCTGACATTAAGAGTCCATGGATTCTTGAGGTTGTCTCTATACCCGTGCACGTCCATCCTCTCGATACAATGCGAAACGAGGTTCATCTTACCATGCTACATGTTCCCAGTCATCCGCAGTCCAATGTCGCTGCTGACGGACCCAGGTGTGGCGCAAAGCTTTGTGTCGTGCAGTCAACAAGAGGACATGAGTGGGCCATCGCCTCCGAAAGCCCATATTGGTAATGTTTCGTTGAATGGTTAGCACACTGACATTTGTTGATGGCTCAGCACTGCAATCTGCAGCAGTTTGCGGACGGGTTGGAAGTCTGTCATGTTGAACGATTCTCTTCAGTCGTCGTTGGCCCGTTCTTGGAGGATCTTTTGCGGCCGCAGCGGTGTCAGAGATCAGATGTTTTACCGGATTCCTGATATTCACGGTACACTCGTGAAATAGTCGTACGGGAAAATCCCCACTTTATCGGTACCTCGGAGAAACTGTGACCTATCGCTCGTGCACCGACTATGACACCACGTTCAGACTCACTCAAATCTTCATAACCTGACATTGTAGCAGCTGCAACCGATCTAACAACTGCACCAGAGACTTGTTGACTTCCATAGGCGTTGCCGACTGCAGCGCCACATTCTGCCTGTTTACATATCTCTGTATTTGAATACGATTGCCTATATCAGTTTCTTTGGAGCTTCAGTGTATTTTAGTCCACACTGTTAACGTACGGGGTTTCATTTAAGTGTTTGTTTTGATTTCATTTATTTATTCATTATACACTTTTTGTAAAAAAATTTCTTCTTTATATAATTTTAGAAGTCGTAATCGTATTAGGAGCACTCGTGTCCTCAAGTCAGGGTCTTTGGTTAGCAATCAAAACCGCTCTCGGCCTCAGGTTCGAAACACACAACCGTTCAGATTTTCAATTACGTTCACCAGCATTGGCGACCGAAGACTTTCGCCATAAGAAGTCATCCTCATTCTGCCAACAGCCTTGTCAAAGTGGACGCAGGAGAGGACAGAGGTTCATGGCACTCTCTTACCATTGGAGTGGGAAACTGCCGCTAAAGGCGAAAGAATCAGCAATGATCGACGGCATGGGGATGCAGAAAACATTAGAGAGCACTGCATTTTAGACACATAATGTGTATCAATAGGACATATGGCCTGTAATTGAAAAAGTGTCGTGATAATCTCTTCGTTGCCAAGAGATTCCGTAAAAGCCCTCATTCGGATATCCAGGAGGGACTGCCAAAGGGTATGTAATCGTTCGAAAAAGATTTAATAATCAAAGCAAGGATAACCTTCCACGAGTCGGGGCGTGGAATGGCAGGGGTCTGGACGTGATAGGGAAGATAGAAAATCAGAAAATGGAACGGGAAGGATCGATCGAGATTTGGGCCGGTCAGTGGAATATAACGGAAAGAACACAAGGATTTCTGGTCAGATGACTATCGGGTGATATCAACAGCAGCAAAAAACGATATAACGGGAGTAGGACTCGTTACGAATAGGAAGGAAGGCTGAGAGTGTGTTACTGTGAACAGTTCAGTGACAGGGTCATTCTTATCAGAATCGACAGCAAACCTACAGAGACAACGATAGTTCTGGTACACATGCCGACGTCGTGAGTAGAGAGATAGAGAAAGTAGATGAGGAAATTGAAGCGCTAATTCAGTACGTAAAGGGAGATGAAAAATCTAATAATCGTGGGGTACTGGATTGAGGAGGTAAGGGAAGGAGTAGAGGACAGGCTTACGGCAGAATATGTGCTTGGTGCTAGGAATTTGGGAACAGAAGGACTAATTCAGTTCTGCATACATTTCAGCTAGTGATAACGAATATTGTTCAAGAATCACAAGAGGAGGAGGTATACTTGGCAAAGGTTTGGTTATATGGGAAGATTTCAGTTACATTACATCGTGGTCAGAGAGAAATAGCGAAACCAGGAGCAGAAATTGACTCAGATTACAATTTAGTAGTGACGAGGAATAAGTTGGAGTTTAAGAGAATAGCCAGGAAGAAACAATACGCAAAACAGGAGAATAAGGAAGTACTAAAGAATAAAGAGTTATGCTTTAAGCTCTCTAAGGTTATAGATATTGCAGTAAGGAATAGACCAGTAGACAATTCAGTTGACGAGGAATTGACATCTGTAAAAAGGCCAGTCACAGAAGTCAGAAAGAAAAACACAGGTACAAGACACCATGGGTAACAGAAGAAATACTTCAGTTGATCGATAAAAGAAGAAAGTGCAAAAACGTTCAGGAAAATTCAGGAAGACAGAAATACAAACTGCTGAGAAATTAAATAAACAGGAAGTGCAGGGTAGCTAAAACGCAATGGCTGCATGAAAAATGTGAATAAATCTAAAAAGATGTGATTGTCGGAAGAACTGACTCAGCATGTTGGAAAGTGAAAACAACGTTGGGTCAAATTAAAAGCTAGGATGGTAACATTAAGAGTGCAACGGAAATTCCACTATTAAATGCAGAGAAGAGAGTATGTAGGTAGATAAAGTACACTGAAGGTATCTTCCAGGGGAAGATTTGTCTGATGTGTTAGAAGAAGCAACAGGAGTTCATTTATAATAGATAAGGGATCCAGTATTAGAATCTGTAACTAAAAATATTCTTTGTAACACTTAAGAATCTCGTGATGGGCCGCAACAAACAACTCAGAAGACTGATGACACACAAAAAAAAAGAGACTTAAGATCAAATAAGGGAGAAGGGATATATAACATTCCATCAGAATTTCTAAAATCATTGGGTAGTGGCTACAAAACGTCTGCTCACGTTGGTGTTGAAAATATATGAGTCTGGCGATGTACTATCAGACTTTCGGAGAAACAGAATTCACACAACTTCGAAGACTGCAAGAGGTGACAACTGCTAAAATAATCGCACTATCAGTTTAACAGCTCATGAATACAAATTTCTGGCATAAATAATAAACAGAAGAATGGAAAGTAAAATCGTGTATGTGTTAGACGACGGTCAGGCTGTAGGAAGGGTAAGCTGCCATAGAGGCAGTTGCGACATTACGATAGGTAGTGGAATGAAGACTAAAGAAAAATCAGGACACGATCGTAGGATTTGCCTACCTGGAAAAGGAATTTGACAGTGTCAAATGAGGAAAGACGTTCGAAATTCTGAGGAAAAGAGGGGTAAGCATTACGGGATGGATCAGTAATATACAACACGTAGAAGAGACAAAACGACATAATAAGAGCGGAAGACCAAGACAGAAGCGTTCGGATTAAGAAGGGTGTAACACAGGGAAGTAGTCTTTCGCCCCTACTGTTCAGTCTGTACATCGAAGCGGAAATGACGAAAATAGAAAAACGTTTCATGAGTGCAATTAAAATTAATGTGGAAGGATATCAGTGATAAAATTCGCTGATGACACTGCTACCCTCAGCTAAAGTGAAGAGGAATTATAGGTTCTCCTGAATGAAATGAACAGTCTGATGAGTATTGAATAAAAACTGAGAGTAAGTCGGAGAAAGAGTAATGAAAAGTAGCAGAAATGATCCAGTCGAGAAACATGACATAAGACTTGATGGTCACCAAGCAGTTGAAGTTAAGGGGTCTGTTACCTCGGCAGCAAAATATACAATGACGGAGGGCGGACGGAGGACATCAGAAGCAGACTAGTAGTTGCAGAAAGGGCATTGCTGGTCCAGATATGTCTACTAGTATCAGAGATAGGCCTTAATTTGAGGAAGAGATTTCTGAGACTGTACATTTGGAGCATCGGATTCTATGATAGTGAAACATGACTTGTGGAAAACCGAAACAGAAGAGAATCGAAATATTTGTGATGTGGTGCTACAGACAAATGTTGATAATTAGGTGGAGTGATAAGGTAAGGAATGAGGAGGTTCTGCGTCGAGGCGGAGGGAAAAGAAATACGTGGAAACCACTGACAACAAAAAGAAACAGGATGATTGGATATATGCTATGACATCAGTTAATAACTACTGTGGTACTAGAAGGAGATGTAAAGGGTAAAAACTGTGGAGGAAGACAGAGATGATAATACATTCAGTAAATAATGGAGGATGTAGATTTTAAGTGCTACTCCGAGATGAAGAGGTTGTCACAGAAGAGAGTTCGTGGCGGGTCTGATCAAACCTGTCAGAAGACTGATGAAAACAAAAGTATTAGGATTAGGACATAAACCAATGGTTCACTGCCACCCCCTTTTGACTTAGTGATACACGCTAAAGTCTTACGTTGTGCATTCCCCGCACTGTGTCGCCTCATTTTGTTTCGGTGTAATTCAAGTTCTACCTCCAAACAAATTAGCTGAGCCAAATTCTCGTCCTGTCGAAGGCGCTCGCGCAGATACCATACCCGTATTTGAATATACACAGAGACATAACTAGCACCTGATTTACATGGCTCATGAACCTCAGAAATTTAATATGAGCACAAGGTAAAAACAGCTTTACATATAGGGATATTCATATCAATTATCTACACGATACACGAAACTTTATTTTGTGTTCGCAGATCAAGATTATCGCAGTTCGCCGTAAGACGCGGGAAAAACTTTACTTTCCAGAGAGTCACGAACACCATTCGGGTTGATTCGAATGTTATTCAGACGAAATTTTATTAGATACAGTTATCCGATATATTTTCTACATTCTCAGCCTGAAAAATATTTTAGTGAATACTAAGAATTCATTCTCACATTGGGATTAGAGAATGTTTAGTTATGGCCATTAATATAATAACAAAAAAGCATTGTTGGATAATATATTTGTACTCATTAAATCATTGAATATAGGATACTGAGTTGTATATACAGCAAACGAACTGTATATTATGGGTTTTGCATGTATGAGAGCGGTTGGGCCCAGATAATTATATTTAATATTGGCTATATATGGAATCGTCAAAATGAAATACCATTCATATAAATCTTCGAGTAACGCCACAGACCAAAAATATCTAAAAAGAAGGAAAACATGGTCATATCCAACACTTAAGAATCGTTAAGAAAGAACATAAACATCACAGTCAATCTAATACTACAATTAATCAGTTAAAAACATAAAATACTCACATAAATTAACATTAAAAGTGTGAAGATACTTCTCATATTATTTCACGGTGAAGGAAAGTGAAATAATTTAAATGTACTAAATCGAAACGAAATGTTTCATTGCATACAGTACGAATTCGTAACTATGTGAAAGTATCTACGACTGTTTCGATGACGAAATTCAGCAGCGTAAATGAGCAATTAAATCATGAAGTTGTATTTGTCTGAAATAAATTTAGCTTTCTGTTACACTGCAAATTTAATTGTAAGGAAAATATAGATTCTCACTTAGAAGATCCCTGATCCCACTAAAAAATAATCTGCAGCAGTAGTAGTCCATCAGTTCTACATGATATGAATGATTTCACTGCAGCCTTCACGCTGATATACTGTGAAGTATCAAACTGTTTAACTTCATTTCCGTGTCATTCAGATAGAACTATTAGGAACCAGGTGCTTGTGCGTCATTGGTAGCAAGGAAGAACAGAGATACCATCGCAAGCTCACAGTGGAATGCTGTGTCAGAAATAACCTTTAAAAAAGCAGGATTTAGTCGTTTATAAACACATACATGGTCCAATATAAAACACAGACCGAACAGAATAACAAATTAAAGACAAAAATACAAACAAGATAAATTTGTAATTATTTTCGTTTCAAGCGCAGGCTTTGGCAGAATTTTAAATATAACGGACTGTACTACCGCTTCTCTTTCTGTCTCTGGTAGAATATTCTATTGTCCTATAGGAGAAATTCAGGGCAACATTTCCAATTCCTATTCAGCCGTCTGTTGCACAGGCCACGTTCCCTGCACTAAACTCTTACCGTAACGAGGCGGTCTAGCGCTTTTCGCTAACCGAACCCACAATTTCTGTCATCGTTTCAAAAAAGGTGTTACACTGAATATAGACCTATAGGTTGTTAGGGATATGCGAAATGTTGGGAAAAATGAAATGTATCTCGAAAGGCGTGTTTCCGTTTGGTGTTTTGCTGTCAAAGTTGTCAATAAGTAAGAACTTAACAAACTGTTTTGTTTTTTTGGTCATATCAAAAGAAAAAAAGTTAGGTTTGCTGAAGTCTACTTCATGTAACTCAGGCAAGTATCTCTAAGTTAATATGTGATGAAAACGTGTAAAACTGATGGAAAATACGGAGGTCAGTCTACTGTTAGCCTATTTCAATACAAGGTAAACACAAAGCTTCCATTCACTGCAAGGAGCTTGACTTCGAAGCTATTAAAGAAAAAAGATCTGTGATTTGTTGTAAACCGTTTAATAGCTCTCAAAACGTTTTTCTTTTGTATTTTGGTGCAGGTGTTCGAAATTGTGACAGACAGGAGAACGCGCAATTTGTCATCTTGTATGCAGAATCCTTTTTTGTGACAACAGTACTGAGGAATAATCGACAGCGCTATTGGAAGATACCAAAGGCAAGAACAAGCTTAATAAGATGGTTCACAAAGTTTCAAGAGATAGGAGTCTAACAGACCATCCTCGAAGTGGACGTCTTCCCTGTGTGTCAAGCACATGTTGACAGAGGGCAACTTGCATTTCAAAGCAGCGGGCCTCCCAACACTCACAATGCGACTTGCAAGAAGTACGCTCAACTGTACACAATGTGTTACTTAAAAAGTTGCGCCTTTTTGAGTACAAAGTGAAAATGGTATGAGCATTGCACCCAGAGGACCGTCCTCTGGGGCAAGCTTTCGCGTCTTACATGGTAGCCTCCTCACATTGGCGGGCCCACATCTTAACAAGGCTATTTTGACTACGCTGCAGAAGTTGCACTGGGAAGCCCTTGCAGATTCCCAATCTCTCCATACGTGATTTCCATATTTTGGGAGCGCTGAAGAAAGGCATTTGTGGCCGGCCGTCAAACAACTATGGATGAAAACGTGCTCGCCAGGGCCCAATTTACGGTTTATTATTTTTATCTGTCTCTTTTTCATTTGATTCCCAGCGATAATTACTTTTTCCTGTTAAATATCTCGTCTATGGCTTCTTCTTGCCGTTCTTCTTCGTCTAGCAAGAGCCCTCACAACACTGATGTTTAAAGATTCCATATCTTTCTGAGTGTTCACTGGCAACTCTACTGCCCCAAATTATTTGTTTCGTGGAGAGAGCCTCACACTATGAGGGTATAATTAAATATGCAATTGAATATGCATTTTTTCTACTTCATCGTCATCGTCGTCGCCTGATACTTGTATCCAAGTTTTCATTTCTCTCCTGAGATTTCCTTTGTCACGATTCAGGCGTGAAATGTCTTTGATGGCTTAGTAGTCCAATCCTAGAATGAAACATGAGATCACAGAAATTACAACTGATGGAAGGTGGGGGACGTGCCGGGACCTGGATGAGTTTACGACTCTGGCGTTTGGCATTCTGTAGTCGTCGACGTTCCCGCTCAAAGTTCTGAAGAGCATTAGGGGGAGCTAAGCGCCAGCGACTGCGATCTTCTGCTGTGGTGGACCAGTTATTTGGATCGATGTTCAAGGTTTTTAGTTTTTTCTTGTACTGATCCTTATAGCGTTTAAGAGGGGCACCTCGCGGCCTTTTACCTGTGCTCACTTCACTGTACAGCATTTGACGTGTAAGTCTGTCATCTCTCATCCGTTGAACATGCCCAGCCCATCCTAGATGGTACAGGATCTTAGGCAACTGCAACACGTAACTTTCATTTTCGGATAGTATTTTTGACATTCTTTACAAATCCAACAACATCCATCTGTTCAACATTTATCTTCATGAAATTCATTAATATACTTTGCAGGCAAGAGCTTTTCATCGATCTCACACAAGTATTAACTGATTAAATAGTAACACACAAAATGTTTTCATCTTTCATTTCCTCTGTCTCCCTGAAAATACTTCAAAACGATATGCAAACGTGTCTGAAGATTTCTTTAACTTTTTCTTATTTTGTATTCATTTAGATAGTCGAAAATTTTCAGTAAGTATTCTGTGCTGTGCATTGTACATTAAATTTTTTTACAATACATTTTTACATTCGCTATCTGTAGGTATTGTTTCATTAAAAGTTGCACAAAGTTTCGTTGCCTGTGAAGATACAATATTCTTTCTAAGAGTCATGTTAATCACATAGATAGGATAGTCCATTATGAAATTAAGTGGACTCATGCCAGTGTCTGATTTGAGCAGTGTAACTCGTTTAAAATTGGGAAATGCATCGTATAGTCTGTGCAAAGTAGTTGAAGAATTAGTATTCAGCATCTCCTGTGGGAAAATTTCGATTCTTTCATTTTTTAAAGTATATTTTTTGTAGATTAACCTGGTAGAACAATTAAGGGTCAAGTAAATGATTATTTTTACGATTTTTCTAAAATGTGTCAAACACGAAATATGGCATATCAAATTACGCAGAGTTATAAAACTTCGTAATGTGTTGTTGTTGTGGACTTCAGTCCACAGACTGGTTTGATGGAGCTCTCGATGCTACTCTATCCTGTGCAAGGTTTTTCATTCCCAGTACCTACTGCAACCTACTTCATCCTGCATCTGCCTAGTGTATTCATCTCTTGGTCTCCCTCACCGATTTTTACCCTGCACGTTATCCTCCAATACTAAACTGGTAATCCATTGATGCCCCAGAACATGTCCTAAAAACCGATCCCTTCTTCTAGTCAAGTTTTGCCACAAATTTCTCTTCTCCCTAACTCTATTCAATACCTCCTCATTAGTTATGTGATCTACCCATCTAATCTTCAGTATACTTCTGTAACACCTCATTTCGAAAGTTTCTATTCTCTTCTTGTCCAAACTATGTATCGTCCACGTTTCACTTCCATACATGGCTACAGTCCATACAAATACTTTCAGGAAACGACTTCCTGATACTTATATCTATACTCGATGTTAACAAATTTCTCTTCTTCAGAAACCTTGCCATTTCCAGTCTACATTTTATATCCTCTCTACTTCAACCATCATCAGTTACTTTGCTCCCCAAACAACAAAACTCCTTTACTACTTTAAGTGTCTCATTTCCTGATCTAAATTCCCTCAGCATCACCCGAATTAATTCGAATACATTCAATTATCCTCGTTTTGCTTTTGTTGATGTTCATCTTATATCCCCCTTTCAAGACACTGTCCATTCCGTTCAACTGCTCTTCCAAGTCCTTTGCTGTCTCTGACAGAATTACGATGTCATCGGCGAACCTCAAAGTTTTAATTTCTTCTCCATGGATTTTAATACCTACTTCGAGTTTTTCTTTTGTTTCCTTTACTGCTTGCTCAATATGCAGATTGAATAACATCGGGGATAGGCTACAAATCTGTCTCACTGCCTTCCCAACCACTGTTTCCCTTTCATGCCCCTCGACTCTTATAACTGCCATCTGGTTCCTGTACAAATTGAAAATAGCCTTTCGCTCCCTGTATTTTACCCCTGCCACCTTCAGAATTTGAAAGAGAATATTCAAGTCAACATTGTCGAAAGCTTTCTCTAAGTCTACAAATGCTAGAAACGTAGGTTTGCCTTTCCTTAATCTAGCTTCTAAGATAAGTCGTAGGGTCAGTATTGCCTCACGTGTTCCAACATTTCTGCGGAATCTAAACTGATTTTCCCATAGGTCGGCTTCTAACAGTTTTTCCATTCGTCTGTAAAGAATTCGCGTTAGTATTTTGCAGCTGTGACTTATTAAACTCATAGTTCGCTAATTTTTACATCTGTCAACACCTGCTTTCTTTGTGATTGGAATTATTATATTCTTCTTGAAGTCTGAAGGTATTTTTCGCCTGTCTCATACATCTTGCTCACCAGATGGTAGAGTTTTGTCAGGACTTGAACTCCCAAGGCTGTCAGTAGTTCTAATGGAATGTTGTCTACTCCCGGGGCCTTGTTTCAACTTAGGTCTTTCAGTGCTCTGACAAACTCTTCACGCAGTATCATATTTCCCATTTCATCTTCATCTACATCCCCTTCCATTTCCATAATATGTAAATGGTTCTCTTTTCTCCACAGGTCTCTTTAATTTTCCTCTGTGCAGTATCTATCTTGCCCCTCATGAGATAAGCCTCTACATCCTTACATGTGTCCTCTAGCCATCCCTACGTAGCCATTTTGCACTTCCTGTCGATCTCATTATTGAGACTTTTGTATTCCTTTTTGCCTGCTTCACTTACTGCATTTTTGTATTTTGTTTTTTCATCAATGAAATTCAGTATCTCTTCTGTTAACCAATGATTTCTACTAGCCCCTCGTCTTTTTACCTACTTGAACCTCTTCTGCCTTCACTATTTCATTCCTCAAAGCTACACATTCTTCTTCTACTGTATTTCTTTCCCCCATTCCTGTCAATTGTTCCCTTACGCTCTCCTTGAAACCCTGTACAACCTCTGGGTCTTACAGTTTATCCAGGTCCCATCTCCTTAAATTCCCACCTTTTTGCAGTTACTTCACTTTTAATCCACAGTTAATAACCAATAGATTGTGGTTAGAGTCAACTGCTGCCTTTGGAAATGTCTGTCTTACCATTACTCTGCTCTGTGCAAAATTCTACCAGGTGGCTTCATCTTTCATTTGTTAGCCCCAATCCATATTCACCTACTTCGATTCCTTCTCTTCCTATTCCTACTGTTGAATTGCAGTCACACATGACTATTCAATTTTCATCTTCCTTCACTACCTTAATAATTTCTTTTATCTCATCATACATTTCATCAATTCCATCATCATCTGCAGAGCTAGTTGGCGTATAAACTTGTACCACTGTAGCAGGTGGGCTTCGTCTCTATCTTGGCCACAATAATGCGTTTGGTATGCAGTTTGTAGTAGCTTACCCGCACTCCTATCTTTTTATTCATTATTAAACCTACTCCTGCATTATCCCTATTTGATTTTGTATTTATAACTCTGTATTCACCTGAGCAAAAGTCTTGTTCCTCCTGGCACCTAACGTCACTAATTACCACTATATCTAACTTGAATCTATCCATTTCCCTTTTTAAATTTTCTAACCTACTTGCCTGATTAAGGGATCTGACAATCCATGCTCTGATCCGTAGAACGCCACTTTTCTTCCTCCTGATAATGATGTCCTCTTGAGTACTCCCTGCCCGTAGATCCGAATGGGGGACTATTTTACCTCCGAATTATTTTACCCAAGAAGACTCCATCATCATTTAATCATACAGCTAAACCTGCATGCCCTTGGGAAAAATGACGGCTGTAGTTTCCCTTTGCTTTCAGCCATTTACAGTACCAAAACAGCAAGGCCGTTTTGGTTTGTGTTACAGGGCCAGATCAGTCAGTCATCCAGACTGTTGCCTCTGCAACTACTGAAAAGGCTGCTGCCCCTCTTCAGGAGCCACACATTTGTCTGGCCTCTCAATAGATACCCCTCCATTGTGGTTGCACCTACGAATGGCTATCTGTATCATTGAGACACGCAAGCCTCCCCACCAATGGCAAGGTCCATGGTTCATGGGGGGGGGGGGGAGGATGACACTATACTTACTCAAATGATTACTGATTTACTAAGAAAATCATTAATACATTTCAGCTAACGCAAAATCTTGAGGTAACTAGTGAGTTAAGTGAAGAAACCTTAAATTTTATGAACTGACCTAGATGTAGTGTAAAAGAGTCATTCAGTAGTTATAGAACTAGTATGTATAAGTGGAATAAGAAAAATTGAAATGAAATTTTAAAGCAGCAATTAAAAAAAACGGGTCAGAGATGGCATTTTGTTTACACCAAAAATATATTAATATTCAGATTGGTTGTGATATTGACAATCCTGATTTTTAAATACTAGTGAAAGATGAATAGACACGAAATATTGGGTAATCACTGTTGAAAGAGTCTAGATCGAAAAGGCAATGTGTTAGGTCATCAATTTTCCCAACTATGGATAATGATTCCCTAGATACACATACAGAAAAAAATGAGACATGTTGTCTGGAAATTGATAAAAATACACCCAAACTACCAAGAAATTTATCCAAAGTTGTACTTCACAAAATTGGACACTAATTGAGTTTATACCATTCAGATGTTTATGAAAAGTAATGTATCAATTTTACATGAGAGACGAAAATTTAATAGTCATGGGTGACTGGAACTCATCAGTAGGAAAAGGGAGAGAAGGAAACATAGTAGGTGATTTTGGATTGGGGCTAAGAAATGAAAGAGGAAGCCGTCTGGCAGAATTTTGCACAGAGCCTAACTTAATCATAGCTAACACTTGGTTCAAGAATCATAAAAGAAGGTTGTATACATGGAAGAATCCTGGAGATACTAAAAGGTATCAGATAGATTATATAATGGTAAGACAGAGATTTAGGAATCAGGTTTTAAATTGTAGGATATTTCCAGGGGCAGATTTGGACTCTGACCACAATCTATTGGTTATGACCTATAGATTAAAACTGAAGAAACTGCAAAAAGGTGGGAATTTAAGGACATGGGATCTGGATAAGCTGAAAGAACCAGAGGTTGTACAGAGTTTCAAGGAGAGCATACGGGAACAATTGACAGCAATGGGGGAAAGAAACACAGTAGAAGAAGAATGGGTAGCTCTGAGGGATGAAGTAGTGAAGGCAGCAGAGGATAAAGTAGGTAAAAATACGAGGGCTAGTAGAAATCCTTGGGTAACAGAAGAAATATTGAATTTAATTGATGAAAGGAGAAAATATAAAAATGCAGTAAATGAAGCAGGCAAAAAGGAATACAAACGTCTCAAAAATGAGATCGACAGTAAGTGCAAAATGGCTAAGCAGGGATGGCTAGAGGACAAATGTAAGGATGTAGAGGCTTATCTCACTAGGGGTAAGATAGATACTGCCTACAGGAAAATTAAAGAGACCTTTGGAGAGAAGAGAACCACATGTATGAATATCAAGAGCTCAGATGGCAACCCAGTTCTAAGCAAAGAAGGGAAGGCAGAAAGGTGGAAGGAGTATATAGAAGGTTTATACAAGGGCGATGTACTTGAGGACAATATTATGGAAATGGAAGAGGATGTAGATGAAGACGAAATGGGAGGTAAGATACTGCGTGAAGAGTTTGACAGAGCACTGAAAGACCTGAGTCGAAACAAGGCGCCCAGAGTAGACAACATTCCATTAGAACTAATGACAGCCTTGGGAGAGCCAGTCCTGACAAAACTCTACCATCTGGTGAGCAAGATGTATGAGACTGGTGAAACACCCTCAGACTTCAAGAAGAATATAATAATTCCAATCCCAAAGAAATCAGGTGCTGACAGATGTGAAAATTACCGAACTATCAGTTTAATAAGTCACAGCTGCAAAATACTAACGCGAATTCTTTACAGACGAATGGAAAAACTGGTAGATGCGGACCTCGGTGAGGATCAGTTTGGATTCCGTAGAAATGTTGGAACACGTGAGGCAATACTGACCTTACGACGTATCTTAGAAGAAAGATTAAGAAAAGGCAAACCTACGTTTTAGCGTTTGTAGACTTAGAGAAAGCTTTTGACAATGTTGACTGGAATACTCTCTTTCCAATTCTAAAGTTGGCAGGGGTAAAATACGGGGAGCGGAAGGCTATTTACAATTTGTACAGAAACCAGATGGCAGTTATAAGATTCGAGGGACATAAAAGGGAAGCAGTGGTTGGGAAAGGAGTGAGACAGGGTTGTAGCCTCTCCCCGATATTATTCAATATGTATATTGAGCAAGCAGTAAAGGAAACAAAAGAAAAATTTGGAGTAGGTATTAAAATTCATGGAGAAGAAGTAAAAACTTTGAGGTTCGCCGATGACATTGTAATTCTGTCAGAGACGGCAAAGGACTTGGAAGAGCAGTTGAATGGAATGGACAGTGTCTTGAAAAGAGGATATAAGATGAACATCAACAAAAGCAAAACGAGGATAATGGAATGTAGTCAAATTAAATCTGGTGATGCTGAGGGAATTAGATTAGGAAATGAGACACTTAAAGTAGTAAAGGAGTTTTGCTATTTAGGAAGTAAAATAACTGATGGTAGAAGTAGAGAGGATATAAAATGTAGACTGGCAATGGCAAGGAAAACGTTTCTGAAGAAGAGAAATTTGTTAACATCGAATATAGATTTATGTATCAGGAAGTCGTTTCTGAAAGTATTTGTTTGAAGTGTAGCCATGTATGGAAGTGAAACATGGACGATAACTAGTTTGGACAAGAAGCGAATAGAAGCTTTCGAAATGTGGTGCTACAGAAGAATGCTGAAAATTAGATGGGTAGATCACGTAACTAATGAGGAGGTATTGAATAGAATTGGGGAGAAGAGAAGTTTGTGGTACAACTTGACTAGAAGAAGGGATCGGTTGGTAGGACATGTTTTGAGGCATTAAGGGATCACAAATTTAGCATTGGAGGGCAGCGTGGAGGGTAAAAATCGTAGAGGGAGACCAAGAGATGAATACACTAAGCAGATTCAGAAGGATGTAGGTTGCAGTAGGTACTGGGAGATGAAGAAGCTTGCACAGGATAGAGTAGCATGGAGAGCTGCATCAAACCAGTCTCAGGACTGAAGACAACAACAACATGAATTAGTTAAAAAAGTAATTGAAATCAATAAATTTGATCACTTATTCTTTATGAATAGAATTCTATATAACTTTTATCAGACTTATGTGGTGATAGAAGATGATATGAATTCACAGTTAGTAACTACTTGGTTAAAATTTTACCTCAAGATTTACTAAGAATAGATGGAATGTATAAAAAACAAGAGGTGAAGCTGTATTACTGGTTAACAATTTGACATATATTTATACACTCCTGGAATTGAAATAAGAACACCGTGAGTTCATTGTCCCAGGAAGGGGAAACTTTGACACATTCCTGGGGTCAGATACATCACATGATCACACTGACAGAACCACAGGCACATAGACACAGGCAACAGAGCATGCACAATGTCGGCACTAGTACAGTGTATATCCACCTTTCGCAGCAATGCAGGCTGCTATTCTCCCATGGAGACGATCGTAGAGATGCTGGATGTAGTCCTGTGGAACGGCTTGCCATGCCATTTCCACCTGGCGCCTCAGTTGGACCAGCGTTCGTGCTGGACGTGCAGACCGCGTGAGACGACGATTCATCCAGTCCCAAACATGCTCAATGGGGGACAGATCCGGAGATCTTGCTGGCCAGGGTAGTTGACTTACACCTTCTAGAGCACATTGGGTGGCACGGGATACATGCGGACGTGCATTGTCCTGTTGGAACAGCAAGTTCCCTTGCCGGTCTAGGAATGGTAGAACGATGGGTTCGATGACGGTTTGGATGTACCGTGCACTATTCAGTGTCCCCTCGACGATCACCAGAGGTGTACGGCGTGTGTAGGAGATCGCTCCCCACACCATGATGCCGGGTGTTGGCCCTGTGTGCCTCGGTCGTATGCAGTCCTGATTGTGGCGCTCACCTGCACGGCGCCAAACGCGCATACGACCATCATTGGCACCAAGGCAGAAGCGACTCTCATCGCTGAAGACAACATGTCTCCATTCGTCCCTCCATTCACGCCTGTCGCGACACCACTGGAGGCGGGCTGCACGATGTTGGGGCGTGAGGGGAAGACTGCCTAACGGTGTCCCTAATTTGCTGGGAAGTGGCGGTGCGATCCCCTAAGGCACTGCGTAGAATCCTACGGTCTTGGCGTGCATCAGTGCGTCGCTGCGGTCCAGTCCCAGGTCAATGGGCACGTGCACCTTCCGCCGACCATTGGCGACAACATCGATGTACTGTGGAGACCTCACGCCCCACGTGTTGAGCAATTTGGCGGTACGTCCACCCGGCCTCCCGCATGCCCACTATACGCCCTCGCTCAAAGTCCGTCAGCTGCACATACGGTTCATGTCCACGCTGTCGCGGCATGCTACCAGTGTTAAAGACTGCGATGGAGCTCCGTATGCCATGGCAAACTGGCTGACACTGACGGCGGCGGTGCACAAATGCTGCGCAGCTAGCGCCATTCGACGGCCAACACCGCGGTTCCTGGTGTGTCCACTGTGCCGTGCGTGTGATCATTGCTTGTACAGCCCTCTCGCAGTGTCCGGAGCAAGTATGGTGGGTCTGACACACCGGTGTCAATGTGTTCTTTTTTCCATTTCCAGGAGTGTATACATATATGACAAATTTACAAATATTACAATTTACTCTATTGTGTCTAAAGTCAATATCAATCTAGTATATTATTACGTAAAAAATTGTATTAAATTTAGTAGTAAATACTTATTTAGGTAGAATATTTTAATTCTTTAATGAATTTTTGTATGTGGAATTAGAAGGATGTAATTTTACATATAAATCAGTAGTAGCTACAACTAGAGGATTTATAGGGTTACCTACTAGAATAAATTCCGCATTCAGATAAATCAACTGATTATTGTACTGTTTATAGATGATAGTCTTTATGAATATAATAAATTTACAAAAAATATAGTTAGAGCATGTACAGTTGATATATCTCTATTTGGTATTATATGTACAACACTAATACATAATGTAATAAATGTTTTAAAATGTAAAATAGAAAAATTAATGAATTTTACTTTTTCTCAATGTCAGATCTAAATTTTGTGAATACTGTAATACTGAGAAGAGAATTCATAATTATACTGCAACAGAAGTGGGAAAATATGGACATAAAACGATGTATAGACAATGTGAAAATGAATATCATGTAAAGAATTACAACAGTATTTAAATTCCTTGTGTATGTGGAAAAATATTTCTAAATCTTGTTCTAAAATAATTTACAATGCATTCCTAATGAAGAACATATGAAAGTATTATTGTCAATGGAAAGTGAAGAGAAACTAGATCCCAGTACAGTGGCAAAGAAATTCAAAGGTTGTCAAGGACGAAAAATTTAGATTGTTTTTACAAAAAAGCTTCTCATAAAGAAAACTATATTAATAAATATAAAGAATATGTTTTGCAATATATGGAAAATAAGAAAGTACAATGATCTCATACTTAATTTTAAATATATACTAAATAAGAATTCAATTCTCTCTGATCGAATTTTGAAAAATTAATTGTGTGATAAATATAATGAATTTTATTTTCTATAGATAGGAAGGATAAGTGGAATGATTCACAGTTGTTCAACTTTGTGGTTATGGTAAAATAAATAATTTATAAGGCTATAGTAAATCAAATAAAGCTCATCTAATTACGTTCATTAAAAGATTTCATGTAATTTGAGGCAAATGTGTTTAAAAACCATTACCTTATTATAAAATTGTAAGCATGATGAAATTTTTCAGAATAATGAAACAAAGTCATTGATAGATATATATCCACTTTCTGCTGATATGTTTGCAAAAGAAAAAACTGGAACTCATAATGAAGATAAACTTGGAAAAAGTATTTCCATTTTCTAATGACATCTTTAAGAAATAGTAAACTGGAATTAATAAGAAACTATTATTTCTTATACTAATTTATTTGAACACCAAGAGACATAAGAACAGTTAGATTATCTGACTGATACTGCATTTGAAAACAGATAACAAACTACAAATTTAGAAAATAATGCAAACTCAATTGAAACTAATCATTTCTTAACTGCAGTAAAACTGAAAATTAAGAAGATGGTTAAAACTATTAATACATCATGGATTGAATATAAACCTTATCGAGACAAGAAGAAATACCATGGAATTCCTGTTCGAGACAGAAAACTATAGGGTCACAAATGAAAGAGATATAATTGAAAAATTTGAGATTGGTAAACACAATATTTTATCAAGAATGGGTGATGTTTAAGCACATGGATCAGGATGGACATTAAATAGAATCATTGATTTACAACAAGGAATTAACAGATATGTTCCATTGAGGATCATCTTACATCAAATTATCAGGTAAACTAAAAAAAAATAGTAAGGCATGTACTAATGTGAAAAATAAAGATCAAAAACGTTTTCTGCTATCTATAAACTCTGCTTTATATATCACTGAAACAAATGGATCAGGTTTAGCATGATTTACATATTGCATGGTCCTTAATTTAAATTTACAATTACTATTATTTTTCGTTACTGAACCATCAGATTTCATGTGCATTTCGTTGGTTACTAATTCGTAAATGAAATCAGGAGGCGAGGGCAATATTGAATTTGACAATTCTGTTTTCTTAAACAGAATCCGAAATGAACGCTGAACATCCCAGCAGTGCATTCCAACAAAAAAAGTTTTCATTCACACCATGCAAGACAGTGAAGTGGAAAGTCAACTAATGATTCGAGTTCAGATGATGGGGACGAGATGATCAGGTCATTATTCATTTTCAAAATCCTTCTATAGAGCCAATGGTAAAATTGTTTTCCTCTTTGTCATTTTATATGACGAAAGGCAGGTGGTTTTCAGTGGAGTAAAGGATCTGAACAGGACCCTTCATAGCAGCCTTCATTTCCTGTAGTCATAATCACAATATTAAATCTTATCACAATAAGTATTTTGCAAGCTAAGATTCTAGTTCTCTTTCACAATGGCTCGATACGTCTGGCGAAGGAATACAAGTTATCTTCATAGCCTGTTCAATATGAGTAGGCACCAGATCCCACATAGGATTTCAGATGAACATGAGCTTAAAACTAGTATCTGTTAATATTCGATGCATGCAAATGTTTAATTCACAGTTTACCTAACATTCTACCTGCTGAAAAAGAAATATTCTTACAAAATGGTTCACTGAAGATGAGACGACCACTCTAACTACACCTTCAGACCATGAATATCCATACATTAGCTGACCATTAGCTTCTGGAAGAGAGTGCTGCAAGTGTCACAGAGCGTTCTCTCTTTTGTCTGCTCCGCAATCTTGTCAACCTCTCCCATATCTAAAGGTTGCATTAAAGGCCTACAGTTTCTACTGCAAATCCCACATACTGGTTTTCTTTTCCTAGGTGTATGTGTGGTATTACCCCTCTCATACATATCTAGTCTTAGGCCACAAATTTCGATTACTATCTCTGTATAAATACAGATATCCTCTTTCCCCACTTCATATTGGGATTTTTCTCATATTTTACATGTTTTTCAATATTTTTCCATAGTATCCGTATTTCATATACAAAAATACAATAATATTTGCGCTCTTCGATAGCTACTGTTTGTGGGCTACTTACTTTATCATCCAGTTGTGATACAGGTTCCTCACCCACCCAGAGTATCTACAAAGCACTTCTTCAGCCCCAAAAATCTCCCATAAACAGACACTGCTAGCTATTACAGCCAACTAATGTATACTTTAACACACATGGGTTTTATAAGATACATGGTGTGTTACAATGTTTGCACATTGCAGGCAGTTATTTTGACTCTTAGCTATTTTAAATACAGCTTTATGCTGACAAAATTTAGTTCCAAGAAAACCTAACAATGGTTACCTTTATACTTTTTTTCTATGTTGATGACATGGGTTACTGATCAGCTACAGGTATCAGATCTTATGTGTACAATAAAGGTCGGTGACGTATGTCTGTAACAACTTTGTAACAACTGAAAATTGTATTCGTAGTAATGTTTGAGGAACTTACTACATCCAGTTGCAAACATATGCACATCAATTTCACTATGACTGTATGTCAGTTGTTGCAGTTAGGCGAGGGTAATGGGCTAACAAGCAAATACTCCCAAATGAAGAACGTGGATACGATTGTGCGCCGGAGCGCACCACACGTCATAGTGATTGTGATATGATGTTTATTGCATAAATTTAGTGATGTCATGTGTTTCGATAGTTTTTCCGTAATTACAAGGTTGTCATATTGTTTTAAAGCTCACACAGTAAGCTTTCTCTACCTACTTCTGGTCTGGACGTTGCAGCAAATACAGATTGCCTGTTGAAAGATGCTGGGGTTTTATAAAGGCAGGAGGAATCTAGCAGGAAGCGTAAACTTGCAGCAGTGCAATGTGGGCCAGGTCCTAATATTTATTGTGTGGACAGCTGTGTTTGGAACGCCAACTCGCAGTCATTATTTCGTTTCTTAATAAAGTACTAGTCTGTCTTATTCTCATTCTATGCCTATACCTGTGGCAGTTATTGCTTACAATGTATATTTAGTGATTTACTGCTATTTACGAGAACACTATAATCCTATAGTATCATACACCTCTAAGGCATCGTTGTACTGACGTCACACTAGTAATGTGGGACAAGACTTGGCACATACTTGTTACAGAGTGCTAATTGTTTGGTCTCATATTTACAGCTGCATCTTTGAAATGCTGAGAGAGAATCGACAAAATTGTAAATAGAATTAGAGGGTTGTGTTCATTTTCAGTGTGCTTGCAGAATGTACAAGAAGGAGTGTATCTGTTACTAAATGATGCAGTTTCTAAATATTTTAAAAACAGTTATCCACATATTTTGTTAAAATAATAAGTTGCAGTAAATGTTTAACACTTTGTTTGCACTTATTTCAGGATGGAAACATGGGTATATGAGGAAAAATCGGTAAAAAATGTAAATGCTATGGTAGGTGGAGTGCTTATGCCATTGTTTTTAAGACACTATGAAATCACAGAAGACAAGTTTCCTTGTAGTAAAAATTTATCTATGGTATTTTGTTTAGCCTCAGGGTGGATTTTTGTAGAAACATCAGCCAAAATTGTAAATAACAGTGGGAGCTGAAATACTTACAGATAATAGTGAATAATTTTGTATTAATTTTGATAATTAAGATTGAAAATTTGCAGGTGGGAATTTTAAAACATTAATCATAGTAAAATTGGCTACTTTTTTATATATAATACGCATAGAAGAGTGGATGGTCTAACATTTTCGGAGATTTTACTGAATGTCATGATGATGGAAAATTATAGTAATTCAGCCACACTCAGTAATATTAAAGTATCTTCCCACTTAAATTACATTAATAATTAATGCCGTTTCGCAGAATATGCCTTGGTCATTAATATGTAGTGTTTAACCACACAGTGCCATGTCAAAATATCTTACTTTATAAACTACATTAGAATTTTTTGGGTAGGATAATTCTGCTGCTGGTGATCCTCCCACTACAGCATACAGATCTCGAATGAGAAAATTCATGTAACTCTAATAATAATAAATTTAATTTGTTATTATTGCTAGTAACAAATATGCAAAACGTGATCTCCTACAAACCTCATCCTCTCATTACAGCATGTAGATCTCTAACAAGTAGGCCCATGGCGTTGCTCTAGTAATAAAGAGATGAATGGGGAAGGGGAGCTTGACTCTTATTCGCTTACAGCGGAAAGGGTAAGGGGAATTGGATTTAAATGTACGACATGTTGCTGACTGAGGTATGCAGCAAGAGTAAGGGTAACGGTATGAGATACAGTTGCAGCGTACACTCAGGCGTAACCTGACACTAGAAGTGATCTTGAAGAGATAGTTACCTTGAGTTGAATGCCCACTGTCCTCTACTATGGCTATCTTTAGTGCATGAATCATTGAAGCAATCAGAACTATTGATGCTACAATGCTGACCTGTACATGCGAAGAACTCAAACATCTCCTTGAAGTTCTCAAAGCAAAACGTGGGGCATATTCTGAAGTCCTGGCATGAGTGAGATGAAGGCTTTGAGAGCTGCTAAACGCTTTACAATAAAACATGAACTTCTAGAGCAGTTAGGAGTAAAGCCATACATGCGCCAGAAACAAACACTGTTTTTTTTACACTGACAGTCGTCGATTCAGGAGCTGACCACCAGTTGGCAGTTTTGTCTTATTGCAGCTTATTGTTTCCTGTAAGTTCATCCCAGGATGTCGCTCCAGCACTGCAAACGCGAGAAATGAGTCTCTTTTTCCCAATGACATAAGCCTCTTTTCTATTACTTACATATATCTTTTCTGATATTTTACTTCAACAACTGCCGTTTGTCAGAAAATGGCGAAATGAGGCAAATCTCCACCGATGTTTAGGGGTAAATCCCTGCAACGTCAACACTGTGACAACGATTCTTCGATGGTAACCACCGCAAAAAGTGACATTCAACTCACACTGGGAATCTATCTGACATGAAGATATAACTTCTTCTTCTTCTTCTTCTTCTTTGGTAGTGCTACAGCCCTTGGGGAAGCTTGGCTTCTTCAAAGACCTTCCTCCACATTTCTCAGTTGTTTGCTGCTCTTTTCCACCCCTGGATTACGACACTGGTAAATTCCACTATTGTGTAGTTGGCCCATGTTCTTCTAAGCTTCCCCTTTCGCCTAGCTGAGTGGATCACATCTTTCATCAATTTCTTTGGAATTGTATCCTCTGCTATTCTCTCCATGCGTCCTAGCCATCATATTCGCTGTCAATTCACAAATTTTACTAAGTCTGTATCTTCTATTAACACTTGTAATTCGGCACTGTCCCTTATTTTCCAGCCTTCTTCTTCCGTTATTGCACCATAGATTTTACGAAGTATTTTCCGTTCAAAGATTCTTGGTGCATTTTTGTCATGTTCTGTCAACAACCATATCTCTGACAACTTAGCAGACTAGGAGTTATGTATTGACAGTTTCTTTCGTGTAACAAAGAATGTTGCATATTTGCGAAGTAAGCTCTGTTTCCTGATTGTACTCTTATCCTTATAGCCTTTTTAATGCTGTTATCATTTGTTATTAGGGTTCCCAAGTAGTTAAAAGACGACACTCCTTTGAAGCATTTCCCATTGATGTTTAGGTCTTTAGGGGTTCTGCCCTCAGATTGCAACATAACCATATATTTTGTTTTGTGTCAATTTTTGAGTTTTCTGTGTTCATTGCCCAGTATGTTTCTTGGAGTGTATTAATATTTTTTCCTGCTATAGCAATGTCATAAGTGTACGCACGTATCTGGCTAGTTTTCATAAATATGGTTCCTCTTTTGTTGATTTCATTCACTACACTATACATGGCTATACTGAATAGAACAGTGGAGAGGCTATCACGTTGCTTCACACCTTCATTAAAGTCAAAGCTTTCAATTGTTGTGCTAAGCACCTCTACTTTTGCTCCTATCTCTGTCAGTGTCATTGTAATTAGGCTTAATAGTTTAGCACATATACCAACTTCTTCTAGACCATGTACAATTCTAGCCAGTTATGCCACCAAAGGCTCGTTTCAACTCGATCAATAGGAAATGCAGATCTATGTCATATTTATAGAACTTTACCATCATTTGTCTTATCACAAATATTTGATCAATTGTTCATCAGTGTGGTCGAAAGTCACACTGATATTCCCATAGTATTTGTTCTGTGCACTTCTGTATCCTTTCATTTAATATACTTGTGAAGTTCTGACAAGGTGAGCTTAAGAGTATTATACCTCTATAGTTTTCACATGCTGTTCTTTCCCCTTTCTTATAAATGCTTATTCTCATTCCAGTTTTGCAATTACCTGGCATAGTTTCCGTTTCCCATATATTTAATATTAATTTGCACAGTTCCGTTATTACAGCCTAACCACCAGTTTTTATTAATCAGGGATTACGCTGTCTTCCCCAGGAGATCTATTGTTGTGCACAGACTGGGAGTCCTCTTGCAGTGTTGGCTTCCTTGTCTCAGTGGCATCATTTTCTGTTTCAAGCCCCACTCTTTCCTCATGTGCAGCTGTCTTTTCATCCTCTAGGCTGCTGCTTAGTCTACTGTTGAAATACTCTGCCCATCTTCCCACTACCTCTTCTACCACCCCTTATCATTTTCCCATCTTTACTGAAACATGACATTACTTTTCAATGGAATCTATTTTTTATTTTGCCTACAGCATGATAGAAATTTATTATTGCACTCTGTTCCTTTAACTCCTCTAGTTCTTGAAATATCTTCTTAGTCCACTCACTTTTCTTTATCTTGCGCAGTGTGTTAGCTCTTCTCCTCAATTCTCTATATTGTTCCACATTATCTCTGGTTTCTCACTGTAGCACTTTTCTTCTTGTCCTGTTCTTCTCCTGTATTACTGACCTTAAATCTTTGTCATATCATTCTTGGGTTCTTCTGTTCCCTCTTAAGCCTATTATTTCTTCTGCATAATCTTCAATGGCTTTTTCAATCCTGCTCCACCTCTCTTCTACTCCTACTTTCTCTTGGTCTGAGTCTGTACATCCTTTTATTTATGGGTTCAAATTCTAATGGAATTTTCCTAACTTCCCTAGTTATTATAAACTCTGTTCCAAGCTGGCCTGGTATTTCTTCTGGTCCACTGTATACCAATGAATACTCAGGTTAATCCACCAGCACATTCCCATGCCTTCTTATATCCTGTAGCCCTACAACACTGAACTTAAATTTTAAAATATGATTTGCTCTTTCTTTCATTTTTCCAGGCTGATGTATTGTCCTCACATACAATGATGCTACTGTCAGATCATTTATCTATTGCCTTTGTCGAGGTCATTTTAGTAGTAGTTATACTACTACTTGTAGTAGTAGTAGCTTTATTCATCTGTAGATATCTTTTGACAAGGGTATAGGACATGTCAAAGTATTAACAAGTTTAGATCAGTTTAAAATATGCTAATTCGTATACACATATATTTCCAGACTTCTACTTATAGACAATCATTAGATTTACTACTGGTATACTATACTTCTTTTACAAATAACTTATTAAATAATGTAATGCCACACTGTTAATTCATATCTCACTATCAGTCACTGCACACACTATTCACACATTGTTTCATAACACTTCACTCACTACACACACACACACACACACACACACACACACACACACACACACACATACACTGCTGATCTCTGGGCCATTTTCTGTATGCTCATTGTTTCATAACACTTCACTCACTACACACACATGCACACACACACACACACACACACACACACACACACACACACACACACACACACACACACACACACACTGTGCTGATCTCTTGGCCATTTTCTGTACCGCCACTTCCCATTTGCTATCATGAAAAACTGAGTCAGCATCCCTCCATAATGAGTGAGATATTGAGCTCAGAAAGAGGAGGAGGTGTTAGTATTCTGTTTGGGGGTAAGTATTTCTAGAAAGGAAAATATAAGGAAAAACCATAAAATGAAGGTGTTATGTGGAATGTTGGATGTTTTATAATCATTATTGTTATTATTTATGTGTATAAGATTTTTTATCAAACTCCTACTCTGTTTTATCTAGTGTAATCCTTTAATGTATAAAATGTATTGCATTGTAGGTACTCTTTAGGTGCCTTTTTAAATAAGTGTAATTTTTCAGTTTCCTTAATCACTTTTGGTAATTAGTTTTACAGTTTTATTCATTGGTAGAAAATGCTGTTTTGAGTTTTGTGTTTATTTTTTCTTGGTAAATGTAAGTCGAGACTATCTCTTGTTGCATGGTCATGGACACAGCCGTTTGTGCAGTAATTACCAAAGTTATTTTTAATTTGTACAACTGACTGGTAAATGTATTCACATGGAGCTGTTGAAATACTCAGTGTTTTCGGCAGATCTTTATAATGAGCTCAACTAGTATTTTTGGTTATTATTCTCACAGCTCTTTTCTGGAGTTTGAAAATTGTGTTCATATTTTCTGCGTTGGTTCCACAAAAAAGAATGCCAAAGCCAAGAACTTAGTGTACATATGAATAATATGTAAGTAAAAGACACTGCATGTTACACACTGATGGTAGTATTCTAAGGGGATAACATGCTGAGGACATTCTTTTTCGTGTTCACACCACTTCAACTGAGAATCAATTTTTATTCCTACAAATTTTGCATTTGTTACACAGTCTATAGAGGTACCATCTACATTTAATTGAACATTTTCATTTTTCCTCTTCAAACCATGGCATCAGTTTTCTTTATGTTCAATGTCACTTTATTGCTTATTGCCCAATCACAAACTTCCTTCAGAGTTACATTTGCTTTCTCGGCATGGAGATCTCTTGTTTTCTCAGTGACTTTACTATTGTTGTCATCAGCTAAATTTTTCACCATGAGTAACACTACACAGAAAGTCATTGGTGTATATCAGGAACAGTATTGGTCCTAATATGTTACCTTGCGGAGCCCCTATATTAATGTATTTCGTTTCTGATATGTTTTTTACTAAATATTGAGATCTATTTGATGTATGTGTTATCTCTACTCTTTGCACCCAATCTGTTAGGTATGATCGAAACCAGTCATTAGCTACCCCTCTTATTCCTAATGCTTCTAATTTATTTAATAGAATCTTGTGGTCGACTGTATCAAACGCCTTAGAAAGGTCCAAAAATATGCCTGTGACACACTCATCTTTGTCAAGAGCATCAAGTACAACTTTTGTGAAGTCCACTGTGGCTGACTCCGTATTTTTGCCACTTCGGAAACCAAACTGTGGTTCGCTTAAAAGTTCGAACCAGCTTCGAGGCTTCTGTCGAATTTCCGTAATTAAATGTTTTTAAAAAGTATGGGTTTATTAACCCCACGCCGAGCCCCCAGTATTTGTATTAGGTTTACTCCTGTAGGGAAGCTGGCTTCAGTACGCCTCTAGTGCCCTCCCTGCCCCATGCTGTGGGTCTCACTTCGTCTGACACCTGTCGAGACCAGTCCGACTTGGGTGACCCAACCAGTAGTTACTCTACCGCTGGCACACCTCTCGGGCTCAACAAAGTACTCGAGCCCTCCGGCCTGGCACTGAAGGCGCCTACTATAAGGCAGTGCCCCCTTGGGTGGATGAAGATATGACTCCACCGACTAAAATAAAAAGTATGGAAAATTTTCTGGCAAAGCAACGAAATCTCTGCTTGTAACGTCGACAACCAATAACAAACAAAGGGAAGAAGAAGTCGTGGATAATGGAAAGCTTACTACTGATAAGGAAAGACGGACGAAAGAGGGAACCATAGAAACAAAACCTAGTGAGCTAGGTTTCATTATACAAAGGCCCAAAAAAAGGAAGAGAAAGACCACATATCAAGTTCATTACTATTCAGAGATTCAGACTTCTCATATGTTAACAGCAACTCAGTTATAGGTAGGGACTTACTAGTTGACAAAGAAATATCCAAAGGAGCAGAAGAACAAGAGCCTGGAAGTTGAAGGTAGAAAGCGAGGCCCTAACAGAATATGGACCTAGATAGCTCAGAATCAGGAACTAAATTCTTTCAGGTTACCCTACTAATCATCCTTTCGTGTAGAAGAAAGTATTACTTCTCTGCAACCTATTTTTACGCGTTATGTTCAAAAATACACCAAACATTCCAGTTGAATATTGTGTTGGATACCTTGTCTACAATATAAAAATGTTAAAAAGGATTGTTTCAAGTGTTTTTATCATGCTGTCATCCATTTTTATACATGTTTATCTCAAATAGGACAAAGGCCCGCACACTGGGGCATTTACCCTATTTGTGGGGTGAAAAACTGCAATTTTTGTTTTAGGTTAACTGTAAATTTTTGTGTAATTAGTCATCAGACGAAGCTGGAATCTGGATGGTTTATAGGTAAAAAGCCAACCTAGGACTTTAGTTTGATGTCGCAGAAAAAAATATACCCCTCAGTCACCACAGTGTGAGATAAACTGAGAATTATGAGGCTGCACCCTTACCTACCATGCGTCTAACAGTTTCCAAATTATGATTTTTTGAAATGATAACGAAACTTCAGAGCCAGCCTATACAACAATGTAAACAATAACATTAAAATTATTGTTATCGTCACATGTTTGTGTTATTTAGAACATCTAAATAAAGTGCTTTAAAGATTATTGTTTTATCCTACAGTGTCAAATATTGCTCCCCTTCCAGGTACTTTAAACGAAATCAAACTGTATTATCTGTAATTGTGTATAGCAGTCTTTCATTAACGCTATCTTTTTCAGTGCAGTTGGCATGGTCTTTTACTGAGACAGTGCACAACAATTATTTATTTTTGAAATCCGCAGAATTTATAAAATTTCGCTTGTGGTCTAGTGCCTGTTCTGTATCTTTGACCTGTGTGTATGAGTGGTTCACACTTCTCACTAGTTTCACCTACTATATGACTAATTGCTAGGCAGCTGCAACCGACGGCAACAATTTTGCTACGTCTTAAGGCGGGCGCCACCTAGCCCGCTTCTAGAAAATATATAGCATACATGTGCTAGAAGGTACAGAATCATCGCCAGAACCGACTTCTTAGAAGGAATCTAGTGATCTGTTTAACAAGTAAGAAAACAGAGTAGTAGTAAAATACCACGATAATTAAATACTAAATTATTAAGACTTCTACCTTTTTACTGCGTAATGCAAGGAATTTCCGTAATGTATTTTCATTCTCAACAGACAGCATTCCATGTTAAAGCGCCACTTCCGGGATGTGGAGGTGCACCGTGTGCGAACAGAATGCGCCTGAAAGTCAGTATGTGGAACTGGTTTCCCACATCCCAATGGGTAAATACAGGACTGGTATCCAAGTTCCGCCTCAGTTACACATTGGTAAACATTGCGAAAACTTTCACTGTCTTTCACATGAATAACACCACATGCAGATTGTTGGGGTAAAACTTCAATGCCCCAGGAGGGTGGTAGGGTGGCGACAGGAAGGGTATCCGGCCACCCCTTCAGTTAACCATGTCATATCCGTTGATAACCATGGCAGCCCTTTTTGACGTTGGACAAAGGCTCAAGAAAAAGAAACACCCATTTCCGAGTGTTATGTTACTGTGCAGTAGTCTTTTAATGTTCTCACTGCCATCGGAAAATCACTGTAAATATACTTGGAAAAATGAGATGCTCAGTTTTCATTTTATGTCTCACTGCCTAAGTCTTAGTTTCCGTTGTAGACTGCTGTTTGTGGAAAAGCTAATTTAAAATTTGTGATGTAAGTAATATTTAAATTTAGAAAATATATTATTTCAAGAGGGAATACTGGTCGAAAATCTGATTGCATAGAGCATAATGCTATTTCTTCAGAATTATGTCTATCCCTGACCTGGGGAAGTCATTATCCAATGCAATTTGCTTCACAGGCTTCAGTTCCATTCTTAACGCGTTTCAAATTTCAAGATGTGTAATTTCCTATTGCATTCAGAATATATACCATATTAATATTATAAATACGGAACTAACTCTGTCCATTGTGCTTTTACGACTAAACCGCTTAACCGATCTTGATGAAATTTCGTATGGAGATAGCTTGAATGCTGAGGAAGAACATAAGTTACTTTAGAAAGGGTGCAGTATAACATATTTGTTGTTTTAAGAATATAAAGCGAAATATGGAACAATAATTGCTCTTTGAGAAAGCTTTTGCTCTTTGACATTTGAAGCTGATCATGTTTGTGATAATGCTTTTATTCGTTTATATAATCTACACTGCGTGGTTCAACGCAATCAATACAACGCTTGCACAATTCTCGGCATGCTTAATCCACACTTCCTTACTAGTATCAATGGAAAATTGTACTGAAATGCTGGAGGATCTGCAGCGAATTGACGCATGGTGCAGGGAATGGCAATTGAATCTCAACGTAGACAAGTGTGTTAATTCCATTAATTATCTGGGAGTAAGCATTAGGAGTGATTTAAAACGGATTGATCATATAAAGTTGATCGTCGGTAAAGCAGATTCCAGACTGAGATTCATCGGAAGAATCCTAAGGAAAAGCAATCCGAAAACATAGGAAGTAGGTTACAGTACGCTTGTTCGCCCACTGCTTGAATAGTGCTACCAGTGTGGGATCCGTACCAGATAGGGTTGACAGAAGAGATAGAGAAGATCCAACGGAGAGCAGTTCGCTTCGTTAGAGGATCATTTAATAATCGCGAAAGCGTTTCGGAGATGATAGATAAACTCCAGTGGAAGACTGCAGGAGAGACGCTCAGTAGGTCGGTACGGGCTTTTGTTGAAGGTTCGAGAACACACCTTCACCGAGGAGTGAAGCGGTATATTGCTACCTCCTACGTATATTTCGCGAAGAGAACATGAGGATAAAATCTGAGAGATTAGAGCCCACACAGAGGCATACCGACAATGTATCTTTCCACGAACAATACGAGTTTGGAATAGAAGGGAGAACCGATAGAGGTACTCAAGGTACCCTCCGTCACACACCGTTAGGTGGCTTGCGGAGTATGGATGTAGTTGTAGATGTAGATGCAGATGTAGAGTATCAATATTATTAAAAGTGAAAGTAACACCGCCTATGTTTTCATTACTCTATCGCTGTACCAATTAAGGTGAAATTTAGTGTGGAGATAGCTTGAATCCTGAGGAAGATCTTGGACTACTTTACAAAGTTGTTTTAGCTCTTTGAGAATTATTTACTTCACAAACCAGTTTTATATATACGTAAGAATTGAAAACTGATTTGTGAAATAAATAACAGTTATTGTAGAATATTATACCAGAGTTGATTACGTTTCCATTCACAGTAGTCGATATAAAATATTCTACCAAGATATGATGGAAAAGTCTTGTAGTGATGATATATACATACATATCTATACCACAACACAGGGTGAGTCAATAACTATTGCCACTAAGAATAACTCCGAAAATATGATAGTAGCTGAGAAGTTTGTGGGACAAATGTTGCATAGGACAATGGGGGCAATAATATGACGTCGGATTTTTGTTTCTAGGTGGAGTCGCGTCAGAGATACGAAGGTCAAATTTTCTTTTCCTTTTGTTGGAAATGGGGTGCTATAGTTTGGTACTTATTTTCTAATAGCGGCTATCGAGATGAATCCAATGATGTACAAGAGTAAGATCTTTGAAGGTCAACGAAGGTCAAAAAGGTGGCATGAACATCCACTTAAAGAAGGTGTTCGAAGTGACGACCATTGGTATCAATGCAGTGCTGCAATCTTCTTATCATGGATCGAGTGTATTGCTTATCACTTTGGCACTTATCGAAGTACACACTCTGACAATTCTGTCTCGCTGTTGTTGTTGTTGTGGTCTTCAGTCCTGAGACTGGATTGATGCAGCTCTCCATGCTACTGTCCTGTGCAAGCTTCTTCATCTCCCAGTATCTACTGCAACCTACATCCTTCTGAATCTGCTTAGTGTATTCATGTCTTGGTCTCCCTCTACGATTTTTACCCTCCACGCTGCCCTCCAATGCTAAATTTGTGATCCCTTGATGCCTCAAAACATGTCCTACCAACCGATCCCTTCTTCTAGTCAAGTTGTACCACAAACTTCTCTTCTCCCCAATTCTATTCAATACCTCCTCATTAGTTATGTGATCTACCCATTTAATCTTCAGCATTCTTCTGTAACACCACATTTCGAAAGCTTCTATTCTCTTCTTGTCCACACTAGTTATCGTCCATGTTTCACTTCCATACATGGCTACACTCCATACAAATACTTTCAGAAATGACTTCCTGACACTTAAATCTATACTCGATGTTAACAAATTTCTCTTCATCAGAAACGCTTTCATTGCCATTGCCAGTCTACATTTTATATCTTCTCTACTTCGACCATCATCAGTTATTTTGCTCCCCAAATAGCAAACCTCCTTTACTACTTTAAGTCTTTTGATGTTCGTTTTATATCCTCCTTTCAAGACACTATCGTCTCGTATATCGTGCATATAGCAAATATTCGCCGAACACTGCGTATCCAATCAAACGTGCCATTGACATGTAAACACCATTCGACGGTTTCGCAAAACAATACTAATAAGAACGGCAAGGCTAGTGTCGTCAAATCAAGCGAATGTGAATGATGTATTCCTTCGAAGAACAAGTCGTTATGCTTTTCATTTACGGAGAGATAGAGCCTTATTCGCTGAAAGATATCCGAAGGAAAGTTACTAACGAGGAAACGGAAATTGGTGCTCTTGCCACTGTGCTTCGAGATTCTTGTGGTGGTTCGCGTCAAATCGCAAGGGAATCTGGCATGAGCCAGAGTAGTGTTGTTCGTATTCTGCATCGCCATAAATATCATCCTTACCATATCAGCGTCCGCCAAGAATTAAGTGGTACGGATTGTATGAGTCGCATTGAATTCTACTGATGGGCTCAACTTCAGATTCAGATGGATGACACAATTATTAATTTGATTTTATTTACTGACGAATGTACATTCAGGAACCATGGAAATGTGAATTTGCCTAACATGCATTATTGGGCAACTGAGAATCCATGTTGGCTGCGGCAATTTGCAGACCAAAAACCGTGGTCAGTGAATGTATAGTGTGGGATTCTGGAGGACCCTATTTCATCGAAGGAAATCTTAATGGTAGGAATTACACCAAATTTCTGCAAGAAACAATCAGTTTTCGATACTTACGCCATTATCAGGTACAAGGATAAATACAGGATGAACATTAGTAAAATCGACATACTGCTTAGGGGGGTTTCTGGATGGAAATGGAGGAAAATAAATCCTATTCACTTATGTCCGTAAATGTATTGTTGTCACAGTAGATATCACTGACGAATGAAAGCTCCTGTGACCACGTGCGCGGTCTGTAAGCAGCAGAATGGTCCTATATTCATGTCGGGAACAAGGCGAGTTGTTGTTTGTGTACGGCCAAGCAGCTGAATGCGGTAGAGATAGTACAGCTATAACAGAACAAGTACTCTCACCGACACCATCCATACCACACAACATTTGAAGTACTTTTTGGACGTCTGTGTGACAACGGGCCCTTTCAGTCAGACGAACGAACAATGAGCCGGCGGACTGTTCGTACACCAGATTGGAGGAAAGTGGCCCCCATCATGGTGTCTACGATTATGTTCAAAAATATTCAAATGTGTGTGAAATCTTATGGGACTTAACTGCTGAGGTCATCAGTCCCTAAGCTTACACACTACGCAACCTAAATTAACCTAAAGACAAACACACACACCCATGCCCGAGGGAGGACTCGAACCTCCGCCGTGACCATACGATTATGTGTATCCTGCATGACAACCTCTTCTATTCGTATCACCTGCAACGAGGGCAAGGATTATCAGCAGACGTTCTCCCTGTAATTGTTCCCGAGATTAATAACGGACTATTCTGCTGCTGACAGTACGCTGGGTCCCTCATACAGTCTGCAGCACACAAGGAACACACTGCACGTGATCAGAGGAGCTTTCTTTCGTCTGCGCCATCTACCCTGGCAACGATGCAATACCGAACATATGTTAATAGGACATTGCTTTTTCTATTTCCAGTCAGAAATATGTCCCTGCAATTTGCAGGTTTTGTTAATGTGCACCCCATTTGTAGTGCTGTGAAATTTTCTAAGATCAAAACCTTTAAACTACTGCATCTCCAGAATATCTCAGTTGCAAAGATAACAACTGTTGAAGTTCGACTTACGTCTAAAATAAGGCGAATTATTTAAACGAAAATACGATATAAGATTATTTCATTCAGGAAAAATGTACACTCTAACTAATGATCTATATAATAAATTGCAAATATTATTCTGAGAACAAAATAGTTTGAACAATGAACGTTGTTGACATATTCCAAGGGACTGGATGAATAAAATAAACTTTTGTTTAACAGGTCCTAAATCACAAAAGGACAAGATATCTTGGGGAGATTAAGCAGGTGAAGTGAAACAGGTGAGATTATACAGAGAAAAGATTTTCACTGAGGAAAAAAATATACTAACGGAAATAAGGAAGTGTGGGCATGTGAATAAGAGTGGTATTTTACAACATGGACTGGATGGGATTATGAGCAGTATCTTCGGATATAAATAGCAAATAAAGTCATTCAGTGCTAAGCTTGGTCAAATGGACATATATTTATTAATCACCATTATTTCAAGGAATTCCATCTTCTTTCCTTTATGGATGTGATACAATACTTCGCATTTCACCTTCTCCTTCACTGTTTTTAAATAGGTGGTCTGTAACAACAAAGTGTCCTTTTTTTAGTTTTTAGCTTCTAGAGTGTTTCTTCAAGCGGATGCATATTGCCATGCCGCACTGATGTATATAGAATTTGCCACTATTACAAATGATTTTATATACTACACACTTTCCCAAAGCTGAAGTGCTGTGTTTATCGTTTCGCAAAAAACATTCAAGAGTGCTACACACATCATATGATGCTTTGAAGCTCCTTGATTTAAGTTTTCAGATTACATTTAGTGAGACTTTTCGTAAATTTTGAACTGTGCATCATTTCTTGCGTTCTTGAGTTCTTGGTTTGGGAGCTGGGTAAAGAAGAGAGTATATCAATTATTTCTGCTTTTTGGGTATTATGGAGTCCATCAGGGCAGTATGATAGCCATCTGATCTGATTTGATTTCATTACATTTTATCAGGGAAGCAAAAACAGCATTGGTCAAGACCACTGGTTCCAACCCCATAACAGAGTTTGTTCTGTGCTATCGATCTCTATGTTTCTAGTGAAGCCAATCAATGCCCTTGAACAACGCAAGGAGAACCTTCACCAGTGCTTTGATACACTCAATTTATTTAGGTCTGATTGATCCGAATATTCTATGTTTTTTAATCTCCAAGGCCTTGCAATCGAAGATAAAATGTGATGCAGTTTCCTCGCCCACACCACACATCCGGCATTTGGGGCCTTCTTCTATTATACCCATTGTTTGTACGTGTTTTTTGGAGTTCCCATGGCCTGTCATTAGTGAAACCATGAGTTTGATTTCTCTCCTGTTCATGTCCAGGATTGAAAGACCTGTCTTAGAACAAGGCTTCGGCGTCAATACCCTGCCATGTTTTTACTTTTGGACCATAGCCCAGTATTCTACATGCTGTCTCCTTGTCCGATCTGGTAGTTTTATTCTGATCATCACCTTGCTGATTGTCTGGACAGGTTCCAGTCCAATAATGGTGTCATCGCTTCTATCCTCGACAACGTATCAGCTTGCGTATTACCACTAACCCCTGAGTGACCAGAGACCCACAATAGGTTTACCCTGTTGCTTTGTCCTAGCTCCACAAGGAGCATTCTGCCACACTCTTTGCTCTTGTTGCAGAAGCTGCCAGTCCTTTCAGGGCTGCTTGGCTGTCTGGATAAATAAAAACGCTACGATCTCTGTAGCACCTCCGAAATTCTCTTTCACACACATCCTGAACGCAGATATTTCTACTTGAATCAGTGGCCACTTCCCTAGAGAGACTGGGCCAGGAGGGTGCACTCCATATACCTGGCCCAAACATCAAGGTCTATTTTCGAACCGTCAGTGAACCAGACTATGTCCGCAGTACAGTGTCGAAATTTGTTCTCCCAGGGCTCTCTACTTCCAATTACTACATTAAAAGACTTGTTGAAGCAGCTGGGAGTTATTATATAGTCGGCCTGCATTTCCCCAACCATACCTATGTCATCCTCACTCAGTATAGTAGTGTGAGATCCCTGATAACTCAATGAGTTCAAGTTTTTGCCACTCTTTAACCTGTGTGTTGTCCCTGCTGCCTCCATCATTACCCACAGGTGTAATGGGGGCACGTCCACATGGTTTCCATCCCAGCAGTGGGTGTGGTGCTAATTCCGCCTGTAATGGCTAAGCAGGCCAATCTCTGCACCGTAGCAAGCTCCTTAGCAGCTACCTGCTGTTCTACCATTTTCCACCACACCGTAGCCCCATTGTGGTTATAGATCTTACTACCATGGTGTACATCCAGCACATACTCTTGGGGCTTAAGTCCCAGTTTTTACCACATGCTCTCCTGGTACTCATCAGAGTACCTTTCGAGTTGGAACAGGCGCTTCTTATGTCAGGGGTCCATGATAATAACTCATCCAGGGTTACCCCTACATACTTCATTATCCCCTTCACTGGTAGAGTTTCATCGAAAAGCTTGATATTCCAGTATGGGTGTTGTATCTGCTTCCTTGTGAATGATACTTCTACAGTCATCGTAGGTCTGACCCTTAGTTCCTGTTTCCTGACCATTTTTTCACAATTTTCGTTGCTCATTGTGCCATAGCTCTGACTGTACTTAACAAATTTCCAAGTATTACTATGACAATATTGTCTCCATATCCCTGATAAAATTACTGTCCATAGTTTAATTCTACAATGAGTTCATTCACCACAGGGTTCCACAGTAGAGGGGACAGGACCCCTTCTTGTGGACAGACTCTGGTGGTGTTGATCACCTTTTTTTCTTGCATTGTGGTAGCCTCCACCTTTCTACCACTAAGCAAGGCACTGATCCACCTGCAAATGGTGGTCTCCAAACTCTGCATGTGTGCTGCCTTAACCATGGATTCGAATGTTGTGTTTCTAAAAGCCCCTTCGATGTCCAAGAAGATACAGGGAGCTATTTCCTGAAAATGCAGTGCTTTTCCACCTTTTCAGTGAACAGGTGGAGTGCAGTTTCACAGTTTTCCTGGTTGGTATGCATGTCAAGAGGGCCCTATTTAACCTCCTCTCCCTAACATGTACGTTGACCAGTTTTTGTAGTATTCTAAGAAGAAAGGAGGCCAGACTGATTGGTCTCATCTCCTTGGCCTTTGTATGATTAGTTCTCCCTGGCTTTGAAATGAAAACAACCTTTACTGCCCTCCAGACATTAGGAATGATTCCTGTTGCTAGGCAAACCCTAAATAACCTGCACAGGAATCTTATTAAATTCACTCCTGCTTGTTGCAGGAGCACTGGAAAAATGCCATCTAGGCCAGGTGACTTGAATGGTTGGAATGTTCCCACCGCCCATTGGATTTTACTATGGTCAACACATTCTCTGGCGGATTCCCAGTTCTCCCTTCGAATACCTGAAAACCGATATTTCATAGGGATCCCAACCTAGTCTATGTTGTCTGTCAGAATACATTCAGAAAAATGAGTCTGGGAGCACTGTACCCTTTACCTCCTCACTGAATACCTTCCAGGATGCTTACTTCGCTTGCTTAATTGCATGATTGTATTTGACAAGGACCTACCAATATTCTGTCCATTGTCCTTACCTTCTCGCAAGGTTAAACAGTCTTCGTACCTGTTTCCTCTGATTCCAGGTGGCTTTTCCACCAAGAGACATTTCTATTCGTGATCTTCTAGGTGATTGAGCAGCTGTAATGGTATGAAGTCATGATGGCAGAAGTCACTGCCGCTGTTACCTCCTCAAACTCTAGTGGATTTATTAGCGAAGTACTGACTTCCTACAGGCTTGAGTCGAGGTTCCTCCTATACACCTCCCAGTCCGTTCTCCTGGGGTTCCTATACGACAGTATCTGTCTAATGCCCATTTAAACACATTTTAATATCTTTGCGGTCCGGAAGAGCTCAGCCGCGATCTTTACCAGCAGCTTCGCATCCTCCCACGATGATATTAGGGGCAGCTTTTCCTTAAGCCTGTCCACTATACCCACCCCTTCACAGACAAAGACAAGAGCACCGTGATCCAAATAGACTTTCCTGAATTTGGGTCATGGACCAGCATTCCCCTCCCCAAATTTCTCAAAGAGAGCCATCTGCGCAAGCTCCACCTGCTGCGAGGTGATCTTGACCAGTGGATAGCATTGCTGAATAACTGCCAGCCTGAAACTGAGACTGAAGTACTATTGGTCTGGATCCCTATTTCTTGCCTTGGCTTTTTGTGATGCACTTATCCCGAGAAGTGGGAGTCTTAGATTCGTCCCTTGTTCCCTTACTGCCTGCCATCGAAGTAGAAGGGGTTAGTACACCCCTTTCTCCCTGGAACAGTCTTTTCTTGGACGTCTTGGGCTCATGCCCTCTTAGTTCCATCCACTTTTTTTTGGGAAGCCACTCTTTTCATTCCTTTAGCTTTTGTTCTCTAAGAAGTTTCCTACTCTGAGCCCCTGACAAGTCTTTGACCTTAAGTTGGTCCCACTTCTTAGTAACAATTCCCACTTCTTGAACAGGTCTGTACCCCTGTTCAGCTGAGAGGATATTTTCCATCGTTACCAGCCCCGATGTTTGGATGTCTGAGGTCTCAACCTACCTCTCAGAATTACTATTTTCATACGTGTCCATCACAATCTTTTATTGACGCAAGTCTTTATTTTTGTATAGAAATTTTAAACGAACAATGTAATTGTAAAAATGTTGCGTTTATATACTATGTGTGCAAGATATCTAGAAAACTGCTGCTGCCTCCATTTTCACGGTTACTATCCAGACACTCGTAAATCGTCAACTGTACAATAATGAAAGTATCTAAAAGAAGTTCTCGTGTACAATCGCTTTCTCTAAATTTATTTGCAATCCAGAATTTTCCTTTGCCTTTCCTTTTCATGCTCTTTTTAAATACTTTAATAAATGCCCTACAATGAGCATTGTTTCGGTTGGTTTGTAATGTAAACAACTTAAAAATTGACAGTAACATTAGTTTATGCGTAGCAGTTTCAACCCACAACCTTCGGATTAGCGGGCTTTCCTTTTCCCGTTACGTCAACTCCTTTCTGCAAATTATACTAATTGAAATGGCTCATTCCTCACCAGACCCGCTCCCAAAACGCTACTTCTTTCTAAACGCTTGTCCGTCATGATCTCCCACTTCTGTCACTTTCACTTCTGACCAGGCCTTCCATGTACCAACAATTTAGACGAAATCAATGACGTCGGCCAGGCGCGGTCCCCCCCCCCCCCCCCCTAAGTCAACTGAAGTAAACCTAACCATGGTTTTCATGATTCAGTTGACATCTCTTTTTGTGTATCCAGAGTCTGTTTATCTCTAAGGACATAACTTCGTTCCGGATAAAAAGTAACTGAATGAACACAGCCACCTATAATGATTTATTTTAAATTGACAGTTGAGTTTCATTACAGAATTCACTGAACACCTTGAAACCCTGGAACAAATTATTACAGATATGAATTTTGTTTCACAGATACATGAATATACTGTGGATAGATAACTTGAACTGATGTTCTGCGAATAAGTACGCGTTCTGGGGCGTAAGAGTAGTCTTGTCAGATCATTGTATATCTGCCTGTAAGTCAATAGTCAACAAACATTGCCAACCGTGGTACTTGATACTCATCTTTGTATTCCCTTCAGTACTAGCTGTCAATGATTTTTTTGTACACAACTACATCTACCTTATGTTCTCCACAATAACTTTCCTAGGAAAGGATTTCTTAGTTAAAATAAAATTCCTATTTAACATTCTCCAGTATCTACCACTAAGTTCAATTTTTTCAATTACTGAGTCGACGATTCGAATAAAACCTGTTTCTTGTCGTGTCAGTGGATACTGCGGTTCTTCATAACACTAGCAAATTAGCTGCTACGGTCATACCAACAGTTTTCTCAGTTTTGATGTCTGTAAGGTCAGACAGAAGGCAATGTAGTACGACAACGACCACAGACAAATTTGCAGCCCAAAGTAATTTAAAAGATATAGTGGCAAATACATGAGGCATCTTCATGGGGTTATAGGCAAATCGTAAAATGAGATCCGTCATGTCGGTGTCAATTTGCCCAACACTTGTACTTCCCTCTAGAGGTTTCTTGTTTTCAACTTATGAGTCAGAAATAAAGCTCCCTTCTATGATCTACCAATGGCAGTGAGATTATTAACTAACAAAAGAATATAGTGCAAGAATAAGACACTGGACTAAAAATGAAGAAAAGGGCAACAAGAACCTTCATATTAAAACACAAGTCAGAAAGAAACATGTCAGTGATTGACAATGGACTATCATAAGCGAGGGGCAGCTTTCAGACCTCCACCCAATCACTTTCGGCCTCTACATGTACATCTACATGACTATTCTATCCAAAAAAAATTAAAAAATTTAAAAAAAATTTCTGACTATTTCTCGACCTCTACACTTTAGAACAGTACATGAGAAGAAAAACACATACATCTTCCGTAAGAGAGATTTGATAGCTCTCATTTTATTACATGGTCGTTTCTCCCTACGTAAGTGCCAGTCAACAAAATATTTACATATTTGGAGGAGAAATTTGGTGATTGAAATTTCGTGGAAAAATCTCGGCGTAATAAAAAATGCCTTTGTTTTAATGATTGGCGTGCCAGCTCACGTATCGTATCTGTGACCATTTAGTGGTTACAAACCAGCTGACTTTCTTTGAAATGTAAACGTCGCTTTTGTTTTGCCTTCTCCGTAATATTTTCTGTGTGATGGCCGTAATTCAGGCTACAAGTAATTGTAATTCCAAGGTATATATTTAGCTGAATGGACAGCCTTTAAATTTGAGTGACTTATTGTGCAGCCAAAATTCAAAGGACTTTATAACAATGTGAATGAAAACGCACAAGACATTAGTGTGGAAGACCTTACATGTCTTATTGTTCATGGAAAATGGCCGGTTTAGGTCCAGACAGATTCGTTGCCTAATTCTTTTTGTAGTTTGTTTTGCTTTTTTGTTGAGGTTTTATGAGACTTCTTTAAGGCTATTTTAGGTTTTTATGACTTCTTTAACATTCCTCAACGTTTTGTATGAGTTATTTTTATCATTTTAGTATAATCAAGAGACGATTGTTTCAAGATGCACTCCGACGACATCCATCGCCACCTTTATCTAAGCAAGTGTTGCTTTTTTATGACGTGTACTTCAACCAGACATGAAACTCATACCTCCCTACGTTCTTATTGCTTAATATTTTTCTTCGTATGAAACACTTAACATTGTTGTTTCCTTTGTCTAAATAAGAATGGACATTAATCTGCCTGAAGAGTGCAAACTCTCCTGCTACACTGTACCAATCATAAATTCAACTACTCGCTGTCTGCCCCGGTAGCTGAGTGGTCAGCGCGACAGATTGTCAATCCAAAGGGCCCACGTTCAATTCCCGGATGGGTAGGAGATTTTCTCCGCTCAGGGACTGGGTGTTGTGTTGTCCTAATCATCATCATTTCATCCCCATCGACGCGCAAGTCGTCGAAGTGGCGTCAAATCGAAAGACTTGCACCAGGCGAACGGTCTACCCTGCGGGTGGTCTTCGTCACACATTTTATTTCAACTACTCGCTTTTGAATAAACTGAAAATTCGATTTTTACTCGAAAAAAAAATGTTTATTGTATTCAATTTCTACCCAAACAACAGGTAATTATTCCAACTTACTTGGGATTTGAATGCATAGCAGTGATAATATCCATGATTTCCCCTCACCACCGTTATTACCTAATATGTAGCAGCGGACAACAACGGTCTAGTAATTTTATAATCTGTTCTGAGCCTCGTCAGTTTTCCATTATTATTTTGTAATCTTGTTGCGACGGACAACTAAAGAGCATACCAACATTCAAGCTGCTTGGTTATTTACAAACTTGCAAGTATATATTTTTCTAATCTTCCTTTCTACAGTTACTGGTTAGTAATACCGGCGATCGACGTATGGGAATGAGGCTGGATTTCTGGTTACGACAAGTGATAGAAATCTTCGTGAGGCCAGCTGTCTGAATAAATAAACAGCGACTCGGACACGCAAGCCGCGAAACAGCGTGACGTTCAATGGCTTGTCATGCGCTGTGAGCTACACGACATATCTCTACTGTGTTTCGTGGTGACTATGGTTAACCAGAGGTTAGAAGCGCACCTAATGTATACTGAATATGAACCCAACAGATGTTCCATTTAACACATTCTACGCCACAGCTTTAATTTTTGAGAATATTATATTATAGTGTTTTCTTTATCAACTAATGACGCATGTACAAAATTATATTTATTTATTTTATTTTTCTGCAAAGTATAGCATGTTGCTCGTAAGAAACAATTCGTCCTTAACTTTCATTTGTTTTTCTCGTCAATGTTTACATGCATGTTACACAAAAGTGAACTAACGAAACCTGCATCAAAATCCAACCTCATTCGCGATAAAAGGAACAAATATATAAGACAAAGAAAGCGGGAACAGGCATGTGCTGTCTGGCACCCCATCCCATAACTGCATTCGGTGGCACAATACTGTATCGTGCTGTTGAGATAGACACTACCAACTGTGAGTAGGTATTGGATGACTGAAAACAATACTATCGCTTAAATTCCAGTAGCATCCTTAATGCTGTTACACTCAGGCGACAAAAATCATGATGTACCCCCCGAACATCATTCCGGGCCTTCTCTTGCGAGGCGTAGAGCAGCGGCTCGATATGGTATGGACTCAAAAGTCGATGGAAGTCCCCTGCATAAATGTGCAGCCAAGCTGCGTCTATAGCCAACCATCAATGAGAAAGAGTTGTCGGTGCAGACTGATACCTCCGTTGTGTTCCATAAATGTTCGATATGACTCGTGCCGGGCGATCTGGGAGGCCGAACCATTCGCTCGAATTGTCCAGAATATTCTTCAAACCATTCGGGAACAATTGCGGTCCGCTGACATGGAGCATTGTCATTCATAAAAATTCAATCGTTGTTCAGGAATATGAAATCCATGAATGGCTGCAAACGGTCTCCAAGTAGTCGGACACAACCATGTACAATCAGTGATTAGTTCCGTTGGACCAGAGAAGCCAGTCCATTTATCTAAACAGAAGATACGTTATTATGGAGCCATCACCAACTTGAGCAGTGCTTGTTGACATTTGAGTTCATGACTTCGTGGAGACTGTGCCCCACTTGAACCGTGCCAACTGCTCTTACCAACCGAAATCGGGACTCCTCTGACCAGGCCACAATTTTTCAGTCCTTTAGAGTCCAACCGATATGGTCACGAGCCCAGGAGAGGCGCTGCAGTCGGTGGAGTTCTGTTAGCAAAGGCACTCACGTCGGTAATATGCTGCCTTAGACCATTAATGCCAGATTTCGCTGCACTGTACTAACGGTTACGTTGGACGTACGTTTCACATTCATTTCTGCCGTTATTTCACTCAATATTGCTTGTCTGTTAGCACTGATAATTCTATACGAATGCCGCTGCCGTCGGCTACTGCGTTGTCCATGGTGAGAGGTAATGCCAGAAATTTGGTATTCTCGACACGACTTTAACACTGCAGATCGTGGAACATTGAATTCCCTACTGTCTTCCGAAATGGACTGTCCCATGCTTATAGATCGATCTACAATTCCTCCCTCAAAATCTGTTTTAATTCCCGTCTTCCGGCCATAATCTCGTCTTAAATCATTCCACATGAGTTACATGAGCACAAATTACAGCTCCGCTAATGCGTTGCTCTTTTATATCTTATGTACATGGTACGACCTCCATCTATATATGTGCATATTGCTATCCATTGACTTTTATCATTTCAATGTTCAGTGGTTGTTGGACATCAGTGCTGCCTCTGAGAGCAACGTTGTTTCTTAATGGGACTTGAGGAGGTGTTAAAAACCATTTCCAAAGATGGCTGTTCTTAGTAAAGGTCTAACAGAATCTACAAACAAACAGTGTACCCTCAGCTGCCAGGTCCCCTCACAACGAGAAGGCATCGTGAGCAAACTAGTCCACCGAGCTCACCAAAACTCCGACTAAGACAGTTGGCAGCGGCACTGCAGCAGCTACAGACCGTTTTCCATAAGAGTGGTTGTAGCAACCAGCAGATCCTGACTAAGATAAAGCTGAAAAATTCTGGACCGCAGCTTACAGAAGAAGTCAGAGAAATGCGTCAGGACATTTTTTATTTCATACGTCTGAAACACATCACCGAAAATTTGAAGAATACACTGGAAAGAAAAAATCCACCACCCAAGACGAAATCTTTGTTGGTGTCTAATAAGGAAATCATAGACTTTCGTAAATGAGAAGTCAACCGCTTTCCAAGGCAGTGTTGGAAAATGTACATAGCCCAGAGTATCTGTATGATACACAGAGGCATGTGGAGCAGAAGCGTCAGCCATATAAAGAAAAACCAACAAAGTAATTTGTTGTAGAGTACTGCTTCTACAAAAGGACGTAAGATGAATCACGGTGCCACCATATTGATACAACAGGCCAACTCATTATGACATTTCTTATGAAAGAAACCAGCGTTTGTAGCTATTTACGGCCTGTGACACAGCCTTGAGTACACTCGGAGCGCAATGGCAGTCTTTGAGAAGGTCCACCCACGTCACGTCTGCTGAAGAGCTAGTACCACATCATTTAGGCGCTCCTCTTCCGGAAAGCAACGCCCTGATCGTGATGGTAGCGGTGCAGGCACTGATGACAGTTCACTTTCCCCACAAGTTCGCCTATGCAATCACGCCTGGGTATTGACCATCTGTGACCGACAGCAGTAGGAAGTGGACATAAAACGGCGACGACTGGAAGACAGTCATCTGGACAGTCTGAATATGAGAAAAAGTCAGCTTGCCGAAGTATCACAAAATCTAGATTGCACAACCCCACTAAACAGCCGACAAGATTTAAAAAAGCTTATGTACCTATGGAAGAACAAGATGTCCAAGAAGATCCGGGTTTCCATCATGTTCAAAACTTCCCGAAATCGTGGGATGTAGGTCCCTCAAAAACACAAATTACATTAATGAAGTTAATAAGGAAGGAAGCAGATAACTATTGATCATTCCACCTCTTGTGTAACAGGTATCAGGCAAGAAGAGTAACGAAACAGAAACGTGACGGTCAACAGCATAGCTTTGCAACAGCACTTGGTTCAAAACTATGTGATGTCGAAGTTGGTGAAAGCTAAGGCTTGTACCTTGGCAGGGATGCAGCCTGTATAACTTTCCACACAGTAATGTGTTTGACATTCATTCTACGTGCAACTGATCTGCTGGTTGCGATACCCCATCAACTCGACCGAACACTTTTTTTATCAGTTTAAAGACTGCCTATTTCGTTGTCCTCATTGGTCGTCGTGGTAGCACGTGTATGTTTCCTTTAACTGTTTAAAAAGTCTTTGACACATAGCGTCCATCGGATGTCTCCTACATGGACACGTGGCCTGACAGCCTGACATAGCCTCTCAGTTTACATACAGAAAGGGAAGAAGATAAAAATTTTACGTCCTGTCGAAGACACGATCTTTAGAGATAAAGCACAAAGACGAATCTGCGAAGAACGAGGATGCTACTGCCATGCCTTTTTAATGTAACAATCGCATCTCCTGCCTTAAGCGGCCTAGAAAAATTACGGAAATTCTAAATGTAGGTGGAGCGACGGGAATCAGAACTTTAGTTCTCATGGATATCACTTTTTCAGCCTCTGCGCCGAATAGCTTGTAGTTTCGCTGTAGTTTCTGTTTGTTTGGCCATACATGAACGTCATCTATTCTATTTCCCTAATCGAGTTCAATGCGATTTCGATAGGGTTACTCTAATGCACATTATAGTTTCAAAATTGAGACTGCGTACAGTCTTACAGAGCTTTACATCATAACTCCATTTCTCAATGTATACATCACGACATCTGCAGTGCATTACAGGAGTTTTCCGTGTCCATCTCCTATGATTTACTTCTTCGTGTTGGTATTGTTGGATTATCCCATATTTTTAGCACGTACGAACACAATAGTTGATTTCATTCTATCACACGAAGAACAATCCGTACGTTTTAGTTTATCTTATGTCACACATCAATGGTATTAAGAATATTTTGGTCGGTAGCTTCAACTCAAATTAAAGTTTCCATGAAAAACTCAAAAACAAAATAAGGGGAATGGAAGGAAGATAATCGGCCGATGGATAGAATTACAAAAATACGAGTTAACAATGTACACACACAATCACATTTTTTAGCATAAGATATCACAAAGTAGGATTAACTCATATTTAAAGGCCACCTGAAATATTCAGATACGAACAAGAGCCTTGAACGATAGAAAAATTTGTAATAATTCGCATAAGAAGATATACCCCAATCAGAACCAAAATACAACTACCGTTCATAAAACTCTGAAACGTGTTTACGATATGTAAGTTGGTTAGTTGATTTGAGCGAGGGGACCAAACGGTGAGGTCATCGGTCCCATTGGATTAGGGAAGGATGAGGAATGATGTCGACTGTGCTCTCGGCTATGCTCATCCCAACATTGACCTGAAGCGATTTAGGGAAATTATGGAGAACCTGGTCGGACTCGGGTTTGAACTGTCGTCCTCCCGAAAGCAAGTCCGGTGTGCAAACAACTGCGCCGCTTAGGTCAGTGATATGTACGTCTGCAGGCTGTCGTGGCCTTTGTTAATGAAGTGCAAATCTTCTCGGTCGCTAAGCCGCGTTATGTTTCTTCTAAACGATCTGCTGGGATCTTCTTTAGAATCTTGTCGTATCCACTGTCGATTGAACACCGGAAACCAGAGTCGCGCTTCTGCTGGAAAAGTGGGATTAGTGGCTAAAATTCTTGTGGCTACCATTGGTTAGTTAGTGAAGTATTCCAGCATTAATGCTGGATGGTGGCTTTATTGGCTAAATCTGTTGTATCTACCAATGCAGAGCGTTTGTCGTAGGTTCAAAATGGTTCAAATGGCTCTGAGCACTATGGGCCTTAACTTCTGACGTCATCTGTCCCCTAGAACTTAGAACGACTTAAACTTAACTAACCTAAGGACATCACACACATCCATGCCCGAGGCAGGATTCGAAACTGCGAGCGTAGCGGTTGCCCGGTTCCAGCCTGTAGCGCCTAGAACCGCTCGGCCACCCGGGCCGGCTTTGTCATATTTTAGAAAGGTATTTCTTCTACACTTTTGCTGGAAAAGAGTTATTGGTTAAAGTTTTCCCTGCTGCTGTTGGTGAGCCATAATCATTGTGCAGAAGCGAAACTGGCTGACCAAGAGAGGCCGAATGTTTATCCAAATTGTTATTAGACACAGAGCTTGATGCCAGAGTGTTATTCCTATTACTCGCACGAAGCGGTCGCGTATCTCTTCTTTGATGGCGGGGAGCCACGATGCTGGAAGCTTATAGCACTCGTCTCTACTGAAGTTACATGCGTTCTTAGAAGATGCAATCGCTTCTCGGGCTTTTCATTACAAATGTTGGTTTCCTTAGCTAGCGCACGAACGTTATCGAAACAAAACTTAAGGCCACGGTTCTCGTGATGTTCCGCTACCGCTACCACTTTGTTCTAGCCGAGTGTGGCGCTTGTGTTCCTTAACACGTTTTTAACAGTCTTTCTTCGTTCCCCTACGTACACGTTCCTGCAGCTACACGTCATTTCATACACGCTCGCAGTGTGGATCCGTTTTTCGTTGGAAAAAGTATTTTAAACTGTCTTTACTGAATAGTGAGATCTGAATATCATTTTTCTTTAGAATTCTAAAGATTCGGAAGTGAAACCAGAAACAAAAGGTATATTAACAGAATGAGATGACGGTTCCCCGAAATTCTTATTAGCACAATTAATATTAGGCTTAAATGCCCTGTCTATCGACAAGCTGTCAAGGGTTAGACCTTCACTGTCTTCTATAAAAACTCCAAACACGAATCCAAACTTTCGTCATAGCTGACACGGGAGGAACGTGACAACAGAGTGTTAAGGACTGCTTACTTATGGGATGGTTAGTGGTGCAAAGTGGCATCTAAGTACCCATTTGTGTTAGTAGATTCCGATTCACTCGGTATCCTAGAGTGTTGTCAGATGTTCTATGTCCTAACATATCTAGGAACGAGAGACCGACCTCGCTCTCAGACTCCTAGGCAAAGTTGATTTTGGGATGAATTCCGTTTAAGAAATTGTGGAACCCATGAAGCTCTTCTACTGGCAGCCATCTCTGCGGGGAGAAATATTTTCGATAACCACTCACCCTCTCTTGGCCTGCCGGGTTTGCTTATAGTCAATGATTGTGGCTCACCAACAGTAGCAGGAAAATCCTTAACCAATAGCTCTTCTCCAGCAAAAGTCCGGAAGAAATCCCTTTGTAACCTATGACAAAGGCCCTTCAGTAGTAGCCACAACAGATTTAGCCAATAACTCCCTTATTCAGCAATAATGCCGGAATACTTCACTTACTAACCGATGACGATGGCCCAGCAATGGTAGCCACAAGACTTTTAGCCAATAATCCCACTTTTCCAGCACAACCGTGAAAAACGTCTCCTTTATAAGAGAACACGACACTGGGCTCGTAAAGTGTTCAATCCACAGTGGACACTACAAGATCCTCAAGAAAATTCCAGCAGAAGGGTAGAAACGTCGATAGTCTGGAAGAAATATAAAGGGGCGTGACACCCGAGATTTTAACTTCATGCACGCAATACATTCATTCTTTTTCACGACACTATTTCAAAAATATTTCGGAAAGCCGTAGCCCGCTACGACCAGCCAATGTTAACCATCGCCCTAAGAGAACATCTGGAATGGTGATGGGACGTTTACGACACAATTTCAAAAATATTTCGGAAAGCCGTAGCCCGCTACGACCAGCCACTGTTAACCATCGCCCTAAGAGAACATCTGCAATAGTGATGGGACGTTCACGTCGCATCGTCAGCGATTGTTTTATATGCTGTTCGTCTGAGGATGACGACGGGCTGGTCGAAAACGGTTACAACATTGCGAAACATTTTGTCATTGTGTCATAATAAAGAGTACTATATGATCAGTCACACACCTAACCTCTAGACCGAATAAGTTATTTTATCGACATATAAAGTTAGGGGTGAATGTTTGCACAACCTCAGCGAATGAAACGAGATGAATTCTCATGTCAATGCATGGTAGATTACATAAGATGCTACAAATATTTAATAATTATATTATGTAATATATAATTATAAATGTTTTACATATTGCAAACCCATGTAGAAAAGTTTAACAAAACTCAAGCAGCTGGTTGTAAACATTTAAGATCTCTGTCACTCTGGAACGTTATGCTCATTTGGAGCCCCTTTGGGACGAATCGTTCAGAGCTGGAAAAAGAGCCAAGGGCACTCACTATGTCGACCGTGAGGCCTGAACCGAAATGTGGTGGAGGTCTTACCTGCGGCTATCGAACGTGCAGGGTACAGCTGTCTGAAAGTTATGGTTCACGTCGGCACCAACGATGCCTTTCGCTTTCTGCGGCCATCCTCAGTTGCTATAGGCTGTTGGCGGGGGGTGGTGAAGTCTGCTCTCCTTACGCGTGGGATGCAAGCAGCTCACAGTTTGCAACATGGTTCCAGAATTTATTGGGTTTCTTTGGTTTGGAGACGTGTTGAGGGTCTCAATCAAAGGATTCGTCGACCCTTGACAGTATCTGCTGCAGATTTCTGGATCTGCGTTGCCGGGTGGACAATTATAGGACTTCCTTCGACAGATCAGGGGTGTACTACACAAAGGAAGCAGCTACTCGGTAGTAGAGTACATGGGAGGTGCACATGGGTCTTTCTGCGGCTATGCTGTGGTCTGAGTTACCCTGATGGACACTCCGCAGTTGAATGGAGACAGAAAAATTAGACGGCTTTCAGAGTAACGAAACTTCGACTATCAAAATCATATCTGTGAAGCGTCGAAGTACTACCAACAAAGTTCCCGAATGTACGGCCCTCCCGGAAACTTGTCGCCCTCAAATCATTCTTGGAATCTAGAGCCGACTAAAATTGGAACCCCCGAAATGTTTAAGGAGTCGTGGATTGTATGTTAGAAAGACAGATTAGACGCCATACGAGGAAGAATGTCATTGCAAGCAACAAAATAACTGTCTGTATTGAGGTCGAATTTGAGTGTGACTTTGAACTATCTGGACGCATATAATGTGCTCGAAGTGAAATTAAGCTAATTGTTGGATGTTTCTAACGGCCACCTGATTCAGTAATAAGAATTTCAGAGTCCTTCAAAGAAAGTTTATGCTCAATAGTGTGGAAACCGCACATATCACGCGACATTAGTTGGAGGCGACTTGAACCAGCCGAGTATAGACTGAAACGTCTATGGATTCATTAGAAGGCATAGGGACAGGTATTCTTCTGAAGCACTTTCGAATAAGTTTTCCGAAAACTCTCTTGAACAAACAGTTACACAACCCACATGCTGTGGAAATATTTTAGACCTTACATACAGGTCTGATCTTATCGACAGTGCCAATGTAGAGACGCCATTAGTGATTATTATGTCATATCATTATGTCATCGCAGCGTCGATGGCTGCTCAAGTTAATAAACCAGTCGAGAAGATCGAAGAGTATTTTTTGATAGGAAGAGCAGATAAGCGGTTGGTAGCGTCCCATTTAGACAATGGATGGACATCGTTTATTTACAATGTGATAAACGTAGAGGAATTTGGACAGAGTTTAAACGGGCTGTAAATCATTCTCTGGAGAATTATGTGACAAGCAAAGGGGTTAAAGACGGAAAAGACCCACAGTGGTTAAATAACACATTTGGAAAATGCTGAGGAAGCGAGGACTGTTGTACTCTCGGTTGAAAGAGAAAGCGCAAATGGCAACAAGCAAAAATTAATAGAGATTCGTGCATTTGTAAAATGTTCGATGCGCAAAGCGTACAACAACCACTGACATATCTTATCAAAAGATCTTGCCGGGAACACGAGAAAATTCTGATTGTAAGTAAAGTCACTGAGTAGGTCGAAGGCTTCTATCGAGTAACTCTCTGACGAGTCCAGTGTGCGCTAGGGATAGCAAAAGGAAAGCTGGAGTTATAAATTTCGCTTTTAAGAAATCGTTCACGCAAGCAGAATGTACAAACATACTGTCGTTTGACCATAACACAGATTCCCGTATGGAGGACGTAGTAATAGGTGTCACTGGCTTAGAGAAACAACTGAAAGAGTTGTAAAAAAAAAGTAAGTTGCCATGTCCGGACGGAATCCTAGTTCAGTTTTATGAAGAGTGTGCTACGACATTGGCCCCTTACTTAGCTTGCATTTATCGCGAATCTCTTGCCCAGCGCTAAGTCCCAAGTGACTGGAAAAAAAGCTCTGTGATCCGGTATACAAGAAGGGTAAAACAACAGACCCGCAAAACTGCAGTGGAAAACACAGGTTTGCTGCAGAAATCTTGAACATATTCTCTGTTCAAATATAATAAATTTTTTGTGATGAAATTGCTTCTGTCCACTAGTCATCGCGATTTTCGATAGATCGCTCGTCCGAATCTCAGCCTTCCCTCTTCTCATACGATATCCGGAGAAACACGGATGATGGGGAACAGGCAGAACTGATACTCCTATACTTCCGAAAAGCGTTTGGCTCTGTACCACACTCCAGACTATCAACCAAGGTACGAGAGAGAGAAGCAGGTTCCCAGATATGTGAGCGTGTCGAGGACTTCTTAAGCAATGTTAAGAAGTACATTTTACACCGTAAAAAGCTGTAACAGTACATTTTACTATACGATCGATTTCGGTCTAGGATAAGACCATCATCGGGTCCTAAATCTATCTCAGCTACGACTTTCCATTAAATGGAATAACAGTAGTCTGATGTACAATGTTCCATCAGTGATATTAGCTGTAAATACGTAACATTATGTTAATTTATTGTAACAGAACCCAACACGTTGACCTCGACCGCTAGTGTCCATCAGTTTGCGGCTCTCTGCTGATGACGGTGTCTTGTACGGGACAGTGTCGTCGTTGAATGACTGTAGGAGGATAAAAGATGATAGACAAAATTTCTGGCTCGTGTGATGAACGCCTGCTAGCTCTAAGCGTTGAAAAATGTAAGTTAGCTCAGATGAGTAGGAAAAACATTACCATGATCTTCGAACACAGTATTAGTAATGTGTTGCTTCCCACAATCATGTCGATTAAATATCTAGCCGTGACACTGGATAGCGATATGACATTAAACGAGCAATTAAGGACTGTGGTAGGGGAGACGAATGGTTTATTAACAGATTTTTTGGAGAATATGAGTTATCTGTCAAGGGAACCGCATGTAGAACACTACTACGACCTATTCTTAAATACAGCTCCAGTGTTTGGGGTCCCCACCAGTAATATTAAAGGAAGACGTCGAAGCATTTCGGAGGCGGGCTGCTAAATATGTTACTGGTAGGGTTGATCAACACGCAAATATTACGGAGATGCTACAGTAACTCAAATGAGAATCACTGGATGGAAGTCGACGTTCGTCTCGAGAAAGACCGCTAAGAAAATTCAGTGAAACGACATTTGAAAGCTGACTGAAGAATGACTTTACTGCCTCTAATGTCCATTTCACGTAAGAGCTACAATGATAATATAAGAAGGAGTTAGGTATCTAGCCGGTCATTTTTGCCTCCCTCTATTTGAGAGAGAAACAGGGAAGGAAATGACTACTAGTGGTACAAGATACCCTCAGCTTTCCATCATACAGTGACTTGCATAGTATGTATAGAGACGTACATGTAGAAGTTTGTTGGCTGCATGCTGAAATCATGGTAATTTTTTCGCCCCATTATATTATAATCGGAAACAGTAAAATATCTCTATAAACTAATTCAAGCCAAATTGTGATATGGTTTACAAACTGCTGTTTAACCAGTATGCATAAATTACAGAGACCATGGAAATCGTTATCAGGAGAAAGAAAACTGGCGTTCTACGGATCGGAGTGTGGAATGTCAGATCCCTTAATTGGGCAGGTAGGTTAGAAAATTTAAAAAGGGAAATGGATAGGTTGTAGTTATACAGTGGAAATTAGTGAAGTTCGGTGGCAGGAGGAGCAAGACTTCTGGACAGGTGATTACAGGGCTATAAATACAAAATCAAATAGGGGTAATGCAGGAGTAGGTTTAATAATGAATTAAAAAATAGGAGTGCGGGTAAGCTACTACCAACAGCATACTGAACGCATTATTGTGGCCAAGATAGACACGAAGCCCATGCCTACGACAGTAGTACAAGTTTATATGCCAACTAGCTCTGCAGATGATGAAGAAATTGATGAAATGTATGTGAGAGAAAAGAAATTATTCAGGTAGTGAAGGGAGACGAAAATTTAACAGTCATGGGTGACTGGAATTCGAGAGTAGGAAAAGGGAGAGAAGGAAACATAGTGAGTGAATATGGATTGGGGGGGAGAAATGAAAGAGGAAGCCGGCTGGTAGAATTTTGCACAGAGCATAACTTAATCATACATAACACTTGGTTCATGAATCATAAAAGAAGGTTGTATACATGGAAGAATCCTGGAGATACTAGAAGGTATCAGATAGATTATATAATGGTAAGACAGAGATTTAGGAGCCAGGTTTTCAGTTGTAAGACATTTTCAGGGGCAGATGTGGACTCTGACAACAATCTATTGGTTATGAACTGTAGATAAAAACTGAAGAAACTACAAAAAGGTAGGAATTTAAGGAGATGGGACCTGGATAAACTGAAAGAACCAGAGGTTGTACAGGGTTTCAGGGAGAGCATAAGGGAACAATTGACAGGAATGGGGGAAAGAAATACAGTAGAAAGTAAGTAAAAATACGAGGACAATTAGAAATCCTTGGGTAACAGAAGAAATATTGAATTTAATTGATGAAAGGAGAAAATATAAAAACGCAGTAAATGAAGCAGGCAAAAGGGAATACAAACGTCTCAAAAATAAGATCGACAGGAAGTGCAAAATGGCTAAGCAGGGATGGCTAGAGGGCAAATGTAAGGATGTAGAGGCTTATCTCACTAGGGGTAAGATAGATACAGCCTACAGGAAAATTGAAGAGACCTTTGGAGAAAAGAGAGCCACTTGTATAAATGTCAAGAGCGCAGATGGAAAACCCAGTTCTAAGCAAAGAAGGGAAAGCAGAAAGGTGGAAGGAGTATATAGAGGGTCTATACAAGGGTGATGTACTTGAGGACAATATTATGGAAATGGAGGAGGATGAAGATGAAATGGGAGATACGATACTGCGTGAAGAGTTTGACAGAGCACTGAAAGATCTTAGTCGAAGCAAGGCCCCGGGTGTAGATAACATTCCATTGGAACTACTGACGGCCTTGCGACGGCCAGTCCTGACTAAGCTCTACCATCTGTTGAGCAAGATGTATGAGACAGGCGAAATACCCTCAGACTTCAAGAAAAATATAATAATTCCAATCCCAAAGAAAGCAGGTGTTGACAGATGTAAGAATTACCGAACTATCAGTTTAATAAGTCACAGCTGCAAAATACTAACACGAATTCTTTACAGACGAATGGAAAAACTGGTAGAAGCCGACCTCGGCGAAGATCAGTTTGGATTCGGCAGAAATGTTGGAACACGTGAGACAATACTGACCCTACGACTTATCTTAGAAAATAGATTGAGGAAAGGCAAACCTACATTTCTAACACTTGTGGACTTAAAGAAAGCTTTTGACAGTGTTGACTGGAATACTCTCTTTCAAATTGTGAAGATGGTAGGGGTAAAATACAGGGAGCGAAAGTTATAAGAGTCGAGGGGCATGAAAGGGAAGGGGCTGTTTGGGAAGGGAGTGAGACAGGGTTGTAGCCTGTACCCGATGTTATTCAATCTGTATATTGAGCAAGCAGTAAAGGAAACAAAAGAAAACTTCGGAGAAGAAATAAAAACTATGAGGTTCGCCGATAACATTGTAATTCTGTAAGAGACAGCAAAGGACTTGGAAGAGCAGCTGAACGGAATGGACAGTGTGTTGAAAGGAGGATATAAAATGAAAATCAACAAAAGCAAAACGAGGATAATGGAATGTAGTCGAATTAAGTCGGGTGCTGCTGAGGGAATTAGATTAGGAATTGAGACACTTAGAGTAGTAAAGGAGTTTTGCTATTTGGGGAGTAAAATAACTGATGATGGTCGAAGTAGAGAGGATATAAAATGTAGACTGGCAATGGCAAGGAAAGCGTTTCTGAAGAAGAGAAATTTGTTAACATCGAGTATAGATTTACGTGTCTGGAAGTCGTTTATGAAAGTATTTGTATGGAGTGTAGCCATGTATGGAAGTGAAACATGGACGATAAATAGTTAGGACAAGAAGAGAATAGAAGCTTTCGAAATGTGGTGCTACAGAAGAATGCTGAAAATTAGGTGGGTAGATCACATAACTAATGAGGAGGTATTGAATAGAATTGTGGAGAAGAGGAGTTTGTGGCACAACTTGACAAGATGAAGGGACCGGTTGGTAGGAAATGTTCTGAGGCATCAAGGGATCACAAATTTAGCATTGGAGGGCAGCGTGGAGGGTAAAAATCGTAGAGGGAGACGAAGAGATGAATACAGAAGAGATGATTCAGAAGGATGTAGGTTGCAGTAAGTACTGGGAGATGAAGAAGCTTGCACAGGATAGAGTAGCATGGAGCACTGCATCAAACCAGTCTCAGGATTGAAGACAACAACAACAACAACAACCACAACAACAACATGGAAATGGAAGAAAAACAAAAGCTAACTGGTCTAAAAAATTGAGTTAATAAGTGATGTAAAGCGATGTATCTGACATTATTGGTTTGCTCTATATTAAACTTAATTTTTAATTTTTTTAAGTTCAATAGGAACATTTAATGCAGGCTGCAGCCTATGTCCTCAATTATTTTCAGTACATATTGCAATCTCTGGCTGCCTCTGCAATTTTTACCCTCTACAGCTACATCTAGTGCCATGGAAGTTATTCCCCGATGTCTTAACAGACGTCCTATCATCATGTTCCTTCTTAATGTCAGTGTTTTGCATATGTTTCTCCCCTCGCCGGTTCTGAGGAGAGCCTCCTCATTCCTTGCCTTATCATTTTACCTAATTTTCAACATTCTTCTCTACTAACACATCTCAAAGGCTTCGATTTTTTCCTGGTCCGGTTTTCCTACAGTCCATGTTTCACTGCCATACAATGCTGTGCTCCTAACGTACATCCTGAGAAATTTGCTTCTTAAACTAAGTTTGTGCTAGCAGTCTTCTCTTGGCCGGGAGTGACCTTTGTTCCAGTGCTATTTTGCGTTTATGTCCTCCTTACTCCGTCCGTCATAAGTTATTTTGCAGCCTAGGTAGCGAAATTCCGTAACTTCATCTATTTCGTAGTATCCTATTCTGACGTTAAGTTTCTCTTTGTTCTCATTACTTCGTCTTTCTCCCACTTACTCTCATTCCCTGTTCTATACCCACTAGACGGCTGATTCAATTCAAGACATACTGCAATTCCTCGTCACTTTCAGCGGGGTTAGCAATGTTATCAATGAGTGTTATCACTGATACCACGTCACCCTGAATGCTAGGCACACTCTTGAACCTTCCATTTATTTCCGTCATTGCTAGACCTCTCCCATAAATCCTTATTAATCAGAGCGCTTCGTTCTTGGTCTTCCAATGTTATTTCTCCCTCTTTGTTCTTGTACGCAACCATGGTTAACAACAATTTATCCCTGAATTGTACTCCTCCTAGGCCTAAGCGACAATCAATATCTACATGCCAGGATGAGATCGCAGAGAAAAATAGATACCCACTTATCATATCCCATCTTTACTGCACCTTTTTCTTGATGAAAAACTCAAATAAAAGACACTTGGAAAATCTTCCAAATCCTATATATTACTTAAACTCACTGTCTGTTATCAGTATTAGTTCATATGATAAACATTAAAACTGCCCTCTGATTTCTCCCAAATGTTAAAAAGATGTTAAAAAATTTATCCAGAGTCTTTCTTTTGATGGTACAGCTTAACACTCTTCACAGTGTGATGTTCGTAACATTTTCCAGAACTAATTCATTACGACAACACACAATATTGCTGTAAAATCCCATCGTACGCAAAGTGTTTCATACAATGATGCTGAAATTCGGGTACCTCATATGTCAATTTGGAAAACCTTATATGTGACTGCAACCATTTGAACAGATATCTATAGCCTGATATTAGAATTTCTCTAGTCTTGTTACTTTCCTCGAAGCTCTTGCACAACATAATACTAAACTGTGTTCTTTTATCTCTTCAGCACCATTATACTTGACTATGTTTTCAAAATAATCTTCCTTTAATTTATCGAACAACATTCAGCTGTGAGCTTTTCGAAGAGGGTATAATTTGAAACATTTGGGGAATAAGGTCCATTATGATGTGATTAAAATTTGCTTTGTCGCTGATATAGGTCCATAAAGATCGATCGAAAACCCTTCTCCTGGTTTCATGGGAAGGGTTATGTGAATAAAAACATCATATTGTCAATAGAAACTCAACCCAAATTATGAATTATATAAAGTTGTTGCAACTTCATATTAACGTGATCCATAATGCACTTTCTTAATATGTATGCGTTTAACTAGTTTGTTGATTGAAGTGTCACAATACATAGAAAGTAACTCTGTGCTAAAGAAATCGTAGTGTTTAAGATCCCTTATTTTAGTCCCACTGATATGATGAACTAACATTCCGCCATTTTCGTCATTGGTTTTTACTAATGATATATAACATTTTGTAGACAGAAGATGCTCCAACAATCCTATAGCGGGAAGTCATTATAATATCTCTTTCCACTGAGTGATCCACACTGGAATTACACTACGTCATAAAATTAGGAATATATAGCGTTAGGTTCAACATTCACTTGACATGGCAGATACCTCACATCGAATCCAAAATATCTAATGTCAACGCCTAGCATGAGAAATAGGTGAGCAGTAGATGACAACCGGTTAGAAAATACCGTTTCGTAATAACCGATGAAATTATATGTTAACAACAAAGCAAAGGATCTAATGTACTACACGATAGCTTAGGCTGTGGTAGCTGGCTTTATGATAGTCATAATTTAGTCATTTATCTACCAAAAGATGAGTTACCTGTTCAAAAACCCTACAGTTCGTCCTTATAAACATCAATTCACGTTGCAAATTTGTTCACTAATGCATACATAAAAAGTGAAAGACATTTTTATTGTTACCAATAACTTAAATCCATACAGTTTTTACAGATGCTTGGTAAATTGAATTGCATGCTGCTGTTCTACACCACAAAACTAGAATTCATCCTTTTAAAGTAGTTTCAAGGATTTTGGCTCTGATAAATAATGCTCTCCTGCAAATCGTGTGTAAAATGTAGCTTTTAACTGCTGATGGATATCTGGTACATGACAATTTCTGAAAGTTTCCACTTTAGCGGGATCTAGTTCCATATGTCTTGATGCTATGTAGTGTCCTAATATTTCAAGTGAGTAGTTCATACACTCTGTTTCCTGCTGCCTTTGTCAATGTATTCTCTAAATAACACTCCTCTTTCTTTCGTTCCTTCCTTAATTATCACATTGACCACATCAAAAGCGGTTCTACATCCATTCTCCATCAACCAGTCTCTTCTGGAGAGAAATCCCACAATTAATAACATTTGGCTGTCAGTTAATGTTGTTGCATTTCCAGTCACAGAAGCAATGCCTAGCTTGGTTACAAGAAAAGTAAAACCTTTTACCATTTCTCAAAGCTATAAATACAGTATCTTTTATAGCTTTAATTTGTGAGCGACGGTCAAGAGTCGCATCGATATTCATACTATAAAGCCCAACTTCAATTATAAGCACCAAACATTACCTAGAACCATATAACTGTATCACATTATCTCCTAGGCTTCTCTCCAAAGTCACAGCCAGTTTCCTGGTTGTTGGTATAAATAATTAGCGCTTAGTTCCCAAGAAATCTTACAATTCCAATCAAATCAGATTCAAAGCCATAGTTAGCTCAAATGAGAATGTTGGGGTGACATTAAATCATTATTACGAGATCAAACTCAGATTTGAACCCACTTCAGTTTACTGTCATTTGACTTTCTTCATTGATTATACTCATTTAATGGCTACCATATGATGTAGTACAAGATACCTTTCTACAGTGTAATGAAATGGAGTGTATGACAACTTTCCTTTCACTACAAACAATTAATTTTGACCACAGTTTCAATGAGTTAATGATTCCTCACTATATCAGTCAGGTATTTTTTTTTTATTCTGGCACTTTTTAAACATCTTCCACATTATCCTACCAAGACATGTGTGGTTAGCCATTAAGACTATGGAGATTTTACTGCCCACTGATGTGTCTGCAACCAGTACAAGTGTAAAAAGGCAGTTTTTAATTCTCTGAACGTGCTATAGTCTTCATATATCTTGCTACCATAGAAATGAGTATCACCTTTTAAGTAACTAAAACTTGTATTAATTTTCTGCCTTTCAGTGGTGTTTTTTGAAACCATTCGAATATTTTAAAATAAAATCTGTTGAGAGATTACTGTCCAAACGTCTGCATGGAATTTAATTAACTTCAGATGTAATGAATCCAAAGGCATTAGCAGTGTCAGCTTACCATCAGTTCTCAAACGTTTATTGTCATATTGCTTGGTCAATGATTAAGAATAGTATGGCTCCTGTTATTAACTTTCATCTGCAGCTCACACAACTGAACTCCAACCCTAGTAACTCTTTTAGTAATTACATTTTTAGTGCTGAAATAAACTACTATTCTGAGACGATCTCGTGGTTCTGCATACTGGCTAAATTTGAAGCTCACAGATCGCTTAAATTAGCTGCCTTGTTCAACACATGAATTTTTACTGTGGATATTTCACACCTAGAGGTGCTATAATCAATTCTAAATTCTTCATCGAGTACATCACGTACATAACTGGAATAGGTTGTAGAGGAAGAGGTAGAAATGTTGAATAGGGGTAGTAATGTGATATGCTTTAGTTTTTCGCCTTGTAAACGCTGTAAGCTTGTGAGCTGCTTGAAATCTACGTTCAGTAGCTGTAGACTGCCTTAGGTTGCTTTCATATTGCAGTTTGCAGCCACTGCGAGTGAGTGAAACTGATAACGAATTCACTACGAGGAAACATTCCTGCAGGTTAGTAATACATTTTCTAAACACACATTTAGCGAATACATTAAGCTATAAAATGTTGTGTTTGTACCATTTACATTCAATTTCCGGTTTTATTTGCGTTTCTGAATTTCAAGATGGCTGTGTCACTAATATGGAATACTGATATTCCATATTAGTATATGGAATACTGGTATTCCATATGAGTCCCCCAGTACTCCATACTTGTACTGTACTTTCACAACCTGTTTTATTTATAGGTATTGCTTCAGAAATGACTTAACGAGCACGAAAGCAGTGATATACGGACAATAGTTAAAAATGTTAGATAATAGAAGGCGGCAAAAACTTTCCAAATTGCCGGGGTCACTCTGTTTAGGCTAGTAAAATCAGATTCATCGCCTGATTTAGCCACAAAGAGCAAACATGAGCAAAAAACTGCAGTATCTCCCGAACAACATCAGCAGCTGACAGAATACAGCATGACAATGGAAAATAAAAATTTTGGTCCTACTAGAAAGGACCTCCAACAGATGACATTTCAGTTTTCCAAAGCCAATAATATCCAGAATCCGTTTTTGCGTGAATGGGCTGGCAGAGTGTGGTTACACAGTTTTTTGAAGGAGTACAAAATGGATGTTTCGATTCGAAAACCCACATTAATCTCATTTAATATATCTGTAGGTTTCACAATGTGGCAATATTTTTCTCTTTGCTTTCACAAGGGATGGACAAAAACAGCTTTCCACAGGACAGAATATGCAGTGTCGAAAAAACTGGTCTAAGTATTGCGCAGAGCAGTGCTCCCCATGTCGTTGCAAGAAAGGGAAAGCGAAAAGTAGCAGCTATCTTCTCTGCAGAGCATTTGTGACTGTTGCCACCCGCATGAGAGCAACAGGAAATGTCGTCCCACCACTGATGATATTCTCTCGTAAGAACTATAGTAGTCAGCTAATGACAGTTAAACCACCTAGGTCCATATTTGCATGCATCCCTCTGGATGGATTCAACGCCAGCTCTTCACTGATCGGTTTGATCATTTCCTCAGAAAGATGAAGCCAACTACAGAATGATCTGCGCTTCTGATTATAGATGGGCATTATAGTCATTCCAGACCCCTGAATGTTTTAAATCTCGCATGAGAAAACTATGTCATCATCGTTTGTCGCCCTCGTTGTGATTTCCACAAAATGCAACCACTGGGCTGACCTTTAATGGGTCCTTTGAAAGCCCACTAATCCGAGCTGGTGCCGATGAGGGAAAATGCACGTCTAGTAACAGACATGGACATCGTCAAACTGTTTGGGAAGGCCTAGAGCAAGTGCCAGACAGAGGAGATAGCAGTAAACGAGTTTAGACTTATAGGAATATACTCGTTAAACCCTCATATTTTCAGGGATGCATATTTCATTGCCAGCAATGAAGAAATAATTGGAAACTTACCCATTGACCATCTGGGAGAGCTGTGGCTTCTGAAAATGGGAGGGCTAATGTAAAATGCGAGGCAGGAGCATCATTTGCTACATCTGAAATCGGACCTTGCAAATCTCACTCGTTCCACATTTAGAGAAGAGGCCACGCACCAGGGGAAGTAAAGCAGATTGTTCATAAATCCCAATCCCGTCTCCATGAAAGATATTTCTTGCAGAATCGACGACGGCAACAAGTACAACGTAGACAAGGAACCAGAGGTCGACAAAGCCTAAGAACCAGAGTCATTTTAGTCTCAGAATGGTGTTTTAAGTGTGAGAGGAAATTCGTCCACCCGCAGCAGCGTTCCGAACAACAGTGTACCCGCTAATGAAGTTTGATATTGTCTCTTTCGCTCAGGTAATTTTTCGAAGGACAAGGCATGGGGAGAATGGGTAATGTGTTTGATGTGCGAAACGTGGGTGCACACTGAATGTGCTGTTTACGATAAAGGGTGGTATGTGTGTGATTTCAGCAAGTGAAACTGCTGACAATAAGTCAATGTAATAACTGAAGAAGGTATATTTCGTGTCTTTTGTATCGTGGTATTATGTTTCATAGTGTTCTCTTTGACAATGAATTATTAGGATTTATTTGTAATTTGTTTTAACTTTAACAAACTTGAAAGGAATGGACTGGATGTTCCAATAATTGTATTCCATAATCTAAAGAGGCAAAATTGTCAACATTTCTGTTAAGGCTACTTTAGAAATATTCCTATGGTAGTGTATATTCGAAAATATAGGAAACATTAAAATACATCCCAAAGTAGGTGCTACAGGTATTTTCTTTGCTTATTGCGAAAAAATGAGAAACAAAACCAAAATAGTATTCCATGTTTGTACCACTTCTGCTACCTAATATCATATTAACTTCGTCATTGAAATTTTGCATTTGCATTAAGAATAAAAAGTAGGACTGCGTCCATTTTATCGCTGGAATACGTGCACTGACATGTTTTCTAATAGCACAGTTACATTGAAATTTATATTATCTGATTCCCAAACTTGCGTGAAATCAAGTTTCTCTAAATTAGTTTGTACTTTCATACTACTAATCAGAAATTATGGACATCAGATTTCACTAGTCACTTTAATGCTCGTCATATTATTATTATATAATGTTCACATGGGTTTAGAACACAAAAGTATTATTACTAACTTACTTAACCTATATGTCAATTTGATGTTCAATGGATGTACTTCCAATACTAATACAAAAAGGGGATTTTCAAAATTTTTGCAAATCACAATTAATCAATTTGCATTAAACTCACAATTCTGTCAGTTAGCCCAATCTCAGCATTAGTTGTCATTCAAATTCAAGGTGTGGAGCTATGGTGAGATATTGCGTGACGAAATGCATAACCTGTTGAGCTTGTTGTCTCAAGATTCCTGGATGGTTAATTTGTTATCTTTGTAATGTAACGCAGTGGAAACATTGAAATTGTTTTAAAAATTCATAAAAGAAGGTGATGATGAAGTACTATTAATTACAGATTCAGCACGTAGTATTTACAATTCAGACAGATACAACTAGTCAGTCCTTGTGATCTACACTTGGCCATTATCGTGGCTGTAGCTTATATTTTACAAGCACATGTTGATATTGCTTATACGTTACAATACATACTCATTATTAAAAGAAAACTACTCAGTGTTAAATGCCTAATTCTACTGATTGCCAATGAAATGAAATGTAAATTAATGACAAAGAAAGAACGAAAGTAACTTGAAATACTTGAAATCTGCTGATCTAACGCAGAAAACAACAGAATGTCATTAACCTCATACTTATGGAAGGAAACTCTTGGATGTGAAGTGTTTTCATTTTCTATATCTACTGAAACGTTAATTACATAAATTTAATCCAGTACCAGTAGATGTTAACGGTTATAGGCACTAATCTGCAGTTCTTTTCTTTTTACGCAATGTTGACTTATCTGATACATGTTGATTTAAGCGATTTTGGAGCAGGAAGCCTTTGAAGGTAGGGTTTGTAAGTTTGTGAAGAGGAATATTGCTTGCAATGAATGCTTCACATAAATCCAAGTTAAATCGACTTTTTTTGCTACCGGTGGACAAATCCCTGATACTGCAACTTGCTGTTGTTAGAAGTTGTTGTCGTAGTCCTTTCTTCTGGATTCCTGCGATATGAAGACTTGTCTAGACATGCTGCTCTATTTGAAACTTTTTTTTGCACGAATCGTTTTTCTCGCAAACTCGACAATATCAAACAATTCCGTCATATGCAAATCTTCCAGGATAGTCAGCTAGCCACGAAACGACGTTTCTTTTTTCGGGCGACATGGCGCACAGCACGTTACACACTTCACGTCGTAAACACGTTCAACTCTGTACCAGTAAATAGAAAGCTAAACGGAAAACAATGGACGTGCCACTAAAAGCTTGCGTAGTTTAATTTAAATGTTGCCGACGTGTATGGAATGACAGCGGAGGGGATTAACCTGCGCGCGGGCGCAGGAGCATTGACTCTGTCCGCCTTTTCCTGTTCCTCTTCTGTAATGATTTCGCTGGGCAGTGCAGTTAGAGATTGCACGCAGTTGCAGGTCGCGGTCAATATGTGAGACATGTAAACTAGATCGAGCTAGAGACCGCCCGATAAAATTTTTAAAATATTGTAAACATAGAGCGAAAATATGCATCGTCACTAGTCTTCAGTTAAAATATAAAGTAACCGGTGAAAAGGAGACAAATATGCAAATGCATATGGAACATGCAAATGCATATAATTCGATCTCTAGAGATTGTTATTAGCATCCATCTGTGGGCAATTTAGTATGAAACACAGTGTTTTACAACTAGCGACGGAGTTGATCTGACATAACCACCAATCTCAGAATTGATTAAATAAGTTGATACACTGAAGTACGAACATTACAATTTGTTAAATTACTGTAATCCATAAGAGCGATTATTTCATTGTCTAATGTGCACGTATAAATATGTCGAATACGTTATGGTTTCACGTCTAGTGTTCTTCATGTATGCACACATTCCATGTTTTCAAAACTATTCTAGAAATATTTCATTGTATTGCGATATAATAGTAGTAAAAGAAGAAAGAAGAAGATGGCAAATGTAAGGCTATCGGTGGATGATTGAGGCATTGGTCGTGTCCGATAATTAAAAGCAGGAAATGAGACCAGCGTGTACACACTGAGTATTAATGCTAACACCAAGACCAGTAAATATTTTACACCACATACTAACTGAGCAGTCAAGCCAAACGAAACGCGAATTGGCACCAATGGACGTATGCCAGATGGTGATGGAGAATGTGCATTGCAAGAGAGGTGGTTAGTTCTACCACTTTCGCGGACGATAATGTGGACTCCCTCCTTTAAATATGTGTGGTAGTTCTAATCTTCACTTCCCTGTGTCTTAGGGAGTACCAGGTTCAAACCGAGGTGTTTTGTGCGGTAGGGCGATAATGACTTAAAATTTCCTTTCATTCACGTGACAGTCGTCAGCACTGTTCACTCAGTTACGAAGACAAAGGGTAGGTAGGACTTATTACATCCTGTTTCAGGATCAATGTGAGCATGTGACAGGGGTACAACTTAACAAATGGAAGATTGGCTCTTAAAGCGTCCTCTCCACTCTTCCACACACAGTCGACTATTTTATGTCTAACACAAACCTGTAATCTGTCACACATACTCGTTAATTTACTGTGAAAGGCGCTATTGTCGATAGATTTTTCGGGAATGAGGGTGTTATTTAGTGAAATATCATATGATCAGTTCTTCCCTCCCTTGTTTGGGCTACACCCTACAATCAGCTTAGGTCCTGCACCATTGATTCCTAGCTATTCTTTTGATGCTGTTTTACAAAACGCAAACAGCCTGGTAGTTGATTAACTGTTGGACAGTTTAGCCCAAACGTAAACATTTACGTAGTTACAAAGTAGAGTCCTCCCTGGTCATTACTGTTGCGTAATTTACGCTCGCAACTAGAATGAGAGAAGCTGTATAACATAATGCGGTTCCCGCTACGTCTGTTTGACACTCTCCGGCGGTACTCCGCAAGGTTACCGCCCTTCGGTTGTTCCATTCCAGCACTAATCGAAGCGCTAGTTTTTCAGGTGCCAGCCAACCAGCCAACCAACCAGCCAGCCAGCCAGCCAGCGGTACAGCCAAGCAGCAGCAGCAGCAGCAGCAGCAGCAGCAGCAGCAGCCAGCAGCGGTACCGGCCAGCATCAGCGGTCCAGCCTGTAGCAGCCAGCCACCCCTCCAGCAGCTGCGGTCCAGCCAGCCAGCCAGCCCGCCCTCCAGCAGCAGCAGCAGCAGGAGCAGTGGCCCGGGCCCCGTCCGCGGCAGCAGCAGCAGCAGCAGATGCGGCATTCCTGCCAGTCGTCGTCGGCGTCAGCTTCAGCTTCCGCGCCAGCAGCGTGGGACTCTGGTCGTCGTCCGTCTTCGTCTGTCCCCAGTTTTTTCCTTTTTCTTCTTCCCCTTTCCTTATTGTCCTGTGTCTTTGTTTATCCTTGTCGTCATGTCAGCCCCCACCACCACTACGACCACTACGACCACTACCACCACAGCCATAGTTTACACGTCCCCCTCTGCCGCCACCACCACCATTACATGGTGTGCCCAGTCACACCCCCGTCATTCCATCCCTCCTCTTCTCACTCTCCCTTCGCCTTTGCTCTTTGTCGCTCCCTCTCCAGCTTCTTTCTCCCACTCCTCTCCCTCTGATCCTTTCCCCCCACTCCCCCAGCCTGTCACTGCAGCTCCAGCTAGGGTAGTGGCCCGTCAGGCCACTGCCCACACCCAACTCTCCCCATCGCCTTCGCCATCACCGCCACCACCGTCGCCGTCGCTGTCGCCTTCACTGTCACCATCTCCGGTGCCGTCTGCTGCGTCCCTGCCAGGACCTGCCCGTTCCCACCACCTCCCTTTGCCTCCCATCCCTCATATCACCACCCACCCCTCTGCTGCCGTTAAACGCCCTAGTGGCCCAGCCACCTCCTCTGCTCCAAAAAAGGTCCTGCCCCGTCCTCCTTCCCCCTCCCAGGATGCCAAGGATGTCTCCCCACCTGCCCCTGCTCCCTCCGCTTCCTCCTCCTCCTCCTCCTCCACCCCTCTCTCTATACAAACACCTCCTCTCCCGTCTGGATCCTTCCCTTCTCAAGGCCCGGAATCTCTCCCTCCTCCTCCATCAACACGTCCCTGGTGCCCCCATCTCTCTCCTCACTCCCAGACGGGATTCTGTTCTCATCTCCTCCCCCAGCCCTACTCTCCATAGTGACATCCTCTCCTGCCTCCCCATCACCCGTTTTGGCCCCAACGCTTCCCTCACCCCTGCTCCTTCTCCATCTCCAACCTGCCAACCCCAACCCCCACGTCGCCCGCCGACCCTCACCGCTGTGATCACTTGTCTCAGTCCGTCGATCACGGAGGAGGAGGAGGTGTTTGCGGAGCTCAAGGCGCATCCCACACTGGAGGTGGGGGTGGTCCGCTGCATTTTCAACTCAGCTGGCCCCACCCGCCTTATGCGGGTTTTCTCTGAGGACGCCCCCTCCATTGACCGTCTCTTGAAGGAGGGTGCCCTCCTCTTCAGCCAGCGCTATAAGGTCGACCCCTCCCATTCCCCTCCTCAATCCCTGCGCTGCCAGAGGTGTCTGCGCTATAACGCACACCCAACAGCTGAGTGCCGCGAGGTGCCCACCTGCCTGCATTGTAGACAAGCGCACTTCCTCTGGCAGTGCCCTAACCTACAATCCCTTCCCTCCGGCAATACCTGCAATCTCCCCCATCCTGCCTGCTCCCAAAAGTGTAAAGCCCGACCCCCTCCGACCACTCCTGAGCTCACTGTACCTGTCCGTCCTCTGGACGCTCCCACCCCTCCTGGCAATTCCCTTCGCCCCCCCCCCCCCCCCCGCTGAGGACATAATCAGGTTCCTCACCATTGTCTTACGAAACGTCCACCCTTTCCAGCGCCCTCACACCCTCCAAAAGGTCCCCTTCGTCGCATATTCCATTTTCCACTCCAACAACCAGGCCCATTTCACCTTTTCCCGTCTTGACACCCTTGCCTAAATCCCTGTCATGGTGCGACAACACCGTATCCTTTTCAACAACATCCGCTCCCTTCCCGCCAACAAGCTCTTCCTGCACACCCTTGCCACCCACCACGTGGATGCCTTCCTCCTCAATGAAACTTTCCTCCAACCCCACCACACCGTCCACACGTCGCACTACCTCCTTCACCACTCCGATAATCCTCTCCCGATGGCACGTGGCGGAGTTTCCATTGGTCACCACCGCCAGATCCCAGTTCGGCTCCAACCTCTCCTTCCCGACCCCACCGAACACCTGATCCTTAGTCTCTTCTTCCCTGGCCTTACCGTCACCTGCGCCGCCATCTATGTCTGCCCTAACGTCCCTATTCCCTTCTACTTCCTCTCCACATTGACTGTACCTTCTCCTCCTGCGTGATCGCCGCCGACCTCAACATTCATTGTCGTTCCGCCGCCCAGTTACGGCGGTGGCATCGGTTCCTCTCCTCCCTTCAAGGGGACCTCATCCCCATCCCCCAGCATACCCACCCTGAATCCAACTCCACTCCCGATGCTATGCTTTCCCCCCTAACCTCCTTGGCCGCTTAACGGTGGATGTCCTGGAGCCTATTGGTTGCGACCATCTCCCTGTCCTTCTCACTATTTCCGACGGTCGTCGCCCCCGCCCCGACCCTCGTAATGACCCTCCCCCAAAGTACATCCATGACTATTCCCATGCCAACTGGAATGCCTACCGGAATACCCTCTTCACCCAGGTCGATAGCCACCCCTTCACCTACCACCAGCCTGATGATGTAACGTATGCCTCCTCCTTTCTCCAGCAGACCTTGTCTGAGGCCGTGGAGGCCCACGTCCCTACTGTCGCCATCCACCCCCACCGTCCTACCTTACCCCCACAGGCGGTCCTCCTCCTCCGTGAATCCCGTCGTCTCTACCGTGCCTTCCTCCACACACGTGACCCGGACACAGTACGATGCCACCGGCAACTTCAGTGACACATTCGTAATTTGTTCGCGGCCAAGTAACGCCGGGACTGGCGGCAGACATGCACCCATTTAAATGATACCCTACCTTCCAACTTGTCCAAGTTCAGGTCAGCCTTCCGTCGCCTTACTGGAACTAAACCCTCCCCCTACTATCCTCTTCTCCATGATGGTCACCCGTTCCCTGACACCCTTAGTAAGGCCAATCACTTTGCCTCCTACCTCTCCGATGTATTTTCCATCCCCGACGATCCTCAGTTCGATTACTCCCTCTTCCCGGATGTTCGCCATCGAACTGACACCTCTGTCCCTCTCCTCGCACCTGGTTTCCAGTACTTGGACAACATTGCACACACAGAACTCAATGCCCCTATCACTACACAGGATATCATTGCTACACTCCGCACCAAATGCAACACCGCTCCTGGTAACGATCATGTCACCTACCGTCACCTTCGTGAAGCTCCTGTCTCTTTCCTCTCCACCCTGGCCAGGCTCTACAATGTAGTCCTGTCCAGCGGTTACTACCCTGGCCTGTGGAAAACCTCACATATCGTGATGTTCCTTAAACCTGGTAAAGCGCCATCCGCCATCTCCTCCTACCGTCCCATCAGCCTTACCTCGGTCTTCAGCAAGGACCTGGAATCTTCCTCTCCCTGGACCTCGTACGTGCTTATGACCGCGTATGGCATTCCGGTCTCCTCTTCAAGCTCCAAACCTTCGCCCTTCCCATTAATTACGTCCGTCTGATCGGCTCCTTCCTCTCCCGCCGTCCATCCTACGTCACCATCCATAACACGGATTCCTACACCTTTCTTTCCTTCGCTGGTGTGCCCCAAGGCTCCATCCCATCTCCCCTTCTGTACCTTTTATATACGGCTGACATTCCGTCGCCGTCACCCCCCGTCCACCTTCTCCAGTTTGCCAATGACACCACCTTCCTTGCCCTAGCCCCCACCCTGAAGCGCTCCCAACACCTTCTCCAATCCCATCTTGACTGGTTCACCACTTGGTGCAACCAGTGGTTGCTCCAGGTCAATTCCTCCAAAACCCAGGCGATCATTGTAGGCAAAACCACCCCTTCCTTCCGCCTCCTTGATTTCTATCTCACTGTCTATGGCCGTCCAATCGCCCTCACCCCCACCCTCAAGTACCTTGGCGTCACCCTCGACCGTCGACACTCCTGGACCCCACATCTCCAGACAATCCAAGCCAAGGCACACTCCCGACTCCTTCTCCTCAAGCTCCTTTCTGGCAGTACGTGGAGTCTGGACCCCTCCACCATACTCCACACCTATAAATCCCTCATCCGCCCTATCCTTTGTCATGCCGATCCGGCCTGGATCTCCGCCCCTCCTACCTTTTACAAATCCCTCCAAATCCTTGAATGCCATGCTCTCCACCTCTCCTATCCCATCCATCTCCCCTCCCCCACGTGGATCCTGTTCGATCTCATTCCATTCCCCCACTTCCTCCTTTTCCTTGAGATGATACGGATCCTGTACTCCTCCCGCATACTCGATCCTCATCACCTGTTTGTCTCGCCCATCCTCTCCCACCCCCGCCTTCTGTCGCGCCTGTATTCCCACGTCCCAACTGGTCTCCATCTCTCCACACTCCTAACCCTCTCCCAAGGTGGCTTCTGCCACCTCCCCCTCCCTGATGATGTCCTCCTCCCCTCCATATACCCATCCTACCAACTTTGATCCTCCTTCCCTCTTCCTGTGTCTGTTCCTTTGGGCACCCTTCCTCCCTCCTCCTTTTCTCCCCACTCCTCCCCTGGGCTTCCCCTCCCCTGTCCCTATCCTCCTCTTCCCCTCAGCCATTGGCGTCTTTGTTCTCCCCTCTCCACCCCCACCCCCTCGCCCTTCTTCCCCTCTAAGCAGGTCCCCGGACTCGCACACGCTACGTGGACTTTCGCGCGCCGGCGATCATCGCCATCAGTGTTTAGCGTGTGCCGTCATGTTTAGTATTCAGTGTTCACCGTCACACTCCATCGTTCACCTGTGCCATTGCCGTCTTCAGTGTTTGTGCGTCGTGTCAACAGTTTCAAGTGTAGATTATCGTCGAATGTGAACGGCTCCGTTTTTGTCTTTCTGTGTCAACTGTTTTCTTGCCCACAGTTCTGTAACCTACGTGTAAGCTTTCTATTTTTTCTCACTGTGTATCCTATGGTTGAAGAGCAGCATATAACGCTGCTGACAGCCTGCATGTTGTACAGGCTTTAAAATAACAATAAAGAAAAAAAACGTCTGTTTGACTACAGAACAGTACTACTGCAATATCTATACACCTAACTTCACACCGAAACGTAATTAGAAAAAAATTATGGTAGAAAGATTTCGGTAATGCAAAGAAATGTACACTTTAATCTACGGATCACCGCCGTCGGTAAATGAGGAACGTAAGATAATAGCGCATATGTGAATACACGGAGGAGAAAAAATTGCAATTTTGCTTTTACGAGAACATCGGCCCCACTTCGTAGCTGTGGAAAACGCACGCGATATTACTCATTCAAGAGCACGGCCGCTAGCTGAATACTTGATAAGGCAATTTGGGGGCATAAAATATTCAGCTGCTCCGTGAACAAAAGGCGGGGCTCAGCAGCACGTACTGCGGCCGCGGATGACGGCGTAACGAGACGCCAATCTGGAGGCGGCAGCCGGCCCGACCTCGCCGACATGACTGTCTCACGCCCGGGCACGAACACACGCACATGCAAACGCACTGACAGACACAAGACTACCTCAGCTCGCGAACTGCATTTTCTTTTGTGCAGGATGAGTGGCCTCGTGCCTTCGACTACTCTCTATGCTACTATAGTCGCTGTACGAAGTTCTCTGACAACAGTGGGCTGGGCACAGCAGCTACGCGTGCGCATACGAATACTGCTACCAGTCACGTTAGGCGATCTTGTAAACATTTCTATTGCAACGCCTCAGTGTTGCCGGAGCTATTTAGATGGCTACGGTTTTCCCCTACAGCCCGTTGCGCTTCACAGTTGTAAGCTGGCAACACTACTACCAGCTGTGTTGCCTGTTACACCATTTTTTATAATGTTTATTTAGCTTACCGTGTTTCTGTGTGTCCTCTTACTGTCGTGTTGGGGTTACTAACTGCTCAGTAGCGGCAAGTGCCGTTTAAAAGGCTTAGGATCTTCGTTTTTCCATCTGAGGCAACGTATTAGTAAACTATCGGTGTTCTTCGCCAAGTAAATAATAACCCGGGAAGTTCTGCGGGACGTGGAGTATCCTCCTGAATGTTTATTTTGCCAGCGTTGTACAATATCGATTTGTGTTTTTGATGGCCGGCTGGTGAGGCGAAGCGGTTCTAGGCGCTTCGGTCTGGAACCGCGTGACCGCTACGGTCGCAGGTTCGAATCCTCCCTCGGGCATGGATATGTGTGATGTCCTTAGGTTAGTTAGGTTTAAGTAGTTTTAAGTTCTAGGGGACTAATGACCTCAGATGTTAAGTCCCATAGTGATAAGAGCCATTTTTGTGTTTTTGGTGTTGTGTCCCAAAAATGACAAGCATAGTCGATGATTGGTCTGATGTGTGATCTGTATAGCTTGTGTCGGTTCTTTATGTATTGGTTTTTATATATTATGAAAAGTTGGAGTTAATGTTATTGTGCCTGCTTCACAACTGAAAAATTATTTACATCAGTGACCCAGTTGTGGTACTTCTCGAAATTAGCTTGCCCAACGCGGTGTTTTCATATTAAAAGACACTACCAACAAACAAAATACCAGCTATATAGCTGTATTTAGTAAAGTAAAATCGAAATTGACTTTTGTTAATTATTTTTACTGCTGTGAAAATGCAAGGCTAAGGTGGTCGTAGCGATTTCGTTAGGCAGAGATAAAACAAATTCCTAAACGCACTTTACTCGAATATGATTAAGTATTGGAAATATTGAGTACCATTATTGTAGCAAAGGAGATCCGCTAATCAAGAGAAATATCCTACATTTACATTTATTTTTAACTGCCAAAATTAGCGAATATTAAGATATTTATTACGACTCTGGGCCTTTATCATCCAGAACAATGGCGCTGACCTCTGCACCAATGTTCCCCTATAACATTTGCATAAATACATTAATTTTGCCGCTTCATGAATATATGAGCTGGTACATACAAAGTCTTACATCAGTTTTAAGTAATATTGGATTGTATTTAGGCTAAATATGACATGAAACTTACACGTTTCCTTGCCTCGTCACAAAATGGCTTCTTACACTACGAAGAAACAAAAGGGAAGAGCGAGCGATCTTTTTGGAAAAAAAGACAGAGATGGCAAGTAAATTTGCAGATCATATTCATCGATTAAAGAGTCGTTGTTATTTTTCTGAGGTAATGTTTATGTTTCGCTACGACGTCAGTTTTGGCAAATTTAAATATTTGTATCACGTTATGTGGCGTACCGCCCCAAGCTGTAGACCGCATGGTAAAGATAGATCTGAGATTTTACTAGGAAGTTGGTAAATTCACCACAAGCCACAGAGGTCATCTTGTAGACCTCTTCGATGTGGTGTCCCCAAGTCAGATGACGATCAAGGGTAACTTGTACGACTTTTCTTCCTCGTGTAGATTTAATAACATCATTAGGGATGATGATATTCCCTAAGACCACCTGGCTTTATGCAGCATTGATTCCAATAAGCCAGTCATTTGCAGGCGTGTATGCAGGTGTCTGGAAGCTATATCTGTATCTTTTGTGGCCATGTCCTTCTGACGATCGCTGTGTCGTCGGCGTAAATGCACTTGCTGACTCTTGAGGCTGTAGGAAGATGAGCTTAGTAAGCGCTGCAGAGTACAAGGCGCACAGTTGATCTCTGTTGCACATCTATAACACTAGGCTCACTACTGGCGACCTTACGATGAAGGTGTCAGCCAATAGTTTCACAGCTGTCTGTGACTAAACAGTTTGTAGATGAGTCCTGTTCGCAAACGCTGTAGAACGCCTGGGATACGTCAAACACGGCATACTGCAATTTTCCCAGATTGGCTTCCTCTACAGCTTGTGATAGTTGTTGTGTGGTAGACCGTCCTTCCCTGAAACCGAACTGTTCTTTTTGTTGCACAACTTCGCTGGCCATTGGTAAATGACGTCTCTTGAGCGAAAGACGTTCATATACTTTATATAATACGGACAGCGATCAGTCTATACTTCTCTGTGCCCATCCTGTTGTTGCTGGGTTTTACGTCTATTTGGTTATGTAGGTTCTTTGTGCTAAGATCACGTTGGAGGCTATCGTGAGGTATTGGATTCTTTCATTTGGCAGTTCCCTGGGAATCTTACCAGTGCTGTTTGGTTGGAGGAATGCTTCATACACCGCTAGACTTCTTGTTCAGTAATACTCGCAGCATTTTCTGCGCATCCTTCGTTCTTCCTGCAAGAATTACTCGTAGGCGCTCCTCCAAGAGATTGCCAGGGGCACGGTTGATTGGTTCTTGCATTGGCCTGCAGTTAGCTTCAGTGCGGTTCGCAAGTTCAGTCGCTTTGGCAGTGGGTTTTGTAGATCTGCCCGTCTGGTGGGGTGAGTAGTGACACTCAGGACCTCTTCTTGGCGAGGTACTGTACGGCTTCCGATGTGCAGTCATTAGGCTGAATCGATGCTAGCTTCTCTGCTCATCCTGTACTGCCCTAGTTTTGTGTTCTGTCTGGTTAGGCTTCAGTTCTTGTAGTGCCTGTTTTCATCACTTACCAATTGTATGATCTCAGGGGCACTATTGAGAAATAATTGTTAAGAAACAAATCCGATACGTTGCGCCGTTTCCGAGTTATTTAGCGGTGAAGTTAGCCAATCAGGTCTTCGCACACGCTAATTCAAGCAGCCCTCCAGAGACAGTTCCCCAAAGGTGGTCGTTGTTCAGCGTCCTCGGATTGATGAAAAATAGCTTTTACTCACGTAGCTTAAATTTATCACTTCAGAAAAAGGCACATTTTAACTAGTAATAAGCATTTGAGTAAGCGGTAACTCAGTGACCCACGGATGTCTGTACACTACTGCCTTTTAACTTGCATAACTAACTGAATTTGCGCGAGCGAAGGCTTGACTGGCTAATTACAAATCAAAATAACTCAGAAACGACTCAGCATACCGAAGTTGTTCCTTGACAGCTACTACTAAGCACAACCTCCCCCAAAACCCTCTACGAGCATTCAAGGCTGTTTCTCACCACCAGGTATAAGGAAAAAGATAAACTTCACGAATTTAAAAAACAAGACGAAGGAACAGTTATAGAGCTATTGCGGGTTTTTCGATGGTTTTTATGATTAGCAACAAAGAAACGTAAAAAGGTCAAATGTACCTCGAAACCTGCAATCATGTATAAAACGTATGTTTACATTAGATTGATTTTTATTTGCTTGCATTACTGACTTATCAGGGTAAAAACAAATCCTATGCGAAAATGAATTGAATCTGTCTACATTCCGTACTTCTGGCTTTTGACCAACATTTTAAAAAAAATGTGTAAAGTCTAGGATTTAGGGATGTTGTACCTATTTTGACCATTGTATAATAAATATTTTATCCAAAATCCATGTTTAAGCGATCCTTTTGGACCACACACTCGATCACGTGAAGTCTTCCAAAAATTTTATTTGTAAACTAGGGTGATAGTTAACACTGGGCTTTACTCAGTAGAAGACCTCTTACCAGTGGGATACCATTAGGCTATTGTAATGTCCTAAATGTGAAGGTCAATTACTTCCACTAGTTATTCAAAGCAGGGTGTTCCCCAGGTCAGTCGCACCTGTGACGGAATCTGCCACTGTGGGTGACCGCTAGAGGTCGATTGGAGGGGGACACTTGCGTTGCCGCAGTCTCTCTCCTCGCTCTTCCTTGGATTCATTAGACTTCAAATTTTGGTTATTAGCAGTAATGAAGTTTGATTTCTGAATATTGTACCAGTTGAATGAGTCAATCTCAGTTCCTGTTAATTATTTTCCGTAATGCCATCTGTGTGAAATATGGCGCAGCAAGTGGATTTAATCTACTTGCGAAGAACTGATTAAGGTTAGTGCTACAGTTTGATGGAATTTACTTTAGGGGAACAATAATGGTTGAACTTTTCCTCATTACTTACATTGAGACGCTAATGATCTCTGAAAGACAGGTCTTAGCAAAGAAAATTTGTATTGAAATTTTAAACAAAGAAGTTTGTCTTTAAAGGTCATGTTCCCCATGTATGTGAATGAACCATTTTCAGAATGTAATGAATTACACAAAAAAACTATGTTAGAACATTCGGCTGAAAGTGTTTCTATCCATTTAAAGAACTTAACATTACAGCTTTGGTGAGATGGAGAAGTAGCAATTAACAGGCAATATGCTTGAGAGGATCCTATAGTAAGATCTCTTGCGGGGACAGTTTTATCCTTTTTTTTACTAACCGCACGTGCGGAACTGGAAGGAAAAATATTGATGTCGTATTTATACCACGCTTCACTCATTTTTCTCATTACGCTCTCTTTGTCAACAAGAGACACTTTTCTTAAGGCTCTGATGAAGCAATCTTTGCTTCGGTATACAATTTATAACATGGATATTGGGACATAAAAAGTGTTTCCTGTCGCTCATAATTTTACTCGTCACAAACGTGTGTAAAGCGACTGTACAATTTTTCGAATTTTACCGTTCATGTTCCCCATTTTCGTTTCCAGACGTGAATATTGGGTGTGATCTGCTCAGACACATGCAATCCGTTATCTCTCATACTTTAATCTGAGTTACAAAAACTCTATCTCATAGCAATCTTTGTTTGAATGAACAATGAGACCACAGTTACTGTTCATGGGTCTTGCCGACTACGATAGTAATGGGGCAAGTTACTAGAAACCACTGCCATCCATACATAATATTTGTGATAAAAATTCGTTAATTTAAGTAAACATCACACCAACTATTGCTGGTGCACAAAAGTGAGCCGGCCAGTGTGGCCGTGCGGTTCTAGGCGCTTCAGTCTGGAACCGCGTGACCCCTACGGTCGCAGGTTCGAATCCTGCCTCGGGCATGGATGTGTGTGATGTCCTTAGGTCAGTTAGGTTTAAGCAGTTCTAAGTTCTAGGGGACTAATGACCACAGATGTTAAGTCCCATAGTGCTCAGAGCCATTTGAACCATTTTTTTGCACAAAAGTGAGACTACACAAATTAATCAATAGCCACAAAATCGTACCTAATGTGTATTTGAAAGCAGTTACGTCTGTACACTTACTTGTGAGCCACCATTCTGCATAGATAAACGAACAATATGAAAGTTCCTACATTGGTTAACAAACGAAAAATTCAAAATCTCATAGCATCTGAGACCACACACGTGGAAACCTGTAAGATCTAAGCTAGTTGTCGTCAACCGTTTTACTCAAGAGGCAATCCTGACATTTTGGGATAGCACCTTGGTCCGCATATATACCAACCTTAGTGCTAATTCGTAACCTACATAAATTAGTATTCTAAGAGTCCTTAACAACTGCTTATCGTAATTCTCCGATATGTTGGCCACCGGTCCCAAAGTACTGATAGCTAAAAGTCGGCACCATTCGGAACACTTGGTGTCATCTGTTCCAGATGGCTGCTATCCTCAGCCAACTAATAGCAGATATTATACACTCCTGGAAATGGAAAAAAGAACACATTGACACCGGTGTGTCAGACCCACCATACTTACTCCGGACACTGCGAGAGGGCTGTACAAGCAATGATCACACGCACGGCACAGCGGACACACCAGGAACCGCGGTGTTGGCCGTCGAATGGCGCTAGCTGCGCAGCATTTGTGCACCGCCGCTGTCAGTGTCAGCCAGTTTGCCGTGGCATACGGAGCTCCATCGCAGTCTTTAACACTGGTAGCATGCCACGACAGCGTGGACGTGAACCGTATGTGCATTTGACGGAATTTGAGCGAGGGCGTATAGTGGGCATGCGGGAGGCCGGGTGGACATACCGCCGAATTGCTCAACACGTGGGGCGTGAGGTCTCCACAGTACATCTATGTTGTCGCCAGTGGTCGGGGGAAGGTGCACGTGCCCGTCGACCTGGGACCGGACCGCAGCGACGCACGGATGCACGCCAAGACCGTAGGATCCTACGCAGTGCCGTAGGGGACCGCACCGCCACTTCCCAGCAAATTAGGGACACTGTTGCTCCTGGTGTATCGGCGAGGACCATTCGCAACCGTCTCCATGAAGCTGGGCTACGGTCCCGCACACCGTTAGGCCGTCTTCCGCTCACGCCCCAACATCGTGCAGCCCGCCTCCAGTGGTGTCGCGACAGGCGTGAATGGAGGGACGAATGGAGACGTGTCGTCTTCAGCGATAAGAGTCGCTTCTGCCTTGGTGCCAATTATGGTCGTATGCGTGTTTGGCGCCGTGCAGGTGAGCGCCACAATCAGGACTGCATACGACCGAGGCACACAGGGCCAACACCCGGCATCATGGTGTGGGGAGCGATCTCCTACACTGGCCGTACACCTCTGGTGATCGTCGAGGGGACACTGAATAGTGCACGGTACATCCAAACCGTCATCGAACCCATCGTTCTACCATTCCTAGATCGGCAAGGGAGCTTGCTGTTCCAACAGGACAATGCACGTCCGCATGTATCCCGTGCCACCCAACGTGCTCTAGAAGGTGTAAGTCAACTACCCTGGCCAGCAAGATCTCCGGATCTGTCCCCCATTGAGCATGTTTGGGACTGGATGAAGCGTCATCTCACGCGGTCTGCACGTCCAGCACGAACGCTGGTCCAACTGAGGCACCAGGTGGAAATGGCATGGCAAGCCGTTCCACAGGACTACATCCAGCATCTCTACGATCGTCTCCATGGGAGAATAGCAGCCTGCATTGCTGCGAAAGGTGGATATACACGGTATTAGTGTCGACATTGTGCATGCTCTGTTGCCTGTGTCTATGTGCCTGTGGTTCTGTCAGTGGGATCATGTGATGTATCTGACCCCAGGAATGTGTCAATAAAGTTTCCCCTTCCTGGGACAATGAATTCACGGTGTTCTTATTTCAATTTCCAGGAGTGTTGTTGCCTGGTGAAGTACTGTTGGTTCTATTATCTGTGTGAATGATTTTGATCGACAAAACTATTTATACTTACGTTGCAATGCACTATTGAAGATTGGGTACCCTCATAGAAGTTTGATAAGTGATTTAAATTACATTTTAGTTCTATTCACCGTCCTGTATTGCAACAGCCTTAATTAATTTAGTTGTCCTTGGTACAAATGAACACCGAAAATGAAGATAACAGTCTCGAAAAAGTTATTAGTTTACCACAGCAGCCGGCCGCGGTGGCCGTGCGGTTCTAAGCGCTTCAGTCCGGAACCGTGTGACTGCTACGGTCGCAGGTTCGAATCCTGCCTCGAGCATGGATGTGTGTGATGTCCTTAGCTTAGTTAGGTATAATGTTCTAAGTTCTAGGGGACTGATGACCTCAGATGTTAGATCCCATAGTGCTTCAAGCCATTTGAACCATGTGACCACAGTATCAATGCACGTGCGAGCGAGGGCCTCGGTCGGTGAGCGTGGTCCAGCGCGTAATCGGGGTTGATAGTCTACGCATAGCTGATCTGAAGATATTGACAGTGCGACGTGTTTTCCTCAGGCGTCTCTGTACCAGTTTACTGTAGCCCCAGCTCGCGTTTCCGATAACGGTCGGGCGCAATAATATCGTGGCTGAGTAGTACCTTGGTGTCAAAATTTAAACTATAGTACCTGATCGATATCAGGCGCGCACGTTGTCAGTACTGGAAGACAAAAAAATTAAATGTTCCACCTCTCACGTCCTCTTAACACCTCTGTCCCTGTCGCATCATAAATGTACTTACTGCCTTGGCAAATATTTTAGTTTGTTAATGAGCAAGAAAACTACGCTTTTAAGGAGGGTGAAGTTAGCTGAGGTTCTCTTGACTTCGGCTCCACAGTTCCTGGATGCATACTGCTACAAAATACGGCTGAGAAACGAGGGCCGCACGAATACTTGATTCGGGTCGCACAACACTAATTCTAAGCGAAATGAGAGGCGGAATTATTACATTGTGGTCTAAAGTGAAAAAGTTGTAACACTGAAGCAAACTAGTAGAGAATACAACATGGTCTCTAGTGAAGGACACCATACGTAATCAGTTGAATCATTTGTATCTCTGACTGGAATAAATAGTGATATTTTCAACATTAACAGTGATGGTAGCGGCGCGACAGGCTGCATACAGTATACAGCTTTTAACGATACCTTAAATTTTGAATTTTTTATCCAAAGTGTGGCTACAGTTGAAAATACAACAAATGGTATATCGCCTCAAGAAAGTGCACCTTCTCTTCGCTCATACGTAACGTGTTGCCGTACGTAATACGGAAACAAATCTGTACATCAAACTTTTACATCAACTCTTCACCGGCAGCATAGGGGTGAATCAGATGTGCAGGGTGTCCCATTTACGTATCTTCACCACCTAAAATATCTTTTGATCCACAACGGAAATAAAAATTCTGTCAAACAAATTTTGTTTGGCTACCACGAAGGACATGGACGAGCATGATTTCTTTTCTTCTAACCTTGTCCGCAAGGAAGACATGAACATCAGTAAACCTTTTTAGAATATTGCCCTGTATTTTTTATTCGATAATCTACTTCCCCTCCTTAAGACTTGTTCGAAATCTGTCGCAATGTATCATATGTGAATATTGCGTTATTAAAAACGATACCCGAAACTGACTTTGACTCTCCTGTTACAGCAATCAGGATTAACCAGGGTAAAGTAATTTGTCCACTTGGTGGCGTTGACAGTTTTGTAGTTCATTTAGACGGCAAAATTGTCTTCAGGAAAAGTACCCCTAAATTAAAACTACATCGTTATTACTTTTATTTTTCCTTGGGTTGAAACTTAGCGTATCCTGAAGAGCCACAACAATACGGGAAGATGAGTTTTTGTCAGGATATCGTTCTGAGTGCTTGGAAAACCGAATGACTTTACAGCGAAATGAGTCGTGACAGGTGTCAACCTAAACAGGAGCGATTGCTGTAGATAGAAAATTACGATAGTCTGGAGCGGCAAGCCACAGGGGATGACCAAACTTACCAAGAAATATGTTTTCAAGCAACTGAAGAAACGCCCTACGGTTATGTGGGAAAAGTACAATGAGAAGCTACCGCCAACTTGCCCATGAAATGTATATCTGAAACGTTAGACGCATGGAGTACTAGTGGGACAGTAATTGTACATGCAAGACAGGGGGACGTGCGATTGTGTTCTGATTTATTCTGCAAAGTAAAAGTCATAGTCCGTTGTACCACATGACGAAATTCAGAGCGTTTCATGGCGCCTAGCATACGTTTAGAAATTCCTACAGTTATGTTGAAAATCTTTAGTAGAAATATACACTGATGAGGCAAAACCTTGTGACCAATGCCCACCGCGGGGTTGGATGCCCCCTTATTGTATTTGAGTGCACGTGACGCAAAGCGAAAAGAGATTAATGGGCAGTTGCCACAGCAAAGATACGGGCCACAAATGAGGAAATCACTGATATAAGAGGTTTTGACAAAGGGCACAATGTTGTCGCTCTGCGGCTGGAAAAGAGAATCTCTGAAACGGCGAAGCTGGTCGCCTATCGGCATACTACTGTCGTGAGCACCAAAGTTGAAGGATGGTGAAATAACGAGTAGAGCGTATGGTATTGGACAACCACGTCTCACCACCAAACGTAGAGGTCGGAGGCTCCATCACTGTGCAGTCCAGTATAGGCATCGATCTGTTGCAGATCCTACGACAGAGTACAGTGCAGGTGGAGGCACAAGTGTTTCGGAGCACACCGTTCAGAGACCATTTCTGAACATGGTGATCTACGTCACACGACCCCTACGTGTGTTAACCCAACGACATCTTCAGTTGATCGCAGTGTGCACACCATCACTAAGTTTTCATTGAAGATCAATAGAAACGTGTTGCCTGTCGAATTAATCGCAGTAATTGCTACACTAGGCGAATGGCTGCACGAAATATCCACCGCGTCAGAGATGGAGGCAGGTGAGGGCAGAATTATTCTATCGGTACTTTGAGCTGGGCTTGCATTGGATCTGTGGTGGTAATCGAAGACATCATGACATCAGCGAACTTCTTGAACATTATTGCGGACCACCTGAATGGCTTCACGTTTGAAGTCTCCCCCTAGGGCGATGACATCTTTCAACAGGATAACGTCACATGTTGGAAGGAGAGAATCGTGCTACAATGATTAGAGGGTCGTTATAATGAACTCACATTGATGTCTTGGCCGGCAAAAGTGCCTGATCTGTACCTCTTGGAACACATATCGGGCGCCAGCTGCGTGCTCATAAACCACCGTTCCGTACCTTGTGGGAATTTGCCTGACCTATGCATACAAATCTGACGCTCCATACTTCTGGAAACCTGTCAAGGGCTTGTAGAATCTATGTCAAGCAGAATCTCTGTTTTACTGTGTTTGAAAACTGGGACAATATGCTATTAAACAAGTGGTCATAATGTCTTGACTCATCGATGTAGGCCGAGTGGTTCTAGGCGCTACGGTAGCAGGTTCGAATCCTGCCTCGGGCATGGATGTGTGTGATGTCCTTAGGTTGGTTAGGTTTAAGTAGTTCTAAGTTCTAGGGGACTGATGACCTTAGAAGTTAAGTCCCATAGTGCTCAGAGCCATTTGAACCATTTTTGAGCCATCGATGTATGTCCAGTTTTCAGAAGAAAACACATAAATGTCTTAATGAAATCATCACATCACATACATGATAATAAACGGAATTCTTCATTAAAATTGAAAGGAATTGTTGAGTAGCGTTCGCACACCCTCAACGACAAGAAAATAAAGTAACGATGAACCAATTTTTAATCAATGACTGCCTTTCCTGTACCCAAAATATTGTTTGAAACTACTACAATACTGTACTTGATGTTGTCGTATGGTGCATTGGAAAACATTACTGCACTTACAAGGAATTAGCCGATAGGTGTAAGGCGCTGCAGTCATGGACTGTGCGGCTAGTCCCGGCGGAGGTTCGAGTCATGGGTGTGTGTGTTTGTCCTCTTAGGATAGTTTAGGGTAAGTAGTGTGTAAGCTTAGGGACAGATGCCCTTAGCAGTTAAGTCCCATAAGATTTCACACGCATTTGATTTGAACGGATGAGTAACAGTTCTATCTTCTGTCCGCTGGTGTTCGATGTATTCTCACAAACTCTCAACTAAAAACGGTTGACTGAGAGCTCGGTGCGCATTTTCCTTGTATTTCCCTTCGTTTATCGTGAATTCCAGCAAGTGGACGAGTTACGTTATTCCGGGAACTGTGCCCTAATACAAGAGTGTCAGATTCACCTTTGTGTTACATTTTTACTGACATCATGTTTATATGAATGGAATAGTACGACAGGTTTCTCATCACATCTTGAGGAGACGAAGGGGATTACCGAATAAGAAATGTAGGTAGTACTGAAAAAAGGCGTACTGCGGTTGATTTCTTCGTAACGATGGCCGTCACAAGAGAGGCAGTCATGTTTGTTAATGCTCACTTGGTAGATAAATAACATTTGCCTGAAACGTTTGTTATTTGGTTTCAAGAAGAAAAGTGGTCTGGGGTGGCCAAGATAAATGGAAAACGCGGTATAAGTCTTAACGTAATTTAAAATATTAAAAATTTTAACATTAATATGACTGATCCATTGCTGATGTTTTGATATCGATTCTACACCTCAGGGCGTGGTGGACTAGAGAGCCTGTATAGGGAGAGAGTGGCCAACCGGACGATACGGCGGTCATTTTTCTCCCAAACTCTGGGCAGGACTTTTGAATGGCCAGTAGTGGAGTAGTGAAGTACACACTCACCGAATCAAAATCACAAGACAATATGGCGAAATCATTTGTTAAATGCCTTTCTTTACAGCTACACAGTGGCTGTAAAAATTATTCGTTACTTGCATTTATCTCCTTTAAAGTTCGTTTACTAGACATATTGCAATGAAAGTAACGTAAATAAAAAACATAGTGTATAGCATTTGTTTTGTATCGTAAGTGCATAACGCTAAAGACTTAACGGACCTGTATTACGTCAGATGAATGAAAGTCGTAAGCAGTTGTTTAGAACCAAATGCAGCACAGCCTGGCACCGTTTACGAAAGTCTGCAGAACGAATTATAGATGTCAAAAACAATACTGTACAATTACTAAGGTGTTTACTTCAAACATGTAGGTCTACCGACTTCATCAAAAACGCTTCATTATTTCAACCCGTATTTATGATCGCAAACGCTAATTACGTACTAAAAACGATATACAACTAAATAGAACACGCATGCACAACGCATGACAAGTCTCTCAATAATTAAAGTACCTTTTGATCGTTTCCAAAAGTTCTCTGAACTTCAATTCAACTCAAAAGCACGGCGAACATAGGAAGCGCCGGAGACGTTTGGCAGAAAAATGGCGCCAAAGCTAATCAACCAATCACGGGCAACTTCACCTATGGCCACTCTCTTTATACAGGCTCTCTAGTGGTAGACGAATCTTAGAGCGCTCTGGTAGAGATTGGGAGGAAGCTAAAAGTTAGGCCCCGTCGCGATGAAGACGAGAGTTGGAAATCGGTACGGAGGGCAAGATATGGCTCCGTCGTTCAGAGAGGAGGGAGAGAGAGAAAGTGGAGCCGATTGTTTGCCATGTGTTCAGCGCGGTAGCTTGTGCGGTTAGCATCTTACGTCACTGAAGGACTGTCACATGCGGAGCCGAAGTCACACGTTTAGTCGACGGTGATGGTGACTGCTTCTGTTTCTAGTGATATATGTTCTCGCCTCTGCACTTACAGTCGCAGTGGACGTGTCTGTAACATACTCGCAACATTATGAATAAACCGTTAGATGTATGTTGCGACGGCTAACGTTCCCGAGCAGTGACGTCCTGAGAATTGTCACACAACTAAATTTCTGCTTGTCATATGCTGCCTTCTGTATATCACATTTCATGAATTTCTTTGTTAATGTTTTTTGTTTTTTTGTTTTTGTTTTTAGTGTCTTGATTTGGTCTGTTGCAGGTTGCCTTGTGTACTGGGAAGCAAACGATACATTTGTTAACATGTTTCTCCTGCTCAAGACACAAAAATGTCACTATTCTTTCTCACCTGGTGGAGACTTATCGTATATAACATTTAACATAACAGATTAAGTGCTATATGCATCCAGTTACTCCATGTCCACAAATCTTGCCAATCATCTGGCTCTGCAGTAAGCCAGTATAATAATCAATTCTCATCACTAAAGTGTTTTTAAAATTCAGTTTTAAATAAATATTTGTATTACGGTATACTGGACCGTCTAACTACAACTGAATGAAACACAATTTTCATGCCATACGCGCTTCGCCTTTATTCTCTGCAAGGCATCTTCAGTGGCCTACAATATATATATATATATATATATATATATATATATATATATATATATATATATATATATATATATATATATATACTATTTAGTTTACATTACGGGGCAGTGTACTTATAGGTTGTAAATACTTACGATGATTGGTTTTTTCTATCACGTAATAATATTTTGAATTCAACTTAGAGGTTGCATGGATGATTTTCTACGTGTTATGTTTCTGTTCCATTTTTGGTGCTGTTCCTCTTCTTATAATTGCCACTTGGGGCTTTTGTTTTTCACATTTCACAGCACAAGGAACTGAAGACTTGTTTTGATGCAATGTTTTGATTTGTGTTGCCGACTGTCGGATGTTATTGCCAAAGATCGAATCTTGTTGCCAACTTTCGAGTACAATTTTTGACATATCTGTGATCTGTGTGTGTATGCATGTGTGTGTATAAAAAATTATTGTGTGTGAGAGACAGTGAGTAAGAGATACGTAGAGAGAGATACATAGAGAGAGAGAGAGAGAGAGAGAGAGAGAGAGAGAGAGAGAGAGACTAGAAGGTGGAGGGAGAGGAGGGGGAGGGAGGGAGGGAGCGAGAGAGAGAAAGAGAGAGAGAGAACTGTTTTTTCGCTACATGTGCGAGAGGGATGATTTTTATCTTACCATTTCTTTTATTAAGTGTAGCAGGGAGTCTGTACTGATGTGTGTTTGCTCATTTATCACAATTTTGTTTTCAGCGATGGCTTTCTGGATGTGGAAGTTTTCTTGCATTTGTGTAAAGCATTTGTCATGGTTGCTCAATTTCATTATTTTCATTTGTTGTTTCATGTTTGTACAATGGTGGTTACGGTGTTTTAAATGTTCTGCAAATATGGATTGGTTTGTTTCTTGCTTCCAACACCTGATAAGTTCTTTGTACATTGTTTTAAAGTTCCTACATTTCATGCTATGTTTAGTGCATCTCAACTTTGACATTCAACTTTATATGTTCCAGATCCGTGGAATTTATCCCTCTTGGTAGTTAGTTGGCTTCAGTGTGACTGGAGGGGCTGCACAGTCTTATAAACCATTTGGAAGCATGTCTATTTAGTATTTTTGCCACTTTGTGTTTTAATTTATGTGTGAAAGTCATAGTGTCCCATCTGCTTCTTTTCTCTGTGATTTTCTCATTGTGTGTGTTTGTTGAGTGTGTTTGTGAGTGTGAAGCTTGTGAGTTATCTTGTATTCTGGAAGTGCTGTGTTTGTTTTGTATTTGTGTTTCATTTTTTGATTGAGTGTATGTACTACATGTGTGTCATACTCATTGTTCCTAGCTATTTGTATGACTCCACTAATTTCTTTTTCGTAGTTTCTCTTGTTGAGTGGGATTCTGTTTAATCTGTATAACATGTGTCTTAGTGCTGCAAGCTTCTGCTTCTGGGGATGATTAGATGTGGAATGTATTATTGTGTCTGTGGCTGTTGATTTTCTAAAGATGTTTAATGTATGTCTACAATTTTCTTTTATTATTTTTATGTCAGTAAAATCTGAGTTCCTTTTTTTTCGAATGTGAAGTTTATATTCTGATGTGCTTTCTTGATTTCTGAGTGCAGTTCATCTATTTTTTTTTCATTTGGGTCATCTATCAGACAAATAATGTCATCCGCATATGTGTACCAATATATGATTGTAAGTCTTTCGTTAGTGGTTACCATTTCAAATATTTGATTTCCTAGATGACTGGCAAAAATGTTTGCTGATGTTCCTCTTATTTGGAACCCAATTGGCAGTCCATCACTTTGTAGGTAATATTCATTCTCTAACTGAAAGTAGTTTTGTTCGTTTGTCAGTCTAACTATATTTGTTATTTCTTTTATTGCTCTGTGATGAGGTTGCTGTGGAAGGTGAGATTTGGTTCCACAATTTCTCCAGTTTCTGTGATAGGGATGGACATGTTTTCTATGTTGAATAAAATAAGTGATGATGTGTACGGTACCTTTATGTACTGGATGTGTTCTGTTAGGTATCCTGTGTTTGTCACTATTCTGTTGTTTTCTGCTTTACAGAGTTTTGTAAATAACTTATAGAGATGTTTGGCTATGTGGTATATTGGGGCTTTCCTGAAGTTAATAACGGCTCTCACTGGTGTACCATCTTTGGTTGGTTGAGGGGTCTTGATGCTTGTGGGTTTTTGTGTGTTATGTGGTATTTCTGTCTCTCTGTGAGTGTGTGTTCATTGTCTTTTAGTGTTCGTTTCAGATTTGACTGGAACAGTGTAGCTGGATCTGACTTTAGTTTTTGTGTGGTATTGGTATTTACGAATTCCTTGGTTTTTATGATGCATTGCTCTTTGTCCATAAGTACGGTTACATTTCCCTTTTCCGCTCTTGTTATTACTGTTTTATTGTTTATTAACTTTTGTTTTAACGTTTACATAGCGGATGATTCTGTATGATGGTTCTTATTGTATGTCTGCTGTGTTTCTTCTATTTATCCTTATATTTCTATTTTTACTAAGTCTCTTGTCACTTCTATGTTTATTTCACAATTATTTTGTTGTTCTTCCCCTGTAAGTACGTAACTGTTTTCTGCTATGAGACTTTCTATGTATTGGTTGTTCAATTTGCTGTTGGTGCAGTGTTTCAACCGTTTTTCCAAGGACGTTTCTCTCTCTCTCTCTCTCTCTCTCTCTCTCTCTCTCTTTCTCTCTCTCTTCCCATCTCTCCCTCGGCCCCCCCCCCCCTTTTCGCAATCTGCTCTCACACACACAAACATATACACACACACACACACACACACACACACACACGAACACACACACAAACAAACAAATTGTTAATAATAAAAAAGCTCACCAAAACAAATACTATTTCACACAAACATACATACACACACACACACACACACACACACACACACACACACACACACACACACACACACACACACACACAGACACACACACTGGTCACAGATATCTCAAAAATTAAACTCGAAAGTTGGCAATAATATTCGATCTTTGGCAATAATATCCGACAGTTTGCAACACAAACCAAAACACTGCATCAAAAGAAGTCTTCAGTTCCTAGTGCTGTGAAATGCAGAAAATAAAAACCCCAAGTGGCAATTATGAGAAAAGGAACAGAAACATAGCATGCAGAAAATCGTTGGTATAACCTGTAAGTAGAATTTAAAATAATACTTCGCCATAGAAACCTATAAGTACGTTGCCCCACAATGTAAACTAAAGAGTAAAAATATATACATATTCCAGACCACTGAAGATCCCTTGCAGGAAATAAAGTTCAAACGCGTATGACACGAAAATTGTGTCTAATTCAGTTGTAGTTAGACGGTAGAAAAGTAAAAGCTATCAATATACCGTAATATTATACGCAACTGAGAAAGATAGAACTACAAAAGTTGATGATGTTAATATTTGTATTTTTAAATCACTGCCAATTTGTACTATACTAGGGCACTTTGTCTCATCTGGAGTTGTATTTGACGTTTTACTCCGGTCGCCTTAGAATGGAAGTAGGCCTTGTTATTAATAATAATATGGTTCTTGTGTGTTCATGTGTAACCACAGATTGCGTTTCGTATTTTGGTTTGAATTTGTGATCGGTTATTAAACAGTGGATCAGGCTGACGGAAAGCGCTGAATCCTATGATAAATTGTATAGTGGATTCTTATTTGTTACACTCGATCTTTCTACGCCATCTATAACCTTGTTATTTCAATGTACTGATCTGTGGCTCATATACCATGTAGCCGCCTCACGATTAATGTAGTTCTAGCAGGGACTGGTGGTTGCGCATTGCGTGACCAAATTTCTTTAAGAATTTCTTTTCCTGTTTGGTCTTTCGTGGCCAGCCGAACGCAGTTTGACTACAACGCGGACGAGTTTGTTCGCGCTAGAGTTTCCTTGGTTCTGTGTCTGGTCGCGGAAAATGGTACTAAGCCACGCCATATCGTTCGGCAATTTCGGGATAGAAGTTAAGTTATTTGCCCGATCTTTCTCAGATATTTTGACATCAGCTATTAGCGTCCAAGCACCCCAACAATCTGCTAGTTGTAATGTATCAAGAGACCTATTAATGACTTGGCCATTATTTTGTATTCCTTTTTTGGGGTCACTATCTACCTTATTCTTCTAGTATGTTAAAATTACGTTTGTGGGAGCTACATTGGCGATCTTATTTCCTGTTCATTAATGGCACCATAAGATTCATGTACTGCTATGTGTTTGTGTACAAGAAGTTGTTCCACCTAGCTGCTTATGCTATCTTGAGTTCAAACGTTGCTTTTGTTCTATAATGGGATTTAGGCCTTCAGGTCTGTTTTTTATGATAAAATTCTATTCCAGGTTCTTATCGAAAGTTTAATTATTGTTAAAATTATAGTTAACTAATTGGGTTTGCTTTAGTTGAGGTTTAAGTGCCTTCCATGTTAACTGATAGTTTCTTAACTTACGGCACGCAAGAGCTCCGTTCATACTTATTAATATTGTAAAACTGTTTTGTGATCGTTTTGCAGAAGATATTTAATCATTGAGAAAACTGTTAAATTTAATGGTCAATAAAAATGAGTAGTGAAAAGATGAACGAAGGACTGTAAACCCCTGCTCCAGGTCTTCCCGAAATTCCCGGCAGTCCCCGTTCAGTGACTACAGCTGAAACTACAATAAATCCTAAAAACCTCAAGAAAATGCTTTGTGTTTGCGCTCATATGTAACATGTCACATTGCGTGACGTCTAAGCAAATTTCTACACCAGTATTCTCCATGCCTCAAGAAACTTGAAGCGACAGATACATGTCATCACATGAAAGTCAACATCAGTCACAAAATTTTAAGAGATTCAGTGGTATCAAATGTTAATTACACAACATGAGACCGTCTCTTTTGCACTTAATTTATTTACTCAACCAGTTTCGGTGTTCCATTACACCCTTTCAGGTCCCTCGACCAACATAAACTGGCAGAAATCCAATCCCATGTGCAGTCGAGGGGCCTAAAGACGATGTAATGAAACACCGCAGTTGGTTGCCTAAATAAATCAAATGCAAAAGAGACAGATGCCGGCGATTTAATTTGCATTTGATATCGAGCAGCTGAAATCCCTGTAATCATTTATTACAAGGATGGACATCAAAAGTTTCATTGGTGTCACGTCAAACATTAAAGTAATGCAAATTTTTTTTGTAATGCCATTAGGACCAGAATGAGATTACGAATATAACTGTTTCAAGTTCACGTGTAGGATGGCATGCCATGGTTCTCCTGATATTAATCAACAATACTTGCTTGCATTACTTGATTACACAGTGGACAGTATGTGTGTTAAGTGTGGTATGCGATATGAGCTTTTGCTATTGGCTATTGGTCTTTGAAGCTTCGTTAAGTGGTGTCGGTTTACACAACAGAGCTATCTAGGGTACCATTACGCTGGGACATAGTGTGTACCCAACTAGGTTTGTTCGTTTTGATGTTTTCCAGCGTAATGTACTTCCTCAAATATGGAACGGCATTAAGCTCTGGATTATACAGCACAGTTATGACGATTCCGTTTACTTTGCAATATGGCTCCGCATGTTTTGGAGTTTAATCCTAAAACGACATTTAGTTATTAGGCAGATATTCATCGGCTATAGTTACTTCCTTATAGCGATCTGCTGTCTTTCCGATTTTTGTTCCCTGCCTGCCCGATAGACGATATTTTTCTTGTTAATGCTATCTGTTTTAGAGCAATGATGTGGCGCTATATGCTACAGCTTTCCAGTAAGTCATTCATATTGGAATGTATATTCTACCGTTCTCACAGCCTAACAATGTGGAAATATGAATCGTAAAAATTGTGTTAAAATGCATTGTTTACAGAGTTAGATTTTTTTCCACGTTGAATGCTTTCAAAATTTTTTTATAAGTTAATTTGTCATTCTCTGGCTTATTAATTACCATTTACAAGGAAAGATTTGGATTTACTTAGGGAAGACAGGTAAATAAGTGTGAGATGAGCTTTCGTCGCATCTCCAAAACAAGTGTCAGTAATACTCATATAATATAAACTCAGTTAGAACCAATTGTCCTCTTAATTTTGTATGGGGGCACAGTTATTGATTAATTTGTATGACAGTTTACAATGTGTATGACATATTACATAAGAATATTTTCAGATTTTAATTAGCTCACCTTTTTCCAGTAAAATATAAGACTTTACTATTATACAATAAAGGTTCATCTAAACTGTACAAAGAAAAAAGAATTTATGTAGGTTACGAATTAGCACTAAGGTTGGTATATATGCGGACCAAGGTGCTATCCCAAAATGTCAGGATTGGCTCTTGAGTAAAAGGTTTGACCACAACTAGCTTAGATCTTACAGCTTTCCACGTGTGTGGTCTCAGAAGCTATGGAATTTGCAGTGGCTTAAGGTTATTCAGATTTTGAAGTTTTCGTTTGTTAACCAATGTAGGAACTTTCATATTGTTCGTTTGTCTATCCAGAATGGTGGCTCATAAGTAAGTGTACAGACGTAACTACTTTCAAATACACATTAGGTACGATTTTGTGACTAATGATTACTTTGTGTAGTCTCACTTTTGTGAGAAAAAATGGTTCAAATGGCTCTGAGCACTATGCGACTTAACATCTGTGGTCATCAGCCCCGTAGAACGTAGAGCTACTTAAACCTAACTAACCTAAGGACATCACATACATCCATGCCCGAGGCAGGATTCGAATTGCGACCGTAGCGGTCACGCGGTTCCCGACCGAAGCGCCTAGAACCGCACGGCCACACAGGCCGGCTGTACAAAGAGTTTAGTCCACTACACTGAAGGCAACCTGAAGCGTGCTGTAGGGTGCTTTGCTGTCAAGTAGTAAAATTTAATATAAAAATGTTCTTTAAGAGTTTTAATAGAAGACGATGCCAAATACTTTAAATGATACGGTGATCGAGCCTTCCAGAAACGAGTAGGTCACAGGTTTCACACACTCTGTTACATAACTTTTTAGATTACGGAAAGTAAAAAATGAACATTCTTAAAAAATGACCATGCGTTAAGGAAGTTTTATTCGCGTATCATACGTCTTGTCCACTTCATGTGGTCGTAAACACCATTTACCATTCGTCAGAATGGACTGCTCGATAACTTCGTTACATCGCATAACCGTCTCTAGCAGCGATGTAGTGCATAAAGATGTCATCTTGAGAGAGTGTGTTTCGCTTTACGGTAATTTGGCGTCGCAAAACGTGAAAGAGTGCTTCTGGTAAAGAAAACTAGATAGGACGTTATGTTATATGCGCCCCAGATCCATTTCCGTGAACTCATTGGTCAGGGAACCAAATCTTGGAGCAGACGTAAGGTCACGTGAGAAGAGTTTGTCCATGAATTATCCTGTTGGAGAACTCACATTTTCCGTACATCGTGGAACCATATAAGTGGTGGTTTTATTCCCATACCCCTGTATTTGATTTTCTTTGTTGCTCACGTCAGTTTGCTGCAGTATTTTGGAAGAAGTGTTATGCTCGCATACTATGGTCTTTCTGGAGACCAAAAGTCGCTCTGTAGGAGTCGACATGGATTTAACAAACGAAGGTTCTATGAATTTGAACTTGCTTTTTCCGTTAACGAGACCTGCAAGCAGTACATACCGGCCTCTAGGTTCAAGCAGAGTTCTTGACTTCCTGAAAGCCTTCGAAAACGTTCCGCACTGTGGCCAAATAAAAAAAAAATACCGATGAATGGAATTCCAGATTAGCTATGTCATTCATCATTCATAAAAGAGAGATATCTTCAAACGTAAATGTAACTTACTGCAAAACAATTATTTAATTGGGTCAACTGTAAGGCATTCCCCACAGTTAGTCGCCACCCTGTTTCTTCAGCACCTCAGCAGTTGCAAGATGCTTCCGTGACACCGTTCAGGTGACCAACGCCCAGGAGCCAGCATCAAGGGTTTAAACGACTTGACAGTAGCTGCTTCGGGTATTGCCACTTTCCCAGAAGATATCCGCGTGACACACAAGTGTGGACACTTCCGCAAAGTCGGCCGGGAGCAGCTACATTTAGACCCCTGCTGGGCAAGCCATCATTGTCAAATAGCTGGGCAATCTAGTCTAAATCTACATCCACACTCCGCAAGCCACTTGACGGTGTGTGGCGGAGGGTACCTTTAGTAGCTCTTCACAGTCTGTGTCAGATGCCTCCTTGGATGGATCTTAAGCTGTAACTGTTTCGCCGCCAACACTGTCTTCACCGAATCACAAACCAAAGATTTTGCACAGCTGACCCGGCACTTCACAGCTCTGCCACCTCTGCAAGACTTCGCCAGTGGGACCAGACTGCTGTCCCGTGGCCAGGGCACCGTGCAATCGGAGTTCGCCAGGTGCCCGACGTAGCTCTCCAGTCGTCGGTACAGAGTTGGGCAACACCGCGACGTGCCGTAACTCATGGTCTTCGCCGTGTGCCGTGCCTCGCGCTGCAGAAAGCTTGGTGCAGCGCCCTGGCCGCCGCTGTCTGCTGAGCTCCTGATGTGCCACGTCACTGCACCGCCTATTGAACAGCGCGTGTTAACCGCACACCGCCCCCGCCTTGCTTGCTGATACACGTTTTAATATCAGGAGCCGACATTAAATCCTAATAGGGCCAAGGGCTCGCCTGAATGGCTGTCCAAATGGAATGAATTAATAAAAAATATTTTGTGTTTACCGTTTGTTTCTATACAACTTCCCAGAAAGTCACATCCATGTCCCAGCCTTCACAAAGCACTCAATATGCCCCAGGCGGGTGACGAGCTCATCCTGACAGACAAGGTGACGGCTCCCACCAACGACTAGCGGTCATTTTCATCCCCGACCCGCTGCAAGTGGGAACTACTTTCATTAAATATCTGGAAGTATACGTAAGGAACTATTTAAACTGATACAGGTAATCGTAGTAAAGGAAGATGCTGGACTGAGACACAGTGGAAGAATTCTCAGGAATTGGAGTCTGTCCACAAAAGAAGTAACTTACACAATCCTTGTTCGGCTGAACCTGGAGTATTGCTAGTCAAACTGGAACCCTTACCAGGTAAGTTGTTTCAATTAGCGTAAAAGTCACAGAGCTGTTCACCTAAGTATCAGACACTACAGGACAGGCGTTCTGCGTCACCGCGTGATTTACTGCTAAAATTCCGCGGGCGTACGTTCCTTCAAGATATAACTGTATCGCCATTATTTTACTTTTTCACTATACATTATTTCTAATGTTCTCCCGCTACTTACCTATAGTTCCACTCTAAAATAGTATTTACAACGACGCATACGACTCATGGTACACGCCACAAACTGTATAAAATATGATGCTTCCTGGTAACTAAATTTGCGACATTCCAAGCCAGAATTTTATTACTGATTCCAAATCATGTTGTCTTTTAAGGTACCGCTATTAAATATGTTTGCTTCAGGACAAAAAAAGTTGCTTTTTGCTACTTATGTGTGAGACTGTTTAATTTGCAGAGTTTTGTTGTCAATAACTATTGACGCCCAAAGGTACGCCCAGGAACGTACGTAGATGGCGGCTGATTCTGCCATCTCTGACTTCACAGACTTTGATTGGACAACTTCTGGCACCTTTCTTGATTTTACGCGAATACACATCAAAACGACTATTGATTCTTTCGATCGGCAGATTGGCTTGAATCAAAACAGCTTTCCTAAAAAATACAAATGCATTCGGATTGTGAGCTCTCCCGCTTGAACAATAGGGTGTAGGGACAAACCCTAAAATCTCGATGAACATTGACGACTAAGGAAATCTTGGAAGAAGTTTTCGCGAGTGTTATGGATTTGTATTGTGTTGCATTGTATGTTATCTGGGGGCCTAGAAACGACATAGAGGCTCCGTCTCCACCGCAACCGCAGTGGTCGACAACCCCACAACGACCACCGCAGTCGACTTCACCCCTCCGCCGCTCCACACCGAACCAACCCAGGGTTACTTTGCGGTTCGGACCCCGGTGCCCCCCCCCCCCCCCCCCCCGGGGAACGTCTCCCATGAAACGAGTGTAACCCTTATGTTTGTGTGGTATAGTAATGGTGGTGTAGGTGTTTGTGCGGCTATCGCCGACGCAGTGTAGTTAAAGCGGAATAAGTAGAATCAGCCCCACATTCACCGTTGCAGATGGAAAACTGTCTAAAAACATCCACAGACTGGTCGGCTCACCGGATCTCGACACAAGTCCTCCAGGCGGGTGTGTGCCCGGGATCAGGCACTCCTTTCCGCCCGGAAAGCCGTGCGTTAGATCGCACGGCTATCCGGGCGGGCAATCTTATGAATACTAAACATTTGCTTGCAGCTGAAACAATACGTTTGCGAAATGTGCACGAAGTGCATGAAACCGGCGGATCGTTATGTACCCACAATATCCCACGGAGCTGCTACTATTTTTTATTAGGAACCGTAAATAACAGACGTCCTGGTTGATCGAAACTACGTTTTGGACCGCGACCGAAATCAGGAAATTTGCCTTTTTACGTTAATGTGCTTGCCGCTTGAGCTGTCCTGGCGAGGCATACAGCTCCAGGACTGGCTGCACCTCTCTCGTACGTTCCAAACTCTATGGTATTTTCCTACATCGAGAGTGAGAGAGAATTGCTGACAACACGCGCAAAATGCTCTAAATGAGTATAAGCCTTTTTTTAAATTTCTTCTTCAAGAAATCAAATCTAAGATCCTTTCCAACATATTATTGCCCCCTATGCAAGAAGATACATGAGGGTTAATGCGGAGCAGCAGGGAAAATGGTGTCACGTCGGTGTAGGTGAGGCAACCGACTATTCCCAGCCACCTTACACTATGCTCCGAAGCAATAACGCGGACCCTGGAGTAGAAAATATCTTGGGGAAAAGAAGATTACCACTAAGGAGGTTATTATTAACGGTAAAACACAATTTCACAGAAAGAACTAGAGAAAATGAAGTCTCATGCCCTGATGATCTCAGTTAATAACACGGAGCGGTGCCCGCCAAAGGGGCATTAATGGGGACAGCCCGCGCTCTGACTATTAACTTATAATCTACTTCTCGCTAAATGCAGAACGGTCGTATTGACGACTAACTTACTACCGACTACATAAATAACAGGCAAAAAAAATGTTACATGCATGCCACACAGCTCACCAGAATCAGAAGTTTAGCAGAAAACTGTGATGTTTTGCATACAGAGATATGAATATACAGTGACTGTCATAAAGATTTTACGTTAAGGGTTCTAAGATAAAAAATGATTGTTTATGTTTCAGAAATGTTAATTCTAAACCATGTGACGTAGGAAAGATGCAGTATGAAAGATCCTTTAAATTACTAATTATTCACAAAAGAAGGCCAATAGACTTATAAATTAAAACATTGTGACCTTTTACATTAAGCATGATGTCCACTTTTCCAGAACAAACACTAGGGACTAGGGAATATCATGATTTTCCGAAAAAGGAAATGTAGTCTCGTGCGACTTCACAGCCTGGTTTCGGAGACATCCCATAAGAATTGCACCGGTTTGATATCCGATGTATTGGTAGAGCACAGCGTCTACAACAATCATCATATTTATTAAATAAATGGGATGAGGCTTGCTTCCATATTATTTGCAACTAGTCATGTGATACGAGTTTATATTTTTATAGTGTGGCAATTGTAGTCTCCATGTGACAATTTTTCGGTTTCTTAAGATATACATAAAATAAAAACATGAATGGAAAATAAAAAACAAGAATAATATATATGAAAGTATTGCCATATACACTCCTGGAAATTGAAATAAGAACACCGTGAATTTATTGTCCCAGGAAGGGGAAACTTTATTGACACATTCCTGGGGTCAGATACATCACATGATCACACTGACAGAACCACACGCAAATAGACACAGGCAACAGAACATGCACAGTGTCGGCACTAGTACAGTGTATATCCACCTTTCGCAGCAATGCAGGCTGCTATTCTCCCATGGAGACGATCGTAGAGAAGCTGGATGTAGTCCTGTGGAACGGCTTGCCATGCCATTTCCACCTGGCGCCTCAGTTGGACCAGCGTTCGTGCTGGACGTGCAGACCGCGTGAGACGACGCTTCATCCGGTCCCAAACATGCTCAATGGGGGACAGATCCGGAGATCTTGCTGGCTAGGGTAGTTGACTTACACCTTCTAGAGCACGTTGGGTGGCACGGGATACATGTGGACGTGTATTGTCCTGTTGGAACAGCAAGTTCCCTTGCCGATCTAGGAATGGTAGAACGATGGGTTCCATGACGGTTTGGATGTACCGTGCAGTATTCAGTGTCCCATCGACGATCACCAGAGGTGTACGGCCAGTGTAGGAGATCGCTCCCCACACCATGATGCCGGGTGTTGGCCCTGTGTGCCTCGGTCGTATGCAGTCCTGATTGTGGCGCTCACCTGCACGGCGCCAAACACGCATACGACCATCATTGGCACCAAGGCAGAAGCGACTCTCATCGCTGAAGACGACACGTCTCCATTCGTCCCTCCATTCACGCCTGTCGCGACACCACTGGAGGCGGGCTGCACGATGTTGGGGCGTGAGCGGAAGACGGCCTAACGGTGTGCGGGACCGTAGCCCAGCTTCATGGAGACGGTTGCGAATGGTCCTCGCCGATACCCCAGGAGCAACAGTGTCCCTAATTTGCTGGGAAGTGGCGGTGCGGTCCCCTACGGCACTGCGTAGGATCCTACGGTCTTGGCGTGCATCCGTGCGTCGCTGCGGTTCGGTCCCAGGTCGACGGGGTGGAGACCTCACGCCCCACGTGTTGAGCAATTCGGCGGTACGTCCAGCCGGCCTCCCGCATGCCCACTATACGCCCTCGCTCGAAGACCGTCAACTGCACATACGGTTCACGTCCACGCTGTCGCGGCATGCTACCAGTGTTAAAGACTGCGATGGAGCTCCGTATGCTACGGCAAACTGGCTGACACTGACAGCGGCGGTGCACAAATGCTGCGCAGCTAGCGCCATTCGACGGCCAACACCGCGGTTCCTGATGTGTCCGCTGTGCCGTGGGTGTGATCATTGCTTGTACAGCCCTCTCGCAGTGTCCGGAGCAAGTATAGTGGGTCTGACACACCGGTGTCAATGTGTTCTTTTTTTCCATTTCCAGGAGTGTAGTTAAGAATCATAAACAATTTTGTAAGCTTGAACATAATTATTACTGTCCAGTCTTAGAAGTACTAGAATCTCTCAGACCCTTTGTGAATCCTGACGCGTGAATTTTTCATTGTTATGTGGGACTCGTTGTAATTCAAGTTGCCATACCCTATGACTATTGCCGCCTGTTTAGTTTTCTTACGTTTTGTATTTCATTAGTCCAGCAATGACCATCGAGATTAATGAGCATTATGAATTGCTGTACATTGCTTGTAACTGTTTACCCCAACAATAAACGCAGCTGCAACATAAAGATGATTGAGAATGTTATGATAATAATAAATAATAATTATAATAATAAATAAAATAACAGTACCTAAGACAAATACCAATAAAAAAGAGGCAGGAGCAGGTAGCTAACAAATATATGCAGTTAATAGATTCAAATAATGATAATTATAATAACGTGAAGTGACCGAACTAAGATAATTATGAGGGATTCCTGCTTAGGATATTTATGTACTTCATTTCTGTTCCGATACTCAGGAGTTGCCTGGGGGAAATTTGGTTTGCAGCGTGGTTTGTAGCTGACGAATAATTACCATTTAGTAATGCAAAGTGGAAGTCGACTTCGAGCTAAACCAGATACTGGTATTATTTCTTGAAATCATAACTGATCGTGTGTATATGTATTGACATAAACTCATCTTGTATGGAACATTATTATTACTAGTAGTATGGTATTCTGCCTTACAGCAGATCTTGTCATGGGTTAAGCCTTTCTACTTTTGTCTGCCCATAGCCAGTATTTTAATTTCTGATTATTTGCCTCTTTTGATATTGTCCAGCATTTGATATCTTCTTTTTCCTCTTCCTCTTTTTCCCTCCATCATTCCTTCTATTCCAGCCTTCAATAAACGGTCCCTCTTCAAACAATGTCCAATCCAGTTCCATTTTCTCTTTCTGTTGACTTTCAGCATGTTTCTTTCTTCTCCAACTCTTCTTAATACTTCTTCATTCCTTACTAGGTCTTCCCATTTCACTTTTACAATTCTTCTCCATATCGACATCTCTCTTGCCTACAGTCTTCTTTCATCTTCTTTCCACAATGTCCAGGACTCCGCAACATACAGTGCAACGCTTCTGATGTGACATTTGGCAAGTCTTTTCTCAGATCTTTGTTTAGTGGCCAACAAAGTAATTTCTGTTTCCTCTTGAATCCTTCTTTTGCCATTGCAATTCTTTTCCTAATTTCTGTTGAGCAATATGTATAATCAATTATTACACTTCCCAAGTAATTGAAGTTATTCACCTGCTCTATTTCCTCTCCCCTGTGTTCATATGGCATTTTCTCCCCTTTCCAGTTACCATACTTTTCGTTTTCTTCTTGTAATCTTCATTCCATATTCTTCGAATTTTGTTTTTAGATCATCTAACATTTGTTCCATCTCTCTTGCACTCGCTGCCATCACAGCTACGTCGTCTGCAAATCTTATATACTCCAGTCTCCGATCCCCTACACAAACTCCTCTCCTTCCATCAAAACTTTCACTAATAAATTTCTTCAGATATATAATGTACAGTGTTGTCTTACACTTATTCCGAGTTCAATTTCTTCACTCATCACACATCCTATTCTTACTCCTGCTCTCTGGTTCAAATATAAATTTCTAATTAGCCGCCTATCCCTCCACTCAGCTTCATGTTTCCTTAGGATTTCCATCAGTTTGTCCCATCTGACGCAGTCAAAAGCCTTCTCAGGATCAATGAACATAACATACACCTTACTTTTCTTCTCCATGTACCTCTCCCCTATCACTCTCAGTAGCCCAATGGCATCTCTAGTTCCCACTCCTCACCTGAAACCACAATTTTCATCTCCTATTACGCAATTTAGCTTTCCATATAGCCTTCTGTTGAGCATCCTCAGCAAGACTTTGGCTGCATGCGATATCAGGCTCATCATTCTATGTTCCTCACACTTTTTGCTGTTCTTTTTCTTTTGTGTAGGTATTAAGGTACTGTCTGTAAAGTCCTTTAGCCTTTTTAGTGTCATGTATATTTGATTACACAATTCAATCAAATCCCTTTTCGCTTCTTTCACTAATGACTTTAACAGTTCCGCAGGAATCTCACCAATGCCCACTGCCTTTCCATTTTTCATCTCCTTCATAGATTCTTCAATCTCTCTAGTTAGTACTGCATTTCCTTTGTCATCATCTGATACTTTACCTTCTTCTTCTATCCCAAGGTATTCATCACTTGGTCGCCTGTCTGCAGTGTATAGCCATTCTATATATTCTTCTCAACTTCTCATTATTTCTTGTTCACTCCTCATTTTACCGTCTGCTACCTCTGCTCCCTTTAGTCCATTGTTGTTTTTCTTTTCCCTAAATGTCAAATCCTTTGCTTCTTTGTACATCAAATCATATTTTCCTTCTTTCTCTAATATCTCTATCTTGTAACACTTTTCAGTCAGCCATTTCTCCTTTACTTTTTCTGTCTCCCTTCTTAATTCATTATTTAACGTCCTATAGTGGTACTTCCCTTCTTCTGTGTTTGCAGTTTTCGATTTTCTGCGATCATCCATCTTGGTCCTCGTATGTGGTGTTACCCTTTCTTTCTTTACTTGCTGCCTCTCCTTGACTACAAACATTTCTTTAGCTACTTTTTGATCCCATTTTTAAAACGATTCCATCTTCCTCCTGTGCATTCCGTTACCTGTACTTTCATCATGATTTCAGGAAATGCATTCTCTAATTTTTCACAATGGCCTTTTTCTTTGAGTCTCTCAAAGTTAATGCGCTCTCTCTCTTGTCCTTTCCAGGTTCTTTTCAGTTTAACTAGAACCTCAGCTATTACTAATATACGATCTGAATAAATATCTCTTTAGGCAATTTCGGTATCTTTTCTGTATCATTATGCAATCAGTTTGATACATTTTGTTGTCAAATCGAGGTATACAAGTATACCGTCGTCTTTTGTGCTAATCAAATAGAGTATTTCCAACTACCATGAAATTTTCATTGAAGTATTCCAACAATCTTTGCCCTCTGTCATTCTTTTCCCCCAGTCCAACTTTGCCCAGAGTTTTCCTTCTGGTCTTTCGCCAACTAACGCTTTTCAATCACCCATCATAACAATACAAGCATTTATTCTCTCTCTGTCTCTCTCTCTCTGCTAAGTTTTCTATCGTCACCTAACATTCTTCTACCTCTTCATCTGAACAATTACTTGTTGACGTATAGACCGGGATGATAACTAAGTCTTTCTTTTTCCCTTTCTTCCTCTAACGCATTCAACCTTGATAACCTTGTCCTTCAGTCTTTTACCTATCAAAATTTCAACCCAATACATTCCATTTTTATCTTCACTTGAATAGTACAATCGCAAGTTTTAACTTTCTAGTTCTGCACAACCGTCCCATCTCACCTCACACATTCATCAAATTTGTTTCTTGTCATTTCATGTTAGGCGTTACCTAATTTCCCTTCCTGGAGAAGGGTTGAAACTTTCCAAGTCCCAATCCTCAATAAGTCTTCCTTCTTCTTCTCCTTCATTCCTTTTCAATTTGCCCTAATCTCTCCCGGAGAACCGCTTGAGGGGAAGTTGTTCCTCCGGAATATTGTACAATGAGGTCCATCCCATGATTGTCAAGGGAAGTAATTTCAGTGGTGGTTTCCCGTTGCCTTCCACTGTCCTCCACATCCTGTCGGCTCGCTCACCCAGTTTCCCGCTGGGGTTGGTTATCCCACCTTCCACTGGGTTGCTCAGGTTAACGGGGGCACCACGTGTAAGTAGGACTGTGAAGAACTAAGGTGAGAGAGGCTAAGAGAACTCTCTTCTTGAGTTGTTGAGTTCGGATCTCACCCCATTTTTAGACAGAGTCGCAAGGTTGTAGGAGCGACTCCCCCAGGTAATCTCCCAGGCCCACATTATTATTGAAACCTGTTAATTAAGAAATTGTTTAAATTTCTGACGTATCATTGCAAACCAGTAAATTTCATTCACTGCGCTGACACTGTTCTTTCCCCGAGAATAAACCACTAATAAGGAAAAAAAAGGACCAAAATTTAAAAATTATACTTTAGTAACGTTGTATTTGTTTTCTCATTAAACTTTAGCATGATTTCTGAGAAATAAAGTCATTCTCAATACCCGAATGTTCAATAGCTTAAATCAACGAATGGCAAGACATTAAGAATCAAAACACATGTTCATCAGCTGTCACGTTTGTTTACAACACCGGCAGCAGCTGTTGGCCATTTAGAAATAAGGGCGAGTAATTACGGCCATCAGATTTCACCACTTCAAATCTGCATAAACTTATTATGCCGAAAATATAGCCCAATAATTCTCGAAACTGGATTAAATTATTTAGAATAATTGTGACATTATTATAAAATTTAACAGGATTAAATGACCGATAGAGGAAGTCTTTTAACCAGTGATCGACTTTGTTAGCGGCAGAAGCAACAATCGTTCTACATATAATATCAGATTTATTACTAAAAAAATTAACGTACAGTTTTAATTATAGAATTCTTAGACCACAACCTGTGTGCCTTTTGTCGTATAAGTTCCTCATGTAAGTTATTGGGCTGACTGCATCTTACATCGTGGGCCCGTTCCAATGACGGGCGGTTAAGTTTTTTTTTTCGTCGATCTTGAAATGCAACTAATGTCTCCAAGTCAGTTATTCGTCAGTATACCTACATATTTCCTGATTACTATCCCGTTGTTTTAATTATTGTCGAAACTGTTCAGTGCCCAAGTGTTCCCGTTGTGAACGCAAGGATACACTGGCGTCAACTTTCACAGTGCGTACTTACCATAATTCGCCATTCTTTGTTTAGTTTTAATTCACAATCCACAGAGCAATCACTGTGATTGTTTATGTTTCAGAAATGTTAATCATAAACCACCTGACGCAGGAAAGATGCTGTTTAAGAGATCCTTGATACTACAAATTATTCACAAAAGAAGGCCAGTATGCTTATGAACTAACACATTGTGACCTTTTACCATAAAGTATGATGGTTCACTTTTCCACAACAACTACATACCTGTAGCTATACCTGTGGTCTAGGGGTAGCGTCTTTGATTCGTAATCAAAACGTCTTCGGTCCCGGGTTCGATCCCCGCCACTGCCTAAACTTTGATAAATAATCAGCATTGGCGGCCGAAAACTTCCGGCATAAGAAGTCAGCCTCATTCTGCCAACGGCCCTGGTAGACAGGGCGGAGGAGCGGATAGAGGTTCAGAGCACTCTCTTGCCCCTAAAGGCGGAAGAATCAGCAATGATCAGCGACATGAGGATGCAGAAGGCAATGGAAACCACTGCATTAAAGACACGTAACGTGTATCCACAGGACATGTGGCCTGTAGTTGAAGAAGTGTCATGATGACCTCTCCATTGGCAAAGATTCCGGAATAGTCCCCCATTCAGATCTCCGGGAGGGGACTGCCAAGGGGGAGGTTACCATGAGAGAAAGATTGAATAATCAACGAAAGGATAACGTTATACGAGTCGGGGCATAGAATGTCAGAAGCTTGAACGTGGTAGGGAAACTAGAAAATCTGAAAAGGGAAATGCAAAGGCTCAATCTAGATATAGTAGGGGACAGTGAAGTGAAGTGGAAGGAAGACTAGGATTTCTGGTCAGATGAGTATCGGGTAATATCAACAGCAGCAGAAAATGGTCTAACGGGTGTAGGATTCGTTATGAATAGGAAGGTAGGGCAGAGGGTCTGTTACTGTGAACAGTTCAGTGACCGGGTTGTTCTAATCAGAATCGACAGCAGACCAACACCGACAACGATAGTTCAGGTATACATGCCGACGTCGCAAGCTGAAGATGAACAGTTAGAGAAAGTGTATGAGGATATTGAAAGGGTAATGCAGTATGTAAAGGGGGACGAAAATCTAATAGTCATGGGCGATTGGAATGCAGCTGTAGGGGAAGGAGTAGAAGAAAAGGTTACAGGAGAATATGGGCTTGGGACAAGGAATGAAAGAGGAGAAAGACTGATTGAGTTCTGTAACAAGTTTCAGCTAGTAATAGCGAATACCCTGTTCAATAATCACAAGAGGAGGAGGTATACTTGGAAAAGGCCGGGAGATACGGGAAGATTTCAATTAGATTACATCATGGTCAGACAGAGATTCCGAAATCAGATACTGGATTGTAAGGCGTACCCAGGAGCAGATATAGACTCAGATCACAATACAGTAGTGATGAAGAGTAGGCTGAAGATCAAGACATTAGTCAGGAAGAATCAATCCCGCTAAGAAGTGGGATACGGAAGTTCTAAGGAATGACGAGATACGTTTGAAGTTCTCTAACGCTATAGATACAGCAATAAGGAATAGCGCAGTAGGCAACACAGTTGAAGAGGAATGGACGTCTCTAAAATGTGCCATCACAGAAGTTAGGAAGGAAAACATAGGTACAAAGAAGGTAGCTGCGAAGATACCATGGGTAACAGAAGAAATACTTCAGTTGATTGATGAAAGGAGGAAGTACAAACACGTCCCGGGAAAATCAGGAATACAGAAATACAAGTCGCTGAGGAATGAAATAAATAGGAAGTGCAGGGAAGCTAAGATGAAATGGCTGCAGGAAAAATGTGAAGACATCGAAAAAGATATGACTGTCGGAAGGACAGACTCAGCATACAGGAAAGTCTAAACAACCTTTGGTGACATTAAAAGCAACGGTGGTAACATTAAGTGTGCAACGGGAATTCCACTGTTAAATGCAGAGGAGAGAGCAGATAGGTGGAAAGAATACATTGAAACCCTCTACGAGGGTGAAGATTTGTTTGATGTGATAGAAGAAGAAACAGGGATCGATTTAGATGAGATAGGGGATCCAGTATTAGAATCGGAATTTAAAAGAGTTTTGGAGGACTTACGGTTAAATAAGGCAGAAGGGATAGACAACATTACATCAGAATTTCTAAAATCATTAGGGGAAGTGGCAACAAAACGACTATTCAGGTCGGTGTGTAGAAAATATGAGTCTGGCGACATACCATCTGACTTTCGGAAAAGCATCATCCACACAATTCCGAAGACGGCAAGAGCTGACAAGTGCGACAATTATCGCACAATCAGCTTAACAGCTCATGCATCGAAGCTGCTTACAAGAATAATATACAGAAGAATGGAAAAGGAAATTGAGGATGCGTTAGGTGACGATCAGTTTGACTTTAGGAAAAGTAAAGGCACGAGAGAGGCAATTCTGACGTTACGGCTAATAATGGAAGCAAGGCTAAAGAAAAATCAAGACACGTTCATAGGATTTGTCGACCTGGAAAAAGTGTTCGACAATATAAAATGGTGCAAGCTGTTCAAGATTCTCAAAAAAGTAGGGGTAAGCTATAGGGAGAGACGGGTCATATACAATATGTTCAACAACCAAGAGGGAATAATAAGAGTGGACGATCAAGAACGAAGTGCTCGTATTAAGAAGGGAGTAAGACAAAGCTGTAGCCTTTCGCCCCTACTCTTCAATCTGTACATCGAGGAAGGAATGATGGAAATGAAAGAAAGGTTCAGGAGTGGAATTGAAATACAAGGTGAAAGGATATCAATGATACGATTCGCTGATGACATTGCTATCCTGAGTGAAAGTGAAGAAGAATTAAATGATGTGCTGAACGGAATTAACAGTCTAATGAGTACACAGTATGGTTTGAGAGTAAATCAGAGAAAGACGAAGATAATGAGAAGTAGTAGAAATGAGAACAGCGAGAAACTTAACATCAGGATTGATGCTCACGAAGTCAATGAAGTTAAGGAATTCTGCTACCTAGGCAGTAAAATAACCAATGTCGGACGGAGCAAGGAAGACATCAAAAGCAGACTCGCTATGGTAAAAAAGGCATTTCTAGCCAAGAGAAGCCTACTAATATCAAATACCGGCCTTAATTTGAGGAAGAAATTTCTGAGGATGTCCGTCTGGAGTACAGCATTGTATGGTAGTAAAACATGGACTGTGGGAAAACCGGAACAGAAGAGAATCGAAGCATTTGAGATGATGTGCTATAGACGAATGTTGAAAACTAGGTGGACTGATAAGGTAAGGAATGAGGAGGTTCTACGCACAATCGGAGAGGAAAGGAATATGTTGGAAACACTGATAAGGAGAAGAGACTGGATGATAGGACATCTGATAAGACATGAGGGAATGACTTCCATGGTACTAGAGGGAGCTGTAGACGGCAAAAACTGTAGAGGAAGACGGAGATTGGAATACGTCAAGCAAATAATTGAGGACGTAGGTTGCAAGTGCTACTCTGAGATGAAGAGGTTATCACAGGAAAGGAATTGGTGGCGGGCCGCATCAAACCAGTCAGTAGGCTTGTGACCAAAAAAAAAAAAAAAAGAATAGCCCCCTGTTCGATCGACCCATGCAGAGCCAGGGATATATCAACCAGGCATGCTGGTGCGGCAGCAGAGGGAATCCCAGGTGCGAATATTCGGGAGGGGACTCCAGTGATTGCCTTACGACGGCGAGAAGCCTCCCGAGAAACTAGGATGAACAGAGGGATGCGGACAATTTTTATTTGAACTGTGGGACAGCATGCCCAAGGAACAAAAATGTGTGCCTAGTGTATGTGAAAGTGTATTTATGTATAAGAAGATAGAGTAAAGTCGATGACTTGCTCGACATACGCGTATCTATGTTGCTGTTGATTAATAGACTTGCCTTTTTACATGTTTCAGTCGCTGTTCTTCAGAGATGGGCGGGCTGCTGAAAACTTTTGTTCTTTTCACGACATTGTTGTTCTTAGCCAGACATCTGTTCTGTAAGAGTAAGTGGGTAATCGATAACCCACAGTCTTTGTACAGTTCATACAAGTTTCTCACATGCACTGCGTTAACTGCAAGTTAAGTGCTTATCGTCTGTAAAACTAGCGAAAAAGTCTTTGAAACTGCCTTAACCGTCACTCTTCATCGGATAGACGTTGTTCGTATTACTTCGGTTCAGACGGGAGAACCCACATTTTAATCGGATCACACAAAACGTATATAGCACGAGCAGCCACACGTACACACACTCTCCTGCCACTTCTGCCTTTTAGCATTCAGTTTAACAATATCAATACTCCACCTCGACTCGTCGATTCGCCTTAGAACCATGTTTACTCATACACATAACTCACTGTTTAAGACTTACATTTGCAACTAAAAAATTACAGTACTTCTAATAAAGAGTCATTTCTAAAGTAAATTTAAGGAGAAAAGTATGTACACAAGTTTCTCAAACCCGTGTCGTCAGTAGTCTGAAGTCACCGTAACACAAGGTTATCAGGTTCTTAATGCTTCCACATTGACAGTCGTAGAATAATATAATACGTTTTACGTGAGTGCTTGGAAACAATTAGTATTCATAACTGTCAGTAACATTATCGTTTTGTATGCCAAGTATGGATTCTCCACGTAATTTTGACCGAGATTTCTTGTGCATGATTTTGTAAGTTTTCTTACTGATCCGATCGAATTAGCCGAAAGATATATTCCTTTGTCTAACTACGAGCCTTATCATCTATACATCTGACTCATGTTAATTGAAATGGCTCCTAAATGTTTCTTTTAACAATAGTATACTCTTCAAAAGTTAGTAGAAGGTCTTTGGAAATTGTAGTGTTCTGTACACTATCTCTGCATGTCTGAGAACACGTCTGTATATGTCTCGCGTATGCAACCTGGTGGGATCTTGCAGAAGGCGTGATGTTTCGGCAAGCCGATTTCTTCCCGTCTTCAGGCATCCTCTCGCCTGACGCAGCCTTAATATGACCCCGCTCCCCACCACCGCTCCCGGCGCCAGCGTTTACCCGTTTATCTCCTGACGTAGATCTGTTACGGTGGTGGGGGAATCGTGTCTCCGGGTTCTCAGTTGGTACGTAGACTAGGACGCTGCTGCTAGCTCCAGACGCGGCAATAATACGTCCACGTTCTCTTCGGTTTACATTCAAGGAGCAGACTACTGCTGTACTTTGACCTCACTGAAGGCTGGGACCCAGGCCTTGCTCAATTGAAAACTGCTGTCTTATTAGTTTACCGTTTAGTCATATCTCTACATCCTCTAATAGTGGAATGTCCCAGAAAGCATGGGACTGTTGTAACAGGTTGGTGCTGTGGCAATTCGTGACATGGGAGATACAGTACTTTGCTAGAGTGGGCTTTGTTTGTCTGTTTGGCTTTTATACGCGGTGAGTCTTGCATTATTCCTGTAATGCCGATGTTACATGTATTGAGGCACACTGGCAAGGACTGAGATGAACACCAGGGTCCAGAATCCTAGTTCATCTTTGACTGACAGCAGCAAGGCTTCCGTGTTGGCAGGTGGGCAGCATATTTACTTGACGTTAGGTTTCTGATGTATTCTTCCGATTTTTGCTAATGTGTTCCCGATGTATGAAACAATCCCCATAGCAACAGGTCTCTCCTCATCCTCAAGAGGCAGTGATCTCATCTTCTCTAGTCTTACAGCACACTGTATTCTGTGGTTGCTGTAACTGTTGGTAATGAACACAGTTTTTAAGTGCTGCAATTTGGCTGTCAGACATTCTTGGACTGATATTTGGCGTGCCGTGTGAACTACTCTGCATAGGACATCTATTTGTGAAGGGGAATGGCAGTTGGAGGCAAGCAAGTACAAATCTGTGTGCGTCAGTTTATGGTAAACTCTGTGTCCTACTGTGTCAACTGGTCTTCGATTGACAAGCATATCTAGAAATAGAAGTTAATTGTTTTCTTATATCCCTATGGTGATGTTTTATGCTTTTCTGTAGCGAATTCAGATGTCGCAGGAAATGTTGTGGGTGATATCATCAATGCAGCCAGATTATGAACGTGTCATCTATGTATCGGACGAAACACGAGGGCGAGTAGACAGTCGATTATAGGGCTGCTTCTTCAAATGATTCCATAAACATATTGGCGACCGTTAGTCATAGTGGGCAGCACATTCTTCAAATACTTCCATAAACATATTGTCGACCATTAGTCATAGTGGGCAGTCTATCGCCTCTCCGGTTTTCTCCGATGCTACGCTTCCCCCTCAACCGCACTAGGTTCGCACCCTGAGACGGTTAGAAGCTGCTGAAATAGAGATGGTATATAAAGGCGGCGCCTGCAGAGGCCCGACACAGGCCACACGTGTTATACATAGCCCTTATCAAGGGCATCACACGCACACTCAACCTTATGGTTGAAAACGATCTGGACTATCACCACATGTCTGTAATACTACACACGGAAGAAACGCTGCAGGACACAGAACCACACAAAAAACTGAACTACAGGCGCACGAATTGGACCCTATTCAAGGAAACGTTTGATAGTCGTATTCCGGTCATCCACGAAATTAACAACATGCAACAAATTGATCAGGCGATGGGGGCTCTTACTACTCCTGCCCAATACGCGATGCCTAACTCCATTCCACGTACAACACCAAAACAAAACTCGACGGCCCTGTCCCAGGAAATCCTGGGCCTTATCTCAATGAGGAACCGCCTCAGGAGATACTGGCAGTGTACGAGGACCGTTCTGTAAACTGCACGTCAACAGACTCCACGGTATAACACAGGACGAAATATAAACATTTCGAAACGAAAAATAGCGACAGAAACTCGCTGGGCTAGACACCACATGTCCTGTCGTGTGGCTGCTAGCCAGAGTCTTCGCCAGGGAGGAACATTACATTCCAGCTCTACAAGGACCAGACGGCCCCAGCTTATTCGACGGCGGAGAAGGCAGAACTTATGGCCGCAACACTTGCAGCCTTCTTCATGTTGACTCTGGTTCCTTCAGATCCAGTACTCACACTTGAAGTGGACCAGGCGGTTACACGACTTGTACCTCAGCCCTCACGTACTAGTACAAACGAAATTACTTGGGCTATCAAGCATTCTAATTCTAGGGGAGCCCATGGGCCCGATGGCATTCAAAACCGTGAACTCCTGGAGGAGCCGTAGAATACGTTGCACACATAACAAATGCCGTCTTAAAAAACCAGCACTTCCCTGACTTTTGGAAGGTAGCCAAGGTCCTGATGTTCAGGAAGACAAGGAAAGAGCAGTCGCTCCAACAGAATTACCGACCCATCAGTCTGCTGTGCTCACTCAGCAAGATTGTTGGGAAGGTAATACTAAAACGCATGACTAGGCACTGCGTTGAGAATGACACCCTAAGACCGGACCAATTCGCTTTTAGGAATAATCACTCAACAACAAAACAACTCGTCCGCTTAGTCGAACATATAACATACGGCTACAACACGAACAAAGCCATAGGGGCCGTGTTCCTGGACATTGAAAACGCTTTCGATCGTCTCTGGCACAACGCCGTTATACACAAACAAAGCGATGCTGGTTTCCCAGGCTGATTCGTACGTCTCATACACTCATATCTCACGAACAGATTTTTAACACTGGCATGCAGGGCAGACAATCAAGACAACACGGTATCCAAGCTGCAGTGCCCCAGCGAAGCATCCTGGGGCCCATCTTATTCAATGTGTACATTACCGACTTTTCAGCAACACAAAACATGGCGTTAGCCATATACGCGGATGACACAGCCATCCTTGTGCAAGATTTGAAACAGTCGAACATAAATTCACGAATACAGACGGCACTCAGAACTGCCGAGCCTTGGTTGGAACGGAGGAGTTTAAAGTAAACGTCGAAAAGTGCGAAGCAGTTCTGATTACACGCAGACCGAAACTACTGCGCAAACATCAACACAGTAGACAGATAGCACTACATTCACTCCCAATACGTTTCCGAGAGAAAGTCAGATATTTCGATGTCTGGCTGGACCGGAAACTTACGTGGGGCACCACATCGAATACGACAAAGAGCGCACGCGAGGCTCGAACAGCTCTACCCAATGCTCACCAGGGAAAGTACACTGAACAGGAGGGTGTCGAGGTCCATATACATGACACTGATTAGACCTCTGATGATGTACGCAGCTCCCTTCTGGGGATACGTAGATCCTATACACCTCCGCTGCCTGCAGATCCTGCAGAGCAAAGTGCTACGCATCGTTAGCAACGCTCCACGCTACACACGCGTCGTAGATCTTCACAATGAATACCGTCTTGAAACCCTCAAGGAAGTATTAAAAAAATGCGCCACATGACTATACAGGAACTGGAGACATTCGAACAGTTATTCCAACCTTACTCTGGGAATCTATGATCACAACCATAGGTGGAAGCATAAGCGGCCAAAATCTCTGCTAGCCAGGACATAACCACCTATGGCAACCTAACATACACCAATAAGCGACAACGTTCGCAAGCCCCTGCATATCAGCAACCTTGACTGGATATGCCAGCACAAGCAGACCGCCAACATTAACCTACACCGTGAATCTGATAAATGACCTGTCGGACAGTAAACGATGGTGAACCTTACTGTAACATGTATGCTGACCCAGACCTAGAAATCAACACAGGCACCCACCGCAGCCGCCGAGTAACACCACCGCACAACGACAGAGGTATCGACCCATATGATACCCAATACTAACAAAGCCTAGTCTTGCATGACCTGTCGCAGGCAGCAACAAAACCGCTACTGCTCTTATAACCCGACCTAACTATCGCAGAGGTTTTTTTTCCCTCGGCTCTTGCCTTGGCACTTTTTTCCCCTCTGCCCTTCAAACCGCTATTCTTCGTTCAACTTTCTGCTCAATCTACCTCCAGATGAGCGTGTATTAATAGTTAACCTTAACCAAACGTACGCAAACTTCGCAGTACCCACTTCCTGCGAGATCTCACTTTAGTGGCAACTAATCCTTATGCAGCGATGGCAGTAGTCCTTGCTGCTCAAATATCAAGCCTTCCGGACGACGCCACATAACTGAACACCTGAGATATATTCAAAATCTTCCTACGTTGGAAAAACTGAAATCATAAGAGAACACTTGTTACTTTTTTGTCTTCAAATTTATTTATTAGTTCTCTTTGAGCACAACTATTATTTCGATGGCAAACGTGACTCATTCATCTACCACATGATGTCTATCAAGCAAAGTTCTCATTATTTCGATGACTGAATAAAATAAATGAGTAAACAAAAACAGAACGACACACGGGAGACTGAGATGAATATAACAGCACCTCAGTGCGTCAAACATAGTGTAATGAGTGGGAGAGTGTAATATACAGTGTGCGAATGTGATGCAACTGACTTACACACAAAAGGAACTACTAAGTGCTTATTAGTGTGGTCTATGGATATCCTTCGTCGAAACACAAGTGATGAACAACACGGACATGTCTAGACGATTTGTGTTTCCCATCGCAGAGACGTTACAGAGGAAAGATTACGACTGACATAGGGAATTCATCGCCAGCTTGCTTTCTGCGTTAATAAAACACATTATTTCACCCAACCTGCCTCTCTATAAGAAACGTAACGGGGGAGCTAACATTCCTGCAGGTATGCGACCCCGCTGAAGCACTTGACTACTGTTTGAGGATATAAGCATGTCAGCGACGTGCGGCAAGCTGTCATCATGGCATGGTCACGTGTATGAGGAAATCCATCCACATGTAGCCTCAGAGGAAATACAGGCTGTTTCGAAATGAACATACCGATTTTCAGGCGATGTAGCATTTATTACGTCCAACTTACACTTGTAAATAATACACCAAATGAAAGAGCAGCACAAACAGCTTTGTTTGTATACCTGTGCATAGTGGGAAGAATATGGAATGATAAGGAGTGACTGAAAAACGTGTTGAACGAGTGTTAGTCTTTCACGGTTAGCCCCAAGAAATATCAGCGCGGAAAATTTATGGGCCTTTCATTTTCGGTGAATCAACTGTAACCCATGTTTGCCATCTTGATGTGCTACAACTATGGCCCATGCCTCAATGGGAAGCAGATGAACAACACATCTTTATCTGGGAGTAAGATGGTCTGCCACCTCACTGGCATAGCTCCGTACACGACTGGTTACACGGCGTTGTATCTGACCGGTGGGCTGGACGCAAAGGGCCGGTTGACACAACATTTTATGCATGACCTCCACTTTCACACACTATCTTACGCGATAATGTGGATGTGCCTCAGATACCAGATGATCTATTCGACTTTAGAAACAGTGTTATTGCAACAGTTTCCCCTTCATACATTGATCAAGATTTCAGGACAAATCGCCTATCGACTAGATGTGTCATCGGTGTTCACATTGAATAAGTGTAAGAAAAACTGATTGTGTTTACCTTTCATTCGGTGTATTATTTACAATTGTAAGGTGAACGTAATATGTGCTACAAAATCTTAAAATCCGTGTAGTCATTTTGAAACACCCTTCATTGCAGCAACTGTTGTGAGAGTTCAGTAGAAATAGACACCCTGGAGCGAGGAATCAAGAAATGGAGAATTTCCCAGGGTCAGTATTCGACTCGCTGGCTCTGATATATCATCAGACGATGACAAGATGAGCTGAGAAAATTTTAGCGCTCTGGGAGCGCCAATGGTGGGAAGATATGGATCAAAACTGGCAAACTGGATAGTACAGAGATTTTCAGCAGGGTCATGAGATTCGACATGTGGTGGACGTTTTTCAGTGGATATTCTCACTGATTAAGGAGACCTTGTGATGATTCCTTCTAGAGACTTCATGTTTAGACTTCATCTCAAGACTTAATAGTCGGGAACTCATCTGCACTTGTCCTTGGTGCTGATCTGTTTTCTGTTCCAGCCTATGAAGAACTTTATTCTATACTGGTGCTTACGCTTATTCTCAAGAGCGCTGAACTTCGTTTTCTTCTCTGAGCCAGTCACCTGTCTCTCATCTCACGCTACTTTCGCTGTCTGATTCCAACACTGATCCGAGTTTAGACTCTGCTGCCAAAGAACCATTTGCATAACCACCTTCATACCGTTCAAATCCGAGTTACTGGGTGCTGCCTGTGTGTTTTGGACATGTGTAAAGCTTCATCTCAGAGAGCTGACCTGAAAGTTGAATGCACCGACTGTGTAGCCCGCGAGAGAGGACAGCGGTGATAATTCTTTTGGTCTGTCGTTTAACCGTCAATTGCTTTCATTAGTCCACCACATCGTAGGTGCATGCACAAATTCAGGACAAGACAGCAGGCAAAGACATGTGACGCCAGAGATCTACGGCCATTGACATCCCAACTCTGCAATGCATTGGGCCACTTGAAGATTTTGGTAAGGTCTAAGTGACAAGCCATCTCCGTAGTGAGTCCATCTGAGCCGTGTGTAACTAATCTAAACACCCTGAGTCCCTTATTTAATGAAGTTATTTACTTCATGTTTTAGCTGGCTGCTGGCATCTTCAGATCTGTTAACCAACCATCTGTAACCACCTATCTGTGTTCACCATTCAGTTGTTCCGATGATTCTCACACTTCCATTGAAGAGATGAATTTTGATTTCATTAATGATGATCAAACCTGGCGCCCATCAAACAAGAAATAAATTTTCTGTATACCCCACGAAAAATTTCCCGTTCAACAGTCTTCAGTGTTCAAATTGGGCTTGATAACACACTAGTCCCCACATTTTTGTCGTCCAACGTGGGTTCTTTGACACTGTAGGATATAGGAAATTGTTAACTATCAAGCAATTGTAATATAATGGAACATGATGATTAAATTGTGCGCAGCGTTAAGTTCACAAGTAGAGAGTGTGTGAGTACTTTGTGGGGCGGCGAAGAAGTTGTCGAATGAGTTGTTTGAATGTTCATTTCACGTAACAGACTATTGCCGATGCAACATATGTGGGACGGCGAAGAAGTCGTTGTTTAATGTTGAATGAAAGTTGAACATTGCCACCTTAAATCACGCGAGCCTGGCAACTAATTTGGTGGCCAGTCAGAAAGCGAAGGGAAACTTACTGACCTTAGTTCCCAGTCTGCACGGCCACATTCCTGTACAGCCCAGCTAAACGAAAAATATCCATAGTTCTTCACGAGATTAGGGCTGCTTCAATAAAATTTTAAAGTTCCAAACAAGATTTTATTATCTTAAAGGCTCACACAAATTACCCGAAACTTCTGAAAATGCTAAAGACATTAAATATTGTTAATTCAGCCAATCGTTTAATAGTTCAGAGGCGACTTCTACAGCAAGTTCCTCCCGAATAGTTCATTACTCTAACTAACGGTGCTCTATTAATAGTTCGCAATAATGTTAAAAAAAAAAGATTAATGCTCGCCTTAAAAGTGGAGTTAGTCACCACTTGCCACGCGGAATTATACTTCACACGGACGGCACAATAACAGCTTGTTACCGAAGTCTAAACGATCCAGGACGGTGTACAGTCCTCGCGATTTTCAATGTCCGTTTACATTGCTAAGTACGCGCATGTCACAGCCCGCTATGACGTCACCCGAGGCGAGGCGCGATCGGACGTTAAGCTCGCGTGGACTAGGCGTTGGTCTAATGCGGAGTGAGCTTCCTACTGCCTCTGCCGCTCTTTTTATATAGCTCCGGCGCGTACCGCCAAGAGAGCATCTGTTCTTTCCGTTCCTATGCAGATGCCTGCAGCCTCCAAATGATCGCTATCTCAGGCACATAATCTTAAATATCACATTTAATAATAGCTTTACAAACTTCTCAATTTTTGTATACATACATCTGAGCAGTACAGAAGCACGTAGAAAATCTCAGCCCGCTAAAATTAAAACTTTACTCTCTAGAATTTTTACAATGGAACTAACGGTAGATTGTTACCTCTGAACCATAGCTTTATCAAGACTTGTATCAGCTGTTAATTATGCTACAAGACTAAAACTTGGTGTAGCTTTGTTAATTGTCCTATCTGATCATTGGTCTTAAAGAATTTGTTTTATCATTAAAATTTAAAGTACTTAATCTATAATGCTTATGTACATTTTACTCACAAAAGTAGTTTTTACTAAATTACTAAAAAACTAGAAGAGGTAACTGATTGTGGTATTTCCATTATTATTATTAGGGTGAACTGAAGCATCCTACCAATTTTCAATATTGTAGCTCTATTATTTCGCACCTCTGATTTTTCCGAAAAACGCGGATTCTGGAGTCAATTTTAGTTTCACGGTTTTGGAAACCAGCACCACTCATTAATGACTTCTTACTGCACCTTCTCACCAAATTTTGGCTTCCTAGCGTCATTATTTAGCGCCTCCTATTTTTCTTTCAAAACGTGAATTTTACGTAAACTACTAATTTTATAACATTAAGATTTGTTACCTGAAACATTATTCATAGAACTATACTTTAACAAAGTTTTACACACAAATCTTAATTTTTACTTTTATGTTAAATGTGGTGCAATACTATATGCAGGCGCGTTACGATGACGTGACGCTACTAGCAGTGAACTAGGGTAAGTCCCGTGCACTCGCTCGCCTCTGTATCTTATACATGATACAGCGCTTGCTTTGCTTCATCACCCCCTTTTTAATTTTCGTGAAAATCTATTTTTGAACAAAATTAAATTTCTAAAAGAACAAACAAGCGATGGATTACTTTAGTATACCTCTTTCAACTTAAGTTGCTTCTTCTTAGGAAATTCCTTATTACTACATACACAAAATAACCATACTCATATACACATAGAAAACCTAGTACAGAAGACATTCACAAATTATTTACATACATTTACATGGAAATATAAATTTTTCAATGGTTACAAAATAGTTATTTTTTTTTCTTTAAAATCAGTCTCTTCCTGAAAAAGAAAATACACACGACTTTTATCACTGCAACGCACTCACATTTTTCTTTTACTATAATACTCGGCACTGTGGTGGGTGTCCTATTGTAACACTCATTTAATTTCACTGATTGACAAAATTGTGGGAGGAAATTGTATTCACTGTGGTTTGCGGCTCTACTTTCAATCTCCCTACCGCTTGTTGTCAGTCATTCATGCAGCCTGCATGTCCCTGAGAAACAGACAATACAGTCTAAGTTTCTGTTTTCAACTTATATCTAAGGTAGGACAAAGTACATTTTATAGTTTATATTCTGGCACTACTTTACTAATTGTGAAGTTGTCAGAAAGACATTTAGCACTAAGTCGTATCTGATACAATAGCTCCTACTTTCTTCTTTCATAAATAATCTTTTAGGTTCCTAAATAGTGAAAATTCTTTTAGCAAATTAATATATTAAGATCTTGCTTCAACTTAGAAAATTGAGTAACCTTTTAGTTTTAATGTACTCTGGCTTAATTATCGTATGGATTAGTTCATCAAAGAAGTCATTTGCTGACCAGCACTTTGCTTTATTGTATGAATTACTAAAGAAATTAGTTATTTTCAGTATACCGATTCCAAATTTCTGCATTTTCCAATATTTGTGTGTTTCTGTTGTCTGTTTAACTATTTATTTGCCTCAAGCAAGATTTAGCGTTTTTCACCATTTCACGAGACGTGAGGGAATTATTCTTTAATCCTACATCATTTACTTCAATTTACTTACTTCACTTCTTCACCTTATTCATTTTCTCCCTTTTCTTCCAGATTCAAAATACTTCATTTCTCCACTTCTTTCTCCCTTTTCCTTTTGTCAGCCTATTGACGTCCTGTTTCTATATATTTGGTGCGATCCTCACACCACTTCCACACATCTCCATCTATTTAATTCTAAAACGCCATTGCTTGCCTCTATGAGCATTACCTTCTTACGCTGTTTTCCTTCAGACAACCTTATTTCTAGCAACATACTACCTTCTGCATAATCTCATGGATTATTCATATTCATACCGTACTTCGTATACTGCAAAGTGTCTCTCTTAGTTGTAGTTTCTAACCCTTTACAATTACATGAAATATTTTAATTTATTTATTTTAGCCATGTTTGCCTCTTATTGGTACTCAGACTTTTGTTTTGCCATTCACTAGGTAGATCCTTACTAAGAATACTTAAAACCTAATAGCATATATACAACATGAAGACATATGTGATTCTTACCTGTTATGATAGACCAGAAGAAGGGAATGAAACTTGAAAAGGAAATAAAGTTTCACCCAGCTGGGACTGCACGGTACGCCAAACCGTGTATCCGCCAAAGAGTGGCAGACTCCCTAAAGTAATTAATTACTGTTAATTTTAAATTCCTTTAGGATGTGTCTCTCTTCAACCTTAGCACTTTCCTCATTCTCACTGAAAACCAAATTTTCCTGCAAGTATCCTTTATTCTTTATTACTCTAATAGGCAGTTCCCAAGTTTCATTACTACCGCCTATATGACTTCCTATAAAAGACTCTCTTATCACTTTAGAGTCAGGTAAAGTTAAAATTAAGTTGTTCTGATCAAAATTGATCTTTCCCTGGTACTTTGATAAGAAATCAGTACCAATCAACATATCAACACTTAAGCCTAGCACAATCAAACAAGGATGATCTATTACTACGTCATTTATACCAATGGGTATCAAAGCTTCGTGTTGAACTGGTCTAGAGACTTTTCCAGTAGCACCTATAATCTTTAAGCCACTTACTTTCATAACTGTTAACTTCTCTTTATTGGGTATGGTGTCAAAAAATGTTTGTGATAAAGCACTTGCTTCACTGCCACTGTCAAGCAGACAACGCACAGTGACTCCTGATATGTTTACTTTGATAACAGGGTGAGTTATTTTACATTGAACAGGTTGCTCACACACCTCGTCTAATAAATCTCGTTCTATGTTCTTCCAGCTAAAGTAATTCTGATCAGTTGCAATTACATTTACAGTTACATCCTGGGGCTCATCATGCTCTATAATCCTAGCTGCTTTCTCTAATCTGTCCACTAACTTTAAATCGAAGCATCTGACGACTTTTTCTACTTTTGTTTGCTGCACATCAGCCAAACTATCCTCTACCTCTGAGCAACTGCGTCCCTGCGCAATATTGCTGTTCATAAGAATGTCGTCACCTTCAACCATTTGTGGCACGTTTACACAGCTACTAGATTCTTTCACCTCGTTACTATTTCTACCCCCTTCATTCATCATTTCCTCCTCTCTAAAGTTTTGCAGTACTGATTCTACTTCTGCTACTTCTACTTCAGCTTTTAGATTGCCATTTTCATCGAAGATGTAAGCTTTTACTTCATCATTATTCCCATCAGACTCAAACCCATTATCTATTTCTTCCCCATTATCTACCTTGAGTTCCTGTTCTTCCTTGACCCATTTTTCTAGTGTATCCAAAATACTATCCACTATTTTGTGAGAGTGGCTTAACACATCACTGGTATTATCTGTATTTATTTCGTCATCCATGTTGTCTGTCTGTGTATGTTGGCTGATTGTCTGTGTTTCCGTTAATGGCTGTGTTACTGTTACCGCCTGGTGAGCGCCAGTTTCCTCATAGACGGGATTTAGTTTCCCACACGCGGCCTGTTGTGTTCATCTGTGACACCACTAGATATAGTAGCATCATGACTCCCTTCTTGTCTTAATGGCACAGTATTTACTTCTCCACTTTCGTCATAGTAGTTGTTACGAAAGCGTGGTGAGTATCTACCCCCTCTTCCTCTGCCACGGCTTTGGTTTCGATAGTTTGTTTTGGTGTGCCTAACTTCCATATTTCTAACGTTCACGTTTCCATTATTTTGTACGTGATTGTTAGAAGATTTGTTATTCTGCTGCACCTGCTCCTCAGCAGCAGCTACTCTTTCCACTCTTTCCAGATATTCAATAAATTTGTCTATATTATCTCTAGGGGCGGAAATGATCCTCTTCTGCCAGTACCACGGCAGCTTACCTTCTAAACCCATAATGATCATATCTGGCTTCATCTTTTCTGTCAAATGTGACAGTCTTGAAACCCACTTCCTAGCGAAATCCTTTACTGATTCACGCCCTGGGAAAAACTTCTTACCACTCCAGAATTCCCTTAACACATCATTTTGTTTGTTATGTGACCAGTATTCGTTGAGAAATGCAGACTTAAATTCAGATAAAGTTTTACATTTGATCATTACATCCGCTGACCATCGCAAAGCATCACCTGACAAATGACTTCTTATAAATGAAATTTTTTCTCTTTCTGACCAAGTGTTGGGGAGAACATCCTCAAAGTCATTCCACAATTCAAGAGGGTGAATGTACTTATCAGGATCAAAGCGCAAAAACTGTCGAAACCCTATAAAAGCGGCGTCAACTGAAGTCACATGCTGTACAGTAGAATGACTAGAATTAACAGAGGTTACTCTATTTTCTAGGTTAGCAATGTTAGTATTTAATTCCTCTACTTGTGACTCTACTGCTTCTATCCTGGCAGAACATCTTTGTTCCACTGCACCACGAATTTCGGTACAGGTTTCTTTTACTTTCTCAATGTTTTTCTGACAAGTATCTACTTTAATTTGTACCTCTTTAACTTTGTCAGAGCAAAGTTTGGACTCGTTGCTCAATCTTTCGGACAACCTCACTTCCAAAAGTTCATCTGCCTCTTGATAATTTTTTTGAATTTGATCTATTTCACATTTGAAAGTACTATGCATTTTAGTTAACTGTTGCCCTACTTTTACTTGAATGTCATGATGAATAGCATCTATCTTATAATTCAAACTATTCCATTTTGATTGCAGTTCTTCTTTTAGTTCTTTATTACTATTTTCAATTTTAGCCTCAATTTTATTTTGGTTTGATTCGAGTTTGGCAAACAGTATTTGCATCCAATCCGGAGCTTCTACCTTGATACTTTGTATCTCTTGACTTGACTGAGCTGGAGATATATTGAGCTCAGTTTCACTACCTGACAAAGTTAGCAACTCTACTGGCTCCCTTTTGACTTCTATTTCACTTATTGATTGCATCCCTGCACTCTCATTTAAATTAAAGTCATAATTTACTGGTGACAAATTACGTTCTAGTTCAATATTTGAGGGATTAATGGAACCATCCTCATTAAACTCAATTCCTGATCCTGAGGATTCTTGGTCAGAGACCGGTTCCCTTCTGAAATGTACACTACTTTCCATATCTTTTAGTTTGTTAGCAGCAGTTAATAAATATTTTAAAAGTCTTTGACTTAACTTAAATGCTTGATTTCGACGAATGATGTCGTCGCGGTGTACCAGCAATCGTGATGCGACGCGTCGCGACGTATTGAAGGCAGCAGCAGCAGCTGTAGCGTCGAGTACCGCCACAGGAATCGCCTACTGCAATAGCTCCAGGGGAGGGGGGGGGGCAGCAAGGCACCGTTGACCGCTCGGCGCAGCCGGCAGCTGTCTCGCAGATCAGCGCAGCTCCGCGATGACGCACCGTCTTCCTTTAGTCTCAGCGCCGTCGGCAGCCGCGATCCAGCATCGTCGCCTTCCTCACCATCGTCACTAACCAACGTACAGCGGTAGACACTTATTGTTTATACACTACACCCGCCTTTACTGGTAACACTGTTCCCACACTAGTTCAATTCAGTGTCCTGTTATTGCCTACCGAGTTCGTTAATTTATACCAATCGCTTTCACACATCGAGCACTTTTATTTGCTTTTAATTCAGTTTTCCCGGCCGATGCACCATATGTGGGGCGGCGAAGAAGTTGTCGAATGAGTTGTTTGAATGTTCATTTCACGTAACAGACTATTGCCGATGCAACATATGTGGGACGGCGAAGAAGTCGTTGTTTAATGTTGAATGAAAGTTGAACATTGCCACCTTAAATCACGCGAGCCTGGCAACTAATTTGGTGGCCAGTCAGAAAGCGAAGGGAAACTTACTGACCTTAGTTCCCAGTCTGCACGGCCACATTCCTGTACAGCCCAGCTAAACGAAAAATATCCATAGTTCTTCACGGGATTAGGGCTGCTTCAATAAAATTTTAAAGTTCCAAACAAGATTTTATTATCTTAAAGGCTCACACAAATTACCCGAAACTTCTGAAAATGCTAAAGACATTAAATATTGTTAATTCAGCCAATCGTTTAATAGTTCAGAGGCGACTTCTACAGCAAGTTCCTCCCGAATAGTTCATTACTCTAACTAACGGTGCTCTATTAATAGTTCGCAATAATGTTAAAAAAAAAGATTAATGCTCGCCTTAAAAGTGGAGTTAGTCACCACTTGCCACGCGGAATTATACTTCACACGGACGGCACAATAACAGCTTGTTACCGAAGTCTAAACGATCCAGGACGGTGTACAGTCCTCGCGATTTTCAATGTCCGTTTACATTGCTAAGTACGCGCATGTCACAGCCCGCTATGACGTCACCCGAGGCGAGGCGCGATCGGACGTTAAGCTCGCGTGGACTAGGCGTTGGTCTAATGCGGAGTGAGCTTCCTACTGCCTCTGCCGCTCTTTTTATATAGCTCCGGCGCGTACCGCCAAGAGAGCATCTGTTCTTTCCGTTCCTATGCAGATGCCTGCAGCCTCCAAATGATCGCTATCTCAGGCACATAATCTTAAATATCACATTTAATAATAGCTTTACAAACTTCTCAATTTTTGTATACATACATCTGAGCAGTACAGAAGCACGTAGAAAATCTCAGCCCGCTAAAATTAAAACTTTACTCTCTAGAATTTTTACAATGGAACTAACGGTAGATTGTTACCTCTGAACCATAGCTTTATCAAGACTTGTATCAGCTGTTAATTATGCTACAAGACTAAAACTTGGTGTAGCTTTGTTAATTGTCCTATCTGATCATTGGTCTTAAAGAATTTGTTTTATCATTAAAATTTAAAGTACTTAATCTATAATGCTTATGTACATTTTACTCACAAAAGTAGTTTTTACTAAATTACTAAAAAACTAGAAGAGGTAACTGATTGTGGTATTTCCATTATTATTATTAGGGTGAACTGAAGCATCCTACCAATTTTCAATATTGTAGCTCTATTATTTCGCGCCTCTGATTTTTCCGAAAATCGCGGATTCTGGAGTCAATTTTAGTTTCATGGTTTTGGAAACCAGCACCACTCATTAATGACTTCTTACTGCACCTTCTCACCAAATTTTGGCTTCCTAGCGTCATTATTTAGCGCCTCCTATTTTTCTTTCAAAACGTGAATTTTACGTAAACTACTAATTTTATAACATTAAGATTTGTTACCTGAAACATTATTACATAGAACTATACTTTAACAAAGTTTTACACACAAATCTTAATTTTTACTTTTATGTTAAATGTGGTGCAATACTATATGCAGGCGCGTTACGATGACGTGACGCTACTAGCAGTGAACTAGGGTAAGTCCCGTGCACTCGCTCGCCTCTGTATCTTATACATGATACAGCGCTTGCTTTGCTTCAACTTGAGCCATGTATGTTGAAACAGCGGTCTGAGGTAGATGTTAATACAGTTAGTGCGTAACTGCTAGCTAATTTTTATCAATAACCACGGCATACAGTCTCGTCCAGTTGCAAGTTTGCTCCATAGGAACTAATATTGCAATCCGCGCTGTGATGACGGTAACTGACTATTGTAATTTACCCCTCATTTACTTTTTAAATATAAATGAGAAGGTGTTGAAAGCAGACTGGGACGAGGCGACAGCGTCGCGTTGCCACATAAGCTAACACACTTCCAGCGGCTCTCAGAAGGAAGTGCCGGGAGGCGTGCAGGTCGGTCGCCGGCGGACCTCCGGACAGCCTTCAGTAGTGCCGCTAGTGGGCGACCCAATCATCGCATACAGACACACATAATATCTGTCCAAGATCCCCCTCGGCGACCATTTTTACAAGCCGAAAAAGGAGTGGGAAGCAACACAGTTTTTAGCAAAGTCCAAGAAAGCAATATTGTGCACAAAATGGAGCTGCATTTTCTCTGGAGAGCTGTGTGCTATAGATGCCGTCTCGAAAATGGAGAGGGCACCTGCAATTATGTGCCGCTCTTTTGCCGTACGACTCATGGAATGTTGACTTACGAAAAGTTTATGCAAGATAAGGGATGCCAGTATTGGCTAATACGAATAAACTCTTGAGTAAACCGAGAGACTAGGCTGTGTCGACGAAGATCCACCGCACTGGCCACAGAGAGAGATGAAATGACAATGAAATTACTTTTTTCAGAATTAAATGATAGGATACATGTTACTGGTTAAACGCCTAAAGAATATCCCAGAGAATGGACAAGTGTTTTCTAAGGAACATTTTTACCTGTCAGCACTCACAAAATCCAGACCATGCCAATAAGAACAGAGACAAGAATGAAAACAGGGAAATGCCAGCTTTTCTTGTAGCGAACACTCGCCCAAACTTACTTCTCGTAGAGAGCCTTCACCGCTTCAGCTTGATTTCCGAGAGCTGGTCTACGACGCTGCCGGAGCAGATGTACGAAGGAACTTAGAGAGATTTAATGCCCATGTGCACTTATCTGTTGGTGAGGGTCGTTGCTGTGCCGCCAATGACCGATTCAGCAACCACTTCAGTTTCCACCTACAATTCACTATTTACTATCATGACATCAAGCCACTACAATGAGAAGACGCACAGGGGCGTTAAAGCCATTTCACAGATTTTCATAAATTCAAGCTTCACTTTGAGGACTTGCAGTCAGATTCAATGAGCAGCTTGTTTTCAGTTCCAACCACAGTTTTAATGCACTCCCTTGTAAGGTACTATATGTACTTCCTACAATTATCAGGACAGTCGCGGTACAATATTGTGATTGCAGTTGTTTCATGTATACGATTATTAGAATATCACCCCAGGCCCTTATATAAGACGTACCAAGGTTTTACCAGAATAATATTATCAAATGTTTTCTATAACGGACAAAACCGAAATAATTGTAATTATTGTTTCGTTTAATAGTCATTTCATTCCCAATCCATTATAACGAAGGGTGTGTAATTAACGTATGTGATAAACAGGGCTCAATTTCCACTCCTACATCATTAAACACAAAGTCTGTAACCTAGCAAGTCATTGTAATTCTATAGGCTTTCCCGGCGAGGCGTTGGCATGTTGATTAATCGGTTTTTTGCCGATTATACGTGTCTTACCTGCACGGTATATCAACTATGTGATTCGCTGTCTTCTTCAGATGCTTTCTGATACTGACTCCAGCGTGGAACGAGCCCGGTATTTATGCCTATGTTATGCTAGGCGTTCCCTCTGCGGACGCGGCGCGGACCGCAGAAGGAACGCATAGCATATCATACGCATAAGTTCCGTACTCATTCCACACTGGAACCAGTATCAGGCAGCTTCAGAAGACGACTGCGAGTCACGCAGTTGACATATCGTGCAGGAAAGACGCGAAGAACCGGCAGAAATCCGACTTATCAACACAGTAAGCCATTGCTCGTCCTCAAGAGTATATTCTGTGAATTTGACGAAACTAAGGATCGTTATGAAGTTGCGCAGTGCGGGAATTAGTGAAGCGTCGTGGAACATCCCTGTACGTGTAATGTTCAATCCAAGTATGCTGGATCGAATACTCGCAATATTGACGAACACCACGGAGCCATTAGATGAGCTGAAACACGATATGATAGGACCAGAGAGCAACTAGTGGAAATGAAGCAACAAAATCAGGCTCAGTTGTCGAGAACAGAATATGATTTACGGCAGTGCAATCGCCTGACTGTTGAGAAGATTGCAACAGCGAGGAGTGAACAAGTTCACTGGTGCACAGGTGGATCTCAGATTGCAAATGACTGAAATTGTCACCCGCGGTAGACAGCGAAAGAGATTCGTCCACACAGGCCCATCGGGAATGAAACAACTAACGGACAACACACAAACAAAGCTATCGACCTTCTAACATGAAGTGTCGCCAATTAGGGAAGTAGCCCTGGGACACAGACATCTTTAACACGTCAAGTGCTATGTTCCCAAATAAGGAGACAGAAAAACCACTGTCCAGGTTAGGTCAAAATCGGAACATTCACTTCAAGGCATACTTTAAAAACCTCAGATGAAACCTACGTGCGAAAAGAGTGGCCGTATGTAGTGCGCTACTTGTGGCACGTCAAACACCAGATCAAGAGGAGGTGTCTGATACGATGTTAAAATCGGCGAAAGTAGCACATATGAATATTTATCCATGAAATCCCTGATTACATGATGGCGCATCGCCACAAAAGCGATCCCAAAATTGAACTTTTTTCGGGGGCAGTAAGTGCCAAAATTGTGACAACCTATGGAAACGTAAGTTGCATTTTTTGTCCTTCTCGTGGGATAGCTGGATGATGAAATGATGGATGAGGAGCGACTCAGAACTTTAACTTCACTCTTTCCGGCCGAAGTTAAGTGCAGAATCATCGAGGTGCAACTAAATGAGAAGTTTGTGTAGATTTAGAGGGCCCTCGATGTGACAGATGGACAGACCGGTTCTAAGCCGAGCTTGGATGAGCCGCATAGGCGACTGAGGGGAATAAGAGAAAGGACAAGCGTAGGTGATCTAGGAAGTACCACGCACGTGATCAAGGCCGGAATTAAGTGCCGGATGAAACACGCTACCTTAATTGTGTCTGGGTGTCACGAAGCCAAAGACGCCGCAGGTACAAAGCAAGTCCATTGCAGCAGGCTTTGCCCAAGGTAGACGCATGAGGGATAAATGAAAGGGAAGACGAGCCACCATGATGTTTCCAAGGCGGCGCCCGATGCAGTGAGGATAATGATTTACGCAATGTACGATACTCTCAAAGCACAAGAAGTTGTCGACCAAGATATCATCCCACAACGCCTGAAAAGGAGAAAGTGGGTGAACCCTCATCGAAATGTCTGTGGAAAGGATACCGACGAGAGCTAACTTAACACTAATTCGGAAGTGACGAACGTGTCAATACACAAATGATGTAGAATGGCAGGAAATTATCAGAGAGTCGCCTTAAATGGATCTTGCTCCTTGCTGCATCTGAGGCGAAAAGGACACGCGGACCATCCCAGTTTAAGTCTTATATGTGCCTAGCGATAAAATAGGAAACAGTGTCGTGTTGTGAAAATATGATGAAATGTGAAATGAAAGCCGATACAGTGCTTTCCGATAATCCTCTACGCTGTTCTGTAGCGCGTAGCCTGCACTCAAGTGTAGTCTTCGTATCGAGTGTTTCATGTGAACAGAGATGACACTCAGAATGAGCCAATTGGTGCTGTGTTGTGGGTGACGAACACTTCCCATAGGAAAGGCTTCAGGAGCGTCTTCACTGCTCCTGCACATTGGGGCTGAAAATTACCATGAAGAAGAAAGTGCGTGGCAGTTATGTTAGTTGGGCTGCATTCACTAAGGCGAAGCCTCTAAGCGGGCCCTCTACTTGGCGGGAGATATCGTTGTTCTAGGTACCTTTACTCGCTCACAGTGCGCTCTCAACTGAATAGAGCGCCTTGATTCGATCGACGGTCATACTAGAGACACTACCCAACACATATGTGCAAAGCTTCATCGTGTTTTCACTGTGGAGTTTCCTAACGGCTGTAAGTCATTGAAGATCAATGCTGGATCTCGGACGCAAACCACTAATAGCTTCATATTTATGTAATAATTTGCGGATTTCCCCTGTCTTCTTGAGTAGTATTACAGGAATAAAACTCAATAGAATATTTAGACTAATAATGATTCCGAGTGCTCAGGAATAATTTTTTCCCTTACGTAATAAAATGCTCTGACTTGATCAGTATCGGTCCATGAAATCTGATAAAAATGAATGGTTTATTAAAGAAGTAACGTGACGTCAAATGCTGAACATTTTCTTCCATTCTGGACACTCAGATAATAAAAAATGTTTCATTACAATAAATTTTGGTTACGTGAGTGTTTGTATTGGCAATGACTCTCGATAGTGTACGTTGTAGGTCGGGAAAACCTAAACAGTTTCATACTATTGACGACATATAGGGGAAGCTTTATCGTACATATTGGTTCGCAATATTAATTTTAACAACATTTCAAAAGCTTTTGCTCACGTAAAGTTAAATCTTTAACATTGACAAACGCAAGCCAATTTTCTCCGCTTCGGCGCTGTATTCATTTCATTGTTTCTCACGCCAAGCAATTGCACCGCGCATGTATGCAAATCATTACAGGCAATTCCGATCGTGTAACCACCGACCAAGTAGGATCAATACGATCATTCACTCTTAAGCATTATATACAAAATAAATTCAAATAAAAATGTAACTAAGAGATGGAAGGTCACTCATCACGTATGTCACACTTCACACACATCCCACGTCTGTACGCATCAAGTCTCCGTTACGGTGCGGCATTGCTGTTGCCATATTTTAAATTTTAATCGTAGCGATATACTGCTCTGTTTGCCTGCATTACTGTCAAATGTTAATTTATCAATGCGTTGTGCACGGACGTAACAAAAGCCATGGGATAGCGATATGCACATATACACACGGCGGTAGTATAGCGTACACAAGGTACAAGAGAGCAGTGTATTGACGGAGCTATCATTGGTACTTAGGTGATTCATTCAAAACGGTTACCGCCGTGATTATGCCGGCAAGACGGGAATTAACGGACTTTTAATACGGAAAGGTAGTCGGCGCTGGAAGTATGAAACATTCCATTTCGGATATCGTTAAGGAATTCAACGCTCCGAGATCCACACTGTCACGAATGTAGCGAGAGTATCAAATTTCAGTCATTACCTCTCAAAACGGACAATGCAGTGGTCGATGGCCTTCGGTTAACGACCGAGAGTGGCGTGATTGCACAGAGCTGTAAGAGCTAACAGAGAAGCAGTACTGCTGAGATAACCACAGAAACCAATGTCGGAAGTACGACGAACGTATCCGTTAGGACAATGTGGCGAGATTTGGTGTTCTTGGACTATGGCATCAGACGACTGACGTGAGTGCTTTTTCCAACAGCATGGAATCGCCTGCAGCGCCTCTCCTAGGCACGTGACCATATTGGTTGACCCTATAGGATTAATAAACAGAAACCTGGTCATATGAGTGCCAATTTTAGTTGGTAAGAAGTGATGATATGGTTCAAGTGTGGCCCAGACCTCACGAAGCCAGGGACCCACGTTGTCAACAAAGCACTGTATATTCTGGCGTGGGCTGTGTTTACATGGAATGTACTTGATCCTGTGGTCCAACGAAACCGACCACTGACTGTAAATATTTATGTTTGGTTACTTGGAGACCATTTGTACCCATTCATGGAATTCACGTTACCAAACTACGCTATGTCAGCGGGCCACAATTGTTCGCGATTGGTTAGAAGAATATTGTCTCCACTTCGAGAGAATAATTTTTCCACCTATGTCGTCCGACGTAAATTCCCTAGAACATTGACAGGTTATTTCGCAAATATGGACAGCTATAGAGGCAGGATGACTCAATATTTCTGCCGTAATCTTACAATGACTTGCAGCGTGCCTTCCACGTCGAGTTATTGCACTGTGTGTGTGTGTGTGTGTGTGTGTGTGTGTGTGTGTGGAAACGCTGCGAGAAAATGACGTAAATGGACAGGGACGCTACTTTGCAGTATGTTATATGCTGAGAATTTGGGTTGGCCGGTAAGGGTACTCAGATTTCCGTAACGGTTAGGGCAAATGCTTGCGTAAAGTGGGAAATCCTGTCTCACGCCCCGTTTCAGCACAAATTTTTAACTTCCGCCACTGAAATATTTAAACACCCCATTGCGGTTGACGTCGGCATCTTCCTCGAACATTATCTGTGTGTGTTGTTCTCTGTTCCCGTAACTGATCAATGTCACCCCACGTAAAATAAATCTGTAAGTTTGTTGTAGACTACACAAAGGCATGAGCCTATCGTTCAAGTGAGAAAGCGAAGAAGGAACCAAGAGGTGGTATTACAATGAATCATGTAGTATACTTGGTTCCCAAGTTAGCTAGTGCATGAATCATCATTTAAGACTTGTTGGGTATAAATAGTAATAAGGCATGCTGGGAATTAAGATGAAAATAGGATAGCCTCAGTAGTTTCCATTCAAGCTGTTCTCGTGCCACGTCTGATCACACCCGTACACATGCAAAGCTTGTATTTTAGTAGATGGTTCTCTCTACGTGTTTAAGAGACACGTAAGGTTTTGTGTCACGAATGTTCAATAGCTGACAATTATAGGAGGTCTCCAGAATATTAAACTGCCATAGCAATCGTGTTTCGCGCAGTAGGATACAATTAATCTTTTGTTTTTTAATTCTTGTTTTGTATATATCCTTTGGAACCTATGAAAGACTAAGGTACGTAACACACTGCTGAAAAGAATTATGGGAAAACGTATATCAACGCCACGTAATTTAAACGTATAATGGTACAAGCTGTATCTGTGCTCTTATTGCATAGCCTGAGATCTTTTCTTTCAGTATATGTAACAAGGAAGGTCATTAGCCATCTGTCGGTTGTGTTTGCACTATCACTAAAGATCACCCTTCAGAAGGTAGTGATTAGCTGTATCCTAATGTTGTCTAGTGAGGTATAAAGACGGTAGCTGCCATTGATGGACGTTGTATTCAACCAAGCACATGCTATGCGGCATTTTAACTCAGTCTCAGTGCAAAATGTAAGGGAACGCTCTCTGATCCACGAAGGATAGACTTCCGTCGTGTTGCTGCAGATGCCAAACTGTCTCTAGTACACAGGGCGAGTTGGACAAGGGCGCCGACGCATTAGAACCCCACGTGAAGACCAGTACCTGGCCATTCCTGCGTTGTCTCCTCGTGCGGGTACTGGCAGAGCATTTCAAGACGATTTCAGAAGGGTCACTGAAGCCGCTGTGTTCTATTAGGCTGTTAGGAACAGGTTACGAAAAGAACATTACTACCCGGATACCTTATTGAAGTATCCCGCTTGACAAAACATCTCGCAGCTCTCTTTCACTTCTACCGCTCCCATATAACCGTTAACTTCGTCACTGGCAAGTCGTGTTGCTCATAGACAAGTCCTGTTTTCCTCTGACGCAAGGTTCAAATGACTCTGAGCACTATGCGACTTAACATCTGAGGTCATCAGTCCCTTACAACTTAGAACTACTTAAACCTAACCAGCCTAAGGACATCCCACACATCCATGCCCTATGCGGGATTCGAACCTGCGACCGTAGCAGTCGCGCGGTTCCGCACTGAAGCGCCTAGAACCGCTCGGTCACAACGGCCGGCTCTGACGCAAGGTGATGGCCTTGTTGGTGTGTAGAGATGCCATGGTGACCGACATCTGCCAAAGATTGTCCAAAAAATCGACAGATTTGTCCTTGTTCTGTGATGGTGCAGGGATGCAGCAGTGTTGACAGTCACACGGATCTTGGCGTTTTCCAAAGTCACCCTACGGCCAGTCACTACACTGAACTGGTCCAACCGTGTGGTGGCAGTTATATGTGGCAATGGCCCTGAACTTCCGTCTCATTCACGATAATGCCAGGGTCCATGTACCGAATGTCACCAGAAATGCCTTTCGGTCTCTGTACATTTAAGTAAGAGAATTGCCGGCGGTGATTTCAGACCTAAACCCCATCCTACATGTAAGGGAGTTGCTTGATAGACGTGTTCATAATCGTCCTGTTCCACCACAGAGTCGTCAGGAACTCTCAAGGACTCCTATTAAAGAAAGGGAACGGGTAGCATAGGTTGTCCTCCGTAGACCCATATGCAAAATGCCAAGTAAGTGTCAGGTGGTGACAAATGCTCACGGAGGGCATACACGTTACTGAGACTCACATAGTCCAACAAAAAGCACCTCTGATGAGAGGAAGAATGATTGTTTCCGCTTTGTTTTCGATAACTGTGACGATTCAGTTCTTGTTATGTAAATGAACGGGGATGTTATGATGTTTTGTTGTGAACTTCATTTGTGAAAGGCAAAGGTATACTTTGGTAACACATTCACTCCTTAATTTTTGCACAATGGAGTATGGTAGACTCTCGAAGTTATCTTGCCCTAATTCTTTTGAGCAGTGTATATTCATCATTGCATTGTTATTCTAAATACAGCGGAAGAGACAGTCTCCATATCCTGGAACTGGTTTCAGTGCGTTAGAACTGTGTGGTGTTACATACCTTACCTTTCTGTTATTGCTCATCGGTATAAATTTAGATGACCACCTATATTTGGCGTTTACTGAAACTTGATGTCACGTGTCATATTGGTTTTTTGTTTTGTCTTATTGCTATGATGCCATTTGTCTGCATTTTTTTACTGCACAACAACTTTAACTGGGGTTTTGTTTTGAGTACACTATCAATGATGCGTTTGAGTCATTCACGTATCTTTTGATTTGTTTTTATCTGAATATGAACTTTGTCATTACGTCTCGTGGTATCTGTTTTTATATAGTTTGTTTAATAGGCGTGACACGTTTTACGGCACTAAATGTTTATCCAGTGGTAACCATCCAACTCCCCATTAGGCTTAAGTGTGAAGTGCGAGATTTTTCTCTTATACAGTGAAATGTTTTCTTGCAGGAAGCAGGCGTGGCAGGCTCGATATATAATAAGTGACTCAAATTAACAAAAGTCAGTTACTTTTCCATAAACTAAACTAAAGAGTGATGCTAAGGAGCAATTAGTGAATGTCGAAGTATAACTGACAGCTTGTAACTCAGATGTACCAGCCTTATGCACGAAATGAACTGCTAAATGCCTGTTGGTGGTCTGTATAAACCCTTCCTCAAAACACAGACGATGGTCAATGTGAAGTTGATGAGAACTGACTGTGGAAGGCATATGAGTGACGGAGAGGAATGGTCGCCAATTGGCTTTCTGCACTGAAAAAACATTATTTCACTAAACCTGCGCCTATCTGCAAAACGTAATACGGGAGCTCACCTTTCTGCGTCTGCGACAACCCTGGAAAGTCCTGAATGGAGTAAGCTCGCTTGTGGCACACCACGGGCCGTCATCTGCCTCCGAAGACCATGAATGTACGTGGTGGATGCTGAACATGTGAGGAACGAACATTCGCTGCAAATGACCGGAAACGAAATACTTCAGGGACCTTTGGGAAAGCACCGCAAAGCGTTGGCTCCCTGGAAAGAGGAATCAAGAGGAGAAATACACAGAAGTAATCGTTTGTCGGCTAGCACTGATATTTCATCAGCCAGTAATAAGAAATGATGAAAACATTTGAGCGCTCTGGAATCGAAAGAGTGGGAAGAACTGGGTCAAACCCGGCAAGTCGGGAGGTGGAGAGATTTTCGACGGTGTGATGTGATTCTGTGTTTTTTTTATGTGGAGGTAGTCATGAATGAATCTTAATGGTGATTCTTTCGAGGGACTCTATGATGGGACTTAATCTCAAGACTTGGCAGTAAGAATTGGTTTCATGATAATTTCAGGTTAATCCATATTGTTCTGACTCCTACTCCGATGCCAATTCTCATGAACATTCCACTTCTCTTCTGTAAAGCTAATCTTCCGTCTCTCACTTGATGCTGCTTTTCGTACTTCCGGTACTGATACAAGGTTTAAGCCAGCTACCAACCAGTCTTTCTCAAAACCATCGTCCTCCGGTTCAAACCCGACTTTCCGGGTGCTACTTCTGTAATTCGCCCCCTGCACAGCTTACTGCCTGCAGAGAGAACGCCCCGGTGTTGTAGTCCGCGTCAGTGGACCGCAGCGCTAGTCCTCACCGCCTGAAAAAATGGAGCAGCCCATTTGACTGTCGACAGCTGTCAGTTATCCACCCATGCACTTCCCGCTATCAGAGATGAAGGATAAGACCAACTTCGCAAGATCGACCGCCACCTTCAGCTAGTTGTGCACTGCCGACTATCAGTTTGAGACTTCTGTGAGAGTTAACAGACAAACGAGCTCCTCAGAGAGCCAATTTTTTCCGAGATTCCAAGCCCCCTGAAAACTTGTATTTTTTGCTCTTTTATGTTTTAATAAATTGATTTAATATTGTGTAAACCAAATCAACACCTTATAGGAAGGCAGGGTTATCATTGAAGTTCATTATTGACAGAAACGTACAGCCCCAATAGAAGTGAGTGCGGGCATTTATAGAAACATCAAACATTCCACAATATAGGTATTTATACAAACATCGAAAGGTACAGTATATACAAAACATAATTTATATTATTTAAACCCGTCTCTGTTTTGAATTTCGGCTAATATGACATTCCTATTGAAAACGGACTGCTACAGCAACCTGGTATTATTTGAGGACATCAAGATGTGTAGTTAATACGCGCGGAAATCAGAAAAACAAAACTGGCTTACTGTTGTGATGGTAATGGCCACATTAGCCCCCCCGCCGAGCGGTCTAAGGCGCTGCAGTAATGGACTGTGCGGCTGGTCCCGGCTGAGGTTCGAGTCCTCCCTCGGGCATGGGTGTGTGTGTTTGTCCTTAGGATAATGTAGGTTAAGTAGTGCGTAAGCTTAGGGACTGATGACCTTAGCAGTTAAGTCCCATAAGATTTCACACACATTTGGACATTACCCCGTCCACCCTACACCCCGTTCCCGCGCGCATCTAGATAAGGAAAGGCGACCACTAGCCTCCAGAAAAATAAGTATAGTACGTATCTGTCATTCTCTTTCTCACTTAAAAATATTTGCTACATAAGGGTAACGAGGATGTAATGACTCCGTCAGATATCAAGCCTTTTGCAAGTCAAGGAAGATAACGATATGGTGTTGACGCGGGACAAAAGCTACCCGGATAGATCACTCCAGGCAGACCAAAATGTCCCCAGTAGAACGGCCTAGGAGAAAACCGAGCTGGGACCGAGCCAAAAAACCTCGAGACTCAAGGTACCATAACAGCTGCCGGCTCATCATACGTTCAAGCAACTTGCAGAGAATGTTAGTGAGGCTAATGTGGCGACGGCTGTTCTTCTCAGTGCGTTGTTTAACCACTTTCAGTGTCGGTACAATCACTTGTCTTGGCAATGTGATGTGAACCCATCCTCAATCCAGAAACAGTTAAAAGTAATATACGGTACTGAGTATCTGCCGACGACAAGGAGCAATGAAGTATGCTGAAGCGGCTGACAGCCGTTCGGGCAAAACCACGCGACAGCGGCTGTGCTGGAAGCAGTGCGGCGGTGAGCGTCTGCAGCGAGGCGGAGATAGCGGCGGCAGCGCTGGGAGGCGCGGAATTGAGGGCGCAACAAGAGGAGGGCAGGGCAGGGCCCGTGGCCCACCCACGCCACGGCGAGCCGCTGTGGCGTGGCAAGCGTGCCAGGGCGCTCCCGGATTTGATGTGCGGTCGGGGCGGACGCCATCAAGGGGTGCCGCGGAGCAGATAAAACCGCCGGCGGAATTAGGAGTGGCGGGGGGCGGTAATGACCCTGCCGACGGCCGAGATGAGCCGAGAGACCCCGCCAGCGGCTGCGCGGGGACGCCGCATTTCGCACGCTGTTGGCTCTGAGCAACGCGCTCGAGACCTCGTGTTTAGCAGTGCGACACAGAATTTAACGGAGGACAAGACAGACCTGGGGCGCAACCGGCTCAGCAAGTGTCTCTTGAAGCTGGAGTTGTACGTTTACCGGCATTGGATGATTAATACTCTGTGTACCTGCACAAGCGATCATTCTGTCAAAATGTTGAAAAGTGTATGCTTGTACTTGCTAGACGAACTATTTTCTAGCAGGAATTGCCAAACGAAAGTTACATTTGTTTAGCGAGAAGTTACATGTGTGAAGTTACTATCTGAATGAATTACTGAACGAACATTTTGGTAGACAGAGTGACGACTGAACAAAATAATTAATTTGAGATGTTAAAATGCAGGCGCCATTTATTATCTGATTATAAGCTAAAGTTCCGCAGTCTTGTCCTCGACGGGCTAATCGGGTCCGACCGAATGCCGTGTCATCCTCTGGCTGTGGCGTCATCAGATGAGGTACAGAGGGCCATATGGTCAATAAACAGCTCACCTGTTGTCGAATTTCTTGAACTTGGAACCGCTCCTAATCGATGGAGTAGCTTAACTGTTGTGCTTCCACCAAGGAAAAATCTCTGGCTGTTCCAGGAGTAGAACCCAAGATCCCAAAATAGCAGTCAGCCCCGCTGAACACTCATGTACGGAGGCATGCTCTACCTACACAACTGGACATTAAAATTGCTACACCAAGAAGAAATGCAGATGATAAACGGGTATTAATTGGACAACTATATTATACTAGAACTGACATCCGATTACATTTTCACGCAATTTGTGTGCATAGATCCTGAGAAATCAGTACCCAGAACAACCACATCTGGCCGTAATAACGGCCTTGATACGCCTCGGCATTGAGTCAAACAGAACTTGGATGGCGTGTAAAGATACAGCTCCCCATGCAGCTTCAACACGATATCATAATTCATCAAGAGTAGTGACTGGCGTATTATGACGAGCCAGTTGCTCTTCAACCATAGACCAGACGTTTTCAGTTGATGAGAGATCTGGAGAAAGTGCTGTCCAGGGCAGCAGTCGAACATTTTCTGTGTCCAGAAAGGCCCGTGCAGGACCTGAAACATGCAGTCGTGCATTATCCTGCTGAAATGTAGGGTTACAAAGGGATCGACTGAAGGGTAGAGTAACTGGTAGTAACACATCTGAAATGTAACGTCCACTGTTTAAAGTGCCATCAATACGAACAAGAGCTCACCGAGACGTGTAACCAATGACACCCCATACCATCACACCGGGTGATACGCCAGTATGGCGATAACGAATACATGCTTCCAATTTGCGTTCACAACGATGTCGCCAAACACGGATGCTACCATCACGATGCTGCGAACAGGACCTGGATTCATCCGAAAAAAATTACGTTTTGCCATACGTGCACCCAGGTTCGTCGTTGAGTACACCATTGCAGGGGCTCCTGTCTGTGATGCAACGTCAAGGGTAACCGCAGCCATGGTCTCCGAGCTGATAGTCCATGCTGCTGCATACGTTGTTGAACTGTTTGGGCCGATGGTTGTTGTCTTGCAAACGTCCCCATCTGTTGACTCAGGGATCGAGACGTGGCTGCACGATCCGTTACAGCCATGTGGATAATATGCCTGTCATCTCGACTGCTAGTAATGCGAGGCCGTTGGGAACCAGCACGGCGTTCCGTATTGCCCTCCTGAACCCACTGATTCCATGTTCTGCTAACAGACACTGTATCTCGAGCAACGCGAGGAGCAATGTCGCAGTACGATAAACCGCAATCGCGATAGGCTTCAATCCGACCTTTATCAAAGTCGGAAACGCGATGGTATGTATTTCTCCTCCTTACACAAGACATCACAACAACGTTTCACCAGGCAACGCCGGTCAACTGCCGTTTGTGTATGAGAAATCGGTTGGAAACTTTCCTCATGACATCACGTTGTAGGTGTTGTAGCATGTTCTTCTTGTCGGTTAAATTTCGCGTCTGTAGCATGTTATCTTCGCGATGTAGCAATTTTAATGGCCAGTAGTGTAATTGTACTTAGTAGAAGAAGGCATTCCTTGTATAGATAACCTGGGTGAAGCACCTTTATGCGCTGCCTGTTACGGTCAAAAATTACGTAAAACAATAATTTAGAAAGTGTATACCTACCTCTGGTAATCATATCTACGCCAATGCCCTTGCCGCAGTGGTAACACCGGATCCCGAAAGACGACTGAAATTCAGGGCTGTCGGGCACTTGGATGGGTGACTGTGCAGTCTGCGGAGGGCTATTGGCAAGCGGGGTGCACTCAGCCCTTGTGAGGAAAACTGGGGAGCTATTTGACTGAGAAGTAGCGGCTCCTGTCACGAAAACTGACAAATGCCGGGAGATCGGTGCGCTGAAACACACACCGCATCCAGTGACGCCTATATTCTGAGGATGACGGCGGTCGATCAGTACCGTAAGGGTCCTTCAAAGTCAGTTTAGACGGTGTTTAGTTTTTAATATTATCTTTATGTGATTGTTCACCGAGCGGTTCTAGGCGCTACAGTCTGGAACCGCGTGACCGCTACAGTCGCAGGTTCGAATCCTGCGTCGGGGATGGATGTGTGTGATGTCCTTAGGTTAGTTAGTTTTAGGTAGCTCGAAGTTCTAGGGGACTGATGACCACAGATGTTGAGTCGCATAGTGCTCAGAGCCATTTGAACCATTTGTCTAATGTACCATTACTACCTGCATTTGTAGGTATGTCCTTTAGGGATCGTGGATGCCGAAGCCTGTTTCCAGTAGCCATAGAGAGAGGGCTTCGTTCTTCCTGGAGATGCTGCTCCAGACTTTATGTGATACTTCTAAATGGATTGCGGACAGGGCATACGCCGCAGGCCTCACGGCGAGTAATTTTCTCATGATGGAAGGTGTTTTCCAACTGCATTGAATATAAGCAACTCAATTCCCAGAGCGAGCTCACCGTTGGTCTAAGGTAAAGTCTGCTTTCGGCAGGTGAGCGGCGAGAATGTCTTGTGTACGTCCCGCCCACAAAGTCGCGAGCGCTCATAGTGTGTTTACTTCCTCGACGCAGCTTGTACTCGCGTCCGTTGACGTTGAGTCGCTATGAAGTTACAGTGAAATCGAGTCCTTTAGCTGCTTACAGGCGTTGATCAGTATCAACGGGGACAGTTGAAAATGTATGCCACGACCGGGACTCGAACCCGGGATCTCCTGCTTACATGGCAGACGCTCTATCCATTAGAGTCACCGAGGGCACAGAGTATAGTGCGCTCCCCGTGAGACCCACATTCCAAGCTTAGTGTCCACACACTACATTCGTAGTGCCCCTGCCCTCTATGCTCATTACTCACGGTAGTCAATCTACCGATTCCCGTAAGATTTTGGGCAATTTGAGTGCATCCGTAGTGAAGAAGATGATTGGCCGGTTAGCTTTATCTATATGAAGATGGTATCTTTTCTTTCCGACATGTCCGTGCAGTGGGAATTCCACTGTTAAATGCAGAGGAGAGAAAGGACAAGGTGAAAGGATATATTGAAGGCCTCTATTAAGGGGTAGACTTGTCTGATGACGTCACAGAAGAAGTAAAAGGAGTCGATATAGAAGGCAGGGGATCCAGTATTAGAATCAGAATTTAAAAGTGCTGTGAAAGTTTTAAAATCGAATCATGCAGAATGAATAGATATTGTTGGAATTTCTAGAATCATTGAGTCGACTGTCAAATAATACGACTGTTGACGTTGGTATGTAGCATGTATGAGAATGACGATATACCATCAGATTTTCGGAGAAACAACACCCACACAATTCCGAAGGCTGCAAGAGCCGATGAATGCGATAATTACAACACAATCAGATTAACAACTCACACATCCAAGTGTGAGACATAAGCACAGAAAAAATATGGATCTGTTATATAATGACCAGTTAGGCTTTAGGAAAGGTCAAGGGCACCAGAAAGAGAGTTCTGAAGTTGCGATCTACATCTACATCTACATCTACATCCATACTCCGCAAGCCAACTGACGGTGTGTGGCGGAGGGTACCTTGAGTACTTCTATCGGTTCTCCCTTCTATTCTAGTCTCGTATTGTTCGTGGAACGAAGGATTGTCGGTATGCTTCTGTGTGGGCTCTAATCTCTCTTATTTTATCCTCATGGTCTCTTCGCTAGATATACGTAGGAGGGAGCAATAAACTGCTTGACTCTTCGGTGAAGGTATGTTCTCGAAACTACTCGAGCTAATGAGCGTCTCTCCTGCAGAGTCTTCCACTGGAGTTTTTCTATCATCTCCGTAACGCTTTCGCGATTACTAAGTGATCCTGTAACGAAGCGCGCTTCTCTCCGTTGAAACTTTTCTATCTCTTCTATCAACCCTATCTGGTACGGATCCCACACTGTTGAGCAGTATTCAAGCAGTATTCCTTTGTTTTCGGATTGCATTTCCTTAGGATTCTTCCAATGAATCTCAGTCTGGCATCTGCTTTACCGACGTTCAACTTTATATGATCACACCATTTTAAATCACTCCTAATGCGTACTCCCAGATAACTTATGGCATTAACTGCTTCCAGTTGCTGACCTGCTATTTTGTAGCTAAATGATAAGGGATCTATCTTTCTATGTATTCGCAGCACATTACACATTACACAGACCCATGTATGTCGGAAAATCACTCATAAGGCTGAAATTAATTGTGTTATATGCCAGTACTGATGGTGCTCTCGCCAACCAATAAACGCACTCATTAACTAAACATGTGACCAAAATTCACACTTATCAAAATTTATTCTCTCACAGACAAATTATGAAAAAGGAAAGAAACGGAAATCTACATCCATGACACTTTTCTCTTAATACTTGTATACTTTGTACCACAGTATATTTACATACTGTGGTCTACAACGAGGAAACAAATATGGTTTACACATGGTTTCTGACGATATATAACAAAAGAATTTCTAGGAACATCCTGACAAAAAATCTTTAAATTAACATAGCAAAATATCGTCTGCAAGCGAGAGTTTAATCTCATTTCCACTTCACAGTGGCTCGTCAATCTCGATACTGTTTCTCATCGCAAATATTGTATAGATAGAGTGAGGCACAGGTCGCATCGAAAAAAACTACTCGTAGAGTCTACTAACTCATTTTCTATATACAGTAGCAATAGTTACAGAAAGTAATATGAAACAGAATTTACACAAAATCACAGGAATAAAGAGACCAGTTAATACAGGGTGTTCGGAAAAGTTTGACCCGATTTTAACTTTAAATAATGAGACCAATGTCACTAGGTAACTGAAAGGGCGCTAGATGTAATCGGCATGGTCTAGATGTCGCTATGAGCGCTGACCACGAGCGTGCAGCCAGTCTCGCGCAATATGGCGTCCGCGCAACAGAAGGCGTTTTGTGTTACTGAATTTAGTCGTACTCAATGCTACGGAACTGGTTATTCCCACAACGTGACTCTGACAGTTTCATCTGTCAGCAAGATGGAGCACTACCACACTGGCACAACAATGTGTGCAGTTTCCTCAATGCCAACGAGCCTCAACGTTGGATAGGGCGTACAGGACCGCGAGACCAGGCTTTAGACTCTTGGCCTCCTAGGTCTCCTGACGTAGCACTGTGTGATTTCTTCCAGTGGAGATACGTTAAACAATATGTTTACATTCCTCCCTTAGCTCATGAGCTGCTGCAGCTTTAGTGACAGAAGACACCTTGCATTCAGTTTGGGATGTCGTCCGTGCAGCCAATGGAGGACATTTGAACATTTATGATGGATTTTTAAAAACTTCTGTCTTTTCTGAGTAATTTAGTATGCAATTTGTTGCTGTTAAGCCCTTCTTACTAATAAATAATTCTATGTAAAGTCGGGTCATTCTTTTTGGGACACCATGTATATTAACTATAGAAATGCATTTTACTCAAAATGCATACTGAAAGGTGGCAAGACACTCTCACATTAATCTCTCTATCGACCGGACTAATATACATTATTTAGATCATTATCTCCATGTTCCTTAATCCTACATTTGGTATGTGTGGCTTACGGCTTTTTTACACGAGGAAAATTGTGAGCAGAATGTTCAAATAAGTGCATGTGTAGCCTGTAGAGAACTTCTACCTGAGGGGCCATAGTGGAGGTGATGGAGAACCAGGAGAAAGATGGATTGTGGGCCATAAATGTTGTGTCCAGCGACCTGGCTGTGTGAGTGATTTGGGGAAGCAGCGTTCTGTCAATTGTACCTGCATAGGGTCCTTGGGCCATGGCACTCCAATCATCCCACTTAGGGTCGGAGCAGGAGGGCTCCGCCTTGCAAAACCTGTTACCTTGCCTAGGCGACAGTCTGTTGCGAAGGTGGCCAGATGGCAGAAAGTGGGTAGAAGAAGCCATTTAAGAGAAACTGCTGTAATCTGAGCTTATGTGCAAATGGTGGAGAGATCATAAAATATTAAGCAGACTCATGTTAGAAGCCGGGAGGATACGATCATGGAAGCTGGTACCTGTGTTTAGTGGAGGGAAGACTGTACCTCCCCTGATGCTAGGAAGTCGCTATGCTCTTCAGCAAGCGGATTAAATCTCTTAGCGTGTGAGGGACTGTGGTCCCGTCTACGTAAACAAGTTTTGCCAAAACATGACCATGCTCACCGTGAGAAAGACGCCATCCTAGACTAAAATTCTCTTTTTTCATTCAAGAGAGATTCTGAGTCGCTGATTGCTTCCCCTCAGGATCTGCAAAGCAAAGGCTTGCTCCACCAGCGTTGGATCCCTGGTGTTGTGTCTGGATTGGCTACTAGGCCAACAGAACGGTCAAGAGGAGAGTTTCAATGAGTGTAGGATCGTTAGATTGGTTCTTACAACATGGGGGCGTGTATTTTCTGCTGTTTCAGCTCTAGTACGAGGCTCGGTGTAAAGTGATTGTAATTCTTTTTTTCTTCATCTTCTGATCCTCACCCGGTAGAGAACTACAGCTCTTTTCCTAGTGGCTGAGACTTACTATATGCACACGTGGTGGACGAAGAACCAGTGGCAGTTTCCAACTGAGCTGACATTGGAAGTACATATCATTTCTGACATATTGTGTGTCGCAAGGGTGAACTTATTCGTCCTCAACTGGCTATCTGAATTTTGACATTTCCATCACTCACCGCTATGTCTGGGAGTCAAATTGGTTGGGCAGACCAGGTAACGGGTGCACTTCACACTAAAATCCACGGGGATTTAAGGGCTCTGCTAGGGAATTTTCTTGGGTTCTAACGATCAGAACGCCAGTCCGAGTATTTTGAAAGTTTTCGTGGATGCGTCAGGACATTACAGCTGCCGCCACGCTCCGCCCCTCCCTACAGCACGCCGTTTTCTGCTGTCGCCTGAATCAAGGTGGAAGGATGAAGTATTACCACACCGGCATAGGGTGGTTAAATGAAATACACATATCCCTGGACGGCCGGTGTGGCCGAGCGGTTCTAGGCGCTTCAGTCTGGAAACGCGCCACCGCTATGGTCGCAGGTTCGAATCCTGCCTCGGGCATGGATGTGTGTGATGTCGTTAGTTTAGTTAGGTTCAAGTAGTTCTAAGTTCTAGAAGGCCGATGACCTCAGATGTCAAGTCCCATAGTGCTCAGAGCCATTTGAACCACATATCCCTGTCCTCTTGAACCATAGATGTGGTGTACCTGGTCGTAGTGGATTCCATTTGAATAGAATTTGGCCTCACAGTGGATTCATGTAATCGTCGCCTGGTGGCGTTTTAGGAGGGTTAATCCAGAGGAGAGCTTGTATAGTTTCCACCCGAATGAATTCTTTGCCAATCAAGTACAATTTCTTTCCCGATTCATGTTTGTCATTTTTTGTATGATTTATCAGCTCTATAATTGGTTATCATTTTTGTAATCTTAAATACGTCACTGTCCTCATTCATAGTCCTCCAGCCATTCACTGTTTTTATTGTCATGTGGTGATAAAAACTTGTCATTATTTTTGTCAACTTAAGTACGCCACTGTTCTTATTCATACTCCTCTAACCATCACTGCTTTTATTTTGTTATGTTGATACAAGGATACACCAGCAATCCAGAATGCAAGTTCACTAAATTAGTCGATTTGATGACTAATTTGTGTTCTGAAAGTGGCCCCAGGCAAGGGTAATGAAAGTGCCATGAGTAAATTCACTAATTTCATGGACAAAAATTAAAGATGTAGCTCACGATTTGAAGATTGTTGACGAGATAATACTTCTGTTTACGTAAAGATAATAACATTTAGCATCACTTGGACATATATTTATGATAAAAACAAGCGACCGCTTGCAACATCTCCCCGAAAGATACTGAATATGTAGCTGTCAAGGTTTGCATCTGTCATCTCCAGACACGGAAACCGAACTCCCTTTACTCCAACGTGTTTCCGCGCTGAGCTTTCTCGGTGCTCACACAAACAACTCCCGAAGGTAACTACATTCACTCGCTCACACGTTGAGTGAGAGTGCACAGTACATGGACGGTAAAGGCTGAATGCCCAGCACTTAGCAGGAGATGTCACACACCAGCAGAGGTGTGCACAAAGCAAGCGGATCTTAACGATGAAACGAGGTCAACAGCCACGTTTGAATGTATCCAGGCCCTTTTTCCTGATCCAATATTTTTAAAGAATTTAGCAATACCTTTAATAAATGGTCTTAGCTTGAGCGGGGTTGACAGTTTTCTGTACGCAAATATCTCTAAAAACATTTCGATGAGACTGCGATAGTCACACGCTTGTGGTGTTGTAATAAAGATCCAGTTACCATCTTCATTAACTGAAGTTATGTGATTAACATTTCGTTTCATTGGCACTCAGGGAATGAAAACAAAATGGCGAACCCCATTAATAATCTGGTGAGCGTGTATTGTGCTGCAATTCGTTTTCGCGATTTGAAGGGGAACGACAAGGGTTCGAACCGTCCGTGCTGAGTCGGTGAAACGTACGTCAACAATGCACCATCACGTGGCACAGTGGTAACGTAGAGCTGAAACTTCCGGTGTGTTCAGTAGATCTGGATGATCAAGAACGAAGTGATAGACCGTCTGTATATGGAGAACTGTGACACATCACGAACGGGGAGTTAGTGAAAAACTTGAAAATCCATCATCTAATAGTTTCCACCATCCTTAACAACATTTCTAAAGTCGCAAAGGTCCTACATGCTGGGTGCTGCGACTGACCACATCCATTCAGAGCGCTCATTGAAATGAGACAGCAGTGGAAATAAACAGGTTTATTAGGCCAATCCAGATGTCTTGTTTAGCCACCTATTCACCAAAGGCGAAAGAGTGTTAGGTTCAAAAATGTTTCAAATGTCTCTGAGCACTATGGGACTTAACATCTGAGGTCATTAGTCCCCTAGAACGTAGAACTACCTAAACCTAACTAACCTAAGGACATCACGCACATCTATACCCGAGGCGGGATTCGAACCTGCGACCGTAGCAGTCGCGCGGTTCCGGACTGAAGCGCCTAGAACCGCTCGGCCACAGCGGCCGGCTGTTAGGTATATTACTATCACGCTGAGACAAAGGAGCAAAATATGCAGTGGTTTAAATATATGGATTCCTTGTAGCCGATAAAGGCGAAGACTGAACTATCAGGAAACATGGTGATGCTCAGTACTTTCTGGGACTTCTACATTGTGATGAGAGCAGACTGTGAACGTCAGGCACAGACATTCATCGAAGAATAGAATCGAAATCTCTGGAAAAGGTTGCGAGATCCCGTCAAAACGAAGCATTGCAGAAAGCTCTCCTGGGGGATGATTTTGCTCCACAACACTGCCCCATTTCAGTCTGCACAGGACAAGTAATACATGTTGTTTGTTTCAGATATCAAATCCAACGTCCTCTTGTCAAGACACTCAGTGACTCTTAATTCTTTCTCTTCTCTCAGACGAAGAAACCAACACTTTGTACACCTTTTCAGAATAATGACGAAATGATTTTCGAGGTGGAACATTTCCTCAAAAGCCCAAATACACACGAATAAAATAACGCTGTCTGATTAGCCATCCATCATTTTCGAAAAAAATGTTTCATAGTGGAGAGTGAATATGTGGGAATGAACTAACACCGTCACAAAACTTCATGATCACAGATTGATTTTCTTGAGGTGATAAACATTTATCGCGACGCTCCATAGATGCAGACATCATGATGTAGGCTTTAAAGTTGAAAGCTGTGCAGCTGTGGCAGTTTTAAGTCGCTGCTTATCCCCAAACTGCTACACAGAATAATTCATAATGTTATATGGTCATCCTCATGGTCGATGTATAGGAGTCGTATATTGACGACATAATGACTTGTACGTTGTTACGCTTAAGGCTATTTGGAACCATCAGTGGCACTTCAAAGTAGGAAATCACCCCGAAACAATGCAATGAACATACAAAAGTGGCAGCTTTTAGGTTACCGGAGATAAATAGTAACACTAGAACCGTGTAAATTGCAGACGCTCTGAGTTGCTGTCTCAAGGGAGACGTTTCAGTTCAGAGAATTAACTGGTAACTCCATCCACTGCCGAGACGCTGTCGTAAGGCGTCACTGTAGAAGATGGGCACGAAGCGGCACGTCCTAGGAGAGGCAGCTAGCTTTATCCTTGCTCCTGAGAACCGCAACGTCAATGGGTTTACACAGTTAGAATGTACTACATCAGTCCGCACCCACAGAAGGGTGGAGGACGGGGCCAAGTGACATAAAACACTGTTGTTGCTGTCCATATTAGGAGTGCCAGTGACGTTAGCATTCTGCTGAAAGTTGTATATACCAAACTTGGAGTTTGTTAATGTAATATCCAGAGGCATCCCTACCAGCCACGTAGGAGTAGGGGATGAATCTACACATGGATGGCTAGAGGCGCCCAGGGGGTGCAGAACGACTTGCCGGGTTGGCCGGAGCTTGTTAGGTGGCGGTGGATTTTTGGATCGACTATAGGAAGGGAGAAATGGTGCGCCACCACTATTATTTAAAAACCCATGCTTTGGTATACAGAGAGATAGTTCTCAGTCAGATCGCTGAGGCGTGTCGACCTTGGCCTGCCCCGGTAAGCTGTGACATGTCTATTTTTCTCGCTTGGAGTGCTGCTCTCAAGTTTGTACATAACGAGCTGCTAGTGCTCGCTACTTCTGTTAGCAACCGTCCCCGTGGCTTCCGACAGATTTCTGTTGTGCAACCAATTGCTTTCTTTGCTTTTTCTAATGTTTAGAATTAACCTCCAGTAAAGTAGTTAGTCTGAACGCAATTAAGTAGTCCTCATCAGACCCCTGAATTCCATGAGTCTCCTGTTGCAAGCGTCCTGTTGAGTCCCAAAATTCACATCTGTCTTAGGTGCCCTGTGACACTGAACAAAGTCATCAACCTGCCTTCACTGGGAATTTATCGTTCTGCATTTGCTCCTCACCACTCGGAAATTGCAGACTGACCTTAAATCCCCTGTCTTCCCTCTATCGTGTATCAGGACACGACAGACGATACTTTTACACTGCATCATAACTGCAAACAATATTCAATACTACCAGGAACTGCTCAGCTAATTACTTTTTTCTCTTCCATTCCTTCTATTATGGTGAGGGGTCTTATTCTCTATAGCCTTGAAAACGTTCTAGCTGGGTTGGGTACATCGTTTATTTAAAAGGACCAGGAGGGGCTATAAACTTGTTCACAGCTGTGAGCCGTCCTTCAGAGAAGGTAGTCACTTCAGAATCCGCTTTGGCCCAGCTCTGCCCACCTAATGGCCCAAGGGCCAACCGATCTGATGTAAAACTTGTAAAAGTCCATTGTGTGATTCCTAAAGAAATATTTTTGGAAAGATAACATGTTCAGCCAGGAACAGACAGCAGAACACGAGTACGATGTTTGGTTTGTCGGCACTCAGCTGCCTGGTCATCAGCGTGAATACAAAATCCCAATTTTTACACAGTCCAATCTAGCCACTGTCACGAATTATGATGGTGATGATGAAATGATGAGGACGACACAAACACCCATTCCCAGGACAGAGTAATTCCTCAACGCGGCCCGGAATCGAACCTGGGACCCCGTGATCCAGAGGCAGCAATGCTCGCCACTAGACCACGAGCTGCGGACAGAAAATGGGAGCGTGAGATCAACCGCTTCTCTGTGGTCTTGGCATGAAAGATTGTTAGTTTAGAATCCTTGCAAAGGACTCTCTGATTGGCTTACAATTATGCTTTTGCGAGTGTGCCTAAGTGTACACCATTCGAGAAGCTTGGGTTACAAGCCTGTTATGGACTGGGAAGGGGTTTCTGTCTGCCTCTCTACACTTGCAAATCATTTATTAATCATGACAAAATCCGCAAGAGTAGGAGATTTTTTAAAATCATTTATGAAAGAATTTCTGGGTGGAACTTGCAATGTCTGCTGCAGTTGGTTGGAAAGGTCCCTACACTGTCAGAAACAACTCAGTTTCAGAAAATTAAGTGAGAGAATACTGGCGGACATACGATCAAAAACAACAGTCGGTGCTGGGGGATGGAAGAATAAAGACTTGCTACCAGGCACCTAAGACGAGATCTGCTGTTGTACAGAAGGATGTCTCCGCAGTAATATTGAGCGCAGAGGTTCAGCTGGACTGGGGATATCCATCCGTTATTGCCACCACCTTCCACATTCATGCTGTCAGAGAGAGGTAAGAATGAGCCAGTGATACAGTCCCCGAGTAGAGTGGACACGATGCGTTAGGCCACTTCACACAAAGCCTTTTCGCTTTGCCGTATTCTGGTAACAGATTGCATCTTTGACTCTTATGACAAAGGTTGGGACCACATAACCTGTAATTCTCTACTGTTAGACCTCAAATACGAAGTAACTTTTGCATGGAACATAGCCTGCAGCTTTAGCGTTACAAGTTAATATTACTAATATAAAGGAATGTGGTTGTTTGTTATACGGCGAATGCATCTGTGCTACAAAACGTATCTGATAGTCTTGGTTAGTTAATTTTACAGCAATCTTCTCCTCAGATATTGTGACTGATGGTCCACTAATGAGTGATTTTAGTGGTTTTATAGTCTGATCAGTTTCATAAGGGTGAAATTCGATGCCCTCTTTCAAGAAACTAACACCCCGTCGTCGTAAGGGGTCTTTGTCGCAATGTTAATAGCATAACATCGTGATCTAGTCAAGTACGGACGAAGAGGAATCCTCTCTAGGTATTTTGCGCATTTTTTCACCTTTTAATGTATTATATAAAGACAGAAGGGAACTTGATTTATATAGGTCGTTGCTGAGAGTTTTCCCTGACGTGAGGTTCATTTTCATTGGCACAATAATTTGCAATAACTTGAAAGCTTTTCTGATCTGGCAGGTTGTGTTGTAGCTTCAGATATCATTGTTGTAGCATACATGTCAAATGGATAGCTGCTACTTGCCGTGGTTGTCGTATCAGTTGCTGGACCGTTTGGATGTGGTGGGAAACTGACTGCTCACATTGTGTATGTATTCCGTCGGAGGGTAATGGATGCTGGACTACTGGTTGCAGATGCTATACGCGCTGCTTATGACAATGGACGTTGTTCGGTCTTTTACAAGATAAGGCTGCTGTGCATTTGGATGTTAGTTGCCGTGTGCGCTGTTCTGAAAACACGTGTGGGCCTTTATGGTGTTAGTACTGGGAACCGTAGTAGTCGACTGCATAATAACGAGGAATATCTACTGGAAATACTGTTGTGTTATTTATAAATTCACTATTTTCGAATCCTTCCACAGTTTTTCTACGCTTTGTTATCGTATCAGACACGCGCTGTCATGTAACTGCTTAAATGTCCTGGCGCCCTTTTGGAAACGCGAGAATAGTTCGTAATGCTGAATCTTACACTGTTATCGTGGATAAGGCAAATAATTTAGCGAACGCACTTCCGTGAAGGCTCTAGCGAAACGTAAACAACCGTACGGTGATCCCTAAATTTCCTCTGTACCCATGGTCATCTTCGCATGAGCCGCGAGTTTTCTCTACACCGTATGGCGCAATGCTCTTTTTGTCGCCATATTCAACATACTACACTGTTGTGCAAATCCTAAGGACGAAAGTAGCTTTCGCTTGATGCGTCATTGCTAAGTAACTCTGCTGAATGGAACTACGTCGGTAAGTTGAAAGAATTGCTACAGTACAGTACGGAAGGTAGATGGAAAAGGATGACGATGAGACAAAGAGAAATGACTCTCTTATTCGAAGACAATGACCACAGTGAAGTCAAAGAGGTTCATGCTGGTCCCTTGCACATCATAAAAGATGAGACATGATTCTTAATTGGGTTCCTGATCACTCGTACAGAAATGAACACTCAAGAACGTGCTCCCATGATGCCCAAGAGGTTGGTGATGAGTTTTATTTTTATTTTGGTGGGATGATTAGTCCCTCTGGCGGCGCATTTGGCAACTGCTGGATGTTCACTTGTGCACGTGAACGTTCTGCAGTACACCTTCCCAACGCATCTCACCCGTGCGCATTAGGATGTAAGTCGGGGAAGTAGGGAAACCAGTTCATTCGCCAAGTATCCTCTCGTTCCAAGAGCTGCTCCACCAGTACTGGTCGGCACGGTCGACCTTTTTCATCTATTACAATGAAGTCAAGTCCGAATCCGTCAGTGACGAGACGAACACGGGGCACAATAAAGCTGAGCGATGAGGATAGTGTGTTCAAAGATCTGAAGGTCCCTATATCTTTACGTTCATGGAGATGTATTACAGAGGGGCAGCGATCGGCTGATGCTGCATGAGATTTCTCGCCTTATTGCTTACTCTGTATTTTACATGACATTTTGCCATTTGAACATATGTCGCGTTTCTACTGCATTCCGTGTACGTAAGCCTCCTTAGCGAAATTTTAACCTTGGGCGCCTTCCTGAGACAGTTAAAATGTTTAAATGTGTGTGAATTCCTAATGGACCGAACTACAGAGGGCATCGGTCCCTAGACTTACACACTACGTAAACCAACTTATGCTAAGAACACACCCGTGTCCGAGGGAGGATTCGAACCTCTGACGGGAATGGTCGAGCAGTCCGTGACATAGTGCCTCAAACTATCCTGAGACAGTAATTTTATGAGTTGTCCTTTGGCTTATTCAGTTTTCAGTTAATCGATTTTCAGTTAAGTATATCTTTTGTGGAACTGGGATGCCAGACATTGCTGAGCTGTCAAACCACTTAAAAAGGAATTTAAAAGACAGGACAAACAATATTAAGACGGATACAGTTACAGATGTTTCAGTCCTTGATTGTTACGATGACGCTGATGATGATGAAGCAGTTTTGAATGTTATCTGGCGTTACAATATTGAGTTTTAGCAGCGTAATTACAGAGTAATTTTGCACGTTCTCTTATTTTCACCGTTTCTTATTTTCTTTTGAAGTTTTGAAGTGCTGTTGATAACTGAGCAGTCTCTGCTGTATACTTGAAAGGTACCTCCTCACGCAAAAAAGAAAAAGCCAGTTTATAGCGCCCTGTGATAAAGTTTTATTCCGCTTTGATCAAAATTACGCGGTAACAGTACATCGCGTTTTGCTGGAAGTGCCCTTTCAGTTTTACGACATTATTTTCAACGCGTTACACCCTATACCAGCTGCAGTCGACTGTATTAAAAGAACGTCGCCCATGCAAAACAGCCATTCGTCTACGTTCGAGCTCTGTAGATTGCTTATGTAGTGGCCTTGCACCTCGGAAAACATAACGACCCCTATCCGGCGATTTACAGCTCCCCTGCACGATACACGTCCGGTCTGTGTCGTCAACAGCCCTGCGTTTATATGACTCACTTGACCGTTCACTCTGTGTTTCAGATATTCCCAGGTCGTGCCTTGATGGACTGGGTCAACGAGGCAGTGTGTGTTACGATTAATTCATAACCGTGTGCAGTTGTGTCATAATAGAGTCACGTTTTGTGGTATTCGGAGCTCTCTGACACATCTAGTTGACATCACTGAAGATTAGTTAATTGTAGCAAACCTCTGTTTACCTGCACAAATATTATATGAAAACCGATTACATTAATGCCCTGGTGGCTGCTTCCTGTGATTAGGACTTACTAAAGTAGTAAATGAAGCACTCATACCCTGAAGGTCGTTTTATAGGCAAGCTCTTGAAGAATGTTCCAAGACCCATTCTAAAAAGAAGGACGAACTTACCGAGTCACTTTAAAGCTGACTCTGGTCCAAGTTGCGAATTGATTTTTTAAGCTCACAATGCCTGAGATGAATAAGGTTTCAAAGATGGACGTTAGAATTTTCAGTCTATAATCAAACAAGTAACCACATGGTCATGCGTCAATTTCAGTTTACTGTAATTACTTTGAAGCCTTGGCTGGTGGAATTGTATAATTTTATCAGCCAGCATGATTATCGAAATTTTATACTCAACCATCGTGTCCTCTTACACGCTTACCCGTTCTGCCACTGTAAATTAAATAATTCATTTCTGAACATTGTCCTTCCTCTAGTATGTCATTTGTGAGATGATGAACTTCGAGCACTAGACAGCCAAACATTCGATACAAAACGTGGTCTGATGATTATTTTCTTTCCCCAGGTGCACTGCCCATGGTTCACAGAGTAATGAACTACATGAAAAGTCGTGAAAACACCTGGTCTTCATCAGTTTTAGGGTTTGAGTGATTGACATGCGTATAGTGACCTAGAGAGGAAGATCTGTATAGGACATGTTCGCAAAATGAAGAAAACAGCTGTTATAATGTGACATGGCAGTTCTAGTCTTTAGTTTACCAAAGGTGTCTGACACTGCCCCGCATGCTTTAGCTGGGATAGATACCGGAGAAAAGTCAGACAGTGCCCGAAGGCCAATGCTTTGAAAACGTGGAAGATGTGGGGAATACGCGCAGGCTCCGTTTGTCTAATAAAAGCTCTTTTTACCTTTAAAATTTCACAAGTTTATTAACTTTATTTTTAAAATAGTAAGTGAACTTTCGTTGTCATGAACGACAAGATCCTCAATGCAGTTTTTTATTGAAATTTCCTGAAGTATTATTTTGACAGATCCAAGAACCGCTCTCAGATTTAGTTGACAACGCTTAAAACTAAAAATTCCTTTTCAAGCAAAGGAAAAAAAACACAAATTGCATAAAGCAAGATTAAACAAAAGATTTTAACGTCACATGGAAATACCAAATTTTTTGTAAATATCATCTGTGATCTCTAAAGACAATAAAGTATTCATCACAAAATTTTAATTAAACTTAATTTAAATGCAATAAAATCGGATTAGTATCAACGTACACTCAAACCCCGTAGCGTCTACAATATGTACCGAATCACAAAGTATTTTCCTTCCTTTTAAACATTTTAAATCATAAATTTCTCTATATGTGTTGCATACTACACCCAATGAATTATGAGAAATAAGCATACATGTTATAATTAACCAGGTATGTAAATCTTTTCCTTTTAAAATAAATAAAAAATTACCTCTTACTCTCATTCGTTCCATCCGTTAAAAATTTACAATACATATATTTTAATATGGTTATACGCGCTGTCGTGCACCGTGCTCTCCTGCAGGATCACATGCAGCACGGGAAAGATTTTCCACGATGTACAAAATGTGTACAGGGCCCAACCACCTTATACAAATTGCAGACTGGAATTATACGTCGATGTTGATGCGGATCGCAAATCTTAAAAGGGCGAGAGAGTACATTCGGTACTACTGAACACTTCGACTACACCTCGCCGCACCAGACAGCAGTATGGTGGGGTAGACATACAAACCAACAACTGTTGCAAGGCAACCTCAGCAAAGGCATTCAGAAAATATTTAGGGCTTCAAACTCTTGGGAGGCCCCACAAAACCACAGAAAGGCGTCCCAAGCTAAATTACGGAAATACTATCTACGATTTCACCACAACAAGTAGAACCGTAAAATACCATAAGAAGTAAACTAACATTAACACGATTGATAAGCGTCTGATTGTGAAGCTCCACAGTCAATCTTTCCAATACCAGAAACACATAACAGTACCTCCAAAGTTCACTCGGGGACAGTAGCAGAGTGTCAAATTACTCATTATAACTGCAGATAACAGAGTTTGACACACTGGGGGCCGACGTAGGTCTCTTAATAAGACAAACAATAATTCGGTCCGTCAGTTGCATCCACCTTCGATGCAAAACGGTCATTTACTTTAAAGTAGCTAAATAGGTTCCAATGTCGACATCAACGCTCTTCTTCCAAGCACTACTCTAACTGGAGACTGCAGTACCGAATCAAAGCTTACACCACTCACAAGTCTGATATACTCGCCACCAAAGCACACCTTTTTAGAATTCTTATGTTCACCTCACACCAAACGTGCCGAAACTCTTCGTCAGAATCCAAGGGCACAGCCCAGAAATCAGTTTTCGGCCCCTGAATGACCGCACGATGACCACCATCAGGACAACACTGGTCCTCCTCACTAGGATCTTCGAGCCCAGGGTGTTACGTCCCCAACCGACTGCTTCCGAGTGGCCCACCGACCAAGCGGCCTCGCCCTCAGACACCGGCGTCACTCCCCACGCACAGCCCGGAGCTGACTTCCAGCAAATCCCCTTCTTCCTCCTTCTTTCGCCTCACGGCGCGCCGGTAGCCATTTCGCCAAAGATACCCAGGGATCAGAGACTCCAGTCTGATCTCGATACTGACATCGCGTCGAATACTGAGAAGGCGGGTGATTTCGAAAACAAAACAAAAAATTTAATGACGAGCTGTAACGGCTCAGTGTCCATTGGGAAAACGGCAAACATAATAACTTATTACTACGTTCAATAACTTATTATTACGTTCAATTTTGGGAGAATACTTCATATAAAGCACTGATTGTGTTAACTGTTAAGAGGCTTTTTTAAGCATGTTTACGGTTTCCAAAACGTTTCAGCATTTCACGGAGTGAACTGTCGTTTTAATAAAGACTTGAATCCAGTTTTCATCAACGAAACTAAATGTCGTGATCTCAAACAATTATGATCATAATCAATGAAGTTCACTGACTCGATAATAGATTTTCGTTAATACTATTCGACAGGTATTCGTCTCGATCAAACAACCAGATTTGAATGTGGCATCATGTAGACTTATTGTTAACTCCATAAAACTTCCTTTCAGGTCACTGCAGACGAATAGCTCAATCGTTTTGTAGCTCACTAATCAATTTCTTATCTTCGTTCTTGATGCCAGTAGATAAAGGGGTGCGGCGTGACTGGAGGAACCGAGACACTACCTCTCTTGCGTTTTCATTTCATCGAGGTGTATCAGATATCCTCTGCAACAGCTGACAGGTTGCTTGACAGTTTGTGAGTACAGTGTCGTTTGGTTTTTGGTAGACCATCTGAGTTATTTCTTTTCGTATGTTGCAGTGAAATCAAATGATTCAAATGTCTCTGAGCACTATGGGACTTAACATCTGAGGTCATCAGTCCTCTAGATCTTAGAACTACTTAAACGTAACTAACCTAGGGACATCACACACATCCATGCCTGAGGCAGGCTTCTTATGTTAGTTAGGTTTAAGTAGCCCTCAGTTTTAGGGGACTGATGATCACAGATGTTGAGTCCCATAGTGCTCAGAGCCATTTGAACCATTTGTCTAATGTACCATTACTACCTGCATTTGTAGGTATGTCCTTTAACTATCGTGGATGCCGGAGCCTGTTTCCAGTAGCCATAGAGAGAGGGCTTCGTTCTTCCTGGAGATGCTGCTCCAGACTTTATGTGATACTTCTAAATTGATTGCGGGCAGGGCATACGCCGCAGGCCAGAGGGCGAGCAATTTTCTCATGATGGAAGGTGTTTTCCAACTGCATTGAATATAAGCAACTCAATTCCCAGAGCGAGCTCACCGTTGGTCTAAGGTAAAGTCTGCTTTCGGCAGGTGAGCGGCGAGAATGTCTTGTGTACGTCCCGCCCACAAAGTCGCGAGCGCTCATAGTGTGTTTACTTCCTCGACGCAGCTTGTACTCGCGTCCGTTGACGTTGAGTCGCTATGAAGTTACAGTGAAATCGAGTCCTTTAGCTGCTTACAGGCGTTGATCAGTATCAACGGGGACAGTTGAAAATGTATGCCACGACCGGGACTCGAACCCGGGATCTCCTGCTTACATGGCAGACGCTCTATCCATTAGAGTCACCGAGGGCACAGAGTATAGTGCGCTCCCCGTGAGACCCACATTCCAAGCTTAGTGTCCACACACTACATTCGTAGTGCCCCTGCCCTCTATGCTCATTACTCACGGTAGTCAATCTACCGATTCCCGTAAGATTTTGGGCAATGTGAGTGCATCCGTAGTGAAGAAGATGATTGGCCGGTTAGCTTTATCTATATGAAGATGGTATCTTTTCTTTCCGACATGTCCGTGCAGTGGGAATTCCACTGTTAAATGCAGAGGAGAGAAAGGACAAGGTGAAAGGATATATTGAAGGCCTCTATTAAGGGGAAGACTTGTCTGATGACGTCACAGAAGAAGTAAAAGGAGTCGATATAGAAGGCAGGGGATCCAGTATTAGAATCAGAATTTAAAAGTGCTGTGAAAGTTTTAAAATCGAATCATGCAGAATGAATAGATATTGTTGGAATTTCTAGAATCATTGAGTCGACTGTCAAATAATACGACTGTTGACGTTGGTACGTAGCATGTATGAGAATGACGATATACCATCAGATTTTCGGAGAAACAACACCCACACAATTCCGAAGGCTGCAAGAGCCGATGAATGCGATAATTGCAGCACAATCAGATTAACAACTCATGCATCGAAGTGTGTGACATAAACAGAGAAAAAAAATATAGATGTGTTTGATAACGACCAGTTTTGGTTTAGGAAAGGTCAAGGGCACCAGAAAGAGAGTTCTGAAGTTGCGATCGATAATGAAAGCAAGACTGAAGAAAAATCAAGACACGTTCTTCGGATCTGTCGGCCTGGAAAAAGCGTTTGACAGTGTAAAATAGTGTAAGACGTTCAAAATTCTGAGAAAAGTAGCAGTAACTTCAGTGAAACACAGGTAATTTACAATGTGTGCAAGAACGAAGACGGAGCTGTAAGAGTGGAACACCAACTATGAAGTGCTCGGTTTAAAAACAGTGTAAGTCAGGGATGTAGTCTTTCGCGTCTACTGTTCAGTCTATACATGAAGCAGCAATGGCGGAAATTAAAGAAAGGTTCAATAGTGGAATAAAAATTCAGTGTGAAAATAAATCAATGATAAGTTTCGCTGGTGACATTGCTTTTCTCAGTCAAAGTGAAGAAAAATGAAGTATTCCGCTGAGTGGAATGAACAAACTAATCGGTACAGAATATGGATTGAGAGTAAATCAAAGAAAGATGAAAATAATAAGAAGTAGCAGAAATGAAAACAGCAAGAAACTTAACACTAGGATTGGTAATCACAAAGAAGGTGAAGTTGAAGAATGCACCTAGCTTGGCAGAAAAGTAACCACTGACGGACGGAGCAAGGTGAACATAAAAAGCGGATTACCACTGACGAAAAGCGCATTCCTTGCCAGAAGAAGTCTAGTAGTATCAAACACAGGCCTTAATTTGAGGAAGACATTTCTGAGAATGTACGTTTGGAGCACAGCATTGAACAGTAGTGAAACATGGACTTTGAGAAAACCGAAAAAGAAGAGAATCGAAGCACTTGAGATGTGGTGCTAAAGAAGGATGTTGAAAATTAGGTGTACTGATATGTTAAGGAATGAGGAGATTCTCCGCAGAATCGGCAAGGAGTGGAATATATGGAACACACTGACGGTAAGAATTGACTGGCCAGGGGATACACTTAGCACGTGCTGGAAACGGACATTGAAAATGTCCGCGTCCTGCTTCTGAGATTGATTAACTAACATCATGAGCATTATAACATTTTCGGGGAGCGCTTTTAAGCTTTCATAATTGAATGACACCCTGTAGGCGTCGTGGAATAGAAGGTGAGTCATGGGCCCTGCGGGTGGAGCTGACGTTTAGAGAGTGTGCGGAGTTTCAATTGATGAGTGATTAGGCCTCGGTGAGCAATAAAGTTTACCGGTTTTCTAGCTAGCATTGCAGTTCAGTGAGTCTGCACAGGTTCTGTAGAAAGTAGATGCATAACGGACTTGGAATTATTAGCCAGCGTAGGGTGGCGTTGGCGAGGTCTAATAGAAACACGGAGCCCACTATTGTTCTGTTTTCCTTCCCTGCCTTTCAACTGATATCATGTTTTGCTGTGGAGGAGACTGTCGGCGGAAGCTCTTAGAAACCAGTAGGAGAAGTGTTACGTTTGTTTTCCAATCTATCGATGGCATCGAAGAATCTTTTGAAAGTAGTTGGATTGCTACAAGGCAGTTATTAAGAGTACAAGAGTAGTCAAGATTTAATACCTGTGTCACAGGTCAAAACAAGACTGGTGAAACTTACTTTAACAGTCAGCAGAATTTAAAAATTTTAAACATGTCGTTTTCGCAACTGTACACCTAGAAACTTGATAGGACTGGAAATAACAGCCAACCGGCCGGCCGAGGTGGCCGAGCGGTTCTAGGCGCTACAGTCTAGAATCGCGCGACCTCTACGATCGCAGGTTCGAATTCTGCCTCGGGCAGGTTAGTTAGGTTTAAGTAGTTCTAAGTTCTAGGGGATTGATGACCTCTGAAGTTTAGTCCCATAGTGCTCAGAGCCACTTGAACCATTGTTTGAACAGCCAAGAAGTTGCATAGTGAAAGTTTTATTAAACCTTTGCCATAGTTTCACCAAATATAAATATGTCTTCTTGTTAACTGTATAATATACGCCCTTGTTTGCCCCTCCGCTTTTCCCTTCCCCCATTTTTGGATTGCAATTTAATCTGCTCTTATCCTTTAAAGTATCTTGTTCTTTCAAGTATGTTAGTAATGTGTAGTACGTTGTTACGCATTTTTCCTATTGGCTTTTGTCTCGGGTTCTTCGCACGACGTTCATCTGATGATTTTGCTGACGTTTCGCCAGCACGAGTGGCAGGCATTGTCAAAGCTTCACCCTCCAATGCCGGTGGTGAACTGGAGCCGAGCTCGCGGCTGCAGACTGTATGTACCTGGAGCACCAAGGTCCGAGGGCTTCTCCTCGGTCATTTCCGGGGCGATTCTCCTCTTGCTATGTGCAACGGTCGTTTGCTGCAGTACGGGAAGCCAGGATATGTTTACCTTAAGACTTTCCTCTTTCTTGTTGAAGCTGTTGGCGTGTTTGTGTATTTCTACAGCTTCCCTGAACAAGCGGGTGTGATAGCGCTTCTCCACAGCGAGAACTTCCGTGTCGGCGAATTTTATTACGTGGTCGGTCTCACTCAGTGCGTGCTCTGCGACGGCCTATTTCTCCACCTGCCCCAACCTGCAATGTCGCTTATGTTCTTTGAGTCATTCCGACATAAGCTTTTACACATGTGCATGGTATAGGGTATATTCAAGACATTGCAATTGGATCCCTTTTCACCTCTGCCGATCTAAGATACTCTTTGATCATTCTTGTCGGTATGAAAATCGTCTTTACTCCGTGTTGCATCAAGTGGCCATGAAAGCCTTAACAATTTCGTTTTACGTATTTTGTTATCATTCAGTATTCCAGCAGTTTACAATGTACGTTGCTTTACTTCTTACATCCGATTTTAGTTTGCTTGCGTAGCACTCTTTACTGTTCACGGCTACTTTCACTGACTTGCTACTTCACAAGTTGTAATTACACTGTTTCCTCCAACAACCTCTCGACGCCTCACCAGCCTGTTCTGCTTGTTTTTTTAATGTGTTACATTCCTTCTTACATCTTTTCTTTTCAGTTACTTGCGTGCGGATGAATACGGCTATACGTATTTGGGCCTGTTTCACATCATTCTAATATGTTTTACAAAGTGTATTCTCTCATATATTGTCACTTAGCATCATATTTTGTTTATGTACAAGGACTTCTCCTGCTGTTTTATGCACGCATGTGCAAATAATTAACATAATTTACCTGAGCCTATTTGAACGTTACATGCCATGTATCTTTAACGCCTCCCTATCTACATCACTTTTTGTTATTGTAATTAGTCTTATTATATTTTAATTTTAGTATTAAGTATTGTACTTGCCGAATTAGGCATTGGCTTCTCAGAGCGACTGTTGCTGAATTAGGTAGGCATTGACTTCTCAGAGCGGCTATGTGCACATTTATTCGCGCAGCAAGCGCCACTTACCGTAGTTCACCTATCGGCACTGCCTGCACGTTTTACTGATTTGGCTCATGTCACTAGCCATATGTGTGTTAACTGGCTCCAGTGACATGTGGTTATATTTTAAAAGTTTTACGACGAAGCCATACTAAACGTCAGCTTGATCTATAGATATTAAAAGTTTAACAGCAGAGCCATACAACACTGGGACATTATCTTCAATCACGCGTTTTTAACTGTTGATATTTGTGGCTGACATGTGCGTTGTCTCAGAAAAGAGTCATTCTGTCTGTATTTGATTTCACGAGTGAGTATGGTTTTCTAATAAAGACTTCGTAATTTATTGTTTATAGATTTTGGTTCATTTTCTGGTTGACTTTTGAAATTATTTGTAATAATTTGTTAATAGGTCCATTTTCGTTCTGGAAAACACAAATTTATGTTTTTCGAAACCACGGAAAAATTGTTAATATACCTTCAATTCTGCAGTTGGGTGGCTGTTATTTTTCAATCCTACCAAGTTTCTACAATGAACAGAGTTGCAGTACAGAAGATTTATACGAACGTGCCAGTAAGTGTTACAGAGTTAACCTACGGAGCAATGCCTCATATAATTTGTTTCACATGACACACTTTGCTAAGCGTGTATGGAGCCTGGCCGCAGCCGCTTGTGAGACCTCGCCCTGCGACACGGAAGCTCTGAGGAGGAGACGGAAGGAACATTGGGGAAAGTCCACACATCGTCTCCATTCGAACTCAGACAATCAGCAAACCTTTTCGGACAGAGGTCACATCTATGTCGTAGGGTAAATTGAATTGGTACCTGAACGCCCACCAGTTATTTTTCTTAGGGCGTACAGCGTGGATTCATTCCTTTGTACACTCTCTGCAAATCAGTTAGGACCACTGAGAGCATGGACTGCATTGCACCTCACACGAGGAGAATTTTGTTGTGGCTCCGCTTCTAGGCGCTTCGGTCCGGAACCGCGCTGCTGCTACGGTCGCAGGTTCGAATCCTGCCTCGGGTACGGATGTATGTGATGTCCTTAGGTTAGTGAGGTTTAAGTAGTTCTACGTCTAAGGGACTGAAGACCTCAGATGTTAAGACCCATAGTGCTTAGAGTCATTTGAACCATTTTTGGCTCCGCTTCTAAAAATTCTGAGTACACTCTTGTCACCATAATGCGTTCTTCTGTTTGCACTTAGTCGTTATGGTTGTCATCGTATAGATAAAAGGACATTTGATTTGTGTGTGAATATCGAGTCATTCGTAATACGATTTGATCTTCAGTATGGCAACACAGACGCCATCGCTGTATATTTTCGATTGACCGTCCCCCCCCCCCCCCTCTCTCTCTCTCTCTCTCTCTCTCTCTCTCTCTCTCTCTCTGTAGTTGTTCAAGCTATTCTGATTTTCCGTGATCACATGACCTAAACCACACCAGTTCCTTCTGTCCTGAACTGACTCCTGAAGGCTTTACCATTTGGTATCCATTACTCCTGTGATGCCATAAACATACCTCATCCATTGCTGCCCTCTTCTCCTCGTATCTTCGAACTTTCTCTGCATTAACGTTTGTTCCAGCAAATCAGATCCTCTCATAATGTGCCCCAAATTATAATATACAGTCATGTCGTATATCTCCCTGAATATTGATACATTTATTTGCTGTCTACAAGGATCGCACTGTAATAGTAGATTTATACCGATTTTGGCCCATAGTTCAGGTTTCTGCCCCACAGCTGTAGTTCTGAAGTCGGTGATGGTCCAGGAAATTAAAAAATTCCAAGATGGTGCATTGTAGGTAGTTTGAAAATTGACAGGAAATTCAAAAAGTCCAAGTTGGCGGATGGTGGGAATTTTAAAAATGCATCAAAGCGGAAAATTCAAAAACAGGTGAGAAATTTAAAAAATGTATCATGAATGATAGCTCAATAAATTGTGTTAGAGGAAGAGTAAAAAAATCCAAAACCAACTCCGCTATGATCATTATCTCCACCCCTCCTGCCTTCTCACTCCCCTTCCACATCGCCACTTATCTTCAGACAATCAAAATACAATATTGTTAAGCAAGCCCAATTGTGCGTGTAGAACACTGAAAATCCTCTGCCACTTCTCTAACTCCAACCATAGCGTAATATTAAAAAGACGTTTTATAAAGGCACAAAAGTCAAAAATATATGTTGCACCTTTGAAAGTAAAAAATATTTATGTACACATATGTAATTCTGTGTTTAATTAGTGCAATATTAAAATAATGTTCATAAACATACATAATTCTGCACCAAATCAGAATAAGTAGTATAACAAGTTACTATCAGATGCTTAGGTGTTGCCTACATGTGAGGCAGGGACACTGACTTGAATGCATGGTATCATTCCCTTTCCATTCTCCTACCCTTCCATTCCTTTCCACACCCGGTCACTCTCTCCACAGTTCTACCCTCTACAGCCAATCAGAACGTAGTATTAAGGTGAAATGATCTATGAAATATCCAAGTTGGTAGAACTAGCCCAATTGTGCTGGTTGGATAATCTGAAGAAAATACAAGCCACAGCACCTTTGCCTCTTCGCTCTTCTCCAATCAATAAGAGTGTAGTATTTTGCAAGTAGGCTGTTTAGGTTCTTATATTGGTAACGCCGCCGCCACGTAGCGCTCTGTATGAAAATCACTGGCTGTGCTGTGTGCAGTCTGTGGCTGGCTTGCATTGTTCTCTGCCATTGTAGTGTTGGGCAGCGGCAGCTGGATGCTAACAGCGAGTAGCGTTGCGCAGTTGGAGGTGAGCCGCCAGCAGTGGTGGATGTGGGGAGAGAGATGGCGGAGTTTTGAAATTTGTAAGAATGGATGTTGTGGGGTGGCGAAGAAGTTGTCGAATGAGTTGTTTGAATGTTCATTTCACGTAACAGACTATTGCCGATGCAACATATGTGGGACGGCGAAGAAGTCGTTGTTTAATGTTGAATGAAAGTTGAACATTGCCACCTTAAATCACGCGAGCCTGGCAACTAATTTGGTGGCCAGTCAGAAAGCGAAGGGAAACTTACTGACCTTAGTTCCCAGTCTGCACGGCCACATTCCTGTACAGCCCAGCTAAACGAAAAATATCCATAGTTCTTCACGAGATTAGGGCTGCTTCAATAAAATTTAAAGTTCCAAACAAGATTTTATTATCTTAAAGGCTCACACAAATTACTCGAAACTTCTGAAAATGCTAAAGACATTAAATATTGTTAATTCAGCCAATCGTTTAATAGTTCAGAGGCGACTTCTACAGCAAGTTCCTCCCGAATAGTTCATTACTCTAACTAACGGTGCTCTATTAATAGTTCGCAATAATGTTAAAAAAAAAAATTAATGCTCGCCTTAAAAGTGGAGTTAGTCACCACTTGCCACGCGGAATTATACTTCACACGGACGGCACAATAACAGTTTGTTACCGAAGTCTAAACGATCCAGGACGGTGTACAGTCCTCGCGATTTTCAATGTCCGTTTACATTGCTAAGTACGCGCATGTCACAGCCCGCTATGACGTCACCCGAGGCGAGGCGCGATCGGACGTTAAGCTCGCGTGGACTAGGCGTTGGTCTAATGCGGAGTGAGCTTCCTACTGCCTCTGCCGCTCTTTTTATATAGCTCCGGCGCGTACCGCCAAGAGAGCATCTGTTCTTTCCGTTCCTATGCAGATGCCTGCAGCCTCCAAATGATCGCTATCTCAGGCACACAATCTTAAATATCACATTTAATAATAGCTTTACAAACTTCTCAATTTTTGTATACATACATCTGAGCAGTACAGAAGCACGTAGAAAATCTCAGCCTGCTAAAATTAAAACTTTACTCTCTAGAATTTTTACAATGGAACTAACGGTAGATTGTTACCTCTGAACCATAGCTTTATCAAGACTTGTATCAGCTGTTAATTATGCTACAAGACTAAAACTTGGTGTAGCTTTGTTAATTGTCCTATCTGATCATTGGTCTTAAAGAATTTGTTTTATCATTAAAATTTAAAGTACTTAATCTATAATGCTTATGTACATTTTACTCACAAAAGTAGTTTTTACTAAATTACTAAAAAACTAGAAGAGGTAACTGATTGTGGTATTTCCATTATTATTATTAGGGTGAACTGAAGCATCCTACCAATTTTCAATATTGTAGCTCTATTATTTCGCGCCTCTGATTTTTCCGAAAAATGCGGATTCTGGAGTCAATTTTAGTTTTATGGTTTTGGAAACCAGCACCACTCATTAATGACTTCTTACTGCACCTTCTCACCAAATTTTGGCTTCCTAGCGTCATTATTTAGCGCCTCCTATTTTTCTTTCAAAACGTGAATTTTACGTAAACTACTAATTTTATAACATTAAGATTTGTTACCTGAAACATTATTACATAGAACTATACTTTAACAAAGTTTTACACACAAATCTTAATTTTTACTTTTATGTTAAATGTGGTGCAATACTATATGCAGGCGCATTACGATGACGTGACGCTACTAGCAGTGAACTAGGGTAAGTCCCGTGCACTCGCTCGCCTCTGATTTCTTATACATGATACAGCGCTTGCTTTGCTTCATCACCCCTTTTTTAATTTTCGTGAAAATCTATTTTTGAACAAAATTAAATTTCTAAAAGAACAAACAAGCGATGGATTACTTTAGTATACCTCTTTCAACTTAAGTTGCTTCTTCTTAGGAAATTCCTTATTACTACATACACAAAATAACCATACTCATATACACATAGAAAACCTAGTACAGAAGACATTCACAAATTATTTACATACATTTACATGGAAATATAAATTTTTCAATGGTTACAAAATAGTTATTTTTTTTTTCTTTAAAATCAGTCTCTTCCTGAAAAAGAAAATACACACGACTTTTATCACTGCAACGCACTCACATTTTTCTTTTACTATAATACTCGGCACTGTGGTGGGTGTCCTATTGTAACACTCATTTAATTTCACTGATTGACAAAATTGTGGGAGGAAATTGTATTCACTGTGGTTTGCGTCTCTACTTCCAATCTCCCTACCGCTTGTTGTCAGTCATTCATGCAGCCTGCATGTCCCTGAGAAACAGACAATACAGTCTAAGTTTCTGTTTTCAACTTATATCTAAGGTAGGACAAAGTACATTTTATAGTTTATATTTTGGCACTATTTTACTAATTGTGAAGTTGTCAGAAAGACATTTAGCACTAAGTCGTATCTGATACAATAGCTCCTACTTTCTTCTTTCATAAATAATCTTTTAGGTTCCTAAATAGTGAAAATTCTTTTAGCAAATTAATATATTAAGATCTTGCTTCAACTTAGAAAATTGAGTAACCTTTTAGTTTTAATGTACTCTGGCTTAATTATCGTATGGATTAGTTCATCAAAGAAGTCATTTGCTGACCAGCACTTTGCTTTATTGTATGAATTACTAAAGAAATTAGTTATTTTCAGTATACCGATTCCAAATTTCTGCATTTTCCAATATTTGTGTGTTTCTGTTGTCTGTTTAACTATTTATTTGCCTCAAGCAAGATTTAGCGTTTTTCACCATTTCACGAGACGTGAGGGAATTATTCTTTAATCCTACATCATTTACTTCAATTTACTTACTTCACTTCTTCACCTTATTCATTTTCTCCCTTTTCTTCCAGATTCCTTTTGTCAGCCTATTGACGTCCTGTTTCTATATATTTGGTGCGATCCTCACACCACTTCCACACATCTCCATTTATTTAATTCTAAAACGCCATTGCTTGCCTCTATGAGCATTACCTTCTTACGCTGTTTTCCTTCAGACAACCTTATTTCTAGCAACATACTACCTTCTGCATAATCTCATGGATTATTCATATTCATACCGTACTTCGTATACTGCAAAGTGTCTCTCTTAGTTGTAGTTTCTAACCCTTTACAATTACATGAAATATTTTAATTTACTTATTTTAGCCATGTTTGCCTCTTATTGGTACTCAGACTTTTGTTTTGCCATTCACTAGGTAGATCCTTACTAAGAATACTTAAAACCTAATAGCATATATACAACATGAAGACATATGTGATTCTTACCTGTTATGATAGACCAGAAGAAGGGAATGAAACTTGAAAAGGAAATAAAGTTTCACCCAGCTGGGACTGCACGGTACGCCAAACCGTGTATCCGCCAAAGAGTGGCAGACTCCCTACAGTAATTAATTACTGTTAATTTTAAATTCCTTTAGATCCACAATATTTCTTAGACCTAGTTCTCTCTTACTCTTTGGATATTCCAAATGATAGGCATTTGCATGAGGTTTACTTACTATTCTAAATGGTCCATGATATACATGCATAAACTTTTTAGTTTCTGCAGAAATTTTCTTTGATTTTTCTTTTGTTTTGACCAGCACTAGCTCACCTCTGTATCTTTGTTCATCAGCAATTTGCTTTGTTGATTGTACCTTTTCCTCTATTTCCTTTAGGATGTGTCTCTCTTCAACCTTAGCACTTTCCTCATTCTCACTGAAAACCAAATTTTCCTGCAAGTATCCTTTATTCTTTATTACTCTAATAGGCAGTTCCCAAGTTTCATTACTACCGCCTATATGACTTCCTATAAAAGACTCTCTTATCACTTTAGAGTCAGGTAAAGTTAAAATTAAGTTGTTCTGATCAAAATTGATCTTTCCCTGGTACTTTGATAAGAAATCAGTACCAATCAACATATCAACACTTAAGCCTAGCACAATCAAACAAGGATGATCTATTACTACGTCATTTATACCAATGGGTATCAAAGCTTCGTGTTGAACTGGTCTAGAGACTTTTCCAGTAGCACCTATAATCTTTAAGCCACTTACTTTCATAACTGTTAACTTCTCTTTATTGGGTATGGTGTCAAAAAATGTTTGTGATAAAGCACTTGCTTCACTGCCACTGTCAAGCAGACAACGCACAGTGACTCCTGATATGTTTACTTTGATAACAGGGTGAGTTATTTTACATTGAACAGGTTGCTCACACACCTCGTCTAATAAATCTCGTTCTATGTTCTTCCAGCTAAAGTAATTCTGATCAGTTGCAATTACATTTACAGTTACATCCTGGGGCTCATCATGCTCTATAATCCTAGCTGCTTTCTCTAATCTGTCCACTAACTTTAAATCGAAGCATCTGACGACTTTTTCTACTTTTGTTTGCTGCACATCAGCCAAACTATCCTCTACCTCTGAGCAACTGCGTCCCTGCGCAATATTGCTGTTCATAAGAATGTCGTCACCTTCAACCATTTGTGGCACGTTTACACAGCTACTAGATTCTTTCACCTCGTTACTATTTCTACCCCCTTCATTCATCATTTCCTCCTCTCTAAAGTTTTGCAGTACTGATTCTACTTCTGCTACTTCTACTTCAGCTTTTAGATTGCCATTTTCATCGAAGATGTAAGCTTTTACTTCATCATTATTCCCATCAGACTCAAACCCATTATCTATTTCTTCCCCATTATCTACCTTGAGTTCCTGTTCTTCCTTGACCCATTTTTCTAGTGTATCCAAAATACTATCCACTATTTTGTGAGAGTGGCTTAACACATCACTGGTATTATCTGTATTTATTTCGTCATCCATGTTGTCTGTCTGTGTATGTTGGCTGATTGTCTGTGTTTCCGTTACTGGCTGTGTTACTGTTACCGCCTGGTGAGCGCCAGTTTCCTCATAGACGGGATTTAGTTTCCCACACGCGGCCTGTTGTGTTCATCTGTGACACCACTAGATGTAGTAGCATCATGACTCCCTTCTTGTCTTAATGGCATAGTATTTACTTCTCCACTTTCGTCATAGTAGTTGTTACGAAAACGTGGTGAGTATCTACCCCCTCTTCCTTTGCCACGGCTTTGGTTTCGATAGTTTGTTTTGGTGTGCCTAACTTCCATATTTCTAACGTTCACGTTTCCATTATTTTGTACGTGATTGTTAGAAGATTTGTTATTCTGCTGCACCTGCTCCTCAGCAGCAGCTACTCTTTCCACTCTTTCCAGATATTCAATAAATTTGTCTATATTATCTCTAGGGGCGGAAATGATCCTCTTCTGCCAGTACCACGGCAGCTTACCTTCTAAACCCATAATGATCATATCTGGCTTCATCTTTTCTGTCAAATGTGACAGTCTTGAAACCCACTTCCTAGCGAAATCCTTTACTGATTCACGCCCTGGGAAAAACTTCTTACCACTCCAGAATTCCCTTAACACATCATTTTGTTTGTTATGTGACCAGTATTCGTTGAGAAATGCAGACTTAAATTCAGATAAAGTTTTACATTTGATCATTACATCCGCTGACCATCGCAAAGCATCACCTGACAAATGACTTCTTATAAATGAAATTTTTTCTCTTTCTGACCAAGTGTTGGGGAGAACATCCTCAAAGTCATTCCACAATTCAAGAGGGTGAATGTACTTATCAGGATCAAAGCGCAAAAACTGTCGAAACCCTATAAAAGCGGCGTCAACTGAAGTCACATGCTGTACAGTAGAATGACTAGAATTAACAGAGGTTACTCTATTTTCTAGGTTAGCAATGTTAGTATTTAATTCCTCTACTTGTGACTCTACTGCTTCTATCCTGGCAGAACATCTTTGTTCCACTGCACCACGAATTTCGGTACAGGTTTCTTTTACTTTCTCAATGTTTTTCTGACAAGTATCTACTTTAATTTGTACCTCTTTAACTTTGTCAGAGCAAAGTTTGGACTCGTTGCTCAATCTTTCGGACAACCTCACTTCCAAAAGTTCATCTGCCTCTTGATAATTTTTTTGAATTTGATCTATTTCACATTTGAAAGTACTATGCATTTTAGTTAACTGTTGCCCTACTTTTACTTGAATGTCATGATGAATAGCATCTATCTTATAATTCAAACTATTCCATTATGATTGCAGTTCTTCTTTTAGTTCTTTATTACTATCCTCAATTTTAGCCTCAATTTTATTTTGGTTTGATTCGAGTTTGGCAAACAGTATTTGCATCCAATCCGGAGCTTCTACCTTGATACTTTGTATCTCTTGACTTGACTGAGCTGGAGATATATTGAGCTCAGTTTCACTACCTGACAAAGTTAGCAACTCTACTGGCTCCCTTTTGACTTCTATTTCACTTATTGATTGCATCCCTGCATTCTCATTTAAATTAAAGTCATAATTTACTGGTGACAAATTACGTTCTAGTTCAATATTTGAGGGATTAATGGAACCATCCTCATTAAACTCAATTCCTGATCCTGAGGATTCTTGGTCAGAGACCGGTTCCCTTCTGAAATGTACACTACTTTCCATATCTTTTAGTTTGTTAGCAGCAGTTAATAAATATTTTAAAAGTCTTTGACTTAACTTAAATGCTTGATTTCGACGAATGATGTCGTCGCTGGTACACCGCGATCGTGATGCGACGCGTCGCGACGTATTGAAGGCAGCAGCAGCAGCTGTAGCGTCGAGTACCGCCGCAGGAATCGCCTACTGCAATAGCTCCAGGGGGGGGCAGCAAGGCACCGTTGACCGCTCGGCGCAGCCGGCAGCTGTCTCGCAGATCAGCGCAGCTCCGCGATGACGCACCGTCTTCCTTTAGTCTCAGCGCCGTCGGCAGCCGCGATCCAGCATCGTCGCCTTCCTCACCATCGTCACTAACCAACGTACAGCGGTAGACACTTATTGTTTATACACTACACCCGCCTTTACTGGTAACACTGTTCCCACACTAGTTCAATTCAGTGTCCTGTTATTGCCTACCGAGTTCGTTAATTTATACCAATCGCTTTCACACATCGAGCACTTTTATTTGCTTTTAATTCAGCTTTCCCGGCCGGTGCACCATATGTGGGGCGGCGAAGAAGTTGTCGAATGAGTTGTTTGAATGTTCATTTCACGTAACAGACTATTGCCGATGCAACTTATGTGGGACGGCGAAGAAGTCGTTGTTTAATGTTGAATGAAAGTTGAACATTGCCACCTTAAATCACGCGAGCCTGGCAACTAATTTGGTGGCCAGTCAGAAAGCGAAGGGAAACTTACTGACCTTAGTTCCCAGTCTGCACGGCCACATTCCTGTACAGCCCAGCTAAACGAAAAATATCCATAGTTCTTCACGAGATTAGGGCTGCTTCAATAAAATTTAAAGTTCCAAACAAGATTTTATTATCTTAAAGGCTCACACAAATTACTCGAAACTTCTGAAAATGCTAAAGACATTAAATATTGTTAATTCAGCCAATCGTTTAATAGTTCAGAGGCGACTTCTACAGCAAGTTCCTCCCGAATAGTTCGTTACTCTAACTAACGGTGCTCTATTAATAGTTCGCAATAATGTTAAAAAAAAAATTAATGCTCGCCTTAAAAGTGGAGTTAGTCACCACTTGCCACGCGGAATTATACTTCACACGGACGGCACAATAACAGTTTGTTACCGAAGTCTAAACGATCCAGGACGGTGTACAGTCCTCGCGATTTTCAATGTCCGTTTACATTGCTAAGTACGCGCATGTCACAGCCCGCTATGACGTCACCCGAGGCGAGGCGCGATCGGACGTTAAGCTCGCGTGGACTAGGCGTTGGTCTAATGCGGAGTGAGCTTCCTACTGCCTCTGCCGCTCTTTTTATATAGCTCCGGTGCGTACCGATAAGAGAGCATCTGTTCTTTCCGTTCCTATGCAGATGCCTGCAGCCTCCAAATGATCGCTATCTCAGGCACATAATCTTAAATATCACATTTAATAATAGCTTTACAAACTTCTCAATTTTTGTATACATACATCTGAGCAGTACAGAAGCACGTAGAAAATCTCAGCCCGCTAAAATTAAAACTTTACTCTCTAGAATTTTTACAATGGAACTAACGGTAGATTGTTACCTCTGAACCATAGCTTTATCAAGACTTGTATCAGCTGTTAATTATGCTACAAGACTAAAACTTGGTGTAGCTTTGTTAATTGTCCTATCTGATCATTGGTCTTAAAGAATTTGTTTTATCATTAAAATTTAAAGTACTTAATCTATAATGCTTATGTACATTTTACTCACAAAAGTAGTTTTTACTAAATTACTAAAAAACTAGAAGAGGTAACTGATTGTGGTATTTCCATTATTATTATTAGGGTGAACTGAAGCATCCTACCAATTTTCAATATTGTAGCTCTATTATTTCGCGCCTCTGATTTTTCCGAAAAATGCGGATTCTGGAGTCAATTTTAGTTTTATGGTTTTGGAAACCAGCACCACTCATTAATGACTTCTTACTGCACCTTCTCACCAAATTTTGGCTTCCTAGCGTCATTATTTAGCGCCTCCTATTTTTCTTTCAAAACGTGAATTTTACGTAAACTACTAATTTTATAACATTAAGATTTGTTACCTGAAACATTATTACATAGAACTATACTTTAACAAAGTTTTACACACAAATCTTAATTTTTACTTTTATGTTAAATGTGGTGCAATACTATATGCAGGCGCATTACGATGACGTGACGCTACTAGCAGTGAACTAGGGTAAGTCCCGTGCACTCGCTCGCCTCTGATTTCTTATACATGATACAGCGCTTGCTTTGCTTCAATGTCATGAACTGCTATATATATTATTACTATTAAGGTAAATACATTGTTTGTTCTCTATCAATATCTTTCATTTGCTAACTATGCCTGTCCCTAGTTAGTGCCTTCGGTAGTTAGAATCTTTTATTTAGTTGGCAGTAGTGGTGCTCGCTGTATTGCAGTAGTTCGAGTAACGAAGATTTTTTGTGAGGTAAGTGATATGTGAAACGTATAGGTTAATGCTAGTCAGGGCCATTCTTTTGTAGTGATTTTTGAAAGTCAGGTTGCGTTGCGCTAAAAATATTGTGTGTCAGTTTAAGCACAGTCTTGTATAATTGTTCTAAGGGGTCGTTTCAATTTCAATTATGAAAAAAATGATCAAAAGCCTCTGAAGAGCCTGAATTAGTTACCATAACATACATCCAACTCCTCTCTCACCTTGTCTCCAATCAGAGGTTAGTATTTTAACCACCATTACAATGAAAGTGCCAATTACCAATTATCCCTGTATGGGACATGCTCAAAGTTTCACACGCGACCTGAATTATTTATCAAAAACACGCCACACACTTAAAAAAACTATCTGAATTTTTAAAATTATGAAAATGGTGTGAACTGTGTTCTCATGACTGGCTTCAAAAACTTGTTTATGAACTAGCCTCTCCAGTCACATCGGTAAATTGCAATGGAAGCTATATAGTATTCTGTATGGAATAACAGAAGAATTATAAGACATACACTCCTTAACAGCTAAAACCCAACATTTTCGTATGCAGTTAATTAATAAATTAGTAGGATGTAGTTGTGAAGCATCAGTTTTACTTTAAATACTCTTCTGCATATACAAAAGCGTGTAGACATAGACAGTGCCTAGAGGATTTTGGTATGGTGTGCTATCGCATGTAGTATAATTCAAGTTAACACGCTCCAGAAAGGTCAGATTACTCCCGTAAGGCTCCAAACTATTGAATTGTTACTACTCTACAATAAGCTGTACAGTCGCTACGCCCTTGACTACTTTTTTCCTGCGCTTGCTTAAGGTAAATCACTTCATTACTGTATTGATGCTCGTTCTTTCTGGGACGCATTAGTGAAAATATTGGTGTAAACGGCTGTATCATTGTTTTCTGTATGTTTATAGTGTTCCTCCTCTGTTATAGACATCTGCCCGTAAATTGTGTATCTGTAGATGCTTGGCCACTGTCAGTGGCCTACAGGCGTATTTTACTTGGATGCTCATCACGTAGGCTGACTTCAGCCCCGTATAAAGGAATTAATGCCGCGTTCACTTCCGAGTGTACTCAGTGCTTGTCTAACCAGCTGAGTAAATAGGCGTTTATGGTCTAAGCTTGATTTTGATGTAACTGTCTCGTATTAATTAAGGGTGATAGGCAGTTACTAGAAATTGAAGCATGAACCGGTTAACTGACATCTTGTTGCTTAGAGGTTTCCTAAAAATACTAAATGTTACTTGCCACTAACAGAGACCAGCGAAGTTTGTGATTTACGTTTTAATAATTCTTTGTCAACTCTCTCATTTCTTTAAATTACTTTTTTATTGTTGGAAAGGCTAAATGGGAAAGGGCGGTGCCCTTTGCTTCTTAAATGCATTTTGGTGTCAGTTGTAATATATACTGACGTTGGGTTTTTCAGATATCAATGTACGCAAATATTTACATTTTGTTATTCAATAAATGTTTGTAATGGAAAATATTATGCAAATGTACAGTGGTTTGCCATCTACGGATCCTTGCACCTAAACTATACTGCTGAACTGTACTTAAAGTATTTGGAATGGTAGAAGCAAGCACGTTTGAGCACGAATTCTACAGTTATCAGATTCTAGTCAGCTTTGTAAGAATTTCGTGGTGTGGCACGTGGGTTTGTAAATTTGATGCTACAGCTTCTCTTTTGCTTGCAGAATCTGTCGATCAAGGAACCGCGAACTGTTCTGGAGTTAAAACATTATGAGAAAGGACCAACTGTTGCACGAATAATACGTTCACGGTGAGCCAGAAGAAGGCAGTGTGGCGGAGTTGTGCAAGCGGATGCGGGTCACGTTGGGCAAGCTGATAAACATCACCGCAGGGACTACCCAGGAGGTGAGTGGCACATGCACTTCATATCACTCCTTATAATGTGTAATTCAGTTAGGTATTATGTCTTTGGAAGTCAGCTCCCCTTCGAGCTTAGATGCTCTGGTCGATCACGTTGCTCATAGGATTCGCAGATGTGTGCTGTTAATAATGATGCTAAGTTTACACAAGATATACAAGCCTTGCTGGATGAGCTTCTGTCAGAGCGGCGCCGCTAGCCGTTCCTGAAATGGCAGGATAAATGTGAAGCAGGTGAAACTCAGTGTTTAGAAAATAACGAGAATTTTTGTCCTCAAAATGTTCTGTGGAATCAATGCAGCCAACTTCCGAACCCGTCCCCCTTTTCTGTCATTCATGAGATTTGTGTCTTGGAAATTAGTGATGTCAATCAAATTGTAGAGGTGCTGTTGATAATAGTAAGGCCACAGAATAAGGTCAATGCCGTACGAATTCCACAAAGCGTTATGTGCCAAATAATATTCCCTTTAGCCCAAGGGCATTTGAGCAGTTGTTGACACAAATTTTTCGGGGTTACAGCTCGCTCAGTCACTTATATTGTTAGAGTGTACTACAGGATTTTATTGACAATTACTTATATACAATGTTATAATGCAGGTTTCGGATGAAATCATAACTAATTACATCATGCACATGCGAATGTCAATGGTCGCCTTGTCGGTATAAGTTTCTGAAAACAATACTAAGTATTTTAGAAGGAATGAACTCCAAGACCAATCACCAGTGACGTTCATGGACGAGCCTGAGTCACTTGGCGAGCTAAGCAAGACGGTAGTGAGTACTGAAAATGTGAGAAATGGCGATGAGGAACGACATAGCCAAGGTTTAACCTTTAACAAGTAAGTTACCAATGGTGGTGAGCATGGCCAGGCTTGGCATGCTTGTTTCCGGTGAGGCAGCTAGGAACACCTAGTTTGGGACTGTAAGGAGATATACAAATGGCGAGAAAACAGCTGACTCCAGTTAGCGGCACGGGAGCGTGAAAGCCTTTTGCCACCTTGCAGCTTTTGGCACGTGTGAGAGCTGGACACACCACACCTCCCTTTCGCGTGCGCTTTTCAGGGTTCACAGCCCGTCTGTCTTCTGATCGACTCTGGCAACAGCGTCTCATTAGTTGATCATACGTGGGCTTTTCCTAGACTGTCGGGCTTAACATCTCTTACGGAAAGATGCCCCTCCATTTCTGATCAGCTATTAGAATTTGTAGGCCAAGTGCACTGCAATCTCCAGATTGGCTATTTAACCCGATCAGTACAATTTTTGGTAGTCGAAGGGCTCACGGTGATTTTTTGATGAGCATTCTCTGTGTGCTAGATTAGGGAAGAAAAACATTGCAATTTGAGTTTCTTCTCGGGGAGAAGTTTTATGTTTAGTGGACATAGAACCATATAGTCTGTGTGTAATGGTCAAGCTAGTGGGTCAGAGTTTGATGCAAAATATTTTGACGAATCCAAGGCGGCTCAGCTACTTTACAGAAGAAGAGAAATACCGGTGGAAGCCTACTTCGTGGAAGACCAGTTTGAATTCCGGAGAAATGTAGGAACGCGCGAGGCAATACTGACCGTACGACTCCTTTCAGAATATAGCTTAAGAAAAGTCATCCATTCGTTTATAGCCATTGTAGAATTAGAGAAAGGTTTGGCAATGTTCACTGGAATAGTCTCTTTCAAATTCTGAAGGTGACAGGGGTAAAATACAGGGAGCGAAAAGCTGTTTACTATTTCTACAGAAACCGTATGGCAGTTGTAAGAGTCGAAAGGAAGCAGGGGTTGAGAAGGGAGTGAGACAGGATTGTAGCCTATGCCCATGTTATTCAGTCTGTATACTGAGCAAGCAGTGATGGTAAGAAAGGAAAATTTGGAGTAAGAATTATAGACCATGGAGAAGGAGTGAAATAACATTGTAATTTTGTGAGACTGCAAAGGACTTGGTAGAGCAGTTGAATGGAGTCGAAAGTATCTTGACAAGAGCATATAAAATGCACATTAACAAAAGCAAAACGATAATAATGGAATGTAGTCGACTCAAACTTCGTGATGCTGTGGGAATTAGATTAGGAGGTAAGCCACTTAAATTAGTAAATGAGTTTTGATATTTGGGAAGCAAAATAACTGATGATTGTCGATGTAAGGGGGATATTAAATATTTACTGACAATAGCTAGGAAAGCGTTTCTGAAGAGGAGAAGTATGTTAACTTAGATGTAAGTGTTAGGAAGTCGTTTCTGAAAGTATTTTTACAGGGTGTAGCCATGTATGATAGTGAAACATGGACAATAAACAGTTTAGACAAGAAGATAATAGAAGCCTTAGAAATGTGGAACTACACAAGAACGCTGAAGATCAAATGGGTAGATTATGTATCTAGCGAGGTGGTACTGAATAGAATTGGGGAGAAGAGACCTTTGTGGTACAACCTGACTAAAAGAAGGGACTGGTTGGTAGGACACATTCTTAAGCACCACATATCTTGACAGGAGTGTTGGAGGGAAGTGGGGGTGAGGTGGGGGGAGAAATACTAGAGGGAGGCCAAGGGATGAATATAGCAAGCAGATCTAGAGGGGTGTAGGTTGCAGTGGTTACTCGAAGATAAAGAGGCTTGCACAGGACAGAGTAGCATGGATAGCGGCATCAGACAAGTTACAAATAACACCATAAGCTAGTAGTTCATATTAGAATTGAGGCATTTAGTATCACCTAGCTCATTGTACTACATGAAAGTAAAATGATATAAATCACAAAATCCCTTAGATTTTCGTGAATTACGTCATTTTTTCTGTAGATAAAATAACCCAGAACTTGCCAAATACAGCTAATGTGCTAGTTTCTTTCAACTCGTTAACTTCAATCCTTAGAGAAATAAATAAGTAAATGTGCAGCGAAATCACCAGTTTCAGGTATAATACACACATACTTTATTTTATTTTTATATTTTATCAGTAGTGAGTGTGCACATTGAGTACAATTGGGAGCTTCTTTGTGGCCTACGTTTAGTGAGCAGAGAAATAATATTATCAACCATCACAGGAAATTCAAAACATATAGGATTTTGATCAATAAAAAAAAATAACAATTTTACATTGTGTGACTGTATCTACACGTATCTACAGGAAATATAGCAGATTTTGTAGCCTATAGAAACTATTTTTGATCATTATTTCTTCCATTAATACGAGGTTTCTTACTTCTATTGTTTCAGACAGGATAGTATAACATGGGCCTCTTTGTGGAAGATTCCTTGTAATTCCTAATTGCAAGACAGTAACTCTGTTTTAATGACCAACCTGATGATGATGCTTGAAAATACGAAACTTTTACAGAAATATTTTGTTTAAAATTTTAAATTTGTAAATTAATCTTCTCTCACTGCTGATTCTATATTTTTGTGTTTGAAATTTAAGTTTCATATTATTTCTACTTATCTGCATTTTGTATTAAAATTTACTTTCAGTCCATGATGAATTTTTTGACACTTTTCCACTATTTTCATAATTTTTCACATTGATGCTTAAGAAAAAAATATACTGAATTGAGTTTAGATTATTTTCGAAAATTATAATCTGTAGTCTGTTAGTAAATGTTTTATTAACCGGGTAATATGTAAGTGTCCTACTGTCTCTTGTCATCTCAAATACATTAGTAGAAAAAGGTAAGATTTCTTCCAATGACTCCAATCATTGATATTTATTACAACTGATTGGGCCTAGTGAAAATTAACATCAAAACGAATTGATACAATGTGCACCAGTCGGAAATTTGGCTCTCTAAAACATTTAAAAATGTATCACCAAATTTTTAGGAGAGTAGAATGTCATAAATCACTAAAAATATACTTGAAGGCAATTACTGATTTTTATTTCAAATAATTGGATATACTTTGGTTTAAGTACAAAACGATCTATGGCAAACCTTGCAGTCTGAGGTATAGCTGCCTAAATCATGAATCAGTAGGAACTAATTACCTTAAACGTTTACTGACTGTATTCCCTATAACTATTTAGTAAATAACACCACAACGCAATAAGGATACATGATGTAACACACACACACACACACACACACACACATACACACACACACATACACACACACACACACACACACACACACACACACACACACACACACACACACACACACACAAGCACACAATACAATACCAAAGATGGTAACTGAGATGTCACATCTCCAAAGACAATGAGAGAGTTGATATCTCGAAAATAAAGATCTGTGAAAATTAAAATAAAATGACATTGGAATAATACAAAAACGCACACTCATAGCGGTTGCTTATCATAATAGTGAAATGCAGTTGCATGTCTCTATGAGAAGTCAATACAATAAAATTGTATTGTCAGATTTTCAGTGATAAAAACACTTTGTAGGCACAATGGACCTTTCCAAATTGTCTGTATGACGTATTAAAATGTGCAAACCTTACATTTTGACACTAATCATAAGATATTTTAGATTAACTAGCACTAGTTAATGAATAAAGCTCCACTGATGTACCACATTTTTCATGCTGATATACTTTTCAATCCCATTACTTCCATGTCTAAATTGACTGCCTAATTTATTAAAATACATCCAGTTCACTTATTGACACCACTTAGATAAATTGTAGGTTTACACTCAACAGCAGTTCGATCTTTGTTCCACACATTAACTACAAAATAATTGGTTGCAAAACAGACACATAATCACTACTATTCATCTATCTTACCAGGATAAAGTACACTGAGAATTACCGAAGTAAGGAACGAGAAAATGATATTCTCATACATAGCAGTATCAATACAGTTAGGAGTGCATGTGATATGATCAGAATGGCTGTATTACTTTTGTTTTGCAATGAGACGTCCTTGAGTTTGGCAGCAATAGTGCAATCTGCCTGCCACTCTCAAGACTCAGTAAAAAGCAAAACTTTCCCTGCGATTCACGCTTGTAAAGAGATTAATTACATCTCTGTTCTGTAAATAATTATTCTTAAACAATATAGAAATCATATGTTTCCACTGAAACTTCCTCTAATTGATCTCAGTGAGTATACCTGTATTGCAAGGGATCACTGCCATACTGAATACACTGATTAAAATAAGTAAATATTACTCATCATGTTAGCGAAATTTTCATTAACAATGAGTCATCACTTCAGAGTCATAAAGTTGAGTAAAATAAGTTAAATGAATCACTTTTAATTAATGTAGGTTCATTCGCAGATGTAGAATACAGAAAATAATCTGAGTTCAATGATATTCGTAAGAGAATATAATTTGTCATAAGAATGGCAAAAAAAGAAAGAAAACTAGCTCGAAATTTAAAGTCATGGGATCTTAGCTACTCATAGAATGCTCGAAGATTCAGAAACTTGGGTGTGCAACACCATTACATTAATTAATAACAACGTCTCTTCACAAAGAAGATCGATGTATCGAACCAGAAAATTGATTGTGACTGTTTGAATGAAACATTAATTACCATGGGCAACCCCGAATTTTTTTGAGAATTTGAAATTAATAACAGTCTAGGATACTCTTGGAAATGCTGGTGGCTTTCCAGTAGATCTGAGCAGTTCAAAAATGCAAAATTGTTGAATAATAATTTCATCTCTGAAATAATACAAATGCAACACAAGTCACTAGTTAAAGGTCACACAAGTTGCAAGTTCATAGACATAATAGCTGTGCTGCTGCGAAATTGAGCCACTTACTGAAACAGGAAATCCCCCCCAGGCTGCAGGCCAGCGCCCTTGCGATCAAAAATCGGACCTCGTTGACCCACACCACGCCCTGTCATTTCCACCACAACAAATGTCCGCCCCAGATTTCCACGTCCTCGAGGGATGAACCTATGACGATTATCAGCCTGAAAACGTAGGATAACTCCTTCCAGCAGAAAGAACCTGCTAGAATTCTTGATTAGCTCAGGTTTGAATGGTGATACGCCGATTGTTATCTTGGCGATCATTGGGTAAACCAAAAAACAGTGGTGGGCGTCTGCTGGAGCACCCAGAACAGCAGAAGTTCTCACTTTTTGAAAGAACAGAGTGGCTGAATCACATACTTCATCACGCTACAGGTACACCAGATTTGTCAGGCTTCCAAACCAGTCTTGGACTCGACAGAACTTCCTCAGTTCAAAGGGAAGGCTGAGTCCTGTTGACAAACAAGAATAGTCACTGGCATCCAGTGAGTTGGTAAAAATTTCGTGACACTTGAAAATCTTAGGTAGAGAGGTCCTGCGTTCCAAAGAGACCAGACCTCCCAGATACGATGCTGAGCTGTCTCACACAAGAGAAAATACTATAATTTGCTTCCAACAGTCACTAAGGGTGTCAGTTTTCTCATCACAGTAGAGAAGTTGCAGATGTTTTCGGATAAAATAAAGACTGGATAGTGACAATCAAAAAAACCAGTAATATATATATATATATATATATAGTTAAGGCTCACTGGCCCTTTGACCATCTTCTTCTGTGCAGATTCACAAACAGTGCCCAAACTCTTACGGGAATCGGCATAAGGCCGCGAGTAATGAGTATAATGGGCAGGGGCACTATGAATATAGTGCAGGACAGTAAGTTGGAAATATGGTTCTCACGGGAGGCGTGCCAGAGATAAGGCCCTACCGTGTCTTCAGTAGCTCAGATGGATAGAGCGACTGCCATGTAAGCAGGAGGTTGGAGTCCTGGTCGGGGCACACGTTTTCAACTGTCCCTGTTGACTTATATTAACGTCTGTATGCAGCTAGGGCTAATCATTTCATTGTAATTTCAAAACCAGTAATGTCACATAATCCCTGTGCCATCTGCACCCCTCCTTTTTATGAGTACTTCCTTGGTAGTCATTATCGACAGTGAAAGCACAGGCTAACTAGAAGGAAAATTTTCTTCAAAAGAAATTCGGAAACTAGTAAGAAAAAACTAAGAAAACTGAAATATCGCTTAGAGTCTCTCTTTTGGCGAAAAAAAACAACAGTGGCAAACTTTCTTTCTGAATTAATAAAAAAAATTGCTCATTGATGAACCTGGATATGGTACTGCAGGCTTACTTCTGAGAAGAAACTAGTACCACATCAATATTTAAGAGCTGTTTTAAAATGATACAAAGTCCTTACTGACATGAAAATGTCTGTGATGACTATGGAAAGTGCGCATATATAAATATATAAGAATTGTTGGGAATTGTGTTTTTCTGCAAGTTCTGGACCAAGAGCATCGTAATTTCGACACAACATTGCATTCTAATACAGACCTGTTTTAGTTACCTGCATAAGTTTGTAACTTTTTGAGATTTTTGTAACGACATTTCTTTCATATTAAACTTATATAGATATAAATATTACATACAAAGCGATTCACAAAGATATGCAAATATTTTAATATGTTATTCTGCAAATAAGAGTAAAGAAGAATGCTCACATAAACACAGGCCCACAAATGTTTAGTTGCGGATTACAGCTAATAAAAGATTTCGCCTGAAATTTAGCAACCTGGACAATACGAAGCCACCAAAAAACTGTGTGGAGTTAAACTAAAGCATGGTTTCCATTTATTTTGATGTTATTGATTTGGTGAATCTAATAAAACATGGAACTTCCTGGCAGATTAAAACTGTGTGGCCGACCGAGACTCGAACTCGGGAACTTTGCCTTTCGCGGGCAAGTGCTCCACCATCTGAGCTACCGAAGCACGACTCACGTCCGGTACTCATAGCTTTACTTCTGCCAGTATCCGTCTCCTACCTTCCAAAATTTACAGAAGCTCTCCTGAGAACCTTGCAGAACTAGCACTCCTGAAAGAAAGGATATTGCGGAGACATGGCTTAGCCACAGCCTGGGGGATGTTTCCAGAATGAGATTTACACTCTGCAGCGGAGTGTGCGCTGATATGAAACTTCCTGGCAGATTAAAACTGTGTGCTTGACCGAGACTCGAACTCGGGACCTTTGCCTTTCCCGGGCAAGTGCTCTCAGTCGGGCACACCAAACTGTGTAGGTTATTGGTCCCTAATAATCTACAAACTGCAACAGTAACTATGTAGTTTCACTTAAATATTCTGTTTTTATTATGTTCTTTCACTGAGCAATGCCAAAAACTAACTAGTCTCTAGTTTAGGAAACGAGTAAAACAACTCATTAATGGTTGTCAACAATGACATAAACGTTTCTAAATTTTTAATAGGGAGTAAACTAATATACTTGTCTATTAATCTTTGCTTCTCTGGATGTTCTCGATAGCTACTGCAGATACATGTCTGGGACATGTTACATTAGATTCGCCATACCAATAACAACAAAATAAATAGAAGTCATGCTTTACTTTAGAGTTTTACAGTTCTGCAATGGCTTCATGTAAGTGAAGTTGCTAAATTTGAGATAAAATCTTTTATTAGCCATAAATCCATAACTAACCATTTGTGGACCTATATTTAGATAAACTATTGCCTTTAGTTTTACATGTAAAATAACATTAAATTATTTGCATATCTTCATGAATCACCCTGTATATTTAAAAATACAAATACAAACACACATAGGTATTCCAGTTCAATGTTGTGTCAAAATTACAAGGCATTTTGTCAAAAACTTTTGGAGATTTATGATTAGGGACACTTAGAGGTTCAATGCAATACAAATGCAGATCTTTCTTTCCACAATGTAGAAAGTGCATACATTGTACACTTTTTGCATGTTTTTATAACACAGCATTTTTATGAATGGATTACATTTTAAAACCACATATCATTTAATATTGAATTGTAGATAACATTATATAATATAATAAATAAATTTATATAATATGATATTATAAAATGAATTAACTTGTAAAGTGTTTATGCAATAAAAACATGCCAAATGCTCAATGTACTCACCTGCTGCTGCATATAAATATCGAAGTCTATTATGGTTGCAGTAGAATGAAATGAAATGTTTTTGAACATAATGGACATATTGAGCACACTAGAATTAATTTCCAAAAACTTCATTTTCATCTATCAAATTTGGTGTGGATCTCCATTTCCTGTGAGATTATGATATGAAATTAGTTTAATATTTTACATTTTATACAGTGTTGATCGGTCATCTAACACTAGATTACTGTGGAAAAAAATAGGAGCAAAGCATGCAGATCATGAAATTAATTATGATTATTTCTATGTTTCTTCATCCCTTTATATCTCACTTCAAAATCCTCTCCTTCAAAATACTGAAAATCCGAAATACCGGTTAGTTTCAAAAACATGTCTGGCAAAATAATATCAAATTCATTATGCAGCTCCAGGTATATGTTATAACCATATCTAGTATTCAAATATTTTCAAACAGTAATATTATATGAAATGTTAACTTATTCCACACTAATATTATAGGCAATTAGCATTATTAGAGTTGTTGAGCTTATTCATTAAGACATCAATTTATGTAGAACAAAGTCTATTATTTTATTTAAAATCCATGTGAGTGCTGTATCACAGTTTCGTAGGTCTATTTTTCTATCATACTGATATTAGCACTGTCTCTTAACTGGCTTCTTCTTAGAATCTTTGCTATTTTCATCTTTATTTACTAAGCTCTACTCTAATTCAATCCTTTTTTGCATTTCATCCTCATCTAATATTATCATAGATTCCCATTTCACTTTTGAATATTCTTAAAAACTAAGGTGAATCCACTTATTTTCATCTTTGTACTTTTATAATTTATTTTTCAAAATGATAATATCAAGGTCCAGTTGAAACCCAATCTGTAATCCAGTTATTTACTATTTCATCGGTCCACTCACCTAACATACACCTTTTTTCCACAGTATTTTCACCATTATCAATATATATATATTATACTGTCTATATCAAAATATATAACAGCTTTTCTAACAGCTTATCTAATAAACTATACAATCTGATTCTTTCATTTTATGTAGTGAATTCTGCCATTAAAATATTTGTAGCTCTTTTACTTTCTACATGTTAATCATTGAAACTGTCCTTCATATGAACTACATTGTCATTAGTAAAATTTATATCCGTATTATCTACTCAATCATCCAATAGTATCTCATAGAAGTGTTGCAGATCTGTAACATATTCACTTTTACTCATATTTTGTCGTTATCCAAATTATCCCCATATTGAATTTAAACATATCTTAGCAACAGTTCTTTTTCTGGGATTTTCTTTTATCTTATCAGGATTGAAGTCACCACTGGTTTTCCGTTTTACATATTTTATATACATTTTAGTATTTCAGACTTATGGGCCTCATTTCTAATTTTATTTTCATTATGTCTCTCATGTAACCTTTCAACAGCATTTTACTTTTATTTCTAAAATTCGACACTTCATAGAATTCTAAAGTTTTAAAACTTTTTTCTGTAGCTTTACTTAACTCTTTACACATAAAGGAAACAACAGTACTTAATTTTTATCAGTTTCAATTTGTACTGGTGAAACAGGATGATACAATCATTAACATACCACAACTTTAAGTTTTATAAGCCTACACTATATTTTAGAATAATGGCATGGCTTATACATTTTTGTAGGATGACCTATATAGCAACAATCAAAATACTGTGTATTTGTATTGAGATTACTAACATCAACATATCTTATATTTGCGTTAACAGTAGCTGATGTAGCTCTCAATTGTATTGTATTTGTATGCCCCCCATAAAAAGTATCTCTTGGGTTCTGTGGTTCCACAACTTCTGATAACTGTTTCAATATCCTAGGTTTTTTAATATATTGCTGAGTTAAACCAATACCATTCTAACATCTCTAGTAAATTATATCCAGAGAATCGTCTTTTGATGTAAATCATGCACTCATTCACCATTAATTTGTTAATCTTTTCATTTATAAAACATTTTTACAACAATGTCAAAAGCAACCAAAGTATTGATAAAAAGAATTGATATCTTTGTCAAACCCACCTGCTTCAACTCCAGCAGTATTTGCTTCGCCACCATTAAGAGAATGTATGATATTATTGTTGTTTAAAGTATTTAATAAAGTTATACATTTTTTACTGTAGTTTCCCTTCTGTTGTTCATGCAATACATAAATTCTTACTTTAGTTAAATATATATGTCTCAATAGAGCCGTACATACTACAGCAATTGTTAAGTAACAGGAAGGGTGCATACACCTATTTCTAAGAAATCCCTTAGATCTATATGATCCTCTCTTAATATATCTGCATCAGAATTAGTGTGTTCATTATTTTATGTCTTCATGTAGAACATATAATTCGATTTACTCTTTTGAGTATGATATCTGATAAATGATTCCATCGTTTTGGTTTCATAGTATCAGCCCAATAATATTTGATGTCAGTGATCAGTCTCATGTCAGTTTCATTATTCCATGAACTGCATAAATATGAGAAGTAACCTGTGTTTAATTCTTTCAAATCAAATGTTTCTTGAAATGTACTTACTTTTCCATGCAAAAATTTCAAGCTATCTACAATGTTTCTACCTAATTCTTCAGTATCCAATAACATTAATTTAGTTGCTTAGTAGCTAGTATATGGCTTTATTGTATTTTCAACACAGTACTGAGAATGAATCGTGAATCAGCATAATCGCCAGCATAATGACCTATAAATGTAGAATCATTATTTTTATGAGATGTCATAGAGTTTCAAAATTTATTATTTTTTTAAATTTATAAACATTATCATGATTAAAATGGGAAGTCTTATAGTGTTAGGAATACAATTCCTCTTTGTTATTGAGCATCATAATCAAACCACATGTAGTTTTCAGCATAGGTACAATGAATTTTCTCTGGGATCCTTCATACAATACTTCATTTCATTTCCTATAACTATATTATTGCACTTTGAACTTTCAAAAATACAATAATTTTTATTCCCCATTAATATAACAACCAATTTTACTAGATTATGAAACTTTGTATACATATGCTTCGAATAGGTACAAAAATCACACTGCTATGCTTTCAGCTACTCATTTTTAACTTATTTTCGAAAAGAATTGAATTTGTTGTCTTTAATAACAATTCTGCATATGTAATTTTATCTACTTTTACACAAATCCATTTAAAATGTTTCTGTGTGAATGGAAGCTGAAAGTAAAATATCTGCTACAAATAGAACATTTTGGGAGGATTAAAAGAAACATTTGCTTCACACATTAACTACAGAAAATGGAATTACAAGACTGGAGGCCGCAGTTTATAATTATATTAACTCAGATTTACGAAACGAACAAGGAATTCGATCCATTAACTAATTTTTGAGAATTAGTAACAAATAACAGCCAATTTTTCGAGAAAGCTCCCTTTTATTCCGGTCCATTATACCAGAATGTGACAAAAATTAAAAGGTGCTCTGCAAAACAGTTGTTTATTCACTACAGTCTCTTAGTATTTGTCCATATGCAACAGAATCATCAAAAAAACGAATACAAATAAAAATTGGAACAGGTAATAAAGAAGAAAAAGAAAAATAGGGAAAATTTCTATGATCTGTATTTAGTTTTAGCTGCTCTCTCATTAAATACATAGAAAGGTTCAAAGAGGCTGAGAATGTAGTTGCTGTAAAGAAAAGGTACTAAAATATGGATCAGTTTTAAATACTTGTAGCACTACCATCGAAAAATGATCATGGGAAAAAGAGTTATATTTTTATACTGTATTAAGCACAGCCAGTTATAGATCTCATTAAGGACATCTCAGATACAAATAAAGGTTAATGGAGATCAAAAAAAGAATAATAAAGATCAAACGAAGGCTCAACATTGTTTTAATAAGTTTGAGTAAATTACTGTGGGAAATAATTTTCCATTAAAAGTGGGAAGTGCAAGTGCTTTTATTTCCAAATATTTTTGTTCCTTTCACATACCAGAGCATTTATAATTCCCATCAGAGGCTACTATATGGAATACTAATAAATCATTTATTTTTTAAAATCTTTTTCCTTTTCTTCAGTTCCATAAAATTATTTTTATTGGGGCATTTAACAATATACATAGATTTATTTCCATTTTGCTCTCCCAGAACACCAATCTATGTAAACTTATTTTTATTGTTTACAGCAAAAGCTAAAAATTTTATATACTCCTTGTTTGGAAAATCTGTCCATTGTTGTTTTATTTCTTCTTTTCCTCCTATTGGTATTCTTCCTTAAAAGATAGTGTATTATAGACATACTCTAGTTTTCTTTCTAACATGCTTAAGTTTTCTAATTATTGCCCCTTTCTCCAGTAAATTTTAAATATGCAAAGTACTTGATTTTATTCAATTAAAGGGATATGGATGATATTTCTTGTGAAAATTTTTCTTTTTCCACCACAAATAAACTGACACTATTTGCCTTTATTAATCCTAATTCTTTGATTTTGATATCTTTCACTAATGTAGAAAATAAGCTCTTGGATTTAGAAAAATAAGTTTGCCTAGATTTTATAGAGCACGTTGATTTTACAGAAATTACATTCTCCGTCTATGAAGATTTCTATTCACATAATGAGAAAGCACTTAAATCTCCATGCAGATCAGCCAACTTTAATCAAATCTTCTCTTTCTTCTTAATCTCTAGTTTAAACATTACATGAAAGGCTTTATGATAAGAAAATTAGAAACAAGCCTGCATAAGTTTGAAACTAATAAAATGTATGTTATAAAACATGTATAAATGTTGATGCCTTAGATAATGATGTGATAAAGGACAATTTAGAAGAAAGTGCTACTGCAAACATACGTGTAAACTGGAATTTTGTGGAAAATAACTCAGCTAGAGATATTTGTATAGCAACATTCATTACATCAAAGGAAATTCTCAGTTTGTATGATATATTAGATAAACTATTACAAAACCTGTTATGCAGTTTGATGCAGACAGTATAGTATATATTGATAATGGTATTAATGTTATGGGAAAAGCCTGTGTGCTTGGTGAATGGGTTGATGAATCAGGAAATAACTGGATTAGAGATTGGACTTCAACTACACCTGGAAATTATCGTCTTCAAGACAAAGATTACATTTGTCAAAGAAAAAGATTATGTGAGCATAAAGTGAAAGAAAAGATACAATTAGAGTACAAACAAATAATTAGAGATGTAAATACTAAAAATTCAAGAAATAAAAGAATTAAATAGAATTCCACTTTTCAGTATGATAAAAGATTACTTCTACAAGCATATGATACAATACAATACAGATTTTAAATTCTACTAAAAAAATTTTATTCTGTATAAAACGAAGCCTTCATTAAGATGCTGAGCAAAACTCATTTTTTTAAAATTATTGATGATCTACAAGTAATTTTTATACAACAATACAGGTTTTGAATATTTGAATACTAGACATGGATGTAAACTATGTTTGGAACTCAATAATGAATTTCAAATCATTTTGCCATATGGATATTTGAAATTAGCTCGCATTAAGAATTTTCATACTATTTGAAGAAGGTGATATTAATCTGAGATATGGGAGACTAAAAAAATTATTACTAATGAATTTCATGGCTTAGAAGGTTTTCTCTGATTTTTTCATGGTAATCTAATGTTTGATGGCCATTCAACATTCAATAAGTAAAATATTAAATTCGTCTTGTTTAATAATCTCGTGGGGTATAGCCAAACCCACCGAATTTTTATATATCACAATGAATTCTTTAAAACTTAATTCTAGTCCACTCAAAATTCCTATTATTTCCAACTCAATTGTATTTCCTCCTGAAGCAATTAAATTGGCTAGGATTTCTATGTATAGTAGTAATTTAATATAGTAGTAATTTAATTAATTACATTTATATTAAATTTAATGTATAATTAATTTATTTAATTTATAAAAATGTCGATTGTGCTCAACTTACTCACTTACTACTCCATAAAACCTCAAGTGTTAGAAAGTTCTTCATGTATTCCTTTGAAATTTTAACACAGCATTGCACTTGAACTTTCAAGTGTTTTTATATATCCCTGATAGAACTCCATCCTTCATCTATGTAATACATAAATGCAAAAAAAGGGGAAATGTCATAAAAAATGAAAATTTTTGTCCATTTAAAATCACGTATTTTCAAATGTTCTATATGCAACATTTTGAGGTATTTTGCAATGACATTTCCATGTTATTAAATTTATATAAGTTACTGTGTTACATATATTTAAAATATTAGAAAATAAAAATATTAGTGTCTACTAATAGAACGGTCTTTTAAGATTTTCAAGCAAATGGTAAAAATCTCTCAGACTTTTGCGATTAGCAATATCTATGTTTTCTGCATTAGGACAATCATATAAGTTTGCTTCTTTGAGATCTCAAAGTTCCAAAGATTCATCATGGATTTCTTGGAAACTTCGACAGAATTTTGCATTCGGATTCTAAAGTATTTTTATATTACTGTGCGATGTCATCTAGTATATATGTAGTACATTTGTAATAAAGGGAAATATAATAAGAAGGTCAAAGTTGGTTTGTTACATATCGTTTGTTGTCATCTAGTATATATGTAGTAAATTTGTAATAAAGGGAAATATAATAAAAAGGTCAATGTTGGTTTGTTGCGTATCATTAACCTTCGAAAGTGCCTGACTAATTGCTGTTCAATTTTGATACAATGTTGAATTCTAATACAGTGTGTTTTCAGTAAACTAATTCTATAATGTATGTATAATTTTAATACAAATAACATGTACACATGAATTTATGAAGGAAAATGTTGCTATCAAAACTAGCCTCTCCAATGTATTTCAGATTTTTACAAGCTGCTTGCATTAGCATTGGGAAACACATGAAATATACATTTTTCAATATATGAAGATATATTATCTATATAAGTATACATTCTGTCTGTATACTGTTCATTTTTGGAACACAACCTATGACCACCTCAGATATAGAAGTGACGACGCTGTCTGCAGGACCTCACTATCATATTGTAGAACAATGCTCAATCATTTACAATACAAGCTGTTACTGATTTGTTCGACTGATGAGGCTGCTAGGTGCTATACCACCTACTGCACTCCCATGGCCTAAGCCCTCATAAGTTCAACATATATAGGAAAAGTAGAGGACTGGGGCACCTACTTTGTTAAGGAAGCAAAACACACACTGAGAGTGAAAAGAAAGTCTTAACACACAGACTGAAAAAACTTGAGAAAAAATCAGTTTCTAAAATGAGAGAGCAAGCTCAGAGTACTTAGACTACAGAGTTCGTTTTGCTGAAACGCGATGTAGAAAATTTTAAAAGGGAAAGTGAAATATATGCATGTAGTGAGTTCAGTATTATCTGTCGTAGAGAACAGTATTCACACGAAAGATCCATGCAGTACTTGTGGAAGTCCACAATTCAGTCGCACAGCATTGTCCATTACAGAGAGGAATAAATATATGCTTATAAGGCTTTGGTCTGCTGTTCTCTGCCTACCTTCCATTGCTTTCCTTCCAGTTTCTTCAGCCCCATCTGGCACCATTTTACTCTGAAGTGCAATACCCCCATTGCTCCAAACACTGTACTGCAAGGTGTCACATTTTTACCGCTTACAGTAGTTTGGTTTTCATCACTCTGCTCAGTAACCTGTGGTCTGTCGTTGGTCGCAGGCAGGGTGCCAGTTGCTACTGCCGCTTTCTCTTCTCGAGGTTCTGTGGCACTCTGTTCCCATTCAGTCGGATATTCGTCACAGGTAACTTTTCAATTCTCTCTAGATCTGACTCTATCTGCCCTATGTGTTGTGTTTTTTTACGCAAAAATAGTTACAATGCAGTAAATAATAAATGAAAAAAGTATTACTGATCACAAACGAGAACCCCTAAGGAGATGAAACATTTTGCTAGCAGTAACTGGTAATTTCATACACAAAAACATACCCCCAGCATACGTCAATAAAATAAACAGACAGAATTTTAACGTTAGTAAAGGTGCTACTATTGCACATAAAAAAGTGAAGATACAAGCTACAAATTAGTTGTGACCGCCATTTGGTCACTGCAACGAAATGCATATAAATCTGCGCTTAACTGTGCCTGTCTGACTGTGCATCAGACCGTCTAGAAGTAAACAATCCTAACCCAGAATCAATGTGAAATGTTGCTTTCTCTGTTTGATCTACTCATTTAATATTGGTTTTATTTTCGAATGACGCGTTCTGAGGTACGGTAGTGGTTGCGCTATCTGCCTGCCACTCTGACAAACTCAGCCAAAAATGGAAAACCCTCCCATCGATTTCACGTTTTCAGAACTATTAAGGACGTCTCTCCCCAGTGAATAATAATTCATACACAATGTAACAGTTAGAGGTTCCGCTGAAAAGCCCTCAAATTGACCCCAGTGCGGATACCTATTTTGCAAGGAGTCACAGGCAAAATGAAATTGCATAGCAAAATGAACAAACGTCAGTGAACGAAATAGTAATAGAATTTTCAATAATAAAGGATCATCTGTTGAAAGTAATAAAGTTAAGCGAAATAACTTACAATGGATGAGTTTTTATCAATCTAGTTTATTTTGTTCACATAGAATACACAATACAATCTGAGATAAACAACACTCATAAAAAATAGAATCTGTCGTAAGAATGTTATAATAATAAGAATCTAACTTGAAACTAAAAACTGATGAATCTTAACTATCCACAAAATGCTCACAGATTCTCAAACTTAGGTGCACAACACCATAAACCAGTTTTAACAAAGGTTCGTCACGAAGAAGAACGGTTTACCAAACGAGACAATTGACTGTGATTATTTGATTAACACACGAATTACCAGAGGCATTAACACAATTATTTTTGAAACAACTGGAAGTAATAACAAGGAAGACCGTTAGCGGAAATGCCGGTGGTGTTCCAATGGGTCTGAGAAACTCAGAAATGCAATTAAAGGAAACTGTTTAATACTAAGTCCAAATCTGAACCAAAACAAATGCAACCCGAGTTGCAACTGAAAGGACATGCAAGTTGCAAGTAGCGTAGAGGTAAATAGGCTACACTGCTGGTGTGGTGATCGTCTTATGTGACAGTATTCTCGCTGACGCAGCTGCCTATCTCCCTGATGCCAGAAGTATGGCTCTCACATTTAGTGTTGTCAGGATCGTCAATGTCTACAAGCCGTCTGGTTTCCGTCGCCAATGTGAATGTTCCACCTTCTGCTCAAGGACGGTCACGCCTCTTTTCCTGGGTCCGCAGGATGCATTGATAATGGGAGGCGATTTCAACTGCACCCAGGCATCCAAACATCAACTACCACGTCACTCACCATGTGCGGCGCTAGCGCCAGTTATCCATCATCTCAGCCTTTTGGATTCTTGGGAGCTTGTTCGTGGCGAATTTCCGGGTCTTACCCATTTCGCTGGTCACTTTTCCAGCCTTCTCCATCGTATTTACGTCTCTCATGATATTATCAGAGGGGTGCAGGCTGCTGAAGTCGGCCCGTTGCATTCTCTGACCTTGACTCATAAATCTGCTCTATCAATCTTTGCTGCCAAAGAGTGTGGCGCAGCCATGTACCATGGAAACTGGACGCGATACACCTTACTTCACCCGACTTCAGGCAGCTCATAGAGACCACGTGGGGAGCTTGTCGTCAACGCCGCGATAGTTATAAGTCTGCGATTTCTTGGAGGGTGCTCTGTTCAAAGACTGCCCTCTGCAAGACCTTGATTGGTTACAGAAGGCAAGTTGCGTCTTGGCGGCGATTATGTCAGGAATGTACTATGATACCATATTCTTCAGAGCGCCAGGCGACGGTGAATCGTGCCAAGGCACAGCTCACGTCCCTCTCTCACCACCACCTTGCAAGAGCTACGGTCATGGCGCGCACACACGACATGTTAGGGCAGGAGCGTCCATTTATGTATCGTGTCATAGCGGGACGACGCCACCGTCGGACGAATTTGACTGATGTTCTTAGGATCAGTTGTGGGTGGCGTTTGTATACCTAATGGGATATAGGGCATTCCCTCCTTACACATTATGTTATGCAGTACTTTGAACAATATCAACACCCTGCCAACATCAAGGCTGGCTCCAGATCCTCCTTTGACTCGGTTCCAGGATGCGACGATGGATCTGGCTGCTAAACGTCACAGGAAACCAAGTCCAGGAGGTTATCCAGGCGGGTTCTACGAACAGATCGCCTGACCATGACGGTCTCCCAATGGAATTTTTTCGGAAAGCCCTTTCTGGTGCGAGTGTGGCCTTAAATTTGTCAGGACTTTATGTCACCTTTCGTGCCAATTCCAGACGGTTCCCTCGATGGTTTCCTGATTCCCATCCACAAGCCTTTCGGTACCTCGCGGATGTGCGATTACCCCCTCCCTCCTCCCCTTGACGTTACTCAACAGCGACGCAAAGATCTTTACCTGGCTGTTGGTTGCTTGGCTTAAACGGAAGGCCCGGTACGTGGCTTCACCCGATAAACCTTCTTTTGGGAGGTGCCAATAACACCCAGTCTGCTCTCTGTCGCTGTCGGGACATTATCGGTCTTGCTCACGCTCGTTTTGTGCCTGGACGTTTGGCAGTTATTTACTTTAGCCAGCAGGTAGATTCGGTACATCAAGACTACATGGAAGGGATACTCCGCAAACACTATTGCTATAGGTGCAGGGGCGGTTCAGGGGCGGTTTAGGTCTGTATCATGTGCCTGACAGGGTGATAGCCATTTACATTGTCTCTCACATGGCGTTGTGGGGCCGTTGTCCTACGTGCCTTACCAGCCTATCGTTGGAGGCCTTTGCACCATACTCTCTCTCAGCACCTAACCCGCTTTCGGATGTACCGTAGTCTTCCTTTTACTTCCGCGACGTTTTTGTCGATCTGAGATACGTCCGTACTGCGATAATGCCACCGCATTTGACATCCAGGAAAGCTATTCTTTTTTTCTTCAGCAGCACAGGTCACCAGCTGTGATTGAGGGGAAGCATCCCCACGTCGATTGGCGTGCCGTTTGTGTGACGCTTGTAATTTTTTGGTCACAGACGAGCATCGCCTGCTGTGCACATCTTCACGAGGTGTAAGGCCATTGGGGAGACAGATGTTATTCCTACACTACTGGCCATTAAAATTGCTGCACCAAGAAGAAATGCAGATGATAAACGGCCATTCATTGGACAAATATATTATACTAGAATTGACATGTGATTACATTTTCACGCAATTTGGGTGCATAAATCCTGAGAAATCAGTACCCCGAACAACAACCTCTGACGGTAATAACGGGCTTGGTACGCCTGGGCATTGAGTCAAACAGAGCTTGGATGGCGTGTACAGGTACAGCTACCTATGCAGTTTCAAAACGATACCACAGGTCATCAAGAGTAGTGACTGGCGTATTGTGACGAGCCATTTGCTCGGCAAACATTGACTAGACATTTTCAGTCGGTGAGAGATCTGAAGAATGTGCTGTACAGGGCAGCATTCGAACATTTTCTGTATCCAGAAAGGCCCGTACAGGACTTGCAACATGCAGTCGTGCATTATCCTGCTGAAATGTAGGGTTTCGCAGTGATCGAATGAACGGTAGAGCCACGGGTCGTAACACATCTTAAATGTAACGTCCACTGTTCAAAGTGCCGTCAATGCGAACAAGAGGTGACCGAGACGTGTAACCAATGGCACCCCGTACCATCACGACCGGTGATACGCCGGTATGGCGAAGACGAATACACGCTGCTAATGTGCGATCACCGCGATGTCGCCAAACACGGATGCGACCATCATGATGCTGTAAAAAAAGCTGGATTCATCTGAAAAAATGACGTTTTGCCATTCGTGCACCCAGGATCGTCGTCGAGTACACCATCGCAGGCGCTCCTGTCTGTGACGCAGCGTCAAGGGAAACCGCAGCCAACGTCTCCAAGCTGATAGTCCATGCTGCTGCAAACGTCGTCGAACTGTTCGTACAGATGGTTGTTGTCTTGCAAACGTCCCCATCTGTTGACTCAGGGATCGAGACGTGGCTGCACGATCCGTTACAGCCATGCGGATAAGATTTCTGTCATCTCGACTGCTAGTGATACGAGGTCGTTGGGATCCAGCACGGTGTTCCGTATTACCCTCCTGAACCCATCGATTCCATATTCTGCTAACAGACATTGGACCTCGACCAACTTGTGTAGCAAAGTCGCGATACGATAAACCGCAATCACGATAGGCTACAGTCCGACCTTTGTCAAAGTCGGAAATGTGATGGTACGCATTTCTCCTCCTTACTCGAGGCATCACAACAACGTTTCACCAGGAAACGTCGGTCAACTGCTATTTGCGTATGAGAATTTGGTTGGAAACTTTCCTCATGTCAGCTCGTTGTAGGTGTCGCCACCGGCGCCAACCTTCTGTGAATGCTCTGAAAAGCTAATCATTTGCATATCACAGCATCTTCTTCCTGTCGTTTAAATTTCGCGTCTGTAGCATGTCATCTTCGTGGTGTAGCTATTTTGATGACCAGTAGTGTTGTTACCTGTATGACTCTTCATCAGATACCTACTTAGATGCTCCGTTTTGCGGACGCGGGATACTTCCTGCAAGCGTAGACGAACTCTGGGATGTGTATTTGTAAACACGGAGCTCGCTACTTGTTTGCTGATGACAGGAAAAGTATCCTTGATTTTGGGCAATTTATTATCGAACGTCGTTTTCAGTTGTCCACAGTCCAACATACAGACAATTTGTCTCTGTTATGAACAGTTAATTCACACCTTTTCCGCACTTAGATGCGATGTACTGTCTGGTCATCGGAATGTTCCTTTTGGAAAAAGTATACGTCGATAGCCTCAATGTGTCTGACGCCTTACTGCCCCTCCTCTCATGACGCCTGTTTCCGTCTATTCTCGGTGGTGTTAATGTTAATTTTATATAAAAAAATAAATAAATAAACCATTGATGTTCGACGTTCAGTGTATCTGTGCTCCACGTTCCCTACCCCTTCCTTGGTTGCTGGAAGATGGGAATGGGACGTGGTGGCCAGCCCTCAGGTTGCTATTGCTGCCCACTTTGTCCCCATCCTTTCCTTTGGGTGCCACGAAGATCCCTAGCGTCTTTGGGAAAAAAATGGTGAGGCGAGAACTCGTGATAATGTGGAAAACTGTGTTAGTATCCACGTTCGATACAAATTTTCACGCTCGTCATTCCATTGCACAGCTGCTGGTTGTTCATATTTGGAACAGTGAATACATTTCAGGAAGTTTAATGATTTGCTATAGTCATAAAATCATAGATACAAAAGAGATTTGTTGTTGTATCAGAAGAAAATAGGAAAATAGGGTTTTTCAAAGTGGAAAGGTTACTACGAATTTTATTTCAAGTGATACAGTATATATGAATTCCGATGTCTTTCTCATCGGAGTAGACTTTCAGGCGGATGGACTTCGGTAGCAATCCCAGAGGTCGCGCACTGTCAGAACTTTTCGAGGGTAATTTCATTAGTAGAAAAAGTGTTTTCTTCTTTTTTTAAAAAAAGGTTTCCCTAGGACATATAATACTTGATTCCAGTCTAGACCCTTTACATTTCGTGTACAATTTTCGACAGGTCTATTAGTGCCACTTAATAAGAGAACAACTACATATAACGAATATCCATACATGAAGTTTTGATCTCTAAGTGAATAGTTACGACATTATCTCTGAAACTGCAAGATTTTTTGAATCCAGTGTAAATTGGAGAATTATCATCAGTGGAGAATGATGGTCGCTGGAGAATTATGCTCAGCGGAGAACTGTGGTCACTGGGGGTTATGGCCATTGGAGAATTATGGTCAGTGGAGAATTATGGTCTTTGGAAAATGATGGTCAATTTACAGAATGACTGCCATTATCCTATGTGGCTAAAGTTCTTAATAAACAACTGTTTGATACAAAGTACGAACAGGGACAACCTTTAAACCATGTAATTTTTAGTATGTTAGCAGGAGGCAATTAATTGTGAATTGTGCTTAAAACAGGCACTCTTTTGCGTTCAACATTCGAAAAAGCACTGTCAAAATCACACACACTCTATGCCTTTTAAGTATAGTTTAGCTCACCATTGTGAACGTTGGTCTAGCTGACGTATTGACCGACCTTAGACAGGAAAAGAACAACTTTATTTATACATTTTTTTCAGTTCGCTTAAAGTATACATTCATTCTTATAGTTCTCTTGACGTCATAACATATTTGGCACTTCATCTTGATGAAGTAATTCTCTGTGGAATTCATTGTGTAATGTCTAAGTGTCATGTTTCGTGGGATTTATATACAACACAAGGAAGTTTGATTTTTTTTTTTTTGATCCAGTTCGCTGCAGTTAATTACGCGTAACATAAAATGTAATGCAGCTTTTCTCGTTTTAGAACTTCCTTGGATGAAGGTAGCACAATGCTTACAAACTCATGTTTCTTGGAAATGGGAAAGTAGAGGAGTGATTGCATTTTGCCGTATGCCGGGAAACTGTTGGCGTTTGGGACGAGATAAGAAATTTCAGGGCCATCCCACTCCTCGACTCACTTGTTAATTAATAACAGATCCTGAGGAATCCCTTGCGGAACACTTGCCGAATCAGCTGTTAAATAGTTATGAGTATTATCAGGTGCAATACTTCTCACCTTCATAATCAGTGAATTTCATCTCTCTGATTTATACACTATAGGAAATTTCCTCTATCTCTCGGTAATGCTTATTTTAATGACACAACAATGTTACAGTAAATTACGGAGGGAATACAGTTTTACCTCAGTAGCAGACAACTCTCACAGTGCTGACACCTCTCCAGTAGCAGAAACTTTCTTATAGACACTCATTATTGATACATGATAAAAATGTTTCTGGCAAATCTTGTAAAAGAGTCCTATGTAGACATACAGGGTAGAAATAGACAGATAGATTTCTGTCTCACGTTAAAACTCCTAATATTTACAAGGGCGCCGCTCGTAATGTGGATACAAGTTCGATACCTCACGTTTACCTGTGAATAGCAGACACAATATTCCGTTGGTGAATAACAAAGAGGTCGGTTGAATGTAAGACGAACTGAACAGAGAACATATTATACATTTCGAACACGAGCGATACGAAATTGCAGTGCCTGTGTTGTGAAGCAGTGCGATGCATTGTTCCTTCCAACATGGATGCATGTACGAAGGAACAGGCACTGCAGCAACTACAGTTGCCCTGAAAGACATGAAATGCATTCACTGTGGCGAATGTGAACAGCCTCCAGTTGTATAACGGAAAGACGACCATGAAAATTTGCGTCGGACCGGAACTCAGACTCGGAGTTCCCGCTTTGTGCGAACGGTCACCTTAATTTCTTTGGCTATCCGAGCTCACAGCCAGACGCTAACTTCCATGTGTTGTCGTCCATGTGTCATACTAGGATGCATGTTCGAAGGAACATTACTTCGTACTTCTTCACAATATGGGCACTTCCATTTCGTTTTTAGCGGTCGTTACCGGGCCTGCGACAAACAGTGTCTCCCCTGTACGGGAATCACATTAATGGAACGTAGGAGTGAAACACATGCACGACGATGTATGGAAGTCTGGGTCAGGCCGTTTGCCGTACTCGGATAATCGAACTGGTTAATGTGACTGCTCGCATGAAGCAGGAAATCCGGTTCGACACCGGACCGACAAATATTTAAATTGTATTCATGTCATTAGCTGAGTGGAAACCGAGTTACAGTCTATGTTTTTACTTTACTACAATGAGTCAACGAAATTATTCGATATTACACTCCTGGAAATTGAAAAAAGAACACATTGACACCGGTGTGTCAGACCCACTATACTTGCTCCAGACACTGCGAGAGGCCTGTACAAGCAATGATCACACGCACGGCACAGCGGACACACCAGGAACCGCGGTGTTGGCCGTCGAATGGCGCTAGCTGCGCAGCATTTGTGCACCGCCGCCGTCAGTGTCAGCCAGTTTGCCGTGGCATACGGAGCTCCATCGCAGTCTTTAACACTGGTAGCATGCCGCGACAGCGTGGACGTGAACCGTATGTGCAGTTGACGGACTTTGAGCGAGGGCGTATAGTGGGCATGCGCGAGGCCGGGTGGACGTACCGCCGAATTGCTCAACACGTGGGGCGTGAGGTCTCCACAGTACATCGATGTTGTCGCCAGTGGTCGGCGGAAGGTGCACGTGCCCGTCAACCTGGGACCGGACCGCAGCGACGCACGGTTGCACGCCAAGACCGTAGGATCCTACGCAGTGCCGTAGGGGACCGCACCGCCAATTCCCAGCAAATTAGGGACACTGTTGCTCCTGGGGTATCGGCGAGGACCATTCGCAACCGTCTCCATGAAGCTGGGCTACGGTCCCGCACACCGTTAGGCCGTCTTCCGCTCACGCCCCAACATCGTGCAGCCCGCCTCCAGTGGTGTCGCGACACTCGTGAATGGATTGACGAATGGAGACGTGTCGTCTTCAGCGATGAGAGTCGCTTCTGCCTTGGTGCCAATGATGGTCGTATGCGTGTTTGGCGCCGTGCAGGTGAGCGCCACAATCAGGACTTCGTACGACCGAGGCACAAAGGGCCAACACCCGGCATCATGGTGTGGGGAGCGATCTCCTACACTGGCCGTACACCTCTGGTGATCGTCGAGGGGACACTGAATAGTGCACGGTACATCCAAACCGTCATCGAACCCATCGTTCTACCATTCCTAGACCGGCAAGGGAACTTGCTGTTCCAACAGGACAATGCACTTCCTCATGTATCCCGTACCATCCAACGTGCTCTAGAAGGTGTAAGTCAACTACCCTGGCGAGCAAGATCTCCGGATCTGTCCCCCATTGAGCATGTTTGGGACTGGATGAAGCGTATCTCACGCGGTCTGCACGTCCAGCATGAACGCTGGTCCAACTGAGGCGCCAGGTGGAAATGGCATGGCAAGCCGTTCCACAGGACTACATCCAGCATCTGTACGATCGTCTCCATGGGAGAATAGTAGCCTGCATTGCTGCGAAAGGTGGATATACACTGTACTAGTGGCGACATTGTGCATGCTCTGTTGCCTGTGTCTATGTGCCTGTGGTTCTGTCAGTGTGATCATGTGATGTATCTGACCCCAGGAATGTGTCAATAAAGTTTCTCCTTCCTGGGACAATTATTTCACGGTGTTCGTATTTCAATTTCCAGGAGTGTATAATAGAAATGAAAGAAATACAAGTCCACAGTTTCACGCTATAAAATAGCAAAGACAATGTTTTGAACTAGAAAATGAAGTTACTGTAATACCGTACATTTATGTTGCTGCAACGTTTGTGTGACTTTGTTATCAAGTGAGTTATTGACATCAGAATGACACTGTTAGTTCTCAGTGTACTTTGGGCTATAAGTTAAATCTGAAGTAGTGCTTATGTGCATATTTTGTTAGCAATTCTAACGTATTGAATGGATGGTACAAAGATTGAACTATAGTTATCTACTAACCTATAATTCGTTTAAGTAGTGTATGCAAGCAAGCTGCTTGTATGTCAATAAGTTATATTCACAATTTAGACGTCGAAATAGAGCTTGGGAAACGTGGTACGACAGTCGAACTTTCATCTTATTGAGAAATGGTTAACCTACATTTTTTTATCGATAATGTTAGTATGCAAGCTGTTTGCATTTTAATAAGTAATATACACAATTGAGGTGTGGAAATAAACAAGCTGAAGGACCATTGTACTTGTATTTTGTGCTTAAAATTTTACCTATTTTGAAAGATAATTCGATTTCATTCACCCGAAAAGTCTGATTTTTAGAGATAATGATAAGCAACCTGCCTTAATGAGTGTTTTTGTACTTGATAAATGATAAATTTTATAAATATTTTAAGCACAATTGCGCTTGATCCATGTCTTGACATATTTTATAAAAATTTCCCACTTGCACAAGTGGACTAGTTCCGTCATCTTGCGTTGTAAATTTCCCAACAGTTGTTATATTTCTGGTAGCCTTGTATTTTTAGACTTCCTGCGATCCACTGCTTCGATTTCCCGAATTTCCCACCAATTTTTAGATCCTTCGTCGCCTGTCGCCTTGGATTTTGGAATTTTCCATCACCACAACTGCATGCAATGGTACGACTGTGGCGTCGACTTGCAGCATAAACTTGAACTATGGGTCAAATTTGGCACATTAGACCACTCACCGTGGCTTCATGATGAGAGCATAAATTCCGTATGAGGGCAACGAGATGATGTGGTACTCCCACGTTTTTGAGGACTTCCCATAGTTTTTCGTAGTCGAGGCAGCCGAATCGTTTACCATAAAAAGTAAAGCGGAGATGCACATCCTTCTACAATCCTCCTGCCTTCTCCATAATCCAATAAATGTTCCCTATTTCGTCTCTAGCCGCTTTTTCATTGCGAAATACGGCTCGTTTCTTCAAGTAGCTCTCGACCTCTATGTTACCATAGTTTAGTCTGTTAGATACCGAGCATGACTTCACTCACATATGAGAGATGTGTGCTTGTTCGGTGATTCAAACATTCTTTAGAGAGTCCCTTCTTTGGAACTGAGATGAATACTGAACTTTTCCAGTCGTTTGGCCGTGGGGGTGCTCCATATTTGCTGACATACATAAAGTAATACTTTCACCATATTGTCACCGACGACACTGAACGATTCTGACAGCATTTCAAGATGACCACTAGCCTTGTTTTTGTAAGTTTCTAGGGCTCATTTCACTTCAATTTCTGACGTATTTGATTCTGGCTCTAATATCAGATTAAAATCATGAACACGTGTAAGCAATTATTTCTTATATAGATCTTCTATCTGTTTCCTAACTGCCGAGGGACTAAACATCCTATAAAAGTTGAGGAAAAAAGTTCCTCTTGTTCCAATAAATTAAACTGCCTGTAGTGGACAAAATGGTCTGGACATTCTGCACAGATACTCATCTGTTTCCTCTGTACATAACGCAGAGCTTAGGTTCATCCACTTTCATTGACATCTAATTTTCCAGCTGAAACAATAGGAGAGCAAACAGGCTGTTTTAGCGTGGCCACGCATTCTACAGGCATCAGAGCTTTCAGAAGAGAATTACTGCAGGCGCTTGTATAAAGTTGCTACACTGGCAGCTGCCGAAATTCCGCAGTGGAAACTCGCTCACTCGGTAGCCGTCCGCAGGCGTGTGCCCTGTGAGCATGGTAATAGCTGACCCGCCTCCCCAATTAGTGCGCGAATGATGGAATGCGGTGGCCTCCGACCAACGAGAAACTTATAGAAGCCCTGATTGCTAACAACCGTGGCTGCGCGTTATTCTCATTCCTTGAGAACCGCTTGTAACAAGATGCAAATAAAAAATGTTACAAAAACATGCCTTGTTCCCTGCTGAGGCAACGCACGTATTCAGTAGACTAATCCGCTCTGCGCTAATACCGTCTGAGATTCTGTCAAGTGCTACTCACTTTTTATTATTTCTGTCAGAATACTGAAGGGAGGACGTTCATGGAAAACACCGCAACTGTTTGAAAGATGCACCAAATCCACAATTTCGAAGATACGGCAGTCAAATTTTGTATCATGCATTACATGAATTGAACACATTTACTGTAAAGATTCTTGGATTTTATAAATTTAAATTTTTATGGAATTCAAAATTTTATTTATGTATGTACCTTTTATTCAGGAACTATTAAAGAGATGGCTTTAAAATTTTCTCTTAATCTCTTACTATGTAGTACACTGCTCTCATGGGATTCTTTAAATATATCGAAGAGGATGACTTTATTAAGTTTTAATTGTAATTCTGTTAGTGTAATATAAAATTCGTACGAAATTCCAAGCATTTTGTCCCATATCTCAGCTTACATTCAAATTTGTTAACATCGAGTATAGATTCAAGTTTCAGGAAGTCTTTTCTCAAAGTTTTTGTATGGAGTGGAATACGGACTATAAATAGTTTGGACAAGAAGAGGATAGAAGCTTTTGCAATGTGGTGCTACAGAAGAATGCTGAAGATTAGATGGGTAGACCATGTAACTGATGAGGAGGTACTGAACAGAATTTGGGAGAAGAGGAAACTATGGCACAACCTGACTAAAAGAACGGACCGGTTGGTAGGACGGGTTCTGAGGCATCAAGGGATCACCAAATTAGTATTGGAGGGAAATGTGGACGGTAAAAATCGTAGAGAAGACCAAGAGCTGAACAAAGTAAACAGATTCAGAAGGATGTAGGTTGCAGTAGTTACTCAGAGACTAAGAAGCTTGCACAGGATACAGTAGCATGGAGAGCTACATCAAACCTGTCTCTGGACTGAAGACCACAACAACAATAATTGTACATACGGCCGCTAAGGGGCTGGAACACCTCCTGAAAAGATAAAATAAGTTTAATATTTAGTCTTTAATTTCATTTTGTTTGGTATCGTTTGTACATTATTCCAAATCTGTATACCAATTAGGAAGCGTATAATTGTTCGGGTAAAAAAAAAAAATGCTGAATACACTTCGATTTTGCATGCCAAGCGCATTGGATAGTTGCAATTTCATGTAAGGAGTCACATACAAGATTCCAGGTTCTTAGTAAAAGTGAATAGATGCCTCACATTTAGATGGCTTCTGTTCAACGTAACCCTTTACCCAGACGTATTTCAAAAGGTGGACGAATCTGGGAGGAGAAATCTGATTGTGAATGAGGGATTGAAGCGTTTCCTCACACCACAGCCCTTGCGCATTGGTAAGATTGGTCGACTGTGAGAAAGATCATGTTACCCGCTCCTGTCATGGTATTGTAATTGTCCGATGTGCTTGGTGCGCAAAATCGAAATATATTCAGCATTTTTTTGGCCCAAACAATTCGATACTTCCTCATTATTGTACAAGATGATGATAATGTTAGAAAAATAATATAGCATAATTAAAACTGAAAGTATTGAAACTTGAAAACAAAAAACATCAAATGTAAAAGAAACACGTAAATACGATACAAATATTTTATATTTCATAAAATTAAAAGAATATGATATATGTAGAACAATATATGTATAACAAACATTTCGAAGATATTTATCTGAAAAGACTTATTTTGATCAGCCCAACATGGCAATTGACATTGAAGTGGACACATATCAGTTGTGCGTACAGAGATATTTCTAGCTTATTTCTAACAAATGGACGTGGCATTAATATGGCTTTGGTGCATAAGTTTGTAGCGTTTTTGCGTAAGCTTAATAAAACAACAGATGCACATAATAGGCTTTATTCGTCAATAGCACACTCTCCTTCTCTATTTACAACACTTTGCCACCGTTAGCGTAATTTTTTCGATTCTGCGACTGTAGAATTGAGCCGAAGAACTCGTCGAGTCTCGTTCGGAGTGCATTTTCATCCGGGAAGGAAGTTCCTTGAAGGCTGTTCGATAAAGAACGGAAAAAGTGAAAAATCTGAAGGCACTAAATCAGGTGAATGAGGTGGGTACAGAAAGACTTCCCAATCCAACTCCTATGTAACGTTTTCTGTCAGAATCGCAGAATGCGGGCTGGCGTTATAGTGTATTACCATCATTTATCGCAATCTTCGTAGTCATCGTTCTTGTGGTGCGTCTGCAAAACGTCTCAGTTGTTGACAATAAACGTCAACATTGATGCTTACACCGCAGGGAAGCAGTACGCAGTATACTACACAGTCGGCCGACTTTGTGGCCGAGCGGTTCTAGGCGCTTCAGTCTGGAACCGCGATACCGCTACGGTCGCAGGTTCGAATCCTGCCTCGGGTATGGATGTGTGTGATGTCCTCGGGTTAGTTAGGTTTAAGTAGTTCTTAGCCTAGGGGACTGATGACCTCAGATGTTAAGTCCCATTGGGATTAGAGCCATGTGAACCATTTTGAACCAGTATGGTCTGGATCTAAACGTATGTAACTTTCTAAATGCTTCGTAATTATCCTTCAATATCTCTCCATCTACATCATGAAAATATATCCGTTGTAATTAATGGTACTGTATTGTTTTGTAGTTTTAGCAGGTAAATCTTAAGATGCATCTGAAGTGCTGTGTTAAAAACTTTGTAATGCAGCGCGCACGTGATAACTATTTTTAGTGATTGTCTCTGGCGCAACCACTAGCTTACGTCTTCTCTTTGTTTTTAAATGTTTTATTCTGTTGTTGGACGTGATGTTTAACGGAGTTGTATGAGTTGCGGTTTAGGTTTTATGTTGCTATAAAGCTAATTATCTGGCACCGCTACAGTTGATGACCCCGATGTGACCTCTGACGTTCATTGTACATTCGACGGTCATTAACGCTTCGTATTGTGACGCGGCGTGCTAAGTACGAACATCTTCGTCAACCGCATCCCACACCTTCCACATCCAAGTTCATAGTAACTCAATGATGCCACACCCATCACCAACCGTAGACGTGTTTACTGGCGCAGTAATTAATCTTGTGGCAGTAAAGTCACTACCGTTTCGGCAGCAGAATCGCGTGCTGTGGATTGCGCAGCTAGAGAGTCAGTTTATGCAAGCGCATGTAACTGCAGACGACACGAAGCACAGTTATATAATTGCTGCACTCAATGAAGATTTGGCTACAGAAGTGCAAGACATTCTGGCGTCACCATCGAGCACTGATCGTTACTTAGCCATCAAGAACGCCCTGATTACGAGGGTCTAGCAGTCCGAGGCGAAGAGTTTGGAGGAACTACACCGCACTGGAGAGCTAGGCGATCGCACCCCATCGACGCTGCTATTCTGACTGCGTACATTGGCGAGAAATGCCATCAGTGGCTACATTCTGCGGAGTATTTGGTTATCGCGCAAGCGATCCTACGTGCGACGGCGATCTAGATGCACTCGCGCAAACCGCAGATCGCATGGCTGCAACATATCCGTCCGCGTGTCTCAACTTTTTGCACACAGCTTCAGGCATGTAACGCCCTCACCGCGCTACAAACACAGGTTGCCGAGCTCACACTGCAAGTTGCCGCATTACGGACTCAGACTGCCAGTCGTCGATCGCGTTGCCGCCGCTAATCGGAAAACAGCAGCCGCTCACCTACATAAGCAAGAATTTTCTGGTACTACTGACGGTGTGGTTCCGTGGAGCGGAAGTGTAGCTCGCCATGTGAAGAGGGAAGCTCAGCAGAAAGTCGGTGATGACGGCCACCGGCTCTCTAGACCGCAGCCGCCGACTGTTTGTTACGGAACATGGCACACAGTTGTAGTTTTTGTAGACATGGATGCTGACGAGTCAGTCTATACATCCGTCCCTGTGCCGCATCGCAACTGTGATGACTGCCACCCTTTCGCCGCCAGTCGTTCTACAATAGTAACATCTGGTCGTGTCACTTCATTGTTGGACTTAGGCCTACAGCGCAAATTTGAATCGTACTTCGTCATAGCGAACGTGACGCGCCCCGTACTCGGTACGGGCTTTCTACAGTGTTGTGATTTCCTACCTGACCGTCACGGACGGCTTCTTGACACTACTACCAATCTGACAAACGAAAGTAAAGTGCGTCGTATGGAAGAAACACCAGTGTAGATGATCACCGGTGATTCTCCGTTCACGGAGCTCCTCAGACAGTTCCTCAAGATCATATGCCAGGCTCCCAAACTGGCATCTGTGCGGCACTTGACGGCGCCCTATTTTCTGACTACACCTGAATAACCACTTCATGCTCGACCGCGCAGCTTGACACTATAGAAACTGTAGATAGTTATACCGGAATTCTCGTCAGTGCTTGCCCAAGGAATCTACCACTCGTCGAGCTGTAGTTGGTCATCTCCACTTAACGTGGACCCAAAAAGTAATAATGAATGACGTCCACGTAGCGATTACAGCCAGCTCCATGCCAGAACCATTCCAGATCGATACCCAGTACCGCATATCGAATGTTTTACATTGAATGTCCATGGTAAGCACATCTTTTGTACGTTGGACTCAGTTCATGCATTCTGCCAGATACCTGTGGTACCGGACAACGTTGCTAAGACCGCAATCTGCACACTTTTAGGACTATTTGAATTTACCCGCATGCCTTTTCGACTTTGTAATGCTGCCCAAACATTTCAACGGATCATGGATGAAGGCACACGTGACAGACTTTAGGTATGTATATATCGACGACGTCCTGGTGATGTCACACTCAGAGGCAGAAAACGTGTCACACTTACGCAGATCTTCACTCGTCTACATGTACATGGCCTGCTCATCAACCCGTTGAAGCGGTCTTCGGAGCAGCTTAAGTGCAGTTCCTAGGCTATACTTACTATTAATGCGCAACGCATATGGTCATCGCGAGAGAAACTATAAGCTATACTTAATTTTCACAGCCTACGACAGTTAAAGAACTATGGCTGAATCTTGGTGTAAGCAATTTTTACGCGGTGTGTTTGCAATCATGCCCTCCTGGATGCACCACTGAATAAATTCTTGCATGGTTCATCGAAGCCAAAGGAGGAGCTGCAGTTGAATAGCGAGGCCGAGTTGGCATTTACCAAAGTGAAGACTGCCATCGCAGACGCTACACTGTTACCGCACTCAGTTCCGCGGGCGCCTCTCGCCCTCACGGTGGACGCGTCTGCCGCTCCAATTGGTGCTGCACTGCAACAGCGAATAGACGATCACAGGCAACCCTTAGCCTTTTTCAGTAAAACGGTATCGCCATCACAACAGAATTGCTCCACATATAGTCGTGAACTGTATGCTGCCTATGCTGCTGTCAAGAACTTTCGTCACATGTTGGAGGTGTCGCATCCACCGAGCGATCTAGACGCTCAGTGACGATGGAGACTGGAGAAGGTCCCTCCAGTCATCAAACATGGAGATGGCTAACTGGAAGTTTGAAAGAGTTATGGAACTGACTGCCGAGCGTCCGTCATAATTATGAAGTCCTTTTCAAAGTCCATGTACTGTAGTATTTGTAGACTGATCAGCTTCTCTTACAAATGCTGAAAATCTTTTCCTTTCTTGACACCTCCAGGTGTAAGACATATATTTTTTAATTATTCATGTAGTGGCTTCGCGATTTGGTGAAGTTTCTTATCAAACGCCGGTAGCATCCAACAAGGCCTAAATACGCCTTTAATTACTTCGTCATTTTGGGCTGTGTATACTCCTTTATCACCTTATATTCTGTGGACCTGGTCTCAAGCCCAGGGGCGATAAAATATGACCCAAAGAGCACAGTTCTTTTCACGAAAACTCGCACTTGTCCACTTGTAGTCTAAGCATTTCAAAAATCTCCACCAGGTGCAAATTACGTTCCTCTACGGAGGAGCAAAATATTACCATGTCAACAAATAAATGAACAATTTGTCACCTTCTAGCCCTGATTTCTGATTTGTACTAGGAGCTGTTTCAAGACCTATGGGCGTTCATTTGTACTCGTATTGCGCAAACGGGGCACTGAAAGCCGTCTTTTCTCGATCCTGTTCGTCCAGTAAGACTTGATAATAGCCCTTCACTAAGTCGAGGGTCGAGAAGTATTTTACCTTTCCTGAACCGTCAAGAATTTCATTAATTTTCGGCTATGGACACACTAAATTTAGGGAGACCTCGTTTAGTCGTTTTCTACTGGTATCCATCTTTTTCCGATCTAAATTCAAGGGAAAATTCCAACCACTTTTACTTGGCACTATAATTAACATCTTTTCAACTTCCTGCAGGAGCATCTCCTTTGTTTTGGAGTGTCTCGAACATATCACATTACCTTCTGCTTTCTGTAACAGTTTAATTTCGTGCCTGATACTATCCGTGCAAAGTAAGAGTAATATGTACCCTGGATAATATAAGACGTCGTTGTACATGGTGCCTAAGTCTATGATTGCTGACTTCTCTTCCGCATTCAAATAATTCTAGATGTTCTCTTTTAATACACTTCTTCTTGAGTTCATCTATGGCTTACCTTCACTGATACGGTCCACATTTAACACATTGCCAAAGGAATGTCCGCTCTGGAACTGCTTCAGCTACTACCCGTGGGCAGTCTACTGATAACTCTCATCTCTCATCTATAGCCTTCAGCACATACGTTAGGCATTCTGCTCAGTGCACTTTTACTAGTGCTTCTGGTAAATGCAGGCCATTGCCTGTTTTCTGTTTCGAAACGATAGCCTCCCTCATTCCATTCGCCTCTATTTTTAGTTGGACCTCTCGTTCCTTCCTGGGTCCTATTGTTAATGCTGAAACAATTTGTTTGCGCTCAGTTTGCTCCCCTCCGGCATTACCTGTTGTGTCTCTGTTGCGTTACGACAGTTACTAAGTTTCTGTCACTATTCACTCTTGCCATTTCATACATTTCTGGCTTAAGAGCTTTCTCTTTCTTGTACCTGCACTACCATATTAGCAAGTTTCCGACTTTTAGTACCAATCCGCACAGGGCGGAGCTCACACTCCTCCTCAGAGTTCATTCTGATCTGTTCCCCAGGGATCTACAGAGTTCCGGTGATATAACCGATTACGCCTCCATGTTCTTTGGAAAAGTCTCAGCTCACCGGCCCGTAAAATGGGAGATCCACATCTCACCCAATTACAGGAAACGGTGCGTCACTTGAATTCCGTTTCTCATTCGTAATTCGACGGTTCTACACTCCTGGAAATGGAAAAAAGAACACATTGACACCGGTGTGTCAGACCCACCATACTTGCTCCGGACACTGCGATAGAGCTGTACAAGCAATGATCACACGCACGGCACAGCGGACACAGCAGGAACCGCGGTGTTGGCCGTCGAATGGCGCTAGCTGCGCAGCATTTGTGCACCGCCATCGTCAGTGTCAGCCAGTTTGCCGTGGCATACGGAGCTCCATCGCAGTCTTTAACACTGGTAGCACGCCGCGACAGCGTGGACGTGAACCGTATGTGCAGTTGACGGACTTTGAGCGAGGGCGTATAGTGGGTATGCGCGAGGCCGGGTGGACGTACCGCCGAATTGCTCAACACGTGGGGCGTGAGGTCTCCACAGTACATCGATGTTGTCGCCAGTGGACGGCGGAAGGTGCACGTGCCCGTCGACCTGGGACCGGACCGCAGCGACGCACGGATGCACGCCAAGACCGTAGGATCCTACGCAGTGCCGTAGGGGACCGCACCGCCACTTCCCAGCAAATTAGGGACACTGTTGCTCCTGGGGTATCGGCGAGGACCATTCGCAACCGTCTCCATGAAGCTGGGCTACGGTCCCGCACACCGTTAGGCCGTCTTCCGCTCACGCCCCAACATCGTGCAGCCCGCCTCCAGTGGTGTCGCGACAGGCGTGAATGGAGGGACGAATGGAGACGTGTCGTCTTCAGCGATGAGAGTCGCTTCTGCCTTGGTGCCAATGATGGTCGTATGCGTGTTTGGTGCCGTGCAGGTGAGCGCCACAATCAGGACTGCATACGACCGAGGCACACAGGGCTAACACCCGGCATCATGGTGTGTGGAGCGATCTCCTACACTGGCAGTACACCTCTGGTGGTCGTCGAGGGGACACTGAATAGTGCACGGTACATCCAAACCGTCATCGAACCCATCGTTCTACCATTCCTAGACCGGCAAGGGAACTAGCTGTTCCAACAGGACAATGCACGTCCGCATGTATCCCGTGCCACCCAACGTGATCTAGAAGGTGTAAGTCAACTACCCTGGCCAGCAAGATCTCTGGATCTGTCCCCCATTGAGCATGTTTGGGACTGGATGAAGCGTCGTCTCACGCGGTCTGCACGTCCAGCACGAACGCTGGTCCAACTGAGGCGCCAGGTGGAAATGGCATGGCAAGCCGTTCCACAGGACTACATCCAGCATCTCTACGATCGTCTCCTTGGGAGAATAGCAGCCTGCATTGCTGCGAAAGGTTGATATACACTGTACTAGTGCCGACATTGTGCACGCTCTGTTGCCTGTGTCTATGTGCCTGTGGTTCTGTCAGTGTGATCATGTGATGTATCTGACCCCAGGAATGTGTCAATAAAGTTTCCCCTTCCTGGGACAATGAATTCACGGTGTTCTTATTTAAATTTCCAGGAGTGTAGTTATCTCTGTCATTGAGACCGTATTATCTATTCCACGAATCCTAATACATTGGACTGGGTTATACTCTCCGTTTCTCAAACTGGTTATCCTAACTAGGCTTGTATGTGCACCGCTATCTACGATATATCTCATGCAATAAGTAATGCCGTCCATATACTCTAATTATATAAACTCGTTTTTACTTTCACAGTCAACTGTTAATATCTTTCCAGACAAGGCTTAAGGTGACTGATTTCTTAAGCCATTAATTAGTTTTCCTGGCTTTTACTTCTTGTATGTGCGTTACGTGATGGTATTTTTTTTTTTTTTTGCATGCTCTCGCGTAGTCACCGTTTCCTTTGGGTTTAAAACACGTTGCGGTCTTTAGATACGCACGTGGGCCTCTACGATTTGACGAATTACATTGTGAGCACCTCACAATTCGTGTTTGGTCCGCTTCCCTGCCTTTTCTTCATACAGTAAATCGGTCCCCAACTTTCTTCTTTTATCTGCACGACCCTCTGGCGCCATATGGCCTGGCTTACCACACGTGAGACACTTGGTGGCTTTCTTCTCTGTCCTCGGCACTGCATCACCACCTCAGTCGCTCATCCTTTCTCGGGCGGAGGCTATCGCGCTCTCCGCTGTAAGAGCTATCTGTACAGCCTCTGCAAACGTTAGCTCCTTATCTCACGCACGCACTGTTGTCTCTACTCTGTCGTTGTAAATTCCTTGGATAAACACTGCTGTGCTTCATTTATACATGAGAGCAAGGCTGCCTCCTAGCTCCAGTTCTCGAATGGTACCTCTGATTGCTTCCTGAAATGTTGCTGCAGGTTTCCAACCTCGAGCCCCATTGAGATGTGCTTTCCCCACGTTCTTGCTGACTTGTAAACGTCTGAAATGTGTAAGGTCAAGTGTCCTTTTACTAGCATAGTTTTCTGCTAATATGGCACTCACATCTCGTCAAGTGGCGCTTAGTCTCTGACTAACAACTTGCTACGTGCTGAGCCCACTATTTTTGTTTTAAGATATTTTAAAATGGTATCATTCGGCTCTGTGTCTATAAGTTCAAGCGCATGATCACAGTTGTCAAGGTACTCATTTAGAGCGTTATTAGTGTCATCAGAAGATGTCGCATATTAATCTCAGCACATCATACAAACTAACGAATAGCCTGCATTGTAACTCAGGCGCATTAGAGCTTGCGCTTAAACCATTGTCCCCCTGTGCTACCCGCAGAGCTGCCGCTGCTGTTGGCCGTCTCTCGCACCATCTGCGACATCCCGCAGCTGTCCGCAACAGCCGGTGCCGATGCAGTGCCTCTGCACGCCGTCTCCGATCCCGCGCAGCCTGTCGTGGCCGCTCGCTGCCCTCGTGCTGTCGTCCGCTTCCTCGCGCTGTCGTCAGCCGCCCTTGGCCACTTTCCCACATATCCTCGGTGACTCCGGGCGCTGTCCGTTCGCTGCCACTGAGGCTGCACTGTTTCTGCCCGCCTCCCAGACTGACCATCCGAGGGCGCCTTCTGGTGGGCTGGTCCCGGCCTCTTCTTCAGTCGCCATTGCTTGGCACTGGATAGGAACCGTCTTCTCCTTCTTCTTCTTCTTGGGCGCTCTGTTAGTCATCTGAATCCTGGCTCTGGCGCTGGAGTAATGTAAAAGGAACTGTTAGAGCTGTTCCGTCGTTTTGCTTGATGTCGGGCTGAAGAGAGATGACCTGTTCCTCTAACTCATGGTGTGGTAACTGCACTCTAATCCACGGCCAAACCAACACCTGACACCAGCGAGCGGTCTAGACGCTCAATGGCACTGGAGACTTCAGTAGGTCTATCAAGTCAGCTAACGTGGATACGGCTAAGTGGAAGTACGAAAGAGTTACGGAACTTGGTCGGGAAATAATCGAACAAAGGCAAAACTTGATAACGACAATCTTTAATTACTCTCCTGAACCAGAAGCTATAATGACTTGGCCGGCCGGAGTGGTCGAGCAGTTCTAGGCGCTACAATCTGGAACCTCTTGACCGCTGCGGTCGCAGGTTAGAATCCTGCCTCGGGCATGGATGCGTGTGATGTACTTAGGTTAGTTAGGTTGAAGTAGTTCTAAGTTCTACGGGACTGATGACCTCAGATATTAAGTCCCATAGTACTCAGAGCCATTTGAACCATTTTTTTATGTATAATGACTTGGGGAAGTAAATTAATCCAGATTGTTAAATCTTGTGGCTCAAAGTACGTGGCTGAGTATTAGCATGAGCAGAGCCAGAGCGAATACTACAAGTCCAGGCTCCGGTCCTGTTCTACACCTACGTACCTCTTGGATTGCTGTCTGTAATGTACTCTCCCTCATGGGCTACGCCGTCTCTGCCTTTATACTGTGCAGCAGGCCACGCTGCCTCTTCTACGTTAGCCGCGCGGGGTAGCCGTGCAATCTTAGGTGTCTTGCCATAGTTCGTGCGACTACCCCCGTCGGAGATTGGAGCCCTCCCTCGGGCATGGGTGTGTATGTTGTCCTCAGCCTAAGTTAGTTTAAATTAGATTAAGTAGTGCATAAGCCTAGGGACCTATGACGTTAGCAATTTGATCCCATAACTACTTACCCCAAATTTCCAAAATTTCCTTCTACGTTAACACTTCAGGACACCGCCCTTCGAGGCGTCGTGTATGACCACTTATGGTCACCACCAACGCACTGTCACCCTCGTGGGTCGACACGTGATACCTCGTGAGTCTAAGTAACATTTCTGGCCAACGCCCAAACTAGTACCTTTCCCGAGACGTCTCCTTTGTACTCTGAGTGTGTGTGTGTATTCAGCTGGGTATCTAGAGAGGCTTCGTCCCACCGTAGCACTCTGTAGTTCACAACCATAAATTAGACCTCAGCAGTCCACCCACCTAACCGCTGCCCCACACCGAACCCAGAGTTATTGAACGATCCGGCCCCTAGTGGACCCCCTCCCCTAGAAACGTCTCATACAAGACGAGTGTAACCCCGTCTCATACCATACGAGTGTAACCCCGCCTCATACCATACGAGTGTAACCCCGATATTTGCGTGGTAGAGTAATTATGGTGTACGCCTACGTGGAGACAGTGTTTGCGCAGCAATCGCCCACATAGTGTAGCTGAGGCGGAATAAGGGGAACCAGCCGGCATTCGCCGAGGCAGATGGAAAACCGCCTTAAAAACCATCAACAGGCTGGCCGGCACACCAGACCTCGACACGAATCCGCCAGGCAGATTCGTGCTGGAGACCGGTACGCCTTCGCGCTCGGAAGCAGCGCGTAAGACCGGGCGGCTAGCCGGGCGGGCTAGTACTCTGAGTACTTTACAGAAAACTTATTCGTTCTGGCTGCTGTTCTGTTGCCTTTCAGGCGTTGCATTTTTTAAATGTGTCACAGAGGAACAGACTTTCGCTCTCATCACAGATCGCAAACGACTATCATACGCTTTCCGTCAGCGTCCTGAGAAAGCGTCACCTCGTTAATTGCGATGTCTCGACTGTACTGAACTGTTCATTGCCAATATTGTCCACGTTGATGGAGAACTGAACGTGCCAGCTGACGCCCTCTCTCGAATAGAAGCAATCACTGATGTAGTTGATTTTGAAGTTCTTACCACACTGTAACAATCAGATTGTGAGTTATGGGATTTGTTAGCACAACCATCATCCCCACCACTCCGCCGTATTACGCTGCCACCGTCAATTGTGCTGCCTATATTGTGATGTGGCTACTAACAGCCTGCGACTATTTGTGACTATTGACTTTCGCCAAAAGGCCATCACCTCTTTACGTAACATGTTGTACCCTGGAGTACGAGCCATTACCAACACGGTGAAGCGAAATTTTGTCCGGCAACACATGGAAAAAGACTGCCAGTAATATGTGCGACAGAGTGTGGCCTGTCAACGAAATAAACTTAGCTGGCATATTAGGACACCTCTTGCCGCATTTCTTTCTTTAAGTAATCGATTTGAATATGTCCACCTCGGCCTCATAGGACCTCTCGCATGCATCCACAGGATGCACCTACTGCCTAACAGCCATTGAACGTTTTTCAAGCCGACCCGAGGTATTCCTGATCGCCGACGTTACACTGCCACGACTGCATTTTTCCGGGGATTGATCGCCCGTTTCGGTGTGCTTCTGCGAAATACAAATGACCAGAGAAGACAATTTGAGTCGTATCTTTCCAAAGCACTCGCCCTCCTACTAGGTACGAAGCGGACTGGAACTACAGCTTATCACCTGGCTGCGAATGCTTAAGATGAATGCATGCGCCACCAACTGAAAGTGTCGCTTCGATGTCACGACTCACAGCGATGGACAGAGACGTTGCCCATTGTCCTCCTGAGTTCCGTGCATCCCTGAAAAAAGACGTGAATGCCACGACTGCCGAATTTGTTTATGGCCAGCCTATAGGACTGCTAGGCGAGTTCTTTGCCAACGTGCCAGACAATTGCTGCAAAAGCTGCGTAGACAAATCAGGCAAGTACGCCACATTCCTCCAGGGGAACAGCAGACCCGTCGCCCTTTGGTTTTTGATGAGGTACGGGAGTGTCATCACGTCTTTGTACAGCATGGCGCAGTATGCGAGCAACTGCAGCCTCAGTGCGATGACTCTTGACCTACGTTTTCTGCCTCAGGTTCTCTTTCCTCTTTCCCTGTGTCATTTTTTTTTCATCGTTCTACTGACCGGTTTGATGCGGCCCGCCACGAATTCCTTTCCTGTCCTAACCTCTTCATCTCAGAGTAGCACTTGCAACCTACGTCCTCAATTATTTGCTTGACGTATTCTAATCTCTGTCTTCCTCTACAGTTTTTGCCCTCTACAGCTCCCTATAGTAGCACGGAAGTCATTTCCTCATGTCTTAGCAGATGTCCTATCATCCTGTCCCTTCTCCTTATCAGTGTTTTCCACATATTCCTTTCCTCTCCGATTCTGCGTAGAACCTCCTCATTCCTTACCTTATGAGTCCACCTAATTTTCAACAAATGCTTCGATTCTATTCTGTTCCGGTTTTCCCACAGTCATTGTTTCACTACCATACAATGCTGTACTCCAGACGTACATCCTCAGAAATTTCTTCCTCAAATTAAGGCCGGTATTTGATATTAGGAGACTTCTCTTGGCCAGAAATGCCTTTTTTGCCATAGCGAGTCTGCTTTTGATGTCCTCCTTGCTCCGTCCGTCATTGGTTATTTTACTGCCCAGGTAGCAGAATTCCTTAACTTCACTGACTTTGTGACCATCAATCCTGATGTTAAGTTTCTCGCTGTTCTCTTTTCTACTACTTCTCAATACCTTCGTCTTTCTCCGATTTACTCTCAAACCATACTCTGTACTCATTAGACATTTCATTCCTTTCAGCAGATCATTTAATTCTTCTTCACTTTCACTCAGGATAGCAATGTCATCAGCGAATCGTATCATTGATATCCTATCACCTTGTATTTTAATTCCACTCCTGAACCTTTCTTTTATTTCCATCATTGCTTCCTCGATGTACAGATTGAAGAATAGGGGCGAAAGGCTACAGCCTTGTCTTATTCCCTTCTTAATATGGGCACTTCGTTCTTGATCGTCCACTCATATTATTCCCTCTTGGTTGTTGTACATGTTGTATACGACCCGTCTCTCCCTATAGCTTACCCCTACTTTTTTCAGAATCTTGAACAGCTTGCACCATTTTATATTGTCGAACGCTTTTTCCAGATCGACAAATCCTATGAACGTGTCTTGATTTTTCTTTAGCCTTGCTTCCATTATTAGCCGTAACGTCAGACTTGCCTCTCTCTTGCCTTTACTTTTCCTAAAGCAAAGCTGATCGTCACCTAGCGCATTCTCAATTTTCTTTTCCATTCTTCTGTATATTATTCTTGTAAGCAGCTTCGATGCATGAGCTGTTAAGCTGATTGTGCGATAATTCTCGCACTTGTCAGCTCTTGCCGTCTTCGGAATTGTGTGGATGATGCTTTTCCGAAAGTCAGATGGTACGTCGCCAGACTCATATATTCTACACACCAACGTGAATAGTCGTTTTGTTGCCACTTGCCCTATTGATTTTAGAAATTCTGATGGAATGTTACTTATCCCTTCTGCCTTATTTGACCGTAAGTCCTCCAAAGCGCTTTTAAATTCCGATTCTAATACTGGATACCTTATCTCTTCTAAATCGACTCCTGTTTCTTCTTCTATCATATCAGACAAATCTTCACCCTCATAGAGGCTTTCAATGTATTCTTCCCACCTATCTGCTCTCTCCTCTGCATTTAACAGTGGAATTCCCGTTGTATTTCTGTATTCCTGATTTTCCCGGAACAGGTTTGTACTTCCTCCTTTCATCAATCAACTGAAGTATTTCGTCTGTTACCCGTGGTTTCTTCGCAGCTACCTTCTTTGTACCTATGTTTTCCTTCCCAACTCCCGTGATGGCCCTTTTTAGAGACGTGCATTCCGCTTCAACTGTGTTGCCTACTGCGCTATTCCTTATTGCTGTATCTATAGCGTTAGAGAACTTCAAACGTATCTCGTCATTCCTTAGAACTTCCGTATCCCACTTGTTAGCGAATTGATTCTTCCTGACTAATGTCTTGAACTTCAGCCTACTCTTCATCACTACTATAGTGTGATTTGAGTCTATATATGCTCCTGGGTACGCCTTACAATCCAGTATCTGATTTCGGAATCTCTGTCTGACCATGAAGTAATCTAATTCAAATCTTCCCGTATCTCCCGGCCTTTTCCAAGTATACATCCTCCTCTTGTGATTGTTGAAGAGGGTATTCGCTATTACTAGCTGAAACCTGTTACAGAACTCAATTAGTCTTTCTCCTCTTCCATACATTGTCCCAAGCCCATATTCTCCTGTAACCTTTTCTTCTACTCCTTCCCCTACAACTGCATTCCAGTCGCCCATGACTATTAGATTTTCGCCCCCCTTTACATACTGCATTACCCTTTCAATATCCTCATACACTTTCTCTATCTGTCATCTTCAGCTTGCGAAGTCGGCATGTATACCTGAACTATCGTTGTCGGTGTTGGTCTGCTGTCGATTCTGATTAGAACAACCCGGTCACTGAACTGTTCACAGTAACACACCCTCTGCCCTACCTTCCTATTCATAACGAATCCTACACCTCTTATACCACTTTCTGCTGCTGTTGATATTACCCGATACTCATCTGACCAGAAATCCTTGTCTTCCTTCCACTTCACTTCACCGACCCCTACTATATCTAGATTGAGCCTTTGCATTTCCCTTTTCAGATTTTCTAGTTTCCCTACCACGTTCAAGCTTCCGACATTCCACCCCCCCCCCCCCCCGACTCGTAGAGCATTATCCTTTCGTTGATTATTCAATCTGCGCCATTGGCAGTCCCCTCCCGGAGATCCGAATGGGGGACTATTCTGGAATCTTTTGCCATTGGAGGGATCATCATGACACTTCTTCAACTACAGGCCACATGTCCTGTGGATACACGTTACGTGTCTTTAATGCAGTGGTTTCCATTGCCTTCTTCATCCTCATGTCGTTGATCATTGCTGATTCTTCCGCCTTTAGGGGCAATTTCCCACCCCTAGGACAAGAGAGTGCCCTGAACCTCTATCCGCTCCTCCACCCTCTTTGGCAAAGCCGTTGGCAGAATGAGGCTGACTTCTTATGCCGGAAGTATTCGGCCGCCAATGCTGATTATTTATCAAAATTTAGGCAGTGTTGGGGATCGAACCCGGGACCGAAAACGGTTTTAATTATGAATCTAAGACGCTACCCCTAGACCACGGGTACCGTGTTATCAGTAGTGGAAACAAAACATTCAAAGTTGATGTGATTTGTACGCCAACCACCATGACTGCTTTTCGTGCGTCCTAAAATGGTGTGTGAACACACACCACGGACATGACTAACATTCCACCCACTACCGCCAGTTACAGATCAGTTGCAACGGACGTGGAAGACAACCTGTACTGTGCCATCAGCAGTCTGTGTACGAACCGTTGTTACCTGGTCCGAGCGCCGAGTTCGATTCGACAGAAAATGTCGTTGACGCTAATGGGGGCTGGTGAAGTGCTGTGTTATTTGTTGTTTAATGTAACGTGCAAGTGATAACTGTTTTTAATGATTATCTTAGGCGCAGTAACTGTCATAAATGTTTCCTCTTTGTTTTTATGTATGTTTTAGTCTGTTGTTGAACGTGTTATTTAACGGAGTTAGTTATTTCATCCCTCCCCCCCCTTCCATGAACCATGGACCTTGCTGTTGGAGGGGAGGCTTGCGTGTCTCTGTGATACAGATAGCCGTACCGTAGGTTCAACCACAACGGAGGGGTATCTGTTGAGAGGCCAGACAAACGTGGGGTTCCTGAAGAGGGGCAAAAGCGTTTTCAGTAGTTGCAAGGGCAACAGTCTGGATGATTGACTGATCTGGCCTTGTAACAATAACCAAAACGGCCTTGCTGTGCTGGTACTGCGAACAGCTGAAAGCAAGGGGAAACTACGGCCGTAATTTTACCCGAGGGCATGCAGCTTTACTGTATGATTAAATGATGATGTTGTCCTCTTGGGTAAATTATTCCGGAGGTAAAATAGTCCCCCATTCGGATCTCCAGGCGGGGACTACTCAAGAGGATGTCGTTAACAGGAGAAAGAAAACTGGTGTTCTACGGATTGGAGATTAAAATGTCAGATCCCTTAATCGGGCAGGTAGGTTAGAAAATTTAAAAAGGGAAATGGATAGGTTAAAGATAGATATAGTGGGAATTAGTGAAGTTCGGTGGCAGGTGACTACAGGGTTATAAACACAAAATCAAATAGGGGTAATGCATGAGTGGGTTTAATAATGAATAGGAAAATAGGAATGTGGGTAAGCTACTACAAACAGCATAGTGAACGAATTATTGTAGCCGAGATAGATACTAAGCCCACACCTACTACATTAGTACAAGTTTATATGCCAACTAGCTCTGCAGATGACGAAGAAATGAAGAAATGTATGATGGAATAAAAGAAATTATTCAGATAGTGAAGGGAGATGAAAATTTAATAGTCATGGGTGACTGGAATTCGAGTGTAGGAAAAGGGAGAGAAGGAAATGTAGTAGGTGGATATGGATTGGGGCTAAGAAATGAAAGAGGAAGCCGCTTGGTAGAATTTTGCACAGAGCACAACTTAATTATAGCTAACACTTGGTTTAAGAATCATGAAAGAAGGTTGTATACATGGAAGAACCCTGGACATACTAAAAGGTATCAGATAGATTATATAATGGTAAGACAGAGATTTAGGAACCAGGTTTTAAATTGTAAGACATTTCCAGGGGCAGATGTGGACTCAGACCACAATCTATTGGTTATGACCTGTAGATTAAAACTGAAGAAACTGCAAAAAGGTGGGAATTTAAGGAGATGGGACCTGGATAAACTGAAAGAACCAGAGGTTGTACAGAGTTTCAGGGAGAGCATAAGGGAACAATTGACAGGAATGGGGGAAAGAAATACAGTAGAAGAAGAATGGGTAGCTTTGAGGGATGAAGTAGTGAAGGCAGCAGAGGATCAAGTAGGTAAAATAACAGAAGAAATATTAAATTTAATTGATGAAAGGAGAAAATATAAAAATGCAATAAATGAAGCAGGCAAAAAGGAATACAAACGTCTCAAAAATGAGATCGATAGGAAGTGCAAAATGGCTAAGCCGGGATGGCTAGAGGAAAAATGTAAGGATGTAGAGGCTTATCTCACTAAGGGTAAGATAGATACTGCCTACAGGAAAATTAAAGAGACCTATGGAGATAAGAGAACCACTTGTATGAACATCAAGAGCTCAGATGGAAACATAGTTCTAAGTAAAGAAGGGAAAGCAGAAAGGTGGAAGGAGTATATATAGGGTATATACAAGGGCGATGTACTTGAGGACAATATTATGGAAATGGAAGAGTATGTAGATGAAGATGAAATGGGAGACACGATACTGCGTGAAGAGTGTGACAGAGCGCTGAAAGACCTGAGTCGAAACAAGGCCCCCGGAGTAGACAACATTCCATTGGAACTACTGACGGCCTTGTGAGAGCCAGTCCTGACAAAACTCTACCATCTGGTGAGCAAGATGTATGAAACAGGCGAAATACCCTCAGACTTCAAGAAGAATATAATAATTCTAATCCCAAAGAAAGCAGGTGTTGACAGATGTGAAAATTAGCGAACTATCAGTGTAATAAACCACAGCTGCAAAATACTAACACGAATTCTTTACAGACGAATGGAAAAACTAGTAGAAGCCGACCTCGGGGAAGATCAGTTTGGATTCCGTAGAAATAGTGGAACACGTGAGACACTACTGACCTTACGACTTATCTTAGAAGAAAGATTAAGAAAAGGCAAACCTACGTTTCTAGCATTTGTAGACTTAGAGAAAGCTTTTGACTATGTTGATTGGAATACTCTCTTTCAAATTCTAAAGGTGTCAGGTGTAAAATACAGGGAGCGAAAGGCTATTTACAATTTGTACAGAAGCCAGATGGCAGTTATAAGAGTCGAGGGAGGTGAAAGGGAAGCAGTGGTTAGGAAGAGAGTGAGACAGGGTTGTAACCTCTCACCGATGTTATTCAATCTGTATATTGAGCAAGCAGTAAAGGAAACAAAAGCAATCTTCGTGGTGTTACAGGCAGAACGACTGCTGAGTTCGGAGAGCGGGCTGTAAGCTCGTTACCTCACTGGCTTTGTCACTGCAATACGAGTGAGTTCGTGGTGTATGTGGTGTGATGCTGTATTTCTTCTGAACCTCACTGGGCATGCATCACAGCTAACGGCGGCTAGCGGCAGAATCGTTTTTAACAACGCGATTCTCTGCTCTACAATTGAGGGATTCGCGGCTTCAGCTTCAGCATCACGAGTCAATCAACAATGAACCCAACCCAGTTGGTGGTGGAACAATGGTTGCACTACACCGCCTTGTTATTTTTAAGGCAAACCTGAGAGATAGTTATTTGCCAATAATTAGGAAGGAAGACAGAGAACACACCGAGTTCACACAGTACTCGAAAGGTATGTATAGATAACGAAATTTCAAATTAGACTCTAATTGTGTTAAATTGAATAAACTCATTGATTTTAGTAGGGGTTTAAATACTAATTGTAAGGAACTGAAATCTGATAACCAGCAGTCAAGGTCAGAACTGAATTTTACTCTTATTGAGTTAGATACGAACTGAATACTAACTGAAGTTAGATGCTACACATGTAGGATTAAGACCTGATATTAAATATGAATTCGGTAAACCTAAGGAAACGTTTAAATCTGAATGTAATCAGACGAGAGGGGTCTTAAAAACTGAAGCCAGTGTTCTGATAAAGAATATTCAAGTTGTTAAGCGGGTTGTAGTAGATAACTGTCAAGCAAACTTTAAAAATAGGGTCCCTGTAGGCCAAACAGTAGAACATTAACCTGTTATTGAGATGTCAAGTAAAGTCTGTAGAAACTAAGCAATTGAAAGTTATTGAGCACAAAAGTCCACCTAGTATTATGGAAAATGTATCTGACAAGTAGAGAAATTTAGAAGTTAATGTATAGCCGGTGTCTCTCCTAAGAGTCATCAGGCGCGTCTTCTCTGGTGCTTCGGCAGATATTTGCAATTTCGTTCTTGCATTGTAGAATTGTAGTCAGCCCAAACAATTGTTGATCGTCACGTCTTTCTTGCGACACCCAGTGTCAACAGAAAGCGTCGATTTGTTTCCAGTTACAAACAAAATTATTTTTAAACTGGAATTTTGCGTGACCACTAGATGGAGCGGTCCCAGATTAGTTTAGTGCGACGTTCGTATTTTCGATATGTATTAACAGCAAAACTGGAAAATCAGAAATACAGCGGTGATTCAGTAACGCTGCACGTCCGACGGTAGCAGTCAGCACTGGTTAGGGCAGTGCTTTGTCGCTTTTGGAGTGCTCGTTAATCTTCGAGTTTTACTGTCCCTGTGGAAACATACCGATAAAACGAATATCTTACTAGTCTATTCTGGGTCCGCTATATCGTATTGGCACGTAAAACTCCGCTTTACATGTAATTTTGTTTGCAGCGGGAAACAAACCGACGCAGCTGGTGGACATTGCGCGTCGTATGGAAGAGGTCGTGAGCAGTATTTGTTTAGGCTGACCCCACCTGCACAATACGAAAACAAAATTATAAATATCTTCCGAAACACCAGAGAAAATGCCCCTGACGACTCAGTACACACATGCAGTGCATTCTCCGTACTCGTGACCGGGATACACTTACCCGCCACCGGCAATTACAACGACACAACCGCAACCTGCTTACTCCGAAGAAACGCTGTGCCTGGCGACAGACATGTACACAACTCAACACCAAGCTCCCCATAAACTCTTCCAAGTATTGGTCTACTTTCCACCGCCTTACCGGGATTCGCCCCACCCCACAGTACCTTCTCCTCCTTGATGACCGTCTCTTTCCTGACAACCTCAGTAAGGCCAACCACTTTGCCCCTCACCTCTCAGATGTTTTTTCCATCCTAGATGATCCCCACTTTGAGTATTACCTCTTCCCTGACGTCATGGACCGTACGAATACCTCTGTTCTTCCCCTTGCTCCTAGCTTCCAGTACTTGGGCCACACACCACCATCTGAATTTAACACTCCCATTACTACACAGGACATCAGCCTGACATTCCGCACTAAACGCAACACTGCTCCCGGCCACGACTGCATTACCCGCCGCCACCTGAAACACTGCCCTCACTCCTTCCTTTCAGTCCTTGCCACTCTGTACAATGTCATCCTTGCCACTGGCTTCTATCCCGACCTGTAGAAAACCTCCTGTATACTGATGTTCTCCAAACCCAACAAGCCTCCATCTGACGCCTCTTCCTATCGTCCTATGTGTCTCACATTGGTGTTCAGCAAGCTCTTGGAATCCGTCCTTTCCCGGCGCATCCATTACCACCTCTGCCAAAACCACCTCCTCCCCGACACCCAATGTGGCTTTCGACCTTCCTTCTCTGCTGATGACCAACACCTCCGCCTTACTCATCCTGTCTCCCTGCAGCTTAACTCCCGTCGCTCCGCCATTTTTGTCTCCCTCAAACTCGAAAAGCCCTACGACCGTGTCTGCCATGCCGACCTCCTGTTTAAACTGCAAACCTATGCCCTTTCTGTCAACTACATCCATCCGATGTCCTCCTTCCTCTCCCACCGCCCCTCATATGTTACCATCCATAATGCCAATTCCCACACCTTCTACCCCTCTGCAGGTGTGCCCCAGGGCTCTGTCCTCTCCCCTCTCCCCTACCTCCTGTACACTGCCGATATGCCCCAATCCTCCCCTCCAGTACACCTCCTGCAATATGCCAATGAAACCGCACTCCTCGCCCTCGCTCCTCCCCTACAATGTTCCCAACGCCTTCTCTTGAATCACCTTGACTTTTTTGCCGCTCGGTGTAAACAGTGGCTCCTGAAAATCAATCATTCCAAGACCCAGTAATCATTGTCAGTCATACCACTCACACCTTCCGGGTCCTGGATTTCTCCCTTACCGTCTGCCCCCATCCTGTCCGCCTCACCCCCACCCTCATCTACCTTGGCCTCACCATTGACCATCGCCTCACCTGGATCCCTTATCTCGACTCTATCCAAACCAAAGCCCACAAGTACCTGCAACTCCTCAAACTCCTCTCTTGCTGGACATGGGGGTTGCACCCCTTTACCATCCTCCACACCTACAAATCCTTAATCCGTCCCATCCTCTCGTATGCCAGTCCCACCTGGATACCTGCCCTCCCCCCCCCCCCCCCCCCCAAATTCTATAAGTCCCTCCAGATCCTTGAGCGTCATGCACACCACCTTGCCTTCTGTATATGCCTCCCGTCCCACATGTGGATCCTCTATGACTTCATTCCTTTCCCCCATCTGCTCCTACTCCTCGAACATATGTGCATACTCTACACCTCCCACCGCCTTGATCACTCTCATCCCCTGGTTGCTTCTCTCCTCTCCCATCCCCACCCCCTGCCACATTTTCACTGTTGTGTCCCCCTACCCTCCATCTCTACATCCTTATCTCATTTCCCAAGGTGGCTTCCATCAAGTCCACCTCCTGGATGTTGCCCCCTCTCACTCCATTTATCCCTCCTATCAACTCTGAACCTCACTCCCCCTCCTTGCCTCTGTCCTTTTCCCAGGCTCCCTCTCCCCCTTTCCATCCTTTTTTTTCTCCACCTACCCTCTCTCTGCCCCCCTTCTCTCCCCCAAGTCTTTTAGCATTTCCCTCTGAAACGTCCCCTTTGGAAAATTTATACAAGACTGTGCTTAAACTGAAACACAATATTTATGGCGCAACGCAATCTGACTTCCAAAAATCCCTACGAAAGAATGGCCCTGACTAACGTTAACCTATACGTTTCACAAATCACTTACCTCACAAAAATCTTCGTTACTCAAGCTACTGCAATATAGCGATCGCCACTACTGCCAGCTAAATAAAAGATTCAAACTACTGATAGGCATAGTTAGCTGATGAAATATTTAAATACAGAACAAACAATGTATTTTCCTTAATAGTCATAATATATATATAGCAGTTCATGACATCCAGTCTTACAAATTTCAAAACTCCGCCATCTCTCTACCCACGTCCACCACTGCTAGCGGCTCACCTCCAACTGCGCAACGCTACGCGCCGCTAACATCCAGTTGCCCAACACTACAATGGCGAGTATTACAACAATGCCAACCAGCCACTGACTGCACACAGCACAGCCAGTGATTTTCAGAGCGCTATGAGGCGTTACCAATATAAGAAAACCTAAACAGCCTACTTACACCTCCTCTGCCTTTTCCCGTCCCCTCTCGCATCTGCCATGCCCCTTCCCCCTTATGAGTCCTCTCCCTCCTTTGGTTACCGCCGTCTCCTCCCTCCTTGTTTTTCCCCTCATTTGTCCAGGTCTCCCCCCCCCCCATCTGCCCTTGGCTATGGTGTGTCATCGTTTCTGCCGACATTCTAGTGCAGTGTTTACAGTGAGTGTTCAATATTGTGTGTCTTTTCCAAAGTGTTGCTAACGGACATCATACTGTCGCTGGGTGTGATCTTTGTATCTCTTGCGAACAGAAACCAGACTGTCACCATGTTTTTTAATTGTCTATCGTCATCTTTCTGCCTCCTGTGTTATTAGCACTGCCAACCCTTTCCTTTATGTTTTAACTTTCCACAGTTTTCCGCCGTTTTACAATTTAAGTCTCCGTTTTATAACCTGATTTTATTATTTCTTATCTTCTTCTTACGTTTTAAAAAGTCTGTAGGCTGCAGAGCAGCGTACTAATCCGCTGCCAGCCCACCCCCTTCGGGGGCAATCGAAATTAAAAAAAAAAAAAAAAAAACCAGCCAGTCAGTCTAATCTCGCGTAATTCGGTTGACACCTCGCCTCACGTTAGACAGTTTACTTCCTTGTTCCCTGTGCGAGTGGACGTGTTTGTTTCCTTGTGACTCTGTTGTTCGGTCTCGTTGCATTCGTTCTATCCTTCGTTGGTCGCGCCCGTCCTCTTCCGTTCTGTTGTTCGCTGGCCTCTCCGCGGGCCGCGCCGCGCCTTGCGTCATTGCTACCCCGCGACCGTCCTGGTCGCAGTTACAACAGTTTCGTACAACAGAGCATAAAGTAAGGCGCTCTAATATCCTCCTACCTCGTAATTTCGTCCCCCTACCAATTTTCGGTTTCCACTGTTGGTAACAAACGTTAACCTGCTCCTACGGACGTGACCTCCGTCCATTGTATTGTTGAGAGAGTTTGTTGTATGGAGCAAGTGTACGTTGCATGTACGAAAAAGAGTTATTTTTCTAATGCTTAAGTGAGTTAGTTAAGCGGTCAAATTAACAGCTCACAATTCTTAATGAGAGCACTGATTTATGTTCAAATATTGAGGTGTACTTCAGTCGTTTATTGTAGTTTTTGGTGGCAAGTCGTTATAGCCAAGGGTTTGGCCTATGTTGCTATTTCAGCCAACAAAATAATTACATCCCACTGTAGTTCCTATTTTCGTCCCGGGGGCGTAATCGGAACTGTTATTAAAAGCTAATTTTATTTGCTTTTTGTAAAGATTACTTTACTTTTTTGTTAAGGGTAAGCACAAGGGAAGAGAAATGGATTTGTTTACGGAATGCTTACTTTGTTACCACAAAACATGCTCCTCATCTATATTGACATATAAACTTGTACGGTACACATCTTTGGACAGCTGAAGAAACTTGAAAAGAGTGCTCATTCATGACGGAAGTGATCTAGTGAAACTGCGTTGTAATGTCAGAAAGTAAAAGTACATTTAAATAAACTGTACTTTAGAGAATTTTTGTGGTGGGACGACATTACGAACACTTTTTGTGTTTCTAGTTTGTAATGGCAACGTTTATGTGCGATACTGGCTTTAGCATGTTCCAACAATTTAACTATAACTCGCTTTCAGGTCGACCATAAACTCACGAATACATATATAACAATGTTTACCCTTTCAGGACTTATATAGGTCCTGACACACTAAGGTGACGAAGTTTGGTCCCCCTAGTTTATTTATAAATTTAAACATAATTCTCACAGGCACTAAATGCATAATCAATTTGGTGGTCGCTGTAACGAATTGGCATATTGAAAGAAGCTATATAGAGATGGAATTACGAGTAGTAGGTCACCGCTATATTTATGAGAATAATTGGAAAATGAACGTTGACTGAAGTGGACTAGGAACAGTCATTAAACACTGATTTTAATAAAAAGAAATGTGTTATTGGAAAGAAGTAATATCCTTTAATTTACAAAAATCTTGTAGTCATAATAGTGCTGCGTTTATGGCGTTTAAAAGAAATCTGAAAGAAGTTATAGTAGCCCTTTTAAACATGCGCAGTGGAAAATTTAGTCCCACTACCAAAGTCTGAAACAAATTATGTGTTGCGAAAAGAATGAACATAAGGGACAGTAGGATCAGACGGAGACAGATGTAAAAAATGTAGTCGACGGAGAAACAGTCTGGGATGGAAAGTGAGATAATCGTATTAATATCTTTCATCAACAAGAATACAAAACTACTGATTAAAAATACAGAATTTCATCTGTGCTGACAAATCTGGTTAATCAGTAAAAGAGGCTTCAATCTGTTGACTGGATGTCATATGAAGCCATAGATGTCCTCTGTCTATTACATGGCTAACTACTTATCCTTCTAAAACGCAGACTTGTACTTTGAGTCTCAGTAACAGATGAGCCCACTTGAGAAGGAATCACAGTGAAACATTACATTACGCGATACTATGAAGTGGTGTTGTGTATTTCCTAACCTTACTATATCAGTCATCCACATGAGTGCTGAAAGGAATCCGTTAAACTTCCATTACACGATAAACCACTCAAATGAAAAGGCTGTACATTCAGCTAAATACCTAAGAGTTAGAGTTACAAACAACTTACATTTGAAGGAACACACAGAAAATGTTGTGGAGAACGCTAACCCAAAACTTCGTTTTATGGGCAGACACTTAAAAAATGTAACAGATCTACTAAAGAGACTTCCTATACTACGCTTGTCCGTCTCTTTTAGAATAACGCTGTGCGGTGTGGGATCCTTACCAGGTAGAACTGATAGAGTACATCGAGAATGTTCAAAGAAGGCCAGAACGTTTTGTATTGTAGTGCAATAGGGGCCTGAGTGTCGTAGAATTGATACCAGATTTGGGGTGAACATAATTAAAACAAAGGCGTTTTCCGTTGCGGCGGAATCTTCTCAGGAAATTTCGATTACCAACTTTCTCCTTCGAATGAGAAAATATCTTGATGATGCCGGTCTACAAAGGGCGTTCAAAAAGTTTTCCACAATCGTCTGTAATTCTTTTATTTTTGCAGGAGGAGAATTAAATTTTTTGTGAACATACTTGGAACATTTGGCTATACATTGAGCCCACTCAATGTGGCCTCCATCAGCTGTTACGCATCTGACCCATCGTTATTTCCATGACATAAATGCACTTTGGTAAAATTCTGGGGATTGACTTTTCCACCTTCGCTTGACACCGGAAACGAGGTCTTTCTCACTTTTAAATGTTTTACTGCGCAGGTGGGCATTCAGACGACCAAAGAGGTAAAATTTAGACGGGGCCAAGTCCGGACTGTAGGGAGGAGAGAAATAATTTTCCAACCCCCTTTTCCTGATTTTCTACTGCGTCATAAGGGCTCTTTGGGGATTGTCGTTGTCATGGTATAATCTGATGAGATGCCCTTGAAGCTGTGGTCTGTGGGTCTTGATAACACGTCGAAGCTTGTCCAATGACAAACAGTAACGGTCCCTGTTAATTGTGGAGCCAGGTTCCAAAAACTCAATTAAAATGGCACCACACTGATCTCAGAAGAAGGAGGCTATCACCTTTCTGCCTGCTGTTCGTGAAAGTCTTTGTTTCTTCTTCCGAGGGGAACACGGATGACGCCCCTCCATGGATTGGGTTTTACTCTCAGGTCATGACAAAAACAACCATGTTTCATCCCGGCTAATGACACCGTCAAAACACTGTTTCCACTCTTCAGTAAAGGTCTTCATGAGACCCTCGCACACAGTTTTCCTCATCGTCTTCGTTTCTCTTGTCGATAACCTAGGCACCGAAAGTGGATAGATTTTTCTGTACCATAGTGACTGCACCACTGATACCACACTACCCAATGACAAACGAGTCATTTCAGCAAGCTGTCGTGTCGTCACACATCTGTCATTTTGGATGATTTGATCAATGGTCTCCTTATTCACATCAATCACTGTCGTCCATGGTCTACCACATCGTGGATTGTCTAGCAGAGAGAAATCACCTTTAAACCTCTGTAACCACCGCTGGATACTGCTGCGATTCTGTATAAACAGGCAGCCAATACCTGTAAATTGATGTGCTAAAGTCTTGAGCCTTGAAGAGGAAATCCATCACCGACCGTTGTCGCAACCTGACATCTACTTCACGGTCCATTATAGATCACCTGTAATTAAAAGAAAATACATTTATATAGCAACTTATAGCTGAATGTTTCAAGTATGTTCACAAAACATTTCATTCTCCACCTCAAAAAAAATAGTTTGAGACGACTGTGCAAAACATTTTAAACTCTCTTTGTACATAGAGAGAAACGATCATCATAATAAAATAAGAGAAATCAGAGCTCACACAGAAAGATATAGGTGTTCCTATTTCCGCGTGCTGTACGTTATTGGAATAATAGAGAGGTATTGTGAACGTGGTTCGGCACTTAAATGTGATTTGCAGAGTATTCATATAGATGTAGATGTAGATGTAGATCAGGCACCTACAACTGGCCTTCGTCCTAGATACAAATGATGTATTGTACTGTATTTCGAAAACAATGAAATGTATAAAATATGATCGCGAGAAGACAAGTAGCCGGTAGACGTGTATAAATCGTGAGCTGTCTCTGTTAACGAAACTGAAACTGAAGAAACATAGTAGTACCTCGTGAAACAGGTAATGAAGTGAAACTAGGCTTATCCATTATGGATGTTTTAGAACCCGTGACTGTTTATTCAATGTAAATAAATAAAACAGCATTAAGGCTCATCTTCAGATGGTTTTTCGGAAGTTATATATCTATTTCTAGCATAATGCTAGAAGCTGGCTTGCCACAATACGAGCGGCTTTTTTGTATGTTAGTATCCATCTGTCTTCATCCGTTGTTATGGGCACTTGCACCACATCACGCAGTTTTACATAACAGGTTTGCAGATACACTGTGAAAGCAAAACTTTGCCAGCATCCAGTATGTCCCATAGCAACTGACGTTAGTGGAGTCGTAACGCCCGCTCCGTTCACTGCCACACTCTTCCGTCAACGTATGAGATCTGAAGATGGTCTAAGCTGTCTGAAACCGTTAACCACAAGAATAAAGGTTTATTGCGGTCGAGACTGTTTATGTTCATTGTAAAGCACTAAGAAAACCGCTTTTCGCCTCGAGAAATGTTCTCAAAAATTACTTTCATAAGTACTCAGATTTTGGGAAGCACTCGTATCTTTTTTCACAAGAAACATCAAACGCACTCACTCTCTTCTATTCACTATTTCAGAACGCTATACCGAAACTGATACAATAAAAAGAAATAACAGCTTCTATAAACGTAATAATTTGCAAACTGTGTCAACCACTTACATGTACTGTGGCAGTGCGACAGTCAGTGACATATATGCCTATGAGCCCACATATAACGTTATGGGTTCTTACTAAATGGGCAATAAACCGTTAATGTTACTCTTGTGGAAGGATTTTGTATTGACTGTGATCATGAGTGATGGAAAGGCATCGGAATGTGTTCGTTCCTTGAAAGATTGCTGTAGAAAGGAGGCAATGGCATGAGGAACCAGGTTCGAACCATTTTCTAACTGTTGTAAGTAAACTGTAATTATGTAAAATGAACATTCGCCAGCCTAATTAGGCAAAGTTGTCCTTAGTATTAATTACTTGTGATAGTAGTTTGGCATGAACAACACAACAACATTATTAAATGATTTTGCACCAACGGGCTCTCAGTAATACTTAAATATCTGTACAATACAGCAGCAAAGTAAGTATTACTATAAGTAAATGATGCACTTGAGGTGGAGCACTACTAACGTGGACATGGGACTTTTTCATCAGTTGAATTATTTCAAAATGCTATCGCTGAAATGATTTTTAAATAATTGTATATTTTTTGCTGATTGTTATTTGTGTTCCTAGGGAGCATTCAATTTCTTATACCACTCGTTTTTAGCTCAAATGTGACATGTCGTATCTGGACATGTATAGTCTAAATAGTAGTAGCCAACTCTTTATTACACAATAGAATTTTTAGATGCTGACAAATGCACTTCGTTAATGTTGTAGTGGTAGCGTGAAATTGAAATCTGGCTCAACAATTGGCACTGAGGCCCAGAAAGTAATCATCAGTGGGCTCAGATCAAGGCTGAACATTTTGGTCATAACATAATATGAGAAACAGCATTAATTATGTACATATAAAATTATAAACATTGTTACAAGCAAACGTAGACCACAATTTATTCCTACGCTGGTCCTTCGAGTCTACTGCCCAAGAACTGCTATGAATCATTTCAGTTTTTGCTAACCAAGAACTATTATGAATCATCATAGATTTGCATCTCATTGTAATACGGAACTGTGATTTAAATAAGGAGAATCTTTATGTTGAATACTTCATATCTTCTGTTTCCAATTGTATTTTGGTGAAACCTTAAGCTTCCTCAATTCTAGCACAAGGCCCACTGAATAATTATGAAATTTATTACTCCACGGAGCTTATTAGATTTTTAGGGAAGACAATTACCATACTTTTAAGTCCTATAAAATAGAATACTCAAGGATATACTTGCTCTTGGAATATGACCATGTGTAGGTAAATGCCTAAGGATAAAGTATGGGTTCCCAACACAAAGTTTAAAGAACAAGAATTTATTATTGAGTAAGAAACCCCATGACCGGTTCATTCCATCCAGTTATACAGTACTCAACTGATTCCTTGATATGAACTTGGTTGCAGTGTCGATCTCGTGTGCCTGTTTAAAACATACGGCAAAAGTATCCAGGGCTCTTGCTGTGTAGTAAAAGCTGAGAATTCTCTTCTTAGCACCGGATTTTAGTAGTATAGATCTAACCAAAGCATGCCATGAATAATACACGAATTTACTTCCATATCCAAGGCTATGTTATATAATCTTGCTGACCTTCTTGATTCGTTCAGTTTACAAGATGCAAACACTTCGCGTACTACCCACCGACTAACTTATGCCTCAAGCGAGTCTTGGACTTCGACCGCCAAATCCACCTATTCTGTTCCTGCCAAGCCAGTTTCGCTGCGGAGCGATTTTCCTCACAGTTTTACATGATTACAAACCTACTTTCGCTTTGCAGGAATCAGTATTACAAGTAAAGTTTTAACAAAAAAATTGTTCAAATGGATCTGAGCACAATGCGACATAACTTCTGAGGTCATCAGTCTCCTAGAACTTAGAACTAATTAAACCTAACTAACCTAAGGACATCACACACATCCATGCCCGAGGCAGGATTCGAACCTGCGACCGTAGCAGTCGCTCGGCGCCAGACTATAGCGCCTAGAACCGCACGGCCATTCCGGCCGGCAAAAGTTTTAACATATTCGTTATTTCACAGAACATTACTTTTAAAATTACACCCATCCAGTAATTACATTGACATAAATAAAGAGTAAAACATTTACATGGATCTTAGAAGAAAGAACCTGGCGCCTCAGTTGGACCAGCGTTCGTGCTGGACGTGCAGACCGCGTGAGATGACGCTTCATCCAGTCCCAAACATGCTCAATGGGGGACAGATCCGGAGATCTTGCTGGCCAGGGTAGTTGACTTACACCTTCTAGAGCACGTTGGGTGGCACGGGATACATGCGGACGTGCATTGTCCTGTTGGAACAGCAAGTTCCCTTGCCGGTCTAGGAATGTTAGAACGATGGGTTCGATGACGGTTTGGTGTACTATTCAGAGTCCCTTCGACGATCACCAGAGGTGTACGGCCAGTGTAGGAGATCGCTCCCCACACCATGATGCCGGGTGTTGGCCCTGTGTGCCTCGGTCGTATGCAGTCCTGATTATAGCGCTCACCTGCACGGCGCCAAACACGCATACGACCATCATTGGCACCAAGGCAGAAGCGACTCTCATCGCTGAAGACGACAGGTCTCCATTCGTCCCTCCATTCACGCCTGTCGCGACACCACTGGAGGCGGGCTGCACGATGCGGAAGTCGGCCTAACGGTGTGCGGGACCGTAGCCCAGCTTCATGGAGACGGTTGCGAATGGTCCTCGCCGATACACCAGGAGCAACAGTGTCCCTAATTTGCTGGGAAGTGGCGGTGCGGTCCCCTACGGCACTGCGTAGGATCCTACGGTCTTGGCGTGCATCCGTGCGTCGTTGCGGTCCGGTCCCAGGTCGATGGGCACGTGCACCTTCCGCCGACCACTGGCGACAACATCGATGTACTGTGGAGACCTCACGCCCCACGTGTTGTGCAATTCGGCGGTATGTCCACCCGGCCTCCCGCATGCCCACTATACGCCCTCGCTCAAAGTCCGTCAACTGCACATACGGTTTACGTCCACGCTGTCGCGGCATGCTACCAGTGTTAAAGACTGCGATGGAGCTCCGTATGCCACGGCAAACTGGCTGACACTGGCGGCGGCGGTGCACAAATGCTGCGCAGCTAGCGCCATTCGACGGCCAACACCGCGGTTCCTGGTGTGTCCGCTGAGCCGTGCGTGTGATCATTGCTTGTACAGCCCTCTCGCAGTGTCCGGAGCAAGTGTGGTGGGTCTGACACACCGGTGTCAATGTGTTCTTTTTTCCATTTCCAGGAGTGTATATTTGGAATCTACATTCAAACAACATTCAACTACGACAAGAAAATATCTCCACATAATCACAGAAAAATAGTGAAAATATTTAGTTAGCAGTCAGGAGAGGGAAAAGAAAATTACGTGACATAACATTACAGTGCTTTCTGGAACAAAAACACATCGAAAACGATAATAACAGAATCGCACTTGCAAATATTTCATTCTATTTCCTAACAATATTTTCACACACTCTCCACTGAAAAGGTTAATTGTAATAATAATGTCATCTAACTTGCTATGGCCTATTAAAAGCATAAGTATTCAATTATATCATTTCTCAATCTTTACATTAACGGAAATGACTTTCTGGTTTTCTAATATTCATAACATTTCTAAATAAAATTTTCACAGAAAGCAATTTAATTACGGAATTCATCTACCCCACACCCAACCAAAGAGAGGAGGGAATTTTAATGTCTGCCAAACTGACATTTTTCCATAGCTAAAATTACTCGTCACACCATAATAGATATATACACATATACACATAAAAAAGTTTTGCATAACCTCGTTCCGAGACTTCCGGAACCTGTACAGAAAATTGGAATAGTGATCAACATAAACATCACTTCCACTCTTTTTATTGCTCATGAAAACCACGCATTACATATTTCACCACCATAGAGCGAGACCTTCAGAGGTGGTGGTGCAGACTGCTGTACACACCGGTCGGTACCTTTGATACCCAGTAGCACGTCCTATTGCATTGATGCACGCCTGAATTCGTCGTGGCATGCTATTCACAAGTTCATCAAGGCATTGTTGGTCCAGATTGTCCCACTCTTCAATTGCGATTCGGTGTAGATCCCGCAGAGTAGTTGGTGGGTCACGTCGTCCATGAATAGCACTTTTCAATCTATCCCAGGCATTTTCGATAGTGTTCATGTCTGGATATCGTGGTGGCCACTCTAGACGAGCGAAGTCGTTATCCTGAAGGAAGTCATTCACAAGATGTACACGATGGGGCCGCGGATTGTTGTCCATGAAAACGAATGCCTCGTCAATATGCTGCCGATATGGTTGCACTATAGATAGGAGGATGGCATTCATGTATCGTACAGCCGTTAAGATGCCTTCCATAACCACCAGATTATTGGCGGAATAATAGGCACCTTTTGTTTTCTAGGTCTTGACCAGATCGAACGTATTTTGGAACACCGTGTTAGTAGTACATTATTTTAGTAATTCACCCACGAGTTGCAAGCAAACGACACTCGTAACTGCATAATGCAAATCTCGATGTAAGTGTCGTAATTTAATTGTGTTATATTTCAGAATATACCTTTTTTCTAACCTATGTATCTTTCATTTTGTATCTTCAGTCATTGTAAGATTGTTGGATGACTTGGCATGACAAAAGATTCCGTGCTTCTAGGCAAAAAGTCGTCCAGCTCGATCCACCGTCGTCTTCGGGTGCTATCTTACTACGAAGTCCAATTTTAGTGGAAACACAGAGAGAGGAAACCCCGTTAGAAATACATAAACGGACCTTTAACAATAAAAGTCCGTACTCAAGCGCCGAGAGTTTGCATGATATTTAATTTTCATTACTATAATTTCCTGTATTGTCTCGACCCAGGTACAAACGAGCTAAAATTAAATTGGCGTCTTGGTGTCTACACGTATTGTTAGGTGTACCATATTGTCTTCCTTTTGTTACATGTTTACTGGATGGTATGAACTGGATGCGAGATGACACCCTGTTGTTGGAATACATTGAAGTAAGACGAATTGTATGTCTACACTTCAAATTACGTTGCAGTCGCGGATGCAAGGTAAGGAACCGCATTTTTACGTTAGCAGTCTTGCCCAAGCAATTTGTATTATCGTAGCTTGCTTGGTAAATCTATCACAATTTTCCGTTTCCGTAGCAGTGATTTTAAGCTACTTCACGGATTCCTAAATTATTTTCATTATTCATACAGTGCAACAATACAGTTTTATCAGGTCACCATATGGCTGACCTTTGTTCTGTGGGACATAATATGGCCTGCAGCCATTAGTGATAAAAATTACACTATTACCTATGACAGATATTTTCTTGTTCAGATATTGTCTCACAGCGAGATTAATTTTTACATTTATTCTGATTACATATATGTGTTTAAATTTTTGTTGTCATACATTACGTGTGGCATGGTATTGACCAGAAAACAATTAGCAAAGAGACAGAAAAAAACAGACGCAGTCGTCCGCAGCTCGTGGTCGTGCGGTAGCGTTCTCGCTTCCCGCACCCGGGTTTCCGGGTTCGATTCTCGGCGGGGTCAGGGATTTTCTTTGCCTCGTGATGACTGCGTGTTGTGTGATGTTCTTAGGTTAGTTAGGTTTAAGTAGTTCTTAGTTCTAGGGGACTGATGACGATAGATGTTAAGTCTCATAGTGCTCAGAGCCATTTGAACCATTTGAACAGACACAGTCCGACTCTGACATGCCATTAAATAATTAAAGTGACGTTACGGTTCACCCGAATACTAACGAGCGACATATTACTGACTATCCTGGTGATATAATTTAGGAAATAGAGTGTCGACCAGAACTATGCGTAAATCTAGTTCCCAACCCATTTTGGTGTCTGACGTCATGTCTAACGACGTGGCGGGAGCGGAACAGTTGCACATCACTAGTATTTCCCAGTATTTTCGATGCTATTATGAAACAGATGAACGAACAAAAACACATGATGACTCACAACAAAAATCAGATGGAATCCATTCAGAATCAACTGACACAACATAAACAGAACATTGATGCACGCATCGACCACCAGATGACGTCTATGTGCGCCATGACGAGATGAAAACAGGACAAGATGAAATTAAATCAGATTTGGCTGCATTTAAAACGTCAAATAACACTTTGTGCTGCCGAGTAAAGGAGATAAATAATAGACTGACTGGAAAAGGGTCCGACCTCAAGGCGAAACTGTCAGAGCTTACATTACAACAAGAAAACACAAATAAAGATGTTACAGATACCTAAGTACAAGTAAACAGTCTCAGTAAAACATGCGAGTCTAGTTATTCAGGTTAAATCTTATCCGGCATTTCTCATGCATCAATAGAGAATTTCACTGTAGGACAGAACTAAAAGACAAATATTTTGACGAGTTCTTACAAGAAAAATTGCCTACTGTTGTCTACGACATTGTCGCGAAATTTATAAATAACAACAAACACGTAATCAGGTTTGATAATTACTTACAACCAGTGAGCAATGACGGTAATAGCAACCAGAACACACAGTTTGTCAATGAATACAAGTACATTTGTGACGCATACACACCGCACATCACGTACTCACAGCAACAACAGTACGCACCTCGACATGACACAATGCATTGCAGTCGTCATAATTATCAACAACATTCTCCTTTCCATTCCCCAGTTGAACCTTAAAGTAATCATTCTGAAACTAAACATTACTATAATACCAAAGGAGAGGAGACCCTCATAAAACTAAGGCAGTCTCAACCATTTGTACCTGGAACAGTATCGAACGTCCTGTCATCTTTCTTAATGCTTTCAGAAATACATTTTCTCGTACGAGGAGTGACCGTAAGACGATATCTTATGTCGTCGGTTGTACCCAAGGCGAGGCAGCTCTATGGGCATATAATGAAGCCGATAGATGCGTCACGTACGAACAATTTGAGAGAGCCTTTTTACCTGAATTTTGGTCACAATCTGTACAGGAACGACTTTGTAGGCAGATTGTGGATCCTGAACCATTCAATCCTAAGCACGGCAATTTCTGCCGGTATTTTGAGAAATATTGAAATATGGGACATTTTCTTGACGAGCCCGTTGAAACGAGGACATCCTCCGCGCCTTGAGGGCAAGACTGCTATTTAATATCAAAGAAAAACTTCTGTACATCCCAGACAACGACGCAGAGTATTTTCTCACAATGCTCGATTCTGTTGATACGCTTTAGGTGGACAAGCGTTCTGTACGAGATAGCAATTGATACAACGTTTACACCAGCGCCATGCAAGATAACAGTCTAGCAAACCCAATTCCGGCGCGCCGGCTGCTGTCGGACACGTAATCCAACAGAATCAACCGCTTCCCATGGAAATATACACAACAGAACCAACATGCTGAACACAGCACAAACAGCAATTATAAGACTTCTTACTCTACTGGCGGCAATCCAAATAAGAGACGCCGAAACAACAAATACAGCGATAATAATAACTATCAGAATGGCAACAAAAAATTTAAGAAAAATAACTATCAGTCTCCACCAAACCAGCGATAGAGCTAGCTGGAGTAACAACAACTTCGCTGCTCAGTATCAAAACACTGCAACACCACCGCAGCAAAACAATAACACAGGCCAGTGGCAAATGCCACCGCTGCAAATGCAAATTCAAAGCTGGAAAGCATCTACGAACTCGCAGGTGAGTCAAAACATGAAAACGCAACGACTGCCACTGTTTGGAGACTCGAATAAACAATATCCTAACGTAAATATTATCGAAGTAGCAAGTGATACTCCAGCTCCGTCTGTGCCTGCAACCACTACAAATGTGACGACGTCGAACGAAAAACAGTCACTACTGTGACCCAGGTCGTGCCTGTGGATGATTTGGGGGGGCACTTCAGTTTAAATTTGTTATTTGACACACCCGCTTTGCAACAGCACAATGGTATGTACATGACAGTTGTATACAGCAACCATTATTATTAATAAGGTATAATCATGACGAAAACCTGTCTGATGAACTGTTACAAGACAACACAATGTCATTCATGGCCCAATGAAATTATTTTGGCCACAGCTACTGGTGTTGTGGGTGGTATTCCCACTACTATTATTCTGGACACAGGAGCGGGTGTTAGTGCCTTGTCCTATGATTTTTACAGGAAAATGTGAGTTTGAACCCATACCAGAGTATCTGTCCAGAAATGTAAAATTTTAACTGCCGTAGGCAAGAAATCTTCTAGGGTTAAGAAACACTTATTTGTGACACTAAAGGTAGGTAATGGAATCGTAGTCGGCCGGAGTGGTCGTGCGGTTCTAGGCGCTACAGTCTGGAGCCGAGCGGCCGCTACGGCCGCAGGTTCGAATCGTGCCTCGGGCATGGATGTGTGTGATGCCCTTAGGTTAGTTACGTTTAATTAGTTCTAAGTTCTAGGCGACTGATGACCTCATAAGTTAAGTCGCATAGTGCTCAGAGCCATTTGAACCATTTGAATGGAATCGTACAGTGGCCATTACCCGTCGTCCAAAACCTGGTCACTAATTGTATTTTAGGTTTAGACATATACGAGAAGGACAGCACTGGTGACTTCTCCCAACGTAAATGTGAAGTTTCAATTGACCTAGATACCAGGACTCTGAAAAACGATAAATATTGTACAGGGAACAACATTCAGTTAATACAGGACACGGATGATGTTGACACACATGCACTTGCAAACCACAGCTGTCACACATGATGAACATAATGAACTTTATGATGTTTTGTCCAAGTATATACACGTATTTAGCAACCGACCAGGTGTGATCAACACATATGTGTTTAAATTAGAGGTTAATCCCCACCAGTTTTTCTTCCACAAACCCTATAGTGTGCCACTATCCCAGCCACCTCATGCGTGGCGTAAGATGAAACAAGTGTTAGAGTGGAAAACCGTCGAACCTTCCACGTCACATTACTGCAGCCCAACGTCAATATCGGAGGTGTTTTGCATGCTCCTGCAATGAATGAGAGTATTTTAACTGTTCGAACTAAACTTGAGAATTAGAGGAGCAATTCCAGAAATTTTTAGATTCTAAGTATTTTTCAACGATAGATCTGACCAGTCCGTTCTGACAAGTCGCAATCACTCCAGATTCTATACAACATGTTGCATTTATATGTGGGGGGCGAATCTATCAATTTTGAGTCCTTCACTTCGGCCTGAATGTCTGTTCAGGTGTGTTTATCACCGCATTGGACACTCTATTTGGTGATGAATTGATTGAATCAGTTACTCACTACAATCACGACCTGCTCATAGTTAGTAAGACTTGGTCTGAACACATTGGTACTTTGCAAAGGATTCTGCAATAAATTTTCACAATCCGGTGTGATAGCTAATCTCAAAAAATCGAGATTTGACTGCAGTGGAATTAAGTATCTTGGACATATTATTAATGCTCAAGGTATACAACCTGACCCAGGTAAGTTAGACGCAATCAGGAACTTTCCTAGTCCACGGACTAGAAAGCAATTGAAATCGTTCCTTCGACTTTGCTTTTGCTCTTTCTTTCGGCGATTTTCATCACACCAACTTTTAAACAGCAGCAACTTTTAAACAGGAGCAAATCTATGGAACCTACTCAAAAAGAATCAGATTTGGATATGGTCTGACTTCCGTCAGAAAGACTTTCATAGTACTAAACATGCTTTGGTTAAAGCAAACACTTCGATCACCCTGATTTTAATTTAGGTTCTTGTATGACATGTGACACCACATCCTATGGCTTTGGCTGTTGTTTGTTTCAACTCGTAAGGAATGGAGAATAAGAACATGTGAAAATTGTTGGTTTTGCGAGCCGTGCACTTAGTGGATGTGAACGCACTTACTCTTACCACATAACTTGAAACACTACCTATTGTGTGGTCCTTTAAGAAAGTCACTTATTATTTGTATGGCAAGCACACTAAAATTTATACTGACCACCAACCTCTCACATTTCTGTTAACTTGTAAGCGTCTACATCCCAGATTATCACGGTGTGCTTTATCTTTGCAAAACTATTCCTTTGAAATTGCATATATTAAGGGTAAAGACAACATAACTGCCGTCGCTTTGTCTCCTCTGCCTCAAGGCTTGGATGAGTGTAACTCTGACCTGGAGAATGTGAATGATTAGTGAATAATTCTCATGCAGGGCAAGCTATATCGTAAGTATTATATCGACTTATATAGAAACATGTCAACGTTGCAGAAATCTGATCCTCACTGGAATAAGGGAAGAGGAATCAGAGGAAGAGGAATAAGGAATTTAAAGCTGGTATGTTAGTGCTTTGGCTACTCACCATAACTCGTCTGCACATCAGCGGCGCAACGCGAAGTGGTGTCTGCTGTACGACGGTCCTTATGTTATTGTGAGCATTCCGCATCCTGGTGCATATCTGCTGCAGCGTCCTATAACAGAATTATTGGACTACATGTTCACCGTGATCTTAGAGTATACCATGGTTGAAATGGTTCAAATGGCTCTGAGCACTATTGGACTTAACAACTAAGGTCATCAGTCCCCTAGAACTTAGAACTACTTAAACCGAACTAACCCAAGGACAGCACACAACACCCAGTCATCACGAGGCAGAGAAAATCCCCGACCCCGCCGGAAATCGAACCCGGGAACCCGGGCATGGAATGCGAGGACGCTACCGCACGACCACGAGCTGCTGACAGTATACCGTGCTCAAAAGTAAACATATCTATCGATCAAGCTTAAGTTATACACAACTATTAAATACACGTACTTCACAGTACTCCTACAGAGAAGCTACGTAGTACAAGAGTTTTATTTCAGCTGTTCTTGTCAGCAGCAGAAGGAGAAAGAAGAGATTCATCTTCGCAGAATACTTACAGCAGCCACTTAAAATCTTAAAACAAATTTTATATTCACTTTTATACAGATGTGAAGAAGATATATTTTCAGCCTACGAGACTATCTGCACCGTCAGTTTTCGACTATTAAAGACTGATTTACGTAAATATTTAATTATTCTGTACCCTTACACTTTCACCTTGAAAATGGTTGGATACGCGTCTCACAATTGAACACACACACTTACGAGTAGCTAAGGCCATGCTTACACTACACACTTACACTCGTGTCGCGAATATTTTTTGTGTTCGATAATAGTTCATTGCTTTTGTTATTGCTTATTTGTGTTGTGCACTTAGTCTTATTGCTGGTGTGGGATGTTGAGGCTAATCCTCCACTACATCATGTGACATCATTTGCAAAAGCAAAACGTGCATCTAAACTTGTAATACTTGAAAATACTGCAAATATTGTAAAATTGTGTAAAGCTATATGAAAAATATTTCTACACGACTGGCCATTAAAATTGCTACACCTCGAAGATGTTTTATTTGCGAGAGACTCCGTGTGCGGCAGAGCACGAGTGCATCGTGGCGTGTCGCCGCCAGGATTTTAGTGCCGACGGTTCGCACCAACACGACCGAGAATATTCCCTTCCTCCCGGAAAATTATTATTTGCGGGTCTTACTGACCCTTCGTCACTGCATACATTGGGCAGATCACCGGTTTACACTATAGAAAAGTAACTACACTACTGGCCCTAAGAACTGCTACACCACGAAGATGACGTGCAACAGACGCGAAATTTAACCGACAGGAAGAGGATGCTGTGATATGCAAATGATTAGCATTTCAGAGCATTCACACAAGGTTGGCGCCGGTGGCGACACCTACAACGTGCTGACATGAGGAGAGTTTACAACCGATTTCTCACACAAAAACAGGAGTTGACCGGCATTGCCTGATTAAACGTTGTTGTGATGCTTCGTGTAAGGAGGAGAAATGCATACCATCACGATTCCGACTTTGATAAAGGTCGGATTGTAGCCTATAGCGATTGCAGATTGTCGTATCGCGACACTGCTGCTCTCGCTGGTCAACATCCAATGACTGTAAGCTGAATATGGAATCGGTGGGTTCAGGAGGGTAATACGGAATGCCGAGCTGGATCCCAACGGCCTCGTATCACTAGCAGTTGAGATGACAGACATCTTATCCACACTGCTGTAACGGATCGTGCAGCCACGCCTCGATCCGTGAATCAACAGATTGCGAGATTTGCAAGACAACAACCATCTGCACGAACAGTTCGACGACGTTTGCTGCAGCATGGACTATCAGCTCGAAGACAACGGCTGCGGTTACCCTTGATGCTGCATCACAGACAGGAGCGCCTGCGATGGTGCACTCAACGACGAGCCTGGGTGCGCGAATGTCAAAACGTCACTTTTTCGGATGATTCAAGGTTCTGTTTACAGCTTCAAGATGTTCGCATCCGTGATTGGTGACATCGCGATGAACGAACATTGGAAGCGTGTATTCGTCATCGCCATACTGGCGTATCACCCGGGGTGATGGTAGGGATGCCATTAGTTACACGACTCGGTCACCTCTTGTTCGCACTGACGGCAATTTGAACAGTGGACGTTACATTCCATATGTGTTACGACCCTTGGCTCTACCCTTCATTCGATCCCTGCGAAGCCCTGCATTTCAGCAGGATAATGCACGACCGCATGTTGCAGGTCCTGTACGAGCCTTTCTGAACACAGATAATGTTTGACTGCTGTCCTGGCCAGGACATTCTCCAGATCTCTCACCAATTGAAAACGTCTGGCCAATGGTGGCCGAGCAACTGTCTCGTCACAATACGCCAGTCAGTACTCTTGATGAACTGTGGTATCGTGTTGAAGCTGCATGGGCAGCTGTACCTCTACATGCCATCCAAGCTCTGTTTGACTCAATGCCGAGCCGTATCAAGGCCATTATTACGGCCAGAGGTGGTGGTTCCGGGTACTGATTTCTCAGGTTCTTTGCACCCAAACTGCGTGAAAATGTAATCACATGTCAGTTCTAGTATAATATATTTTTCCAATGAATACCCCTTTATCATCAGCATTTCTTCTTGGTGTAGCAATTTTAATGGCCTGTAGTGTAAGTGGCCAACCATACTTTTTTGAAAACAAGAGAAATATGTTTCTATGTTTATTTAAAGTCAATATGTAATATGTTTGTATGTATTTGTACCTATGTAATAACCTATATTTAATATGTTCGTATGTATTTATTTGTATTCAGGCGTCCGCAGCTCGTGGTCTTGCGGAAGCGTTCTCGCTTCCAGCGCACGGGGTTCCGGGTTCGATTCCTGCGGGTCAGAGATTTTCTCTGCCTCTAGATGGCTGGGTGTTGTGTGTCTTTCTTCATCATCATTGACTCGCAATTCACCGAAGTGGCGTCAGCTAAAAAGGACTTGCAATACGGCGGCCGAACAACCCCGCATGGGGTCTCCCGGCGAACAATGCCATACGATCATATCATACCATATCATATATGTATTTAGGTAAAGCTAAACGATATATGCTTTTTTGCATTTGATATCTATCCTTGTTATATGCGCCTGTATATGAAAAGTTATGAGACTTGCATAACCTAAAACTATTTGTGGACGTTTCCTTTATGTCGCTGAACTTGTAACTACGAGGAAACTGGTGCGCAAAGCCATATAGTTGAGAAAGACTATTCATGATATATTGCTATGTGCATAGGGGTGACGAACTATTTATGTTTGAAATTTGTTTACAAACTGTTAATGTAAAGTCGTGTTACAATTTTTTGCGTAAAGACTTGTCAAAGGAAATTTGTTCTACATCACAACTACTTGTGTACGACTATTTGTATATCGTCTGACAATCCGAGTACGTGAAAAAACTGTGATAGTGAACTGCACCGACACTTTTTAGTGCATCGCAAATTGACATTTACTGCGCTGCATCTCTGTATGTCTTCATTTCTGCAAGTCCGAATAGCAAGACCTGATTCACTATTGCACCTACGGTCGCTTTGCTCCAAAACGACGAAGTCCAATCGACGTGTGGACACCACGACCTGGCACTAACTTTAGGGTGGGCTTCTAAACACTTGTCACTTACATGTTTACTTGCTGGAGAGCGCTATATAAAAACTTGAAAAAGATTCAAATTTTCAAATGAAAGTCAGACAGCTTTTTCTTTCTGCAACACTTACATAAGTGAAAAATTATTCAGAAAGCAGAATAGGATTCTGTTTAAATTCGTAGAATAAATTGAGCCTCGTTTGATAAAAATGATTTTTTCAGGGAAATACAGCTCTTACTTACCTTTCCTAGCGATTGTACAACCTTGTTAAAACTTTCCAAACTTTCAGAGAACATAATTTCAGTATTTCCTAATTTATCGACAGGATTTAGAGTTTGTCAACAATTTACCAGTCTCAGTAGCTCGCAGTGAACGATACTTTTCTAGAATGAAATTTTTGCTCTACAGCGGAGCGAGCGCTGATATGAAACTTCCTGCCAGATTAAAACTGTGTGCCGGACCGGGACTCGAACTCGGGACCTTTGCCTTTCGCGGGCAAATGCTCTACGAACTGAGCCACCCAAGCACGACTCTCCTACGTTCCAAAGTAGGAGACGAGGTACTGGCGGAATTAAAGCTGTGAGGAGAGGGCGTGAGTAATGCTCGGGTAGCTCAGTTGGTAGAGCGCTTGCCCGTGAAAAGCACAGGTCCCGAGTTCGAGTCTCGGTCCGGCACACAGTTTTAATTTGCCAGGAAATTTGATATTTTTCAAAATTAAAAATATTAAAAGTTACAACAGGTCCATACTGTTGCTAAGGAGACTGAATTTCTCTTTAATTAGAACTGAAGAAGGTAATCATATTGAAATCAGTGACATTTTTAAGGGTTTTGTGAATGCTACTGTTCAGGAGGAAGCTCTTCTGTGCATAATCTTGTTATTTTTCAAATTGAATGACTAATTACGTGTAAGAAATGGGACAGAGATCGGTAGATGTGATATACATGTTAAGACAAACAAACGATTACAATTTCAGAAAAAAATGGATGATTTATTCAAGAGAAAGAGCTTCATAAATTGAGCAAGTCAGTGATGTGCGGTCCTCCTGTGGCCCCTACGCAAGCAGTTATTTGGCTTAACATTGCTTGACAGAGCTCTTGGATGTCGTTCTGACGGATATCGTGCAAAGTTCTGTCCAACTGCTGCGTTAAATGATCAAAATACATAGAGGGTTGGAGCACGCTACCCAGAATGCTCCATACGTTCTCGATTAGGGAGAGATCAGGCGACGTTGCCGGCCAAGGTAGGGTTTGGCAAGCACGAAGACAAGCAATAGATACTCCCCCCGTGCTGAGGCGGGTATATTCTTGCTTGTAGTGTAAGCCCAGGATGGCTTGATACGAAAGGCAACAAACGGGGCGTAGAATACCGTAAACGTACCGCTGTGGTGTAAGGTTGCCGCGGATCACAACCAAAGGGATCCGGGTGCGAAAAGAAATGGTAGCCCATACCACCCATCCCGGTGGTCGGGCCGTATGGCGGAAGACACTTTGGTTGGTATCCCTCTGCTGACCGTGGCGTCTCCATAAACGTCTTCGTTGGTCATCGAGTCTCAGCTCGAAGCGGGACTGATCACTGGAGACAGTTCTGCTTCTGTTAATGAGATTCTAGCAGGCGAAGGACACGCTAGGACATTTCTGTTACAGTAACGAATTGGCGCCCAAGAGTGGCGAGATTTACCGTAGCTCTGTGTTTTAATAATTGGCCATTACAAGAAGAAAAGCTTTCCTACCTTCCCCCACATCGGAGGGCCTTATCAGGCACCTCAATACTATCACAAGAAACAGAGCCAACTTATTGATATATAGAACCGATACAGAGATTAGTGAACACAGGGTCGTCGTAGCGAGAATGAATAGTGCAATCCCCAAAACCTCTAAAAATAAGCGAAAAATATACCTATTCAAAAAAGCAGATAAAAATTCACTTGTCGCCTTCCTGAGAGACAATCTCCACTCATTCCAAATTAATAATATAAGTGTAGACCAGATGTGGCTTAAATTCAAAGAAATAGTATCGGCAGCAATTGAGAGGTTTATACCAAATAAACTAACGAACGACGGAGCTAATCCTCATTGGTACACAAAACGGATTAGAACACTCTTGCAGAAACAACGAAACAAACATGCCAAATTTAAACAGACGCAAAATCCTCAAGATTAGCGATCTTTTACACAAGCTCGAAATTTAGCGCGAACTTCAATGCGAGATGCCTATAACACAAGGAAACTTTGTCTCGAAACTGGAAGAAAATCCAAAGAGATTCTGGTCGTATGTAAAGAAACAATCAATGCCTTCTCTGCACGATAGCAATGGAGATACTATCGAAGACAGTGCTGCTAAAGCTGAGTTACTACACACAAGCTTTTGAAATGCCTTCACAAAAGAAGACGAAGTAAATATTCCAGAATTCGAATCAATAACAGCTGCCAACTTGAGTGACGTAGAAGTAAATATCCTTGAAGTAGTGAAGCAACTCAAATCACTTAATAAAAGCAAGTCTTCTGGTCCAGACTGTGTACCAATTAGGTTCCTTTCGGAGTATGCTGATGCATCACCTCCCTACTTCAAAATCATATACAACCGTTCGCTCGACGGAAGACCCGTACCCAAAGACTGGAAAGTTACACAGATCACACCACTATTCAAGAAAGATAGTAGGAGTAATCCACTAAATTACAGGCCCATATTGTTAACGTCGCTATGCAGCAGGATTTTAGAACATATATTGTGTTCGAACATTATGAATTACCTAGACGGTCTACTGACACACAATCAACGTGGGTTCAGAAAACCTCGTTCCTAGCTCTTTATTCACTTGAAGTGCTGAGTGCTATCGAATAGGGATTTCAAATTGATTCCGTATTCCTGGATTTCCAGAAGGCTTTTGACACTGTACCACACAAGCGGCTCATAGTAAAATTGCGTGCCCATGGAATATCGTCTCAGTTGTGTGACTGGATTAGCGATTTCCTGACAGAGGGGTCACAGTTCGTAGTAATTGACGGAAAGCCACCGAGTAAAGCATTGGTGATTTCAGGCGTTCCCCAAGGTAGTGTTATAAGCCCTTTGCTGTTCCTTATCTATATAAATGATTTGGAAGACAATCTGAGCAGCCGTCTTCAGTGGTTTGCAGATGACGCTGTCGTTTATCGACTAATAAAGTCATCAGAAGATCAAAACAAACTGCAAAACGATTTAGAAAAAATATCTGCATGGTGCGAAAAGTGGAAGTTGACCCTAAATAACAAGAACCGTGAGGTCATCCACATGAGTACTAAAAGGAACTCGTTAAACTTCGGTTACATTATAAATCAGTCAAATCTAAAAGCCTTAAATTCAACTAAATACCTCGGTATTACAGTTACGAACAATTTAAATTGGAAAGAAAACACAGAAAATGTTGTGGGGAAAGCTAACCAAAGGCTGCATTTTATTGGCAGGACATTTCGAAAATGTAACAGACCTACTAAGGAGTCTGCCTACACTACGCTTGTCCTTCCACTTTTAGAATACTGCTGCGCGGTGTGGGATCCTTACCACATATGACTGACGGAGTACATCGAAAAAGTTCAAAGAAAGGCAGCGCGTTTTGTATTATCGCGAAATGTGGGAGAGAGTGTCACAGAAATGATACAGGATTTGGGCTGGAAATCATTAAAAGAAAGGCGTTTCTCGTTGCGACGGAATCTTCTCACGAAATTTCAATCACCAACTTCCTCCTCCGAATGCGAAAATATTTTGTTGACACCGAGATACATAGGGCGGAAGGATCACCACGATAAAATAAGGGAAATCAGAGCTCGTACGGAAAGATATAGGTGTTCATTCTTTCCGCGCACTGCACGAGATTGGAGTAATAGAGAATTGTGAAGGTGGTTCGACGAACTTTCTGCCAGGGACTAAAATGTGATTTGCAGAGTATCCATGTAGATGTAGATGTACGATTTGTCTGTCTGGATAAGAGTAGAGTGCACATCAGGTGCTGCATTTCAGTCTGCATCCCGAAACACGGGAGCGGATAAGGCAGACAGTGTTCCGACCGAAGAAAAGAAGTTAGTGTAAGCTGACTGCAGATTGAATATTTTTCCTTGAGAGCTGATTGTAGATATTTTAAAGTAAGACTTAACATGCTTTTGATATATAATATCTGGTTCTTTTCGAACGTAATACTGGACGTTTGAGACTGTTGTAAGGTCCATGGATGTTATTTACAATCAGTAGCGACTGGAACGTGAACGGGTCACAGGAGTGCCTCTTTCGTAATGCGTACCATCAGACACGCTCTTTTTGGCAGCTGGACTTGAACACACATAAATATGAGCGAACGTCAGAGATAAATCGCCAGCGACAGCGCAGCGAACGCATGTCACGACTTCTACTCTGAGAGGGAGTACTCAATGAAATTAACTTTCATTGATTGGCTGGAATTGCCTACTGGATCGAGAAACGATTATGCAGTTTTGATTTCGCTGCTAAAGCCGTGGCCAGTGAGCTGTCGCCGTACGTCTGCTGCGAACCGCCAATTAACTAGGCCAACGGCAGTCAAAGTCCCGACGCGATACACAAATTTAATTGGACTCTGGTGAGTAATTTTAACTGAGTGCCCGCTTTTTCACTTTAATGTTTGCTTCGTAATGGTTAACATCACCTCACTTGAATGAAGCTTAAGTTTCGAATCATTAGTATGCGATTTCTGCCTGTGTACCCGTAAGTCATAAAGATGCGTTCTCCTTATAGAGTGAAGTTTTCTTCATTTCTGCTTAACATTTATGACATCGGATGCTTTATTTCACACTTAAAAAAGTAATCACATCGGAAACTGATATATTAGTTTTTACTTCAGCAATGAAGGAATTTTCCACCACATCTGAGAATACACAGGAAGCCATGTATAACACATTACATGCTGTTGACTAAATGTACAGAGATAAAAAACAGAAGAACAATAAAGGAGTAAAAAGAAGACATGAGTAAATAATACTTACAGCTCCACCGCAAAGGGGCGATCAAAAAGTTTCCGTTCGAAATCCACACTAACCTCTTTCGGAGCATATATAGTGGAGTCGTACACTGCAGCAACGCACTGAGACGAAAACTATTTAATTACCTCTTATAATTTCTAAGTGAAATTTATCGAAGCTACTTCTGACTCCTGTATCGACAGAGACTTCTTTTGCTGGGGCTCATTAGTCTGACTACTTTAGAACTATCTTTCATCTCGACTGGACTCCTACCAACGGAAGTTCTGTATGTTCAAGTCATTTCACTTCAATAACACTACGACGCGTTCCGAACGTGGGAGATACATTTTCTCATAACCTGTTTTACTTTTTAAACAACAGACTTCTTTTTAAAACTTCGTGAGAGATTGAAGCTTCTTTCCGCACCCTGTTTAGAATCCGGAACTTTGCTTTCGAGTGCAATTCTCTTTCCAACATAGCTACCCAGGCACAACTAAACAATCATCAGTACGTGTGAACTGCAAGTCTCATTCTGGTAGAAACTTATTTCTTTGGCATTATTGATATTGACTAACGCCAGTCCATTTTCCCATAAAACAGCTAGTTAATGGCCATATGATATATTACAAAGTAATTAGACAGTATTTTATTCATTTTGTGCAGTTTGCAAAGATTCTTGCATGAGTTTAGCTTGAGCCTCGGAGCGTGCTTTGCCTAAATGCGATGCTAGGCCCAGAGCGTGGTCTCCTAATGTTAACAGCAACCAAACTTTGCGCCTGAAGTACACTGATCTTAATTAATGAAGGCCTTAAGGAAGGTTATTTTACTTGTCTTTCACCCTGCATCGTTGGCGTATTAACTCTCGTGTACATGAAACCCACAGTAAATGCTTGTCTGGTATTTAGTGAAATCTATGTTTTATGTTATCGATACACTGCAGTATCCATCTTTTAATTTTATTTGGAAGGCTCTTTGCTCGTCCTTCGTACTACCCGTTTCCTCAGTGTTTTTACTGCCGCGGCTGTCGTAATCTAGACAACAAAGGGCGGCGACGATAAACAACTGTAAGCACTGCTCCAGGTTAGTAGTAATGGAAGGCGATAGACAGCAACCGCTGTGCAGAAGCTTCTTCAACTCTGGTATGCTAAATTTGATTGCTGAAAGGTAGTGTAATCATTAACAGCATTGTAGATAGCATAAATGGAATAGGCAATATCGTAAGTTCACTTTATCGATTTATTTCTAGGCCGGTAATGTGCAGTGGTAGACAAATCGAATGATCACAGTAGTCGATGGTAATCCAAATATTTGTCGGAAAAACGATTCGTTACGGTGTTGTGACTGTCTTTTTGCGATCATTTTCATTGTTTCTCGATTCCGTATATCAAAAGTACCACTCCATTTCGTTGAGACGTCCATCGTATTTTTAACTTTTTCCGTCTTTGTGTTCCATGTCAACGTGTAATTATGTATTTCATGGTTACTCAACATTTACCTATATATTTATGTTTCCAGCTAGTTTTATTCTCTTCTGATGAACTTTAAATTTTCATTTATTTCATAAGTTTTGTTTTTCAACCAGTTTTGTTCTCATTCATTCCATAATGGCAGTAGATTTTAACTGAAGTGTCTGTTTCACTGGAATACGTTTAAATGGAAGATTTTCGTTAACCGCTTAGGTGAAAAGTGAGTAGCTTGGTAATTTCTTTTTCCAGATGGAAAATTTATGTCTAGTAGCATTATTTATAAATACGCACGTGTATTTATGAGTTTGGTGGTCTGCTAGAGGGGAAAACTGAGAAATAAATGAGTTGATTACCACTCACGGGTTGGTGAACATATCGCAGTATCCAAATATTCTTATTAACTGTATAATTTTTGTTAAACCGACACGTCTGTTCATAATATTTGAAAGAATGAGAATTACACGTAATGTATAAGTTAACGCTGGGACGTAGAACTAATCGAGAGTGTTTTTTCATGATCAGAAATATTTTTGAAAGTAAACCAAATCATCATATACTACGTTTTGGTACAAGAGAACGGAAAGACATAGGGAGAGGAAGTACGACGATTGATTCTGAAATGCATGAAATTCGACGAAAGTGTCCTATATCACTTACGTCAGTTGCTTTGGAAACTATTGCAACAAGCAATAATGAAATGAAAGGCGGCAGGTCATTTGACCAATTGTGTCTAGTGGAGTCAATTTGAGAAGTCTAGTTTTGTGTAACTGTCAGTGCCTATTTCCAAATCTTTCATTTGTATGTCTGTGTGGTTGTGAAACACAACATTAATGTGACAGTAGTCTCCCGTGGAATGAATTTTTAAAATCGAAACTTACATTTCGGCTGTCTGTCTCGTGTACCCATTTTCAACATCACAATAATCTACGAGTTGGTGGATGAGATCATTGACAATACACGTGACTAGATCTTCTAGAATCTGTCTGTAAAAGCTGTTGCAAATCCACTTATTCTTCCCCTTACGGCGACACGAGTTACCATTATGTCATTTCCGTGCAATAAAAACGTTTATGTAGTAAGTATTCTATATCTCAGAGGAAAGAGGAACTAAGGGAAGTACACAAAACTCAGAAGTCAATCTCTGTCCGAGCAGCTGCTCTTGTGCTGTGTTATAGGAAGAAAAACCTTTAAAATTCTAGTGTTACTGCGAAATAAGCACTAGCCCACTGACTAAAAGCAGTCTCATTCAGGGACAGACTATTGGTAGTCCGATAGTACTATCATTTGTATCACATCACACTTAAACCGGAATGCAATAAACATAAACACAACAGAGAAAAATATATACAAAAACAACATGGAAACATCAAAGGAGTTGATGAGCTTAACTGTTTGTTAGGGTGGATACAACCAAATGAACTAGATAACGTCTCAAGTAAAGAAATATCGAAGGAAATGGAGTTATCATACAATGTCACCTGAAACAGAGACATTAAAAAAAAAATGCTCAGATGTGTGTGAAATCTTGTGGGACTTGACTGCTAAGGTCATCAGTCCCTAAGGTTACTCACTACTTAACTTAAATTATCCTAAAGACAAACACACACACCCATGCCCGAGGGAGGACTCGAACCTCCGCCGGGACCAGTCGCACAGTCCATGACTGCAGCCCCTGAGACCGCTCGGCTAATCCCGCGAGGCTGCATATTAAAAGATCAGTATCATTCTAGGCAAAAATTATTTCTGCAGTGTGCTGGATGACCTAACTGGCTTTCCCTATCTTAATGTGTGTCTCAAGAGATACGCTGCTACTTCAATGTTTTATAGCAGCCAAGCTAATTAAGATAGTCACACCATGTTCGGTTAATGTGACGGTCAAAATCACACTGTTTTGTTTGCGTGAGTTCAGCGCGTCTTGATAGAGGCGTAATGACAAATGGTTCAAATGGCTCTGAGCACTATAGGACTTAAAATCTATGGACATCAGTCCCCTAGAACTTAGAATTACTTAAACCTAACTAACCTAAGGACATCTACATCTACATCTACATATACATGACTACTCTGCAATTCACATTTAAGTGCTTGGCAGAGGGTTCATCGAACCACAATCATACTATCTCTCTCCTATTCCACTCCCGAACAGCGAGCGGGAAAAACACCTAAACCTGTCTGTTCGAGCTCTGATTTCTCTTATTTTATTTTGATGATCATTCCTACCTATGTAGGTTGGGCTCAACAAAATATTTTCGCATTCGGAAGAGAAAGTTGGTGACTGAAATTTCGTAAAAAGTTCTCGCTTCGACGAAAAACGTCTATGCTTTAATGACTTCCATCCCAACTCGTGTATCATATCTGCCACACTCTCTCCCCTATAACACAACACCCAGTCATCACGAGGCAGAGAAAATCCCTGACCCGGCCGGGAATCAAACCCGGGAACCCGGGCGTGGGAAGCGACAACGCTACGGCACGACCACGAGCTGCGGGTGCGTAATGACAACAGCTCAAGAAAAGGCTCAGTGTGTGGAATGGTATGTTCAGACCAAATAGGTCATGCATGTTCAAATAATCTTCCAAACACGGTGTGGAAAGCAACCACCATTGGGGACGCCGATACGTAGGTGATACAGGAATTTTATGCCGTAGGAAGCGTTGATACGAAGCACGATACTGAACGATCTGGAACAAATGTAGCCGACACAGAACGGATACGGTTCGCTGTAGAAGTCCATTCGGAGGGCGTCGCGGGAGCTGCAAGTCCGAAGGACGACTGTGGACCCGGTCCTTGGGAAACGTTCATAAATATGTCCATACCGACTGCAACTGTTACACGTATTTAAACCACACGAAAAGCGACAATGTTTGCAATTCGCTGTGGACGTTCTTCGCCGTTCAACGCAGAGTGGAAATTTTGCCTAAAATGTAGCATTGTCCGAGGAAGCAACTTTCCATTGTGAACAAACCCAGTGTTATCTTCTGGGGTATAACCAAACCGCATACTGTGCCGGACGAAGTACGTGACAGACGGAAAATGAATTTTTGGTGTTGTTTGATGGTTGACTGCATTGTAGGACCGTTTTTTTTTTCTTTTAGAAATGAAGTAATTCTAACAGTAACCTTTATGTAACATGGAACTGTGTCCTTTGCCACAAATGGCTGACCATCAAGACACAGTCGTTTTCCAACAATACTGAGAACCACCACACTGGGCTCATATTGTGCGAGACTTTCTATACGAGGTGTTTCCGGATTGATGGCTTGCTAGTTTGCCTGGCATCCTACGTCACCTGACATTACGCTGATGGACTTCTTTCTGTGGGGCTATGTCAAGGAGAGTCTGCCAAATGCCTGTCAACGTCATGAAAGATTTAATGTACCGTAAAGTCTCCGCTCAAGGTTAAGTTAGCAACTCTGAACATCCATAAGAACGACTGAAGTGAGCCTGCATAGACACACACACACACACACACACACACACACACACACACACTCGTCTTCATTCATGATGCTTCATGTGATACATCTTTAATATATATATAAGCGCACGAGATGCGTCATGATAGCAAGGTTGATGAAATGGCTGCACTGATCCATTTCGTAACTCCCTACATCACGAACAAGTGAGCTGGGAATGTCCTCCCAATGGACGGGAAGTCCCTAGCACATTGTCTTGTCCATTAACGAGGGGAGTTATGGACTCCTTATTTTCATAAATATTAACGGGTAACGTCACAAGTGTCAGATGTAAACTGCTAAGAAACTAGACGTTTCTGTCATGCCACAGAAAATCACAGGATGGATAATCAAAACGTGATGGAGGTAAGCACAAACATATTATTCAGTTGTTGCAATAAAAATAAATAAGCAACACACGAAAGAATTTTACTAGGGCATTGTCCTTTCACGGTGAGACACACATCATACACTCTAACCAGGTCTAAATACTTTGCATTTAAGAGTTTTTTTTAGGTAAGACACACACATAACATGGTGAGAAAATTGAGTTCGTTATGTACAGACATCTAACCTTCGTATCTAGGTTGGGGGTTGATTTCAGGGGAAGAGACCAAACTGCAAGGTCATCGGACTCATCAGCTTAGGGAAGGATGGGGAGGAAGTCGGCCGTGCCCTTTCAAAAGAATCATCCCGGCATTTGCCTGAAGCGATTTAGGGAAATCACGGAAAACCTAAATCAGGATGGCCGGACGCGAGATTGAACCTTCGTCCTCCCGAATGCGTCGTAACTAGGAATTTTGAAAGATTTTATTAATATGCTGAGATTAAAAGCGTCGTGGGAAAAAATATGCACTTCATTTTGACATTCCAGTATAGAACTATGCAGTAACGTCAGTCACTGTCAGTCATTCAAGAAACACTGTTGAGAAATAGGAAGAGACATCCTCTTTGGATCATCTCAAACATAATTAAAAGGATCGACTTATTTGGACAGACAAATGATCAATTATAGTTAAACTAACTTTACAGTAAATAATAACGCTGTGGTTGCAGCTCAAATAATGTAGTTAGGGCAATAAACAGTGCAAATAAAACATAAAAAGAACATAATTTCATAAATGTCTGTAGTAAATAGACTTAGTTAATAATAAAATATCGATATTTCTTTGCCAACAGCTCACAGATCACAGTAATGAAGGCGAGTCTGTACCTCACTATAACAGATACAAAATTCAATGGTTTACAGCTAACAGTGAAAAAAAGTCCGGAGTATCGTTTTTAACACTGATTTTCACTTCACTCATCACTAGGCACAGAGCACAAAATCACAGGAATGTTCTAGAGCCTTTGTGGAGGATGAAATGCTTCTAAAAGGGAGTTGGAGATGTAGCTAAGAAGAAAAACTGCACTAGCAAGTCTCGTTTACAAGGTAATGTTCTCCAGTGGCAGTTCCAGTGACCTCAGGCCCTTCGATTGGTGTCTCCGACACATCACTTCATCTCATCGGCTCCTACTGCATGGGCAGTAGATTGCCATCTCCATCACATGACAACCATTTGGATCAAATGCCCTAGGAATGTCTCACAAGTACAGTCGTCTAGAGTGAGCTCGACACAGAGTCAGTGAACATACTCCAGCTCGATACAGGTTATGATATGTCACATGATATTTCGTTGGTGTGACACACACACAAACTTGAATGTTTTCGTCTTCTTAAAAGACAATGAACATCTTGAGTGTCCATGGAGATGTCATATAACAGTAGTGTGTGTTAACAGACAAATCTGTATGTAGTCTCTTTTCTTTTAACGGCGGACTGACATTGAAGATAATTGTATTCGCCATATGCCACTATATATATATGCCCGTTGAGCACCACGCTGGCTCTTCACGCTGCTCACAGTGCAGCATGTCTTTGAGCTTGTAGTCCCCAAGAACTGCGAGGGATTTGTCGTTCTCCTTCTGAGTCGCTCGGGTCGTTGGCCAGTACAGAGCAGGTATCGCCAACGACTCAGCTGTCAGTTTCCCCAGCATGACGCTCGTGACATCAGCGAGTCACACCCCTGCTTTCAGCGATCTGTGTGTCCCCCAATACAAGGCAGGAATGGTGAAGGCGAAGGAATGGCACGGTGGAGGGGCTTTCCCGTGAACCGAGCAGTGATGGCACAAGGCGGGCTTCTGGAAGTGTGGGAGACCTGTGTCAACTGCTAAAGCTTGCTTCATGGCCCAGTGACATTGCGACACGTCTTATAATTGTATAAACAATATATTTTACAATGCTATAGACAGTATCGATCCCTTTATGGATTATTTTTACACAAGTCTCCAGTGGTGCTTTACAGGAGTGGGTCACCATATCCATTCAAACCGTATTTTTACATAGAAGTGACTCACAATAGAAGCCCTGGATGTTTACACTAACATCTCACAGGACGCAATTTGAAATGGATATGGGGGAAAGATGAACAAACCAACACTATTTCCATTTTCCATCACCACAATCATATACCCGAAATGCTAACTGTTTACATTTTATGTTATACTGTATACACTTTTCAAGTTACCTCCCCAAGTGGGAACTATTGCTACTTATCCAACAACTTCCTAACTTGATCTTATGTCATTCCCATCTAAATCATTACACTACCACTACTCTGACTCGAATCACGACTTTGACAGATTCACACTTCCATGACTCTTCTAACAATCGTAATACTCAGCAGTATACAGTGCATGCCAATAGCTCACTAAATCAAACAAAATGACATTATCTCTGCCCCATGGCTTCACGATCAAAGGAACAATTGTTCAAAAGAATATAATAGAAAAACTATATCACATACAAAAAATCTATAAAGGTTCTAAATTGTTGAATCATGCAGATCACTCTGTATAAGATGCCACATTCTCATTATTCAGCGGTTTGAACCATAAGTGAACACAAGGAAATAATTAATTGGCAAATTATATACACATCTACAAAAAGTGTGCTATGTCCCCTCTGAAGTCAAGCATGCTTTCTGAGGTTTTCCTCGCGAGTCTTCATTATTTTTTTCTTAACACATGTCATACAAAGGATTGTTTAATTTCTTGTCTTCATTTTTAACTACTCCATCCACTACATGGGTTCCTGTCAGAAAAAGTAGCCCCAGGACAAGTCCACAACGGTTTCCGAAAAATCTCACTGCAATCATGATCCTTTGGAATTTCGAGTCTGTTGAGTAAAGCATGCAAAATTATTCTTCAATATTAGTCCATTAATATTTTTGAGGACTTCGTCCAAGAATTCCGATATTTTTTTATCTCCATTGTACACTTTCCACGTATAAAGAATATATAAAAACAATACAGGTAGGAAGAAAATACATTATTAACAATAAATATACTCAGTATTGTCCAATCATCAGTCAGCATCTCTTCTCTGCCTCTGTGTCGCTACTTAGTTGTTCTGTGGCCTGTTCCCTTCTTGCGTGGTTTTCTCATGAAATGTCTGCTCAACAGAGGCACCTCTACACACGGCTTCTCTGGAATACAGATTATGAATAATCTGTCCTTTGGGTGTACCACTTCTAAATCCATACAAACTATTTGACCTGAACACATCCTCTGCACCATCATCTATTAGAAATATATCAGTGACACTATGGTGCGGCTGTGCTAACCTGGCAACAATTTTAAACAAAAAAAAAAAAAAGGAAAACGCCCCATGAGCGTCTCTTGCTACCATTACTCACGGTGCTCTCTTGGCGCAGATCTTCATAAATCCGCTATCCATCTATAAACTCTGTATCTATCCTATGTACTTACTCTTCGTAATTATGTTTTCATTACAGTCCCCATCTAGAAATTCCCTCGCAAATTTCTCTCACATGCTTCGAAGTATACCATTTTACAATATGAATACAACTGCAGATTGATCACACAATCACGATAATTAGGGAAAAGGGCAATCTTTGTCTTGGATGATATATCTTTCAACATAGAAATGAAAAGAGTAATACACGTTAACTTATAATTTAATGGACTAAATACGAAGGCTATTCGGAAAGTAAGTTCCGATCGGTCACGAAATGTAAACCACTGAGAAAATCCGATGAAGCTTTCTACAGATATACTGGCCAGTGTCCCCAATATGGCCGTCGATCGCGTTACGTCGCTCTTTCCAGTTCTGAATGCATAGTGAGCATGTAAGAATGCCTAGAAAACAGCGTATTCCGCCAAATATGAGTGCCTGGTGATAGATTTCGCCTGATGTCATGGAGCCCACGTAACACAACAGTCATGCGTTAACTTCTTCATGACCATTCTCGGCCCAACTCTGCAGGGGCAACGAAGATGCTCCTGCAAAGTTGTCAATGGCAAGTGTTTGATCACCCACAATACAGCCCTTAACTGACTGCCCATGAACTTCATCTGTGCTCACTAAACCACTGCCTATGAAGACAACATTTTGACACAGAGAATTTGATGTAGAGGAGCGCAGGAAATTAGCAGAAAGCAAAAATGTTTAAATGTGTTTGAAATCTTATCGGACCTAACTGCTTAGGTCATCAGTCCCTAAGCTTACACACTACTTAACCTAAATTATCCTAAGGAAAAACACACACACCCATGGCCTAGGGAAGACTCGAACCTCCTCCGCGACCAGCCGCACAGTCGATGACTGCAGCGCTTAAGATCGCTCGGCTAATCCCTCGCGGCGGCGTAAAGCACAGACGGCCGTCTTCTGCGACGAGAGTATTGGAAAGATGGTACTATGCTGCGACAAATGGGTAAGTCGCAGAGGCGACTATGTATAGAAAAAGCTGGAAGGTGTAGCTAACTGTGGCACCAAACACATTTTTGATTTTCATGGTGGTTTCCATTTCGCGATCAATCGGAAATTACTTTACGAAAAGCCCTCTTATTTCAAAAGGGAATATTCTCACGAAATTTACTAACCATCCAATCTATAAAAATTTTCGACTCGACTTCTGTGACTTCTGAGGGGTCTCAGCCTCATCTGCATTTTTGTGTACAACTCTCCTAATACGGAAAGGACCAGCGCAGAGATCTGTGTTTCTTCAGATTGGATGGGATTTCACCAGCACCTTAATTGGTGCAATATTCCTTCCTGTCTACTTTTTCTGCTAGTTACTTCTTTTCTGATTTGGTCGACCACGAGTCTAGCCGTATCTGCATGTCTCTGTCTTTTCTCATATTGTGATCTTGTGACGCCCTGTTCATTGGAACTGTTATGGAAGACATCCCAGTCGATCCTTGAAGCAACTCATTCATTGTGCCCTGTGTCACCTAAATGCAGCCGGCCGGGGTGGCCCAGCGGTTCTCGGCACTACAGTCTGGAACCGCGAGACCGCTACGGTCGCTGGTTCGAATCCAGGCTCGGGCATGGATGTGTGTGGTGTCCATAGGTTAGTTAGGTTTAAGTAGTTCTAAGTTCTAGGGGACTGATGACCTCAGAAGTTAAGTCCCATAGTGCTCAGAGCCATTTGAACCATTTTTTTAACCTAAACGCAACTTCTCACCTCTCGTGCTGCCTATTGTAAATACTTGGCATAACATTCAGAACCCCTTCATGACACATTCAGCCAGGTTCGACGACGTGTTGTAGGTCGAAATAAAGACATTTCGTTTATTGTTGTTTATATTACTTACTCGAGATGTCCTACTGCTTTTTAAAAAGTCGTTTGAGAAAGCAGACATCTCAGTTTTCGCTGTAGAACTTCACAACCGTGAAAAAGTGACATATTTAGAGATACTTCTGTCGCAACAAATACATACTGAAATCCTCATAGTTTGTAGTAATGGTCCAAACAGATCCACAGCTGCAAGTTCTCGCATGTGTGCCACAATAAAGGGGAAGAAGAGTGCCTCTTGTTAGAAGGTAGATGGTTTCGCCTTCTGACATACTTGACAAGCGATGAGTACTTTTCCAACCCATCTGTCCAGATTGCTAAAATGTACTGAATCCCGTAATATCACTGGAAAAGTTTAGTGTGCTGAACTGGGCATAACTGAGGTACACGTACCGTACTAGAATTTTGTTAGCTTCTCTGGAACGTGATCTACCGAGCTGGTACATTAAGGGCTTCTCTTGAGAAATAATGCATTACCGCTTGCCCTATAAAATTTGTACAGTGCCTTTTCTCCCTCCCCTATTAGTCCATAATTTAACAATTTCAAGCCCGTGTTGTTATCTTGCTCCCTCATGAGGTTTGACAAGGGCATTCCTACATAGTTCTTCAAAGCTCTCTGCCAGATATACACTAGATACACATCCAGTACTTTATCACTTCCTCAAGTGAAGTCGGAGAACAGAATACCACAGCAGCTGCTACATTCTACTCTCTCGGTACATAGATGATCTCAAACTTTAAGTTACAGCACAAATAGCATTAATCACTCATGTGTTGATATAGCCAACATTCAATAATTGCAGCACCCGGTGGTTATAATATACCTTGGTCACTTGGCCAAAAAAATAGTACCTGAATTTGACGGAGCCGCACACAAAGGCTGAAGCCTGGAGTTGGGTAATAGAATAGTTCTATTTTGCTTAATTCTCTTATCAATACAATCATTCGTGGTACAATCAAACCACCTTGTTCGAACTGCTGGAAGAGTGTCAGACAAGAGCAGAACATGAGCTGTCCAATGATAGTCCGCAACTCGTGTTCGTGCGGTAGCGTCCTCGCTTCCCACGGCCGCGTTCGCGGGTTCGATTCCCGGCGGGGTCAGGGATTTTCTCTACCTCGTGATGACTGGGTGTTGTGTGATGTCCTTAGGTTAGTTAGGTTTAAGTTGTTCTAAGTTCTAGGGGACTGATGACCATAGATGTTAAGTCCCATAGTGCTAAGAGCCATTTGAACCTTTTTTTTTTGTCCAATGATAGACATAATTTCTTGCCTAGGTGGGGGTGGACTAATGTCGAAACTAGTAGGAATGATCTTTGGTTTCTTCAGACTCTCTCTTCACCAGCTCACTGCAATTCCACATGGTTCTCTCTCCTGCAAGTCTACATAAATATGTGGTCATCAAATCTTCCATCTTAAGGCAACTTTTATAAAAAATCATGAGACCAAGAAACGTAAGTAGACGGAATTATGTTTTGCTGAATTTTACAGTGTCACCATGTGCTTGAGAGGGTCGTAACAATGTGTCTAACGTTTGATTGTACTCTGACTGTGGTTTTTCAGCTATATTCCCATCATAAACTTAGAACGTGACCTTCTTGCATAGCCACTCAGGGATAAAAGCATCTAATAGACGAATAAACTGCCGTAAATCACGTGTTTGGACCGAAAGGCTGTTTCTTAAACTGGAAGTATTTCCCGTAATATATAAACGTAGTGTACATCCGGCAGGAGGGGTGTAATTTCATGCACCAGTAACTAGTTCTTAGATCGACCAAAGTTAGTACTTTGACTCTGTGGGATCTTTGAAGTAATTCATCGTCTCTGATCGGTCTTTCTAAATTTCAATCATACAATCGATTTGTCTTGCATCCAGGACTAATCTTACTGACCCATCTTTCTTCTGCGCACAGAGTAGAGGGCTGTTACATAAACTCACTGTTTATTCTATAACATCTTTCGCTAATCTTGATTGTATCTCAGTGTCAATTTTCCCTTGATATGAGAGGTACGGAACAGGACTGTACAAAAATATGACAACGTTACTCTACTCAAAGTTATTACATGAAGTTCTTAATGGTCCCTAGCAAATTCGAAAATTCACTTTTATTAGTTTCCAGTAGTTCACCTAATTTTTTTATGCTCAGTTCGCACTTGTGTTCGATTTTCCTCTAATTTTAACAATTCCTCCAGTTCCTTCACACAAAAATCTTTCCGTCGCAATCTGAAGGTGTTATGAAACCTATGCTTTGCTTGTACATTTGAAGCTACCAAACTGCCGCGTGAGTCACAAACCATTACCGTCTTTCTCTCGGAGTTCTCGAAACCTAGCATGTTTCCATCGAAGGTCAATGTTGAACAACCTTTCAAGATTAACAGAGCCAGACAGCGATTTAACAAATCGAGATCAAGGACTGCCTCAACCATTAACATCGAGATAATTAAAAAATTAGCACTATGTGTTTGTAATTCGCCCATAAAACCCAGCTGCATTTGTTATTAAACATCTACAACTTTACCATGTACTGCTACTCGGATCCTGGTTTTCTGTAGCAGTAGTACAGACCAATGTCTTCTCGCATTGCAGCATATGTACGCATATTCTCTGATGCCCAAGACCTGGCTTCCAGAACTGAGTAGACATTAAATAAAGATATTGTCTATATTTACATGAACCATGGAATCCTCTTCATTTTACCCAGACAATGTGTCCGTAACGCCATCATAGCCTATGCACAGCGCTCCATTTCTTCCCTCACATTCCCTCATTGCTATACTCTCTGTTCCTACCGTTGGTTTCCCAGTCGCCGCCGTTTTCATTCATTTTCGTGGTGATAAGAAAATCATATGTCTACTATGTGGAATAGGCCTGGCATTCTTGGATGGTACGTTCACATATAAGTGCTCCGTGTCGTTACTATCGGGACATGGCCAGCATGAGCCATGTATGCGGTTTCCATTCCATCTCAAGTAATATCTGTTTTGAAAATATTTCAGCAGCAAACTCCTCTTTGCACAGCTCTTGGTATTTTGAAAAGTATCTCCTCCTGACATTCTCCCGAAACTGGAACTGTCTGGATCTCTGTCACAGCCCAATCTCGTAGTAACTTCTGAAATTAATTTGCTTCCCGCATATGTCTATCTGCATCACAGTTACTCCTCATAATCGACGGGGTCACTTCGTTATGCAATTTAGTTTAATTCCAATGTATCATAGGTGTTATTCACTTAACCATTTCCTTGAACTAGGCAGCGTATTTACTGTAATCAGTACCATTACAACATTCCATCGTGTGGAAGCTCGACTTCAATTTAACCTGTATACCCTTCGACCAACATTCATTGAGGAGCACCCTATTAAACGTATCACACGTCCTACAATTTTTCATCAAAATCTGCATTCTACCAGCCACCTCGTCTCTCAAATGTCTACAAAATTAATCTTCGGTAAGGGTCCCCACTCGAGTATTAATACGTGTTCGAACTGAACTAGCTCAAAGGTTCCTAATCTTTGCCCGTGACGGAACCTTTTGACAATCCTGGCTCTTCACACAAAAGGTTAATAAAATTTGCTGCTTGAGTGAGGCCTGATTTTCCTATTCTCCACAAGGAGATTTGTTCAACAAATGCAGCGAGTACATCTAATTTCTTCAACGACTCGACCATATGTTTCCGTAATACAGCTTCTAGGTGTGATTCTTGCTGCTAGGCACAATTAACAACCTTCATTTATCAGAATAAGTCCCAGCTACTATTTCCTTAATCTGATCACTGTCTGCGAGCGCTCCATCGGAATGTGTTGTTAAGTTTCACTTGATCACAGCCACGTCGCTCACGTAACTCCTGCTGACCTTCCTGCAATTCACTACTCCTAAATTTTTAGACAACACAGTTGTATGGAGCTAAAAAGCCATTAACTTACTTATAATCAATTATTCAAAATGACAGTCACAATCGCATTACTTTTTTTTTGCCGCCAACCGCTTTCAACCCGCGATGGATTTATCTTCAGGGCATTTTACACCACTTGGTCGTTCGCTGGAGTCATCACCCAGCGTGTGCATGGTTGGTAACTATCATTGGCCTGAAGTTGATCCCATCGCGGGTTGAAACCGGTTGGCGGAAAAATAAATAATGCGATTGTGACTGTTACTTTGAATAATCGATCACTAATCATGCCTGCAACTTCGTCTTTCCAATGACGAATTTCACTAATATCCAGTTTCTTTTCACTCCACTCGCTTCCTGTCGAATGTATTTACTATTCAAATGGCTTTCTGCATTTTATTTGTGGTCATCAGTCTTCTGACTGCTTTGACGGTGCCTGCAATGGATTCCTCTCTTGGGCCAACGGTCCGCAGCTCATGGTCGTGCGCTAGCGTTGTCCCGGCGGGGTCAGGGATTTTCTCTGTCTCATGATGACTGCGTTTTGTGTGCTGTCCTTAGGTTAGTTAGGTTTAAGTAGTTCTAAGTTCTAGGGGACTGATGACCATAGATGTAAAGTCCCATAGTGCTCAGAGCCATTTGAGCCATTTGAGCCTTGAGCCAACCTCTTCATCTCAGAGTAGCACTTTCAACTTACTACCTCAATTATTTTCTGTATGTATTCCAATCTGTCTTCTTCTGCAGTTTTTACTCTCTACAGATCCCTCTGGCACAATGGAACTTATTCCCTGAAGTCTTAACAGATGTCCTACCTTTCGGTCCCTTCTTCTTGACAATGTTTTCCGTATATTCCTTTCCTCTTCCATTCTCCGGAGAACCTCCTCATTCCTTACTTTATCAGTCCACCTAATTTTCTGCATTCATCAGTAGCACCACGTCTCTAATGCTACGATTCTTTTCTGTCCCGGTTTTCCAGAATCCGCGTTTCACTGCCATACAATGCTGATCTCCAAACGTACATTCTCAGAAATTTCTTCCTCAAATTTGGCCAAAAATGCCCTTTTTCCCACTGCTAGTCTGCTTTTGATGTCCTCATTGCTCCGCCCGTCATCAGTTATTTTACCGCTTAATCAGCAGAATTTCTTAGCTTTATCTACTTGATGACCGTCGATCCTGATTTTAACTTCCCCGATCTTCTCGTTTCTGCTACTTCTCATTACTTTCGTATTTCTTCTATTTACTCTCAATCTGTATTCTGTACTCAGAAGGCTGTTCTTTCCATTCCGTAGATCTTGAAATTCTTCTTCACTTTCACTGAGGATGGCAATACCATCAACGAATCTTATCATTAATATCTTTTCTCCTTGACTTTTAATTCCACTCTTGAGCCTTGCTCTTATTTCCATCACTGCTTCTTCATGTATAGAATGGACGGTAGTGGCGAAATAGTACATCACTGACTTACACCCCGTTTAATCCAGGCACTTCGTTCTTAATCTTCCACTCCTACTATCCCTCTTGGCTCTTGTACGTGCTATACATCACCCATACCTCCCTATAGCTTACAGCTATTGGCCTCAGAATGTCGAAGGTTTAGCACCGTTTTATATTGTCACATGCTTTTCCAGGTCGACAAATCCTATGCAACTACTGCATCTCTTCTAGAACCCAGTTAATCCAACCGTTTATTCTGACCGTCGTATTTACCGTTCATTTCTCATTGATATTTGTTTTACTCATCTAGCTTTTTATTTAATTCCTGTTGACTCTTTTGTTAGTCATCAAAGTTGTAAATATTCACCTTACGACTCTACAGAAGCAGTGCGAATACACAAATTTGGTGAGTGACGAAGTAGTCCTTATTTCCGCTCTGCCTATGATATCTCACTCTTGGTGACATACACTAGTTTACACGTAGCGCTTCGGCTGTTGTGTCAGTCAATCTGATTCCGAACCCGTTATCATTTTCCTGCGGAACTAGCAGATTATCTGCCGTATTGATTCCCATTAAGCTTCTAAGGGAGTAAGTTTAAGGTAGCCTGTACTTCACCTGGAAGCTTGCTAAACTGCTCAGCCTCTGGAAATGTGGCACTATGTTCACTGTCTATATGAATTAAACTTTTCATCCTGGACCGAGTAGTGACATTTCTTCTATTTCTTCACTATTTTAAAGGGATACTCGGGGACCTCAACTTTCACGAATATTGTATAGCAAAAATGTGTTCCATGTAATTACCAGCTACCAAAAAAAAAAAAGTTCAAATGTGTGTGAAATCACACGCATGCCCGTGGGAGGACTCGAACCTCTGTCGGGATCAGCCGCACAGTCCAGATACCAAATAAAATGTAATAAACTGAAAGTTAACCGGTTTGGAGGCTATATAAAAATGATTGAGAACCTGGGAAGTTATCAGGGCATGGGACGTGATTATGACCGTTAACATGGCATGGGACACCTCAATGAAAGTTAACCTTGGGGCGAATATGTAAAAAATCATTGAGAATGTATGCAAAATTAAATTTACTGACAACATTTATATTCCCAAAAACAAAGAGAGACAGAATTAATGTTCAACACGTTACGATAGGATATTGTAAACAACTAACAGGGTTTAAGACCACAAAGTTCAGGGATCCTGGGTGGCAGCAGTGAGTCAAGTACACTGGCGCTGAAAATGTGGATAACGAAATCTGAATTGATCTCACGCTGAACAGACTTTGACTTTTAAAATTTACGTAAGTTTGTATCGATGCAGCTGAGAGCAAGTGGCAATGAGGTTTGTACACCCAGACGAGGCCGGAGCAGCAGTATGTTACCCTGTTCGCTTCGTGCAGCGATGAAAATACTTCACGTTTTTAGCGCCCTACGAGGCTCCATCAATGCCTGCTGAGGCCGTTAACTTTCTAGAGTCTCGCTCAAGTCGCATAACGTTGTGAGAAAATCTTTATGAAGAATAGCTGAGAGAGTAACTTGTCCTCTCTCACTCCCCTCTACCTGCCGTTGATTTCTGCATGGGTAGTGTCTCACTTCAACATTGGTTAGTGTGACACGAACGAGAGAAAATCACTGATAATAGTAGGAGAATCTCATCCTTATAACCGATACATATGTGTGTGGGAAAAGGTAACTTGGCCAATAAGGATTGCTCATGGCTAAAACACATGCTAGCTTTGCCTCATTCAATCCAGGGGTCATTCACTCACATTAAGCTGCAAGCCAGAAAGGGCACATGAAAAGTTTGCTGGGAGTAGTATCAATTACGTTAGACCCAGTAGTCATTGCTACATGACAGACTTCCAATAAACATTTGATAGGCGCTTTAAAGGCGCTGCAGCAAAGTAATGTATGCATTCACACCATATCCTGAAGTCAGAGTTGTCTAATGTCACAAATCCTTTACAGTGTCCTGGAGTATGAGCTGATCCCTGTTAATTGATTTACCCCTGCTCTATCAGTCATTTTATCTCAATCATCAGACACATGCATTCTCAAATTCTCAATGAACAAGGAAATTGCATGTGTAATCTGTTTATCTCGCTACCTAAGTTGTGTAATTTGTGTATTATTTTGTACGACATGAAAACAAATACAGGCACATAATCAGAGCATTAATAAACGTCCAGAACCACATAAAAACACAAACAAGGAAGTTCATTCACACATACAAAAACATAAAAAAATATTACATAATGATATTACAGAGAGGTAGCCTATCGCTCCCTCCACAAGTGTGAATTTCATTCACGTACTCGAGTTCGTACAGCGCTCTCTTGAAAGCTTCGATTGAATCGCTGCATCTACCGATGAACGAACAGTTGCTGGTAATATAATGGTAATTTAACATAGCAGTGCCGAATAATTTCTTTTGGACTGTACGGTTGACCCAAGAATTGGTTCTTCTTGACCAGAGATTCGAAGAATTTGACAGGACTGTGGAATCCTGACGCTTCTAAATCCTTCCCTAACAAGATCTCCTGTTTTATCCTCTTCCGTGTGTCTTGCGCCCAATATGTGCTAAGGAATGCTTCCCTAAACTCTTGGTAGGAGCGACAACTCTCCACAAATTCGAGCATATGTTCTGCAATCGACCATTCTAAGAAACCACAGGTGAACTGGAGCTTGTACTTCAGTGGCCAATATTCTGGTAGCACGTGATCGTAGTGTGTCATCCAGGTCTTTGGATGTAATGCATTGTTTGTTTCCTTGTGTACTTGAAAATTGTGGCTCGTCAAGAAAAGTTTGTGGTCGAAAGGTTCGACGTTTCCGCCGTACGAATTTTCCTTCTCGTCTTCATACATATGTACCCAAACGACCCTTGTGCACTGTTGTCGTGTCCCCTCGTGTTGTCAGATTCACATAATAACATTTCTGACCTCCGCAGACGTGTTCAGCTGTTTTCCGGCTAGGTCTCTGACATGCTGCGTGTTACCGACGGAGCGTGTTGTATTACGCGTTTCGCCGGGCAGGAGCATGTTCCTGCTACATTCGCCCATGTACAGGGGGTGTTTACTCACATAGCGGTTCAGAGAGTCGCAAAATATTTTATTCACTTTTTGATGCTCTCGATGGCGCTCTGCCGGACGAGATTGTGCTTGCAATTACGCGAACCGCTCATGTACCTGCTAAAATTCCTTTGCCATCTCGTTTTGTTGAGCGGCGACTAGGGACTGTTGATCTTTAACTTCAGAGATTTCTGCCTGTTATATTTCTATCTGCTCAATTCTCTTCGAAGCCTCTCTCATTTTTTCCTGCGTTTCTTGAACTATTTTTTCCTTTTTTTTGAAGAGTTGCAAATGCCTCTTTTGTCTTACACACCTTAGTCCGTGCCAGTTTAACTTGCTCTTTGGCCACTGATGCTTCCTTTCGTGCTACTTGTGCTGCCAATCGCGATGTTTTAGCGTTGCGCTTCGTCTGGTCCGCGACCTCACGCGTTTCTGCTGTCGTTTCCGTGACATTCTATAGCTCTTCTTGGATTCCTGTGATCTCTTTCTTGACTCCCTCTATACCGTATGCGGCCGTTCTTTAATTTGTGTATTTCCTCCTCTTCCTCGTATCTCTTTTTCTCTACCTCTTGCATGAATTGCATGAGAGCCTCGAACTCAATCGCAGATACCTCCAAGACTAGATGAACGAGATTCCGCAATTCTGTAAAGTTTCGTTCGTAATTCTGGTCAGTCAGTTTCACTGACAGTGTGTCTCGTGCCAGCAGCGCCTACATTTCGTTCTGCTGCGGTCTCCTGTTCACTTTAGTCACCTTACAGTGACATGTCTCCATACTCTGCAGGTTCTACGTTCGAAATGTCTGCCCGATCCGCAACTGCATTTACCTGAGAATCCCGTGTAATATCTGACTAGCCACCGCTAATAATCTGACGCGAATATCTGGGTAACAAAACACAATCACTTCCGCTATCCTGTAGCAAACGTGCCTTGCTCCTTGTAAGCATGCACTCTAATTCTGACCCAAATGAAATTGAAAACTACACATTGCTATGCCACGCAGACTCTACTCTAAATTACGCTCCCGTGAACTACTGATTCCTTGTTCCTGACAACGAATACAAATAAAGCACTCTTGTCTGTGCTAACAAATCAGAACAACGCCGTTCACCGTCAGAAACAATCAAGTGGCACAGAAGTCACAACCAAAACATAAAATACAACCATACAATAATTAAATATTAGTACTATGACTAGACGCCAGCAGCGCGAATCTATTCTATCCAGTGCACCACATTAAACGTGGGGAACAGGAAGTTCACTATGCAACAGTATCTACAATCTGACTGTCACAGAAGGTACCATCATTGCAAAATTCTGCGCAAGGGCCGTCAAATTAAATGACAATGCTAATCAACGCGATCTGACGGTCACATACGATGCCATTAATTCCAGATTCTGGCAGGGAACGCCACAATGAAAGTTAGCAAGTTTGGGGGCTATATAAAAATAATTGAGAACCTGGCAGAGGATGCCACAATGAAAGTTATTGTGGCATGGGACGCGACAATGAAAATTAACCTTGGGGTGACTACAAAAAAATGATTAAGAATGTATGCAAAACCTAGTTCACTGACAACATTTATTTTCCCCAAAACAATGACAGACAGAATTTATGTTAAACACGGTACGATAGGATATTGTAAACAACTAACAGGTGCTTTAAGACCACAATGGACAGGGATCCTGCTGGAAGGCAGAAGTGTGTCATGTACACTGACCCTAAAAATGTGGATAATGCAATCTGAATTTATCTGACTCTGAACAGAATTTTGACTATTGAAATCTACATAAGTTTATATCGGTGCAGCGGAGAGCAAGTGGCAGTTGAGGTTCGTATGCCCTCACAAGGCCGGAGCAGCAGTATGTTTCCGTGTTCACTTCGTGCAGTGATGTAAGTTGCAGCTGGCGAGATGTGTTTGGTGGAGGCGAGGGTGTAAGGCGGCACTTGTGAGTCGGTCGCGACCATAAAGGAAATGCAAAATCTCACGATCTAGCGATCAGGCAGAAGGATCGCCATTTACTCTCTAGAAGAGTCCTGTAATCATGATAGGTTTCAGTGTGTGACACATTCGTTCGTTGGTCGTACCACATAACAGTTTGGGTAGCTTACGCGACAGAGCACACAATGAAGCCAAACGTGAAGACTGGTAAACCAAAACGAATAAGTGTGCCCTCAGCAAACGAGTAGTCCGAGATGTTTGAAGTCACACTGTCGGTACAGTAAGTACTTCACTACAGGCTCTCCAGTGTAACTCCTTGCAACTGCAGTCAGTCTTGGGACAGGTCCCCAGCACCAACCATACATGCCAGAGATTCGACCAGAAGTTGCTTCCAGACCGAAGCCCAAGGCCCAAGTGCCTTACACTTCTCCAGATACAAAAATTCCGTTTTCCCGCAAAGTGCACGAACGACACCGCTTTCACAACGTCTTGAGCCAATCACAGTGCTTTAGAGGCGCTAAATCTCCCCTCCTACACGACAGCAGAAACTCATGTCGAACCAGCGCAAGAGTTAAGAAACCTGCGTCTCTGGAAAAACAAAGATACCCTCAATTACTAGATTTTTTAAGTTATCGCGGTGGGAGAAGATGTTTCTCTTTGAAGTCGTGCTGCTTCCCACACCAAAAAGCGAACAGATTTAATCTTAAAGATATTTATCTAAATCGCCTTTGCATTGGATCATATTAGTCCTAGCTATGACGTGTCGTAAAGATTTTATCTCTAAACTTTTCTCAGACGCCAGGGTTTCTTATACGACCGAGGCGGCCGATGGAAGTGGGTCAAAGGCCTATTTGCTGTATCGGCGAACACGAAAATTTGTTAATTTTTATGGCGTTGTACAAATGCCCAGTTTATGACCCCATTGTGTAGACGCGTTCCTTCAGTTCGTCGCCCCCAGCCAATGTAGGTATAGCTCGGCATTGTCCTGCTGGAGACCTGTCTCGACTAGGGGCTGCTCTGTCTGCCCTGCACGGCTGTGGGTCTCTCCGGCGAGATTTACTGAGGGATGGGCCCACCGTCTCTTGCTTTCAACCTCCAACATGCCATTTCTATGATCTAAGAACCACAAAAATACCTCATACTTTTCGTGCCCTACCAGCCTCCATCGTCCTGCTCAGGTCGTTAACTTTCTAGAGTCTCGCTCAAGTCGGTAACATTGTAATAAAAGCTTTATGAAAAGTAGGTGAGAGAGTAACTTCTCCTTTCTCAAAACTTTTAAAAATAATTAGTGCATAAGTAATATTAAGGGGTTTTTGACGAAAGTGATAGGCAGAATAAGGGATGTGGAACGACATAAACGAAATTTTGCCCAAAAGAACATTCAAATACACTGTTAATATTTTGGAAATAACGCCGATATTCAATGCTGAATCAGCATAAAACAATTGTGAACTTTGAAAAAAAAAATTAATGTCCATCCTGTTATCCATGTGTTTTTCAGAAAACCCTAATTTTTGCTTGGAACGCTGGCAGACTCTCCACATGAAAGAGGAGTGAATAATTTTTTGTTTTGGTGTAAGATAGAAGGAATCCTGCACAGATACGTTAAATCAAGAGGGTTGATTTTCCAGGTACGCTACATTTACTGTAGTCGAACAAATAAGACAATTAATCATCTTGCACAAATGATAATTCAAGTATAAGCAAGCATTTCAACATAGGCAATGTTATGAAAATCAAAATGGCTGTATGTTATTACTTATTTTTAATTCCTTGTGTTGCTTTCTTCTATATAACACACTAATGCTACATATTCATTGAACATTCAGGCTTAAGTGCATGTTGGGGGATGGGAAACGGTGTGATTGTTGGTTAATCCATTTACAGAGATGATATATACCTTTATCATAGATAATGACAATTTATTGACGATAAAACTTCGGATTGCTACAGAGAATAATTCAAAGCACATTTATAACATACGGTTATCAAGATGAAAAGAGCAGAACACAGTTTAACCTACGATTCCTATTCATCACTATATATTCATTTAAGAGGTACCTTAGCATCTACCAAGACGGAGCAATCAGCGTACATCGATTATTATAAGTGAAATTGATCTCATGGTCGAAACATCAAGTTCTAGACCAGAGGATGAAGATTATTTAAATTGATACCATCTAAGAGAAGGTGGCAGTCAATGCTGCAATGTATTTCCATCATGCCAAAGAAAGGGTGAACAGAGATGACGGTAAGTGGTATCGCTTCAGAGATGCATGGTCGCAAAATTTCTTTTAAAAAAAGGAAAAGAAACCAAAGAAATAGTGTATGAGTGATACGTCTCCCCATAAGCAGGTATTTATTAGGGATAAAATTTCACGTTCTTCAGAACGCATGGCTACGTTAACTCAAAACTATGCAATCACAAACATGTGGGTGTCTAGCGGACAAAGATGATAGTCACAAATTCTAATAGAACTGATGTAAGACAATATTCCCCACATGGCATAATATTTGCAAACCAATAGATTGGTTAATAAACAATGAAACCAGCAAAGGGGAGATTTCACGATATCTAATGCATCAGTCTCAGGACACACATGGTAGTAGCTGAGAACTGAACTAGCCATATTCCCATTAACATACCATAACCTCACGAAATTAAATAAAAAGCATCGCTAAACGTGTCATGGAAGGTTGTACTAATGTAAAGAAGCTGAAACTGTATGGCTTAATCACTTCTATAAGCTACGCAATAAAATTCAAATACGTGTATTCATAACTCAACAATACAGCTCAGGAAGAGTATGTCTGTGCACGTACCCGTCTGTCGCAAGAGTGTCGATACATGGGGCTTGACCAAAACGTTTCTTCTGTTCTAACTGGTGGAGCGGGGCAACTGCCTCTATGTTTGATCAATAACATCTTTACAATATTCGGAACTACAATTTGTCTTTCCCGTTACCACTGCTTTTCGTTCTATGCAATGGCTCCCCACAATGTTTGACAAGAAGTTGCTTTTCTTGCCTCTGACTGCCCACAAAAACAATTCAAATCCACACAAACGTACACACAGACACACACATTACTCACACTCACACTTATTCATTCATTGTCTTTTATTGGATACGTCTGTAATGGAAACTATGTATAAGGTGGTCAGAAAATGTCTTGTAGGGATGTTGCATGGCAGGTTGTACTGAGACATAAATGCTAACAAAAAGATTCGACACGTTCCGCCGTTTCCGAGTTACTTAGCGTTGAAATTAGCCTATCGTCGCGGCGTCGCGCGCTCACATTCAAGAGGCCTGCCAGGAACGGTGTTGCCCAACAAGTACTTTGTGCGATTAACTGAAATTAACTACCTCCGTCAGAATTTCAGCTCACAGCTGTGGAGTTGTTGCAGTGACTAGCATTGTGAGTTAGCATGCAGGACGTCCACGGTTCAGAACTTGATCGAGGTGCATTTCGTTTATATGTTAAAAATAGTCCTCGTGGTACGGTATTTGGGGCCTTAATCCTCTTAAACGACTACAGTTGGTCTTCTATAAAACATTTGCACTTACATTCTACTAACTCCGAAATGCAATCGTTTTCACTTGTCAGCTTTTAAAGAAGCGTTTTTCACGTCGTGGAAGCGAAATGGTTTCCACCACTGCATCTACTTGATCCCAAGCCTGCTTTCTGTATACCCTCCCCCAATGGTTCCATCCATTGGTACCAACTATTATCCTTTGTTACATTCAGGTCCATTACACTTTGTTAGGACCTTACGTCACCAGTAGGGCTAGCAATGGTGTTTTGAAAAAATGTTCAACTGTGTGTGAAATCCTATGGGACTTAACTGCTAAGGTCATCAGTCCCTAAGATTACACACTATTTAACTTAAATTATCCTAGGGACAAACACACACACACCCATGACCGAGGGAGAATTGAACCTCCGCCGGGACCAGCCGCACACCCCATGACTGCAGTGCCTTAGACCGCTCTGCTAGATGTCTTGAAAATAATTTCCAAACTAGTTTTCCAGTTGCATGTATCATCACCATGGAACCACTAATTACGCTTCTTAACACTGAGTCTGGAAAGCGCATTGTGTTTAGTTAGTAATTTCATGCGTCTCTAGTATTATTACTGTTATCGATGGAAATGTGGAACCATCACGTCCATTATCGTTAGGGAAACAGTCTTATTCTAAAACCAAGTTAATACAATTAGCAGTTTCGGGGTGAATCATGCTGAATAATAATTGTTGAAGAGGTGTGCACGTTAGGTAGAACAGCCTGCTGATGCTGTATGCGTTGTTCAGCGGACAGGGACTGGTTTCTAGTGAAGTAATGTGCGACAGACTCTATGTACATGGGTACTCTTATTGTATTTCCTTCTTGTGTTATTCTAAAACAGTGTGATAGAAGTATGGCATGCACAGACGAGGAATACATGGATATGCTTCTGGTCCTTGGAGCAAACGACAACCGGACTTGTGGTGCCGCTCGTGAATATGTTGGTAGATATCCTCGTCGACATCACCTCGACAAAATGTTTTCCGTCGTCTACGCCTTCACCTTCGGGTGAAAGCTTCTCTCCTTGTACCATCGCCTGGCAGAGGTCGTCCACGGACTCGCCGTACTCCAGCTACTGAGGAAGCTGTTCTGGAGGTCATAGACTAAGAACCCCGGGCAATTACAAGCAGCAAGGTTGGTGCGTGTCTCGCAACGCACGGTCTTTGACGTTCTGTACGAGCAGGGGCTGCACCCCTATCATTATTTCTTAACACAACACCTGCATTCTGCAGACCGGCGTCTGTGAATGTAGTTCTCTGAGTGGTTCCAACCACAACAGGAAGTCAATGATGACTTCATGAACACTGTCATATGGTAGGATGAAACCGCATTTACTTGTGACGGTTCTTAATATGAACCATGCCCACAGTTGGTGTGACGTTAACCAGCACTTCATCTGTGACACTGATTATGAAGTTTGCTTTGGCATCAACGTCTGAGACGGAATATTGGGAAACTGCAGTTTGAGTCCCTGTTAGTTGCCTGATCCGTTGACTGCACGAAGGTGTCATGCATTCCCCTGAATCTACACACATCAAAAAAAGTTTTGCATCACTCCGGTTCCCAGAACTGCCGAAAACAGACGTTGACTTTGGAGACTGTATGACAGACACAGTCTCTTTGACTGTTCAGGGATGTCACTAAACCCGTACAAAGATGTAAACAGCCATGCATGAGCAGAGCCTATTAGATGGAGGGGTCCGACACCCGATCAGTTCCAGTTATTCCACCAGGAAGGAGGTACATGGCTCGTGTTGACTGCGGTCCGATCGTGTCCGCTTTGTTACTTTGTGCCAGGAAGGACTATCGAATATGCCTGGGATCGTTTGAAAACGGCTGTTTATGGACGACGTGACCCACCAACCACTCTAAGGGATTCACACCGAAACGCCGTTGAGGAGTGGGACAATCTGGACCAACAGTGGCTTGACGTAATTGTGGATAGTATGCCACGACGAATACAAGCGTTCATCAATGCAAGAGGACGTGCTACTGGGTATTAGAGCTACCGGTGTGTACAGCTATCTGGACCACCACCTCTGACGGTCTCGCTGTGCGGTGGTACAACATGCAATGTTTGATTTTCATGAGCAATGAAAAGGGTGGAAATGATCTTTATGTTGATCTTTATTCCAAATTTCTGTACAGGTTCCGAAAATCAAGAAACCGAAGTGATGCAAACATTTTATTGATTTGTATCTACTTGACGCACGGGAAGATGTCTCACTTCATGTTCGGCAGAGGCTATGGTACATTTAATTGATTTGTATCTACCTGACGCACGGGAAGATGTCTCACTTCATGTTCGGCAGAGGCTATGGTACCAACATGATGTTACAATTTCACACTTTGGAGTTAATGTACGACGGTATTTAGATAGACCATTTTCAGGGAGATGGCTCGGCCGGAGAGGTCCACATGTAAGGCCTCCGAATTCACCTAACCTAAATCCCTTTTTATTTCTTCCTGTGGGGACACGTGAAGGGGCTAGTGTATTCTACTCCACCGACACATGTGGATGAATTGATAACAGGTGTTCATCTGTTGGTGCAGTCATGTTGCGAAGGGCCGAGGGAGCGGGATTGGGGGGGGGGGGGGGGGTCGGGTCGCTTTGGGCACATGCACTGAGGACAACGTATTCTTTTGTAAACATCATGGCGTCAGTAACATGGAAATTATTACTGTCACTGGTTATGTTACATTTGTGTAGATGTACTACATGCAGAATAAATGCCTAGTAGATGTTGAGCTATTTAACTGTGCAACCATTTTTAGCAACTCGAAATTAATGCTGTTTTTGTATTTAGTCTATCTTATGAGAGGTTATTTATCTCAGCTGCCTGTATCTGACTAGTCTGACCATGTTTTTTTTTATGTTCATCGTTACAAAACACTGTACTACGTAAATGCGGAATACGTGTGGCTTAAGAAACAGTGTATAGGCCTACTACAGCATTATATTGCAGAATGAAACTAGCAAACTAAAACAAACCCCTCGATCCAGGCTAGAAACTTCGACTTAACCCAAAACGTTATCCACTGCACCAACTGCACAGCTGTACTACAACGCTGACAGTGTTACTTACCAAACACGTGATTACAGTGTTGTCAGACTGACAGTCTTTGACGTCCAATTACTACCGGAAATATGCGCTGCACGAAATATTGTGGCAGACATTTTTGTACTCTGTAGCGCGATTCCTCACATACTAACAATACAAAGATGTCTGAAACAATATTTCATCCTGCGCATATTTCCGGTTGTAATTGAACGTCAAAGACTCAGTCTGGATGATGATGTTCGTTCATTTATTTTCATAACAGATTTACGTGTAACAGACGACAGGTAATTTATATATTACTTTAATGAGGCTGTCGTGATGTTCTGTCTGAATTTTCAGAGTCAAAAACACTAGCTTAACTTATGTGGAGGGACGAATTTTTCTGATCCTGTGGGGAGGGAAATTGCAACGGTGTGCTGATTTGATATTTCTCTGCCTGAAGTGGTGTTACATGCTACAACTTTAGGTATCTCAACAGAAATAAGTGCATGATCGTTATCCACGTATAGACTGAACAAACATTTTGCCTAACAGCAATATGGCGGAAAACGCAGATGACAGAGATTAAGTGAGAAGCAGAATTTCTATGCCGCAAGACCAGCCCAGGCGGGGTACGGATTGTGATTCTTGTATGACGTCTGTCATTCAGAGGGTTTTTGCTGTAGTTCAGCTAGCGTGAGACGTCTCATGCTACTGCGTAAGGGAAACAAATATACGCAGTAAAAGAGTAAAAAGAGATGGCATAGAAAAAAAAGATACTGAATTCATTTTATCCCGCAAGTCAGCTATTTCCGCATTTACCGCATACGTGGAAAGAACGGCTCGCTGGATAATTCAGTAAAGCAAACCAATAACGAACAGCTAAGGCAAGCGCTGGAATGCAATAAATTTCTCATCGGCTAGGAAATTCAAACGTCATCGAGATCCTTTTTTGTTTCTGGGGCTTACTATGTTGTAATGTTATTGAAGTCATTTTCAGACGTGCACATTGCGAAAACTTTTGTCAAGTTCTGTAATTGTTACGATCGTGATCGTTGGCGTCTGTTCTGTTTGCGTTCCTCCCACAGGCTGCGTTTCCGTAACCCCTGCTACGGTTTCCTCATTCCGATTTTCCGATGCATTATTATAATTGCTTCGCAAAACTCCATTCAGAACAAGTGTTACTTTATTGGAGTTTACAAAAGAACTTTAAATGCAATCTTTCCTCCTCCATTACTGCATAAATAGGCCGTAAACTTTAAAAGGGCCTTGACAATTTTCTCCCTGAAATTTCTTGGAAGTAGCGATGTTTCTCTCACAATTCTAAATGAAATCGCTGATTCGTCGGGGTTTGAGATGAAGTGAGAATGATGCATTCACAAAATACAGCACATTTTTTTCTCATGTTGAATGATTTTTTTCATATATTTGATTAAGTTCGTATGAGTGACATACACGACTCTTGTTACCTTACCAACGCTTATCTTGACTCATATAGTTTCTTCTTTTCTGTTTCATGCATTTTTCGCCTTTTCCTTTCTTTCACAGCAGTCTATATAACGCCTTCAGACTTTTAATAAAGATACTGTTATAAACCATGAAATATAGTTTCATATGTGTTATATGCACCAATATTCGTACATCACTACAAGATCATAATGGTTCTTGTACTTTCACACTTCACTGACTTACTTCCATTTCTAGTAGTCCTGAATGCTCCTTTACTTCTCAAAGGAATCTGTACATCTATGGTTAGAGTTCGGTTACCTGCTACTTAACAATTAAAATAATCAACGTAAAATATAGTACATAATAAGCTTTGAAACGCTGTAGTGGAATAAAGGAAGGGCGAATGTTACTTTTCGACTAATATTTATTCTGTTTAAGCAAACTGTCACTTCTATCAATCATGGTAATCAATAGTTGTAGATTACTTATTGCGTATAACAAGTATGTGTCTAATAAGGTGTAAAACAAAAGTTAAACAGTTATATTGTTTCGTTACAGGAAGCAAATTTAAAGTCTTTATTTCGGCTGCAAGTATATACCTATTACCACTAAAACTGATTCGCTGCTAAAGCCTTTGATTGTGATAAATGCCAGAGTGATATTTACAATTTCAACAGTACCGATGTAATATGCAACTCAAGGGTTTACCTAACAGGACCGAGCGAGGTGGCGCAGTGGTTAGCACACTGGACTCGCATTCGGGATGACGTCGGTTCAATCCCGTCTCCAGCCGTCCTGATTTAGGTTTTCCGTGATTTCCCTAAATCGTTTCAGGCAAATACCGGGATGGTTCCTTTGAAAGGGCACGGCTGATGTCCTTCCCCATCGTTCACTAACCCGAGCTTGCGCTCCGTCTCTAATGACCTCGTTGTCGACGGGACGTTAAACTCTAACAACCTCCACCACCACCTAACAGGAATAAATCGTCACATATCTGGGAACAACAGCGTCTATTGCATCACTACAGCCGTTACAAGTGACTGACGAACGGTACTTGCTACTGTGATAAGTACTAATGGTATAAAATAACACATACTATGTGAGCGCCCGGCAAAAGCAGGCAGTCATGACATTATTACTCAAATGATTTTTGTTACCTGAGAAAGGTATGGTTTTTCAGAGGTGTCACTGAAACTACCTCCCTTGGCTAGCAGTCCTTATTAATATTGATTTCCAGGAAATAGTTGTGGTTGTTTTCTGATTACTTGGTGAAATGTCTGGTACAATGTGACGTTCGTTGACTTCCAGTGGATATTGTTAGCAGTACTAGTACGGCGCTGTTTGCCACTGTAGGCTTGAAAAAATTGGCAAGTGTTGGTAATTTAAAGTAACCTTAACGCTTGTTAAAGCTTACCTGATTGTGGAAGTACGTGAGATGCATTTATAAAATAAAATCCCTCAATTACTATTTCACAGTTAATAGAAAATTGTTCCTCTTATACTGACATTTGTAAATAATTATTGTTGTTTTACTACTTTTCTACTCCAGCAGTTTCACGTAAATTTTAATTGTGGAAATGGTCGTTAAGCTCTTACAGTTTCTCGGTTACGTAATTTCAAGTAAATTAAAATTTTAAAATCAAGTAGTTCTATTTAGTTGTAAGTTTCCACGAATTATTTAATTAAAAGTAACTTGCTAAAAATCCCCTGAGGCACATAACCCACAGAAGTTGGGCTCAAAAAGGAATATTGTGGGTTGGGTTGTTTTGGGGAAAGAGACCAAACAGCGAGGTCATCGGTCTCATGTGATTAGGGAAGGATGGGGAAGGAAGTCGGCCGTGCCTTTGAAAGGAGCTATCCCGGCATTTGCCTGGACCGATTTAGGGAAATCACGGAAAACCTAAATCAGGATGGCCGTACGCGGTATTGAACCGTCGTCCTCCCGAAAAGGAATATTGTGATTAATGATTTAATAATCTGTGTAAATGTTTAACTGCAATAAATATTTGAAAGTGTCAGTCGGTCCAACACCCAGTCCTCGCTCCACATTATATTCTGGCACAACACGAATAGATGTCATGGCTACACTGTGCTGATAGAGTGAAGATGGTAACATAGGGCGTACATAACATTCTAGTACGAGGTTGATTAATGTACCGCAAATGTTGAGATCATGGGACCGTTGTTTCTGACTGCACGTTGTTCATATTTGTTGTAATGTGCAAGTTGATACAGCGACCGTATGGATGGTATTACCCGAGACCGGAACATTTACGGATTAGGCGTCTGATGTAGTCAACGTGAGGTGAACAGCGAGTTATACATCGCACATAATATGATTGCATGGCTTAGGGGGAAAATCACAAGCAGAAACACATTTCAGTGGCACAGTGGCAGTATTAGCAATGTCGGCCTCTTCTTGTAATTCTGCGCCAGAACAACAAGAAAAAGACTCTGGGCTCCTCCTCCCCACACACTAAATTTTCTTCTCATAAAAACATCACTTGCTTAACAGTTGTGATGTTTCTTCTGTTTTGAAAGGTAGTGCTACATAGGGTTCCTGTACAAGTATGAGACACGATTTAGGTAGGTGAATGAATTTTGTCATCTATTCATCTGGCACAGTCCTGAAACGTGTTACATTCCTGCCAGTATTGTGAAAATTCCGTTAGTGTAGCTGTCTGCGGCGCCACCATGTAAGGAGCACGTACACATCCTGGGGAGCAGTCTGATATACAGTGGCGTCACTCACTGCTGTGAAAGTTGTTACCTTCTGACAGCTGGAAAGCCACTAGCGCCAATAGCGGTGAGAAAGCAGCTGTAAGGTTAAGGTTCGCCTTTAATTACTTTTGTGCATAATGAACGAAATAGTTATTATAGTTTTGTGTTCCAGGCTTAGGTAAATTATGAAGAGACGTGAATGGTCGTGAAATGAAGCTAAAAACAGCCTAATCTCACTGATTCAGTGACATAACCTACAAGTTATTCATGAAGAATTACCTTCTAATATGTCTGTAGCTGCAGCTTACTCCGCTGAAAGCAAGATAATATAAACACGTGTTTCATGCATAAGAAGTAAATATCTCTGTTGTCATCCGGTTATGGTGTTTCAAAAGTCTAATCAGGAAACATCGCGTTTCTTTACCGCTTGAGCGACGCCAGGTAAGAAATGTTAAAATATATATTTATTTACTTGTATTATGTTAAGTGGACACTTGTTATTTAAAGAGATTTAGTTTCTTTTCTTTCATGTCAAGCTTGGCAACAAGATGATCCAGTGGGGACTCCAGACGCGGCGGACGACGGCGTCTAACCACTATTACATCGTGGTTGACGGTCGGCGACTGGAAGAACGGTTGAAACATCATGCTGACCATTATTAAAATATGTTTTTATGGTTTTTGATCAAATGAAAAGGAATTCAATGTTGAAGGCGGAAGTATAAAGTTTGTAATTGGGTGTCAATTGGTTATCAGCTGTTAAACAAACTTCGAGTAGGAAGTTGGAACAGTCAGTTGACTCTGTCGTCACGACATGCATCGTAAATATTACTTATGTATAAGACCTGCAAGTTTTATTAAAATTCAGACTTGAAGAGGTTCTAGCAGGTTTTTGTCGACAGTGTGGACGATCTTCAATGATTGACTGGTTTGAAGTTTGATTGGTGAGAGGTCGATACGTATTGATATTTTCAAAACAATCGATACTGTGAAGTGTGTTAGGATTCTGTTTTGAAACTTTATCGGCGATTGTGGTCGGGAGGATCGATTTTAAAGAGGAATATTTCGTTGAATGAGAAAGGGATTGAGTCTTTAGTGACATTAATTAATTATTTAGGGAAAAATCAGGAGAATTTCAATTTATTCTGGCAAAGATATCAAGGAGTGTCAGACCGCACAACGAATATATATAAACCCCGTGACTTTGTTGAACTGTCAAAACATTTTTTACGATAAAGCTTGTCTACAACAGGGACTGGTGAATTTTGCTGCGTCCATCCTTATCTTCTAGGTTGAATCTGCCACAGCTCAATGTTTTGCTTTACGGATTTTTCAAGTAACTGGGAAAAGAACTTACAATTTGACTGCAGCCGGCCGTCCATATTGGGTACACGGTTAGGCTGTTGTGGAGCCTGTTGGTTTGCAGATTGCCTTTCTTTCCCCTGCTGCAGACATCGTTGCTGAGTTGCTGCGACAGGATCAGCGGTTCAGCGCACGCCCTTATTATGACAGACACTCTCCTTGACATGAAAAAATTTTGTAGGGAGTCTACAGATTTGCGCATTCTTTCACGCCACTCCAATTTCTATTTCACGACTATTTTTGTAACTGCATTTCATTTTGTTTCAAAAGGAAATATGTTGAAGAGTCATGCCGCAGAAGTGGCAACATTTTTGGAATTACTTTCTTCAGTGTTGCGAAATAGTTTTATTGCTTTTCACGTTATATTATCGCGTCTACTTTGTTTTCCTTCAGTTATATTTGTGGTGACTTATTTGGTACTTTAAATAACGTAGATATTGCATTACATACCAGGTTCCCACGCTGACAATCACTTAGTTGACGGGAAGTGTAATGAAGAAAATTTCGTGTTGGTAAGTATATATACGACGTCTTTCAGCAAAAGTTAAGGTCTCCTGCTGTTTACTAGTCATTTTTTCTTTCTTAAAAGAAACGACATTCTTCAGTAACAATCTATAGGTTACAATAGAATCACACATAAACTGGTAATGTACCGTTTCTTCTCTCCCAGAGCCATTAGGAAGCTATAGAATGACAAATGATGTGTCGCGTTTTAGTTAGTGCCAATTTTCCTGGCGCTACAAATGCTGATTATTGCAAAATGCATATTACAAATCAATATAAACGATACCATTCATGCAGGTCGGGGTGGCTGGGCTGTTCTAGGCGCTATAGTCTGGAACCGTGCGACCGCGCTATGGTCGCAGGCTCGAATCCAACCTCGGGCATGGATGTTTGTGATGTCTTTAGGTTAGTTAGGTTTAAGTAGTTCTGCGTCCTAGGGGACTGATGACATCAGAAGTTAAGTCCCATATCGCTCAGAGCTATTTGAACCATTCTTCGATTCTATTCGTACGCATTCGATATCTTCTTCAGACTTGTCGTTTCCTGTCCGCCCACAGTGCGCCTCTATCAGTGTACAACAAAGATTAGCCTAACTGTTGCAACTGTGTGTGTTAGACTGTGTTCTGGAGTTTCTATGACGGCTTCGGGCTACAGATATGTTACCATGCAAGGCCATTTTAATTTTTTGTGATGCATATGAACGTGGTTACACAATGGATGATTATGCGCAATTTCACTTCACTGGCCTTATGGGTGACTGGAACAAAAGGACATTTCGTGTCTGGTGTGAACAGTTCTCTCAACTCTAATGTCGACTCAATTAATCATTGCTTCTCTCTACTGGATATTGTCCACCACTGTAAGTCGTTACCAAATCCGACATCTTTTTACGTGGAATCATTACGTATTTTGCACTCCAGTAAAAATTTCGACTTCGTTGCTAAACAGCAGCTGGCATTCACGCACATTACTGGTTTTCTGGTGTAATTTGTATTCACTAACTGAGTCACATGTTAAGTGTTGCTGTTGCACTATTTAGTGCAAATATTATCACTCGAATACCCGACATTGGATGGACATCATTGTAAAAGGGATGCTGTTGGATACAATATGGTTCTCACTTAATACTGTCGCCTACGTTACATTAATGTGACTGTACTTACAGGAAATTCCCCTTTACCAGTTTTTTGTCACAGCACGAGAGAATTGCAAGATTGTCTGGCGGTCTGCTATATTTCTCAACAATCCTTCAGCAAGGATACTACCGATTCGACTTCTCAACGCGACTGATTCTTATCTCTCAAGATGTTGTGTCTCAGCAGGGTATCAGCAGTCTGAGAGCAAATCATTTGGTCGTGTGGATAGGAGGGCGTACAAGTGTATCATTTAGTACAAATGACCTCAAAGTTGGATGATTTTATTGCGCTAATTAGTGATTCCCAGTTTAATCGGTTACTTTTGTTGACATCAACATGTGAATGTAATACGTACATGTTGCATAAGTGACCGGTTACTCATGTAGGTATGTTCCGCAAGATCCTCGTTCCAGCGATATGAATTCACATGTCTGTTTGCTGGTGCCGGATTTGAGTGCATTGATCCGCTGCTAGCGGCTAGGCGTTCTCTAGCCCTTGAGCGAAGGGTGCACAGTCAACGCGAGGAGCAGTCACTCGGCCGCGCAGGTTTAGCCGAACGGTCTTGCCGGCACGGTAGCTCAGCGTGTTCGGTCAGAGGGTAAGCTGCCCTCTGTAATAAAAAAACTGAGTTAGTGGACCAATGATGCAATTGAACGAGCGTCATGGGACGTCCGCCATGAACAAATACAACGAACATTAACGAAAGTGACAAAAAGCAGATTACAGAGTACCTGACGGCTCAACACAAAAGTTTTGTCTCAAGTGCACATAGTGTTGAGGATCAGTGGACAAAGTTCAAAACCATAGTACAATATGCGTTAGATGAGTATGTGCCAAGCAAGATCGTAAGAGATGGAAAAGAGCCACCGTGGTACAACAACCGAGTTAGAAAACTGCTGCGGAAGCAAAGGGAACTTCACAGCAAACATAAACATAGCCAAAGCCTTGCAGACAAACAAAAATTACGCGAAGCGAAATGTAGTGTGAGGAGGGCTATGCGAGAGGCTTTCAATGAATTCGAAAGTAAAGTTCTATGTACTGACTTGGCAGAAAATCCTAAGAAATTTTGGTCCTATGTCAAAGCGGTAGGTGGATCAAAACAAAATGTCCAGACACTCTGTGACCAAAATGGTACTGAAACAGAGGATGACAGACTAAAGGCCGAATTACTAAATGTCTTCTTCCAAAGCTGTTTCACAGAGGAAGACTGCACTGTGCTTCCTTCTCTAGATTGTCGCACAGTTGACAAAATGGTAGATATCGAAGTAGACGACAGAGGGATAGAGAAACAATTAAAATCGCTCAAAAGAGGAAAGGCCGCTGGTCCTGATGGGATACCAGTTCGATTTTACACAGAGTACGCGAAGGAACTTGCCCCCCTTCTTGCAGCGGTGTACCGTAGGTCTCTAGAAGAGCGAAGCGTTCCAAAGGATTGGAAAAGGGCACAGGTCATCCCCGTTCTCAAGAAGGGACGTCGAACAAATGTGCAGAACTATAGACCTATATCTCTAACGTCGATCAGTTGTAGAATTTTGGAACACGCATTATGTTCGAGTATAATGTCTTTTCTGGAGACTAGAAATCTACTCTGTAGGAATCAGCATGGGTTTCGAAAAAGACGATCGTGTGAAACCCAGCTCGCGCTATTCGTCCACGAGACTCAGAGGGCCTTAGACACGGGTTCACAGGTAGATGCCGTGTTTCTTGACTTCCGCAAGGCGTTTGACACAGTTCCCCACAGTCGTTTAATGAACAAAGTAAGAGCATACGGACTATCAGATCAATTGTGTGATTGGATTGAGGAGTTCCTAGATAACAGAACGCAGCACGTCATTTTCAATGGAGTGAAGTCTTCCGAAGTAAGAGTGATTTCAGGTGTGCCGCAGGAGAGTGTCATAGCACCGTTGCTATTCACAATATACATAAATGACCTGGTGGATGACATCGGAAGTTCACTGAGGCTTTTTGCAGATGATGCTGTGGTGTATCGAGAGGTTGCAACAATGGAAAATTGTACTGAAATGCAGGAGGATCTGCAGCGAATTGACGCATGGTGCACGGAATGGCAATTGAATCTCAATGTAGCGAAGTGTAATGTGATGCGAATACATAGAAAGATACGTCCCTTATCATTTAGCTACAAAATAGCAGGTCAGCAACTGGAAGCAGTTAATTCCATAAATTATCTGGGAGTACGCATTAGGAGTGATTTAAAATGGAATGATCATATAAAGTTGATCGTCGGTAAAGCAGATGCCAGACTGAGATTCATTGGAAGAATCCTAAGGAAATGCAATCCGACAACAAAGGAAGTAGGTTACAGTACGCTTGTTCGCCCAATGCTTGAATACTGCTCAGCAGTGTGGGATCCGCACCAGGTAGGGTTGATAGAAGAGATAGAGAAGATCCAACGGAGAGCAGCGCGCTTCGTTACAGGATCATTTAGTAATTGCGAAAGCGTTACGGAGATGATAGATAAACTCCAGTGGAAGACTCTGCAGGAGAGACGCTCAGTAGCTCGGTACGGGCTTTTGTTGAAGTTTCGAGAACATACCTTCACCGAAGAGTCAAGCAGTATATTGCTCCCTCCTACGTATATCTCGCGAAGAGACCATGAGGATAAAATCAGAGAGATTAGAGCCCACACAGAAGCATACCGACAATCCTTCTTTCCACGTACAATACGAGACTGGAATAGAAGGGAGAACCGATAGAGGTACTCAGGGTACCCTCCGCCACACACCGTCAGGTGGCTTGCGGAGTACGGATGTAGATGTAGATGTAGATGTAGAGATCAACGAAAAAAAAAAAAAAAAAACCGGTCTCAGGCGCTGCAGTCATGGACTGTGCGGCTGGTCCCGGCGGAGGTTCTAGCCCTCCCTCAGGCACGGTTGTGTGTGTTGGTCCTTAGACTAATTAAGGTTAAGTAGTGTGTAAGCTTAGGAACTGATGACATCAGCAGTTAAGTCCCATAATATTTCACACACACAGGCTCTGTGGCCTGGTGCCTGTTAGCCCTTCTGTTTTGAGGGCCGAAGTAGCGTTATGCGGCTCGGCCATAATAGAACAGAGTTAATGTCCTTGATCACATCGCTGATTTGCAGCTTTTGCAGCTGTGAGTTCAGCATGACTTATTGCAATCATCAGTTTGAAAGGCTAGCATTGCAGTAGTGTGCGGGTTCGTTGATCCAAAGTGCAGATACCGATACCTGGTTATGCAATGGAATCCGTTCGTTTACGCTGAGAGTGACTGGTTTGTGTTATATTCTGCTAGCTTTTGTCAGCGGCTTCATCCTCGTGGATCTCGAACTCGTATGAATCATAACATTTAAAAAATACTACCTGTTACTAAGTCTACTATTTCTACCCTCGTTTACTGAGTTCAGTTTTATATAATTTCTGATGTTACAATTTTTTCCTCCAAAACAATGAAAAGATCCTTAGACGGAACTGAGTAGATTCAAATTAAAAAAGTACCAATTTTACTCATTTTCATGGACAACTCACGCTTGACCAAAAATTTGGTTATGGCAATACTGTTTTAAAAAGAAAAGCACCTAAAGGTTCCTAAGGCAGTTTCCCTGTATCTCCTATGGATTCAGATCTTCCCATACTAACCCAGTTAAGGAAAAATTTCTGTAAGTATAAATAATTCGGCTTCTAGGGGGCGAAACAAAATGAAAAAGTACCATATTTTAAGTTAGACCTTCAACAATACAACTGTGGAAACTACATCCAATTCCATGGAGTATTTTTTTGTGTGATGCACGTAAAAACATGCAGGAAGACAGACAGGGAGACAAAATTCTAAAAATAATAATACTATTGGCTTCTATCGCTGTTGTGAAGACCCCTCGTATTATATTTTCTTAAATATGGTCTAGTTACAGACATCGGCCAGTTATGATTTTTTTCATATGAACATTATGTCTGCTACTAACATTTCTAGCTAACGTCGTTGCCGTTGTTGGTGGTCGTAATGTGTAGGCACGTTCTTATGGACGAAATTGGGACTGGCGTTTAGTTAGATTTTGTTCCACCGTTGCTTTTACAGCGAGCTCTTTGTCTCGTTATTTTGCCGAGTGTTCACTGCTAGCTTAGAGAAAGAATCTTCTAGTGAAGACAGGTGTTTGTTATGTGGAGTCACCAGGACTGGAATTTTGGGGAATCACTTCGACAGCACACGCAAAAAAACTATGGACTTCGGCGTTTTACAGCTTTGGGTGGGAACGTAATTCCAGACTTTACAAATGTGTGCTCATCGGGTAAGATTTTATTTTATTTGGAATTCTCGTTGAGACTTAGTACCTGGAGCCACAGGCACGATAGAAGCTAGGGGGCTTACCCGTTAGCGGTAGGGGCTGTGAAAATATTATACGCCTTTTGTGTCTGGTGAAAAATGACAGAAAACGTATTTACAGTTTTGCCGCATTATGTGTGAACAGAAAAGTGATGATTTCGTAAGATGAGCTAAAGTGCGGCCTGCACGGCCTTTCTATACTAGCCGTCAGTGTAGTACTTAATCTCATTAGGCCGGCCGGTGTGACCGAGAGGTTCTAGGCGCTTCAGTTTGGAACCGCGCGACCTCTATGGTCGAAGGTTCAAATGCTGATTCAGGCATTGATGTGTGTGATGTTCTTAGGTCAATTAGGTTTGGGTAGTTCTAAGTTCTAGGGGAGTGATGACGTCAGAAGTTAAGTCCCATAGTGCTCAGAGCCATTTATTAAATTTCATTATGAACTATAGTATGATAATTTTCTTTGAGCCTCAGCAGGACAACCCCCTGATTTTAAGTTAAAACGTGGTAGTCGGTCGGTTGGTTTTTGAGGGGTTGAAGGGACCAGACTACAAAGGTCATCGGTCCCAAAATGTGGTGCATCACAGTGCCTTCGGCTAGTATACTTACTATTGTCAAGTATAAGGATACCTATCATAATATAAGAGCTGTTATGCTGGCCTTGTTTAGAATAAATCTATATTAAGGCGTATTAAGCTATCTAAATTGCTCTGCACGAGAAATGAATTGCTGGGTCTGCATGTGCCTTGCGGTGTCGACAGCGTGGCACGTAACGCCGCACAACTAAGGTTCTGCATTGAGTGCCAGCAGTTCTGTGCTGTGTTACGTGTATTGTGTCAGATGGTGGCTGGGGAACAGGGTTCATTTGTTGTTCTGTATGCTCTACGTGCTATGGTAGAGCGAAACAGTGGCATTAATTGTGAGAAGATGAGTGTGTACTAACATATTTTTAAAAAATAAAACAAAAATCTGTGGACTTGAGAGAATATTTTAAATTATTTTATTTCTTCAAGGTTATGTAATGAATTAAAGTTTAATTTTTCGAGTATAGCAGCATTCGGAGTCAGTTTTGAGATTCTATTACTAAATGATAATCTGTGGATTTTAGATAGTTTTTAGGGCAATACAAATTCATTAACCCCACATTTATGAGGCTTCAGCTGTAATATCCATTGTGACTGTTCTTGGTGTAAAATTGCCCTATCGTTCCATATTCATCTCACGTACTGTTTAGCCCGCAGTATATAAAAGGTTGGTGAAGTTGTGATTGGGCAGTGGTTCTTACACCGATCTCAGTGACAGGACTATGACCGTAACCGTGTGATCTGTGGTGCCCGATGTCGCCTTCCAAGCTGGTGGTCCACAGGCAGCGCGGATTCTGAAAAATGATTGAACCTGACGCAAACGACTGTATCTATACATGACTTTCACATTAAACTTCTCACCAAATGACCTGTCGCCTAATAGAAGCCCAGCACTGCTCTCACAACCAGTAAAATTTCGGTTCAGGGAGATACTTTCATGAAAAAAAAAAAAAAAACAAAAAGCCTTCAGTTGTAAATCACGATTTTTATTTCAGTACACGTGGCATTAAAAATCGATGTAAACTGATCACAGACATGACTGATCAGAGACACGACGACGAGCCCCGGCGCTCTAAAGTGTATCGTATGTTGAAATAAAAAGCTCGGTTTGTGACTGAAGGCTGTTTGTTTTCTCTTTTATTAAAGTATCTGGCTGAACCTAAATTTTAGTCATGTGTACAACACCGAAAACTATGTGGAAAGTTAGATACTAACTGACTGAGCATGATGAGGAGTAGGTTCAGTTTCTGTTTGTGACAAATTCTGAACCCCTGGAAAAAGAATGACCGCTGACATACCGCCTCGCGCTGTTCATGTCATGAAGTTGTTATACAGGATAACTATAATTCAAATTTAGCTACATTGGGGAGGGGGGGAGGCATTAAAAACAAGAAATCGCTGGACAATGAAGGTTTGTGGAAATACTTGTAAAGCCATGTGGTACAGAAACAATGAATAAACCACTGAAATAAATCCATTTTAATTTCCACATGAGAGGGTAACACTTATTCATTTCGAACCATGTTTCCGTTCCGGTTACAAACGCTGATCAATGTATCGACCATCTGCATCCACGACAGCCTGGAACCATACTATTGATTGCTGTACTGCTGTTCGAAATAACGTGGAGAGTGGGATGTTCAGCTGTCGTGGCACAGCTCGTGCACTGCTTGAAGATCGCACATTCTTTGACCAGCCGTTAATCGCCAAGAACAGCTGCACAATTGCTGTTTTCGTTGTTGTTGTTGATAAAACAGCTTTACGATTAGTGCCCTGTACAGCTGGTCCAGACCCCAGTGACTATCTGTAACAGCACCTACACGAGCTTTTCAACCGTTCGTCACCGTACAAGTACCGGCACCTAACAAATAATCATGATACTAACACTTCAAACAACGCAAATCCCGCAGTGCACAGCCTGAACGTCATTCCTGTAAAGTTGGTTACCCATACAGTGAACACGTTAGTACAAGTAGTGAAAGTTTAATTAAAACCATCCTGTATTTAGAAATCTATTTTCTCTTTGGGTCATACACAGATCGTAATCCATTTTTTATTGTTTAATTTTGTTTTTCCTACAAAGATTCTTGTTTCAGCTTATATCTTCTTCCAATGTAACATAATAAACGATAGTAGAAATTCTGCCCCCAATTCTGCCCCCCACCCTCCCCAAATTCTATAAGTCCCTCCATATCCTTGAGCGTCATGCACTACGCCTTGCCTTCTGTATAAGACTCCCGTCCCCCACGCGGATCATCTATGACCTGATTCCTATCCCCCCATCTATTCGTATTCCTCGAACATATCTGCATAGTCTACACCTCCTGCCACCTTGATCCTCATCACCCCCTGGTTGCTCCTCTCCTCTCACGTCCTCACCCCCTGCCACACATTCACTGTTGTGTCCCCCCTATCCTCCATCTCTACACCCTTCATCTCCTTTCCCAAGGTGGCTTCCATCAACTCCCCCTCCCAGATGATGCCCACTCTCCCTCCATTTATCCCTCCTACCCTCCTATAAACTCTCATCCTCACCCCTCCTCCTTTCCTTCATCCTTTCCCTCGCGTCTCTCTTCCCCTCCTTCCATCCTGTGTTTCTCCCAGCCTAACCTCTCCCTACCTCCCTCACCCCCCCCCCCCCGAGTCCTTTTGTATTCCCCTCCTCTGCCTTCCCCATTCTCTGTCGTGTCTGCCCAGCACCCCCACCCCTCTCATGGGCCCTCATCCTCCATTGGCTCATTTCCCCCTCCCCCTTCGCTTTCCCTCTCCCTCCACCTTTTTTTATTTTTCCCATCATCTGTCCAGTTTCCCCCCACCTGCTCTCGGCTGTGGTATGTCATATTAGCCAACCTTTTAGTGCAGTGTTCTAGTGACTGTTCAGTGTTGTTTCGTCTTTCCAAGTGTTGTGAACAGAAACCATGCTGTCGCTGGGTGTGAATTTTATGTCTTTTTGCGAGCAGAAAGACTGTCAGCGCGTTTTTTAAAATTGTCTATTATTTTACCTGTCTGCTTCATATGTATTTTATGAACATCATCACCCCTGAGTTCTATGTTTTAAGTTCCACGATTTTTCGCCATGTTACCATTTAAGTCTCCGATTTTATCGCCTGTTTTTATTATATATTATCTTCACCTTTTTAAAAGAAAGTCTGTAGGCTGAAGAGCGGCATACTAAGCTGATGCCAGCCCACCTGTTTCGGGGGAATCGAAATTCAACAAAGAAAAAAAACCAGAAATTCTGGACAGCTAAAAAAGAGACAGCAACGATAATTTCTGTGCCCTTTCCATTATGTCTCGAAATACAGCTAAAGTGGTTTCAGTATTAACTAAGACCATGTCTGTGATATTCGTATGCTACAAAAAAAGTGACAAAGTGTCGTGTAATCCGATTACGTGGTCTTACTTTTCTTTTGCACCTTGACTTCCTCCGGAGAACTTGCTTCATTTTCTTAAGCACGTTAAGTACCGTGAATCGGGAAATTCCATTATGTACAAGAGTCGGCAAGAAATTGTGGTTTTTTGGCCTTCTGCATCCTTTTTATCTCAGGTTTCTCTGAAGTTATGAAACGAACAGTGAAACGTAACGTTTTCCTCTTACGCGTCGTGTAAGAGGCCTCCGAATTAAATGCCAACTAGCTCTTGGAGTCTTTCAGGTACCAGAGTGAAAGCTCGCGAAGTATTTTACTGCAAATTCATCAGAGTGGCAAAAACACCAGAGACAGAGCTGCAGCTCGCTGTAGGGTGGAACTCCCGAGTAGCAGATCCGAATTTGGTGGGAGTGCCGCAGCAAACGCCACCACCACACTTCATTTCGCAGTAATAATGGATGAGGGCTTTAACACGGCGAGGCGCGTCCCTAAAAAGCGGGCGCGCTTTTTTTGCAAAAGTTGAGCCCGTAAAGAGCGGTAATTATTCACGCGGTAATCCAGAGACTCGACGAGGTCAACGGCCTGTGCTGGAGCGCTGCGAACCCTTCCCTCCTCGAAGTGCGTCTTTTGCAGTCACAAGCATCCAGCGAACCGACGCTTGGTACCGGCCGCTCTTTGCGAGGAGAGTATTTGAGCTGCCGTAACCTTCATAATTCTGAACGGTTGTCATATGAGGCCGTAACCTAACATTCAGTGCTAATAACGGGGCGAACGTCTGAGATATAGATGGCTGTGTAATTAATAACGAATGAAGTTACAGAGAAGGAGACGTTCATACGCCACAAAACAGGTAATACCGATTCTTGGAATATCTTCTGACTACGAAAGATCTGTCCTTGGTGCTGATTTTTAACAAAGAAAACATTTTTAGGTTTCGTGAAACAAAATTGACAGTAAACATTGCCTAACGACTTTTAAATTTTGGAGAAAGTCATGTTTAAAACATCCAGTAACTGTTAAAATGAATCACTTATTTTGCTATCATTACAATCATTAACGATTATAATTGGGCTTAAAAACCGTGACCATAGCATCAGATGGTTAAACACTTATGATGTATTAGAGGGATAAATTAGTCACTATAAGGTTAAATCTGCTTTAAAAAATGAAGCTCTACAATAACAAACAAAATTAAATACAGGTTAAGGTAGATATCATTAACTCTTGCATCATTATGAAAGACGAAACCAAGACAAAAAATTCCAATCATAGTGGATTATCTATAATTCTCGTCACTATAAAACATGAAGGTGTGCCAATGACATCATTATTTGAAAAGTATTTCGATCGAATCCATTACATAATAATACATTACTACGCGCCTCACGATATGACAATGATAGATATTAACAAAATACCTTTCAAATAATTTTGACATAGGCACAGCATAATCACTTACTTTGGGATCAAAACTGTTACTTTTCGTTGATATGAAGATTTTTGCCTCTTATAATGAGGCAAGAATTAATGACACGACTAAAACCTCAACACGAGATCGAGTACAGAGGTTTCCCTTGAGGATAAAATTTTTATAGTAACTAATCTGGAATATAATGGTCTGATCCGAAACCGTGATGACTCATGCTAAGACAGTCGTTTTTATGCCAGACGGGGATCATTAATGAGCAAAACTGTCAATAGAATACAATGAGGTGACAAAAGTCATAGGATACTACATAATTCGTATTGGACCTCCTCCTTCCCGCCATAGTGCAGCAACTCTACGTCAAAGGGACGCAAAAAGTCGTTTAAAGGCCCTTCTAAAATAATGAGCTTTGCTGTTCTATGGCCATCCATAACTGCGAATGTGTTGGCAGTGCAGGATGGTGCGCACAAAATTTCCTCATGGTTATGTTTAAATGGTTCAAATGGCTCTGAGCACTATGGGACTTAACGTCTGAGGTCATCAGTCCCCTAGAACGTAGATCTACCTAAACGTAAGTAGCCTAAGGACTCACACACATCCATGCCCGAGGCAGGATTCGAACCTGCGACCGTAGCGGTCGCGCGGTTCCAGACTGAAGGTCCTAGAACCTCTTGGCCACTCCGGCCGGCCACGATTATGTCCCATAAATGGTCATTTAGATTTATGTTGGGCTATATCGGTGGCAAAATCATTCACTCGAATTGTCCAGAATGTTCTTGTAATCAATCGCGAAGAATTGTGGCCCGGTTGCATCACATCGTTGTTTAGGGACAAGAAGTCCATTAATGGCTGAAAATTGTCTCCAAATAGCCGTACATGACTATTTCCTGTTGACGATAGGTTTAGTTAGACCAGAGGGCCCAATCCGTTCCATGTAAACGCAGTCCACACCATTATCGAGCCACCACGAGCTTGCTCACTGCCTTGTTGACAACCTGGGTCCATGATTTCGTGGGATCTGCGCCACAGTCGAACCCTAACATTAGCTCTTACCAACTGAAATTGTATCTCATATGACCAGAACACTGGCTTCCACTCGTCTAGAAGACAACCGATATGGCCAAGAGCTTAGGAGAGGTGCTGCAAGTTATGTCGCGTCGGTTCTCTGCTGCCATAGCTCATTAACACCAAATTTCGCAACAATGTCCTACCGTATGTATGTATCGTGTGTGCCACATTGATTTATGCTGTTATTTCACGCACTGTTACTTGTCCGTTAGCACTGAAAACCCTACGCAAACACCGCTGTTTTTGGCCATTAAGTGAAGGCCGTCACCGCTACGTCGGTCGTGGTTAGAGATTATTCCTGAACTTTCGTGTTCTCGGCACACTCATGACACTGTAGATCTAGGAACATAGAATTTCCTAACAAATTCCGGAATGGAATGTCCCATCAGCTCCGCCAATACACTGTCCTTTGATCCCTTGTGTACGCGATTCTACAGCCATCTGTACATCTACGTACTGCTATTCAATGATTTTTTTCATCTCGTCGTAAAATTATCTTCTCACTAATTGGTGTCAGAATTTTTTTATTTCTTTATTTTCTAAAGTATACTGGTGTCCAAAATTAAAGCAACAAACGGAGATTTTGCAAGGTTTCGTTCATTTTGACACAACACTGTATAAATAGGTGCTAGTAAAATAGGAACAGCGTAAAGAATACAGATCGTAAACAACTGCAACATGCTTAGAGCAGACAAAAATGTTTTTCTGTTTTTCGAACTTAACGGGTGTGCACACACATTCCGACAACTGGTTAATATACTCAGTGTCTGGTGTGATCACCTCTGGCAGCAATACCGGCCTCACAACGATGGGTCATGCTCTGAATGATGTCAGCAGTCTCATGTTGAGACAATAACACCCATTCTTCTTGCAGAGCTGCACGCAGTCTTGGAGAGTGGTTGGTGGATGTCAACATGATGCAAGCCGTCTCGCTGGAACATCCCAGACACGCTCTATGGGATTCAGAATTCAAATCGGAAGAGCGAGCAGGCCACGCCATGCGTGCAATCTCTTCCGTTTCCAAGAAAACATCGACCAGCAATGCTCTATGAGGTAGAGCATTTTCGTCCATCAATACGAAGTCTGGGCACTCTGCACCAAGCAACAATAGTACGCCAGAGGGAGTGGTCGAGACGTTCTGGGCTCTTCAGTCTGGAACCGCGCGACCGCTACGGTCGAAGGTTCAAGACCTGCCTCGGGCATGGATGTGTGTGATGTCTTTCGATTGTTTAGGTTTAAGAACTTCTAAGTTCTAGGGGACTGATGATCTCAGATGTTAAGTCCCATAGTGCTCAGAGCCTTTTTTGAACATTCGTGCATGATATCCCAAAATCTTCTCACTGTACCTGAGAGCAGTTATACCTTGCCGATTCACTCATACAACTTCATGAAGAGGGATTAGAATGGTGAACGTAATCCCTTCCCAGTATCATCCTAGATATCGGTCTCTTTCCACAACGTTTGGGTCCTGAAATAGTGTTCCAAGTTTCCTCCAGATGAGTACATCGAGGTTCACTCTCCAGACTAAATCGAGACTTATCTGTGAAATCAACATTGCCCCATTGTTCGACTGTCCAGGTGGCATGTTGATGACTCCACTCTAGAGTTTATATCTGTGAAGACTCGTCAGAGGTACAGCAGGTCTCCGACAATGAAGGCCACTCTGCCGAAGTCTTCTGCACACCGTTGCCTCGATATAACCCTTCCAGTGCATACTGCGAGCTCACATTCCAGTTGCCTTGGACTACGAAGGCGGTACTGTCGTGCCCTTACAATCAAATAACGGTACTCTCTTCTGAAGTCATACGTGGTAGACTCTGCTGTGGTCTTTGGGATACAGTTTCTGTCCCTATGGAGAAACAAAAGAACGATTCTCACTAATCCACTGGACCAAATCAGTTTGCGACTGTCCTGCTTCCTCTCTTTCTATGGTGCTCCACTGCCAAGAGTCTGGTAGGAATCTTTTCCTTCAGTCTGAACCACGTGACCGCTTCGGTAGCAGGTTAGAATCCTGCCTTGGGCATGAATGTGTGTGATGTCCTTAGGTTAGTGTTTGCTATGGCAGCGCTCTCCAATTACAATCAGCTACATGGTTTCACAGTTTACCCTCCTCTGTCATTAGAACAACAGATGCATCATTCAGGGTGGACCCACCAACACTTCGTGAAATCATACACGAGCCTTTGTAGTGCAAACTGTCCCTTACTAATCTTACTGAGGTCACCCTATTTTCAGCCCACATGTGGTAACATAGATACGCACAAAAGCTACTCCTCTGTAAGTACACCTGTGTGAAGTCTGTTGGAAGCTATATTTTTCAGGTAGTGTTACATGCACTTTGACAATTAACTTTAAGGGATTCTGCAGCAAAAGAGAATCATCAGTGTAAGTGGCTCATGTGTCAGAGTTCCGTAATGATATGTCAGGTAGGCGTCATCCGTTGCTGTACACATCTCAAGGTAGTGACAGCATAGCCGATCTCTTTAAGAGAAAGCTCTTTGTAGTTTTCCCAAGTTATACAACGTCCAATATTTACGAAATTCACTTCCAACTCCGGGTCTATAGATCAGATATATCAATCATACAGGCCGAATGAATAGTAACCATGGAATAACAGCTAGACCAAACTCTATGTCTATCACTATGTCCTCCATACGGGAATCTATACGAGACTCAAACGGCGGTATGTTTTTACGATGCTCCTGCGTGAAAGATTTCTCAAACGCTAAATTTAAAATTTCAACTTTCGTTTTGCTGTCTTCCGTTGCCAGGCCAGACTGATCAGTGAGTGACTGGATGGAAGCCTTCGACCCGCTTACCGCTTTTACGTAAGACCAGAATTTCGTTGGGTTTTTAGCAAGATCTTTTGCTAAGTTATGACGGTGGTAGTGGTTGTATACTTCGCACCTCGCTCCTTTTACAGCAGCAGGAATCTCTACTAACTTTGGCCTGTCCTCATTCTCCCGATCTTTCTTGTACTGCGAGTGCAGCTGTCTTTGCTTCCTGAGCATTCTCCAAATTGTGCTGTTGAACGACGGTGGGTATTTTCCGTCCGTAACCCACTTTCTCGGCACATACTTGTCCAATGCGTGATTTACAATGCGTTTAAAATTTGCTCATAATTCTTCCACGTCCATCGTGCCGGAAGTAAATGAAGTCGATTCATTTACTAAGTGGGATGCAAACAACTGCTTATCTGCTCTTTCTGTTAAGAATACTCTCCTAGCCATCTTGACCGACTTTTTAACTTTCGTAACCATAGTCGTTTCGACAACATCATGATCACTAATCCCTGTCTCAAGACTGACCGTCGCTGAGGTCTGGTCTGCCGGCCGGAGTGGCCGTGCGGTTCTAGGCTCTACGGTCTGGAGCCGAGCGACCGCTACGGGCGCAGGTTCGAATCATCCCTCGGGCATGGATGTGTGTGCTGTCCTTAGGTTAGTTAGGTTTAACTAGTTCTATGTTCTAGGCGACTGATGACCTCAGAAGTTAAGTCGCATAGTGCTCAGAGCCATTTGAACCATTTGAGGTCTGGTCTGTTCGTGGCTACGAGACCTAAAATGTTTCCATTACGCGTTGGCTGTCGATTTTGCTGCTCAAGACAGTTTTCGGATAATGTGTTCAAAAGTAATTCACACAACGGCTTGTCTGTACCACCTGTAATGAATCCATAGACATCCCAGTCTATACTAGGCAGGTTGAAGTCGCCTTCGACTAATATAGCATGATCCGGGTACTTCTGCGATACAGAGTGTAGACTCCCTTTGAATGATTCTAGAACTGTCACGGTGGAACATGGTGGCCGGTAATAGCACTCAACAAAACTTTATTTCCCCTAGCCCTGCTAAATGTGTCCAGATAACTTCACAATCACACTCTACTTTGACCTCAGTAGACACAATATTTTTGTCAACTGCAATGAAGACACCACCTCCTACGTGTCTAATTTGTAATTCCGATACACGTTCCAACTGTCACTAAATATTTCAGAACTTCCTATCTCAGGTCTCCGTCCCGAATAATTTGCGCGCCACACGCTTCCTGGTATTCCGAACACTCTGGAAATTTACTGCTACTATATATTTCTGGATTCTATTGCTCTCTTGCTAGCTTCGGAGGGTTGCTCGAGTTCGAATAGTTCGGATTACGTGACTGAAACATATTTGCTCCATACGTTTGTTCGTCCAGTTACTGTTTTTGTTATTACTATTATTTTGGTAGATCCTATTGTTGTACCCATTGTTATTTCATGATGAGTACCAAATTTCTCCATTTCGACCATTGCTCCATCCTGTATTCAGGCTTCCATTACTATTATTGTTCCCATTGTTCCCGTTTCCAATTCTTCGCCCTTTGACGTTACTCTCTTGTTGGCTTCTACGCTTTCGTACATCATCCTCGCTGAATATGAAGTCTGATTCAGGGAGGATTCCCTTAAAGGCCTGCACGCTCTCTCCTCCTCCTACCACCGACTTTTGATACTGTAACTATAGTTTTATCCTACATAGACGGACTAATTGTCCATCATTATATGGATTTTGTAGGCACTGGTTTTCTTTACCACTCCCTCAAAGAATTTTACCGGGCTTTTCTGTTTCGAATTTATGCTCATATTTGATCCTATTCTGCACTTCAGGTGACTAGTATTGTGAGAGAAATGAAGATTTAAAGTCATCGTAGGACTTGTAGGTTTTTGCTATTCTTTACATTGTTTCTGCGACAGCGCCGTTTTTATAAGCACAAATGAAAGCTTGCTTTTCCGATAAAGGTAATGTTCTGATAAACCCACTTGAAACTGATTTTCAGATGTTATTGGATGCAAGGAATTTCCTTCCTTTTTATGATGTCAAAACTTTCTCACACCGGGGAAGCAGTCGTCAGATGTCGTTGTGATAGCATATGGTGTTTGTTCCCATTCAGGAGTCCAACCTCCGATTACACCCACTCTGTCTGATGTACCGCCATCGGGTACTGTAGACTTCCATTGTCCTCCAAACATGTGTTACTATGTTGCAAAGGTACACAGTTATTTGATCCTAACTGCGCTGTACGTAGCAAATCGTCTGTCACTGGGAATGGTTAGCGAGCTTGGCACATACCGCTGCCTACAGGATCTGCATCCAGCTTCGCCATTGGCATCGGACTACGGTACGGCATGTATCGTTCTGTACAGCAACTTGCTGCTACCTGATTCAACTGTTGTGGTGTAGCATATTGATTTGTTAGGCTATGGTCAGCGTAACCCACACTTTGCGATTAACACGTTGGGCTCTGTTGCACTCCACGTAATTCTGTTTCTACCTGTGGCTTAATCAGTTTCTGCACAACTGATCAGTTCATGTGCTTATTCCTAGTACTCATTTCGTGGATAGGAATACTATACTTTTTTCATGTTTTGTCACTTTGCACATTCGTTCACTCAGTCATGCTGCCACATTCGAGTATATTAACTTTTCCACGATCTTCTTCCGTCTCACTGCCACCGGCGGGTGATTTCGTTGCATCTTGACAGCACTATAGTTCACCTCTACCGCCGATTTCGACAACACAATAGACTACAAGACTCGATGTAATTATCGCTTCGACCTTCGATAAACTACAACAATTCCGACCGGAGCCGTTGGATTGTTTCTTGTTTTCTATTCTATTTTTGGAATTTGTCTATCAAATGGCTTTAAAGCCAATTTTGTCATCCTTGTCTGTGCAACTGTCTCCTGAATGACTTGTTCTGCTGTATGAGTTGTTCTTGGTACAAATGTATCGATTAGTTGGTTAACTTCTTCGGTGCTTAGTCACTAAACTTAGACATGTCTTATTGGACCTCATCCATCACCACTCGCATTTGTTTGTTAACGATTCATTTACATCTCACGATTCTTTCGCATCCTTTTAATCTGATCTAATTGTTTACCTAGATTCTGTATGCACCTTTCGGTGTTCTGTATGCTCCTTTTCAGTGTTCTGTATGACCATTTCGCCTTATTGTTCTTGTTTCAACAAGGTCTTTTGCACATTTTGCATGGTCTGAGTCAAATATTGGAACACTGAATACAATTTATTATGTACGTTCGTAACTTTCCTGGTAGCTATTTGATGCAAACTGTCTTTCCTGTGCTGATTCATTGAGTTCGTAACAGATTACTGGGGCACTGACACTCATTATTTCAGTCCAGCCTTGTCACAGTTGGTTCAGTATGATTGTGTTTGTATCAGCATACTGTAAACTACCATCATCTGATTCCACGTTTCCTTTAAGAACTGATTCTTCTCCGAGTTTATTTCAATTCATTGGTGAGATTGTCTTGAAACTGTTCCTGTCTCATCATGTGTCATTCTCTGTTCTAAATCGTGGTATTCATGGAAATGCTCTTGCTGTGATTCACGCTCAATCCTGTGCAGATCATCTACTACCTATCTTTGGTCTGATCTATGTCTATCCGCCATTTCAAATCTTTTAACAATGTCTGAGCTTCACGCCGTTTACGTGCCTGACTTCATGTTAACATCCGATTATATGACTAAACTCTCTTCCCAAACAACACACATAGCCCTTTATGTTCTTTATGAGTTCTATTGCTTCATGAAAGTTTCGAAATTTCGAAGCAACGAAGAATTTTTAAATGTTGTTGGAAGAGTCCAATGCAACCCAACAACGACGAGACATTTACCTGTGCATCTGCATAACACAAATAAATTTCACAACAACTCTTACTACTAAGTCTCAAATTGAATTCGAATTTTTTTCCAATTCGAAAACTTAATCTACCACAGAAGTTAAGTCATATGTTCACTTAAAATTTTCTCTCAGGTATAGCATGAGTTTGGAGTAACACTGTTCCACTGTATTTAAATATGACAGAGCACCTCATGAGAGTTACTGACTCACACAATACTAATCAAAAAAGAATCCTAGCAAGTGATACTACTGAGACTGTAACACTTAAATACGATGGCAAAAGTTTTGCAATTCTGACTTCCATCAGGATATTACCCCCAATCTACTAACGATCAGAAAAACACTCATTGAAGCATCCTCGTAGGGTCGCCATTATCTAACAAGCTTGTGCTGGTTCCGCATTTTTCTCCCACCACTTAGTGTGCATAGAATGCTCTGAAAAGGAAAATTAAATCTTAAGCAGGTGAATTCAGGCCCTAAAATGTGTGGAGAACCCATACATGCCGACTGCTAGAGATCAGAACAATAGCTGCTATTGGCCTAGTCAAAAAATTTGCAGAAGGTAAGGGAGAAAACTCTGCTTTAGGACAAACAACAATCTGTTCCCTGTACAAAAGAATATATTACAAGAATTACCTTACACATTTGGGTTCCACGAGCTGAAACGAATATCTTAGGAAAATCGTATAAAATCTAGGAAAATCCCACAGAAAATAAACAAAAAAAAAAAAAATACTTATTATCATCACCAGCAACTTAATACCGAAAATCTTCTATAAATATTTCAGGTGACATTGCTGTCAATATCAAATCTGTATACTGTGGCAACAGAAACTAAACGACTGTGGCTGGGCAATAATTCCTACCTGCCGGATCACGTCCTCAAATTTGAACCCCAGTATCACACATGGGCACGGGGGAATGCAAATAATCCAGTCTAATGCAGACCTGAAGGAGCGCTGGTGATTGAACATTTAGCTCATAAGCAATGCATCATTCACCTTTCGCAGAATGAAGTGATAATGTCGGGGGCAGTCAGCGGTCCTGTGCATCGCCTCTTGTACCTGTTGACCTGACAAAACTATGCTGGCCTCTGACTGAATTTAACAGTCTAAAACTTCTCTACGTTTCCGTGAAGTGGAAAACTGTGTACGTTCCTAAATAAGATAAATGGCTTTGTACACTCGCCAAGTCTGGACGACGTGCACAATGTTGCCCTCAAAACTTCTTGCAAGGCTGTTAAATATAACAGCTCGTCTCGTATCCGTCGCTAAGGAGATACACGAGAATTCCAGCACAAATTCGGCAGACACACAGCTTCATCAGTCAATAAAGTGTTCACCGAAAAATATCTGTCTCAGTATCACCACAGACCAGTAAGTGCTCTGTGCAACACACGACACCTACAGAGAGAGAGAGTGGCCTCAATTTTACCTACACAATTGACTATATCGTCGCTAACTTTCTCCACTGTACTCCAACTTTCTTACGGTATCGGACAATGTCGCTTACTCGACCAAGCAGAATCTCCAAAACTAACTTCTGCATATGCTGACCTCTCCCTCACCAACTAGCGTTCGAGATGGGCCCCCTTCCGTTAAAAGCTCCACAATGCTAAGTGCTCAGCACGTGCAGCATACACATTACCCACGGCTGTATCACATTATTTTACTGTTTACGGAAGGCCTGTGACACTGCATTTTGAGCTTTCCTCTCATGCAAGTCCAAGGGCCGCCTCTATTGTACACTAAAGTGGCCACACTGGCGCGGGGGTCGGTCTGTTATGGCTCGCTAAGTGTGTTTCCATGTCGCATTTCTGCTTTGTCAACTGTAAAACCCCTTTGCTTCAGTTCCGCTTTACTACAAAAATATTACGTATTTATGTGCATGATAAGGAAGTAAAACTTATTAGTGCTGTGCACATGAAGCTACATATGTTCTTGTTACACTTCGTGCTATGAAATTATCTAATGGCATTTTCTGTGTGGATTGTGACATATCAAACGAATCGGCTTAATAAGTAGAATCGACCTGAGAGGCAATTAATGTGCTAGGTGATGAAATTTACCCTGCCACCTTACAACTGTAATGGTATGGGATAATGCTTAAAACTTACTAGATAAGCGTCAAATAAAAAGACAGAAAAAATTCACACAAAAGTCATTGGAAATGTCTATGGAACACCGCATTCCGATGTAGTCTGTATCCCAGAAATTCATTCCTCTGATTAAAAGCCATGCCCCATTATAACTAATGTAGGAATACTCCAAATCGTCAGGCGAGCTAACTTATGTACACGTAATTTTCTAATGATCCAGAGCTAACAAGAATAAAATTACAAAATACGCTACTAACCGCTTTTAACCAGGGTTACTACAAGAAATTTTATTACACAGGAGTCTATCTATGGTCACATGAAATAGCACTAATGAAAACTAAACATAAACTTTAGTTTCCTTTTGTATTTTTCAGTTCTGTTTTAATATTTCACATTTGTAGGTACAATGGACGACCTTATGCACTTGATGTACATGTTCTCACAAGAAATTGACCATCAATCAACTAATTTCACATAATCACTCCCATCGGTTGGACGCACAAATAAAACGAACATTATACAGAAAGCAGCGTCACTAAAGGAATGGCCAAACATCATATACCTAATGGAAATCGACCATACCACCTGTTGTCGTTATTGTGGTCTTCAGTCCAGAGACTGGTTTGATGTACCTCTCCATGCTACTCTATCCTGTGCAAGCTTCTTCATCTCCCAGTACCTAATGCAACCTACATCCTTTTGAATCTGCTTAGTGTATTCATCTCATGGTCTCCCTCTACGATTTTTACCCTCCACGCTGCCCTCCAATACTAAACTGGTGATCCCTTGATACCTCAAAACATATCCTGCCAACCGATCCCTTCTTCTAGTCAAGTTGTGCCACAAATTTCTCTTCTCTCCAATTCTATTCAATACCTGCTCATTAGTTATGTGGTCTAGCCATCTAATCTTCATCATTGTTCTGTAGCACCACATTTCGAATGATTCTATTCTCTTCTGTTCTAAACTATACATCGTCCATGTTTCACTTCCATACATGGCTACACTCCACACAAATACTTTCAGAAACGACTTCCTGACATTTTAATCTATACTCGATGTTAACAAATTTCTCTTCTTCAGAAACGCTTTTCTTGGCATTACCAGTCTACATTTTATATCGTCTCTACTTCGACCATCATCAGTTATATTTTCATCTGCAAATAGCAAGCCTTTCTCTCCCTGTATTTCACCCCTGCCAACTTCAGAATTTGAAAGAGAATGGGAATTGACCAAAAACCTACATTCATTAAATAATCTTTTTTCTTTCTTTTCTGAATAATGGACTTCTGGGATAGAGACTGCGTCCACAGCTGGCGCTCCAGAAGCATTGTTCATTTCCAATGACAATTTTGTAAATAAAAGACTTTTTTTAATCATTTCACGATTGTCTAGTAAGTTTTAAGCATTTTGGTATGTGATTACAGTGAGGCCATAATATGGATCTGTAAAAGTCACTTGGGTATTAGGTTTTGTAATAGTGTGGTTTAGGATATAGATTACGCCATAATGGGATCGGCCGTATTTGGTTCTCATTGCTTACAGCAATATAGGAATCACAATTGTGACTCTGGGCCAATGTGAGTGAAACTCGTCGTTGCCTGTCACCTGCAACCACAATACATTGGATTCAGCAAGAGAATCCAACTAGCCTCTTTCACTCCAACTCCAGGACGTAACCACAGTGCAACTGTTAAGCCGGGCAACCCAGTGGAAGGTTGGGTAACCTATACCAACACGAAGCTGCGTCGGCGAGCCGATGAATGCTGGGGGCTCCAAGGCTCAAAACCTTGGCAGGAACTCAGTTGGCGCGAAACATTGTCGACCTCAGAAAATAGTTTTTCAACTGACAAAAGCATGGAGGAGAGCTCTGCAAATGCTACTACCCCACGTGGTACCCAATCCACCGTTGTCGATGACGACGCATTCACGCCTTCGAAGTCTGAGGAGCCTGCATTAGCATGCTTGGAGACACCGGAGACTCCTGCAAAGATAAAGCAAAAACACCTAAATTACTTTCCCACCTTAAATGCCAACTCGCTTTACAGGCTGGTAAACTAAACCAAGTTACAAATACCCTGCAGCAACTTACGATACTAACTGCAGCGATTCAAGAAATAAGATTCACAGATGGACACAACTTTGTGTCACAAGGGGTTCAGAATATATAACGCGTTGTAAAAACTATTCCTTCTCCCGGCAGGGGATTTATAGTAAACAAGAAAATTGTAGATTCCATCATCGACCTCAGCTCACCAGATAGCCGAGTATCTACTATTTCTTTCCGAAGCACAAACAAAGTGTAGAGCATTGTAAATGTTCATGCACCTACCTACCAGGCAAACATGAGAGATCCGAAAGGCACAGATGAATTTTGGGAAGAACTAGAAGACCTCCAATCCAAGATCCCAGACAAACATATCATCATCCTGGTCGGAGATTCCAAGACATTGTTGGAAATCACTCAATACATAAAAGGACCGTCCGCAATGGAGAGAGACTTGTGGTAGAGTGTAAAGTTTTTAACACAGTAATGAAATCAACAGCATTCAAATACTTGCCAGGAAAACAGAAAACTTGGACATGCCCAAATCCGGATCTTGGAAAATATCAAATTGATCACGTTGCCATCACCCAAAAAGCACAACGAGAGATCCAGACTATTAAAGTACTGAGGAATGCCAGTCTGGATTTAGATCATTATCTTTCATAGATTAAAATTGAGCAAATTCCCAGAAATTCCAGAAAAACGCAGGTAAAGAAGATAGAGAGATTTGACACGGAAAAGCTGATGTCCAAGAGAGGATTCACGCGTAAACTTGAATCCTTAGATCCAGAGTGTTGGGAAATATTGCAACAAGCCCTTGTCACAACAGCAAAGGATACTGTTCCGATTCTGAATGGAACAGTGATTGCAAGGCAGCAGTCAAGCAAAGACAGCATCCGTGCCAGAGATGGAATGCCAAGAAAAATGAAGCTAACAAAACTAACTTCCTGAATGCTAGAAAACACACTGAAAAGATCATAAGGGGAGTGAAGATTACATCTCAGAAAATGTTGTTGGCACAAATTGAAAGACTTCCAGAACACAAATATACTTAACTTCTATAGAACTTTGAAGGCCAATCTCACCAAGTACAATCCTCCAAGCCTACACTTCAAAGCTCCAAACGGCAACCTAGTTTGTAACGCAGCAAGTTATTACTATATAAGATTTTTTTTTTGCTTTGCTCACAGCATAGCTGACGCTGCCTGCCGTGAGAAATGCATAGCGTAGCATATAGTACAAAAATTCATACCCACTACGAACCTGAATAATCCATATTAGTTATTATCCGATTTTGTTCAAATGTGGTAAACAGCCTTTTGTTATAAATGGAATGATACTGTGTAAATTTCAGATTTTTATTTATTATAGTTCCGGAGACAAATAGAAGTACCTAAAAGTCCTAAAACCTGCACTCGTTGTTTACAACCAAGTTAGTAACAGTAACAGATTGACTTTCATTATCATTTGAAGTCATTACAAAGTTGTCAGAACATATAAATCAATTAATTAGAATTTTATTTTTAAAAATTTTGTCATTCTGCATTACGTAATACAAAAATCGCTCAAAATTATTATTTGATTACATTTTGTTGCGTAAGAATGATTGAGGGAGTGTATGTGGGACACACGTTAAAATTTAATATTTTGTTTTACGTAAAACCTTGTTCAAACGAACCGTGAGAAAGTTATGTTACAACTACGATTCAGGTGACGTATATCTGAGTCAGCATGCTTTTGTATAAAAGCAGCAAGAATGTAAGATAGAGGCAGAATAGGTTTACTTATCAGTCTGGAGAATATTTCGCACTTTTCTTATTTTGATTAAACATAATACAAGAAATTGAAGTTTTGCTGACATTAATTACTATCAAATTATTAATTGGGTAAGGCAAGATTTGCCACAAGAATGATCAGGAAGGAACATTCTGACTGGTCGTTTAGATCAACAGCCAATCATAATTAAGCTGTTCTCGCGCGAGTAGAAGAGTGGGCAGAGAGGAGAGTACCTCGGGGGAGACAGACAGACACTATCTGGCAAGCATTTCTAGATGGCAATTTGCATCCCAGTCCGTATTTACCATTCAGTCACTGGCGCAGTATGAAATCGTATTCCGCTGTGTGGCGCTCATTGGTAGTCAACACCGTCTCCGGGGGAACAACTATCTTTGCTGGTATACGATGTACCAGTTTTCGGCAAATCCCCACGGAGTGCTCTCCGTGTTGTCACAACCCATTCTTATTGGTTATCTCTTCCATATACTATGTTTTACAGCATATTGATGAAATTCTGTCTACAGCTGTTAATTTATAGGCCTATAATGCAATGTACAGGCACTGGTTTCTTCATTGTGTTACTACTCTGTATATATCTCCTTGGAACGAATGTTTTAATCCTGTATGCCTAAATGGAGATCGCCGACGAAATTCAGTATGCAGTGGGTGAAGCTTATCGTGATTAAGCAACAACTCTATTGCTCTCACACTGCCACCGCTTACCACTAAGAGTATAACTTCTTTTAATTTTGTTTATGTTTCATGTATTTTATATGTTACTACAATTATCAGACTTCCCTCCATTCTGTATTTATGTCACAGTATATATGGTACGAAGATGATCAAATTGTGGCTGAAACCGGTAACCATTGCAAATGAATATTTTATTGTGGTCAAGACTGTTTTAATCCATTTTTAACATATATTTATTTCTTTATGAAATTCAGCGTTCTTAGTAGATTAATACCGAGGCTTCTCGTTTAAATTCTTAGTTCCTTGCCACTCTTAGCTAAGATGAGGCAATCAAGAACATAAGCTAAATTTTCTTCTTGCGTGAGAAGTAGTGTTGAACTATCGCCATACTGATTCGCTGTATATACTCGCCAATAACATTCACCGTATGAAATAGGTTACAATTTAAGAAGTAAATGTTTTCCACATCTATAGCAGAAGAAGAAAATGAAAACCCTTCATTAGTCCTTAAGAAAGCGGTCAATGGCTGTTCAATGAGCAACCACAGAAAAACCTTTCACCATTTGTCTGATAGCATAAACTGTGTATCGGATAGTAAATAATTTCCCATTCAGTTTTCAATCGTGTTATTTACAATATCTCCTACGCAGTGAACGAATGTTTAATTAAAATCTGGTTTCATGCGACGATTGTTATCGAGATACGAGCAATACATTTTTGTTTCATATATATTATGAGTAATATGAAAGGTTATTATGTTCTTTCTATCAAATTTAAGAGTGTCATCTATTTAGTAATCTTCTACCGCGTATCTGGACACACAAACAAATGAAGTCTACGTAATCTGTGAAGTGATCCATTTCCCATTACTTATACATAAACCGTGCGAATGAAGGAGGAAAATTACCATATTTAGCACAATAAATATGGAGTACCCTGTGGCATTATGCACCTTTGGCTGTGTTATGTAAGGAATTGAAGCAGTATGGTTTGTGCCTTCTTCTCAGTCTTAGAAATTTGTTCCGTTCTGTACATACAGTAATTCGATGCATATCAGGAAAATTATGTATTGTATTACGCTTTCAACAACTCTGAAATACACTTGTATAGAAGAGCGACCTGAATGCATTCAGTTACTTCCATAACTAATGTTACGATTATAATCGGCCATAAATTGAAATAGTGAGTGAAGGAAGCACGTATTTCCAACTGCCTTCAACAATTATAGTATATATGCCCTTCCAATCTCTTATTGTGACACAGGTGTAAAAATAAATAAATGAGCTCTCTGCACCACGAACAATGACGATCAGTTAGTAACACTGAGGCGTAAACGGAATCTATAACTGAATTTTCGTTGCTTTCACCGTGATTTAATACCGGCTCTTTGAGCGGAGGACTGTCCACAGAGACCATAACCGAATCTAATTTTCGGCCCTGTTGGGACTTAATCACATTTGTATGGTGGCGTGGACCACTCTCTGACACTCAGCATCGATTCTGCACGCTTCATTCACATGAAATTAAATTGACTTCGTTATCAACAGTCGCATGAAACATTGTTGTTTCCCATACACACAGCGAGGCCCATCACCTCTGTTTCGGTTAGCGAAAATGGCTCGGCTCCTCAGTTTTTTCAGTAGGTGACCGTTAGTTGAACAATACAGTCGCATCCACTATTCGTGGTTTGTCCTCTCGCAGTTAAAGATCGATGCCATTACAGAAAATCATGCAGGATAGGAATATCTTGTTAATGTTTCTCTTCGGAAGAGTTGGTGCACTAAGACAATAGGTATATACCTCCGAGAAAGCTGTAAAAGGAAAATACCAGAGCTTTAAGATCACTTTATTTCGACCAACGATGATTCTGAGATAATCATAACAGTAATCACGCCGGAAAAGTCTACAATCCACAACACACAACTTTTTGTTGGAACAAACCGACTGATTCAACGCTCATTTTATGATTTCTTGAGGATCGGTGACAAAAAGTCGTAAAAGCCGGATATCCTGTATAATAAAGTAAAAAAATAATCCTGATACGCAGAATAAAGCTACGCAAGAGATGGTGCGGTATGTTTAATGACAGTCGTATTTATTAATCCTGAGATAAACACGTGCGATGTGTAAAGGATGTGTTGTGTCAAGATTTTAGTTCAGTTCACCTCCCAGAGCGCAACTACAGTTGTGCGATAGCAGGTGCTCGAAGATGACTCGTCATGGAGACATTTCTAGAAGAATACGTCTTATTTCTTAGCAACTCTAGAGGTGGTGTCAGAGATGTGATGACCAGCCTCAGTGATGTAGGCTAGATGGCCCAGACTCGAATACACGGCCTAGCTGGAAGATGACTCATCATATGTGAATCAACCAGCAGGTTGTGCGACCACACAAAGCCGCCAAGATGACAACACACAGATTCAGCTCAGGCAGCTGCGTGCAGCTGTTGGCGGCAAAGTCTGGCGGGGGCCACTTCCTGGTTCATTTCAGACTGCGAGTGAACTGGGGCGTCTATTCGTAACGGCTGGCGTCGACTCCATAAACGAGCGTACTGAGCATAACTGAAAGTACGTTAGGTGGTATATGTATGAGCCGGGCTGGATAATGTTTCTCATATGGCAGCATTCCTGGCCCCTAGGTCATTACAGGCTGTAGCTACCGAGCGTAATCGATGGGATATCCTGACGACACCTGCACTGGCTTTGTTTGTTTGTCATTTTCTCCGCAACCCCTGTTGGCGCTGTAATGTGTCAGAATACCGACTTTCAGAACCGATGGGTGTTGCCTCCTGCAATGCCAGTGGACTGAATACATCTTCCCATGTAGTGTATATGTGTTCTGTGCATGCCACCAATTTGGTGTGCTTACTTGCGATACTGATGAGGTTCCATGCCCTCTTTCGCGTGTCTACTCTCATTTTCATCAATTTTATTAATGTTCTATGACATTGCACGGTAGTAACAGACCAAATAATGTTATTATACTGAGAGTATTTGTACTGAGAGCCCAAAAAATACGTTTCACTTGTTTCCTAAACATGTTTTACTTCCTTGTGTGGCCTGTGTGGGGCGAGCATCGGAGGACGCGGCACACTGTGTTTTCGGTTGGGGGCTGAAATTCCCTGAATTCTGTGGGGTTCATACAATAGGCTTAAGCGCCTAGCGGAACGACTGACGTCGGTCGAGTTTCGCCTATTGTAAGCAGGGCGAAACGACGCACGAGAAGTCTGAGTGTCGCTGCAGTTTATGTGTTTACCGTTCCAGCGCGTCATGAACGAAGATTCCTGGCACCGACTGACTGCATTGTCCTCATGATTCTGAGAATACTTGTGGACTGTGCCCTGCTGGGTGCGACTGTCTGGCGCCCGATGGCCGGTGGTCTAGGTAGGTTGATTTTGTAGCCGGTCAAACGGCAAATTCAGTGCCCTCAGCTGAATAGTAGAGGCAGATAGGTGAACTTAAACTGAGACTAGTTGCCGTCATAAAATCCTGCTCGAAATTGGGGGGAATAGTCGCTATATGCGTGAACGATGTTCTGAGACAGTTTGGGTCAATTTTAGAATCAGAACTGAATGCTGATTCGCAGTTTTCGGGGAGAGTAGGGAGTAGAGCAATGTTGGCTTCGCTCTTGAGTTGCCCGGGCAGTGGATTCGGGATCTGATCTTCCTCGGAGTCGGACGATCTTGCGAGTTGGTCGCTCGTTTTCGGAAGAACTTAGAATTCTCGGACAGCCTTCACGGCCGGGGGTTGACACAGAGTTGCTGCACGGCAGAGGTCGGCGCCTACATCATCAGAACGCTGCCCACCGAGGGCGTGCTGCAGGTTTCAGTAGTGGTACAGTATTTTGCGGCTCCACCATTGTAGGACCTTATTAATTTTATACTGAATGCGCTCTCACTTTGCTACAAGTCCACCTTGCTTGTTTCTCCATGTGATCCCATTTGAGCTCTCACTACTAATAGGATACTGCTATGTAGTCGGGAGATTAATGTTTGAGTCATTAGGACCTCCAATCATTATCGCCAATCTATTACGTCACAGACACTAGGAGCACCTTGTTCTCGAGCCAGCTCTTATTCTCATAATATTTCAGTATACCCTTTCCTTTAACCTACTGTGTGTGTCGACAATTATGTGCATGTATGTTCCGATATATAATAAATCTCACTGTAATATTTAATCCGTATATCATTTCGTAGATATAGGCAGAATCCCGTTTCCTGTTGTTCATTATGATGAAGTACTTTTTTTTAGTAGATCACGATTTTTATTAAATTGTTGTGAGTGTGCACTCCTTATTTTACCAACTAGCAGGGTCCACCATCATTTCCTTCTGTTACCGTTGTGCGTATAATTAATCAGCTGGTAGATAAGGAGGGCGTCGAGTGCATTTCTCGTTCTCATGCAAAATTCGCCTGAATTAAAGAGGTTCACAAATATACACAAGAACCGTACACTTTGCTAAAGGGAAGCATGGAGAAAGAGAAGTAAAACATTTCACATGAGACCTTAAAATAACAGAAACTTACGTTATGGATTTCTGACGTCGTTTTGAGTCTACTAATGAAACGTGTGTCTACCAATAGGGACTAGAGACCATACTGTTGTTGAAATTGTATGCCGCCCAAGGTGGATACCAAGTCAAACAAGCTAAAGTGATTATTTGTGTAAAAATCGTAATGACGACTATTTGTCGGGACTTGCAAGTTATAATTACTGAGTGTTGGAAAAAAAGTGCAAACTTATAATAAAAACCCATACCTACCTACTGGTAAAATTTGTGTACTTCAGTGTCCGTAATGACTATGATGGGAGAGAAAGTAATGTGTTGGAAATGTTCTCTGAAATTGAATATGACATTCATCATTTGCCTGTATAAAGTCAAAATAATAGTATCATCATCGAACATCCTTATTTAAATAGCCAAGACAAATTGCGTCAGCGTAACAATACACATCAACTCATTCCCATCAGAAATAACGAAGAATATAAATGAACGTGGACTATTCATGAATTAATATAGTGTTGTCTGTTAAAATTATTCAACATAGCACACAAGAGCATCAACGCACAAAATATTGTCATTTCGATAAAAACAAACTCAAAGAAAAGTAAACATGTGTGCAAAAAACACTGTCATGGTGTGAATCGAAACTTAATATAACAACTTCTGCTACTGTATTCCAATTGGCATGTGTCTACACCAAGAATGACGATTTACACATGCACTACTCACTTGAAATTTATAATAGTTATTTACATATATCGACTTACATAATTATCGACACTTGAGGAATATAGAGTAAAACTAATAAAAGTGACTACAAAAAGGCTGTAACATTAAAAGCAAAGAATGTAAAGAAAAGAGTCAAAGTAATTAAACTGAGAAACAGTAAATTCATTACAGGCTAGATGTTCATGTTTTTTTATACCCTGAAGCGAATTTTATGTAGCAAAAATTCAGGCCTAAGGAAGCTTGAATACTTCCTATCAACGCATAATAAGAGGTGCATTTAATTTCTAAAGCCTCTGATTTTTTTTTCTAATTAACTACTCACCGAAATCGATGAAATTGGCGTTACTTCTCAACGTAATCGCCCTGCAGACGTAAACATTTTTCACAACGCTGACGCAATGATTCCATGGCAGCGGCGAAGGCTTCTTTAGGAGTCTGTTTTGACCACTGGAAAATCGCTGAGGCAATAGCAGCACGGCTGGTGAATGTGCGGCCACGGAGAGTGTCTTTCATTGTTGGAAAAAGCCAAAAGTCACTTGGAGCCAGGTCAGGTGAGTATGGAGCATGAGGAATCACTTCAAAGTTGTTATCACGAAGAAACTGTTGCGTAAAGTTAGCTCGATGCGCGGGTGCGTTTTCTTGGTGAAACAGCACACGCGCAGCCCTTCCCGGACGTTTTTGTTGCAGTGCAGGAAGGAATTTGTTCTTCAAAATATTTTCGTAGGTTGCACCTGTTACCGTAGTGCCCTTTGGAACGCAATGGGTAAGGATTACGCCCTCGCTGTCCAGGAACATGGACACCATCATTTTTTCAGCACTGGCGGTTACCCGAAATTTTTTTGGTGGCAGTGAATCTGTGTGCTTCCATTGAGCTGACTGGCGCTTTGTTTCTGGATTGAAAAATGGCATCCACGTCTCATCCATTGTCACAACCGACGAAAAGAAAGTCCCATTCATGCTGTCGTTGCGCGTCAACATTGCTTGGCAACATGCCACACGGGCAGCCATGTGGTCGTCCGTCAGGATTCGTGGCACCCACCTGGATGATACTTTTCGCATTTTCAGGTCGTCATGCAGGATTGTGTGCACAGAACCCACAGAAGTGCCAATTCTGGAGGCGATCTGTTCAACAGTCATTCGGCGATCCCCCTAAAGAATTCTCTCCCCTTTCTCGATCATGTCGTTAGACCGACTTGTGCGAGCCCGACGTAGTTTCGGTTTGTTGTCACACGATGTTCTGCCTTCATTAAACTGTCGCACCCACGAACGCACTTTCTAAACATCCATAACTCTATCACCACATGTCTCCTTCAACTGTCGATGAATTGCAATTGGTTTCACACCACGCAAATTCAGCAAACGAATGACTGCATGCTTTTCAAGTAAGGAAAACGTCGCCATTTTAAGTATTTAAAACAGTTCTCATTCTCGCCGCTGGCGGTAAAATTCCATCTGCCGTACGGTGCTGCCATCTCTGGGACGTATTTGCAATGAACGCGGCCTCATTTTCAAACAATGTTCATGTTTCTATCTCTTTCCTGTCCGGAGAAAAAAAAATCGGAGGCCTTAGAACTTGAATGCACCTCGTACCGTGCATATCTTGCTCTACGTTTTATCCTGTAGCTGCAGTTCGATGTTCAAATACTACAATGTGGGAATTGCTGGCTTACAGGAAGGGATCTGTAGTAACTTCATCTTCATTGGCAATCAACTGCATTCATTCTCTTGGCGCAGTCAGTGTTGGTCTCGCGTTAAAAGTTGGCATGCATAAGTAAGTACGCTGGTACCATGTAATGAGGAACGAAAGGAAATAAAACTGGTTAACTCCGTCGCACTGAAGAAATTCGGTGAACTTTGCAGGTGCTTCGGTTTCCAGTTATTCACTTACATTTGCTAGTACGTTGTGATATTCATTTTAGCAAGAAAATAATCAATGAAGGAAAAGGTGAGAAACGTCACTGTGTCACAGAAGCCTAATTCTTTCGCGCTTAGTTCTTTGCAGCTGGTCATTAATGTGAAACTTTAGGCTGACAAACTGCCTATTGACTTATCTCTCGAGTTCTTCGGCCGACGTTTGATTATTTTCTGGCGTTTCGCCACCATGAGTGGCTGACATTGTCAAATCTTCAACCTCCATTCCTGGTGGCGGAACGTCAGAAAACTCATCAGACATATGTCGGCTGAAAAACCCGAGAAGTAAGCCAAAAAACAGTTTGTCAACAAGTGGCTACTAAAGGCTTAACAATTTTGTAAACTTCAGGATCCCGCTGCAAACATTAGCTTCAGTACCCAAAATTAGTACTTTCTTCCAATTAAAACAGAAACATATTAAGACCTTTGGAGAGAAGAGAACCACGTGTATGAATATCAAGAGCTCAGATGGCAACCCAGTTCTAAGCAAAGAAGGGAAGGCAGAAAGGTGGAAGGAGTATATAGAAGGTTTATACAAGGGTGATGTACTTGAGGACAATATTATGGAAATGGAAGAGCATGTAGATGAAGACGAAATGGGTGATACAATATTGCGTGAAGAGTTCGACAGAGCACTGAAAGACCTGAGTCGGAACAAGGCCCCCGGAGTAGACAACATTCCATTAGAACTACTGACGGCCTTGGGAGAGCCAGTCATGACAAAACTCTACCAGCTGGTGAGCAAGATGTATGAGACAGGCCAAATACCCTCAGACTTCAAGAAGAATATAATAATTCCAATCCCAAAGAAAGCAGGTGCTGACAGATGTGAAAATTACCGAACTATCAGTTTAATAAGTCACAGCTGCAAAATACTAACGCGAATTCTTTACAGACGAATGGAAAAACTGATAGATGCGGACCTCGGGGAGGATCAGTTTGGATTCCGTCGAAATGTTGGAACACGTGAGGCAATACTGACCTTACGACTTATCTTAGAAGAAAGATTAAGAAAAGGCAAACCTACGTTTCTAGCATTTATAGACTTAGAGAAAGCTTTTGACAATGTTGACTGGAATACTCTTTTTCAAATTCTAAAGGTGGCAGGGGTCAAATACAGGGAGCGAAAGGCTATTTACAATTTGTACAGAAACCAGATGGCAGTCATAAGAGTCGAGGGGCATGAAAGGGAAGCAGTGGTTGGGAAAGGAGTGAGACAGGGTTGTAGCCTCTCCCCGATGTTATTCAATCTGTATATTGAGCAAGCAGTAAAGGAAACAAAAGAAAAATTTGGAGTAGGTATTAAAATTCATGGAGACGAAGTAAAAACTTTGAGGTTCGCCGATGACATTGTAATTCTGTCAGAGACGGCAAAGGACTTGGAAGAGCAGTTGAACGGAATGGACAGTGTCTTGAAAGGAGGATATAAGATGAACATCAACAAAAGCAAAACGAGGATAATGGAATGTAGTCAAATTAAATCGGGTGATGCTGAGGGAATTAGATTAGGAAATGACACACTTAAAGTAGTAAAGGAGTTTTGCTATTTAGGAAGTAAAATAACTGATGATGGTCGAAGTAGAGAGGATATAAAATGTAGACTGGCAATGGCAAGGAAAGCGTTTCTGAAGAAGAGAAATTTGTTAACATCGAATATAGATTTAAGTGTCAGGAAGTCATTTCTGAAAATATTTGTTTGGAGTGTAGCCATGTATGGAAGTGAAACATGGACGATAACTAGTTTGAACAAGAAGAGAATAGAAGCTTTCGAAATGTGGTGCTACAGAAGAATACTGAAGATAAGGTGGATAGATCACGTAACTAATGAGGAGGTATTGAATAGGATTGGGGAGAAGAGAAGTTTGTGGCACAACTTGACTAGAAGAAGGGATCGGTTGGTAGGACATGTTTTGAGGCATCAAGGGATCACAAATTTAGCATTGGAGGGCAGTGTGGAGGGTAAAAATCGTAGAGGGAGACCGAGAGATGAGTACACTAAGCAGATTCAGAAGGATGTAGGTTGCAGTAGGTACTGGGAGATGAAGAAGCTTGCACAGGATAGAGTAGCATGGAGAGCTGCATCAAACCAGTCTCAGGACTGAAGACCACAACAACAACAACAACATTAAGAACATACTTATCAAATTAAAGCACTTTGGTAATAATAATGATTAGGGACAATTAGTGTGTGATGATATAGACGACGCACTGATTGTCTCAAATTATTTACAACTTAGGGCCATACGTTTAGTAGGATGTAGCTGTAGCGCCCAATATCTAGTCGTACAAAATAGGCTATTCCACCTAGATAACGCGTCTACATCAAGCATTATTCGATGCTGAATCAGAAATGAACGGCCTGAATTTCGAAACAATCTCTGCACTACATGTGTTCCACTGCTGGGGCCAGTTTGAAGAAAATCATTTTGCTGTACAATCGACGTGGGTTTTAGTGTTTTATAATCGCTCATCCTAATACAAATTATTTTATTCAAATAATCACAATATTTCTCATTAATTGTATCATTTTTCATACACTCAGATAATATCCTGGAGGAAAGAAATTGCTGTCGGAGCAAGAGCCCTTTACGCCGATACGAGACAATACGTGCAATACCAACAGCCCCATTTCATATAGGCACGCCATATATCCACCAGATGCTGTAATCAAGCGAAAGGAATCACTCATATGTTTTTCGACGTGGTTGTACTATGTATTTCATCGGCGTACACGAGAATGTACCGAGAATCGTCAGTCAAGATGACCTTCCTCAATGCATCGAGTGTCCATAACTAGAGTTCATGCGTCACGCTAATCCCGACGTCCTGTTGCTCCCGGCGGTCAGAAGCAGACGGTAGTGCGATGGCCTCTGTTCACTTTATCGAAGAAGTGGTTTGCCGATTCATACTGTCCAGTACTGAACTAGACAGAACCCATCTCCATAAGTCGTTTCATTAAAATGCATGCATTGTCCGGTAGTAGGTTAGTAGCTCGAATTTTGTTGCTTACTTGAACTGTCAACACAAGTGTTAGGCAGGCATGAAGGAGACTTTACGATCACGTTACTCTGCTCGAATCCCCTGGCTTAATTCCAGACTCCTGAACTGGGTGTCATGTTACGAGACAACGTTCTACCGTCCTGGCCAATAAGGGGGGATGTAAACACGGACCTGTACAGAGCCGGGCGTGGGTGCTGCGGAGACCACTGATGCTCACCCGGTGTCGAAGCCAATCACGCCGCCGCCCTATCATCGTTCATCACTCGTGATAACACGCAACACGTCCCTAGGGAGGGACAGTACGGTTCACAACAGCTGTACGTCAGAACTTGTAAGGCAAGTCATCGACTTTACAATCTCCACACAGGCATACACACTCCAGGTTTCCTTCTTTGTGTTTAGGACACCATTACATAAGTAAATTAAACATAGATCTCTCGAATCAGACCTAGATTTTTAGGTAGTTTGCTTCTATCGTAACGAAAATTTGGAAACCCTTAACCACCTCGCAACGACTGGCTCACTACCTGATCACTGGGATATAGCTCGCAAAAACCGAGGTCTTTAATAGATCGGATGTGTAAAAGCACACTCTGCGTATTGTAACAAGGAACTAAAATTATACAAGCAGTGCCGCGTTACTTCGTGTTTGGATCTCGCTCTGTCTGTTACTCATATTCATCAGGTTGTCAATATAATCTCTGCTGCTTGGATGCGGACTCAGTTTGGATTCATTACGTACTCTACTGTTCTCTTGTATCATCATTCGAGAAAACAGTAGATTTCTGCCACAAAATAAAAGCAGGCCGAAGGACAAGGATAAAAAGTAACAAAGACAAAACCCAGTATGGATTTAATATTCAAGTTATTCGTGTCTTTCACTTCCTCGTGTTCTATTTATAGCCGTCGGCAGTGTTGACAGGAAAGAAGCTAACTCCGAATGATCATTTTCCGTATTAATGCTCATCACTTATCAAGAAATACGACAGGTTAGCTCGAAAAAAATCTGTTCGTCAAGTGGGGATACTAAACACTTTCTGGTGCTTAAGCTCCGACACTGGACTTCGCTCTCTTCCTGCTCTTCGTCCGTAACAACACTGCACAAGCACTCAGCACAGTTATTCAAACTTTACAAATACACGTCTGATACCTCACAACAGATTGAAGAATCTTGCTCAGGACAATGTCTAACAGTCTGATATTGTGATATCGGAATGACTGTTTGGATTCGTTAGCACTCAGTTATTTGTCAATGCTCGCTGTCTTTGCAACTGATATTGTATCATTACCACAATAAACCTCACTTTTGTTTCATATTTGTAGCAAAGTTTGAAGACTCAGCCACTTAGTGGTTTGTTGCTACAGTCTGCTGCCCTTAGTGAATGGCGATGGATCAGATCTGTGGCGCTACTGCTACAGAGGTTCGCATTGGAAATTCTGTTAGTGAACTTTCGAATAACTATTAGCAGTAGAAATGTGCTAGCGGTAGCTGCTGTGCAGTGCCTCTAATGAGCTAGGACATTTATTGAGAAATATAAATGTCATAACTCGGCGCCGGACAAGACCCACCAGAAAATGGCGTCTGATTGAATGCCAGTTTTTTTCCTCTTCCACTTCCTGTAGTTGTCTTTCTGTTACAGGGTACGATTTCGTTTTCATAATTTAGAACTAATTTCTTCTAAATATTTGGATGGAACACACTCCGACCCATATAATCTTTAATTAACCTAAAGACGGAATGTCGTGAGCGACGTCTGTCTGTCAATTACATGGACTTTGTTCAGTAAGCAACCGTACTTTAGCTGTTTGGGTACCAATTTTTATGAGGCTTGTAATGGGGAGGAAATGGGCAGTTGACTAAATAAGTACAGAAAGATCCTGAAAGTCACTATCGAGCTGGCATGTGTACCAGACAAAAGGTTGTTAATGCCGCACGCGTATTCTAACCTGATAAGCTAGTAGAGCACTGCGCGTAAGCTTTTCAAGAAACTCTAAATTTCCAACATGTCCTATAGCCATCCTGTCAGATGAATGGGTAGCTCGAGAGGGAGGTGGTATTATAAGTAAGATATGGCATTCTAATACTCCAAAAGACGGTGAAGTAAGGGCAGTACACTGGGCTTTCCCTAACATCTGCTAAATGTTTCAGAGCTCAATTGTAAATCCAGAACCTCCCATTTACGGTAATTTCTGTACTTTAAAGCAACGGTTGTCAATGTTATTTCATGTCATGTTTCTGTTTAATGTATAAATTCATGTTCTTAAATTCATCTCACTAGAACATCTCTGTGTCAATGGTAAACGTTAATATGTCGCACTAGGCTACATTATGATCTCGTTTCGAAGAACAACGGAACGTAATTTATGGATTTTTCTGGCGCTTTTAATTTCAATTTATAATCGAGTACACATCTAATACATAGTGCTGATAAACTGTAATGAAACATGCGAATACCTTTTTGAATCAGACATTATTCATAAACACCACCACTTACTTTACAGGGGTATTATTGGAAGGAATTCGTCACACAATTGTCCTGCACCAGAAAGTAGACGCCGCTGGCGTAAATCTTGACTACAATGGTGCGACATGGCCTTAACCTTAATGATCGTTATCACCATAATCGTTATGGTGTTTCGACAGACTGGAGCTTGTGAACAAGGTAAAAGCGAATGTTTTATCATTTAATTCTAGAAAAAAGCATAATTATTACTGTGAATGGATTGGTTCTATCACTGTCTTGTATCATTATTTTAACCCCTAACGCCATGTACTATTTATGAAATGAATATTGCTATTGTATTATGGATTTTATTCCAAGACGTAAGAAGTGAAAATGTACATGAAAACGGTGAACAGTTTCTATACCATACAGGAGTTTCTCGGAGCAGATTATAGAATATCGCTAAAACGTATTATTTGTTTGTGCATACCCCCGCAAATCACTACTCTTCATAATGTTTTTGGGTTTTCATATTTTATCAGCTTTCTGTGAATTATGTAGTGAGACATCTATTTTACACATAATCCCACAAGACCTTGCGGAAAATGGAATAAATAAATAGTGCATCAGCGGCAGGACAAAAACGTTAACTTATTTACAGATTTAACACGAACTTTTTAATGGTAATACCGTTAATGAAGGCAGAGGAAATACACCAAACGACGGTGAGCAGGCATGAAAAATGGCATCATTTAAAAAAGAGGTTTTCAAAGCTACGTTCTCAAATACGTAACGGATTACTGTTACTACTACTATTATTATTATTATTATTGCTATTATTATTACTGTTTACCTTTAGCGAATAAAACAGTAAGTCACAGTTAATGGATGGAACAATAAGCGAGATGAGTCTTAATTATACCGGATGATCAAAAAGCCAGTATAAATTTGAAAACTTAATAAACCACAGAATAATGTAGATAGAGAGGCAAAAATTGACACACATGCTTGGAATGACCTGGGGTTTTCTTAGAACAAAAGAAACACACAAAATGTCCGACAGATGGCGCTGGACAGCAAAACATCAGTGACTGCGCATCACAATCGTGTATAAAAGGAGCTGTAATGAGAGAGAGAATCAGATGCACCAGCAGTCGCAGAATGTTGACGTTACCTGAAATAGCGCTTTTAGTGAAGCTGTATTATCAGAATGGGGAATGTGCTAGTTCAGCGTTACGATCCTGTCGCCGTAGGAAGGGGATTCGAACGGGTAAAGGTCCGTTGACAAATGCAGCTGTCGCGAGAATGATTTCGAAGATCGAAGCCACGGGTTGTTTAGACGATAGACCCCGTAGTGGCCGACAGAGCACAAGTTGTAATGCTGCTGAGACCGTTCAGGAAGAAATGGAGACTGTAGCGGGTTCGTGGATGCAGGGGAAATCAGCGTTTACATAGCCGCACGTCGCACCGGCCTGCCATACACTACTGTTTGGTTTGCACTTAGGCGTACCCTCCGACGCTATCCATACAAAATCCATTGGCATCATGAACTGTTACCTGGCGATTTAGTGAAGCGGGGGGCATCTGCGGTGTGGGCGTTTCAAAAGGTGGCGGCAGATGACGATGGGTTGAGTAACGTGTTGTGGACCGACGAAGCTCATTTCACGCTCCGAGGGTCTGTCAACGCCCACAACTGCAAAATTTGGGCGACCGAAAATCCTAGAGCTGTCGTGGTAACTCCATTGTACGACGAGAATGTCACGGTATGTGTTGGATTTACCACATCTACCGTTATCGGGCCTTTTTCCTTCGAGGAAAAGTGTGATTCTGGTATTGTAACTGCTACCATGACGGGTGAGAGGTACGCCGATATGTTACAGAATCGCATCATCCCCAGCTTGGCTGATAAACACCTACTGGAACGTACGACGTTTATGCTGGATGGCGCTCCACCGCATTTTGCTAGACGCGTGAAAGATCTTTTGCGCTCGTCGTTTGATGATCGTGTGCTCCGCCGTCACTTCCGTCGTGCTTGGCCTCCCAGGTCCCCAGACGTCAGTCCGTGCGATTATTGGCTTTGGGGTTACCTGAATTCGCAAGTGTATCGTGATCGACTGACATCTCTACAGATGCTGAAAGACAACATCCGACGCGAATGCCTCACCATAATTTCGGACATGCTTTACAGTTCACAACTTATTCCTCGACTACAGCTATTGTTGAGGAATGATGGTGGACATATTGAGCATTTCCTGTAAAGAACATCGTCTTTGCTTTGTCTTACTTTGTTATGCTAATTATTGCTGTTCTGATCAGATGAAGCGCTATCTGCCGGATATTTTTTGAACTTTTGTATTTTTTTGGTTCTAATAAAACCTCATGTCATTCCAAGCATGTATGTCAATTTGTACTTCTCTATATACATTATTCCATGATTTATTCAGTTTTCAAATTTATACTGACTTTTTGATCACCCTGTATAATTATTAACTTATTTAAGGTACACATTCTGCAGAAAATTGATGTTAATCACCATAATTAATTAACAATTAATTGTACTTGAGTGCAGCATTTTCAAATACTAATAGGCAGACAGAGTAGAAGTATCAGTTGCAGGAATGTAAATAGATTGGTTTACAACCTTTTTCTTTAGTAAGTATTACTACGCCGCTCAGTATTTAAACTGGAACACTGACGACGTACAAGATATGTCAAACTGGACAGAAGTGTACGCCGTGCTGGTATATGTAATTGATTTACGTCTCACAGCAACCGCACAGCGTGGATAGGAGTACCGCCATCTACATTCTGTAGGAAAGGACATATTACAAGATTTTTTTTCAGGAATTGTATTTGAATATTAGTAAGAGGATCATGCTATGCTTCCTATAAAAAGTACTTGTCTACCATCACGTGTAGGAATTCTGAAGCTATCAAGGATGAAGTTTATCGTTCGGCGATATTTATGATTACCTTGCTCGGGATCGAACGACTGTCATGATTATTTGAAATAGAAAAGTTGAGAAGGGCCATACTCAATTCCATACAGGAACTCAGTGTGCTGCCTACTACTTCGTACACAAAAGTATGGAGATGTGGGCCAGAGAGTGGAGGAGCAGCTGTCATCGAATGGAAGCCGGACAGGAGCAGAAATGATTAACAAACATGGAAGTACAGTGAAGTTTTACTTAAATTGTAGCTTCATTTCCCTAAATCGTTTCAAGCGAATGCCGGGATGGTTCCGTTGAAAGGACACGGCCGACCTCCTTTCCCATCCTTCCCTAATCTAATGGGACCGATGACCTCGCTGTTTGGTCCCCTCCCCCAAAATCGATCAACCAACCAACTTATAGCTTTCTCCAAATGTTGCAAAGAAACTTTGCAAAAGAAGAAACAGTGTGAGGTTCCCACTGATACTGCATAATCGAACTGTCGAAAGCTGACTGAGACTGAAGCCTGTTGTGGACGGTCACTGAGATTGCGCAGTGTAGCTCCTGCCGTACATCCTATGTCGCTGCAGGGGAGAGCGTGGATCAGCACGTGGGTAACTATTGGATCCGCTGCCTGAACGCTATCGGCATCTGCCGGAAACGTGTGTTTCTGTTGGCAACTGTGAGACGTCAGTGGCAGTGGTATAGACCTATGATGTCACACAACGGTCCCACGCGACTAGCCCCCTTTAGCTTAGCGGTGCAGAATCATAGAGCCACGTCGTGTAACATATAACATGTGCCTGGAAATAGATTTCTTTTCAGCAACGCAGGTAATCACATGTGCAGTCTGACGACGTAAGGAGCACCACGGAGTGGCAGAACAGCGACCACTGTTGTAGCTTCCCTGGACGCGGTTGTTGCAGGAGGCGCGCGACAGCATGCGTGCAGCGACAACACTGGGCGTAGGAGCAGCACCGTGTCGTCTCTGACGGGCTTAGACTCTGGCTACAGCTTCATGATAAATGCAGCTGTATGTGTGCGGTGGCTCCAATGAAAACGATTGCTGTCACTCTCCATCTCTCACTGTCATACGCACTAAGCATCAGGTGTTGCACTATCGACAGCAGCTTCATTGACGACAGCCGGGGCACCACGCATCGGTCACAGCTTCGTGGAAGACGGTACATTTAAATGCCCCGCCATCACACGGCTTGGCGAGCTCGCTCTTCCATCGCCCGCTCAGACGCCGGGGAGGGGGGGGGGGGGGGGGGGAATGGGTCACTGATTTGCACCAACAAAGGACGCCAAATCACATAACCACATTGGCTGCAATTCTGACTGGCCAGTGATTCAGTGAGCTTTCAGGCTCGCATCAAACATTATTAGTAATGAGTGACGTATTAGCGTTCAAGACTATTTGTTTCTACCAAGAACATCGCCCTCACTGTATAACATAGCACCAGAGAACGACCTACAACACTACAAAGTTATTTGTTATTAAGTTTACATATTATAGACAAAGTATGTACCAAGTTAGCTTTTGTAGATGTTCGATTGTCTTTATTGGCCACTTCACCTACCGGCGTATCAAGTGCGATTCTACGGGGTGCTAAAGGTTGCACAATACTATCAGGTCTGTTTCACACAGTCCGTAATTTGCAGAGCAGGTATTACATTTCTGCTGTGTTAAGGTCGTTGGTATTCGCTATGTTCAAGGTCTCCATTACATTATCCTACAACAAGAATACGCTACACTGCAATTTGCTCGTTATTTCCTGAGTCCTGACCAGCCTAAATAGCCATAAATAGCAGTGAACTGGAGGTGGAGGGGGGGGGGGAGAGAGAGAAAGGAATGGCAAGGGAAGGAAATTATGATATCATCTGCATCTGGACGTTATGTCGAATTTGTACTGGACTGTGACTCGAAGCTGCGATACTCGCTACTTTGAGATTCCAGCAAGAGGTCGAAGATACTTGTGCATCTGCACTGAAGGTGGTTGACTCATTGCCCATCGAGATGAATAAATTATATGACTGGATAGTGTCTGTTCTTTTGGACATATTTGGAAGAACAGACACCACGCATTCATACCGCTAGTACACTGAAGCAGCTAACTGGAGCGATCTAGAGTGAAATGATGCTAGGCTGAACTGGATGAGATAAAATTATACTCATCCCCCTGCAGTGTGGTCAGGGTAAGCTAATAAGTTGGTTACCCCTAATTTAGAGGATGCAAGAGCATTACAGAGAATCTCACTAAACAACAGGTGCAGGTGCTACAGGAGAGGCACTGTGCAACATAGACAGGCTTAGAAAGTTTGCGTCCAGGAACAGTCGTTTAACAGATTAATTCTTTCCACGTTCATCTCGTGATATGACCGCCATGAGAGAGTGAGAGAAATTATCATATGGAATTTTGTCGGTAGTTGTTCTTCCCCTGTACCATTTATGAATCAAAGAGAGAAAGGGAATAAAGATAATAGTGCCAGTACTTTCCTTTTCTCCACGCAGTATGGTGGCTTTCGCAATATACTTGTAGATGTTACATTTAATTTCCCCCAAGTGCAGCAAACTCTGTGTTCTCCTGTGCTGCCGATCCGTCCGCTCACTCCAAATAGTGCCTTCATGAAAAACGTGTGAGAAATATGTGTCCCTGTAGCAAGACAACATCACTTGTCCCATATGGTCGGACAACGGCACTTAGAAGCCCTTCTTTCGAGACCTTCCCTGCCTCGCACCCAAGCTCCAGGAGGCTACAGAGTCTCTGGACAACACAATTCAATTTGAATGACTAGAAATATTCTCCCATCAGAGCGACGCTTCCGTTCACAAAGATTCTTTGAGTTATTAAGAATGAGGCATTTGAGGTAGGAATTACTAGAGCATACATTCCATTCACCAGATTTGGTATCTAATAATGCCCATCCGACCGACCATTAACGACTTTTGTGTCTGGAGAACGGTTTGGTGGTTATAAAGGTTTTATGACAGTCGTAGATGGGAGATCTTCTGTAATCGCACTTACGCGTTGGAACATATGCAGTCGGATAATGTGGGTTATTGTCAACAAATTTTCAAATTTTTTACGTAAAGAAAGAAAAACACAGTCTTTCAGTGCAAGGAAGAGATATTTCCTTAGTCTGCTCTTACTGTGTCGGAAACCAAAGAGAAATTTATTGCAGCTATTCTTTCAAAATGAACGGATTCGAGATCATGCTGTACAACTTCGATCCCACTAGATTATGCTTGTCCAGTGACTGAGTCACGCTATATGTAACTGAAACACTAAGGACTGAGAAGAAATACTGGGGTCGGTAAGACTCAATTATTGATATATAGGCATAGACGGCAATTATCGAATAGTCTTAGCAAGAAATAAATTACGTACGCTGCGTAGTGAAGTATGGTATTGAGATATGTCCTCGCAGCTATTTTATTCCGCAAAGATGTTCCTATTATATTAGTCGTGTGAGCAAATGATATGCTTTCGATACCACTTCAACCACAGCAATGTTCACAAAATCTGTAAGCTGGATCATTAGGTCATCCCCTGAATAAATGGCTACATTGCAAAGAGAGATTCTTTCTACAGCGGGGTTGTAGAAGAGGAAACGCAGGCGTCTCGTCGCTCGGATGGGCATCGTGAATGTGGTTTATTACAGTGCAACAAGATGCTTCAGCATTAACAAAGGCTACCGAGTGTAAGTAATAAGAAATGCAAGAAAGTGATACGTGAGGAACGAAACACTGAATTTGTCGTCGTTCAGGAACAGGACACTTAAGTAATAAGATGAAAAGGAAACTGACGTGTGAGGCAGATAACATTGAATACGACTTTATCCGGAAACAGGGTACTAACATATTTGTAGATTCCCTAAATTGGCCTAACGTCTCTGGACTGTTTATCGTTAAAGAGTCATTTCGAATTTGATTAGGCTCTATTTTTTGATTCCTTTTTACCAATATTTCATTCATGTGGATCTGTTAGAACATATATATTACTGAAGAGCTAACTTACGACATTCAACTGCACATTTACATTAAGGCGCTAGTGACAGAAAATAACACGCGATATTCAAAAACCTACAGACGGACAGATTTTGACCCATAACTTCCTGATGTCCAGATTTGCCAATTGCTCTGAATATATTGGCCGAGTTGTTTTAAAGCGCGACGATAAGTCAGTTTATTTCTAAAAAAAATGTCTGATAAATATTCAAGACTGTTACTCTGACTTCCTACAAAGGAGACCCATGAATATGCAGGACTCAGTCCCCTATTACTGTCACGAAAGTTTCAAATAAGATACATTAGGACTGAATGCGAAAGTAAGGTGAGGAACGTTCATTTGTTCATTGTATTCCTGAGCACTCGCAAACGTCAAGTGCTGACTATGAAATCGCGGTAGTCATGAATTTCATCTCCGTTTCAGACAGGATCGGATGATTTTTATATGTATTTCACTTTCTGTCCTATACTAGACCACATTCTGACTTTTCCATATTGTTTCCGTGAATGTTAACTCTCCTATGAGATGCATAAAAGAAGCAGTTTTCCTCTCCGTTAACACTTTTACATCGGTAACTATTATTTAAAAAAACCGTTAGGAGGGATTTCACTTACGATTACATGGGCGATTTGGAATATCTGAAAGAGAACTTTTACCACTATAACTGTCACTAATTAAGTATATCTTCTATACATTTTATTTCCATTTTGTTGCAATCTTGGGTGGGAAGTCATTTTCAGATATATGTGTGGAATACATGTCAGTGTAACGTAGTCCAAATATGAACAGACTAAAAGTTTCATTTATAGAATGAACGTCATTATATCTGTGATTAGTTCCAGTAACGTGACTGATATAACCAGAGGTTATTGAGAGTTTCAGGGTAAGCATTAGCAGGGGAGAGTAGCAAAATAAAAAATTAATAATATCTTTGAGAGCTTGATAGCTTGAAGAGCCAAAATAGTGGTGGCATTAGAGGATTACCTATGTAAACAGCCAGTTCTAGTAGAAGGCATTGAATATCACAGTAGTTACTGAACTTAAGTAATGAAAGGAGAGAACGTAGAAAGGGAGCAAATGAAGCAAGGAAAGGGTATGTAGACGCCTTAAAAATTCTTCTCTATCAGAACTGGCCTCTGAAGGCCAAACGGTATCGATCGACCGCCGTGTCATTCTCGTCCGTTACGCGTTACTGTATGCGGATATAGAGGGGCTTGTGATCAGCACGTCACTCTCTCAGCCGCTGTCAGCTTCCGTGTCTACAGCCATTACCGCTAAATCACGTAGCTCCTCAACCGGTCTCACGAGGACTGAGTGCACCCCACTTGCCAATGGCGTTCTGCAGCCCCCGACGATCACCCTACCAAGCAAACCAAACCCGACAGCGCTTAACTCTGGTGATCTGACGGAAACTGGTGTTACCACTGTGGTGAGGCCGTTGGCTCTAAAAGTTAGATTGACAAAAATTAAAAATGGCTGTAAATTAATGGCTAGAGTACAAATGCTGCACTGTAGAAGCATTTGTAACTAGGGGAGAGATACATGCTGCCTTAGGGAAATTACAGAGAACTTTGAGAAAAGGGAAGCACTGTATGAATATCAACAGTTCAGATGGTACTCCAGTGAAGGAGGGAAAGCAGCAAGGTGGAGTCTATTTAAGGGAAATGAGCTTGCGTAGAATATTATAGAAAGAAAAGAGGAAGTAGTGTAGACTGGATGGGAGATACGATTCTGCTAGAAGAATTTGACAGAGCACTGAAAGAGATAGTGGATACAAGCCCCCTGGAGTAGACGACATTCCCTCAGAATTTCTGAGATCTTTGGGAGAGCCAGACATGACAGAAACGCATCGTGAGTTCGATGTATGGGACAGGTGAAATACCCTGAGACTTCAGAAAGAGTACAATAACTCCAGTTCCACAGAAGTCAGGTGCTGCCAGGTGTGAATACTACAGAATCATCTCTTGAATAAGTCGTGGTTGCAAATTATTGATGTGAACTATTTACAGAAGATGGAGAAACTGGTTGAAGCTGATCACTGGAAAGATCTCTTCGGGTCCTTAGAAAGGCAGGAACACGCGATACTGAATAAAGGGAAACTACAATTATAACATTTGTAGAGTTATTGAGAGCTTTTGACAAAGATGACTGGACTAAACCCTTTGAAATGTTGAAGGTAGTAGGGATAAAATACAATACAGAAATCTGACTGCAATGAACGACATGAAGGAAAAGCAGTAGTTTAGAAGGGGATGAGATAGTATTGTATCTACGAAGCTATTCAGTTCATACACTGAGAAAGCAGTATAGCAAACCAAGGAAATATTGGGACATAGAATTAACGCTCAGGGAAAGATGACGCTGTCACAGACGGCAGAGCAGTTGAACCGAATGGATGTGACTAGAAACGAGGTTATAAGATCAACAATTGGCAAACTAAACCAAATGTACTGGAATGCTGTCTTATTAAATAAAGCGGTGCTGAGGGAATTAGTTTAGAAAATGAAAGAAGGAAGATAGGGTTTAATGTTCCTTCGCATTGGCGTCTTAAGAGACGGAGACAAGATGAGAATATTTAATCGACGGGGAAGAAAAGCGGAAGCCCCCTTTCAAAGGAAACACCCCAGCATTTACCTGTAGCGATTTAGGGAATTCACGGAAAACCTAAATCTGGATGGCTCCATGCAGATTTGAACCGACGTCCTCCAGAATGTGAGTCTACTCTGCTAACTACTGCATCATCTCGTTCGTTAGTAGAAAATGAGACACTAAAAGTGATAGATGAGTTTGGTTATTTAGACGGCAAATTAACAGACTTTTCCTGAAGCAGAGAGGATACAAAAAGCAGTCTGGAAATAGAAAGAAAAATATTTCTCAAGAAGAGGAACTTGTTAACAAATTATATAAATCTATATTACAATGAAGTGAATACGCCTAGCTGCTTATAGGCATTTATATAAGTCAACGAGGTCAGTTGAAAATGTGTGCCTCGACCTGTAGTCGAACCCGGCATCTCCTGCTTACATGGCAGACGCTCTATCCATTTGGGCCACCGAGGACACAGGGGACAGTGCGACGGCAAGGAGTTATCTCTGGCACGCCTACCATGAGACGCACATTCTCAACTTATTTTCCCGCACTATATTCATAGTGTCCCTGTCCATTATACTCATTACTCGCGGTTTTTTGCATATTCCCCGTAAGAGTTAAGGCTCACCGGCCATTTAACCTTCTTCTGTGCGGATGCACAAACAGTGCCCGAACTCATATATATATATATATAATTCAGACAAGAAGAGAATGGAAAATGTGGTGCTATAAAAACTACTGGGGATTGGATTGGTAGCACGAATAAGTAATGGTAAGATACTGAGCTGCACTGGGGAAAGAAGGGCATAACGTGGCTTAAGGAAGGGACCGGTTCACAGGAAACATCTTAATTTAAAGAAACGCCAGCATGGTAAAGGTGGGAAGTGCGGGATGTAAGAATTGTTGAGGCCGACTGAAGAATGAATACAGTAAGCAGGTTCCAATAGTTGTAGGTTGCCGTAGTTATGCAGAGGTGAAGGTGGGGATAGACGGAAGCACACTGGAGCGACCGATCGTTCCATACTTTTCGAATAGCCTTCGTACAGACACAAATACTCCTCTTAAAGTGGTTAGTGCAAACCGTATCAAAGTTTCTGCGGTTTGCTTTCCCATACAGAGAAGAAAACTGGCCTGGGGACCTTACTACAAAATAGTTCAGCTGGTGTGCACGAAATATCTGTACATTAGATTCACAAATCCTTCTCTTGAATCAGCCTGTCTGTTAGTAGACACCGTGTCAAAATCTCCACAGTACTTCCTGAGACTAGCCTTCACATACAGATAAAAAACGCCATAATGGTCATTCATATATAATATATACAGTACATATAAAGGGCGTAATGTGTACAAGTGCATATATTTCTGTTGGTCACTGAGGACGGTGCACTGAACAACATTTCATCAGTATTTACATATTTTCCAGGTTGATAATTACAGGTATTACAGATCGTACTTTTTTAAGTTGGGTAGTACCTCTAAGTACAAGTGGCAAAAGTAAGTCATTGCTGCGTTTTCCCCATGGACAACTGGTCAGATGAAGTATAGACGCGTTGACGCAAAACATCTAGTCTATACTGAAAGGCTTAGTCCACTTAGTGGTGCAACTACGGCGATGCATTTAATACTAGGTTTGACGTGTTTCTCGTGACTGTTCGGCACAGATAAAAAACAAACAGCACACTAATGTGTGCACATATTAAGGTGGCACATATAAAAATGTCTCCATATCCACCCCTTACAAACTGTATATACAAGCCTCTGCGAAACTTAAAGACGAGATAGATAAAGTAACATAATGTATTAACAGCTTGATGGGAATGAATGGAAGTCCTGGAGAATGTTGTCAGAGGTCTCCCAGTCGTGCAAAGAAAGCAGGATGTCACATGGCGCGAGGTCAGCGTGACTGTAGCGCCAAACTGGGCAGGCCTTGCAATACGTGACAGTTAATGGGACGGAAAACGGCAGTGCGTGTTAGTCAAAAAATGGTTCAAATGGTTCTGAGCACTATGGGACTTAAACTTCTGAGGTCATCAGTCCCCTAGAACTTAGAACTACTTAAACCTAACTAACCTAACTACATCACACACATCCATGCCCGAGGCAGGATTCGAACCTGCGACTGTAGCGGTCGCGCGGTTCCAGACTGCGTGTTAGTCACCGAGCAGTTACGGTGCAGAGTTATGGTGTTCTTCATACAACATCTCGTGCACACAAACTTTGTACGACAACACAGAGGAAATAATCATCAGGAAACCGGAAGAACATTGACGTGTGACGACCGTCGCCCATGAGTTTCGTATTGCTCACAGCGTGTGTCACGGGCATGGGGAGCGTTCCGAACAACAGGCACTGCGGCTCGAAAGCGACGAGGTAGTCGACTACGGCCAACTACAGCAGTAGATGACCGCCACATAGTGCAATAGGTGATAAGAGACCCAAGTCCTAGAGCAAGTGCACCAGCAATGACATTTAACACTGCTGCAAGCCAACCAACTTCATATTCAACAACGGCACGGTGACTTCAAAGGCCTAATCTCCCTGTCTGACGACCAGTCCGTTGTGAGTGCCTACACTTTCACATCGACGGTACTGTTTTCGACGGTGCCAGGCACCTAGGGATGCGCCACCGAGGAGCAGGGTCACGTGTACTTCTTGGATGGTGACAGATTCAATCTGAATAATGATTCCGGACTTATTCGCATATGAAGAGAGGTAGGATGGTGTAATGCACTCAGGAACACTGTTGAACATGATTGTTACGGTGGCCCATCTGTACTGTGTGGGTGGCATAATGCTGCATAAGTGTACTGAAATTGAAATCATTGAACATAGTACACTGACTAGTCAACGTTATTGTGGCACTGTATTCTTCTTTAATTCGTCGTAGTTTCGCCAGTTTTCAACAAATATTTGTTGACTATACCCTTAAACATTCCTCTTGAATCATTCTATCTATTATTGCAAAATATTCCAAAATTACTTCAATATTTCCTTAGTTAGACTTCACGTACAACAAGAAAAACATGGTGGGGATCACTATTTTATAGTATACTCTAAGATATCTCTGCTACTTATCAAGTGCTCATAGTTCTTAAGATATGCATTTTAGAGCCCACGTTTACTAGACATTGTTTCTTCGAACGATCGTTTCTGTAGCACCCCAAATTCTGACCATTGCTCCTGGGACACACTGTATACATTCACTCTAAGAAAAAAACAGTGACCCACCACAAAAATTATCTGATTGGGATTGTGGAAACCTTAGGCTGTGATATACTTGTACAGAAAAAAAAGAAAACTACAGTTTCAAAGAATTTGGATGATTTATTCGACAGAAGGAACTTCACAAATTGAGCAAGTCAGTAACACTTTGGTACACCTCTGGCCCTTATGCAAGCAGTTATTATCCTTGGCTTTCATTGATAGAGTTGTTGAATGTCCTCCTGAGAGATATCGTGAGAAAATCTGTCCATTTGGAGCGTTAGATCGTCGAAATCCTGAGTAGGTTGGAGGGCCCTAATCATAATGCTCTAAACGTTCTCAATTGGGGAGATATGTGGCGGTCTTCATGGGCAAGGTAGAGTTTGGCAAGTAGTAGAGACTCTCAACGTGTGTAGGAGGGCATTTTGTGCTGACATGTAAGCCCAGGAAGGATTCCCATGAACGGCGATAAAACGGGGCGCTGAAAACTGTTGACATACCTGGTACTGTGAGGATGCCGAGGAAGACAGCCACAGTGGACCTGCTACGAAAAAAATTTAAACCCAGACTGTCACACCTGGTTGGCGGACCGTTTGGTGAACGACAATCAGACTGGTATCCCACCACTGACCGGTGCGTCTCCAGACACGTCTTTGCTGATCATCAGGGCGCAATTCGAAGAGGGATTCATCTCTGAAGATAGTTTTCCCCCCAGTCAAAGAGATTCCAGTTCCACAGAATTTGACGCGATACCCCTTGGGAGGACATAAAACAACGTCAAACCGAATAACTGCTTGCAAAAGTGTGAGAGACAGACCAATACCTCTTTGCCTTCCTCATTTTGAGAAGCTCTTTCTTCTTGAATAAACCATTGAAGTTTTCTGATAATATCATCATTTGTTCGTCTGTACATGTAAACCACATCTAATGATTCCTTTACAATAATTTCTTCGTGTTGAGTTGCTTGTTGTTTCTATTTTGTGTCAGAATGTATGTAGAGAGTGTGTCCCAAGAGGAATGCTCGATATTCGGGAGTATGACAGGAAAGAAAAAAGTCATGTTCTCTAATAGGCTTACCTTAAGAGCTATGAGAACTTGCTCAGTAGGTGAGGTGTGTCTGACATTAGCAAAAATCAACAGTTTCTTATATTTCTTACTTCTGGAACGCCATGCCGATTCGCTAACTTGTGTAGTTACTTAATAGGTTGAGGGATCTTTTATATATAAAGTGAATGGATTTCAAGGCAGTGGTGAATGACCGACTGGTGGAATAGAAGGTTGGTTAGTACTGGAGTGGGAACTAGGAAGAGGGTAAGTGTGTGTAGGACAGGAACTAATGAAGGTTGAGGTCAATGAATTATGGGAACAAACGATATATTGCAGGGAGTTTTACCTACTACACAACTAACAGTAGCTTAGTTTGATAGGAAAGATATGGAAGGTACATATTGTGAAGCAGTCACTGAAGTGAAGTGAGGCACATCATGGTGGGCAACATGTTCAGCAACTGGGTGGTGCAGCTGTCTCTTAGCCACAATTTGTCAGTGGCCGTTCTTGCAGGCTGACAGCTTGTCAGTTGTCATGCCCGTGTAGAAAGCACCACAGCACAGCACACAATATTCAGTAGGTGTGGCGCGAGGCTATGTGGGCAAGACTTGCACCTAGGTCTATTACAGAGATGGAGAAGGACGTTGAGAAGGTTCAGTGGGCAGCAGAATACCACTGTAAGAGGAATGGGACAGGCTGTGAGTAGAATTAGCCTAATTTCAGAGCATGATGAAAAGTAGTCGAAACCCTGGTGGAGAATGTAGTACAGTTGCTCCTGTGCTGGGTGATTCTGCATCATGAGAGTAATGTTGCTGGACAGTGGCTATGTGGGAGGTGGTGGGTGACTGGAGAGACAAGACACAGGAGTTCTGTTTCCATTCAATGGCGAGTGAATAATTTCAGTCTTTGATTGCGTCAGTGGAACGTTTGGCATACTACGACAGGGGCTGATTATCACTACATATGCGATGACCACGGCTGGCTAGGCTGTGTGGAAGGGACTTCTTGGTGTGGAGTGGGTACAGCAGTCAGAAAGGTGGATTTGGTGATGGTTGGTAGGTTTTTATGGACGGAGATACTGATCTAGCCATCTTTCATGTGAAGGTCAACACCGAGAAAGAAGGCTAGTTGGATTGCGGAGGATTGGGTCAAGTGAATTGGAGAGAATGAGTAGAGGTTCTGGAGGAATGGGATAGGACGTTTTTATTGTAGCCAACCTTGAGATAGAGGTCAACATCGAGGCTGGTTGTTTGTTGATTTGAGGAGGACCAGGTGAAACTAATAGGGGAGAACATATTCAGGTTCTGGAGGAACACGGATATGGCGTCCTCACCTTCAGTCATTATTACTGTTTGATTACATGGATACCGAACAGTGGCTATAAACTGCCATAAACTAATGAGAGTATACGTACACAAAGGTTTAAAATGGAAACATACCACTAATCACATGAAAAAAAAACTGAGATTCGTTGAAAGAATGCTCATGTTCTTGAGATTCATTGACAGAATGCTCATGTTCCTGAAATTCATTCAAAGAACGTTCATGTACTTTTATGTATAGTACACACAATAAGGAATGGTGCATCAAAATCGTTTTTCGTCTGACACTTCACTATTTCTCGTTAGACTAGGACCTTTGGCAGGGAGAATTCGAATATGAAATAGAGAAGACACAAGGAAGACACTGTGTCGTCAAGGGGTCGTTTAGGAAAACAAAAGTGTCACAGGGATAGTCACACAAATAATGTACGGTTTACTGGTACAATTTCGAGAGCGTGCGTTCTTGGATGAGTCACCCAACGTTTAGCTCGCCTTCATATTATAAATTTATATAGTTTCGAGTTCACACGGCCACTTACCAAAAATTGTTCTCCTCGATAACCATTCCAGACGAGAATAAGAATGTGGGTGTAATCGTAGTAGTTACGATTCGCATTTGATGTGCACAACTTTCATTCCAGGTACCAAATCGGCTGGTCCTACTACAACCGCTGTGGGTTGTTATGCTCCAACACCTTCCAAAATATTAGTCTACCTGTGCGTACCACGCGGCACACACAGCTCATGCAGTCGCTGATCTGCAATAATAACTATATCCTGAAATACTTGTCATTTCTCATATCGGACCTTCCACGATACTCGGTTGTTTCTCGAAGACAGTAGAGAGCTTTATGTACACTACTGGCCATTAAAATAGCTACGCCACGAAGATGACGTTCTACAGACGGGAAATTTAACCGACACGAAGAAGATGATGTGATATGCAAATGATTAGCTTTTCAGAGCATTCACACAAAGTGCTGACATGAAGAAAGTTTCAAACCGATTTCTCATACACAAATAGCAGTTGACCGGCTTTCCCTGGAGAAACGATTTTGTGATGCCTCGTGTAAGGAGGAGAAATGCGTACCATCACGTTTCCGACTTTGATCGCCTATCGCGATTGCGATTTCTCGTATCGCGACTTTGCTGCTCGCGTTGGTCGAGATCCAATGACTGTTAGCAGAATATGGAATCGATTGTTTCAGGGGGATAATACGGAACGCCGTTCTGGATCCCAACGGCCTCGTATCACTAGCAGTCGAGATGACAGGCATCTTATCCGCATGGCTGTAACGGATCGTGCAGCCACGTCTCTATCCCTGAGTCAACAGATGGGGACGTTTCCAAGACAAGAACCATCTGCACGAACAGTTCAACGACGTATGCAGCAGCATGGAATATCAGCCCGGAGCCGATGGCTGCGGTTACCGTCGACGCTGCATCACAGACAGGAGTGCCTGCGATGGTGTACTCAACGACGAACCTGGATGCGCGAATGGCAAAACGTCATTGTTTCGGATGAATCCAGGTTCTGTTTACAGCATCATGATGATCGCATCCGTGTTTGGCGACATCACGGTGAACTCACATTGGAAGCGTGTATTCGTCATCGCCATACTGGCGTATCACCCGGCGTGATGGTATGGGGTGCCATAAATTACACGTCTCGGTCACCTCTTGTTCGCACTGACGGCACTTTGAACAGTGGACGTTACATTTCAGATGTGATGCGACCCGTGGCTCCATCCTTCATTCGATCCCTGCGAAACCCTACATTTCAACAGAATAATGCACAACCCCATGTAGAAGGTCCTGTACGGGCCTTTCTGGATACAAAAAATGTTCGACTACTGCCCTGCCCAGCACATTCTCCAGATTTCTCACCAATTGTAAACGTCTGGTCAATGGCGGCAGAGCAACTGGCTCTTTTCAATACGCCAGTCACTACTCTTGATGAACTGTATCGTGTTGAAAAAAAAAAAAATGGCTCTGAGCACTATGGGACTCAACTGCTGTGGTTATCAGTCCCCTAAAACTTAGAACTACTTAAACCTAACTAACCTAAGGACATCACACACATCCATGCCCGAGGCAGGATTCGAATCTGCGACGGTAGCAGTCACACGGTTCCGGACTGCGCGCCTAGAACCGCGAGATCACCGCGGCCGGCTATCGTGTTGAAGCTGCTTGGGCATCTGTACCTGTGCACTCCTCCAAGCTCTGTTCCACTCAATGCCCTGGCGTATCAAGGCCGCAATTACGGCCAGAGGTGGTTTACTCAAGATCTATGCACCCAAATTGCGTGAAAATGTAGTCATATGTCAGTTCTAGTATAATATATTTATCCAATGAATAGGTGTAGCAATTTTAATGGCCAGTGGTGTATTTGTGCTACCACCCAGTTGGAGGAGAAAGGAAAATTGTGGTTATTGTTCCTTTGACGATAAGGTCATTGGAAACCGAGCATCGTTTAGGCTTGGTGAAGTTCGACAAACGACGTCCGTCAGGATCTTCGAAAACGAAATAGCAGACGTTTGTCTTAACCAATGTGGTACTGACCTTCCGCCGTATCATCCTCAGCCCATAGGCGTCACTGGATGCGGATATAGAGGGGCACGTGGTCAGCACACAGCTCTCCCGGCCGTATGTCAGTTTCCGAGACTGGAGCAGCTACTTCTCATTCAAGTAGCTTCTCAGTTTGCCTCACAAGGGCTTAGTGCACCCGCTGGCCAACAGCGCTCGGCAGACCGAATGGTCACCCATCAAAGTGCTAGCCCAGCCAGACAGCGCTTAACTTCGGTGATCTGACGGGATAAAGTGTTACCACTGCGGCAAGGCCGATGGCACTAGTGTGGGTATAGAACGGAAAAATTAAAAGCTTGCGACGGGACAGATACTTTAGTAGTGGCCCTCTTGAATTTGATTCCAGTGTGTTAATGAGCGAGCAACTTCGTTCCGATCTATTTGCACAGCGAACCATGAGTCATATATATCAAGAAATTCTAAATTGATGGTTAAAAGTAAAGTCTGCCGTGCCCCAGGAACTTGTAATTAAACCGCTGTTGTTCACCCAATACATTAATGACTAAGAGAGTAGTATTTGTTGCCCTCTCCCAACTTTCGGAGATGATGAACTTATATGTGCGGAAATTCTACCATGTAAATTTTCTGGCAATACGCAATATTTCCTGATGCAAAGACTGGCAACTAGCTCTTAATGTAGATAAATGAGAAGTTGTCCACTTCACGAAACGTAAAAGCATGATGACGTTCACCTAGAGGGTTCATGACTCACAACTAAAGTTAGGTATGTCTTACAAGTAACTGGGAATCACTGTGGGCACAGATACGAAGCTTCATTCGTATTTTCGGATACTGTTACTGCACATTTCAGTAGGTGCAGTTTACTTACAAATGCGATTTTACACAAGATGCTTGTACGATACAGACAAGTGTATGGGATCCGTATCAGGTCGGAGTAGCAGGGAAATGGAGGATATTCCAACGAAACATGCAAATGATCTGAGACTTGGTTAACTGGATGGAAAGTATAACAGAAATATTTTAAAAAATTTATAAACTCGCAGATATCGTGCGAATAAAATTAGGTAAATAAAAACAGCGGAAAACACATGTCTATCTCAGCACACTCTCCGTTAGTGGAATGGGTAGAAATTAAAGTGTATGATACAATAAAAAGTGCCGTCTTTGATGCACCTAACTCTGATTCGCTTAGTATAGACTTAGCTACAGAAATAAGCGTTGTGGACGGAAGTATAAACCTGAGTTTTAGTAACATTCTTTTCACACTTAAGAGTAATGGTAATGGAACCGAAAAATGCGTTCCTGTATGAACACAGCTACATTGTCTCAGAAAAAAAGTTTGCACCCAGTAGGGGAGGAGGGAACGAAACGAAACGTCTGCTGATTGAGAGAGTATATGATGTTATTTCAGTTATTACAAGACCGAGCCAAACTTAACAAGGAACGGGGCAGTATGAACCCACTTATCAGTTCGATGTTGCATTCCCTCTGGCCTCGATCCATGCAGTGTTTCAATTGTTACAGGTGTCAGAAACCCGTTTTATCCATCCTTTCGTTAGGCAAGCTGACCAATTGTTTTAACTGGTCCATGATATCCTGAATACTGGCAATGGGAAGGAGTTCACGTTCCAGCTGGTAGCACACATGTTCTATCAGCGGCTTATCTGGGGATCTTGCTGGGAACGGGAGTACATCTACAACACGGAGACAGTTAATAGAGACAAGTACCATGTATGGACGAATACTGATCTGTTGCTCTCACACGAAGAGTAACGCGTCAGGACGCAGGATATGTGCGACGTACCACTGTCATCACTGTTTTCTCAGTCATCACCACCGAGCTAGGTGACGTAGTCATTGGCGCAGTGGGCTCGCATTCGTGAGGGAGACTGTTCAAATCCGCCTCCGACGACCCTGATTGGGGTTTTCGGTGATTTCCCTAAATCGCTCGTGGCAAATGTCGGGATGGTTCTTCTGAAAGGAAATGGCCGATTCTCAATCATTCCAAATCCTTGAAATTATTCCAGCTTGTGCTCCATCTTTAACGACCTCGTTGTCAGCGGGAGGTTGAATCCTAATTTTCCCTCCTTCCTTCTTGCCTTCAACAGCTTCCAGCCGTGACATGATGACAGCAGAAGAGGCAGCGCTGTGTATTTCCAAAACATGGATGTAGTTGGACTTCTCCCCAGGTTGCTGCCATGACGATGGTCGTCCGAGATAGTGGTGAACTGCACTTCATCGCTGAAAACAGTGTGACGCCATTCATCAGCACTCCATGCTCCCGGTCACGACGCAACTCCAGATGTACCCGCCTGAGTTGTAATGTTAACAGCAGCCTGCCAATAGGGCGGTAATTCCCTCCACCGGCTGCTGCTAGTCTCCGAACACACAGAATGTGTCAAGGAGTACATTCCTTGTTCTCGGATGGTAGGCTTCAGTGTGAAGGGGTTAGGATGTGCTTGGTGCACAATACGCCGATCCTCACTTTGTGGTGGTACGATGTGATCGGCCAGAAACTTGACGACGTGTAAGCGTACCCTCACGTTCCTAAGCGGTGAAAAATGGGCTCACTGTCACCTCTGAATGTCCTAAAACTCTGGATATTGCACGATTCGACCGGCCGGCCACATGGAGACCTACAATGAACCACTTTTAAAATCCTGCCAGGTGCTGATAAGGTAGGCTCCTGCCAAGACGAGGACCTTCACAGTCATTAATATCTGACGCTGCTGGCGGCGTTTATATACCACACCACACCTAATAACAATAAACACAAGTAACACTAATGTGTCAGTTCATGTCACACAAAACTGCCATTCCACTCATTTACTCATCCTCCTGCGGAGTGTACGAGTACGAAGTTACGTAGACATCGACCATCTGTCCTGGGCACCTCACCTTTATTGTCGAGCAGCGTATTTCATACAACTATTACTGGATTGGTCTAAGCTGTAGTAGCCTTTATATCAGCTCCATGACGATATCATAAATGCAACACGTGACAGATGCAGAAAACTTTAACGCCAAAGTCCAGAAAACCATTCGTTCGGCAAATATTTTATCTCATTTTCTTTAGTTTACTGTGAATTAAGAGAAAAAATAACTGTTCATAAACACATACATTGGAATAATAACGTATGATTACACGAAGGAAAGAGTTAGCTACAAAAAAACTTAGTTTACTGCGGCTTTCCAAGCATCTCGCCTGACTGTGCATTTAGGAGTGTAAACACTGAAATTAAGTAGAAGTCTGCATAGAACAAGTGAAATATGCAATCGGTACGTCTCACGCGACACGATTTTAGTGTAATGTCATTACATTATGCTTTCACGCACTGGCGATTCACCAAAACTCACACTTACAGGAAAAAGTTTAATAAAAGCACATGTCCGCACTCTTTATCTTAATTCAGGGTTCTTTTTGTCCGTCCCAGTCGCTCCAAACTCTTCTCATTACCTTATTGCTGGAGAACTGCTGTACCGAACCACTTTCAGATCCCTCCTGCCACGCCGAACTTCCTACCCTCTGTGATGGATAAATAAATGCTACCAGTGCCTGAGGAGAGGCCTGGAATGTAGAAAAGTTAATGGAACAAAATAATGTTTCAAAACAATAAAACATGACTTAATAACTGATCAGTACCACGTCCGACCTGCAAAGCAGAATGATTTTTCTACCATAACAACAGCAATACCTAAAAACTATTTAGCTGCTACCTTCTAATACTACACCCCTTCTTTCGACAAGGCGAGCTTGAATTATTACGAATCATTAAATACCATAAAAATATAGTGACAGTTATGAAAGTAACTGATATTTTCTACGTACTTTGTGTAAGAATTAAATGTAATTTCTAATGTTCATAGTAAGATTTTTGTGATCTGAAAAACATTAATTCTACTAGCAACCTCTTGTTCAACCCAGTTAATTCACGGATAAGACAAGAAAATACTTCTTTATGCTCCTTAACTCCTCATAATTTATCATTGTCTTGTATATTCCACTGTGACATTGTATTCCACTTATACTAAATGGAGATCGTCATTGCACTAGAGATGCATATCTTTCCCTTGGAACTAGCACAATACTTCTGCGGAAAAGTTCCTCCTCTTATTCCAACAGCCCCTCCCCCCGCCCCAACCTCCTATTTTTCTAGAAATGAATCGATGTATCCTCGTAGGCATGATTAGCTGAAAAAGATAAGCGGGAACCCGAAAGTGATTCAAATTTCGAGGCTTGGTTTCGATCTTGGACTCCACAGCAAACTTCAGTATTCATAGCTCCGCAACTATGATGCTTCTTGTCCAACATATAGTGTTCAGTCTATTCTTTCTACATCGCTGGAATATCCATATCCTTTTCATCTAGATGGGACTAAAGCACATTTCAAAATATGTAGCATTTTACTTTAGGAAGGTAAATGAATGTTGTTGTTGTTGTTGTTGTTGTTGTTGTGGTCTTCAGTCTTGAGACTGGTTTGATGCAGCTCTCCGTGCTACTCCATCATGTGCATCTCCCAGTACCTACTGCAACCTACATTCTTCTGAATCTACAAAGGGTATTCATCTCTTGGTCTCTCTCTACGACTTTTACACCCCCCCCCTCCCCCCGCACTGCCCACCAATACTAAATTGGTGATTCTTTGGGGTCTCAGAAAACGTCCTAAGTCCTACCAACCGCTCCTTTCGTGTAGTCCAGTTGTGCCACGAACTCCTCTTCTCCCCAATTCTATTCAATACCTCCTCATTAGTTATGGGATCTACCCATCTAAGTTTGAGCATTCTTCTGTAGCACCAAATTTCGAAAGCTGCTATTCTCTTCTTGTCCAAACTATTTAGAGTCGATGTTTCACTTCCATACATGGCTACACTCCATACAAATACTTTCAGAAACGACTTCCTGACACGTAAATCTGTACTCGCTGTTAACAAATTGCTCTCCCTCAGAAACGCTTTCCTTGCCATTGCCAGCATACATTTTATATCGTCTCTATTTCGACCATCATCACTTATTTTTCTCCGCAAGTAGCAAAACTCCTTTACTACTTTAAGTGTCTCATTTCCTAATCTAACTCCCTCAGCGTCACCCGACTTAATTCGACTACATTCCATAATCATCGTTTTGCTTTTGTTGATGTTCATCTTATATCCACCTTTCAAGACACTGTCCATTCCGTTCACTGCTTTTCCAAGTCATTTGCTGTCTCTGACGGAATTACAATGTCATCGGTGAACCTCAAAGTTTTTATTTCTTCTCGATGGATTTTAATACCAACTCCGAATTTTTCTTTGGTTTCCTTTACTACTTGCTCAATATACAGACTAAATAACGTCGGGGAGAGGCTACAACCCTGTCTCACTCCTTTCCCAAGCACTGCTTCCCTTTCATGTACCTCGACCCTTATAACGACCATCTGGTTTCTGTACGAATTGTAAATAGACTTTCGCTCCCTGTATTTTAGCCGTGCTACCTTTAGAATTTGAAAGAGACTATTCCAGTCAACATCGTCAAAATCTTTCTCTATGTCTACAAATGGCTTTCCTTAATCTATCTTCTAAGATAAGTCGTAGGGTAAGTACTGCCTCACGTGTTCCAATATTTCTGCGGAAACCAAACTGATCTTCCCCGAAGTCGGCTTCTACAAGTTTTTCCCTTCGTCTGTAAGGAATTCGCGTTAGTATTTTGCAGCTGTGACTTATTAAATTGATAGTTCGGTAATTTTCACATCTGTCAACACCTGCTTCCTTTGGGATTTGGATTATTATATTCTTCTTGAAGCCTCAGGGTATTTCGCCTGTCTCATCCATCTTGCTCACCAAATGGTAGAGTTTTGTCAGTGCTGGCTCCCCCAAGGCTATCAGTATTTCTAATGGAATGATGTCTACTCCCGGGGCATTGTTTTGACTTAGGTCTTTTAGCGCTCTGTCATGTTCTTCGCGCAGTAACGTATCTCCCATTTCATTTTCATCTTCATCCTCTTCCATTTCCATAATATTGTCCTCAAGTACATCGCCCTTGTCTAAACCCTCTATATACTCCTTCCACCTTTCTGCTTTCCCTCTTCTCTTAGAACTGGATTTCCATCTGAGCTCTTGATATTCATACAAGTGGTTCTCTTTTCACCAAAGGTCTCTCTAATTTTTCTGTAGGCAGTATCTATCTTACCTCTAGTGAGATAAGCCTCTACATCCTTACATTAGTCCTCCAGCCATCCCTGCTTAACCATTTTGCACTTCCTGTTGATCTAATTTTTAGACGTTTGTATTCTTTTTGCCTGCTTCATTTACTGCATTTTTATATTTTCTCCTTTCATCAATTAGATTCAATATTTTTACTGTTACCCAAGGACATCTACTAGCCCTCGTCTTTTTACCTACTTGATCCTCTGCTGTCTTCACTACTTCATCCCTCAGTGCTACCCATTCTTCTTCTACTGTGTTGCTTTCCCCAACTGTTGTCAATTGTTCCCTTATGCTCGCCCTGAAACTCTGTACAACCTCTGGTTTAATCAGTTTATCCAGTCCCCACCTCCTTAAATTCCTACCTTTTTGCAGTTTCTTCAGTTTTACTCTATAGTTCATAACCAATAGATTGTGGTCAGAGTCTACATTTGCCCCTGGAAATATCGTACAATTTAAAACCTAGTTCCTAAATCTCTGTCTTACCATTATATAAACAATCTGATACCTTCTCGTATCTCCAGGCTTCTTCCATCATTACAACCATCTTTCATAATTTTTAAACCAAGTATTAGCTATGATTAAATTATGCTCTGTGCAAAATTCTGCCAGGCGGCTTCCTCTTTCATTTCTTATCCCCAGTCCATATTCACGTACTATGTTTCCTTCTCTCCCTTTTCCTACTACCGAATTCCAGTCACCCATGTCTATTCAATTTTCGTCTCCCTCCACTATCTGAAAATTTCTTTTATCTCATCATACATTTCATCAATTTATTCGTCCGCTGCAGAGCTAGTTGGCATATAAACTTGTACTACTATAGTAGGCGTAAATGAATAGTGAACCCATATCTTTTCCACCCACATTTCGGGTCTGAGTAGCTACCGTTAAAATTCATGTGTAGACTGTGATAAGCAGCTAATATTTCTCAAATATGTGGATTGCGCTAAGTAACTTTTATACGGCAAAGGTGGCCGAATAGTTGTAGGCGTTGTAGTATATTTAGTATTAATGTGGTCTGGAAGCAGAGTTAAGGCATGTGTATACGTCACGCCAGATTTTAGAGGAGTAACTTACAAATGAGGTCCCACGAGCAGTTACACACTACTTTGAAAGAGACTATTGTGTACCAGTTCTCGAGGAAATGCAAGAATGTCACAAAGGTAGGAAACATTTAGGATAACCCTGCGGCGGTACTATTACGAAATGCTGTCCTTTATTTGGCTGTCGCTAGGGTTGCGTGATACTGAATAAATTTACTGCTGCAACTGGGAAATCTATACAACGTTAAACAGTGACAACAGGTACTTGTGCTCTTACTAAAACTCACTGAGTTAGTCAGTTGTAGAGAATCTGTTTAATAGTGCCATTTGAAGGGAGGATAATGGTAGGTCCATTTGTGGCATTAAATAAACTACAAGATCGCGTCTAATAATGATCACGCCATCTATGATTCATTACCTGAGTTTAGGTTAGTAGCCGAAGCCCTATCTGTACTTTCTCCGAGATCTCCTAACCTAAAAAATCCGCCCAGTTCATTCATTACAGCACCCACTACGCGTGGAGCAGCCTCCTGTGTGTAGTTTGACCTCTGACCTAGGAAGCAGAAACCGAACACCCACGGCCCTTTGGCACAAATCGATGAATCTGCCACCTACATGGTCAAAGAACCACCCGAATGTCTGATTCAGATCCTCGACTCGGCCTTGTACCGAAGATCCGCAACAGGTCCTGTCGCCGATGCAGCATATAGTGAGCTATGCCTTCATCTCACAAGCAAGACTGACGGTCTTTACAACATCGGCTACCTACACGAAACCAAAGAGAATGTCGTCCAATCGAAAGTGACACACATCGTTAGTACTGACGTAAACTAGTTGATTGCAACATCTGCTCTTCATGTCTACCGGAACACCTATTCCGCATCGGCAATGACTCCTCTATGAACTGAATTTCTTCCCCTCATTGTCAGCCATACACCTAAGGTGCCCAATTACGCCCCTGAAAATGTATCTCCCAACTACCATTAATCCTAAAATCTGTGAATGCTCGAAGCTTGTTGACCGAGACGCTTCCTCTGGAACAGGGCAGACGACTGTAACTGACTCGGGATCTTTGTCAGCCACAGACAGCACCCGAAACCTGTTCGTCAGGCGAAGTGGAGAGGCTTTGCGGTCTGTCCTCCAGAAAGTGTTTCTCTGACTGTCTTATCTCGAAATGACCTGACTCTCGACCACGAGTGACGGGTCATCCTCAGTGCAGACAGTAACTGGGACGGTCGCTGTAGTGGATCCTTCAGGGGACACGAGGGACCATTGGTAACATCCTCAAGCTGCGTGACCGAAGGTGGAGCTGTATGCAAGGGGACACCAATTAGTTCGCATCTGAATCCAATATTCACAGTTCCTGTCCACACTATAGTCGGTGGAACTATAGACTACACAATTACTGAAGGGTAGAACTTTGGACAAACAAGCTCCTGCTGTACAGACGGGAGCTGGCACTCAACTCAACTGACGGGTCAAAAACTGTACCCGACTGCTCATGTGAAAATAGGCAGGTCGCGATGCAAACGGCGGAAATATAAACTAACCTCTTATTAAAATACGTAACTTGGCTCCTAGATCAAGAAACAGGTAAGAAGTTTAAAAACGTAGGCTAAAATGCACTCAGTAAATCGAAATATGTCGTTTCCTGTTACGAGTATTATTTTCACACTCAGGAAATGCCACATTTATGTGTATGGCAGACGTTCCAACTTATTTACTGACCATAATCCTTCTCTACCGTTATTAAGGCAGAGCCTAACAGTTGATGCATCCAAGTTGCTGATAAGAGTAATACACCCAAGAAACAAAAAGAATATTGAGGTTGTGTTAGATGACGAACATTTTGCCCTTGGAAAGGTAAAGGTGCCAGAAAGACAGTTCTGACATTGCAGTTGATAATGAAAGCAAGACTGAAGAAAAATAAAAACAGATTCATAGGATTTGTGGAGCTGGAGAAAGTGTTCGATAATGTCAAATGGTGCAAGATGTTCGAAATTATGAGGAAAACAGATGTGAGTTATAGAGAGAGATGGGTAATTTACAACACTTACAAGAGTCAAGAGGGAATATTACGAGTGTAGACCAAGAAAGAAGTACCTGGGTTAAAAAGAGTGCAATCCAGGGATGTAGACGTTATCGCCTAGCGTTAAATCTGTACATCGAAGAACCAATGATGGAAATAAATGAAAGTTTCATGAGTGTAATTAAAATTCATGGTTAAATGATACTGATAATAAGATTCGCTGATGACGTTGCTGTGCTCAGTAAATGTGAAAAAGAATTACAGGACCTGCTGAATGGAATGAACAGTCTAATAAGTGTAGAATGTGGACTGAGAGTAAGTCTAAAAATGACGAAAGTAATGAGAAGTAGCAGAAATGAGAACAGCGGGATACTTAACATCTGGATTGGTGTTCACGAATTAGATGAACTGATCAAGTAGGACAGGAAAAACAGACTAGCACTGCCAAAAAGGACATTCCTGGTCAAATAAAGTTTACTAGTATCATACCTACGCTTTAACTTGATGAAGAATTTTCTGAGAATGTGCTTTTGGAGCATACTTTTGTATGGTAGTGCATGCCCTGTGGGAAAACCGTAACAAAAGAGAATCGAAGCATTTGAGGTGTGATGCTACAGCCAAATAATGAAAAATAGGTGGACTGATAAGATATGCGGAGATTCTCAGCAGAATCGGAGACGAAAGGAATATATGGAGAACACTGACAAGAAGAAATTACAAAGTGATAGGACATCTGTTAAGACATCAGGGAATAGCTTCCATGGTACTAGAGGGAGCTGAAGAAGGCAAAAACTATAGGGTAAGATACAGACTGGAATACATCCAGTGAATAACTGAGGACGTAGGTTGGATAAAAGTTACATGTGAATGCTGAAGAACTATGAACAAGCCTTGTCTCAAAAAAAAAAAAAAAAAAAAAAAAAAAAAAAAAAAAAAAAAAAAAAAATACAAATAACTTTTCATAAAAATCTTACGACGCTTCAAGAACAAAGAATTAGAAAAGTTTTAGGTAAATAACTGTTTTTTTTATTTCTTTAAATTTTACTTTTATTTTCTTTATTCACCTTTTTTATAAAAGAGATAGTTCTTTATAATTAGTGAACATAATAAGAAAAATTATTCAGTCCTCTCAATTTTCTATTTATTTTATAATAAAATATAGGTCTTTAATGAAAATAAGTGGGTTAGACCTGAAGCAGCAGGATGTTGCAGTAGATTCTGGGTAACTTTTGTAAAGGAAACGAGTGAGCATGTGAAAGTCGCTGACGAGCTTTCTGTTAAGAAAGTGAGTCAGTGGCTGCTGAAACGTCCTACTCGCATAAGATTGCTTTGCAGACCTGTCTTCCATTTTTCTAAGGGTCTCATTAACGCACCTAACATAGCAACTGCCAAGAAATAGGAAACACCGCCTGCTCAGACCGTGCAGAAGGAGCGACCGCTTGTGCACTCACAGGGCGAATGGGCCAGGCTCAGACGGCCAGTTCCCACATTGACTCTCCACCTCGAGCAACGCAAATGCATTACAGCCTACCACGCACTCTGTGATGAACACGGTTTACGGACATTGGGAATGTTGGAAGGTGCCTAGACAGTAGAGCCAGTGAGAAAAACAGACAACACCTAGGTGTCCCCTGTGACACACTGGTACCTCTGCCATCGCTGTAGGCCAAGGCATCAACACTGCAGACAGTGAAGCTGACCGCGGCCTACTGTGTCTTCGGTTGTTTTCGAACTGGGACAAGCTCCTGCGTGCATCCACAGCATGTATAAAAAAAGAAGAAAACTGAGAACTAACACTGCTGTCTTTTGGACAGGGATTTGCTCTACCAGACTTGTTAAAAACAAATGCAAACTACTAGAGAACATTAAGCCTGTCATAGAGATTAGATGAGTTCACGCTGGCACACACACACAAAGGACCTGCTCTCCTCGCAGTTCACGGACAGAGGCTGACACTTGACAACACGATTGTGGCGCTGCAGGAAGCATTAAGCTACAGTTTAAAAACTACAATTTAAAAGACCCAAAAAAGTAAAAAAATAATAACGTCCCCTTGATGTTTTACACATGTATTGGCACAACCAAACTTCTTAAGATCACAAAGGCAAGCTAATACGAAGCACAGAGACTGTCGATGAGATTTCTTAACTGAACCCTGCTAGACAAAAGACATGATACTAAACAAGCGGTGATAATGTTTAGGCTCGTCAGTGGATGATTCAGTTGCTTTGTCTCGGATTATTCCATGAAATCTAAGAAAATAAAATAAAATTTATGAGTGTACTAATTATTGTCAGAAAATGTATGAGCAATTCAAGGCGTCCTCCACCATGACTGGAGTCGGTAAATTACGATCAGGGTATGTATACCAATGTGTACATTTTGCCGAGCAAGAATGGTGAAATGAGAGAAATTCAGATGCTACAGATCCACCAATAACTACGTCATTACGACCTTACGTCAAAGTTTAGGTGAAAGAGCATGAATAGGCTATGCAATTGTCTTCGCAGTGAAACCATCACCGAATTCGATTGAATTGACCTAAGTGCAATCTCACGATGGTTTGTAAGGAAAACTGGTAACTGATAACAAATAACTGCGATGACGACTACGTTTTATCTAAAACAAAGGGGAAAATGTTGCCAGGGGTGGATCGCTCCTTTCGAAAAAGAGTCATATATATTCACTTTGGTACCACTTTTCTGGGCTTTTGTCAAATTGATGGAAATTTATTCACTCTCTCTCGTCAATACCTCTGCCATGTATGAAGCGTGTCTGCAGCGTGGCTGCTCACACGTAGTGCTGAAATGGGTATATTATCTTCACAAATCTTATTGCAATACCACCCTATACGGATAAGAAGAGAGATCATAATTGCAACAGACAAAAAGAATACGCACAACTGTTGTTTATCTGTGGAGAGGTCTAAGGTAGGCCTGTCACAAGACAAGCGAAAATGACCATTTCGTAGAATAAATGAAGTCTGAAGCTAATGAAAAGAAGAAGACGGGTCCAGCTGCAGGATTGTCGGGGAATAAAAGCTGTCTAGATAACAGCAGACGTTATAGAAGGATTACTGGAGATGACATTTAGCCCTTATCTGCCGGCCTGTGTGGCCGAACGGTTCTACGCGCTTCAGTTTAGAACCGTGCAGATTCGAATCCTGCCTCGGGCATGGATGTGTGTGATGTCCTTAGGTTAGTTAGGTTTAAGTAGTTCTAAATTCTAGGGGACTGATGACCTCAGATGTTAAGTCCCATAGTGCTCAGAGCCATTTGAACCAGCCAGACCTTATCTAGAAACAAAGATACAACGAAAAGTCGAGAAGAATGGAAGGAGCGACATAATAGGGGCGTCAGGGAACGTTAATCGGAGCTGCCTCCTGCGGACCAATAATTTCTGTGCAGTGGATATAAATGTAATCCTTGGTCTTGGCTTACTTGACTGTACAGATTTATCACCATGTTTAACCTATTACTGTTGTTCAAACAAAACACAGAGAAAAATGTGCCGTGCTCGATATGCGAGGAAGCACTCGTTTTAAAAAGAAGATAAATGGTGTCTGCCAAATTCAATTTGTCGTGCCTTTATGTGTTTATTTACAAATACTGTTATGTACGACAGTTTCAAGGGCGTACGGACAAAGACACATAGCCGTCAATACTTCTTTAGCTGTATAGATCTGTGAAGATAGAATTTTCTGTTTTATTTTACTTATTTATTAATTATTTTGTTGGCTTTTACCTTCCACCAATGACCGTCTTTCTTTTACACATTACGAGCAAATTTCACGTGTTCAGAACAGGTAAATCTTGTAACCGAACGACTTCAGCTGATGTACATCTCCTTGCTGTATACAAAATTAGATCCTTGACTGTAGAAGTACCCAAATAAGACAATAATCCTACCATCATATTGATGCGTCGCACATTATTATATAAAACGTCGACATACTTCATAGTCATTTAATTCTCCCATGAAAAGCTATCTATAACTTCCTATTTCCACAAGATCTGAAAACTGTCAATCCGGTGTTAGTTCTGTGAGCTGTGAAACTGGCTTCGTGGTTAAATCACAAAGCTAAGGTCGAACAGGCTGAAAGTCCATGGAAGCTGGTGAACTGTGGGCCGTCGAATTACTGTGCTCCCAGTCCTAAGAATCACTTCTGACAAGTGTCTAAATAGTAACTGTTATTATTTCATAATTCAATCCGGGTTATTTTCCCCGTCACAAAAGCTTCTTTGTCTTGGTGATGAAAAATATTAGTACCGGAAACCTCAATACGTGCCTTCTGACAACCGAAGTTCAAAAATGGCTCTGAGGTCTATGGGACTTAACATCTACGGTCATCAGTCCCCTAGAACTACTAAAACCAAACTGACCTAAGGACATCACACAACACCCACTCATCACGAGGCAGAGAAAATCCCTGACCCCGCCGGAAATCGAACGCGGGAACCCGGGCGCGGGAAGCGAGAACGCTACCGCACGACCACGAGCTGCGGACGACAAGCGAAGTGAGTCAGGCCTTTTCATATCATCTACTGTATCAGTCGTATACACAACAGAATATTTCTAATTGCTAACGCCACAGGTAAGCAGGACTGTTAGACCAGACACTGAATTAGAGAGCATAGTGTATAATGATGACGTTTTTGAAGTGATGTACCGCTGGTATAGCGCAAGTTTCGTGGTCTTGATTTTACACACTGTAGTATTTTAAATAAATCAGTCTGTTGCAAATGAGTAGTGTAGACGGTGATAAACGAGGTCCTAATAACGTCTCTCAAAATTCATCAGCTGTGATGCTAGCTGTTGCATACCTGAAAAAATTGTAACGGGTGTAGTATCTCAATACTGTTCAGTTCGGATACGCAAATAATCCTCCTGGGAATTCCCTGAATAATTAAACCGAAGAAAAAAGCTCTGTGTTGAGGCACCGCATCATCATTAATATGTACACACATCACTGTGTTGGTTTTTTTCCCCTGCTACACCTATCGTATAGGTTAACCATTTCACACCAACATGTCTTCAATTCAACACCAGACCTGCTGTCCAGGGAATATCGATTAATGGCTGCTCTTGCCTAATGTACTTGGACGTACTGTCCAACCTAAAACCTAAAAACATATTATTTATAATAACAATATATATATATATATATATATATATATATATATATATTGTTATTATAAATAAGATTTGTTAGCATGTGTTAGAATTGATGGCACCATGGCTTTCTGGATATGTATTAAAAGATGAAACCAAACAACAATCAATATGGATGAAACATCCAAATGTTTTTGGTTAGAAGTCAGTCGACAAACAGATAATTGTATCAGTATACTGTAGGCTACGGACAAATTTACACTCATGTTATGCATTCCTTCGTAGAGTGTTTTACACAGAACAAACATATTCTGTATGCTGATAAAAATACTGAGTCACTCACCACAAAATTAATAGAAATAGATCATGCAATCAATGCAGTAGCTCGAAGAGATGAAATGATGAAGAACAGAATCCAGCAACAGGAGGTAAATGTTGATGGAAAAATTGAAGATGACAACAAATAACTAACGAATAAGCTGAGCTTTAGAAAGGCAATAGATATCGAACGTATGTTCCATTAACACCGCTAGTCTCAGAGTATATATAAGTTGTATGTCATCTCAAAACCAGTTTAGTACACTAAAGCACGTCGAAAAAGCTTAAAGTAATCTTATGCTAGTCACCATACGTTCCCAGTGATAAAATTACTAGAGTTGTAATGAGACCATTCCTTCACAGAAAAGTTTATACAAGTAAATGAAAGTCTGAAAAGTTCTCACACACTAAGGATGGAGGATGACGACATGGATAAGAAGAAGAAGAAGAAAAAGAATGCGAAGAATGATACGCTATTACCGATTTTATGAACTACCAGAGAGATAGTGAATTCAAACATACAGGCCCAGCACAGATAAACCACGTGTGTTAGGTACACGTCCTATACGTTTAACCGAGCATGCAGTGTAGGTTGGGAGCAAGGAATTTGAAAGAACACTAGGTTTACTGAATCGAATATTCTTAAAAACATGGACCCGAAACAAGTATTGGCCAAAATAGGTACTAACATATGATGTAGTACTGCGTACGATAACAGTGATTCCGGAGCATGGGATTTATTTATCAGCTTCAGGCAATGCTGCCCTGCTGAATGCGGATATAGTAATATTGTTGTTGAACTGACTGTACTTTTTGAGATAAGAATAATCAATTTTTACTGGACATTAAATTATAAGAAAGAGAATAATCTTTTTAAAACGTTTATTTTAAAGTTATCAGATGATTTCAAACAAACAAAGTGCAATAAATGATACTAAGAATAGTAAAGTTAATCATAACAACAAAAATATAGCAATAAGAAATAAGAAAAACATTTTGTAAAGGATTTTCTTCGGAGTTTTTAGTCCAGACATTATCTCTGCAAGTTCCAGCTGTAGTCTGCCACTATATGGCGATCCCAATGGCCTTGACATCTTTCCTCCATAACGTTGATGTCTTGGTGGAACCGTTCCCTTTGTTCCTCGCTGTAATCGCCCAAGTTCCCTGGAAATTTACCTATATGACTGTGCACAAATGAAATTTTAAGGCCTCATATTAGTGCCTAGATTTTGAAATTCTGGAGCTTTCTGTCTACTGTTCTTTAACTTTTGATCCCCAAAAAATTTGGACAGCTGATAGCAAACTCGACCATTCTTCCAGTTTAACTCCATTCACGTGTTTCATGATATCATTATTGCTTATAACAGTATGGACTTGGGGCCCATTAAAAATTCCTGCTTTTAACTTTCCTGTACTGAGACTAGGAAATTCTTGAGAAATATATATGAAGCTTCGCCATTCCTATCTAAAGACTTAAATAACCGTTTTGTAAGCCCAAGTTTAATATGTAGGGGCAGAAGAATGACTTTTTTTCCGAGTGACCAACGGCTAATGAACGACGTTATCTTTTCCTACCGTCAGGTTCATTCTCGTCAGTCAGTCTTTCCGGCTCTAGTGTTCGTTTTTCGCACGACCATTCCTCAGACAAAGGAAACAGGAATATTTAGTGTATCCACTTTGCTGACCTAATATAATATTCATCCTTTTTAAATCTGCACACACTGACGACTGATGTTGATGAAATAAAATTTCCTATAAAACAAGTTTAACATTTTGATATTCTTTCTTTTGAGTTGATGAATGATCTACTCGGATCGAAACTGACTGATGTCCGCTATGCAGCAACAAACATTTAAAACTTTTCTTTCAGCGATACAGGAAAATTATTCTTTTTTGGTTGGTGTATTGGAACACCCAATAAATTTAAAAGTCGAGAAATATCACTACAACGAATGATGTTATTCGTCTCGTTAAAATTTGGAAAAATACGTCGCTGTCTCTAATTCGACAGGATGTTATTGATTAGCCACGTTGAGGGCGATGTTTTTATTTTAGTCTTGATGCAAGAAGCTCAGCTGATTTCCTAGATAAATTTCAATCTCGAATAAAGTCGTTTAGCTCGCGCTGAGAAAAGCTTTTCAGTGCAGGACAGCAGTCCTCTAATTCACGTTCACTATTTCTTTTACTCTGACTGTCTAACATTTCAACATCATCACAGTAATCGTCTGATAAGGATGTAAATACAGGTATTGGCAAATATTCCCTAAGCAAGGTTGGTAGTTTAGCGGATTGTCCGTTTAGGTATACCCAGGAGCGCTTTTTGCAGCGATTCATACCTTTTACATTCACAGCACAGAAGTAGCAATCATTGACGTGGTTTCTTGGCTCTGTCCATGTCATCGGTATTTCAAATGGAAGACCTTTTCGTCCTCTATGCCTCCAGTATCGAAGTGTTAGATGCAGGTTCTACAAATGTTGTGTGTGACCCAACTTTTATCTTGTTGTCCAAGTTGCTTACCAAAATATGTCCAAGAGCATTTTTTACAAAATCATACATATTTGTCGTTGCTTTCCTTGACGGTATTTACCAGATATGTAGCAGAAATGGTCGGGATTACTAACTCAAGACTTTCTTGAAGAAGTCATATATTCTGTAACAAAAACGTCCAAACAGGACAGTTGCGTGATGTAACTGGCACACTATAATGTTTTTAGAAAAATTGTAACCAATGAACTATACAAGAATCTGATCTGCACAAAATGATAACGACTAAATGGAAAACAACAATAGGTCGCTTGTGAAATGACTGATAGTCACGGCGCTCTCTGTGAGAAGCAGAGATTATTAACATAGTTCCTCAAACACGCATGAGGTGCCATCTGTCGGTTTCCTGTTACCAAGACAAAGGCACTAGGCCACACTGAGTTACAGGTCATATTGAGAAAAGTTGTTTACTTCGGAAAATACAAGTTAATGAGGACAATTAATAAAAAGAAACGTGTATTTCTTATAGAAAGGTTTATCATGAGAATCAGAGTCTGTTCAAAGAAAATAATTTATAGGCAAAGCACTTCATATGTATCTAAACTGACACTGTAAACGTACGTCACAGAAAAATTTTTTGGTTCCCTTTGAAATGTATCTACAGTCAAAAGGGAACACAAGAGTATTATGGGACCCACATTAGCTAATTCACGTACCGTTGGTGAAGGCATTAACGTTGAGCATAAAAGACTGGACGCTCCTCCTCTTTAGTACATATACTGCGATGATCTGAATGAAATCATAGAGTGACTACAATTATTCACAGCTTTAGCTGCCAGAGGGAATACAGTTCACATGAATGAAATCATATCAATCATTTCAGAAATTCCAGAAAGATGTCAGCTCGAGTAATTATGGAGAGAATCTTTCATAAGGACCACAAACCGGCATGCAAAACATTTCCATGCAGGCATGTAAGGTTTAAGTGGTGTATGGCATGCTGCTCTCAGAGAATAATATTTACAATGCAGTAGAGATTTCGAATATATTTTAACGGTCAAAGACTTGTATTATCATATTGGCTGGGCTCTGCCTCTGAAAGCAAAGTCAGGGAAAGAAGCTGGAATGGTATTTAAGCAACTGCTGCAAATGGGAACAAATCACTGACAATCTTGAAACCAACCAGGGAAGTGAATTTTACTATAGACATTTCAAGTCTGTAGCCGAACGATATGGAATACAACACTGCTTGACATTCTCCCACATGCAAGCAAGTTTTGTGGAAGATTTCAACAGCGTGATGGAAAACTATATGTGGATGAGATTCAAACTTAGAAGGACATACTAATGGCTATACACTCTACAACAATCTTTTAGGGAGTCTAATCAAGCCAAACTTTAAGATTAAGGTTAGGCTAGTTGATGTTCATGATAATTATCTTCTATACACAGTATATGATGTTATCAAGATGGTGGCAACACATCAGTAGTGATATAGTGTAGGTCATTTGGTGCTTATTTCGAAACACAAAACTGAATCAGAAGAATCTTACCTGCAGAAATGATCAATGGAGACATTTACAGTTTCCAGAATGCAATGCACAAAACTTAAAACTTTCATCCTGAAGAATGGTGAAGGTGAAAAAATGCTGGAAGTGACGAATTACAGAAAAGCTCTCAACTGGACGTTTTTCTCATAGAGTATAAGAGGCCGAGGGCACAAAGACATAGTGAAGTGGCTCAGCTTCCCATCAGAACAAGACATTACATAAGACATCTGGTGGAATCATCCCATTTTGAATATCTGCTCTTGCAGGCCTACCAGCAACTGACTAGCAGAAGGGCCAGGTGTCATGTGTCAATCGAGAGGAGAATCCACAAAATATGAAGGAGTAACTCCTGGAGGCTAGAAGGAATAGTAGGGACACCATTGCTATCCATAATGGATTATATTGAAAACCGCAAAGGAAAGAAGTTGTTGGGCTCTTTATAAACATAAGCTCATATCGATACTACCAGACTGATTGCTTACAGATACAAAACTGTTTAAATTTATCAGAAGCCTCAAAATGCCGAGATTTTGTAAACTGCTTATGCAGAATATGTTGGCAAATACAATATGGAAGTATAAACTATGTGCAGTTGCCAGTTTAGATGTTGCAGGAAAATGTGGGACTCACAGGGTTGGGATTGTCATATATTACTTCTATTCATTTGATTATTTTAGATCACTAGAAGAAATGTGTCGTTACTTTACCAGCGCGATCACCTGCCAGGTTAGACGAGAGTGCTAATGGACTGCTTCCTCGACTTGGGTTGGCCCACCACCCCAAGATAGAATCCTCCTGGCGGTTTAAAGACGAGGGCAGGTGTGCTGTACAGCCTGGATGTGGTTTTAAGGCGGTTTCCACATCCCACTAGGTAAATACTGGGCTGGTCCCCACGTCCCGCCTTAGTTGCACATACATTTGAAAACGTTCGCACTACTTCATCGCTTACACTAGACACAGACAGGTGGGGCACACAGATTCTGTCACAGGGGGCACAGAGTGGCTACAGGAAGTATACACATCCACCGTCTGACACTAACCTCGCCAAAGCCTTAGTAACAAGGTCGACCCAAGGAAATTATGATGATGACTTTACCAGCAAGATCCAGGTATTCTACAATTTTTGCTGTTACTCAGACGTCGAATCATATCTATGTGGACATTTCTGCCTAATTCTTCGCCCAATGACTGCACAGAAAACCAGTAGCATGCTCATCATTACAGAGTTGAGTCTTAGATATAATGTCATACACTCATACTTTAAAGAAAATTCGTCACTGTTGAGAGTGAACTACTTTGCTCTGATAGAGCTGCCAAGAGAGCATGAAGTATTGCATACATTAATGTGGAAGCAAAGAACAACACACCTAGTACAACCAAACGATGTTGAGATCATTTGTTAGGGAGAATTCTCCCACAAATCTTTAGCTTAGCACTAATGAAACGATAAGAATTCTCATTCAACGTAAAGACGATTTCAGAGTTCAAGCTAGAGCTTCCTATAGTTGGAAGGAAAATTTGTGAAGAGAAAGAGGGGTGGAAGCATTCCAGCAGTGACAGCGCAGCTTGATATGTAAGGAATTCAACTTTGTGCTTCAAGAAACAAGACATGCACCGAATGGGATTCTGGTCCACTGCATAGGAAACGTTGTAATAACACCGACCCTTAAATCATACATCTTCACATCAACTTTGGACCTGAATGCTTTACAAAATGCGAATTGGTTCATACATGGACCTATAACTAGCCACTTCAGTGCATTTCATCTTCATCATAAGTCGCTGTGCTCATTTCTGAACGTCGTTGTCCCAAGAACCAAGTATCTCCATCACGAACGATTGGCCGACCTCTGTGGACGAGTGTTTCTAGGCGCTTCAGTCCGGAACCGCGCTGCTGCTGCGGCCACAAGTTCGAATCCTCCCTCCCTTCAAATGGCTCTGAGCACTATGGAACTTAACTTCTGAGGTCATCAGTCCCCTACAACTTAGAACTGCTTAAACCTAGCTAACCTAAGGACATCACACACATCCATGCCCGAGGCAAGATTCGAACCTGTGACCGTTGTGGTCGCGCGGTTCCAGACTGGAGCGCCTAGATCAGCTCGGCCACCCCTGCCAGCTGTGTGTGATGTCCTTAGGTTAGTTAGGTTTAATTAGTTCTAAGTCTAGGGGACTGATGACCTCGGATGTTATGTCCCATAGTGCATAGAGCCGTTGGAACCGGACGGTTGCCAGCTCCTCTGAGTGCCTGAGGAAGAGGTAGACCGGAGATCTTCTTGATTTGATCTAGCCATCTGCGCGCTACTCTTCCTCTTGGTCTTGTGCTCTCGATCTTTCCTTGCAAGATTATTTTCTCTAGATTTTTTCCATCTCTTCTCACACAATGGCCAAAGAACTGGAGAATTTTTTCGGTGATTCAAAGAGAAAGGCGTCCCGAAATATCTAGTTGTTCAATAACAGACACATTTGCTCTTCTTTCGGTCCATTTTACGCGAAGTATCGTAAGCCAGCACCATAGGTCAAATGCATAATGCATCAATGCGCTGTTTGTCTCTGGCCTTGAATGTCCATGTTTCCCTACCATAAAAGAAGACAGGAAACACGTGTGTTTCAACTAGCCAGATGTTTGTGCTACTAGTTATTGCCATGCTGAGCCAGATCTTGGTAAGCTTCTTCATAGCCACTCGCCCTAGCCTGATCTGTCTTCTTATCTCATCTTCACAGCTTCCACTGCTGCAGATGGTTGACCCAAGATTGATGAAGCAATGCACGACCTCCAGTTCCTATAATCGACCTGTGAGCTGGATTTGTTCTTCTCTATCAATTATCATGAGCTGGAACTTGCTGAGCTTGATGTATAACCCATATTCTAGACTAAGGTCCTTTAGTCTTGTTAGTAGCTCAGCAAGTTCGTCTTCACTGCTGGATAAAACCACAGTGTCATCAGCAAAATGGAAGTAGTTGATAGTTGTCCCACCAATTGAAATGTCTTTGGTCCAGCTATCAAGATCTTTCCTAATGACATGGTCTGCATACATGTTGTACAGTTGTGGGGATGGGACATAACCCCATCTCAAACCTTCTGATACTCTGAAGGAATCAGATGTGCGAGCACTTGTTTTTACAACTGTGAAGTGAATATTGTATAGACTTCATTTACCACACTCAAAATCTTAATGGGGTGGAGAATAATAAGTACATCATGGCAAATACCAAGCAGGAAGTCATTCTGGTTCAAAGTGCTATGGGTAATAACTTAATAATAATAATTAATTCACATGAGGAGTATTTAATTGTGATGTGTCAGAGCGTAAACATCACTGCAGATAGAGAGGGGTTTCACTGTGACTGTGGACAATCTGTATTTAGGACGTTCTTCAGCACTGCTCTAGTATAAACGAAATATTACATAATCTTCGCTTTACACAAACAATTTACTACAGTACAGTGTACTATGACTTCAAGAACCGTTGCATAAGTAGCTTACTCTCATGAAAGCAAGTGCTGGGATGCTGAGGGAAATTAGTATGAAAAATGGTGACATTGCTCTGAAACTGTGATCATACAGATGGCATAGCTTACGTCAAAAGTGTTGATGTTATTTCTTGAAATCTTCAACATCGCATCATTTCAAATTCTCGAGATTTACCACTACCAGTCAATTGAATACTCAAGCAAATGTATGGTGACAACAACAAGTAGTTACATGTTTCCTTCAGATGAGTTGCAAATTTTATTTATGTTGGATTATCAATAAAAGAAGCTGTCTTTTAAAGATAACTATTATTTATTTATTCACCTCCTCTATACCCATTTTCGGCACACGCTATCTGTGCAAGTTTGTCAAGGATGAGAGATGGAATTTTAGGCGCTTCATCTATGTAATGTTGGAAGTAGCTTCCATCAATGATATCCTGCAGCCAGGGGCCCATGTGGGCCTCTCTCTATATAGAATTACGCCAGTTACTTAATATGTAAACTGGTGCCTATTTCGAAAATGATCTTTCCTCTTCTCCTCCATGCCCAATTTTTATTTTAACTCTTTTGCAGCAGGTGCTCTGGGTTACAAATAAGTTACATTGTCTTTAAAAAAAAAACAAGTATTCGTTTACCCATCTCCTCCTACGCCTCCTACTGGTTAAGTATGCATGACACATTCTCTTGAGACCCATGGGCTGGCATGTATCGAGTACAATAACGATAGCTTTACAGGACATGTTTGGTATTTAAGAGAGCTGCACACTTCGTCGCCTTGGCGCGTTTCTGGTGTGCATCAGATTTCAAAGTGGTGTGCACCACGTGTAAATGCATCATCAAGTGGTCCCACATAAAAAGTATGATCTACATCAGTGCAGCCACTTATATAACAGCAGGTTGTGTGGCACATGTGTATACGCCAAGGCTAGAGGCTTCCTGTTCCACGTACAAACACATAATCAACCCATACTCTACCAAATCAGTGCGCTTGTGACAAATCTAATTTCGTGCAAGTGCATTGCTTCACTGATTTCCGAGCTGAGCGGTGCAAGTGAAATACACTACCATCAGTATTCTGAAAGTTGGAACAGGGATGCTGGCACTGGCTGTAAATAAGCTGCACTGAATGGCGGATCATTTCCAGCTACTAGTTCAATACAAGACGGCAGTCTGACTATGCTAGTGATGATGGGGCGAGTAAACACCCTTGTTTCCCAGCTGATGACAAGTAGGCCATAAGCATACTGCCATCACTCTCTGATGATGAAACTAAGGATTTCCTCAAGAATGATGTGTAGGAAGATGAACGTATGAATTACTTTCATTCTTTCCTCTAGATCTGAATACAACATATGAGCTGAATGAAATGATTTTCTTGCATTTGTCAAGCTAAAATTCACTGGGATCTAATAAGATTTTGAAGAATCATATACAAGCAGTTTTACTTCTTATTCTACAGATAATATTATGCTCGAATGTAATGCTTATTATGGAATGTTCTTGAGTTTTTTTATATGCATTTCACATGAATACAGCAAATGATGTTGACAATAGACTGAATACAATGCATGAATAATATACTCAATGATGCTGATCATGTATGGATGAAATCTGTTATTGGCTACACCATCATGAATGCACCATAATTATAAATTATTTGTTAACAGATGCATGTCCCTACTGCGTATTATACACAGTACATTTATAAATCTCATTTCTTTCTTTGCAGGAGTACTGGTGCCTTCTAAAGGCAGGCTTGCATTACCAGTAGCCACATCACAGCCAGACCTAATGATGATGAATTCACTGCTGGTGCTCAATCTATGAAACATTCACTGAACCCACTGTTACCAAAATGTGGGCGATTTAAATCACGTTCAAAAGTGACAATCGTGTGTTTATAATCACAGCTGGGTCCATGGACCATGATGCATTCACTGCGAGAAGGTCATAGAGGATGGAGCATGCGCCCCTGCCCTGTGTGTCACACAATATACTGTTTAGATAGAAACGTCAGTGTGAACCTTCGAGCAGCAGTCCAATGGCCCACTCTTTTAGCGATCACCAGGTAAATCATGCAGCAACAATGGGGTGCGCTAATGTTACTGGCCCTTTCGGCGACAGGCTCGTACCAGCTAACGCTGACAATGCTAATGTGGGTTATTGAGACTATACCACGTCTTCAGAGAATTTCATGACATTTTGGAACCATAGCTCTGTGAATCCGACGATCTGTCGTGTCCCATCAGAAGATGCAAGATAGTTCTACACTGTAATCTCATCCAACTCTCAAAAGAAGGCATTGATGCCAAGAGAAAGAATCAGTGTCAATACCTGGGGAAAAAATGGTGCGGTATCTAAGAGTGAGTCAATCCAAAAGTGGTTTGGAACTTTTAGAAAGGGCACAATGCAGAACCATTTTCCCAAAGAGGTTCAGGTGAGGCACACAGCCCCATATTCCACCTCAGTATGCACCCACATACTGGGAGGGGGGAGGATTCAGTGTCATCCCTCTTCCATAAGATATAGTTTACAAACAGGCATGTATTAACGTCCAAATCTAGACGCAGGGATGAATATTGGTTTGCATGGTCGTTTCTGACTAGTGATTCATATCACTCAAAAAATCCACATATTACAGATACAAACAGAACAACTGATGTTTGTAGGCATTATTACTTCAACAGCATCTCATGTTCCATCAAAATCCAGGATATACCAAAATTCTAGGGGCAGAAGTGCGATGTTCAGTCCACATTTATAATATGAATATAGATAAAGCAAGGCAGGAGAAGAACACACTGTGCAGAAAGAAGTCAAACATGAAGTAGTTGGTTGTACCCAAACGTGTAGATTTATTTTTATTCTCCCAAATTTGAAAACATAGTGGTATATGACATTTTGTTTCGTAAATGTCTCAATTGCTTTACTAATATGAATGCTTAGGAAAGCATCTGGTTGATTACGCCAACCAGCATGTGCTACATGTGGAAACGCCTACTGAGAATAAAAAGTTTTTTAAATTTTAAGACTGCTCACCACCAGAAGCACTACCCCTTAGTTGTAAGCAGTGATTGTTTTTTAGCTCCTAGGTGTGTTGTGAATGTGATCACAATCCCTCTCACGGCACCTTCACTGTATAACACGCACCATGATTTGCGCTGTACCAATGGTGTGACCTTATGATGCTAATCTCAAGCATTTTGAATCATGCATCAGGGATAGTTATGAAAGATGGTTGCACTCATAAGTCGAAAAACTTATGGTCATTGTTAATGAGATTTATTGTAACACTATTCCGATGACTATCATGAGCGGACTGTCATAATGCGTGTTGCTGTTGGACAGAGATACAGAAGCTCCACTCAGAGTGTCATCCAGCAGGGATATTCTGTATTTTGGCTCACAACGCATGCAACATATCAACTGTAATGACACATTTCCGTCTCATTCCATAATTTGAGTTGAATATTTTGCTAATTTTGGGTGCCATTATGATAAGGTCAGCATCATACACTACATGTAGAAAATTACAACTCTGTCTGCATCCAAAACACGCCAAGAGTAACGCTCAGCTTCCTGGATTCACTGTGTTTCATGAAACCAACTCTTAAGAATCTTGGTGTGACAGCACGTCTGGGAAATACATATATTACCAGGGCTGCATATTATGATGATGTAACGTTTCTGCTCGTGACGAAGATGTGGGTCTTTCGTTATTAATACCTGTATTCGAAGGAGAGACACATCGAGGACACATTGCCCGTCATAATTGCATTCACCAGTAAACTCACAGTCACTGTCATCGGACGCAGCCCATATGTATCCAGTAATGTTTGCTGAGAGTTGAACATCAATGATTTACGATAATATGGTAAATATAACAGGTAAATATGACATGGACACTGGAGTACACCTACTAGCAGACATTTCTAAAAATTTTCGGAGTGTTGCATTACCAAACACAATCAGAATCCTGCCTTCCATTACGCCATGTGTAAAAATGAAATCTTCCAATAGGAGATTAAGTTCCAAAATTTGGCTGCGAATTCTGGTGAAGTATATGTCTTGAAGGCAGGTTCTGAATCCTGCCTTCCGTAGACCATCCGCAAAAGTGAAACAGCCAAATAGGAGAAAAGGATCCAAAATTTGGCTGCGAATTTTGGTGAAGTATATGCCTTGGAGGCAGACCTGGCATATCCCACCCATTTGGATGACGCACACAGCGACTTGCCTCTGGGTCCAGAGTGCCCAGGCCTGCGGAATGTTTCTGTCCACAAGCTGATATCAGTGCTGGGGAGAAAGCAAAGATACATTTGGCACTGCAGATACCTCAACAGCATCTCAGTTTTGGGGTTGTAACTTATTAGAGTCAATAACAACTTCACCTTCAAGTAGCGTCCCTGGTTGAAGGAGTTCGTTAATGTTAATACCGAACAGAGGATTCTCGTCATATGTGGTATGGAAAAGGACTCCTTATTGAAAAAGACTCTGTTTTCGTAGATGTCCTGGAAAAAGTAAGAAAAGAGCAATCAAAATTATTTAATTTGCATTTGGGAAGGGCATACTGGCCCAAGAGATTACATTTCCAGGCCAAATTAAGTGACTCACAATCTTCAATGAATTTCTAATCGCTGTAAGGTGCCTAAGCTTTCACTGGAGTTCACGAATCCTGTCTTTGTCGGTAAGTGTATCTTGTACCTCTCTAAACTCCACAAATACCGATTCCACCATCAGATTAGAAGCCAAGATTCGGTGGTCCCAAATTACTGTCTGTGGCACAAACAGTTTCATCTACTGTGATCAATATGAAGTAATTAGATCCTATTTCAATGGGTTCAACATGTCTGGAAATGCGGATGATAAATCTTATAGCACAACACCTAAAAAGGAATGGTTATCAGCTTAATGAAAGACATTCTGATTGGGTCACAGATGGTGAAGCGTAGGGTTCAGATCTAAAATGTATATAATCGTATATTGTATACATGCTGGTACCATCTGAAGTCAGGCTAATGGTGTGCACTGTGCACCCTCACAGTCTCTCACGACTGAAAATTATGAGAAGCACCTGATTGAGGGCACTGGCGGGGAAACAAATATTCTTGAAGTGCAACAAGTATTCTTTCGGTTGAAAGGTACATACTGCACTGCAGCTGAGAGTCAGCCTGTGGCATCATGGTGAAAAATGGTTGACCTGTGTAGATGGAAACATGAGCCTCCCATACTCAAACTATACACTTGACTAATTGAGTATGTGGATGGTTATTTATCTTTTGTAAATACTGGATATGTTTGTGGAATAGTTGAATGAACCATTTGTCAACTCTCTGCTTAGCATTGTTACCAAAACAGTCGAAGGTACTTCACGAGTTTACTTCATTTTTTCTTACACAATACTTTAATGAACATTCAGACAGACATATAATAAATATTGCTTTAGCATACATGGTATATAAATATACACTGGAGCACCAAAGAAACCGGTATAGGAATGCGTATTCATATATAGAGATATATAAACAGGCAGAATATGGCGCCGCAGTCGGCTACGCCTATATATGACAGTAAGTGTCTAACGCAGTTGTTACGTTGATTACTGATGATACAATGGCAGGTTACCTCAGTTTAAGTGAGTTTGAACATGGTGTTATAGTCGGTGCACGAGTGATGGGACACAGCATCTCCGAGGTAGCGATGAAGTGACGATTTTCCCTTAGCACCATTTCGCTAGTGTACCGTGAATACTGATACAGGGATTAGTGATCACAAGGTCATTGTAGCTAGGCTCAATACCATTTCTTCCAAATCCATCAGAAACAAACGCAAAATAATTTTATTTAAAAAAGCGGATAAAGTGCCACTAGAAGCCTTCCTAAAAGAAAATTTCCATTCCTTCCGAACTGACTATGCGAATGTAGACGAGATGTGGCTCAAATTCAAAGATATAGTAGCAACAGCAATTGAGATATTCATACCTCATAAATTGGTAAGAGATGGAACGGATCCCCCGTGGTACACAAAAAAGGTCCGAACGCTGTTGCAGAGGCAACGGAAAAAGCATGCGAAGTTCAGAAGAACGCGAAATCCCGAAGATGGGATAAAATTTAGAGACGCGAGAAATTTGGCACGTACTTCGATGCGAGATGCCTTTAATAGGTTCCACAACGAAACATTGTCTCGAAATTTGGTAGAAAATCCGAAGAAATTCTGGTCGTATGTATAGTACACAAGCGGCAAGACGCAGTCAATACCTTCGCTGCGCAGTGCCGATGGTACTGTTATCGACGACTGTGCCGCTAAAGCGGAGTTATTGAACGCAGTTTTCCGAAATTCCTTCACCAGGGAAGACGAATGGAATATTCCAGAATTTGAAACACGAACATCTGCTAGCATTAGTTTCTTAGAAGTAGATACCTTAGGTGTTGCGAAGCAAGTCAGATCGCTTGATACGGGCAAGTCTTCAGGTCCAGATTGTATACCGATTAGGTTCCTTTCAGATTACGCTGATACTATAGTTCCCTACTTAGCACTCATATACAACCGCTCGCTCACCGATAGATCTGTACCTACAGATTGGAAAATTGCGCAGGTCGCACCAGTGTTCAAGAAGGGTAGTAGGAGTAATCCATTTAACTACAGACCTATATCATTGACGTCGGTTTGCAGTAGGGTTTTGGAGCATATACTGTATTCAAACATTATGAATCACCTCGAAGGGAACGATCTATTGACACGTAATCAGCATGGCTTCAGAAAACATCGCTCTTGTGCAACGCAGCTAGCTCTATATTCGCACGAAGTAATGGCCGCTATCGACAGGGGATCTCAAGTTGATTCCGTATTTCTAGATTTCCGGAAAGCTTTTGACACCGTTCCTCACAAGCGACTTCTAATCAAGCTGCGGAGCTATGGGGTATCGTCTCAGTTGTGCGACTGGATTCGTGATTTCCTGTCCGGAAGGTCGCAGTTCGTAGTAATAGACGGCAAATCATCGAGTAAAACTGAAGTGATATCAGGTGTTCCCCAGGGAAGCGTCCTGGGACCTCTACTGTTCCTGATCTATATAAATGACCTGGGTGACAATCTGAGCAGTTCTCTTAGACTGTTCGCAGATGATGCTGTAATTTACCGTCTAGTAAGGTCATCCGAAGACCAGTATCAGCTGCAAAGCGATTTAGAAAAGATTGCTGTATGGTGTGTCAGGTGGCATGATCCACATGAGTTCCAAAAGAAGTCCGTTGGAATTCGATTACTCGATAAATAGTACAATTCTCAAGGCTGTCAATTCAACTAAGTACCTGGGTGTTAAAATTACGAACAACTTCAGTTGGAAGGACCACATAGATAATATTGTCGGGAAGGCGAGCCAAAGGTTGCGTTTCATTGGCAGGACACTTAGAAGATGCAACAAGTCCACTGAAGAGACAGCTTACACTACACTCGTTCGTCCTCTGTTAGAATATTGCTGCGCGGTGTGGGATCCTTACCAGGTGGGATTGACGGAGGACATCGAGAGGGTGCAAAGAAGGGCAGCTCGTTTTGTATTATCGCGTTGTAGGGGAGAGAGTGTGGCAGATATGATACACGAGTTGGGATGGAAGTCATTACAGCATAGACGTTTTTCGTCGCGGCGAGACCTTTTTACGAAATTTCAGTCACCAACTTTCTATTCCGAATGCGAAAATATTTTGTTGAGCCCAACCTACATAGGTAGGAATGATCATCAAAATAAAATAAGAGAAATCAGAGCTAGAACAGAAAGGTTTAGGTGTTCGTTTTTCCCGCTCGCTGTTCGGGAGTGGAATAGTAGAGAGATAGTATGATTGTGGTTCGATGAACCCTCTGCCAAGCACTTAAATGTGAGTTGCAGAGTAGTCATGTAGAATATCAGGGATCCAGTAAAACATCAGATCTCCGACATTGGTGCGGCCGGAAAATGGTTCAAATGGCTCTGAGCACTATGGGACTCAACTGCTGAGGTCATAAGTCCGCTAGACCTTAGAACTACTTAAACCTAACTGACCTAAGGACATCACACACATCCATGCCCGAGGCAGGATTCGAACCTGCGACCGTAGCAGTCGTGCGGCTCCGGACTGAGCGCCTAGAACCGCTGGACCACCGCGGCCGGCGAGGCCGGAAAAAAATCCTGCAAGAACGAGACCATCAACGACTGAAGAAAGTCGTTCAACGCGACAGAATGGCTTCCCTTCCTCAAACTACTGCAGGTTTCAATGCTGGGACATCAACAAGTGTCAGCATGCGAAACATTCAACGAAAAATCCATATGGGCTTTCCAAACCTAAGGCCCACTCCTGTACCTTTGATGACTGCACGACACAAAGCTTTATGCCTCATGTGGGTCCGTCAACACCGACACTAGACTGTTTATGACTGGAGACATGTTATGTGGTCGGACGAATCTCGTCTCAAATTGTATCGAGCGGATGGACGTGTACGAGTATGGAGACAACCTCATGAATCCATGAAACCTGCATATTAGCAGGGGGCTGCTCAAGTTGGTGCTGGCACTGTAATGGTGCGGGGCGTGTGCATTGTGAGTAATATGGGACTCCTGATACGTCTACATACGATTCTCGCAGGTGACACATACGTAAGCATTCTGTCTCATCACCTGCATACATTCATGTCCATGGTGCATTCCGACGGACTTGGGCAATTCCAGCATGACAATGCGATACTCCACACGTCCATAATTGCTACAGGCTGGCTCCAGGAACACTCTTCTGAGTTAACAGACTACCGCTGGCCACCAAACTCCCCGGACATAAACATTATAGAGCATATCTCTCATGTCTTGCAACCTGCTGTTTTGAAGAGGTCTCCACCTCCTCGTACTGTCACGGATCTATGGACAGCCGTGCAGGATTCATGGAGTCAGTTACCTCCAGCACTACATCAGACATCAGTCGGGTCCATGCCACGTCGTGTTCCGGCACTTCTGCGAGCTCGCGGTGCCCTACACGATATTACGCAGTTGTATCAGTTTCTTTGGCTCTTCAGTGTAACTGTAATATACAAAGTATTTTAATGATTTAATTCAAATTTTTACACAGTACTCTAATGAACATTTTTATGTCCATAGGCTGTATGTTTTGTAATATGTAAGGGGGAAGCGTCGTTTCCCAAAATTTCTAAAAGTTCTTGACTGAAGTACTTCAGATGTTTGCATGATACCCTAATAAACATGCTGATGGACATTGGCAAAATATTTAATAAAATAGGAGAACTGTTGCTACCATCAGTTTAAAACAATTCTTGACGATTTACTTCAAACTTTTCTTTGATACCCCAAAGAATATTCCGGTGCACATAGGATATTTTTATAATACAAATCACATATAAATGTATATGTACCAAAATCAGCATTACCTAGTAATTGCTAAATATACTGGGTGATCAAAAAGTCAGTATAAATTTCAAAACTGAATAAATCACAGAATAATGTAGATAGAGAGGTACAAATTGACACACATGCTTGGAATGACTTGGGGTTTTATTAGAACCAAAAAAATACAAAATTTCAAAAAAATGTCCGACAGATTGTGCTTCATCTGATCAGAATAGCAATAATTAGCATAACAAAGTAAGACAAAGCAAATATGAAGTTCTTTATAGGAAATGCTCAATATGTCCACCAACATTCCTCAACAATAGCTGTAGTCGAGGATTAATGTTGTGAACAGCACTGTAAAGCATCTCCAGAGTTATGGTTAGGCATTTTCGTCGGATGTTGTCTTTCAGCATCCCTAGAGCATCACGATAAACTTGAGACTTGAGGTAACTCCAAAGCCAATAATGGCACAGACTGAGGTCTGGGGACCTGGGAGGCCAAACATGACGAAAGTGGCGGCGTACCTCTCACCCGTCACGATAGCACTGACGTTTTGCTGTCCAGCTCCATCTGTCGGACATTTTGTGAAGCTTTTTTTTCTTGGTTCTAATAAAACCCCATGTCATTCCAAGTATGTGTGTCAATTTTTACCTCTGTATTCACATTATTCCTGGTTTATTAAGTTTTGAAATTTATATTGACTTTTTGATCACCTGGTATATGGAAACTGAATACACATCTTCAACTTCTTGCTCCCTTCTATCTACCTATCACCCCCTCCCCTCACTCATTTCCCATCCCCTCCCGCTGCTGCCCCCTCCTGTGCGTCACCTTCTCCCCCTCCCCCCCCCCTCGTTTCTGTCCATCTCCTCTGCCCCCTTCATTGGGAACTGAAGCCGCATAAATGAATAGGTAAAACTGGTGGGATCCTAGGTATATGAAATATGAAAGACTGCTCTCCAGTTTCTGGATCAGTGGTGACAGTAGCTTCATTGATAGTATTCCACAGTCTTAGTATGCAAATGGTTAAGTTTATAAAATTTTGGACAATTCAGATTTCGTAGTAAGATTCTAAACGTAATCCGACGAGCCATAAATAAACTTCTATTTTTTCTGTAAATGCAATGGCAAATAAGAAAACAAAACTCCACATTATTGAGTAAGTAATTTTTGTTTGAGGAAACATACAAGTGAAAATAATAATGTTCAGAAACAATTTATCTGATGGTTTTCATGCCGTCTCATCACAGTTGAAACGGCGACACAAAATGGAACTGTGCATTTTACACAGTACAGCACAACTTCTTTTTATCATAGTCTGTTTTAATAGAAAACCTATACATTGTCGTTTAAGTGACGTTAAGCTTATATCCATCTGAATGTTCATTACAGCGTTGCAGAAAAATTTGAAATAAATAAGCTAAGTAGTTTTCGACATTTTTGGGAACAATGTGCGCCCTTTATAAATCACACACACATATATATATATGAACGTACATACAGAATTATATAAAACTTTGACAACAATGTGTCCCTTATGTATACTGTTGATATAACCATATGTTGTTTATTTTAAAAATGTATAACTTTTGTCCCTCTGATGTTCATTGGGGTATCATATAATGATTTGATATACATTTGATAACCACTTTTCCCCTTTATGTATTATATAATTGTTTATATATTACATACGTTTAAATATACATCCTCTGTCCATCTGAGTGCTTATTAGAATAAAGAGTAAAATTTGAAGTAAATCGCTCAATAACTTTTCGAGATTTTCGGTAACATCATTTCCCCGTTATGTATATTAATATACTACATATATTCCAAATAAACAGGGTGAATGAGAAAGGACTTTACGACTTTGCAATGATACAGAAATTTATTGCAACAGCTTACGAAATAGGTAGATATAGAAAAGAACCTCAAGCTTTACTTGAAAGTGTCGAGTTATTTTGGTTCGACGTGGCTACTATTTTTTATGCGACAGTTTCTTTCCACATTTTCTGCAGCAAATCTGGCCTAACTTGAGCAATGGCAGCGTACATTCGATTTTTCAGATCGGGTACATTAGTAGGGGAGAAAAATACACACGATCCTTAGTAAAACCCAGAGAACTCCGCTGGTATCAAGTCTGAGAAGCGAGGTGGCCTTGAGATTAGCCTTCACGGCCAATCCACGGACATAGGAAGTGATTACCGAGGAAACCTCGAACTTCCGAGTGGAAATGAGATGGACACCGTCTTGCTGGTAGTAAACGATCCTACCTTCGTCATATATGCAGTTAAAAAGTTTTCAGGCTTATCCAGATACACATCACCACTGACATTTTTCTCCACCAAGAAAAACAGCCATACTCTTTCAGTTTTCTAAGGGCACAAAACACAGTAACTTTGACGTTGCTATGAACATGTTCCATGGTTGCATGTGGATTTTCGCTGCCAAATATTTTGTAGCCGCGGGTACTCACCATGCCAATGATATGAAATGTTGACTCATCACTGAAGATTATTATGTTCAGAAATGTCTCATCGTCCTCTATGGTTCAAATTTTTCAAATGGGTCTGAACACTATTGGACTTAACACCTATGGTTATCAGTTCCCTATAACTGAGAACTACTTAAACCTAACTAACCTAAGGACATCAAACAACACCCAGTCATCACGAGGCAGAGAAAATCCCTGACCCCACCGGGAATCGAACCCGGGAACCCGGGCGTGGGTAGCGAGAAAGCTACCGCACGACCACGAGCTGCGGACTCGTCCTCTATCCGATGCAACGTTTCCGCATAGAAATCCCCCCCAGCAACCTTATCTGCATCACTAAAGTGCTGTGCAATTGTGAATCTAAATGATTTCAAGCTTAAATGTGTGTGCAGTACTCGAAAATCGTATGTGAAATGCCAGTTTCGTGCGATGAACGTCGCGCTGACTTTTGCAGGCTGTAGGCCAAACTCTCCCTAACCTGATAACATAATTTTCAGCACGTGGACGACCCAATGATTTACCAAGTGGGAGTGAACAACATTTCTCAAAAACGTTCTACTGGGAAGTTCTTTAGCGTATTTAGTGAGAAATTTATGCCGAACAGTTTTTGCAGACTTCGTTTCAAGAAATGTGAGCACACAGTGAGCGCTGTCACATCAGTGTAAGTAGCACATTAACTGTGCACTCAAGAAAGTAGAACACGCGATGAGCACGCTCCGCACCGGGTTAAGTAGCCACTTATGCCGTGTACTCCACTAGCTGTCTCTGGTGGAGGAACAGGCTACTGATGCGTTACATGAATGAAACGTCAGGTTGTTTGCTACAAAATGACGCATTCACCGATTCTGCAAGGTATCTCGGTAAATTGTTACATCATTAAAAACTTGTAGTTTGACTCACCATATATGGCCTATGTCTGTCAGAATGTTCGTTAGAGCATCATGCAAAAACCTGAAGTAAAATCAGGAACTTTTCTTACATATTACATGTACATCTATATGTCATATAGATTGAAAATGTATAGCCTATATCAGAATGTGCATTAAGAGAATTATGTAAAAAACTGACATAAGTCGGTCTAGTAATTTCCGAGATATTTGATAACAGTGTTAAGGAGTGACCTGTTTTTATATACAGTAGTACAGACATAATTATATAAAGGGGAACAGTTATATAGATCTGATAATACACTCCTGGAAATTGAAATAAGAACACCGTGAATTCATTGTCCCAGGAAGGGGAAACTTTATTGACACATTCCTGGGGTCAGATACATCACATGATCACACTGACAGAACCACAGGCACATAGACACAGGCAACAGAGCATGCACAATGTCGGCACTAGTACAGTGTACATCCACCGTTCGCAGCAATGCAGGCTGCTATTCTCCCGTGGAGACGATCGTAGAGGTGCTGGATGTAGTCCTGTGGAACGGCTTGCCATGACATTTCAACCTGGAGCCTCAGTTGGACCAGCGTTCGTGCTGCACGTGCAGACCGCGTGAGACGACGCTTCATCCAGTCCCAAACATGCTCAATGGGGGACAGATCCGGAGATCTTGCTGGCCAGGGTAGTTGACTTACACCTTCTAGAGCACGTTGGGTGGCACGGGATACATGCGGACGTGCATTGTCCTGTTGGAACAGCAAGTTCCCTTGCCGGTCTAGGAATGGTAGAACGATGGGTTCGATGACGGTTTGGATGTACCGTCTACTATTCAGTGTCCCCTCGACGATCACCAGAGGTGTACGGCCAGTGTAGGAGATCGCTCCCCACACCATGATGCCGGGTGTTGGCCCTGTGTGCCTCGGTCGTATGCAGTCCTGATTGTGGCGCTCACCTGCCCGGTGCCAAACACGCATACGACCATCATTGGCACCAAGGCAGAAGCGACTCTCATCGCTGAAGACGACACGTCTCCATTCGTCCCTCCATTCACGCCTGTCGCGACACCACTGGAGGCGGGCTGCACGATGTTGGGGCGTGAGCGGAAGGTGGCCTAACGGTGTGCGGGACCGTAGCCCAGCTTCATGGAGACGGTTGCGAATGGTCCTCGCCGATACCCCAGGAGCAACAGTGTCCCTAATTTGCTGGGAAGTGGCGGTGCGGTCCCCTACGTCACTGCGTAGGATCCTACGGTCTTGGCGTGCATCCGTGCGTCGCTGCGGTCCGGTCCCAGGTCGACGGGCACGTGCACCTTCCGCCGACCACTGGCGACAACATCGATTTACTGTGGAGACCTCACGCCCCACGTGTTGAGCAATTCGGCGGTACGTCCACCCGGCCTCCCGCATGCCCACTATACGCCCTCGCTCAAAGTCCGTCAACTGCACATACGGTTCACGTCCACGTTGTCGCGGCATGCTACCAGTGTTAAAGACTGCGATGGAGCTCCGTATGCCACGGCAAACTGGCTGACACTGACGGCGGCGGTGCACAAATGCTGCGCAGCTAGCGCCATTCGACGGCCAACACCGCGGTTCCTGGTGTGTCCGCTGTGCCGTGCGTGTGATCATTGCTTGTACAGCCCTCTCGCAGTGTCCGGAGCAAGTATGGTGGGTCTGACACACCGGTGTCAATGTGTTCTTTTTTCCATTTCCAGGAGTGTATTACTGCCTGACTTAATTCAGATTTGTATGTAATATTAGGATATATATGTAATATTTACAAAGTTGTTACCTAAAATCCGAAGAAGTCCTCGACCAGTTTACTTCAGAAGACATCTGAAAAGACATTGTTCCGAAATATCTCAAAAAGCTCGTCAATGGTTTATTTCAAACTTTTACACAAAATACTGATGAACATTGAGGCACAAATAGGATCTATATTTTTTAACTGGTAATGCGTAGGTGTTCTGTTGCCACAGACTCTGTGAAAGAAAAAATAAGGTAAGCTGTGAAAAATGTGTGATATAGATTTCTTTCTGGCAGTCATTTTCAGCTGTGATAGCAGGGCATATAAACCATTAGACATACTGTTTCTTTCATATTATTGTTTCCAATAGTTCGTAATTTAAAACAAAATTTGTATAGACTACAGTGTACTGTTTTTTCTTCTTAGGTGTAGGTTTTAAGGAACCTCAATCGTCCAAAACTTTTGAGTCCTACCCATCTGCAGATTAAAACTATGTGACATACTCTCTCTGAAGCTATTATCCTCATAGATCGAGCCGATGGATTAGTGTCTCTCAAACCCCACATACCAATGACTCTACTGATGTATCCATTTTTTGTAAGTGACTTCAGAATCCAGTCAAGGTTTCGTTTGTGTTAACGATTGACAAAGCTTCAGGTTAAATGTTGTCGTAAGAGCACTTACAGAGGAAAAGGAAGGAGGAAGTAGTCATTGAGGAGGGATGACGAGATAGACAAAGAGAGTGGGGGGTTATGCACACAGAAATAGGGAAGGAAAAGGAGATCGATAAAGAGTGGGGGAGGCTTATACGAGAGAGGAGGAGGGTCGAACTAGTTTAGGATGTGTATCTAATTTCCATATATACTTTGCAGTTGTGAAGCACTGCTCGGTTCGCGAATGTTGTATGAAAACTGTATACAAAAAGGAAAAGACTCTGCGGTATAAAGATTCATTAGGAAACGTGGTGTATATAGATTAATTATAGTTTTCAGTGTGAATAATTTGTTTCCCTTTACTTGATAGTATTACTTTCAAAAATTAATATACTTGTCTTCTGTTGTAATAAATAACAAAGTAACAAATGGTTTTATCAACAATACAGCTTTTAAGGCACAACAATTAACAAAACACTTTTTATTTCATACTTTAAAAATGACTTACGCACACACACACACACACACACACAGGCACACGTTGGGTATGCGTTCTTGTGTATCTGCACATCAGACAGGTACACCAGCACTTTTCCCTATCATACCGTTCGACAATTAACCAGATTGACTGCGGTCCTCACGCTACAGAGCACAGAACTAAAATAACCGCTACTGGCCAAGAGTATCGTAATGCAATTGACCGAAACCAAAACGGTGAAGGACAGGTGGGTTAGAGGACATGAGAGGGGGGAAGGGGTGACTTTAAATGAAATAAGCGCAAATGCATCAGCTTAATCTGATGGGAACTGAAGCTTGAAACATAGTGTTGATGTCAGATACTTCTTTCTCGTAATACCCAGTGCCCTCCTATTAACAAGTACAGACATGATTTGTCCTTTGTGGGCTGAACGATTGTTTTCGTGTTATTAGTCTCTTAGTTATTATGGGCTGAAACCTGACAGTATTTTGTCACACAGAAAGTTCGAGCGGCAGAGACTGTGACGTTTATATATACTGTACGTAATCCAGAGATTTCAGTACCGACACGAATCAGTAATCCTCCAGACCCGCGTTCTGAAAGCGTGGCTGTGTTAAACGAAGGCCGAACAGTGCTCTCTCTAGCACACGGTGCGAGGGGCGCTGAATTCTCGTTGCATTCAAGCTCACCCGTTCCCCGCTGTGAGACCGCCGGTTTGTATATAGCAGAATGCTCTCCGACAAAAGCTGCCCGCCCCGATAACTTGCCAGGTCCTGCTTTGTGTCGAGCTCTGCGGCCTGTTGGCGTCTGTCGCGCTCGGATTTGGTGAGCCGACTGTGGCCGTGCTGCCAAACACCGTTGCGGAAACGATTCACCATTAGCAGCTACGCCGTCTACGGTGAGTCTGAATCCGCAGTTCTAATTGTTCTGGAGCATTCATTCTGCTGTGTCACTCGCCTTTCAAATCGGCACCTCACCCTTTCATTGTGCTGATGAAAAACAATGCCCCGGTTGCGAACGCTGTGGACGACCACATCAGTCCTGAATGTACCTTTCGATCCTATGGATTCGGTCTTTGATAATGGTTCCGATTGGAAACCGATCACACATGAACTGTTACGCGTATATCGTGCACCGAATTCCTTTCTAATAATGTTACTATGTTCCGTAGTAATAGCTTCAACACTTCATATTCTGTTTTACATTATTCTGTTGGTCCCTTTATTATAATGAATATTCACAATGCAGTTCTCAAAGCACTGGGAAGGGTACTGCAGAAACATGTTGGACTGATCCAATAAAACGCTGTTCGAGTTGAACTGAAGGAAATAAAATTACTATGATATCTCGAACGCCAGCTTACACAGCTTGAAAACTAACACTAAACGTTTGTATATACCTGTATGTCTTAGAATTCGTGGTAATATCAAGAACACGGAAATACCGAATTGTAGAAACTCATGAGCAATCAGGTACTTCGATTCAGAACACTCGATACAGAAGTTAATATCAGCACCCAATAAGTGAAAGGATAGTGTAGGTGATTATGATGGTCCCCTTCACAACAAAGCCTCACCCATACCCGTTCTCAGCAACTGTACGAAGTGTACATTCCCCTAACCTTCTCAGTCCTGGTGTCCCCTGTTGGGGACATCAAACATGGCATTATTTAAAATTTTGTCTGCGACCTCATATCACATTGGCTACACTGGAAATTGTTTTTGAAGGAAGTTCAGAGCTGGCAGCACCTCATCGTCATTGTGTTGAATCACATTTTTGCCAGGCAGAATAAGAAATGGATGACAGAAGAAAGCGTGTTTTCAGAGAAGATGCTCTTTGTAAGTTTTTTATTACTACTTTATTCTAATTTAATCAGTATAATTAATATGGGATAATGTAAATGAATAGTCAGAGCATAAATAATTAAAATTATAGTTTTAACAATTTTACAATTGTCTTCGAATAATGTATTGAAATTCCAGAGCAACCTGTAGGGTACATTGGGGCTTGTATAATGCATAACATGATTTGTGAAGAAAAGATATTTCATTTGTTTCACAAAAATAATATTTTGATTGTTCATTTTATATTCTGTGGTGAATATTAAGTTAATATTAGTTATGTTTCAGAAATTTGTAAGCTACAGGTGGACAATTTTACAATTTTTAGGCCTAATTTCGATTTTTTTCAGATTCAAAGACATTTCAAAATTTGTAAATGAATTATATAATAGACATGTTAGTGAACTGAAGCTCTCTGAAGATGGTGTTGATGATGATGATGATGATAATGATGATACCTGTACAGATCCACTTTACCGTGTTAGTAATGAACAAGAATTAGATACAGCTAAGAAGATGTAGGTGAAGCTGATGGCAGGAACAATAGCAGATCTGAAAGAATCTGTTCTACTCAGTCTACCACCGACAGAATATTTTGGAAGAAAACTTTGAATTTTTCCCCTTACCACCTGCACCTGACTTGAGGAACAAGTCGGTGTAAACTCATGACCTCATGACTGTGCGAGTAAAAATCTGCCAGAAAATGTTTTTGGCCCCCTTACTGAATATACAAACAGGAGGTATCTTAAAAATACTTGGAGAAAGCTGAAATGTGCAGTAGATTGAATGAAAAGGTTTATCTCTGTAATAGTGATGTCACACCTGTGCTATCCTAGGATTAGGATGTTGTTGTTGTTGTTGTTGTTGTTGTTGTTGTGGTCTTCGGTCCTGAGACTGGTTTGATGTAGCTCTCCGTGCTACTCTATCCTGTGCAAGCTTCTTCATCTCCCAGTACCTACTGCAACCTACATCATTCTGAATCTGCTTAGTGTATTCATCTCTTGGTCTCCCTCTACGATTTTTACCCCCCCCCCCCCCCCACGCTGCCCTACAATCCTAAACTGGTGATCCTTCGATGTCTCAGAACATGTCCTACCAACGGATCCAATGAGAAGTGACGGCCACGTTTGTGTAGTGAATTGGTTCGACAATAGCCCTGTTGTCTTCATGTCCAGTAGATAAGAAGTAAATCCAGTTGATAAATGTCACCGCTGGCGCAGGAAATAAAAAAAGTACATTCAAGTGGACCATCCCTCAACTACAAGCACCGGCAATTCAGATATGGGAAGTGTTGACTTTCTCGAATGGTTGATCAGCTATTATACAGTAAGTGCCAGAACTAAGAAGTGGGCTGTAAGAGTGATTATACACTTCACAGATTTCGCAATTTGTGCTTCATGGCTAGAATACAGACGTCATCAAGCTGTGTTGGGTACATTGAAGAATGACGTTCTAGACTGCCTCTAGTTCAGAGAAACGTATGAGGAATATCTATGGCATACACGTGAACCTGAAATGGTATCTGATGATTATCATGACTTCAAAAATCGAGCAAGAAAGCATTCAAAATCTGGAGTTGATCTCCCTCCTGATACCCTTCGAACCAAAAATGTTCTACACTTACCAGAATTCCTCAATCAGTTACAAAAAATCGCTGTCGGTTTCCAGCGTGTTCAGTTCATAAGGCACGCATACGATGTTTCACCTGCAAAGTTTTCCTCTACCTACAAGATACACGCTACTGCTTCACGCTTTATCATAAGCTGCGAAGAATAAATAAATTAAATTTGTCATCAGAAATAAATGATTGTCCTACTGTATTCCCAATTTTTTTTTCTAACCTACTTTGCTTTTGTACAGTAGAGATGTATAGGTACAATTTTGTAACCATATAATTTATTTCTGTGGTAATTTAAATAAAAAATGCATCGATAAAATTAAAAATAATGTTCTCGATGAAATATGATTTGTGGAACTTCATTACACCTTGAGACATAACGTCCATTGTGGGGGCATTCCTTTGTAGGACTAGGAACACTAAATGATTTCCTTAGAAATTTATCTTGTGTTTCTAGTACTGTAATAATCAAATTGTGTAAGGAAACATAAAAAAAATTTAATAAATATTTTCTCATGGCTGAGGAGGCTAAGCTGCGAAAACGGTTAGATTGCATCTTGCCATTAATTGGTTCTCGCAGCCTTATCTGGCAGGTCGATATCTTGTTTGCAGCCAGTTCAAGACAATGGGCGACAGTGTTACACAATCCCTGCGACTCGTGGCCTATGTGCCACTGTTCTGCTGCGCTGTCAGAGAATGGGACAAATAATTCAGTCCAACATTCAATTATAATCATTAAGCAAAAATATGACTGGCGTCGTCTTTGAAATGAAAACTGCTGGGTGTACTGAATGACTTGATCTCTAACAACTAATCACTAAGCAGTGGTATGAATTCAGAGGTATTCTCATTGATAGGTGTTATGAAGAATATGAAAAATCAAAGAAATAGGAGACACGCTGTCAGGTATTCAGATCAAAGGATTAACGTTAAACGGTGGAAATAAGTATAAGAGCATAAAACCTTTTCGAGTATTGAAAAGTATTTCTACAGAATATTTCGAATATTGCTCGTCCAGAAGGAAGATAGATCAGTATTTTAACGACCCGTCTAACATGTAACCGGAAAACAAGTAGATACTCGAACATTACAAAGTTTGGAAAGATGTAGGTCGTGTTCTTTACGAGGTAGCTATCTAATCATTCACCTTAATCGTCAAAGGGAAACTTTAATCTGGATGATCGTACAGTAATGGAAATCCAGAACGTTACCACTTGCTCGTCGTTTACGTCTGGAGAATAGTGATATGTGAGTTAAGAAAAGTAGGAAAAATGTTGAAAATAAGTGACAGACCAATTACAAAATGTCGAAAGTTTACTCAGTTATGTGTTGCAGCATGAGCAGCAGTCTGCAGCTGCTGGCTGATGATACTGCGCTGTATTGGAGGTGTTGCAGTTGAGTAGCTGTACGAGTAGGGCTATACAAGAAGACTTAGATACAATTTCTGTTGGTGCGATGAATAGCAATTTGCTCTGAATATAAAAAATTATAAGAATATAAGTTAATGCAGATGCGGATGAAATACAATCCTGTAATATCCAAATACAACATTAATAGTGTGCAGCTTGACACAGTCAGTTCGTTTAAGTTTAGAGGTGTAACGTTGGAAAGCGATATGAAATGGAAGGAAGACGTAACGATCGTAGTGGGGAAGACGAATGGTCGACTTCGGTTTAGTGGACAAATTTTAGGAGAGTTTAGTTCGCCTACAAAGGATTAGTGCGACCCGTTGTTCATTAATGCTTGAGCGGTTAGTGTTGCCACCAGGTCGGACTGAAGGAAGACATCGAATTATTTCATTTGTTACCGGTTGGTCCGATCAACACACCAGTGGTACGGAGATGCGTAGTGAACTCGAATACGAATCATTGCAGGGAAGTCGACGCTCTTCTCGCGGAAAGTTATTGAGAAAATTTAGAGAACCGGCATTTGTAGATGACAGTAGATCGATTGTACTGCCGCCAATGCAGGTTTCGCCTAAGGACCTTGAAGACCAGATAAGACAAATTAAAGCTCCTACGGATTTATACAGAAAATTTTTCATCTCTCTCACTGTTTCCAATAGGGAAGGGAAAGGAAATGACTACAAGCATATAAGGTACCCTCATCCATGCACCATATGGTGGCTTTCAAAGTATGTATGTAGATGTACTTGTAACAGTCAAAGATAATTATACATAAATAAAATTATCAGTGATTTTTGTAGTGGCATGTATGCATAAATCAAAAGCAATAACACGAAAAAGGAAGAGAGGGAGGAAGGCATAAACCAAGTAGAAAGGGTTGTAACTTTTCTTTCTGTTTTGTTAAAATTAATGAGTGATATGCCTCATAGCACGTTCAGGTACTAGTACGAACTCCGATTTGATGTCAGCAGTCATGGATATCGGTGTGTTATTACAACAATAAAAAAATTGTTTTGCTTTAAGGTGAAAACAGTAGATCCTTTTTCCTGTTACATATTGTAAGAAAAGTCTTCATACTTGTTAACTCTTCAAGTTTGCGTTCTACCTCCACATCTGCATCACTATCCTGAAGTTCACATTTAAATACTTGTTAGAGATTCACAGAATCACTTGATTCGAAATTCTCAAAGCTGTCTTATTGATCCAGCAACCCTACTGAAGGAGTGTCACTTTCAAAGTAAGAGGACGCAAGCAATAACAATGCTTCGAAAGAAAGTTACTGTTTTCGACAGTTCATCTGTTCAGGTGGTTCACCATTGTTGCCACAGGTGCATAATGACTCCTCAAGGCGTTGTGACCACATGAGCGGCTTCCAGAAGCTCTGTGCTGTGGCTTTATTCCACGGTAACTGCATGTTCGTTACATGCGGATTCTTCCATATCGAAAATAAAGAACGTCAAACAGGCGAGGCAGTAATGTTTAGCTCCAGTTCCGCTTTAACAGAAGGAGAAGTAAGAGGAGATGGAGTAATAAAATGAAACCGGTCTTAAAATTGGCTCTAATGAATCGAAAGGGACGTAAATGAGTTCTGAATTCGGTTACTGGTCTGATATAATTAAGTCAATTACAGACGGATGTCGCACTTGTTTCACAATGAAGAGAAGAACAGGACAGCGGCGCTAAACAGCCTTTCTGTCTCTCAGTAGTAGTTCCTCTAGATTTCCGTCTCTTTCTTCTTCTTCGGACTTGGCTGAATCTTCAATCTCCCCTCCCTATATTCCTTCCTCCATTGTATTCTCCTCCTCGGAGCCTTTAATTCCATTCCTTCCTGCAGAACCTCTATTGGTAATTCCGCTTCTAGTATTTTGTGCCTATGTGAGGTAAAGTTTATCCAGCAGTTACTGAAAAGTATAAAATACTAAATCTAATCCAGAGCTTAGGAGACGTAGTGATATGTTGTCTTATATCAGTTCATTTGAAGCGGATATATATAACAATAATATGTACAAACATCTCACGACCAGAGCTTGTCATCTGTCTTGCCTGTAATGGTCTGAGTATTTCTGTTAAACAAACGTTCCTGTGGAAGTATTAGAAACCGCTAATGCTATAACTAAAACCATTAACACATTTACAATTAATGGGAAATTCTCATCTACTAAACAAAAAAGCAATGAAAAACCAATCTTATTGATACCGGTAGGAGGGCCAAGAAGAATTATTATTGTCTCTGGTAAGAGGCCACAACATTGTACTCTGGCAATAGTAGTTCATTTGTTCCAGGAGTCCTGCTTCTTTAAGTTACGCTGAAGAACTTACGTGAAGTAACCGAGGTAGGAGATGAGGTAAGAGTGGAAGGGTCGTACGTCGTAATCGGATAACTCAGTTGGAAAACATGTGGGTGGAGCAGCTTTCCTCTCGCAGGTAAAGGACTCGATTCGAGTCTCGGACGGGCACAGAGTTTTAATCTGCTAGGAAGTTTTTATGCAATAGAACATTTTGAAAGAGAAACCACAGTCTCCGAAGATCTGAGATGACGAAAAATATGTAACTTCTGTGAATACTTTTCATTGTATATTTGTCTTAAAGCCTTTGCTGGAACGGGCTCAATTTCATGCATCTCTTCCTCTCTAGCTCCCCTTCTCCCTGCACGGAAGTAGAATGTGATTCTGTTTAATCTCTGTGTAACCTAGGTTTATTAGTCTCCGCGTGCCGATGACAGACTGCCAGCAGCCAGATACTGTAGTCTTATGTGTGTGTGAGTTGCGTTTGCGCGAGTGTGTGTGTTTGTGTGTGTGTGTGTGTGTGTGTGTGTGTGTGTCTAGGTGTGTGTTGGCTGAAAGTTTATTTCTTTGACAGTCTTTTTGTAGTGCCTATCTGCGACTCAGCATCTCCGGTATATCTGCCTATCTGCGACTCAGCATCTCCGATATATCTTTCCTCATAATACTGTGATTATTACATCCTGGATTTTCCAATTTTTAATTATATCTAATTTCGACTGTAATACCTTTTTAACATTATCATTATTTCTTGTCCCAATGTGGATTGTAAATGTTTGCACAGTCTTATAATGGTGAGCAGAGAACGAAATTGTAAACTGTTAATGCGGTGAAGCTAATAATCGGCAGCCATTGATTCTATAATAAATGTAAACTGCATGATCAGTAAGAAAAACTATCTTTATTTATAGTTTGTTGCACTAAGTCTGGTCCTTCTAAGAGAACCGTTGCTATGCAACGACAATAGTGCCCTTGCAATACTTACACATCTTCCCACGGTCACACATCACCATATTGGTAGCGAAACAATAATTGCTGATTATGCTGATTCCAGTTAGTGCCTCCGTTATTAAAATATTTCTTCTTCCTCTTCTTGTTAGCTAACTACAACAACAAAAAATTGATATTTTACTCAAGGGGCAACGGCCTTGCCGCAGTGGATACACCGGTTCCCGTGAGATCACCGAAGTTAATCTCTGTCGGGCGTGGCCGGCACTTGGATGGATGACCATCCAGCGGCCATGCGCTGTTGCCATTTTTCGGGGTGCGCTCAGCCTCGTGATGCCAATTGAGGAGCTACTCGACCGAACAATAGCGGCTCTGGTCAAAGAAAACCATCATAACGACCGGGAGAGCGCTGTGCTGACTACATGCCCCTTCTATCTACATCCTCAACACAGGATGACACGGCGGTCGGATGGTCCCGATGGGCCACTTGTAGCCTGAATACGGAGTGCTTTTTTTTAGTGCTTTTTACTCAAGAGAAAGAGGGCCAAGAAGTCGCATAACAAAACTACCTTGAGTTTGGATTTATCATAAACTGGTCGTTCTAAGGGAGCATTGACATTATATGCGTATTCTTCACACGGCGAAGGCATGCCTTGTTAGGAGTGCTCGAAATTTATAAATCGAAAAAACAAGAGGCAGTAAAATTCGTGAATGGGAAGAGCTATTTTGAATCCAATGCTAACTTTGCTTTGTTTGATAATCACTGAATGCTTGTCTTATATATCCTTGCCTTTGACTTTACCTAATATACAGTTCATTACACATTCACTCCGTTTCCTTACGTTGAGTGTATTAGTCTCGTGATTTCTTGTCCCTTCTCTATTTATATATTTCATTAACCAGTTAACCCTGTTAACTGAGTGATAAGGTATTTGATCAATCTTTTCTAGGAAGCGTGTGTCTCAGGATATGAAGGGATATATCAAAATCCTACCCAGTGAAAGTCTCATTCAGCCAGAAATCAGTGAAATTCACACCCAGTTTTTGCTGGAAGCTACCTGCTCACGATCCCTGTGCGGCACGGCCTATCTGCACTTGGGAAGTCCTAGTTCACTCAAGTGACTAACCGCTTGGCTAGTCGCAGTCAGTGTGAGTCTAGCTCTGGGAGTGTTCAGCTCTTCCACCTTACGTTTCTGTGTGCTTATATGTTCGATTTGGAACTATCAACAACCACCCACGGTAGACCATGTGCCCACTAAAGCAGATAGGTCAGTGATATGGCGCTGTTCGAAACATAGAACAACACACTGCCGAGGAATCCTTAAGACCAAATACTGTATCGTGCTTAGTTCAAACGAGCATCAAGGTGACACACCGGATGTTGCTCGATTAGGAGTAAAAAAGATGTGGAATCAGGTGAAGAAGAGGTCACGAGAGGCAGAGATTTCGATTTCTAAAATATATATCGAAGTGTTAGGCGACTTACACAGTTGAAGACATGATTTTGTTACCGAAATTCCAGAACAGCAATCAATGAAGAGGATATTATACATGCACCGGGCAAAATCACATGGCAATCAGAAAGAGCCAGAAACACGACAAGAAGTTGATCTTCAAGCAGTTACTAACCATGAATGACGGAAGCGGTTTTCTCTTAAGTGATGACAGTTTTGGAGATGGGATCATAGTTTTTAGCTGAAAAGCAGGAAGAGAGACTCTAAAGATTAACAACATTTTATCTGGATGGGACCTTCAAATGCTGTAGCAATAATTTTCACAAATATATACTATTCATGAAGAAGTTCAAAGTACTAATCCAACGTCTATCCGGTGGCTTTTGCGCTCTTACCAAAGAAAAGAAAAGAACCTTATATCTGTCTTTTCCGCGATGTTGTGGATAATGTACCACAATGGAAAACTAATAACGTCACCGTTGATTTCGAATCATCTGCGATTTCTGCGCTAAATATTGGTTCAAGTGCGTGGCTACCATTTCCATTTGAAGAAATCTCTCTGGAGGAAAGTGCAAGCTTGCCAGGTACTTTCGAACACCGAGAAAACGAAGAAGTAAGGCCGCAAATTCGCATGTGTGCTGGTCTTGGGCTCCTTCGACCTGAAGATGTCTGCGATGGCTGGCTCGTGATACATTCACAAGCACCGGATATTGCCAAGGTTTTTCTGTTTTTCCACTATTTTATAGAGAGGTGGTTGGAAAATGACGAAACCCCGTTCAGTCTTTGTAGCTGCTATGAATGCCGCCATCGTACCACCGACAATGTAGAAAGTTGGCATAACAAAACTAATAACCTCCGAAAATCGAATCCTAAAATTAAAGACGTGACCGAGTGTATGAAAACAGAAGCAGAGAACTCAGCATGTGCAATAATGTGGTCACGATTAAGTATGGAAGGCAAAGAAAAGTAAGAAACGTGCAAGAAACTTGATGAAATGCTCGAAAAAAATAGTACAAAACTATGAAGATGATGGTAACATCAGAACTTTTTTGAAAGCTATCTCTTAAGTCCAAAAATTTGATTGAAGCCATAAGTTAGTGTTGGATGACATATATGACAAGAATGTACAGAATTTAAATGCTCATACTAACCAAAAATGAAATACAAAAGAAAACATATAAAACTACAAAAAACTGATTTTAAACACTCCTACATGACAGTTTGCTCTCGCCATTTATCCAGTCCAAAGGCTGTATAAAGTGTGATGGGAGTATTACGAAAAATCTATAGACGCAACATTATCATTTCCTATAAGAAACGACGATTCATATATGCAGTATCATACTGACTGTTTGATAGCTTTTTTTTTACTTTTTTCTCTTACGCACTCACAAAATTGTCACATACGTTTTGTATAGGCCAACGTCGTCCATCTCCATAAATAATATAAAACATATACGTAAAATGACAAACACATAATTTAAAAATCCTATCTCTTCTACTTGTCAAAAGCATATTTTAAAAGAAACATAAAATAAAGTATGGCTCACAACTACGGATTGTATATGATGTATATGTAATGTAAAGTACATAACATGCGTTCTCGCTTAACATGGGAAGATGAAGGTGCCCGGTACAAGGGCTGCGCTTATGTAGTGCTAGATGTGACGTGGAAAGCCGTGTATAGCTAACTTCACCTATGTTTGTGCCTAACCCTGGACGTTTAGTTAGTACGACAACGCGTCTTAGATACTTTACATATATCGTATGCTGATTCGCGACTGTGGACCATGTTTTACTTTATGTTGGTCTTGAAATATTCTTTGCGAGGTAGAAGTGGTTATATCTTTTAAATCTGTGTTTATAAATTGGTCTTTCTGTTTACAATTGTAGTCTGTGAATATATAACAGTAAGTAAAAAATAATCTAACAGGAGAAATGAGCACTTCCCATAATAAATAATGTGGCATTACGAATCATATTCGATCATCACTAGTCCCCTTCCCCTGTACACCACGTAAATGTACGTTTACAAGGACTGTAAACATTGGCTATTGCTGACAATATAGGCCTTCAGTGTTGTCTAGCAATAACACGGCCACACGAATTAGAGTCAAATGTACGGCAACATTGCTACCGCTGGTGCATGGCACTGTTTGCTGCAAAACATTTCCGGGCCAAATGTTTTATATGAACCACGCTATGGCCGCTTATGAACAAAAGCAAGATAGTGGATGGGAGTGGAGCTCCCCTACATTTGCATTCTACAAGGAAAAAACTAGCGAAAACAAAAGAAATACAGCATCATGAATGCGTTCTTTTTAAAAGCAGGCGAACTGCTAACGGAACTTCAGCTTGTTAGCCGATATTGGGAACATATTTTTTCCAGAATGCTGCAATCCGATTTCGAATATATCATAGAATTGCTAAAACTAATACCACTATTAACTACTATATACGAGTGGCCACCGTCCAGTTTTCGGCTTATAGTGGTTGATACGGAGGTCTCATATTCCTGTCTCAAGAGCTGAATTTTTTTTTTAACTTTACACCAGAACTGCTATTTATTTGGTGTTGGCTGATAAGTTTCGGGCTATTTCCAATTTTCATTTGCCACCTGTTACAGAGAATAAAATTTGTAACGAGTCGATTCGTCGAGTGTGGATAATAAATGTAGTCTATCAGTAATAGTATGGTTCATATGTTAACTACTTTCGTATTTTGTATGTAGGATGTGTTTGGTGAGGACTGTTCCATTTATGTCAAAACTTACATGTATCTTAGATCAGTGTTAAAATTTGTCACAATTTTAATTACACTTTACTGTATTATGTTAACACACCTGCATAATATATATTTTCCTTCACTGTTGTGCCTTAATTATCCAACACGGTGTGATTCACGTGACAACAATATTTTATGTAAAATGGAGAAGCTCCTCAATGAACTACAGTGTGCGTCCCGCTGACTTATTTATTGTAAATATTATCACAATTTTAACAGATGATGATGCAACGAATTTTAGTATGACATATATAATCTTTGATCTATACATTTTACTTCGCAATTTTATTAATATCAGTGACGATATCCAGTGTAAGACAGTGCCCTATCACATCACAGTTGTACTATAAATATTTCATTTCCTTTCAGTACTGTTTGAAAGCAATCGTGTTGTTTAATTTGTACTTCAACGAAATCTACGCACAATAGTGTTCTGCGTTTATAGTTCTCACTCTATGGATTGTGATTCATATGGTGATGAAGGTATTCTTGAAGGTTTCTATGAATCGTTTTCAGTCGCGTATTTGATGATTAGTGGATGGTGGAGTGCCTTTTTCAGAATTCACTCTTTGTATACGTTAATTTCTGTTTCTCTCACTCAAGTCATAGATGTATTTACTAGGTTCACAGATTTCGTGATTTGGTTTTCTCGTTTTCCCAGTTTTAAATGCCCTTAGCTGATTCTGTATTCTTGGGGCAGTGGTTCGTGTAATGGCCTGGGGATTGACGCGTCGCAGCAATATTGCTGGCAACACTACTGCTGCCACACATTGTCGTAAAATAAGGCCTTTGGCTCTCCTCTCTGCCGAGCAGCGTTTCTGCCTGCCGGGCGGAGATAGGACGGAGAGATTAAAGGACCTTTCGGGCTGCGGATTTCACTGGGTGCGAATTTCAGGACACAGCACAAGGGGCTCTCTGCCAGTTAAGTTCCTCTGACCACCTCTTCTACGCGGCATTCTAGCGGTCACGCCAACAGAGGGCGCTAATTACTTATTACAGTCTGTTTTCAGTCAATTGGGTTCTTTTTCTATTTCGTTTGTCATTTTTATATTATTCCATGGACTCCGTAAGCTTATCCTTAAACACGTCATTATATTTTAATCTCAAATTCGCCACAATAGCGTATCAGAATTATTGTTACGTAACTATTTCCTTGTTAATCATTTAACTTCGGTCGTATTTTTAATTTATTGCGTTTTTTAACAGTAATGACTCATAAACTTGGTAAACCCACTACGGACATTACCGATTGTGTTCTTTTTTTGTTACAAATCGTACAAAAGCGCCATTTAAGAATATGTATACGCCTACAACAGCGACTTGTGGCGTTTGAACAGTAGCGCTGTCAACAAGATAACTCTAGTGCATTACATATTTTATATATGTGTGACAATGCTAAGCTGATTTTGTATTTAACTTTTGACGATGCCATTATGGTTTCATTACATTAGAACATATCTGTAAAACAAATGTGCCTCGTCATATTTAAAGCACGTAATTTTCAGAAGTGTGCCAGTAATACTTTTCATTATGGTCTATTTTATTGTTTAAAGCTGCAGAAAATCCAATGGTTGTGTTTGAGATTTCCCCATATTTTGCAGCGTATTTGAAGATGGCCATTGCCGACAAAAACCGGTAGTCTGAGGACCTAACAAGTTTGTGGTCATAGACGGAAATGAAGAAATTTATTCTGCAATTATAAATGAATTTTCTACACGATTAATTAATTTAGCAAACCAGTTTTCGGTCTGCAAGGCCTTCTCGGAACTTTAAATGACTGTCGTCGTCAAAGAAGTCACAGTATCTGTAAACAACATTGGAAAAGATGTTCCTCATTTAAAGTGAGGTGCGAAACCACAGTAAATGTCATCTTTAAGAGAGCAACGGTAAAGTAATAACAAATCTAAAAACCTGAACAGCAAATAAATATAAAGGCAGAAAGCAAGGAAAAACACAAACACTTCACTCGAAAACCAGTGTCCATATAAGAGTTTAAATTATATTAGCAAAACGAATACGATAACATTAGTACTTGATAACAGTACAAAAGAAATGACTTGAATAGGTATTACATATGGAAAGTCGTACATAAACAGGTTAAAGATAGAATTTACAATTTTAACAACAGAGTATTTGCAAGACACAGGCACTTGTAATTAAGTAAATAAATAGAGGAATATGTAGGAACCGAAATAAACAGAGACTGGAAAACATTTGGCAAAATTTGAGGATTGAGTAAAATTTAGAAGACGGGGGGTATTGAGCTGTATTTGGTCATTTAATATTAAATCAGGACTGCGGACCAGATGTTTGTTGATTCCCAGGGCTTTCAGTAGGCTGTGTATTTGGCAGTTGTTGGTTGTGTGCATGACAAGGGGCTGTGTGTGATAGCTGTGACTGTCAGTACATGCTCAGCAATGTGGTGTCGTAATTCTGCCAACTCCAGCTGCGTTGGTGTTTAGGCAACCTAGCTGCTATTTGTCTGTCTGATCGACCAACACAAAACTTATTAAAGTCATGACAAGTAATTTTGTACAACCATCCCATCATTGGCTAGTAATCGAGATCTTACTTCACTTTTAAAAATACACTGGACTGCGGTGTTTCTTACGTAGTAGGAAACCTCATAGTTCCAGGATTTCAGTGTTTTCGTTAAACCTCTTGGTACTTGATCCAGGTATGGAATTGTAGACCATTTGCATCAGACAGTTGAAGCAGCAGCAGAGTGAACACAGGGATCGGGTATGATTTTCAGTTTTTGTTTCCTATGCATGCTATGGTCAGTCAGGATAGGTCTGCAGGCATTGTTTGAGGCAATAAATTATATTGTATCTAACTCTGCTTTGAAATCTTCTTGTCACGGGAACAGATATGAGACGGTGAGTTACTGAGTGGGAAACCGTGTGTCTGTATATTACTGGGTGTTGTGAGCAAAAATTTATACTGTGTTTGTGGTGGTTATTCTACAAAATTTGAAACAGTGTGTTACCACGCTAATGTTGCTGGTTATATTTAGGAAATTTATGGATTTTTTATCACCATCCATGGTGAAATGAATGTTTTTATGTTGGATGTTACAGGTATGAAAAGAAAAAGTGCAGAGTTGCCTTGTACAGCCTGTCCATAAATTAAGGACGTCATCTAGAGACCGGAACCAGTATTTAATATTTTCACTAAGTGACTATGTATTCAAAAAAGTTTACTGATAATTTCCCATGCGTATGTAAGTGGAAGTGGATTAGGAAGAAACAACATAGTTGAACTATCTAGGGTCCCTTTGCACGGAAAATAGTATTGACATTAGACCTGTACGTCAACTCTGTCTAAATATCATCACATTCCCCTACTGGTATGCTGGAAGACAAATCTTACACATCAAAGAATACTAATTTAGCACTATGTGAGACCGATAGATCTTTTATCCTATATACCAGGTACATTGAGATAGAAATACCATACATTGATCTGAATTATATCTTACATTTGGTTAATGTATCCAGTGTACTAACCAGTTTGTAAATTGGAACAATGAATTATGATACAACTGGAGAGATGTGTACATCTTGCTTGTGTGCTTCTAGAAAACAATACTGTCTAGAGGGTACTGAATTCATTACATCTGTCTATTTTCTTGTGATGGAAGATGTGAAGAGCGTATTCAAAACTTTTCTCAAACATTTCTTTGTACATTTGGGCTAGAAGTGCAGTAACATTACTAATTATAGCTACTTCCTATCTCTGTAACAACAATATGTGATGTGTGAGAGCACTCAAGCGTTGACTAGCTTCGCTATCAAAAACATCAAACTCACGTAGGTGGAACTTTGGTGTGATGGTCTTGTTTATGACTTTTAGGTATGTACAGACGGTGCCATAGATACGATACCACTTTTTGACTTCTTCCTTCATCCTCGTATATATCGCGACTTCAATGGCTTCATTCGCAGCGGTACATGTTCCTCTTAACTTTATGGTGACGTACTTCGGCGCAATTTTGCAATGAAAACACTGTTAACCAACTGAGTTTTGTTAGCCTTGCTATCTGTCTCAACAGTCTACTGTAAGAGGCTGCTAATTGTGCTGTTGTGACACATTATACCATGTTAGCTGATTCTTCCGTCGCTTCTTGGAAGAATGTCGTTTTTTGGGGAACAATGTAATTGTTGTTGTTGTCTTCAGTCCTGAGACTGGTTTTATGCAGCTCTCCATACTACTCTATCCTGTGCAAGCTTCTTCATCTCCCAGTACCTACTGCAAACTACATCCTTCTGAATCTGCTTAGTGTATTCATCTCGTGGTCTCCCTTTACGATTTTTACCCTCCACGCTGCTCTCCAATGCTAAATTTGTGATCCCTTGATGCCTCAAAACATGTCCTACCAACCGATCCCTTCTTCTAGTCAAGTTGTGCCACAAACTTCTCTTCTCCCCAATCCTATTCAATACCTCCTCATTAGTTACGTGATCTATCCACCTTATCTTCAGTATTCTTCTGTAGCACCACATTTCGAAAGTTTCTATTCTCTTCTTGTCCAAACTAGTTATCGTTCATGTTTCACTTCCATACATGGCTACACTCCAAACAAATACTTTCAGAAACGACTTCCTGATACGTAAATCTATATTCGATGTTAACAAATTTCTCTTCTTCAGAAACGCTTTCCTTGCCATTGCCAGTCTACATTTTATATCCTCTCTACTTCGACCATCATCAGTTATTTTACTTCCTAAATAGCAAAATTCCTTTACTACTTTAAGTGTCTCATTTCCTAATCTAATTCCCTCAGCGTCACCCGATTTAATTTGACTACATTCCATTATCCTCGTTTTGCTTTTGTTGGTGTTAATCTTATATCCTCCTTTCAAGACACTGTCCATTCCGTTCAACTGCTCTTCCAAGTCCTTTGCTGTCTCCGACAGAATTACAATGTCATCGGCGAACTTCAAAGTTTTTATTTCTTCTCCATGGACTTTAATACCTATTCCGAATTTTTCTTTTGTTTCCTTTACTGCTTGCTCAATATACAGATTGAATAACATCGGGGATAAGCTACGACCCTGCTTCCCTTTCATGCCATCTGGTTTCTGTACAAATTGTAAATAGCCTTTCACTCCCTGTATTTTACCCCTGCCACCTTTAGAATTTGAAAGAGAGTATTCCACTCCCACATTGTCAAAAGCTGTCTCTAAGTCTACAAATCGTAGAAATATAGGTTTGCCTTTCCTTAATCTATTTTCTAAGATAAGTCGTAGGGTCAGTAGTGCCTCACGTGTTATAACATTTCTGCGGAATCCAAACTGATCTTCGCTGAGGTCGGCTTCTACCAGTTTTCCAATTCTCTGGCTTACAATCAGAAGCAGAGAGTACTTCAGTCTATATTTTTATTTATTTTCATAGCTTTCACTATGTTTTTATTTATTCAGATAACTTTCACTATATATTTTTTATTTATTTAGGTAGCTTTCATTCTTTAAAATTACGCCTTCTGGCTCAGAAACCAAGTAAACTCAGATGTTAAAATATCCCATGTCTCTAGGTAATATTTTTGTTTCTCAAGGACGTCACCGCGGAATTTTCTAACAGTCGGAAGCTGTCATTTAATCTTTATCAAAATCGTTAGAGTCCGGTAGATATCAGCTGTGAATTTCCCTTTCCTGAAGAATCAAAGCACATGTTCACATTTAGAGATTCTGCGCCGTGGATGCAATGTTAACATGGATTGAACACACAATATAGGCCGGAAGCGCTGAACATTCAGCTGGCGCTGGCTTGCTGCACTTCGGTAACAAAGCCATGAGGCGAACGACCCACAGCGCGTAACGCCTGATGACTGCAGACAGCGGATGTGGCCTTTAGGTGCTTCATTTCGCGATGGCCACTCTAGTGCCCATTATTGAAGATTGTAGGGAGCGCCATCGAAATACTTTCAAAAACATCGCAGAAATTTTATTTTGGTAGAAAATTCAAGTTGACTGTTAACAAGTTGGCTATTAACTGAGCACAGCATTCTGTACCAATATACTCTGTGCATAATACGCAATAAAAAGTGTTTTGGCCTTTCTCTCGTAACAGAGTATGTTAGTATTATTTAAGAGGCTTACAATAGAATCTTACAGCGGTAAAAATTACTTTAAATGAGCGAAAGGAGATATTTCTAGCAGCGTTAAAACCTGGAAAAGTATACAGCAACTAAGAAGGAGCACTAGTTATTTCTGGGTACACGTTCAGCTTATGTAAGAGGAGAAATAGATGCCCTCGTTATAACGTAAGCGCTTGTTTCTAGAGATCATTTATGTGAATAAACTTCAAGTTTCCTTTGAGCATGGCGTAAACCCACAACGAAACTAGCAAATATTCACACGTAGTAACTGCTCTGCGAATTTCTCATGAATTGCTGAACAGTCCTCGTAGTGGTGAGTGAAGTTTTCATGGAAAAACCTATTTATTGCGCAGTATATGAAACACGAACCACAGTATTAGCACTTTACACCGTTTATTGCCAGCTGTGAAAATTGCACCAAAGCTGTTTCTGAAACGGGAGTTGGCAAAAGCGCGCCCAGGTGGAAAGGTAAAAAAGGAATGGCACAAACACACAGTCTCTCTCTCTCTCTCTCTCTATTTCAGACACACAGACACAGACACACACACACACACACACACACAATATACTGCTTATATTCTAAACAGGTGCTGAAAGCGTATGAGCAGGTTTTGATACATTTTGCCTAGAGCATTTACTTGAGTGTTATTAACACGCTGACAGTATACTGCATGAAACAAACAGGATATTTTCTGCTTCGAATGTATTTTTTCTCGACGGTGTTCCCATCAGTCGAAAGAGAACTGGGTTCCCAACTTTATTCAGAAGTACTGAAACCTCGTCTTACATGTTCAGCAACAAATGACACGGCAGCAAACATTGGGCCTATAAGAAAGCTGGATTATAGTCTTGGTAATGTCGTACTCTTCCATTCAATCGTTTCAGTTTCTTAACAGAATGCAATCAAACTGTCTCCTCTTAAACGTAATTAGGTTATGGAATAACCGTGTGCAGTCCATTGTCCATCACACATTCTGACATTTGATTCTTTCCGATTGCTTATTGTTAATTCTTTAAACGGTCGCCTCAATCGAGGGACAATAACATGAAGAAAACAATTGTTCCTCGTAGTATTTACCAAAGGTCGTGGTAATTTTGGTGTTTATTCTTTTCGTTGCTTCGACAAACAACGGTAGTATTTAACCCAGCGCCGAGCTGACTATGAATACTAGTATTTACACTATCAGTTACAGGTGAAATTAAAATTTTTCCACGTTAACGTACTCTCTGGTTCTTTTCAGGTTTTTGGAATAAGTATCGGTAATCCACTTTCATTCACATACTAAAAGGTATCAGATAGATTATATAATGGTAAGACAGAGATTTAGGAACCAGATTTTAAGTTGTAAGACATTTCCAGGGGCAGACGTGGACTCTGATCACAATCTATTGGTTATGACCTGTAGATTAAAAATGAAGAAACTGCAAAAATGTGGGAAATTAAGGAGATGGGACCTGAATAAACTGAAAGAACCAGAGGTTGTACAGAGTTTCAGGGAGAGCATAAGGGAACAATTAACAGGAATAGGAGAAAGAAATACAGTGAAAGAAGAATGGGTAGCTCTGAGGGATGAAGTAGTGAAGGCAGCAGAGATTAAAGTAGGTAAAAACACGAGGGCTGCTAGAAATCCTTGGGTAACAGAAGAAATATTGTATTTAATTGATGAAAGGAGAAAATATAAAAATGCAGTAAATGAAGCAGGCAAAAGGGAATACAAACGTCTCAAAAATGAGATCGACAGGAAGTGCAAAGTGGCTAAGCAGGGATGGCTAGAGGACAAATGTAAGGATGTAGAGGCTTATCTCACTAGGGGTAAGATAGATACTGCCTACAGGAAAATTAAAGAGACTTTTGGAGAGAAGAGAACCACGTGTATGAATATCAAGAGCTCAGATGGCAACCCAGTTCTAAGCAAAGAAGGGAAGGCAGAAAGGTGGAAGGAGTATATAGAAGGTTTATACAAGAGCGATGTACTTGAGGACAATATTATGGAAATGGAAGAGGATGTAGATGAAGACGAAATGGGAGATTCGATACTGCGTGAAGAGTTTGACAGAGCACTGAAAGACCTGAGTCGAAACAAGGCCCCCGGAGTAGACAACATTCCATTAGAACTACTGACGGCCTTGGGAGAGCCAGTCATGACAAACCTCTACCACCTGGTGAGCAAGATGTATGAGACAGGCGAAATACCCTCAGACTTCAAGAAGAATATAATAATTCCAATCCCAAAGAAAGCAGGTGCTGACAGATGTGAAAATTACCGAACTATCAGTTTAATAAAACACAGCTGCAAAATACTAACGCGAATTCTTTACAGACGAATGGAAAAACTGGTAGATGCGGACTTCGGTGAGGATCAGTTTGGATTCCGTAGAAATGTTGGAACACGTGAGGCAATACTGACCTTACGACTTATCTTAGAAGAAAGATTAAGAAAAGGCAAACCTACGTTTCTAGCATTTGTAGACTTAGAGAAAGCTTATGACAATGTTGACTGGAATACTCTTTTTAAAATTCTAAAGGTGGCAGGGTTAAAATACAGGGAGCGAAAGGCTATTTACAATTTGTACAGAAACCAGATGGCAGTCATAAGAGTCGAGGGGTATGAAAGGGAAGCAGTGGTTGAGAAAGGAGTGAGACAGGGTTGTTGCCTCTCCCCGATGTTATTCAATCTGTATATTGAGCAAGCAGTAAAGGAAGCAAAAGAAAAATTTGGAGTAGGTATTAAAATTCGTGGAGAAGAAGTAAAAACCTTGAGGTTCGCCGATGACATTGTAATTCTGTCAGAGGCGGCAAAGGACTTGGAAGAGCAGTTGAACGGAATGGACAGTGTCTTGAAAGGAGGATATAAGATTAACATCAACAAAAGCGAAACGAGGATAATGGAATGTAGTCAAATTAAATCGGGTGACGCTGAGGGAATTAGATTAGGAAATGAGACACTTAAAGTAGTAAAGGAATTTTGCTATTTAGGAAGTAAAATAACTGATGATCGTCGAAGTAGAGAGGATATAAAATGTAGACTGGCAATGGCAAGGAAAGCGTTTCTGAAGAAGAGAAATTTGTTAACATCGAATATAGATTTACGTATCAGGAAGTCGTTTCTGAAAGTATTTGTTTGGAGTGTAGCCATGTATGGAAGTGAAACATGAACGATAACTAGTTTGGACAAGAAGAGAATAGAAGCATTCGAAATGTGGTGCTATAGAAGAATACTGATGATAAGGTGGATAGATCACGTAACTAATGAGGAGGTATTGAATAGGATTGGGGAGAAGAGAAGTTTGTGGCACAACTTGACTAGAAGAAGGGATCTGTTGGTAGGACATGTTTTGAGGCATCAAGGGATCACAAATTTAGCATTGGAGGGCAGTGTGGAGGGTAAAAATCGTAGAGGGAGACCGAGAGATGAGTACACTAAGCAGATTCAGAAGGATGTAGGTTGCACTAGGTACTGGGAGATGAAGAAGCTTGCACAGGATAGAGTAGCATGGAGAGCTGCATAAAACCAGTCTCAGGACTGAGGACAACAACAACAACAATCCACTTTCAGTGAAGAGTTCATTTCTTTCTTTGTAAGTGTATCACGGCGAAAAATTTAATGAACAGATATTATCAGTAAATGTTCCATTCACGGATAACAAAAGATATTTTGATAGATCAAGTAATTACTTTCGTTTCGTAATAACCATCTTCAGAAAAGCTTACACGGTTTGTTTATTATACAGAGTCAGCAGATATTGCTAAAAACTGTATACTCTGTGTGAGGATGGTTGTTACAAACCGAAATTAATTATTCGATGTAGAAAAAAATTTTGTGACTTGTAGTGTGACTAAAATATGTAAATATATTGTTGGATACTGGAAAATATTGTTGCTATTATATCACAACGCATTTTAGCACTTCTCGCAGTTGAAATAATTTTTTCAACTGCCAGACACTCAAATGGAATTTGCTGAGTATCCATGTAGCTGTCTTCAGTTGATAGATTTGACAAACGTTTGACAAATAAACTTCAAGTGCTCTTAAGAAAATATGGATGGATAACGTGACGATTATGAATTTCTTCCACATTCATCTCAAATTGGTTCGCAGGCTCATTACGATCCCCACAAATAAATTAATTCTCAACATTACAGAAAGAGAAAGCAACTCAGAACAACTACTAACTCAAGGAACAGTTATAATTTACAGTTGGCACACTACAAAAAGTATACAGCATACTTCACTTTGAGAGATGCATATTGTGACAGTTTTATTTGCTAACAGAGGTATGTTATGCAATCTCAGAGCCGGCCGCGGTGGTCTCGCCGTTCTAGGCGCGCAGTCCGGAACCGCGCGACTGCTACGGTCGCAGGTTCGAATCCTGCCTCGGGCATGGATGTGTGTGATGTCCTTAGGTTAGGTTTAAGTAGTTCTAAGTTGTAGGGGACTGATGACCATAGATGTTAAATCCCATAGTGCACAGAGCCATTTGAACCTTTTTTTTGCAATCTCAGGTAATAATACTAGTGTCGCCAAAAAGAACTGGATGCAATATTAACGACTTCCATTACATTCATTATGAGTCATTTATTTCGTTATATAAGCGTGACTGGAGCAGAAGATGCGGTACAGTTTGTGAATTATTCATTCTGCGAACGGCCTTCTATCAGGGAGTACCGAATCCGGTGACGCAGTAATACCGTGCCGCCTTCAATAATCGCCAGGCCGGCGCGACGAGCATGTAGCAGGAGAAAAGACATTCACTCGGTGACTGTTCATTGAACGGAGTGTAATTAAATTAATTATATACTGTATCATATAGAAAGTAGATGGAATAATTGTCTGTTTCAGCGTAAGTTCTCCAGCTGATCTATCGGGGAAATCTCAGGCAGTACCATAGGCTATTTACGTTTCTGCACCTGTACGGCACAGACAGTACCTGTCCTAATGGAACGACAAGGCACGACGATACGGCCAGTAACTCATTTCAAGCTTAGCGCTTGTGATATACTTCAGTGAAGACAAATTACGAAGCATGTACACTCCTGGAAATGGAAAAAAGAACACATTGGCACCGGTGTGGCAGACCCACCATACTTGCACCGGACACTGCGAGAGGACACGCACGCACACGCACGGCACAGCGGACACACCAGGAACCGCGGTGTTGGCCGTCGAATGGCGCTAGCTGCGCAGCATTTGTGCACCGCCGCCGTCAGTGTCAGCCAGTTTGCCGTGGCATACGGAGCTCCATCGCAGTCTTTAACACTGGTAGCATGCCGCGACAGCGTGGACGTGAACAGTATGTGCAGTTGACGGACTTTGAGCGAGGGCGTATAGTGGGCATGCGGGAGGCCGGGTGGACGTACCGCCGAATTGCTCAACACGTGGGGTGTGAGGTCTCCACAGTACATCGATGTTGTCGCCAGTGGTCGGCGGAAGGTGCACGTGCCCGTCGACCTGGGACCGGACCGCAGCGACGCACGGATGCACGCCAAGACCGTAGGATCCTACGCAGTGCCATAGGGGACCGCACCGCCACTTCCCAGCAAATTAGGGACACTGTTGCTCCTGGGGTATCTGCGAGGACCATTCACAACCGACTCCTTGAAGCTGGGCTACGGTTCCGCACACCATTAGGCCGTCTTCCGCTCACGCCCCAACATCGTGCAGCCCGCCTCCAGTGGTGTCGCGACAGGCGTGAATGGAGGGACGAATGGAGACGTGTCGTCTTCAGCGATGAGAGTCGCTTCTGCCTTGGTGCCAATGATGGTCGTATGCGTGTTTGGCGTCGTGCAGGTGAGCGCCACAATCAGGATTGCATACGACCGAGGCACACAGGGCCAACACCCGGCATCATGGTGTGGGGAGCCCTCCTGAGGGCACGGTTCTGCAGCCTCTGGTGTTTGTCCAGGTGCTGCTTCCCCTCGTATCCCCGGACAGGGCATGCATACTCCATTTCAGGGCCTGATATACGTTCACACTCACAGAGCAGGGAAGGGAGCTGGTTGAATTGAGGAGTGGGTATAGGATGGACATTCTGGCACAGACCTTCCTGTGGACCTCGTCAGTGTGGGGTTTCCACGTAAGACGAGAGTCCAAGCTTAGGCCAAGGTACTAGGCAGCTCTGCGCCAGGGGAGTTGGGTTCCGTTTAGATGATGGTGACCTTCGGGGGGGGGGGGGGGGGCGGCGGAGGGCTTGAGGAGGTCTCCGCCTTCCGACCCTCCAGGTGATCAGCATAGCCTGCGCCTTTTTAGAATTGATGGTAGTGTGCAGCGATGGGCCCAAGTTTCTGTGTCATCTAAAACCCTTTGCAGTCTATTATTGACCAGGTCCTTGTTAGCATTTCGTGTGTAGAAGGCAGTGTCATCTGCGTATTGTGATGTGTGATCAGGCGGGCCGTCAGTGTGTCCACAGTGTACAGACTGTACAAAACGGGCTCCAGGACCGATCCCTGTTGCACCCCAGCACGAATACGCCTCTTGGTGGAGGTGGCTGTTTCTACTTTGACAGAGAAAGTTCTATTCGAGTGACAGCTTTTGATCTGCTTAACTATGCTCCCGGGGAACACTTGTGTGTACAACTTGTAGAGTAGCCCTCTTGCCATACTTAGTCGAAGGCTTTGGCTACGTCTAGTAGCACTATCCCGCTGTAGCCTCCGTGGTTGAAGCTCTCTGTGGCTGCTTCAACCACTCTCATGGTCAGTTGTAGGGCAGAGTGGTTCTGCCGGAATCCGAATTGGAAATCCGGCAGAAGTTGCTCTCTGGTAATAAGTTTCTGTATGTGTTTTAGCAGGAGGCGCTGATAGATCTTGCTGAGAGTTGGCAAGAGGCGAATCGGTCTGAAGTGTTGCTGGAATAGAAGGTCTTTCCCTGCTTTGTATATCGCGACCACTTCCGCGTGTTTCCAGTAAGCTGTGAACTAGCGGGAACGAGTAATCTCGCTGAAGACGTTCGCGAGCTGTGGGAGGTTTTTAACTAACTGATTGGTGACACTGCAGTGTCCTGGCGCCTTTTTTGTGGGGAGGGACCTAATAACTTTTTCCAAGTCCTCGAGGGCGAAAAGTGTGGGTTCGTCCTCTGGGTCCTCCCCAGCATTGAGGAAGACGGCTAGCTGATAACGGACTACCTCTTCATGCTCTTCATCCTGGGGTTCTGCTGTTTGAAACTGCTTCTCGAAGGAGTCGGCGAGGCCGTTGGCATTTTCAACATGGCTGTAGGCCAGACCCCTCTCGCCATGCAGTGGCGGCATCCTAGCGCGTCTTTTTGTGAATTGCTTAGTTGATTTCCATAGTGTGTGATCGTCTACTTTGAGAGCTCTGAGGCGGTTTATCCATTGCTGGTTTCTGTGCTCATTGAGCACGACCTTTAGCTCTCTCTGTAGACGATTGAGCTGCCTCCTGGTGCTCTGATCTCTTGTGATCTTCCACACTTTTGCCCCTATGTTCTTATGTCGAATATGAGTAAGCAAATGTTCCAGGAGCTGTATTTGCGGGTGCGGCCCGTCCATTTGCGGGGGGTCTTCCACTGCGTGGGAGTGCTACCCATTCTCTCTCATCGATCTCTTGAATCACTGGGTTGTGGTCGGAGGACATTCTTGCGGCCACAAACCCCACAATTCTCCTAGACGTCGGGCCTACCTCAATTTTTTTTTTTTTTTCCTTGGAAAGTGTGTGTGCTCCACCGGACACCATGTTTCGAAGTGGTAGTCGTGCGCTAGTCGTTGAATTTTGGCGCCTGCTCTTGAGGTTACTCTAGAGTTCCAGTCTGGATGTTTGGCACTGAAGTCACCTCCTATTATGAGTTTGCCTTCAGTTTTCTCTAGAGCAGCTATGTCTCGCCGGCCGCGGTGGTCTAGCGGTTCTAGGTGTTACGGTCCCTGGTTCTAATCCTGCCTCGGGCATGGATGTGTGTGATGTCCATAGGTCAGTTAGGTTTAAGTAGTTCTAAGTTCTAGGGGACTGATGACCACAGATGTTAAGTCCCGTAGTGCTCAGAGCCATTTCAATTATTTTTTGAGCTATGTCTCCCTTTTCTATTTCGTCTTGTGGGGGTCGGTAGATTGCAACAATTGTTAGAGGTCCGGTGGCAGTGGTTACTTCCACCACCACAGCTTCGATTTTATTGGTAGCTGGTAAGAGTACCTGGTGATGGGATACCCCTCTTTTTATGTAAATGCCCACACCTCCGCCTTGGGTTGGCCTGACCTTACAGTAGCTAACGTAGTAGGGGACTGTCGCTCCTAATTCATTACCAGCCACGGTCTGTGGTTATACTAGACGACTCCCCACACCATGCGCCAGGTGTAAGACCGCTGTCCTGTCCAAGGCACTGGAAGAATGGGATCTCTCCCCAGGTAGCTGCCAAACTCGGTGACAGTGGTCTTCAGAAGCGCGGAACTGCGATACAACTCGAAACACAATGCGACGCCATTATTCGGCAGTTCATTCTTCCCGTTCACGGCACCACTCCAGACGCAGCCGTTGGTGTTGGTGTCGGCAGCCAACAAACAAGTCCGTAACTTCCTAGTGCGGCTGCTGCTAGTCTGCGACTAATTTTGCGATGTGATACAAAAAGTTGCACAGAACCCGTTGCATGTTCTTGCATGGCAAGCGCAGATGTATAGGACTTACGATGTGCTTCGATCACAATATCCAATATCGGCCTACTGTCGCAAACAAATGTCCCTCAAATCCACGTATTTCCCGATTCGACCAAACAGTTGCTTTCAAACTCTGTTAAGTGCTGATAAAGCTGTCTGACACTAGTACGCTGCATTTCCGTGTCCTTCAAAGTGATCACTAAACAATATATGACGCTATACACGCCCCAGGCTTGCTAAACCGCCAAACACTAACATCAGTGATACGCTGTGGTGTGACCGCTCTGTCACAAAGAAGTTCAATTCTAAACAGTTTCATTAACATTAGACAGTGGATTTTGGGTGATCCCATGTTTTTGTTAGGCACTGTATATGAGATGTATCACCAAAATAGGAACGTAAAGATTAGAACCTATCGCAAAAGATGTAGTCCAATTTTTCTACAGTTTGGCGTAGCTGATTTGTATCATGGCTGTTCCGAGAGTTCTGGAAACAGTACGGAATATTCGAATAAAGATCAACATATACAAATCATTTCCGCCCTTTTTATTGCTCATAAAAGCCACACATTGCATGTCGTACCACCATACAGTGAGACCTTCCGAGTTGGTGCTCTAGACTACCGTACACGCCGGTATCTCCAATACCCAGTAGCACTTCCTCTTGCATTGATGCGTGCCTGTATTCGGCGTGGCATACTATCCACAAGTTCATCAAGGCACTGTTGGTCCAGATTGTCCTACTCCTCAAAGGTGATTGCGCGTAGATCCCTCAGAGTGGTTGGTGGGTCACGTCGTGCATAAACAGAACTTTTCAATCTGTGCCAGCCATGTTCTATAGGGTTTATGTCTGGACAACATGCTGGCCACTCGAGAGATGTCGTTATCCTGAAGGATATCATTCACAAGATGTACACGATGGGGGTATAACTGTCATCCGTGAAGACCAATGCCTCGCCAATATGCTGTCGATATGATTGCGCTATCGGTCGGAGGATGGTATTCACGTATCGTGCAGCCGTTGCGGCGCCTTCCATGATCACCAGCGACGTACCTCGGCCCCACATAGTGATACCCCAAAACATCAGATAACTTGCACCTTGCTACACTCGCTGGACAGTTTGTCTAAGGCGTTCAGACTGACCGATTTGTCTCCAAACACGTCTCCGACGATTGTCTGCTTGAAGGCAAATACGACACTCATCGGTGAAGAGAACGTGACGCCGATTCTTTGCGGTCCATTCGGCATGTCGTTGGGCCTATCTGTACCGTGCTGCAAGGTGTCGAGGTTTCAAAGATGGACCTCGCCATCGACACCGGGAGTGAAGTTGCGCACCTTGCAGCCGTTTGTGCACAGTCTGAGTCGTAACACAACGTCCTGTGGCTACACGAAAAGCATTATTCAGCATGATGGCGTAGCTGTCAGGATTCCTCCAATCCATAATCCATAGGTAGCTTTCATCCACTGCAATAGTAGCCCTTGGGCGCCCTCAGCGATGCATGTCATCGACAGTTCCTGTCTCTCTGTATCTCCCCCATGCCTGAAAACATCACTTTAGTTCACTCCGCGACGCCTGGACACTTCCCCTATCGAGAGCCCTTCCGGTCATAAAAAAGTAACGGACGTGATCGAACCACGGTATTGGCCGTCTAGGCATGGCTGAACAACAGATATCACGAGCCGTTTACCTCCTTCCTGGTGGAATGACTGGGTCTGATCGGCTGCCGGGCCCCCTTCGTCTAATAGGCGTTGCTCATGCGTGGTTGTTTACATCTTTGGGTGAGTTTAGTGATATCTCTCAACAGTCAAAGGGACTGTGTCTCTTATACAATATCCATAGTTAACGTTTATCTTCAGGAATTTAAAGTGCTGGACTGAGGAACTACTTTAGAGATTCTGGTACGGGCTTGGAACACACTCATCCAGTACCTTCACAGTATCATTATCAGTACTAGGCAAGAAACAAAAATCGTTGAGATTCTCGATTCCCAGGATACATATGAATCTCTTTCAATAATTAAAGGGACAAATGGATCTGGAGATAAAGGCGTTTATTTTTACAAAACAATATTTTTTCTACTTTTCAACAAAATCCCCTTGAACATTTAAGCACTTTCTCCAAGGGGCTACAAGCTTTTTTCTTAATTTTTGCTGCAAAGAACTCTTTATCTCGATGTTTGAACTAATTTCCGACAAACGTTTTCATGTCCTCGTTGTCCTGGAACATCTTCCCACGTAACGCCTCCTTCAGTGCACCAAACAAATGGAATTCACTAGGTGCTAAATCAGGACTGTAAGGGGGGTGATGCAGTACCTCCCAGTCCGTTTTGTCGATGGTTTCACGGGTTAGTTGAGCAATATGAGGACCTGCGTTGTCTTGCTGGCGTATCACATCTCTCCTTACAACCATAACGTTTGTCTCTTACTGCTGAGTTCACCTTGTTTAATAACAAATACGAATAGTATTGGCTGTTAATTGCACGCTGCTCTTCGAGGTAATCACAAAAAACTGGACCTTCAGCATCACAAAACATCGTCAACATGACTTTTCCTGCTGATGTTGGGGTTTTGAATTTTTTATTCACAGGTGAGTTGGTGTGCTTCCGCGCCATGCTTTGTGTTGTTGATTGTGGTTCATAACAGTGAACACAAGTTTCATGACAAGTTAATATTTTGTTGAGGAAATGCTCACCTTCTCCTTCATAACGTGCACGCTATCAACCTTGTTTCCTTGTGTAGTCACGTTAACTCCTTTGGGACCCATCTTGAATATGTTTTAAGATTGTTCAGCTTGTTAAAGATAATTTTATTAACTGGACCAGTACTAACTTTAACCTTATCAACTATTATTTCCACTCTCGCACGGCGGTCTGCACCAATAACGCGACCATTTCGACTTTCAACTCAGGGAATTGAAACTGCAACTAGTCGGCCAGAACTGTGTTCCTCAGTCACTGAGTTTTGAACTGCTCTACCCAATTATAAAAATTTTCACTATACATGCAACTTTCTCTATAAACTTTGGACATTCTACATTACAGATTCACTTGTTTCTCGCAAAACCAAGTAAAAAACGAATAACAGACCGTTGTTCAGCTAATGTGGACGTTTCAAGTACCAAACTTTCTTACTAACAGTTAGTTTCTTCATCAGACCAATTTTCTCTTTAATTATTGAATAACCCTCGTATATCTATAACCCTCGTATATCTATATCAGGAGAAAGAAAACTGGCGTTCTACGGATCGGAGCGTGAAATGTCATATCCTTTAATCGGGCAGGTAGGTTAGAAAACTTAAAAAGGGAAATGGATAGGTTAAAGTTTGATATAGTGGGAATTAGTAAAGTTCGGTGGCAGGAGGAACAAGACTTTTGGTCAGGTGAATACAGGGTTATAAATACAAAATCAAATAGGGGTAATGCAGGAGTAGGTTTAATAATGAATCTAAAAGTTGGAGTGCGGGTAAACTACTACAAACAGCATAGTGAACGCATTATTGTGGTCAAGATAGACACGAAGCCCATACCTACTATAGTAGTAGAAGTTTATATGCCAACTAGCTCTGCAGATGACGAAGAAATTGATGAAATGTATGATGGGATAAAAGAAATTATTCAGGTAGTGAAGGGAGACGAAAATTTAATAGTCATGGGTGACTGGAAATCGGTAGTAGGAAAAGGGAGACAAGGAAACGTAGTAGGTGAATATGGACTCGGGCTAAGAAATGAAAGAGGAAGCCGCCTGGTAGAATTTTGCACAGAGCACAACTTAATCATAGCTAACACTTGGTTCAAGAATCATAAAAGAAGGTTGTACATATGGAAGAAGTCTGGAGATACTGACAGGTTTCAGATAGATTATATAATGGTAAGACAGAGATTTAGGAACCATGTTTTAAATTGTAAGACATTTCCAGGGGCAGATGTGGACTCTGACCACAATTTATTGGTTATGAAATATAGATTAAAATTGAAGGAACTGCAAAAAGGTGGGAATTTAAGGAGATGGAACCTGGATAACTGAAAGAACCAGAGGTTGTACGGAGTTTCAAAGAGAGCATAAGGGAACAATTGACAGGAATGGGGGAAAGAAATACAGTACAAGAAGAATGGGTAGCTCTGAGGGATGAAGTAGTGAAGGCAGCAGAGGATCAAGTAGGTAAAAAGACGAGGGATAGTAGAAATCCTTGGGTAGCAGAAGAAATATTGCATTTAATTGATGAAAGGAGAAAATATAAAAATGTGGTAAATGAAGCAGGCAAAAAGGAATACAAACGTCTCAAAAATGACATCGACAGGAAGTGCAAAACGGTTAAGCAGGGATGGCTAGAGGACAAATGTAAGGATGTAGAGGCTTATCTCACTAGAGTTAAGATAGATACTGCCTACAGGAAAATTAAAGAGACCTTTGGAGAAAGAGGACCACTTGTATGAATATTAAGAGCTCATATGGAAACCCAGTTCTAAGCAAAGAAGGGAAAGCAGAAAGATGGAAGGAGTATATAGAGGGTCTATACAAGGGCGATGTGCTTGAGGACAATATTATGGAAATGGAAGAGGAAGTAGAAGAAGATGAAACGGGAGATACGATACTCCGTGATGAGTTTGACAGAGCACTGAAAGACCTGAGGCGAAACAAGTCCCCGGGAGTAGACAACATTCCATTAAAACTACTGACGGCCTTGGGAGAGCCAGTCCTGACAAAAATCTACGATCTGTTGAGCAAGATGTATGAGACAGGCGAAATACCCTCAGACTTCAAGAAGTATAAAATAATTCCACTCCCAAAGAAAGCAGATGTTGACAGATGTGAAAATTACCGAACTATCAGTTTAATAAGCCATAGCTCTAAAATACTAACGCGTATTCGTTACAGACGAAAGGAAAAACTGGTCGAAACCGACCTCGGCAAAGTTCAATTTAGATTCCGCATAAATGTTAGAACACGTGAGGCACTACTGACCCTATGACGTATCTTAGAAAATAGATTAAGGAAAGGCAATCCTACATTTCTAGCACTTGTAGACTTAGAGAAATCTTTTGACAATGTTGACTGGAATACTCTGTTTCAAATTCTGAAGGTGGCAGGGGTAAAATACAGGGAGCGAAAGACTATTTACAATTTGTACAGAAACCAGATGGCACTTATAAGGGTTGAGCGGCATGAAACGGAAGCAGCGGTTGGGAAGGGAGTGAGACAGGGTTGTAACTTTTTCCAGATGTTATTCAATCTGTATATTGAGCAAGCAGTGAAGGAAACAAAAGAAAAATTCGGAATAGGAATTAAAATCCATGGAGAAGAAATAAAAACGTTGAAATTCGCCGATGACATTGTAATTCTGTCAGAGAGTATTTGGAAGAGCAGTTGATGGAATTGGACACTGTCTTGCAAGAAGGGTATAAGATGAACATCAACAAAAGGAAAACGAGGATAATGGAATGTAGTCGAATTAAGTCGGGTGATGATGAGGGAATTCGATTAGGAAATGAGACACTTAAAGTAGTAAAGGAGTTTTGCTATTTGAGGAGCAAAATAACTGATGATGGTCGAAGTAGAGAGGATACAAAATGTAGACTGGCAATGGCAAGGAAAACGTTTCTGAAGAAGAGAAATTTGTTAACATCAATTATAGATGTAAGTGTCAGGATGTCGTTTCTGAAAATTTTTATATGAAGTGTAGCCAAGTATGGAAGTGAAACATGGACGGTAAATAGTTTAGAGAGGAAGAGAAGCTTTCTATATGTGGTGCTACAGAAGAATGCTGAAGATTAGATGGGTAGATCACATAACTGATAAGGAGTTACTGAATAGAACTGGGGAGAAGAGGAGTTTGTTGCACAACTTGACAGGAAGAAGGGACCGGTTGGTAGGACATGTTCTGAGGCATCAAGGGATCACAAATTTAGCATTGTAGGGCAGCGTGGACTGTAAAAATCGTAGAGGCAGACCAAGAGATCAATACACTAAGCAGATTCAGAAGGATGTAGGTTGCAGTAAGTACTGGGACATGAAGATGTTTGCACAGGCTAGTGTAGCATGGAGAGCTGCATTAAACCAGTCTCAGGACTAAAGACAACAAGAACAACAACATCTATAATGAAGTTTGTACGAAACCCTCAGTGCGCCAGTCCTTCTCTCACTTGGCCAATTTTTATTTATCATTTCTGGAGGTTAATAGTGATTTCTATCTCTACATATAAAAGGTATTGTCCTGACTGAGTGACTCATTATCGCTCAGCCCAAGCCGCTAATGAGAGAAACTTGAAATTTCGAGAGAACATGGCTCATACTGTAGGCGTGTCTTAGGAAGGGGTTGTCCGAAATTCCAGTTCTAAGGGGGGTTGACATAGGGGATGGAAGGGTTTCTGAAAGTATATGGCTATTAAGTGAATTTGAAGGTAGAAGTACGAAAACTGGTATTTGGTTACTCAGTTAAAAAATGAAAAATACACGTTTTAGCATCTTTGGAAATTCAACCACTAAGGGTGTAAAATAGGGGGTGAAACTTTTTTTGAAAATAAATAATTATTAAAAAACTACTAAAGGATTCTTCTTGCTACATCTGTGATCACTGGTATTTGACTTCTCGGTTAGCAATTTAAAGAAGAAAGTGTTTCATCGTCCATGTTTCAGCGTTTCTGAACATTCAACGTCTAAGGAAGCGCACTAGTAGATGCAAATTTCTAAGAAATTATTTCATAACATTAAAGAAAGTTTAAACTAAATTTATGACAGTTGGTATTCCCGGTAAGAAATAAAGGAATAGTTGTTAGTGTGGGAAAGTTGCTATGTAAATATCTCTACAACAACTCAAAAGACGTGACTAACAAAGACTTTGGACTTCAGCTACCAGAATCGCTTTTTGGTCAGAATTCCATTCGGAAAATACCGTGCTTATATGGCTTTCATTTGCGTGAAAAGCTTAGAAGGGTTGCACTTTTTGAACATAAAAGTTCGATTCAATAAGAACAAAAAGTCTCTGCATACCATACAGTTCACGTGAGCGAAGCAGCGGGCTCTAAGCTAGTATTAGTATATTCTGGACTATTTGATGTTTGTATGAGTAGCAGCACTTTCCGGCTAGGAGGTTCAAATGGTTCAAATGGCTCTGAGCATTATGGGACTTAACATCTGTGGTCATCAGTCCCCTAGAACTTAGAACTACTTAAACCCAAGTAGCCTAAGGACATCACACACATCCATGCCCCACGCAGGATTCGAACCTGCGACCGTAGCAGTCGCGTGGTTCCAGTCTGAGTGCCTAGAACCGCTCGGCCACCGCGGCCGGCGGCTAGGAGTTCACTTCTGTACCTTTGCGCCTGCACGTTTGTGTTCGAAGAAACTTGCTTTCAGTGTTAAGCAAACTTTATTGACGACCCTGCTTTCGGAACTGGTCTTGATTCTGGTTACGAAGCGACTATTTTAAGTGTATATACACTGCCTGACAAAAAACTGAAGTACCCAGAAGAAATTGTCGAGTGGCTATGTACATGTAAATAGCATCGGAGAATGTGTAAATGACTAGAGTCACAGTTCTCTGTGACTGCTAGAACTGCTAACAGGGTGCAATTAGTGTTATTTGTGTTTTGTGCGTTGCTAGACAATACAAGGAGCATGTCAGCGTCAGATGTAGAGTGATCACTGTGGACACAAACATGCCATGTACTCGTATTGGGCAGAGTTATCAGCAATTGGTAAAGTCTGAATGGTTGCTTCATTATAGGTCTACGTTTGGCTCACTGGTCGAATCATACAATATATAAATATCTGAGACATTCAGTTCTGGGAAAGGCCCGATGTTGCACCCTATGGAAATGTGAGGGCAGAGATACACGTTGACCACGTCAAACCATCACAAGGGAGGATAGCCGTGTTGTGCACGAAACACATTTAAACCCCTTTGCATCTGTGGCTGCCATCCGAGAACCAGTAAGGAATTTCCTGAAACGTCCTATGTTATCCCGTACCAATGTTCGGAGTCTAGCATCAGCCAGGCTGGGGAATTACCAGCCAGTGTATAGGCTTCCGTTAAAACCAGAACAAAAATACCGTTTAGATTTCTGTAGGGTCCAGGAAGCATAGACTGCTGATGAATGGTGTCACACTGTGTTCAGCGATGAATCGAAGTTCTACGCTATCCTTGATGAGATGGGAGATACCTAAGGAGAGATCTAATATTTCCACTGTCTTGAAGAGTCAGGGCGGTGTTTCTTCTGGCGTCATCGTGTGAAGAGTCGTCAGTTATGTCTTCAGGCTCACGGATAATAGTGACTGAGCCAACTCAGACGACACAACGGTACATCACGGATATCCTGCGTCCTTATGTGTTGCCTCTTATGCGCAATATCGTGGTACCATGTTTCAACAGGACAATTCCCGTGAACACGCGTCTCAACGAACTGTCTGCCTGATATTGAGATACTCACATGACCTTTAATATTATCAAATATGTTCCAGATAGCAATTGTGTCGGACCAGCTCGGACATCAACTCCGTTCCAGTATCAGTTGCTAGGATATCAAGGAACAGTTACTTTAGTCGTCAGCCGGCTTACCATAGGTTACAACTACTCTACAACACCTATCCCATACCCTGTCAGTAGGTGAAGTTTCATTTCGTTTCCTCCTGCCAATTTGTGTGCTTATTATTTCTGTCAGACACTGTACAATGGATAAAGGCGAGCGATAGACTCTTGTGGGCGTCCACAGGTGCCATCATGTAGGAAACGCTTGAGGTACTACTAAAGTTAATAAAAGTAGTTGCCCGCCTCACAGTCCCTCATAGCTGGGTCCTCAGCCATCTGCACAGTGTTAATATTCCATCAAAATCTACCTAACTATCTGGCATAAGAGACAGTCCTCCTCAGCTCATGTTGGAAAGTGTCAAAAGGTCTCTAATTGCTAGGTTCATGGCAAAGGCACAGGGATGAGGGGTTAGCGCAGCGTGCATGCTAGTGTAACGTACACTCCAGAATTAATTTGTAGAAAATACTTCCTCGACAGTCTCATAGTTCAGCTCCATACTGATAAGAAGTAGCATGCGGTTTCCTCAGAAAATGATATGCTGTTGTATTTCCTTTGCTGTCTTGGATAAGGCATTAGCCTTGTGTGCGGGACAGAATTGCAACAAGTGGAGAAGTGAAGTTTCTAACACTTTAGTTTCTAAAAAACGATGTAATGTAACGCATTACATAAGATGCGGAAAGATGTATTAGTCACAGGATGAGAAATTAAGGCTATTTGGGTATTATATGATAGCTACTCGACTTTGAAACATTTGGACATTACCATATGTAGTGCAATCCACTGTATCATTTTGAGCCCATTTGAAGAAGATAGGCCTTCGTCTCCCTCTACAGTTTTTACCGCAATACTTCTTTGACGTCTCAGGATGTTGTAGTGTAACGACGAAAGTTTTGTATAAATGATTTTCTTTTGACATATGACCATGTGCAGACTTCGTCACCAACGTCAGTTACAAAAAACTTCAGAATTATTTACACTCTTTTTATAAGTGGTCGCTGAATGGTTCTTGAACAAAACTGTAATGAAAACATCATAATTTGAATCGTATGCGCAGGATTACGTCACTCACTCCAATTGGTGTGCGCAAACTTTTTTCAATTTAGATGTCATTTGTTTTATCCCAGAAATTATATTAACGCAAGAATCTGCTTTAATAAATATTAAAACCACATTGAATAAACTTTTAAGACTCAAACTCGCGATGAACTTGTCAAAATTAATAATCTTGTCAAATAAATCAATAATTCTTCATAAATAAATTCACGGAACACGTATTTAAACTTTTGTAGTATACACTAGTTTATTATCTTCCTATATACTACATATAGACGTGAACCTGAGCCTTGACAAGATAGTACTGAACATCTACAACATGATTAATCTTTCTATGACGTCATTGTTGTAGAAACATTACAAATTCTTATTTTTTCAGTTTTTAGAAGCACGACGCAACAACTCGATTTCAGAATCTTCTGTTTCTCTTTGGCTGTCGACCCGCGACGTTTAGTGGCCAGCAATTTTCTCTCTGGTCCCGGCAGCGAAGATTCTGTCTCCGTTCATTGCGCCGCCCTCTCCGTACATGAAACATAAAAATAAATACAAAACTTAAGATAATTCACAACAATTATAAATATTACCAAAATACCTAAATAAAACACTAAATTAAACTACATTCACCTGCAAACTGGGCTGACACTGGTGGATGGGTGACGATTCAATTTCACGTCCCACTACAATGTCTCCTGTCCAAGTGTTACCTTCTTATATAAGTAGTGCCGTATAATGTTTAATCCCCCATTCGGTTCAGTACGTCGTCGCTAGCTACTCGATCATCTTCTGCATTCTGAAGTTTGTATACTCTTCTCGTCTCAACTGTTTATAACCGTTTCTCTTCAGTACAAGACCACAGGGCTGTTGATGAAATAGCATCACATAGATATATCGATATATTTACCAAATAGCGTCAATATATATCGGCGTGTTTTTTTCTCCAATACTCCGATACCAATAAGACAATACCAGGAACCAACATTATTTTATTCATATTACATAAGCACCCGTGGCCTGTGGGTAGCGGGCACGGTTGTTCAGCGTATTCGGTCAGAGGGTTAGCTGCCCTCTATAATAAAAAACTAAACATGAATTGATGTCATGGGATATCCGCCTCGAACAAATGCAACGAACCATAATGAAGAAAATGGGGTAGCACGTATTTTGTTGGTAACCAAAACGTCCTCGGTCCCTGGTTCGAAACCCTCCATCACTTAAATTTTGTTTAATAGTACTGTCGACCGAACACTGCCGCCATAAGACGTCAACCTTATTGTGCCAATGGCATTGTCAAAGAAGGCGGAGGAGTTGATAAAGGATCAAGGCACTCTCTTGTCCTTGGGACGCGAAACTGCCCCCAAACGCAGAAGAATCAGCAATGATAAACGACATGAGGATGCAGAAGGCAACGGGAACCACTGCATTAAAGACACATAATGTGCATCCACAGGACATGTGGCCTGTGTTTGAAAAAGTGTGATGATGATCTCTTCATTGGCCATAGATTCCAGAATAGTCCCCCATCCAGGAAAGGGCCTGCCAACCTGGAGGCGACCATGAGTAAAACACTAAATAAGCAACGAAACGATACGTTCTACGAGTCAGAAGAGTTGTCCTAGGGAAGCTAGAAAATCAGAAAAGGGAAATGCAAAGGTCCAATCTAGATATATTGGATGTCAGTGAAGTGAAATAGAAAGAAGATAAAAATTCCTGATCAGATGAGTATAGGGGAATACCAACAGCAGCAGAAAATGGGATACTGGGAGCAGGATTCGTTATGAACAGAAGAGTGTGTCTCTGTGAACAGTTCACTGACAGGGTAGATTTTATCAGAATCGATGGCAACCTGACAACGACAACGATAGTTCAGGTATACATGCCGACAATGAAGAGATAGAGACGGTGTATGAGGATACGGTAAGGGTAATACAGTACGTAAATGGAGATGAAAATCTAATAGTCATGAGGGCTGGAATGCAGTTGTAGGGGAGGAGCAGAAGAAAAGGTTACAGGGGAATATGTGCTAGGAGCAAGAAATGAGAGAGGAGAAAGACTAATTGAGCTCTGTAATACATTTCAACCAGTAATAGCGAATACTCTTTCAGGGATCACAAGAGAAGGAGGTATACTTGGGAAAGGCCAGTCGATACGGTAGAATTTCAGTTAGATTACATCATGGTGAGGCAGATAATCCGAAATCAGTTACTGTATTGTAAGGCGTACCCAGGAGCAGATACAGACTCAGATCCCAATGTAGAAGAGTAGGCTGAAATCCAAGAGATTAGCTAGGAAGAATCAACATGCAAGGAGGCAGTGTACGGAGGTACTAAGGGATGATGAGACACGCATGAAGTTCTCTAAGGATATAGATACAGCAACAAGGAGTATCTCAGTAGGCAGTACAGGGAAAAGAAGGACGTACAAAAATGCTCAGGGAAATTCAGGAATAAGAAATTCATGTCGGTGAGGAATGAAATAAATAGGAGGTGCAGAGAAGCTAAGACGAAATTGAGAAATGTGAAGAAATCGAAAAAGAAATGACTGTCGGGTGGACTGACTCAGCATACAGGAAAGTCAAAACAACATCCGGTGAAATTAAAAGCAAGGTTGGTAACATTAAGAGGATAGAGGGAATCCCACTGTGAAGTGCTGAGGAAAGAGTGGATAGGTGGAAAGAGTGCTTAAGGCTTTTACGATGGAAAAGATTTGTCTGATGTGACAGTAGAAGAAACAGGAGTCCCTATAGAAGAGATAGGGGATTCAGTAATAGACTCAGAGCTTAAAGAGAGCTTTGGAGGACTTACGATCATATAAGTCAGAAGAATCTATCAGAATTTCTAAAATCATTGGGGGATGTGGCAACAAAATAGCTGTTCATGTTGGTGTGTACAATCTATGAGTCTGGCGACATACTATCTAATTTTCGGAAAAATATCATCTACACATTTCCGAAGACAAGAATAATATACAGAAGAATGGAGAAGAAAACTGAGGAGATGTTAGATGAGGAACAATTTGGTATTAGGAAAGGTAAAGGCACAAGAGAGGCAATTCGGGCGTTGTGGTTGATAATGGAAGCAACAATAAAGAAAAGTCAAGACACGTTCCTAGGATTTGTTGACCTGGAAAAAGCGTTTGACAATGTAAAATGGTGCAAGATGTTCGATCCGAGAAAATGAGGGTAAGCTATAGAGACAGACGCGTAATAAACACACAATATGCAAAAGAGGAAAGACGGAATAATAAGACTGGAAGAGCAAGAACGACGTGCTTGGATTAAAAGGGTGTAAGACAGACGTAGTCTTTCGCCCCTACTATTCAGCCCGTGCACAGAACAAGCAAAGATGCAAAAAGAAGAGAGGTTCAGGAATGGAATTAAAAATTCAAGGTGAATGGATATGAATGATGCGATTAGCCGATGACATCGCTGTCCATGGTGAAGGTGAGGAAGAATTATATGATCTGCTGAACGTAATGACAGTTTAATGAGTACAGAATATGGAGTGAGAGTAAATCGAAGAAAGACGAAAGTAATGAGATGTGGCAGAAATGAGAAGAGCGAGAAACTTAACATCAGGGAGCTGTAGAGGGCAAAAACTGTAGAAGAAAACAGACATTTGAATACATCCAGTACATAACTGAGGACTTAGGTTGCAAGTGACACTCTGAGAAGGAGAGGTTGGCAAAGCAGAGGAATTCCTGGCGGGCCGCGTCAGACCAATGAGAAGACTGATGGCCTCAAAGAAAAATTATTTATTTTTCACAGTTTTCGAGGGTATCTGAAGTTGTTCTTTTGAAATTATAGTAGAACGTGACAAATATCTCGCAATTAGTGTTGGGATAACTTTAAGTAAAACGCATGGAAGTGGATCCACATATTTGGTTATTTGTTGTTTCAGGGAATACACTTTATTGCTTATTAATAATATTATAATTAAAATTTTAAAGAATCCTTGTTAAAAGAATCACAATGCCCACAGTCCATAAACAAACTTGAAGAGGCTCAGTTAATTAATAACAAAATTTAGCAATTTATACAATTAACAGCAGGGCTCGAAACTGGAAGCACATAGTTTCCAAATACAAGAAAGATGTCAAACGAACTAGACGTGACGAAAAGCAGGCTGAACGAACAATTTTGTCAGAACAATGAGTTACAATGGCAGCCACTATATGTACTAACAATTTCCAAGCTTATCTAACACTTTACACAAGTGGATAACGCCCATACAAGACACAGAACGCACAAAAGTCAAGCCATTGATTGTGGCTGTTTGAAAGCCCATTCAATAATGTACACTGAAGCACCAAAGAAATTGGTATAGCCGGCCGGTGTGGCCGTGCGGTTCTAGGCGCTTCAGTCTGGAACCGCGTGACCGCTACGGTCGCAGGTTCGAATCCTGCCTGCGGCATGGATGTGGGTGATGTCCTTAGGTTAGTTAGGTTTAATTAGTTGTAAGACGACTGATGACCTCAGAAGTTAAGTCGAGTAGTGCTCAGAGCCATTTCAACCATTTTGAAATTGGTATAGGCATGCATATTCAAATACAAAGATATGCTGAGAGGCAGGATACAGCCTGTATAATATGACAAATGTCTGTCGCAGTTGTTAGATTTGTTACTGCTACTACGATGGCAGATTATTAAGATTTAAGTGAGCTTGAACGTGGTGTTATACTAGGTGCACGAGCGGTGGGACACAGCATCTAGGAGGTTACAATGGGGTGGGAATTTTCCTGTACGACCATTTCACAAGTGAACCGTCTCATATACACAGCCCTTACTGACTACAAGGAAGCTTCTGATAAAGTTAACGGAGATAATTAATGGAAATTTTTTGAAAAGAATGGTATGTCCCAACATCTAATAAGTGTACACAACAAAATCAAAGTACGAAAAGGAATTCCATTCTCCACAAAAACCTGTCAAGTAGCGAGACAGGGATGTCTTTTATCACCCATATTGTTTAATATACACACAGAGTCATAAAGACATGGCACAATAACGTACTGCCCCATTATAAGCTAAGTAATAAAGGTATAAGTGTACTCCTGTTTGCAGATGATCAAATAATCTTAGCGGCCTCAGAAGATGAATTACAGAGAGCAGCGATTATGATATTGTAAAATGTAAAGCTAATACTGAGAAATTGGATTCCATAGAAAGGTGAAATAAAGAGAAAAATTCACTGATGGTACGCCGCTAGAACAAATAAATACTTCTAAATAACTACGATGTGAGGTCTCATAATCACAAAGACCAAGAACAAAAACAGCGAAACCTTCGTTGATATGTGCTATAAACCGCTCTTTGCTCAAAAGAGTCAGAAATGAGACAGCACTAACGTTTTTTTTTTTTTTTTTTTTTTTTTTTTTTTTTTTTTTTTTTTTTTAATGTGATGGCAGTACCAGTTCTACTACATGCGTCAGAGACTTGGACTCTAACCGCCAGCAGAGATGACACTGCTAAGTCCTATAACTGGTTAAAAACTCATGAATCGGATAAAAAATTGTGAAACACGCAATAAATTGGAATGAATTGATTGTGAAAACCATTCTTCATAAAATAGAACAGTACAGAAAGATGGGCTTGCATACATTCAAAGGATATTATAAGAATGAATACCTAAAGTAATACACAAATATATACCTCAAGGGAAAGGAAGAGATGGAAAGATCTTCTACTTTCTACTTGAAATTAGGACAGGCAAGGATGCCTGAATCAAAAGTGCATATGATGATGATGATTTTTTTGACTTTGAAATAGTTTAGTAAGTTACAAAAGAGCAATATTAGTGTTACATATAATTTAAGTTCATAAAATATTGCTGAATAATAAAACCGCCGTAACCGTTCAGTGAGTATAATTATGTGGCACCCCATTGTACACTCCTGGAAATTGAAATAAGAACACCGTGAATTCATTGTCCCAGGAAGGGGAAACTTTATTGACACATTCCTGGGGTCAGATACATCACATGATTACACTGCCAGACCCACAGGCACATAGACACAGGCAACAGAGCATGCACAATGTCGCCACTAGTACAGTGTATATCCACCTTTCGCAGCAATGCAGACTGCTATTCTCCCATGGAGGTGATCGTAGAGATGCTGGATGTAGTCCTGTGGAACGGCTTGAAATGCCAATTCCACCTGGCGCCTCAGTTCGACCAGCGTTCCTGCTGGACGTGCAGACCGCGTGAGACGACGCTTCATCCAGTCCCAAACATGCTCAATGGGGGACAGATCCGGAGATCTTGCTGGCCAGGGTAGTTGACTTACACCTTCTAGAGCACTTTGGGTGGCACGGGATACATGCGGACGTGCATTGTCCTGTTGGAACAGCAAGTTCCCTTGCAGGCCTAGGAATGGTAGAACGATGGGTTCGATGACGGTTTGGATGTACCGTGCACTATTCAGTGTCCCCTCGACGATCACCAGAGATGTACGGCCAGTGTAGGACATCGCTCCCCACACCATGATGCCGGGTGTTGGCCTTGTGTGCCTCGGTCGTATGCAGTCCTGATTGTGGCGCTCACCTTCACGGCGCCAAACACGCATACGACCATCATTGGCACCAAGGCAGAAGCGACTCTCATCGCTGAAGACGACACGTCTCCATTCGTCCCTCCATTCACGCCTGTCGCGACATCACTGGAGGCGGGCTGCACGATGTTGGGGCGTGAGTGGAAGACGGCCTAACGGTGTGCGGGACCGTAGCCCAGCTTCATGGAGACGGTTGCGAATGGTCCTCGCCGATACCCCAGGAGCAACAGTGTCCCTAATTTGCTGGGAAGTGGCGGTGCGGTCCCCTACGGCACTGCGTAGGATCCTACGGTCTTGGCGTGCATCCGTGCGTCGCTGCGGTCCGGTCCCAGGTCGACGGGCACGTGCACCTTCCGCCGACCACTGGCGACAACATCGATGTACTGTGGAGACCTCACGCCCCACGTGTTGAGCAATTCGGCGGTACGTCCACCCGGCCTCCCGCATGCCCACTATACGCCCTCGCTCAAAGTCCGTCAACTGCACATACGGTTCAGGTCCACGCTGTCGCGGCATGCTACCAGTGTTAAAGACTGCGATGGAGCTCCGTATGCCACGGCAAACTGACTAACACTGACGGCGGCGGTGCACAAATGCTGCGCAGCTTGCGCCATTCGACGGCCAACACCGCGGTTCCTGGTGTGTCCGCTGTGCCGTGCGTGTGATCATTGGTTGTACAGCCCTCTCGCAGTGTCCGGAGCAAGTATGGTGGGTCTGACACACCGGTGTCAATGTGTTCTTTTTTCATTTCCAGGAGTGTATGTTTGATCTGAAAAATCTAAGATTTTATTAATATATATTTAAATTAATAATCTGAATACTATTGAGAAACAAGTTGTTTATTGCAAATGACTGTTTATCACCCAAGCACGTTGAATCCGTTTTGGCAACAGGAACCCAGCCCAGCCGGGGAACAGCGTTGTCTTCTCCCGCGGCGCGATTTCTGTTTGACGTCGGTTTGCCTTTAGCAGCGAATGCAGAATAGAATCTACTAAGCGAGCCTGTAGGACAGATCGTGTCTCCATGCGGCGTCAGTTGTCATACATAGAAGTGAAATAGTTTGGTAAATACTAGTATCAGTCATTTAAGATAATTTCCTTATCGAATTAGGGTGTTGGCGAGTATTTAAAAGTGTATTATGTTGACTGACTCTAGTTAGCATATAGTGAAGTCATATAATTGACACTTTTAAGCGTATAGCAAAAATGTGAATTTTAGTGCGACGAAATCTTAGTTATATTGTCCACGAAGTAGTGCGACAACAGTTTGCACAGCTTAAACCGTGTCTGAAAATGAGCGGTAGAGGATGCAAGAATTTCTAGACAGGTGGTGAAATAGTAAAGCCACAAGTACTTCAAGAACAATGGGTCTGGTCGGCAAAGTAGTGCGCCGTTACTAATTCGCAATATTTGATACATGAAAAAATTTTTAAGTGTATTTGTCACCACTTATAACGTCTGCTCAACTGCTACAAAGCAAGAATTTATATGTAAATCAATAATTAACCGTGTACTGGGAGTAAGAGTCATCTCAGTGCACATGTTCTATGGCTTGAATTTTGAATAAGATAGTAGATTTAAATTCGGTTTTTTGTCAAACGAATATTTAAAGAAAATTATTTTCTATAGTTAGGTCACGTCAACTCTTAAAATGGTAACCAGTAAGTTACATAGCCATGTATAACTGCGTTCATCTTGTTTCCAATTTATTTTGCAGTAATAAAAGAAAAGCCTGAACTAAAGTAATTCAGTTAAGTACAAAAGAATATTCAGAATTTGTCCTATCAGGACTGGGGATCATGTTATTTATTTAATGTTTGTATCAAAAGGCTATGGTAACGGTAAATTAGTTGCTGCTGTCATCTTCATAATGAATAATGCCTGTTTGCTAATTATTTCCGCTTATGAATACTATATTGCACATGGAAGGTGGATTAAATTTATATTTCTGTTGTAGGTAAAAGACTGATCTCCACATCCACCTTACTCTTTTAAATCATGAGTATGACTGCCTTTAACAATAAATTCAGTATAGGTTTATGCGCAGTTATAAATAGTCAATATTCCCCAAGGGTCAGGGACAAATCTGTGGAAGGGGGTGAGGGAGGGGAGCGAATCATGGTCAGTGTGCTAAGTGCCCATGGTCAGTGTGCTAAGTGCAGATTTCTTGGGTGAGATAATCTTAAATTTTAATATGGTTCCCAAAGGAGGAGTTTAAAAAATTGACTTTTTGTATAAATAAAGAAGTCTGGGAACAAGCTGGAAATTCAACTCGTCCACAAAATCCAGTGTTTTACGGGAAATTGTCTACAGTATTATGAAAGAGATGGAAAAGGAGGCGCCGGAGCTGGTCGCCTTGATTGCAAGTGTAAAACTAGCGAAGGTTGCGAGTGACAATGTTTCTCCACCTACACAACACTACACGGTCCAGTCGCGTTAATGTGACCACTACCTATATTCGACGTCATTGTGCAATAAACTCTCACAGACGGCAGGTGCGAACATTAGCAGCGGAATGGACATAAAGCGTGTCGGGGACAGAGAAAGGGGGCGCTGTCTGAAAACAGAGCCACCGTCCTCCTAATGCGGAAACGGAGACGTTTAGGTGACGTCCAAAATGGCATGATCATTGGCTCTCGGGCCAAGTGTAGAAGCAGTCCCGACACGGGAAAGTTTGTAAATTGCTCTCGTGCCTCCGTAGTTCAAGTATACCGTGCATGGCGAAACGGCACTGTCCAAAACCGAGGCCGACGCAACAGTGGTACAACACACGCTATAGTGCCCAGGGTACGTAGATGTGTATGGGCGACCAGAGGTGAGAAGCTAATCGCCCGAACCAAGCGTCCTCCTCAACGACCGCAGCGACCATTGCTGTGTATGGGCATCCACAGCAGGTGTTTGATTCGTGCACCCATGCTGAATGATCTCCATTGGCTACGAATGCTGGAATCTGTGAGCTAATACCGCAACTAGACTCCCACTGAGTGGCAACAGGTGCCCTTTTCAGAGGAATCACGTTTAATGTTCCATCGGCGCGAAATGCACAATCGTCGGAAAGGTCTAGGCCGGAGGAGGGACCGTTATGGTATAGGGTATGCGTTCGTGTCATTCCCTGGATGATTTCGTCATTGCCGGCTGGGGTGGCCGCGTGATTGTAGGCGCTACAGTCTGGAACCGCGCGACCACTACGGTTGCAGGTTCGAATCCTGCCTCGTGTGTGTAATGTCCTTAGGTTAGTTAGGTGTAACTAGTTCTAAGTTCTGGGGGACTGATGACCTCAGAAGTTGAGTCCCATAGTGCTCAGAGCCATATGAACCATTTCGTCATTCCGGAAGGCAGAATAGTTCAACAAAAGTATGCTTCTGTCATTGGGATAAATTCAGTTTCGTATTCCTCGCCACGATGGCACCTACCACCCCGACAGTGCAACGTGCTACACAGCTCGTGGTGTACGTTCGTAGTTCGAAGAGCAAAAGGGCGAGCCAGGGCGAGTTACTTCACCTTTCTCCCCTAGCAACCAAACTCAGCGGATTTAAATGCAATCGATCATCTGTGGAACCCTCTCGATAGGACTGTTCGCGTCGTGGGTGTTCAACCGAGAAACCGAGTGCAGTTGGCCACGGCACTGTAGTCGGCATGGCTACTCTTGTAGAACCTCATTGCCTCTCTTCCTTCACGTCTCTCAGCGGTGCGCTGAGCAGAGGGTGGCTTTTCAGGCTTTTGACAAGTGGTCACGTCAGTGTGACTGGACGTGTAGCAGTTTACTTATGTGAGCTTCAAAGTCCCTACAGAAGAGAAAAACCTCATAATTTATAGTGCTATATAAAGACATGTCGTTTTTTCGCATTGTTACCAGAAACCTCGAAAAGCAGTTGATCGATTTACTTCCATTTTTTTATATTTGTAATTAATATGTACGTATAATAAAGTGGTACGCCTGTGCATGCGACTATAACTGTGCAACCCATCCCAGCAGCCCTATGGTGGTTATGTTTTTGGTGTGGTTATCCCCACCCCCAAACGCCCTATCAATGAAGAAGTTTTGGTTTTGAACCGCAGAGGTTGGTTTCTAAAATATAGATGTCGAAAGAAGGCATCACTCTCATAAATCAACCTGTGGCTTGTCTGTATGTGTCGCTATAACTCCGCAACCCAACCCTGTAGCCCTAGGGTGTGTGCTGTATGGTAGCCCTCCATCCCGCTTCCATGAAGAAGGTTTCAGCATCCAATGGCAAGAACTGGTTTCGAAGACTCAAATGTCGAAAGAGGGGGTCGCACCAATAGACTTCTCATGGGAAGGCGGTGGAGCAGGTGGGAATCGACTGCCGAAGTGGCCGCGACTGGCCAGAATGCTAAATAATCTATATTCCAGAATGTTATAGAATCTTCCAGAAGTGTCGGGAATGTTCCAGAATGTTCTACAATCTTCCAAAATGTTACAGACTGTTAGGCCTGTTCTAGAATGTTTCAGTATGTTGAAGAATACTGTAGACTCGAATGTTCCCTTATCCAGTTGTGGTGGCGATATGCTGCAGCTCATAAGGTACACGTAGGTTATGGTCTAGCACAAGCTTCACTATTATTTTGGAACTGGTTACGACATATCAAGGGAAAGTGGAAATTATGTAACATGAAATAAATGTAAGTGAAAGTGATTTTCGTAAGGTAGTGTATTGAGTGAAATTTTAGTGTGTAAATCAAAGAAAACATTCAATAGACTGCCGATATCGAAAACAGGAGAATATCTTGCCAGTGGTAAAATGAAAAGAAAGAGGAAAAACGTCAAAAATGAAACAGATCAATAGCGATATGCGTGTTTAGCTTCACAATAACGAGAAGAGTATTTAGCTACACAATCTAACAGGAGGAATAGATTAAGAGAAAACAAATGAACAGCGAGATGAAATTACAGGAGAGGGTTGAGTGAGACACTCAGACAGCTATGGTACAGAAGCTGCAGAAGAAAAGAGAGTGCAAAATAAAGTAGGTACAGTTACCGTGAGTGAAGTTCGTGAAAGTCAACGATTGCAAGAGCATGAGGAGGAGATTAGTGTGTGAAACGTGCAAAACAGAAGACGTGGAAATTATAGTTTGGCTGATGGTTCGTCTCGTTATAGTCACACTTAAGAGTACAACAGACACAAACACCTTGTCACTGAGTAAATGGATCAGGCTTCCTTGGAGCCAAAAACTTATTTAGAGAACCACCTGGAATGTGCTGCCTACCTACTTACTTACTTATCGGTGGCTTGGCCCTTAGTGACCGTATGCCTGCTCCACACTCCTCCTCCATCGTTCTCGGTTGCGAGCCTCCTGCCACCACTCGGTCGCTCGTAGTCCCATGTCCTCGGTGTCCTTGTCAGTGTTGTCCTTCCATTTTGTCCGCGGTCGTCCCTGGTACCTCCTTCCAGCTACAGCTCCCTGAAACACATCATGGGGTATCCTCCCTTCATTCATCCTTCCTACATGTCCAACCCTGGTCAACATTCTTCTTCTTATTCTTTTTATAATGTCAGGCTGCGCGTAAAGCTCTTTTAATTCTTTTTTTCTAATTCTTCATTCTACTGTTTGTGAATCTATCACGGGACCACATATTTTTCTGAGGATTTTTCGTTCGAAAACAAGTAGTTTCTCTTCACCTTTTCTCCTAAAGGTGAGGCTTTCACAACCGTACATAACCACTGGATTAATCATACTTTGGTACAGCCTGATTTTAAAACTTCTTGACACGGATCTTTTCTTCAGCACATCCTGAAGTCTAAAGTATGCTCTGTTGCATGAGTGGAAAAATTCGATTAGCGCTGCTGCAGGTGTGTCTGGCAGAATTATATTATGAATGAAGAAGCTACGGAATCAAGCAAATTCCTACAGAATATGAGAGCATACAGTACTTGCTTCGATATGACAGCATTTGGTGCTACGTCCATGAGTAGTATGGAACATCAGTTCAGTCCTGTGTTTTCGAATCAAGTCTAACAATGAGTGGAATCATACAACTGCCAGAAGAATCTTGTGAATTTTTGTTAACGTATTTCATTGGCAACGAACAATCGGAATTTTCAGTTTTCGTTAATGTTCGCGAACATTAATTATTACTGTTTTGGACTGCTGACGAATGTTTCAGGATGTTCTGGAATGTTCTCAGTGCTCTGTAAAAAAAATTATAAGTAAATGACACAATACATTATTTCGAATTAGGTTAGCGTTGAATAATTAAGTGGCTTTAAGAGTACCGTAATTAAAATGTTTAGTGGGAACTAGAGAGTATTTTTCGCGTAAATACTAAAATGTTCATGAATTTTTCAATGTATATTTCCCCGATGTTCTCAAACGTTTGCGAATGATACGGAACGTTTTCAGAAAGTAAATGAAAATAGACAATAAGAGGGTCGTTACCAGCTAAGTATAATAATATAATAAGTAATGGTTAGAAAATCAATAATATACTGGTTTTCTGTAAAAACCGACTGCGAGAAAGAAAATACTGCGCTCTGAAAATGTAGGGTTTCGTCAGCTTTCTCGTATTCAGTTTTAACTACGATTAGAGAGAATATAAACCATTTAGCAAATTGTTTCTCCCACATATACGAGTATCTGTGCTTTCTCTTTATATATAACTTCAAGCAAAAGTTCTATACACAACTGCATGCTGTTTTCTTTCTCGGAGTCGGTTTTAAAAGAAAACATGAAAATTTGTATATATAGGTTATCGTCTTACTATCAGAAAAATACTGCGGAATGCGAATCGTTCGAAACTTTATTGTCCTACCCGTTCGCAGATTAAAAATATGTGACATATTGAGATCGAAGATACTATTCTCACAGGTAAGCAACCACACAGGTAGCCCGTATCCTGTACACCGATGATCCCAAAAGATTTACCTATTAGTTTTAAAAGACTTCAATTCCCACTCAGGGTTTTGTTGACAATAACAAGTTTCATGGTCAGAGAGATGGGTAAGAGGAGACGGACAGATAGAAGGGGTAGGAAATAGACATAGAGATGGGGGAAGGTGGAGATGAACACTGAGGGGAGAGTGGAGGAGGAGGAAGTGGAGAGAGAAGGGATGAAGAGGAGATGAATTAAAAGAGGGGGATAAGGACATGTACAGAAGGAGGGCAAAGGAGGAGATTAGGACGAAGTATAAGTTGCACTGCGACACATGCCATAGTCTTTCGAATCGAGACATGGTGGTTACGGGACATTTTGTGGAGGGAAGGAGCATGGTATACTTCCCTCACCAGTCCCTTCTCCTTTGCATCCGCCATTAATTCCATTTACATAGCTCTTCTTCTTGTTATCACACTCTGAATTAATTTTTCTGCTTTGTGTGTAACGTCTTTTAAGTTTCCCTTCTCTCTTTTCTTTCTCGGTGTTGAGGCCGTAATCGTAAATAATAATGTTAAGATAATGCGGAAAAAATTATCAAACCTTATTTTGGAGATGAAGCAAGTGAACTGTACTGCATGAACACAATATTCAGCTTCACACTGTTTGCATTTTAACATCTGTGTGTAGGATATAACTGTTACTTTGCACTAGTAGTAGTAGTAGTAGTAGTAGTAGTTTTATTCATCCGTAGATCTCTTTTTACAAGGATATAGGACATGTCAAAGTATTTAAAAGCTTAGATCAATTTACAATAAGCTAATTCGTATACACATATATTTACAGACTTCTAGTTAGAGACAATCATTAGATTTTACTCCTGGTATACAATAATTTATTTACAAATAACTCATTATATAATGTAATGCCACACTATTCACTCATATTTCACTATCAGTCACTGCACACACTATACACACATTGTTTCATAACACTACACTCACTACATACACACACACACACACACACACACACACACACACACACACACACACACACACAGGTGATCCTTGGGCCATTTTCTGTACTGCAAGTTCCCATTTGCTATCCTGAAAAACTGAGTCAGCATCCCTTCATAATGAGTGAGATGTTGAGCTCAGAAAGAGGAAGAGGTGTTAGTATTGTGCTATGCATAGCTTGAGGGGAGAGTGTCTCTAGAAAGGAAAAAAGAAGAAAAATAATAAAGTGAAGGTGTTATGTGGAATATTGGATGTTTTATAATCATCATTATTATTATTATTTGCTTGTATAACATTTTTTTATCAAACCCCTACTCTGCTTTATCTAAGTAATCCTTCAATGTATAAAATGTATTGCATAACAAGTACTTTTTAGCTGCCTTCTTAAATAAGTGTATTTTTGAAATTTCTTTAATCTCTTTCGGTAATTTATTGTACAGTTTTATTCCTTGGTAGAAAATGCTGTTTTGAGTTTTATATTTATTTTTTCTTGGTAAATGTAAGTTGAGTCTATCTCTTGTTGCATGGTCATGGACAGAGCTGTTTGTGCAGTATTTGCCAATGTTACTTTTGATGTGTACAACTTACTGGTAAATGTGTTCACATGGAGCAGTTAAAATTACCAGTGTTTTGAACAGATCTTTACAATGATCTCGACTACTATTTCTGGTTATTATTCTTATGGCTCTTTTCTGGAGTTTGAAAATTGTGTTCATATTTTGTGGATTTGTTCCCCAAAAAAGAATGCCATAGCTAAGAAATGAGTGTACATATGAATAATATGTAACTAAAAGACACTGCATGTTACACACAGATGATAGAATTCTAAGGGCATAACATGCTGATGACATTCTGTTTGCAAGTACCTTCGTGTGTTCGCACCACTTCAGCTGAGAGTCAATATTCATTCCTAGAAATTTTGCATTTGTTACACAGTATATAGAGGTGCCATCTACATGTAATTTAACATTGTCATTTTTCCTCTTCAAACTGAAGTTCATGGCACTAGTTTTCTTTATGTTTAATGTCAATTTGTTGCTTATTGACCAATCGTAAACTTCCTTGAGAGTTTCATTTGCTTTCTCGGTAAGGAGTTCTCTTGTTCTCTCACTGACTATAATATTGCTGTCATCAGCGAAGAGAATTTTCTCACCATGAGTAACACTACTGGGAAAGTCATTGATGTACACTCCTGGAAATGGAAAAAAGAACACATTGACACCGGTGTGCCAGACCCACCATACTTGCTCCGGACACTGCGAGAGGGCTGTACAAGCAATGATCACACGCACGGCACAGCGGACACACCAGGAACCGCGGTGTTGGCCGTCGAATGGCGCTAGCTGCGCAGCATTTGTGCACCGCCGCCGTCAGTGTCAGCCAGTTTGCCGTGGCATACGGAGCTCCATCGCAGTCTTTAACACTGGTAGCATGCCGCGACAGCGTGGACGTGAACCGTATGTGCAGTTGACGGACTTTGAGCGAGGGCGTATAGTGGGCATGCGGAAGGCCGGGTGGACGTATCGCCGAATTGCTCAACACGTGGGGCGTGAGGTCTCCACAGTACATCGATGTTGTCGCCAGTGGTCGGCGGAAGGTGCACGTGCCCGTCGACCTGGGACCGGACCGCAGCGACGCACGGATGCACGCCAAGACCGTAGGATCCTACGCAGTGCCGTAGGGGACCGCACCGCCACTTCCCAGCAAATTAGGGACACTGTTGCTCCTGGGGTATCGGCGAGGACCATTCGCAACCGTCTCCATGAAGCTGGGCTACGGTCCCGCACACACCGTTAGGCCGTCTTCCGCTCACGCCCCAACATCGTGCAGCCCGCCTCCAGTGGTGTCGCGACAGGCGTGAATGGAGGGACGAATGGAGACGTGTCGTCTTCAGCGATGAGAGTCGCTTCTGCCTTGGTGCCAATGATGGTCGTATGCGTGTTTGGCGCCGTGAAGGTGAGCGCCACAATCAGGACTGCATACGACCGAGGCACACAAGGCCAACACCCGGCATCATGGTGTGGGGAGCGATGTCCTACACTGGCCGTACATCTCTGGTGATCGTCGAGGGGACACTGAATAGTGCACGGTACATCCAAACCGTCATCGAACCCATCGTTCTACCATTCCTAGACCGGCAAGGGAACTTGCTGTTCCAACAGGATAATGCACGTCCGCATGTATCCCGTGCCACCCAACGTGCTCTACAAGGTGTAAGTCAACTACCCTGGCCAGCAAGATCTCCGGATCTGTCCCCCATTGAGCATGTTTGGGACTGGATGAAGCGTCGTCTCACGCGGTCTGCGCGTCCAGCACGAACGCTGGTCCAACTGAGGCGCCAGGTGGAAATGGCATGGCAAGCCGTTCCACAGGACTACATCCAGCATCTCTACGATCGTCTCCATGGGAGAATAGCAGCCTGCATTGCTGCGAAAGGTGGATATACACTGTACTAGTGCCGACATTTTGCATGCTCTGTTGCCTGTGTCTATGTGCCTGTGGTTCTGTCAGTGTGATCATGTGATGTATCTGACCCCAGTAATGTGTCAATAAAGTTTCCCCTTCCTGGGAAAATGAATTCACGGTGTTCTTATTTCTATTTCCAGGAGTGTATATCAGGAATAGTATTGGTCCTAATATGCTACCTTGTGGAACCCCTATATTAATATGTTTTGGTTCTGATAAGTATTTTACTAAATGTTTAGATCTATTTGAAGTATGTGTTATCTCTACTCTTTGTACCCTATCTGTTAGGTATGATCGAAACCAGTCATTAGCTACCCCTCTTATTCCTAATGCTTCTAATTTATTTAATAGAATCTTGTGGTCGACTGTATCAAAAGCCTTAGAAAGATCCACAAATATGCCTGTGACACACTCATCTTTATCAAGAGCATTAAGTACAACTTTTGTGAATTCTACTATGGCTGACTCCGTATTTTTGCCACTTCGAAAACCAAACTGTGATTTGCTTAAAAGATTGTATTTATTCAGATAATTCATTAATCTGTCTTTCATAATTGCTTCTATTATTTTTGAGAATGCTGACAGCAGGGAAATGGGCCGGTAATTTTCTATGTCTTCTGCATTACCTTTCTTAAGCAAAGGTACAACTCTTGCCTGTTTTAGCTGCTCTGGAAATGTCCCTGATGTGAAGGATTCATTTATTATATTTGTTAATGGGCCTTGTATAATCCCTATGCATTGTTTCAGTACACACATTGGTACATCATCTAAGCCTTCTGACTTTTTATTTTTTAGCTTTTGAACAGTTTTATTGACTTCATTCTCTGTGGTTGTAAGTAACATCATTGTATCTAGTGCAACAATTTTTGCAGGTGTTATATTTGTTTTGGGGAATTTTTGCTGTAACTGCTCTGCAATACTTGAAAAATGCTCGTTTACATAGTTTGCTAAGTGTTGTGGATCATTTATTACCTTATCCCCCTCCCTTAGCAGTATGTTATTCTGCGTTTGTTTGCCTCTCCCCGTTTCCTTTTTTATAACATCCCAGACTGCTTTGCTTTTATTCTCTGCATTATATATTATTTTGTCATCAAATGACTTTTTTGCAGCAATCAGCACCTTCCTATAAATCTTTTTGTATCTATGATAGAAATTTAAGAATTCTGGATCATTGTGAATCTTTTTCATGGAACTGAGGTGTTTAAGTGTTTGGGAGGACTTCTTAATACCTGCTGTTATCCATCTGTTTTTGTGAGATGTTGATACAGTCATGCATACTTTTGGAAATGCTGTTTCAAAGTTCAATTTAAACAATGTGGAGAATTTGGAGAATTTCATATTCACATTGGTTTCCTTATACACTTCATCCCAGCTTTGTTTTTCTAGTTCTTTTGAAAAATCTTTTATTTTGAATTCTGATAGATGTCGTTTATAGGCTTGTAGTTTAGGGAATGATTCGATGCCTGATTTTACTGTTGTTATTTGACAGAGATGGTCTGATAGTCCGAGATCTTTTACAGCTACATCACATTTTTCCCTGTCTATATTTGTGGCCACATGGTCAATTACTGATGCAGTCATTGTAGTAACCCTTGTTGCACTATTGACCAATAGGGACATGCCAAAACTTTGAAGGATATTTATGAAGGTGCTGCTGGATTCATTTATGATATTAGTGTTGATGTTTATGTCCCCACACAGAATTATGTTGACCTTTGTACTTGAGACTTTATCTAGAACTTCTGTTAATTTATTGAAAAAAGTGTCCACACTACCACTGGGAGATCTATACACACACAAAATAATTAATTTCTTGGTGATATCGAGCCCTGATAATTCAATAGCTGAAATTTCAATGTGTTTGTCTTCACTTACTGTACTGAGGTCATGTCTAGATTTGAGCTGTGTTCCTTTTCTGATATAAATGCATGATCCTCCACCCCTTGAAGTAGTTCTGCAGTAAGAGTTTGCCCTTTCATACAATGATAATACTACATGTTGGATTTCTGTGTCTCTACACCAGTGCTCAGTAATACAAACTACTGTGCAGTTCAAAGATTGGAGCTCAACTTCTAATGCTTGTATTTTATTTTTTATTGATTGCACGTTTTGATGGAGGATTGTTAAGTCTGTGAAATGCCCCATGTTACTCTTTCCGATGGTTTGTTTTTCTTTGTGACATCTGGTATGTGTGATTTTTGAAGTGTTATAATCTGTCTTGTGAGTGATTGTTTCAGTATTTTTTGAACTGATAGAGATACTCTTTAGGCAGGGGAACCTGTTGTCTGGATTTATCCTAAAAAAGACCTACTTTTCCTACCTATGACAACAGGTATTTGACCATGTGTGGCCCGAGATCCACCCCCTATACTTTCATGAATCAGCTGTACCAATCTTCCCTTCCCAGTCCTGTTTAGGTGTAGGCCATGCCTAGTGAAACCCCATCTGTTGATAGTCCCGACGGGCACCAGAGAAACATGAGCAAAGTTGGCCGTCCTCAGAGCCATCCCCACTGCATCCCCCCCAGTGAAAATATTTCCTACAAGATTGGCAACAAATCCCTCTACCCACTACCCTATAACAGCTCCCACATTTCTCACTCATGGTCAGTTTCGAAAGAATAGTTAAGTTTAAAGAATGTTTTAAATTTGTCAAGGTCGCGAGATTGTATGTCTGCAAGCAAAAAAAAACGACACAAAGATCTTATGTGCGGTGGTTGTTGTTTTTCTACTGATTTAGAGATGCAAAAACAGAAGAATGAATTTGTAATTACTTTGCTTTTAGAGAATTTAAGTTATCAGGCGTGTTTGGTCAGGTTTTTAAACGTTTATAACACGGAAAATTTAGACCTAGATCGCGTCTATCTAACTAGTAAACAATACGAAATGTGTTAGTTAAATACGATTTAGAAATGTTTAATTACACTTTTATTGCGACAATAGACACTGATGAAACTAGTAGCTGTCTTTTTTAAACGATTTTTGCACTATCAAGAAAACTTGAATAGAATTTGTTGTGTTTATGTCACGCAAAATTACGGGTTATGTCGCGATTATCGGGACCTCAGCTAAAGAACAAGTTTTTTCAAGAACAAGCTCTGCTTGGACGCTAATATTCAGTTATGTGACAAGAACGGACACTACAGCAAGTAATAAAAACAAAGAATATTTAAAGTTGGCACTATTTCCTCTTAAATAAGTTATTTTAGCGGACGAAGAAAATACCTGTGATCTCACTCGGCGGCCATCTTGGATTTTACTACAGTAACTGATTGTTTTGAGTCACAAGTCAAGGTCGTGGCACGTCGCAACACACACCTTCTCGATAATTCGACCATAGTCGTTTTTCCTTTGTGTAGTACGGACATATTAAATTGGCAATTTTGAATTAATTACTTTTTCAGCAAATGAAGGATTTATGTGTAAGTGACTCGCTGTCGTGTAATCTTCCACTACGTACAACAGAAGTGACGACGATACTGCTGATAATGTGGTACTCAGTTGTGTTGGTTGATAAGGCTCTAATGTGTTCGGGGAACGAGATGAAGTGAACCGATTATGGTTATTTTCTCTGCGAGTGAGATTACTTAATTTTGGTTCCAAAATAAATTTTGCAGTAATAACTCAAAATGTACTACATTGTAAACGTTTTACTTCTGTTCACAAACTAGTGCCCCATACCTTGCTCAGGTCCTAAAGACTTATTCACGCCTAAAAGACATATGAGTAAGTACGATGTGTGAAAATAAGACGTCATGCGTGAATGGAAAAAGTTGTCAATGGAAGCGCAAGATGGTGCAGTCCGATCCCTTCACGGTAGGTAACGCTATGATCTTCAGATAAGAAGGCCCGTCAGATCCATACAATTTGCACCAACAGTACACCCATCATCACACAATATCCATGTAAAACTCGAGCAGACGCGTCCTGTCATCTCCAATGCCTGTAGTTAAGGCACTGCAAGACATTCAGTGCCTTATGAGTCCTGGTTTTCAATTCTCTCTGGCGTGGTACCCACAAATAGTTTGGAATCAACAATGCATCCTAGAAACCTTACCGAGTGTTAAAATGCAGAATGGTGTCCCTCATATATAAATCAGGTAATTTTAAAATACGACGAGAACGATTAAAATGAGCAAACGCATCCTTATGTGCAAAAATCTGAAAACCCATCTTTGCTGATCACTCATCTAACCTACGCACTGTAAGTTGCAACTGACGAGTCGCTGTTGCAGTACTAACGGAGGAACAGAAAACAGCAAATTTGTCCACAAATATGGAGTAATGTACAAACAAACATTGGGAAACAGAAAATTCCTCTTAAAAGCACCATTCTTATTCTCAGAACGATCGAACACTACGTCACTAGCATAGATCCGAAGGGGACCATGTGAAAATTGGGAGGTGGCGGCTCCACTTGTCGAATTGTTCTTGAATACAACGTAGTGTAGTATGCACAGCTGAAATTAAAGAATATACTGAGCCAGTGATGTTCACGAAGGATAGCTTACTGGACAACCACCTCTAGATGTGTCAGGTTATCCACAGTAGACCAAAATCTCCTGGTTCAAATGGCTCTGAGCACTATGGGACTTAACATCTTAGGTCATCAGTCCCCTAGAACTTATAACTACTTAAACCTAACTAACCTAAGGACATCACACACATCCATGCGCGCGGCAGGATTCGAACCTGCGACCGTAGCAGTCCCACGGTTCCGGACTGTAGTGCCTAGAACCGCAAGACCACCGCTGCCGGCTCTAAATCTCCTGAAGCCACACTCGAGCGACTAAGGCGATGCCAGGACACTAACAACCAAACTAGGCGACGGTTAATCATTCGTTCCAGGGCCTTTCACTTCACAACTCATTAAAGCGACACTCTTCAACCTGCTGGAACACTTACAGTCCTTACCCAGTTTAACGAGAGGTATCTGAATTACCGCTCTCCACGAGTTGGGAAAGTGGTCTGCCTGCCACATCAAATTAAAACGTTCGAGAATGATTTCATTTGACGATGCTGCCAAATGCTGTACCGGATTGGTAGCAGTGTCAGGAGCCTCACGCAGTGCTGAATCCAGGTCGTACATGGAGAAAGGGCAGCTGTAAGACTCACAATTTTATGATCTGGCCCGTCTCCACAGTCGGTCGATAGCTGCAGAGAATCTGATCCTGACTGACACTGGCAGTAGTCGTTACAAAATGCTCTGCTATTGTCCAGACGACGTCCCTGGATGTTATCTGGTGATAGCCTTCTTTTGTCGCTGCTGCTAAGCGTAAACGACTGTGTTTACCGGAAAACTCCTAATGGCTTGCCGGCCGGGGTGGCCAGGCGGATCTAGGCGCTACAGTCTGGAACTGCTCGACCTCTACGGTCACTGGGTCGAATCCTGTCCGGGCTTGGATGTGTGCGATATCCTTAGGTTAGTTAGGTTTAAGTAGTTCTAAATTCTAGGGGACTGATGGTCTTAGAAGTTAAGTCCCATAGTGTTCAGAGCCCTTTTTGAACCTAATGGCTTCCTATACTTTTGTAGGACACGTGGAACTGTTGGTAGAGTTCAGGACGCATAGCATGATCTTTACATCCTCTCTTTAATCACGCATAGTGCCTTGGCCCTCACAATTCTTCACTGGAATGACTGTCATCAGTTGTTTCCCACTTAGTAGCGTCTGCGAGAACCGGAGAGCAGAGAGATCGACAGCCGGGGACTACCTAGCAGCAGCCGAGAAATGAGTAGGACTGCTGTATTGAGAAGCACAGCTCCTGAGACACCACTAGGGTCTCGTAAACTCGATTCCTACAGCACGTTGAGTTTGAGCTCCATAATACATCTTCTGTGCTGAAGTCACCCAGTAGAAGAAATTGGCAGTGGTATTGGTCTACAAGACCTATGAAAGACACATCGCCTATACTGTTTAAGTAAATGGAGTGAGCTGATAGTAATCTTCTAACTCATGTGAACATCAACAGCTGAGGATTATAGATCACTAACAGAGGGTAGAGCAGAGGTGTGGTTTACTTTACTGATAAAGACAACAAGCCCTCCCATGGCTCTTTCCCCAACTAGGTCCTCCTAGCAGTGGAGAATTTAGTCCCACAGCACAGGGTTGTCAGTGGTTTCAAAATATAATACAGGCATATAGGGTGTGCCTGCGCTAGGCGTTTCAGTATCTCCACATCGGTCCTACAGCTATTCGTGTATCACTGTAGTATATCAGTCATTTATCATGGTGTCGCTCTTTTACATTGTCTCTGTAGTGGATTGCTCGATGTTCAGTCTTTGGGCGAAATTAATGCCACGTTCAGCCTTCACATTCCATAGGCTCTGGAGCAGAAACAGTGGGACCATCAGGTCGAATGACATCGACTTACTGTGACGGTTTAATGCTTGTTTTCAGCTGCAGTGGAAGCTTCTCATTTCCTTCTTTGGCCGGAGAAGGCCAAAGACGAATCTATGGCACTGGCTGTAGAGGCAGTGCTGGGTAGTTTACGAGACTCCCACTTTGAAGGTACAGGGAGCTCCGCAAGGTTGGCAACCAAGGCTTTATCTAATGTTCACTGAAGGGCTTTAGGTTTTTAGAGAACAGAAGTGTTACACGTGTACTGACGAACGCCATCAGCAGTGCTGAGTCTAGCAACCTTCGTTTGTGTAGAGGCATCAGCTGTCCAAATATGATTTTTAAGGGCTGAAGTGAAAGATGTGTAGGGAATGTGGGAGGTTATATGGTCTAATAGATGTCATCGGCCTCACCACAGGGGATATGCATCATGTTTTCAGCTACTGCTTCTTCAAGGAAGGTTCAAATGGCTCTGAGACCTATGAGACTTAACATATGAGGTCATCAGTCACCTAGAACTTAGAACTACTTAAACCTAACCAACCTAAGGACATCACACACATCCATGCCCGAGGCAGGATTTTAACCAGCGACCGCATCGGTCGCGCGGTTCCAAACTGAAGCGCCTAGAACCGCTCGGCTACTGCTGCCGGCGAAGATAGAGCAGTCCCTGCTTCAGAAAGGATGATTTCCAAAGCAATTAACACACTTCGAGTGAGATGAATAACCAGCTATTTCTGAGAGGCTTTATCACAGTTGCCTCTAGTGACTTCACCCTTAGAACCGAGAGTAGTGTGCCCTTAGTACGTCTATTTAAAATAGCACATTGGCCTGGGCACATAAGGATACATGCTTCCGTGAAGAAAACCATCATTGACGTGCTCTGGGGTTGTCGCGCTGTTAAATGTAAATGTAAATGAACCTGACTTGAGTAGATCGCCACTCAAGTTTTTCATTATGTTTTACATACTAATGATGGCTTCATGGACACACTGATCTCTGGGATTTTCTATCAGAGCTCCGACTTACACTATTTCTTTGCACTAGTTGAAGGTGCTGTGGAGTTCCGTTTCAGTGGCGTATTCGCTGAGGCATTTTGCTTTCTGGAGGTTCTTTACTTGCTGCGAACTAGGTTATACCAGAGCTTCCCAGTGCACAATCGTCTGACACATTGAAACTTCCAGCAATGCCCTCTTAGCCCTTTTTAATGTGGTAAGGGGAAACTTTCTCAAAGATGCCTTCTTTTCTTTTAATTATTAAAAACACATCCTGGCCGACAGGAAGCGTTCTCTTAATATTAACACAAGAACTGTGAAAACTCTTAGAGTCATGAGGTCTCACTTCGTGAGTCTTCGTGTTAGACTAGGTGTTACTAGGCCTACCCAGAAACGGTACACCCATTCCTCTGGGAGAGGAACAATTTAACTTCGAAGTTTACAACCACGAAAATGAGGGTCCACAGAGACAGAGCCCCACGAGCGTAGGTAAGCTTTATATAACTAAGATGCGTCCAGTTCCCCCAGAGGTTGCCCCCTAACAATTGTTCGACCTCAAGAGTAATGCTTCTCATCAGCGCACACTACACCTTGCTATTGAGAGGTCTTTGTAGAGGTTTTTACTATCCTCACGACCCGGGTAGTCAAGCCAAAAGTGCCGTTCCATGTAGCACACAACGTTCCACTGCCGCACCATATAGTAAGTGGTAGCTGAAACTTTACAGAGGACTGGCGGCGCTTACCAGTCCCCAGCTGAGGAAAGTAGGGAACACTCAGCCGGAAACCAGAAAACGAATGCTGAACACATCAAAAAATGATTCAAATGGCTCTGAGCACTATGGGACTTAACTGCCGTGGTCATCAGTCCCCTAGAACTTAGAATTACTTAAACCTAACTAACCTAAGGACATCACACACATCCATGCCTGAGGCAGGATTCGAACCTGCGACCGTAGCAGTCACCCGGTTTCGGACTGCGCGCCTAGAACCGCGAGACCACCGCGGCCGGCGCTGAACACCTCAGGGCAGTCTCTGGCTAAGATAAAAAATATCGTTAACTATCAAGACTTTGCTAGGACATGTTGTAGTGAAATGGTCGATAGCCTTACGTTAATTATGTGTGTCAATGTAGTAGTTGCTTTTCAAAAGCGGTCTTTTACTTTCATACGTGAGTAAAGTTCCTTTAAAAGCTTATTGTGATTTCAGTCGTATTGAGTTATGTTAAGTGGGCCGAGTTTGTCGGAAATACACCTTAAATTTGCAATCATTGGCCCGTTATCACAGCAGCTGTTCACTAATTGCTCATTTGTTGATGTTGTGGTCTTCAGCTATGAGACTGGTTTGATGCAGCTCTCCAACTTGACAAAACGAAGGGACCGCTTAGTAGGACATGTTCTGAGGCATCAAGGGATCACAAATTTAGAATTGGAGGGCAGCGAGGAGGGTAAAATCGTAGAGGAAGACCAAGAGATGAATACACTAAGTAGATTCAGAAGGATGTGGGTTGCATTAAGTACTGGGAGATGAAGAAGCTTGCACAGGATATGGTAGCATGGAGTTCTGCATCAAACCAGTCTCAGGACTGAATACCACAACAACAACAACAACAACATTAAACCTTGTTCTGGATTACCCCTGTTTGATTTTGTATTTATAACCCAGTATTCACCTGACCAAAAGTCTTGTTCCTCGTGCCACCGAACTTCACTAATTCCCACTATATCTAACTTTAACCTATCTATTACCCTTTTTAAATTTTCTAACCTAGCTGCCCGATTAAGGGATCTGTCTTTCCACGCTTCGATTCGTAGAACGCCAGTTTTCTTTCTATTGATAACGACGTGCTCTTGACTAGTCCACACCCGGAGATCGGAATGAGGGACTGTTTTACCTCCGGAATATTTTACCCAAGAAGGTGCCATCATTATTTAACCATACAGTAAAGCTGCATGCCATCGGGAAAATATATGGCTGTAGTTTCCCCTTGCTTTCAGCCGTTCGCAGTACCAGCACAGCAAGGCCGTTTTGCTCGCTATTGGACGGTTATTGTTAGAGTAAGTATTGCCTTTTCAAGTAATGTAACTGGTGAGTAATTTTGCGGCGCCATTGACTGACGCAGTGTATACTTTGTTTAAAGTTGGGTTTTAAAAAAGTTTTCTTATTTACCAAAGTATTGTAATAATTACTGTTATTGACATTGCGTGCTACAACCCTGCACAGGAAGCGGGTTGTGAGCTTGTGAAACCATTATGTTTAGTTTATGTATGTATGTTCGTTTCTTGTTTTAGAAGTTTCTATGCCAGCCTTTAATCAGAGTGCTCACATGGCAGGCAGCCACTGTTGGCATATTTTAGGGCCTGGATGCATGCTGTTCCCATTTGTAACAGCCTTTGCCGTTAATAATATTTGGTGGTGTAGAGCTATAATGTAATGTAAAATATTCCTCTAAAATACTGCGAATTTTAATTTTTTTATTCTTTTGCGTTCCTATGTGCTCCCTAATTTGATGTAATTTTTTCCTTCATCTTGTGTTCATGACTGTTTTTGGTGTTGCTGAGCAATAGTCGTACAATAAGTTTTGAATAAACACACCAACACACCACCATTTGATTTCTTTGTTCTTTATTTAATTACGACCCAGATTTCGGCCTTTACGTGGTTTTCCAATAATTGGGTTAATGTCATTAATATATAAAGCAGGACATCAAGCTCAAAACTGGCTTTAAATTAAGAAAAACATTCACTCCTCATGAAGTGTCATATGTAAAATCATCATCTTGTAAAAATATCAGTAAATAATAGTGCGAACACGTCATATTTAATAAAAACAGGTATATAAAAGACGAACACATGTTCTTAAGTCGTAATGGTCGGTATGACTCAAATGGCGGTGTGTTCACTGAAACAAAGTATTTAATGTGTTTGCAATTTTATGTCAAAGCTGATTAATCTTTCAACTTTACATGCTCTATTTTGTTTATGAAAGAGAGGGACAGATCAATAGCCTCCATTCGGCTGGCTAGTCAAATCATGCAATGTCCTGATTTGTGGGGCATTCTGACGTGAGGGAAGCCCAATATTCGATTGCCTGGGAACGAGACAGCAGATTATCGTCAAGTTTCTGGCGGATCATATCTAAACACCAAAACGAATGATCGCCGTGTAGTATACCAAGCATATCGTAACCCCTCAACATCTGTGCACGTCATCTGAGAAAAGTAATGAACTCCCTGGATCATTCTGTGTCTAGCCACACCATTGAACGGAGACTAGCAACTGTAGGAATACCTTCGTATGGATAGACTGCCGTTAACAATACAACATAAGCGACTGGTTTTGCGTGTTGTAGTGACTGGGAAGCATGAACTGCTGATAAATGACCTCGAAATGTGTTCAATGATCGTCACAGTTCTCCACCACTCTGGATGGACATCGCCGACGAGTGTGGTGGCTACCTGGCTAGAGGTCCAATCCTTCCGTTATCTTAGAGAAGTACGGTGGTGTTACTTCTGGCGTTGTGTGGAGCCGTCGGACATGTCTACAAGCTACAGCTAGTGGTGACTGTGGGATCTGCAGAAGCACACTAATAACTCACGGATTTCCTGCGTCCTCATATGTTTCCTCTCATGCAACAGCATTGTGGTGTCACTTTCAAACAAATCAATGCTCGTCAACACATGACACCAGCCTCTATGAATCATCTGCGTGGTGTTAAGGCACTCCCGTGACCAGCAGAGTCCCCAGATCTGCCTCTAATGAAACATGATGGGACCAGATCGCAGGTCAACTACGTCCCAGTACTAATATCCATAATGTTACAATATTTCTGGGCCATCTTACCTTATGAGAAGATACGACGGTTCTATGACAACCTTCGAAACCGAATCAGAGTATGCATCCAGTCCAGTGGAATTTTTTTGGAAATTTATGGTAAGGTCTTATGGGACCAAACCACTGACGTCATCGATCCCTAAACTTACGCACTACTTTATCTAACTGAAACTAACTTACTCTAAGGACAACACACACACTGATGCCTAAGGGAGGACTCGAACCTCCGACGGGGGGAGCCGCGCGGACCGTGGAAAGACGCCCTAGACCACGTGGCGACCCACTGCCCCGCGCGGACACGCCAGTTGGGAAGGGGTTGTGGGGCGCAGTGCCATAGTTCATACTGCAAAGTTCTTAGCAAATTTTAGTAGAATTTTTACTCAGTGAAATAACATCACATACCCTCCCAACCACCCAATCAGCGTAGTTTCGTTTCGTTTCCTCCTCGCCTTCTGGGTCCTTAACTTTTTTGTCAGGCAGTATATACACAACAGGTGTTTTTGACGTACCCAGTTTCAAGATTCACCAGGACCATGCCTCTTCCGACCAAAACTCAATTGTCGGTAAAGATGATGTTTGATGGTACCTTTAGTTACACCACAACAACGTTTTTTATTTAAATTCTTCAAAGACATTAGGCATTTGTAGATGATACATCAGCCACTTATTGGAAATAAACTATCTCTCCATCCACCTGGAATCGGTAAACCACGTACTGTGGGACTCTTTTAATCTAATGACCACTTCAGCATAGTAAAAAATGAACTCAGTATCCATGGGCTTCTGTAGAGAGTAAGTGAATTTACTGCGTAAGAACAAACTTGTTACGGAAGATAATAATATGTTGTAACTCAACTCGTAGAGCTCGTGTTGAAAGCAGTCTGGTTTCTTATAAATTAAAATTTAGCTTTCGACAAAGCAGGGGCTCAGTTGCCTCAACTTGTTTCTTGAAGACAGATTCATTCTCAATCTTTTTTTTTCTGTTTATGGCGATATTTTCTGTTTTGTTTTTCTGATGTTTAAGGAGTGAACACAAACGGTGACCGGTCATGGAATATTTCATTCAACGACACTGTCTGCGTTGTATCTCGTTTGAGCCAGCATTAAGAACAAAGAAATTGAATAAGGATTTCATTGTGCAGCTATATTGCTGAAATACTTTTATCTACACTGAAGGTAAGGATAATAAATCTGTTTTCGCCGCAGCAATTGAGTGGAAGGGCTGTGTTATGAAGTCATGAAACGAACTTCACGCCGCGCCGGGTAACTGCGTGGTCTTGGGCGTCTTGTCAAGGTACGCTTGGCTGCCCCCGTCGGAGGTTCGAGTCCTCCCTCCGGCATGGATTTGTGTGTGTTGTCCATAGCGTAAGTTAGTTTAAGTAGTGTGTAAGCTTAGCCACCGATGACCTAAGCAGTTTGGTCCCATGAGATCTTACCACAAATTTACGATTTCGATTTCGCGCTTCGCTGTTTGTAGTCAACCTTCGTCACGGCTAGGAAGACTAAATGTTCTTCGTATTTTGATATTACTTTTAATAAATATCTATATTTGATTTTGAACAGAGAGAGAGGTGTTGTACAGGACGAACTGGTTGTGGGGTTTGATCATCAAACAGGCAGTGGAGATACGGCTAAATGATGGCCTTGTCAACTTGGATAGCGGTTTCCATCAGAACTGTGCTAAGCTGGGAGTCTCCCTCCCCCCCCCCCCCCCTTCCTCTGGCCACGATTCCCCACAGTTCCCGCACCGTCCGAAACAATCCTTCTTGAGGTGAGAGATTGGCGGTTGGTCCAGCCACTGCAGACAAGGCAGGAGAGCCTGCGATCCATCATGTATGAAGATACGAGCTGCACACGAACCCGGCCGATAATCCGAGCAGACTTTATCATCGGAACTCGCGAGAAAGCCTGCACTCCCATACGGCACTCTCTTTTCTATTAATGAACCCAGACTCATTTATCCTAGATCTTAAATGTTTACGCCTCTGGACAAATTCTGAACAGCAGTGCACAGACTTCTATTGGTGTGTGCTAGAGCAGTTCGTTAGAAGGTACCAGTTTGCCACAAATCATACATGGTGAGCCAGCTCCAGCACGCAGAAAAAGGCTGTATAAAGGCCGTCACTATTAGAAATACTTGATAACCCAATCGTCGATAACTATGACCAAAATCGTAAAATATTAATGGATGCCATATTGTCATAAAGGATGCTGCAACTGTATATTTTTTTTAAATTCTCATTGTATCAGTCACAGTTGTGACTAACTGCTACTGAGAATGTTACAATAAATATTTCAAAAAATATAGTCATGCAAGTTACAATCCAGTTTGCTGGCCCTCTGTAAGATGAACTAGAAGCCAAGAAGTCTCTAATTCCGACGTTTCCTCCGTGTGTGCACATAACAATATACAACGTTTCATAGATAAACGATTACTTTTGACGTTGGGTCAGCAACTGGAGAGAACTGACAAATGACACAATTGAAAACCATTCCCACGCCCGAGTCTGTACTGGAACTCAAAACCTCCCCATTAAGAAGCCTTTACGCCACCTCAAAGAACCGCAATTGGCTGACCAAGAATGACATAGGTTTATTGTCGCATCGCAAAAAACTTGATGAGAATGTGGAAGCTTATCACACATCAGGGAATTTTGATTGCATCAGGTATGTAATGATAATCTCTGCACTTCACGTTCCTACTATACATATACAGACCGGTAGTTCCTTGTATATGGTAAACATTTAGTGGCGGCTGGTGTCGCATCCGTTTACGACTGTATGAGTACAGCACCGAGATTGGGCAGGCGCCCCCGCTGTAACGGGACTCTCCGTTTCCACTGTCCTGTGGCAGACCGAGGACTAGAGGCATACGCTGGCCGCTGGGAAGCCCTCATTTGCATTTTAGTGCCGCTGCCCACGCGGCGCGCCTCACTCGACACTTGCGTAAATAAGCAGTGACTCATCATTATGCCACCAGCACTCCCCAGGGTGTGGCCAGCGCCATACTGCCCTCTGCATAATATACCGATACAAAGTGTCCGCTTAAAGTCCCAGAATGGTAGCAAATGCTCAGTTACTCTGCTGTATAGCGTTTGGTAGAATATCGGACGACAGCCCCCAAAACACTGAACATCTGTCACACATTGCAAGGGGGCGAAGATCGTTAGTTACTACGTTTATTGTTTTTATTTTTTATTTATGGCAATTCTACCCTGAAACAATTATTAACGGAGGTGTTGAAACTGATCCACTAGGCAATATACAGGATTATTCTTAATGGTAAGGAAAGCCTTCTTGCTTACTGCTTTGTCTACCTCTGCAGTTGTAATCCCTCAGACTTTCCTCTATTACTTACTCCCTTGTGCTTAAGGAGGTATTCCATCAACCGAACTATTATTTTGGGCTAGTTGTGGCCTTACGTTTATTTCTCCCCAATTCAGTATCTGCTTAATTATCCAATCCACTCCCGCAAGTTTCGAAATTATGCTCTACCGCTTCATATCAAGACTCTCTCTTCTGTTTTTGCCTGAACCGTTAATCATCAACGTTTATCTTCCACACACAGGTACAATCCAGAAAAATTGATTTAGGGAACACTTCTAACAAATTTAAATTCGATGTTAGATTCTTCAAAAACGCTCCATTGCTCGACGCTATACTAGAACTTAAAGCCTCCGCATAAAGAAGCCATTACGCCACCTCAAAGAACCAGCAGTTGGCTGGACAAGAGTGACATAGGTTTATTGTCGCATCGCAAAAAGTATGACGAGTATATGGAAACTTATCACACATCAGGCTTTATACCCTCTGTACATCACCTATAGTCAATTCCTTTTCTGCCCAAATGGAAAAACTAATCTACTGCTTTCAGTGTCTAAATTCCCAGTTTAATTCCCTTAGCATCGTTTCATTTAATTCGACATTGTTCAATAACCGTAGTTTTATTTCCATCTTATAAACCATTTTCAAGGCACTATGCATTATAGTGGACTAAATTTCCATGTTCAAAGATGTTTGTAAAAGCCTTTAAATTTCATCAGATAAACACAACGATTTTATTCCTTCTCCATGAACTTTAATTCCCTTTCTTGATTCCTCCTTGGCCTCATATACCTGAAATATGACGAGGAAAACAAAAAATCTGTTACATAAATTTAATGTGGAATAATTTAAAAAATTACGCAAGCAGCATTACGTTAGACACTTTGCAAGCTCTCCCAGACGCAGCTCATACATCGTCAGAGTATCTTGACCAGTTAAACTTGTTCTACGTGATCAGTACTCCTCCTGACATTGGAAGGCTGGATATCTTGAGTCGTGACAAACAATCAGCATAATCAAACCAAATCAAAGGCACAAATAACTTTTTGAGTACATTACTTATGAGTACATTGTTCCTTCTGTCATTTCGGTGCATTTATGGGCTCTAACAGTAAATACGCTGATGGCATGAAGTTTGAGGAGAAGCACGCGTATAGTTCAACTATCAAGAAAGAATGATTGCCAAATTCCTTTGAAAATGTATCTTGTTCGAAAATCGTTTTAAGAAGAGAACTGTATTTCACAAAATACAGTTTCTGCACTTTTCTCATACTATTATACAGATACAGTCGTGTCCATACACTATCCGGTTCCGAAAATTACTTCCAGATGTCGTATGGATCTAGAATAACATTTTCCTTGATTACTTAGTTAATATAGCTCTACACTTTAGTAAAAATGTTACTTATTCACGAATACCCCACCCTCATCCATGAGACAAAATGTCACAAAATGGCAAACATAGTTTTCAGAGACTTTATAACGACCAACTACAGTTAAAGCTAATTAGACCTTAAATTGAACTTGTGCTTAAAGTTCCCCTAGCACGGGAAAGGCATCTGCTCTGAGGAATAAATTAAGACCGTGAAATGTAGGTACAGTTATAACTGAATCGCCATTGCTTTGTACTTGCAGCAGTGACAACAAGAGGTAAAACGGCGGATAATGTTAAATGAATATAAAATTTGGCTGTACTAAATTACACTAGTTAGTCAAATGCAGAAAAAGTTATAAATTTAGTTGATGAAAAAAGAAAATTAACCGTCGCCAGTAAAATTACTGTCATTATAGTAACTGTTTGTTAATGGTGAACAATTTTGGTTTTGTCGCAAGGAGAAGATAGCACACAATCGGTAAATATTGCTCAAGCATGATTTCAGACGGATATGTCAACGTGAACAAATACGTTTCTGTTAGGTAGCAGCTCATGGGTATGAATCAGTAAGAATGAACGAACAAGATCTCATCACTAGTAAACAATTATTTAAATGCAAAAATTCGTGACATCGCTCAATGTAACATTTACTATCTTTAATTTTACTCAAAAAGTTATTTGTATTTATTCATTAATGAATTCTGTAGTTCAGTTCATAGTTTACTGTAATGGTACAGAGTCAGTCAACAATCACTTTTCCGTGAGTTACAGTTACATAATTTGCAAATTCAAAATTTCGATTTTAGAAATATGGCAAAGTTCGTGGTAGGATTTTACTAACTCATTGGTATGTCATACCTTCAACTTTTATTACTATTCAGTAAAAATTACTGCTAATCACTTTGTGTAGTTACTACTGTTATGTAATGTCTCCTTCAATCTCCTCTACTACTCCACAGGTAAAGATATGGATGTTGTTGCAAAACATTAATTGGTTTCAATCTTTATCAGCACACTTCTATGACCGAAATGCGAGTATAAATTGAGCACAAGAAGTATAAAATCAATAGACGTGAATTTCTTGTCATAATGAAACGAGGAAACAAATGTCTAGATTGTATCCCCCAGGACGCAAGTTAAGAAATGTCACATTGGCGATAGTTTAAGAACACTTCAAATTTGAGCACGTATCTGACAATGTGCGACTATGAGTTACTAGTAACATAGCATCAGTGTTGGTAAGTAAGTGTACTAATATTTGTATGATGAAATTTAATGTTATCTGAATATGAAGTTAAATAAATATCACTTGTAAGGTAGTTCTAGTGAGGGCAATGCAATATTGTCAGAGAGGGTAATGAATTGACAGTTGCATTATCGGTGGACGTGCAAGCGAGCCAGCAGTTTAATTCAGTGCACTGCAGAACGCAGGAGAGTGCTGAGAGAGATATTCGAGTGGAGTCGCACTGTTCAATAATTTGCAAACTGGAACTGCTCAGTTCTAGTCATCATTAATTTCATAGACAGTGCTTAACAAAGTAAGATTCACGAAGTTGCAGCACGCTGCAAGTGGAGAATAGATCCACAACTTGTCTTATATCTGAAATAAAGGATTGTACGTCCGTAAAAAGTTGCATTGAGAAGTATACTTTTTATTTCTTGTTGTTGACTAGTTTTAGACATCTGTGGCCTTTTACGAACTATCCATGGTGTGTTTGTGACAAATATAGGTGATAGCCCATGTACAGAAACTGTCCCTGCAGTAATCAGAGCGGTGTATGGTAGTATACCGCTTTGATTATTGCAGGGCAGATTCTGTACATGGGCTGCATTTGTCAGTAGTCAACAGTAAGAAATAACAAAATTAAGTTCTCAGTGTAGCATAGGACGGAGCAACAACCATTTCATTTCAAAGTAAAATTCAGTAAAAGATATTTGTGTTGTACTTTTTCATCAATAAATATTTTTTCATCTTTACGCAACAACAGTCACTCAAGAAATGTGTGTTAGTATCTTGGCAACCTATTAAAAGTTATCGTATTGGCGATTAACTAAAATGATTTTGGGAAACTATAGGAAAATTAAATGCATATAGCTAGAGTGAAATGTGAAACCCATCATTGCCGAGGAGGCCTGTTCCCTAATCAGTCTGCTACTTTAATGTAATTAATTTATCGACCGGTTTCAGTCAAGGCCCATGATCACCATTCTGTAGAATCAAAACAAAATGTGTAGCAAATTGCAGTGAACAGTATGAACTGCAAGATACGAAATTATGATAATAACATTCATTAGCAGATACCTACGTCGAATATCCAGTTATAAAGCCAACATTACATAGCATTCATTTTTCGAAGTCTGAGGTACATAATTAAGTCAAGCAGAACAAGTCTGAACAAAATAACTGTGTGAAATGCAGGCGCTGATCACTACAGATGAAGATATTAAACTGGCAGATGGTAGTTAACAACAGAACGACGTACGATCACAATACCATTGTCAAACACCGTTGAGTACAAATATAACACGAACATGGAACATACACGAAGGGATCAAACATTACGATGTCCAAATGAAAAATACATGTTTACAAAAATTGTACAAAATACTATAATGCATCTTACGTTAAAGATTAAAATAAATGTCAGTTCTTTGTGCTATAAAACTAGCCACACTTATTGCCAGGATATAAAAAGTGTGTGACATAGTAATAACATTAAAGTTAATGTCAGGCACAATATGTCATCACATCATATGATAAATTGAAAAAAAAAGATATAATCTTCTAGATGCAGACTTGTGATTCTGACTTTCCGTATGTCTGTGATGACATGCTTACCCATTACTGGTGTAAGAGCTACAAGTGTTATCACATACTTTTGAATTAATAAGAAAACAAATGTCGCTGAGTTAAACATCTCATTTTTCCTTGTACATCACCCACTTTAATTTACACTTCTATATACATTCGTGTATGCTACTTGCAAGGTTGATAAGTTGTAATATTTGAATTATTTCTTGTTGTTGATGTTGCAAACCGAATGTGATTTCTCATGCTATTGTGTTAGCATATTTTCCCATTTTTAATCTGATAAATAGGACTTCTGCTTTCCCTTATCTTATGATTGTTAAAACGCATTTGTGTGGTATTAGTGCAATACTTAGAACTGTGACAGACAGTTTTTCTATTAAAGGACACTTAATGTAGGCACTGATGTTACTGAAACAAGAATTACAACAGTAACTTCGTTGTCACTTTGAAAATGTACGGTGCCAGATATAAATGTTATTTTCATGCTACCATAGTATTTTGTATTTCAGCATCCCTGTGGATTTATTGTCTTCTGTACCTTCAGTATAGGTACGAATTTTTGAAGTTCATTTACTACGTTGGCCTCTTGAAACCTGTCATCCTGACAGTCGTTTTTCTTTGTCTCTTGTGTGGACACATATGAGTAGATAATAGCTAAATTTTAGTCATATCTCTGCTGCAGTTGTTGCTTCCAGAATTTAATTTCAGATCGTAGATGTGTCAGCATATTTTCCTATTTTCGAATCTGAAGATGAGGATCTGTGCTTTTCACTTATCTTATGCTTGTGATGATTAGGACCTATGGATTTTACTCATCTTACGCCTATGATGACACATTTTTCTGTTATTGATCTAATAGTTACAAGTGTGTCACTAAATATTTGAATTTTTGTTTGTTAATTAGTTTTGCAGCTCATTTCTCTTACTTATCCTTTTATACGACTTTATAACAGTGACACTGTTAGAGGTATTCAAAAGTAAGATTAGTAAGATTTCAATTTGTGCACTGAGTATTACTTCTTTGTGTTCTTTTGCTTCCTGAAGGTGATTGCTGATGTTAAATGTGTTAGCATATTTAATTTTTTTCGAGTCCTAATATTAGTGCTTGTGTTTCTAACTTATCTTATTTGCGTGACAGTGAGGACTTCTAGCTTTCCTTATCTCATGCTTTTGACGTTATGTTTATTTGTTATTGGTGTAATAGTTACAATAGTGTCACACAGTTTCTGTATTATTGTTACAACATGTGTTGGTGAGGTTAACAGCTTTGTTTTCTCATTTAAAACTTTATCCTCATCAACCACAAATTTTCACATGCATTTTTATGGATATACATGAACCATGGACCTTGCCGTTGGTGGGGAGGCTTGTGTGCCTCAGCGATACAGATAGCCGTACCGTAGGTGCAACCACAACGGAGGGTTATCTGTTGAGAGGCCAGACAAACGTGTGGTTCCTGAAGAGCGGCAGCAGCCTTTTCAGTGGTTGCAGGGGCAACAGTCTGGATGATTGACTGATCTGGCCTTGTAACAATAACCAAAACAGACTTGCTGTGCTGGTACTACGAACGGCTGAAAGCAAGGGGAAACTACAACCGTAATTATTCCCGAGGGCATGCAGCTTTACTGTATGATTAAATGATGATGGCATCCTCTTGGGTAAAATATTCCGGAGGTAAAATAGTCCTCCATTCGGATCTCCGGGCGGGGACTACTCAAGAGGATGTCGTTATCAAGAGAAAGAAAACTGGCGTTCTATGAGTCGGAGCGTGGAATGTCAGATCCCTTAATCGGGCAGGTACGTTAGAAAATTTAAAAAGGGAGATGGATAGGTTAAAGTTAGATATAGTGGGAATTAGTGAAGTTCGGTGGCAGGAGGAACAAGACTTCTGGTCAGGTGACTACAGGGTTATAAACACAAAATCAAATAGGGGTAATGCAGGAGTAGGTTTAATAATGAATAGGAAAATAGGAATACGGGTAAGCTACTACAAACAAAATACTGAACGCATTATTGTGGCCAAGATAGATACGAAGCCCACACCTACTACAGTAGTACAAGTTTATATGCCAACTAGCTCTGCAGATGACGAAGAAATTGAAGAAATGTATGATCAAATAAAAGAAATTATTCAGATAGTGAAGGGTGACGAAAATTTAATAGTCATGGGTGACTGGAATTCGGTAGTAGGAAAAGGGAGAGAAGGAAACGTAGTAGGTGAATATGGACTGGGGCTAAGAAATGAAAGAGGAAGCCGCCTGGTAGAATTTTGCACAGAGCACAACTTAATCATAGGTAACACTTGGTTCAAGAATCATAAAAGAACGCTGTATGCATGGAAGAAGCCTGGAGATACTGGCAGGTTTCAGATAGATTATATAATGGTACGACAGAGATTTAGGAACCAGGTTTTAAATTGCAAGACATTTCCAGGGGCAGATGTGGACTCTGACCACAATCTGTTGGTTATGACCTGTAGATTAAAACTGAAGAAACTGCAAAAAGGTGGGAATTTAAGGAGATGGGACCTGGAGAAACTAAAAGAACTAGAGGTTGTACGGAGTTTCAAGGCGAGCATAAGGGAGCAATTGACAGGAATGGGGGAAAGAAATACAACAGAAGAAGAATGGGTAGCTTTGAGGGATGAAGTAGTGAAGGCAGCAGAGGATCAAGTAGGTAAAAAGACGAGGGCTAGTAGAAATTCTTGGGTAACAGAAGAAATATTGAATTTAATTGATGAAAGGAGAAAATATAAAAATGCAGTAAATGAAGCAGGCAAAAAGGAATACAAACGTCTCAAAAATGACATCGACAGGAAGTGCAAAATGGTTAAGCAGGGATGGCTAGAGGACAAGTGTAAGGATGTAGAGGCTTATCTCACTAGAGTTAAGATAGATACTGCCTACAGGAAAATTAAAGAGACCTTTGGAGAAAGAGGACCACTTGTATGAATATTAAGAGCACAGATGGAAAACTAGTTCTAACCAAAGAAGGGAATGCAGAAAGGTGGAAGGAGTATATAGAGGGTCTATACAAGGGCGATGTACTTGAGGACAATATTATGGAAATGGAAGAGGACGTAGATGAAGATGAAATGGCAGATGCGATATTGCGTGAAGAGTTTGACAGAGCACTGAAAGACCTGAGTCGAAACAAGGCCCCTGGAGTAGACAACATTCCGTTGAAACTACTGACGACCTTGGGAGAGCCAGTCCTGACAAAACTCTACCATCTGGTGAGCAAGATGTATGAGACAGGCGAAATACCCTCAGGCTTCAAGAAGAATATAATAATTCCAATCCCAAAGAAAGCAGGTGTTGACTGATGTGAAAATTATCGAACTATCAGTTTAATAAGTCACAGCTGCAAAATACTAACGCGAGTTCTTTACACACGAAGGGAAAAACTTGTAGAATCCAACTTCGGGTAAGATCAGTTTGGATTCCGTAGAAATGTTGGAACACGTGAGGCAATACTGACCCTACTACTTATCTTAGAAGCTAGATTAAGGAAGGGCAAACCTACGTTTCTAGCATTTGTAGACTTAGAGAAAGCTTTTGACAATGTTGACTGGAATACTCTCTTTCAGATTCTGAAGGTGGCAGGGGTAAAATACAGGGAACGAAAGGCTATTTACAATTTGTACAGAAACCAGATGGCAGTTATAAGAGTCGAGGGACATGAAAGGGAAGCAGTGGTTGGGAAGGGAGTGAGACAGGGCTGTAGTCTATCCCCGATGTTATTCAATCTGTACATTGAGCAAGCAGTGAAGGAAACAAAAGAAAATTTCGGAGTAGGTATTAAAGTCCATGGAGAAGAAATAAAAACATTGAGGTTCGCCGATGACATCGTAATTCTGTCAGAGACAGCAAAGGACTAGGAACAGCAGTTGAATGGAATGGACAGTGTCTTGAGAGAAGTATATAAGATGAACATAAACAAAAGCAAAACGAGGATAATGGAATGTAGTCGAATTAAGTCGGGTTATGCTGAAGGAATTAGATCAGGAAGTGAGACACTTAAAGTAATAAATTAGTTTTGCTATTAGGGGAGCAAAATAACTGATGATGGTCAAAGTAGAGAGGATATAAAATGTAGACTGGCAATGGCAAGGAAGGCGTTTCTGAAGAACAGAAGTTTGTTAACATCGAGTATAGATTTAAGTGTCAGGAAGTCTTTTCTGAAAGTATTTGTATGGAGTGTAGCCATGTATGGAAGTGAATCATGGACGATAAATAGTTTGGACAAGAAGTGAATAGAAGGTTTCTAAATGTGGTGCTACAGAAGAATGCTGAAGATTAGATGGGTAGATCACATAACTAATGAGGAAGTATGGAATCGGATTGGGGAGAAGGGAAGTTTGTGGCACAACTTGACCATAAGAAGGGATCGATTGGTAGGACATGTTCCGAGACATCAAAGGCTCACTAATTTAGTATTGGAGGGTAGCGTGGAGGGTAAAAATCGTAGAGGAAGACCAAAAGATGAATACACTAAGTAGATTCAGAAGGCTGTAGGTTGCGGTAGGTACTGGAAGATGAAGAACCTTGCACAGGATAGAATAGCATTGAGAGCTGCATTAAAGCAGTCTCAGGACTGAAGACCACAACAACATATGTAAGGTTAGCAAGACTGGAAGGTTGTGCCCTTTGTATTAAACCAATTACTATAGACATGTAGGTGGAAACTGAATGGTTCAGAAGGACGCTTGTATCCCCAGAAAGGACACTTTATGTACATACTGATGTTAATTGAATAATAATTATCTCAATAACATTTCTGTCACTTTCACAATATAGGATATTGTATTTAAATGTTATTTTCATGCTTCTAAAACATCTACTGTTCTGCCGCCTCTATTGTTTTCTTGTCTTTTCATTTGTGATGACAAATATGATTAGGTCTTTAACATAAATATGATTATATTTTCATTGTTTTTTATTACTTCTGAGGTAGATAATGTTGGCTCTATCAGCCTGGCTTCTTAATTTACATCTGGAAGGTGATAACATGTATTTTCAACTTACCATTTGGTGTGATTACATATTGTCCCTGATATTAACTATAATAATTACAAGTATGTGACACAGTCTGTGTATGGTTATAGTAAGTGTGATTACTTTTAAAGCACAAGAAACCGATTTCTATTTTAAACTTTTACATATGTTGCAGTGTAGTATTTTGTACAGCATAGTGTGTACAAGTGTCTACATTTTGACCATGTAATCTCTGATGTCTTCACTTAAGCCCAATGTTTGTGTTATTTTTGTGCTCTATAGTGCCTGAATATGATATCGTGATCATATGTGGTTCTGTTGCTGTCTGTCATGAGGCGATTTAATGTCTTCATTTGTAGTGGTTAGCGCCTGCATTTCATATGGTTATTCAGAATTGTTCTGCTTGATTTAAATCATGTACCTAGGATTTCGAAAAACATATTATATGACACGTTGGCTTTATAATGCATATTTAACATATATATCTTATATTGAATGTTCCTAACGTAATTTTTGGCCTTGCATGTCATATTGGTCATTGCGTTTTTCTACCCTTCTTGTTCTGTTTTTGTGTAGTACCATGATCTTGGTCCAGGACCAAACCGGCCAGTAAATAAATCCGAAAGGGAGATTCGCCGTGCCTTACACCCGAATCGGGTTTCGCAACGTGAGGACCTGGAACAAGGCGAAGAACAACGGGGAATGGTCATCTTGCCCTACATGAGCGGTGTCTATTCAAAAAAAGGAAGTTTATTGAAGAGGCTTATAGTTTAATGTGTCTTTCGTCCGCCGGCAAAACTCAGAGCTCTCTTGGGCCTATCTAAGGACAACTTGGCCTAAGAAGACCCGTTGTTTACGAGATTCCTAGTAGCTGCAGCATGTCGTACATCGGACAAACTTGTCGCACAAGAAGAGAGATGTACTGAACACCGACGCTACATTCGTCTGGAGCAACCAGAAATGTCTGCAGTGGTAGCGCATTGTCTCAGTAAGGGCCATTCCATGAAATATCAACACACCAAAATTCTCGCGTCGACGAGTTCGTACTGGGATAGCGTTATTAAGGAAGCAGCGGAAATACGTAGCTGGACGAATCTTGTAAATAGAGACACGGGCTTTCAGCTCAGTACAGCTTGGGATCCACCAGCGGCCATATTGAAGTCGCATCGAGCAGAGAGGAGTACTGTTGGTCATACGACGGATGGCGATTCGCCAGCAACATAAATATTCTGTTGACAACGGGAGGATGGTCACGCGCCTACGCGGACACGCATTTTTGTTTGCGGCTTCCGACAGGGGTCGCTGGGGCGGCCGATGACAGCGCAGAGTAACAGCGGAAGCTTCCGCGCGTGCACCGAAGTCTTTCGTTCTTCGTCTGCAGGTGGCGTTGTTGTCCTTACAAATCTCGGTTGATATCGTCGCTTTGGCCATCGAATCTGGCGCCTCCACGCATGCACACTTCCTGCCCAAAACTGCCATAAATAGGGGGATCTAGTCATGCCTTAGCAGTGTGTTCGTCGCACCTGAAAATGTCGGCCAGTTGCGCTGATGAAATATTGTGGAGTTTTCACTATGACATCGGACGTCTCGCCCGAGAACCATATATATAACATGTCCGTCGGCAAAGCCTCAAGCAACACAATTTGGTAATTATTGAATAGAAGTTTTAAAAGAATGAATGTGTACGCAGTGGAGAAAATGTAAGAAATGTAATATTAGATGGCCAGCACACAAAGATGAGTGAAAAATGTTAATATTTTGGTAGCTTCCTTTCGGAAGATGGAACGTGTAATTGCGAAATCCAGTAGCGAGTAGCCCAAGGCAAAACAGCAATCCAGAAGCTAAACCCTCTTTTATGGTCTCCTAAGATAAATTTTAAAGCAAAGACTAATAAAAACTAAAGTCCTCCCGAATAGGCCATGAAGGCCCAACGGTACTGACCGGCCGCCGTGTCATCTTCATCTGATAGGTGTCACTAGATGCGGATATGGATGGACACATGACCAGCGCACCGCTGTCCCGGCCGTATGTCAGTTTCCGACACCGGAGTCCCTACTTCTCAATCAAGTAGCTCCTCAGTTTGCCTCACAAGGGCTGAGAGCATCCTGCTTGCCAAGAGCAGACCGGATGGTCACCCATTCAACTGCTAGCCCAGCCCGACAGCGTTTAACTTCGCTAATCTGATGGGAACCGGTGTTACCACTGCGGCAAGGCCGTTGGCCGAAAGTAAAGACGTTTCTCCACAAAAGTACTGTAGTGCCTATAACGACTTATGAATGTATGTGCCGGGAATTTATTGGGAAAAATAAAAACCAATTGAGAGCCTTGGATAGGGACTTTCTCAGATGATCGTGTAGAGCATCTCGGCGAGACCACGTAAGAAGCACTATTAGGGAAATTACCTAGTCTCAAGAAAGCATCATAGGAGGAACAAAAGAAGGGCAAGACACCTGTTATGAACACGAATGCCAATGACAGACGACAGATGGCCAAGAAACACATTGATGTACCATCCTCAGGGCAAAGAGGGAAGGAGAAGACGGAAGGTTACTTAGTAACATGAGGTGAATAACGTCATGCAGAAACTAAAGAAGGAAATCATTGGGGATGGATAAGTGGCATGCGGCGGCAGCTGTACGGACCCAACAGGAAGAAGAAAATACCCATCAATTACTTTCAAAGCGTCTGTGTGATGGGAAAACGGGGTAGTGACGTACATTTAGTGCACTAGCGAATTGTTGTTAAGATCTTTTTTAGTTAAGCATAACGTCTTATGTGTGTATGATCGACATACGGCAGTATCTTTTCCAGAGAACTAGAACCTAAATCAATCACCTACTGTTGTTTCTAGGAAGGAATGAAAGAGTACACACAGCCAATGCACCTATGACAGTAATCCTTATGACAAAAGTTGTAAGTAGGCTATCTAGGTATTTTATGTTGGTAACGCCACGTAGCGCTCTGTATGCCAATTACTGACTGTGCTGTGTGCATCTGCGGCTGGTTGGACTCATTGTTGGAATATTCGCTATCGTAGTGTTGGGTGTTGGATGTGAACAGTGCGGAGCGCTGTGCAGGTGAAGGTGCGCTACCAACAGTGGTGGACATGGGGAGAGAGATGGCAGAGTTTTGAGAGCGGATGATCTGGACGTGTGTCCGTCAGAAAAAGGAAATTTGTAAGAGTAGATTTCATGAACTGATAACTTTTGAACGCTATTAAGGTAAATACATTGTTTGTTCTCTATCAAAATCTTTCATTTGCTAACTATGCCTGTTAGTAGATAGTGCTTTCAGTAGTTAGTCTTTTTATTTAGCTGGCAGTATTGGCGTTCGATGTATTGCAGTAGTTCGAGTAACGAAGATTTTTGTGAGGTAAGTGATTCATTAAAGGTATAGGTTATTGTTAGTCAGGGCCATTCTTTTGTATGGATTGTTGAAAGTCAGATCGCGTTGCGCTAAAAAGTTATTGTGTGTCAGTCTAGTGATGATCAAAATAATTAAAGAGAGAACTGTCTGAGTACGTTAAGTTTTACTCAGCTGTCAACGTAGAAGTTTACCAGGACAGTAATTCATAATTTTCCAAAAGGGACGTTTCCTATAAGCTGTGTCAATTACCAAAGGAAACGAACTTACTTAGGCAAACTTGTTCTGTAGTCACACACTGTCTCTGAAGACAGTAGCTAACGAAGACTAACGTACACATGTGTTCATTACACATAAAAGTCGAAAAAGATTCGAAAACCATGCAAGTATTGTAGATCAGAAGGCCTTAAGTTCCGATCTATGCATGCCTGTTCTTTCATATATGTCCAAAAGAACAGAAGTCTTATGTGATCCAGCAGCCATACAAATACCAATCAAAGGTTTTCAGTGAAACAAGCCACGGTTGCGAACTGAAATTAATCAGTGACAACAGTTGAAAACTTGTGCCGAACGGAAACTTAAAGCCATGTCTGCTGCTTAAGGCGTGCTCTGTACTTAACCACCTCTATCATGCAAACAGGCTCCCCATCCAACCCAAATCCACAGAACGTGGCAAACTACTAGTGTAGCATCACCTGCTCGTGAACTACGCACTCTCCAATTCAGATTCCTGCTGGACATTGGCCTGGATGTGCATCTGCAATGAAAGAATGGATCTTCTGTCGTGACACCTTAGTGATATGTGTGGTGTGTTTCGGACTTGGCTATATCATTAAGGCACGACATCCAGTGACAAATTATTTCAGTACGGATACACATAAAGCCCGATCTTTCGTGAGAGCCTGAAATGGGAGTGTGGGTTCACGGGTAGCTGATGTTGTGCAAGTAGTGTGCGTCAGGCTGGAAATTTTGGTCGGATGGGAAGCGTGCTTGGATGTCCGAGGCGGTTAAGGTGACCAATCGCCAAGCGGAAGCAATGGTTCGAGTTCCGGACCAGCACAAATTTCCACTGGTCGCCATTGGCGATTTCAATGCCTAAGTACGGCTAGCGTCATTCAAAACCTTTGAATAGCTTCTGTTAGTGTCTCCTATGACGAAATACAACAAAAAAGAGGACGATAGTCTGCTCTGGGCAGCAGACTTTGGCTTCAGGATACGCCGGCTGCAGATGCCGTTGGCGACCCTTCCGAGCAGCTGCAGAGCAGAAGATGCGGCAGTGTCACGGGTTGTCGGCCGTGGACGATTTGCACCAGATTCTTGGCTTGAATTGGTGTTGTCTCCTCGTGCTGAGAGAAAGCGCCAGTACTGCTTCTTTGCAAGTTTCGTGGAATCTCTTTCTCACATCCGATTTGAATATTCACAATAGACGTTCTGCCTCCCTATTATATTGTGGATGGGATGAGGGTGACTATCGAACTAATTTCTACAATTTTTACGAAAACTGATTAGTCGTTTCCGTAGTGGTGGATCCTTCACCCACATCTGTAGGCTAATTAAAAATGTGCATTAGGCAGTGCCAACCAGAAAGATTTACAGAAGTGGTATCCGAAATGCATGTGAATGTGATCCCGCGGCTTTCGTGGCGTGGATTAGGAAGCGTTAATATTATGGCATGGTTGGCTGCTTCTTGGCGCAATGTTTACATGTACACACCATGTGTTCAATCTCTGAGACGTTCCCTGGGTAACAGACTAAAACACATGCATAGGCCAGCACTCGGATAATTCCTCAGTGGTTCCTGTGCACAAAAGCTAACGTTTTCACCATTGGAAATGAGAGTTTGGCGTCACTGGTCGGGAGGCTACTTACGGGGCAGCTCCAGCCGCCTTGGTGTAGGTCTTATTACAGTCGACGCCACGTTAGGCGACCTGCGCGCCGGATGAGGATGAAATGATGATGAAGACAACACAACACCCAGTCCCTGAGCAGAGAAAATTCCCGACCCTTCGGGGAGTCGAACCCGGGCCCATTAGGACGGCATCCCATAAAGCTGTCCATTCAGCTATCGGAGCGGAATATTCACCATCAGAAGAGGAGGAATGACTACACGATGTTCAAATCCTTTAGTGAAAATTAAGACTTAAGTGGAATGTTCTTATCCGTTGACAACGAAGGAAGTCCTTTAAGTGTGAGCGGCAGCCACTCAGGTCAACCATTTTGCCCAAAACTGGGGTGCATTATCTTGTTCGATGCCGTGTGCTAATATATATTCCGCCATTTGCAGACTGTACTCTACACCGCTTTTTGCATTTGCACATCCATCTGGGAGCAGAGAAGGGACCATTTTCAAACTTCGTTTGCGGACTGTGACGCTTGGAACATTTGCGCTATGACAATGATTTCTTTTATTGAGAATCTTCTAATCGAAATACTTCCAGATGTACGTCTGTGTCTGGAGCAGAACAGACAACAACAAAAAGAGGCAAGGAGTGAGTATAGGACTTTTGACACTTTCGACAAGTTCTTTTGCGATTTCTACTAAACACGCTCAAGTTGGCTACCCAAGCCTGACAGGATAGTGGTAGCGTAAATGTTGAGCCGCCACAGATTCTTCCTTCAGAGAATGTATGAAAGTATTCGAAAGTAGTTTTCATGACCTCATTATGATTACCAACACGTGTGTTGGTTTCATTTCCAGTGGAGTGTGTCATTACAGACTCATAGTGAGTAGTGGCGCCCGTTTCGATCTCTTGATTGTCGGTTGTGCCGTTGTGTGCCCATCTTTGTTCTAGCGTGCCTCTGCGGCGCGACAGCGGAACCTCGGCGGTTGGGGTCAGAGAAACCATCGTGTGAAGCGCTACGTTAGCTGTTTAAGCTGTGGGCTTGTTGGGGCAAGTGAATGTCTTGGACGGCCAGCAGAGGTGCATGCAACGGGCGCGACGGTGACTGAGCCGCGTCCGCTCTCTATTCCTTGCCGTGCTACGCCTCGGGAAGTAAGCTTCTGAGGGACAACCTGAAACCTGGATTCGCAGCCATTCCCTGCTAGTTGCGAGAACCTTAGGAGAAATTTGAGACTTTGTGTAAGGATGGGAACTGTCGGTGCGAACTGAATCTTTGACATTTGATATGAATCTTGCGGGCATTAAATTGTGTGAAGTTACTGTGCGTTGTCAGCAAGGCGCTCTACCACAATGGGTCAAAATCATGCCTGTCCTAAATTCTGCTATGACTGAGTGAATTTTCTTAGTTTAAGTTTTTCTGCTTGTTTAATTGGTATTGCGGTTCAGGCAGTAACGGCCATCTCGCTACGAGTTATTTTTAAGACTCTGGAGATTTCGAAGTTTTTCCTTATCAATTGTATGAGCATCTTTGATTAAGCATGCTCGTTAAGCTTTCTGGTTTCTTGTCATATCATAGATTCACGGTTGTCTGTAAAATACGACCAGAGTATGAGCGTGGTGTCTACTGTTTGCCTTACCTAATTGTCATTAGCTACAGGCCGAATTATTCTAATTGCTTATTGGTAGCAACAGTTCCCTGAAAATTCTTCCAGCCTGTAATCATTATTTTGGTGCTAGTTACCGAAATAATTATGCCAGTTATTTAAGTTCATCACCTTCTGGAGTGTTATGAAAAATTCTTCCGATTTTTTTATTAATACTTAAGTCAATTTTATTCTGGGTACCGCCAGATATTGAAGGCCTTCTGTAGCATTATGAGCCCGCTGTTGTGGCCGAGCAGTTCTAGACACTACAGTGTGGAACCGCGTGACTGCTACGGTCGCAGTTTCGAATCCTGCCTCGGGAATAGATGTGTGTGATGTCCTTAGGTTAGTTAGGTTTAAGTAGTTCTGAGTTCTAGGGGACTGATGACCACAGATGTTAAGTCACTAACCCTTGGTCAGCTAAACAGTTTGCTTAAACATTCTATTATTTTTGTATCTTATTTAACGTTGTTAATTGTGATCGTGGATACTTTTACCGGGCCATTTCAGTTGTTTTTTAATAGTTAAACGTTTCATTTGTTGACGCAGCTAGCTACTGATTTAAACCATAACTTTTAAGATTATGAACTCTATTTGCATTTACGTTGATTAAATTTATTAACTTATACATCTGTAAATAATTTTGAATTTCAAGTAGGACCTTCTGCCATGTACGAGAAATAATCCAAGCAATGGTAGTAAGACTTTATTTCAATAATTCGTCACATTTGCAGTAGTTTAATGTCTTCTCACACTTTTCTACCTGCTTTATTAAAAAAGCAGTGATATATTTGGTTCAACTGTGAATGATAATACGGTTGTTACCCCCTTGGGTCCGCCATTCCATCCCACAGACTCGTGTGCTGAATTCTAATTCAGTTTGTTAAAGGAATGCCATGCTTTCTCAGAAAGGACAGTTTATCGATCCGAAACTCGGCAGTAAGGCCCATTCATCATCCCAACGAGGTAGGTGGAAATGCTTTTAGTTCATAGTGGAGAATTCTTATTTTCTTTCGTTGCGGAAAATTCATTCTTAATGGAAGTGCAGATATGTGAAATATGCTATTTCAGACTGGTTGATAAAAGTGGAACCAGAAACAGGATATAAAGAAATTTCGTGTCATCAGGCCTAAGGGAATCACTGATGAAACAGACTGAGGGGAAGGCGAGCAACTTTCTTACTATTAATATTCATATCAAATGTTTCTTAGTATTTATTACTAGATTATGACTGTTAAAAGTTAATTTGTCTATTACATACTTCTAAAGCTGTATGTTTACATCGAACCTTAACCTTAAATTGTCGTATGGCTATATTATCCTCAGAAAGAGACTTTAATTATTTCAGTATCCATGACTAAGCTATTTTAAACTGCTAAACTGATCACCTGCTTGATCTTCTTACAGAAACATATTTTCACTATAATTACTAATCTACCAAAAGATCAATTTTTCGATGAAATGTTACGTATTCTGCATCAATTCACAGAAGTAAACTTAGAAAAGTTCCATTACAATATTTAGAAACAAATTTTCGCATTTGTGTATTTCCCTAATCAGTGATGTGAATCTCTATTGCCTTACTTGTGATTACAGGAACATGGAAGAAATAAGTGCTTTTGTATATAATTTTAAGAGATAATTCTACGACCATTTCACAAGGAGCTGTGGGATGTTCTTGTGACTATCACTTGAAAAATATAAAAATAGAACAACGTATGTGAATATCTTAATATCAAAGACTGTACGTCATTTTCTCCTAGACGAGAGAGTATGTATACAATAAGTAAACATCGACAGCGTTTGAAGTAATAGGGCATTCAGTTGCATTAGATGGAGGGTGCCATCATTCCATAAAAAAGCAGCGCTGGATTATGAAAGATTGAAAAAGTTCGTCCGGAGCACTTTTCTGTTTATGGGAAGTAAGATGTTACAGCGCACACTGTTTCAGTAGGCTGAAACGGGTAAACGAGCGGGAGTATCGTATTGCGAAGCCTCGTCGGAGCCGTTACCCCGCCGTCGACGCAGGGAGAGTGAGCTGATTGTAAGTTAGATGCTGAAAGCGAGAAACAATAAGCTACAGTCAATGAAGCAGACAGGCCGAGGGTGGCAAGCCAAAGGATGCAACAAGTTGTTCTCAACTGCCGCGCTGGATATTACCCTTTTATAGACACTTTTCCGTTCCAGGGACAAAGGATTGAGGAACCTAGCATTCGTGGTTTAGTCTTTTTAATAAGTTTCCTTAATAGCCACAATTAGGCGCCCAGGTCCAATTTTTTGGTGCAAGAGAAGCCCTTAGCAGATCAATTTTTTTAAACAGTTTTGTGTGTATCAGAGTGCCTACTGAATGTACAGATTAATACACAGGGTAGTCCATAAGTCAGTTGTCACTGCCAGTCCTTACACTCTCTTTTGCCTAGCGTACTGATAGCCAGTTGTGAACCTGACACGTGTGAATTATACACATGTTTGTTGAAACAAACAATATCAGGTATGCTGCTTGTTGTTAACTGATAAACAATGGCTATAAAATTAATTACAGATCGGTTTTTATTTGTTTGGAAACATGGAGAAAACATGACCAAAATTAAAATAATGTTTGTCATTTGTTTATAGACGATTTTCGTGTCATCCAGCTTCAATCTCGACACTGTATTCCCAAGTTAAATTTAAAATTTGAAGAGAAAGGGTCGGCTGCGTGTCTTCGTCTCTTACTACAGCATACAATATTAATGTTGCCACACAGCGTTTTTAGCAATCACCGACTAAATCTCCAAGAAATGCATTCACTGAGTATGAATAGCAAGAACAAGGCTGTGTAGGAATAAGAAAAGCTGAAATTCATACGATATAGGTGTACTTTACTTCAGGGCTTAAATGAATATGAAACGGACAGGCTATGGAATTCTGGGAGTTGTACACAATCCGACAAGAATGCGAAGGCAACTTTTATCAAACCAATCTGTCGAACGACAATTCGACTTTCAAAGTAAAAGGCAGAGTAGACAGACACAACTGTATCTACTGGAATTCCACGAATCCCCATGGAGTGTGTGTAGGGGTTGTGATTTTGAGCAATGGGCTAACTGTGTCTTATTTTTTAACTTTACTGTCAGTTCTGAAGGACTTCCTAAATGAAAAATTTGTTGGATGGATTTGTCAGACGGGACACTACTGAAGGATCCCCACGACCCTCAGATCCCACACCCATAGATTTTTCAGTTGGGGCGTACTAACATATGAGGTTTATTTCGTCAAGATTCGTGATTTTGAGCATCTGAAGAAAGGAACACAATCAGAATTTGAAGATCTACTGTCCCGGAGGATTTCTGGAAACGTCTGTGAATCAGTGTTGGAAAAATTTAATGTTCATGCAGAATAGCATGAGAACTACATTGAGATTTTAGGTTCCTTGAACTCTACCTATAGTTCTGTGTTGATATTAAATTTGTCTTTTCATTTGTTAAGTATTATTGCAAGAAACGTATTTTTGACAACTGATTCATGACACATACTACATTCCAGGAGGACTGTCGTATACTGTGGGAAGAGAGATCACTCAGCCACTTACACTTTATTCTGTTTCTCTCTCAGTTTTTTGCTAACAGTGGAGTTCCCTATCGTTCAAGAATTTTTGCCGATCTTTTATTCCACACATAGTACAAGGTTTTCCTTCGAGTTCCTCATTTGATGCCCACCTCGAAAAACAGACTCTTGCCGTGGTGTATTGAATAATTTGGCTTGTCACTAACTGAGGTCTGGGAATCAGCGTAATACTCGGGTACAGAAAGCGAGCGGATTAGCAACTGCCGGTCTCTACTGTCATCTGACAGTAGAAGAATGGGAAAAGATCAAGTGGACGGATACGTCCCACTGGTATTCACCAGGGACGGGTAAAAGCACGTCGCAGACGTCTTGAGGCAACTAAAACGCTAACAGGCAACTGTCTTTCCCGTTCAACGGAAAATGTGGGCTTCTGATGGATATGTCGGGTAACATTAGAGAAGAAACCATGGGTAACAGAAGAAATACTTCATTTATTTATTTTATTTATTTATGCATTTATTTTACCTGGCAAGATTAGGGCCTTCAGGCCCTCTCTTACACCTAACCAGGCATACTCAGATTGAACGAGTTACAGTTTCTACATAACATTAAGGACATATAGCCTATTATGCAGTATTGATGTTAAAGAAAAAATTGATATTATAACAGTAGTACAATGATAATTATAACAATAAAAAGTAATTATAACAATTAATAATAATAATAATAATAATAATAATAATAATGACTATGTATATGAAAGTAAACATACTTTTCTTTTCTGAATGTCAGTCCCATTGTTATTTGGGAATTTTCTCGTTATGTTCTTGCAGCTTGTGAGTTATTCTCATCGAGCAGAGACATAAGATGGTAGAATGGGGTGAAAGAGATATATAAGAGATAAATAGGTTAGAGGAAGAGAAATAGAACGGTAAAATTCGAAGCTGTGATGGAGAGGAGAAAGAAAGAGATGGGAGGGGCACAAGAATGGTGGCTATACCGTCCATTACATGTAAGTTTTGAGTTCCCTCTTGAATGTTGAGTAGTTCTGGATAAGACGCAGATCACAGGGGAGCGCGTTCCATAGTCGTATGGCTGAGATGGAGAATGACACGGAGAAAGATTTTGTGTTACGTAAAGGTACAGCCAAGATGATAGACGTATCCGATCTGGTGTTGCGATTGTGGAATGATGATAGGTGTTTAATGTGAGAAGATAAGTATTGGGGGCACCAGTGGCTAAGAAATCGATGAAGTAAGCACATCGTGTGGAGATCGCGTGCCTTATGTGGGCGTATCCAACCTAGATGGGAGTATGAAGGACTGATATGGTCATACAACCGAATATTGCACACGTATCTAACGCAAGCATTCATCACTAGCTCGAGGCATCTAGAATTTTCACTATTTGTGCCGTGTTGAACTACATCGCAGTAGTAAAGAATAGGCAAGACTAGTGTTTGGACTAATTTTTGTTTAACATGGGTTGGAAATATTTTTCAAAGTTTTTGAATTGCATGTAGGGAGGAGAGCGATTTCCGGCAAGCTGTGACTGTTTGTTCTTCCCAGTTTAGGTGTTCATCCAAGATTATTCCAAGGTCTTTTACTGTTTTTGGTATGGTAGTTGGGTACCATTGAGGAGTATTTGAGGGACTGTTTCGAGAAAGTACCGGCTGATTAACTTTGGATGAGATATAAGTATGACCTGGGATTTCTTGGGGTTTAGTTTCAGATCTAGGTTCTGTGCCCATCGAGAAACAGAGCAAAGATCTGCGTTCATACTCGCTACTGCGCCAGCAATGTTTCTAGGGCTTGCACTTATGTACAGTTGGATGTCGTCGGCATAAAGATGGTAGTTGCAGGAGTGAATCACTGAAGAAATATCATTAATGTACAGTGGGGAACTCCAGAGCGCACGCTTTTCCATGATGACTTTTCCGACCCACAAATGACTTGTTGACTTCTCTTTTTGAGGTAGCTGTCGAACCAGTGTATTGCGCTGTTTGAGAAATTCAGCTGTTTCATTTCAATTAGTAATATATCGAAGTCAACTGTGTCAAAAGCCTTGCTAAAGTCAAGCAGTGTTAGGATAGTAGCTCCACGTCTGTCCATAGCATGTTTAATGTCATCAGTTACTTTGATTAATGCGGTTGATGTACTATGGTGCTTTCGAAAGCCTGACTGATATTCGTCGTGGATGTTATGAGTTTTGAGGTAATCCGTCAGTTGTTCATGGACGATGTACTCTAGGGCTTTAGAAATTGCAGGTAGTATGCTGATCGGCCTGTAGTCACCTGGCGACTTAGGGTTGTCAGTCTTGGGTATAGGCTTAATTAAACTTTGCTTCCACTCAGTAGGATATGTACTACTGACAAGAGACAGGTTGAAGATGTCTGTGATAACTGGAATGACAGTGTCTACGACGTTCTTAATCAAGCCAATGCTCACTCCAACATTTCCTACTGCCTCGGAAGAGATTCTCATAATTGCCTTGTGTACTGTGCCGGTAGTGACATGTTTTAGGAAAAACTTGTCTCTAGAGAGATTGATATCTTGGGGCTGGTAATTTGTCGCTGCGTGGCAGTTTGCAGCTGTTGAGAAGAAATCGTTTAATTCTTCTGCAGACGCTTGATAAACAGCGTCAGATCTTCGCTTCCCTATACCGAAACTGAGCAGCTTTTTCCACAGTGCAGCAGGTTTTGATATGCCGCATACGACAGAGCGGGCATGTCTGATTTTGGCATTCCTCACGCTTTGCTTGGTTCTGTTTCGGAGTTTCCTATAAGCTTCGTACGCCTCGGGAGTTGGGTTACGCTTGAAGGCCCTATGTGCAGCATCACGTTTATTCATTAACTGGTGTAATGCAGTGGTGAGCCACGGAGCGGGAGCTCTCTTTACCTTAACAGTGCGTTGAGGAGCATGTTTATCATACAGTGCAATAATTTTGCGACATAATTGCCGAATTTTTTCGTCTAAAGTCGGTTCATTGCTTATATCATGCCAAGGGATGTCTGAGCAATCCTTTTGAAGAGCGTCATGGTTAACATTTTTTAAGTTTCTGTAGGTTACCAGGTGAGATTTTTCTTTGGTAGTATGCATTGAGTAATTTAAAAATATCACGTCATGAGCAGAGAGTCCCGGAGCGGATGTCTGATTGGCGCGGATTATTTTATCTGGTCGCTTTGTTGCTACTATATCTATGATTGTGTGGCTGTGTGGCGTGTGATGAGTTGGGTCCAGCGGTGTTAAACTCATATCATTGGAGTGGAACAGTCGCCTTAGTTTTTCGGCAGAGGGAGATTTTAACTGTAAGTCGATGTTTGTGTCGCCCATAATGATTATGTGTTCATACTGTGTCACGAGTGAGGGCAGGGCAGACTAAAAGGAGGAAATGGCACCGACGTTTGGAGATTTATAGATTACTCCAATTAGCAGTTTCTGATCTGGTGTATTTATTTCGAAAAACAATAACTCTGCTTCTTCTTCGTCCTTTGCATCCGATCAAGGTAATTCACGAATAAAGAAATACAAATCGCTGAGGAATGAAATGATAGGAGGTGTAGAGAAGCTAAGACGAAATGGCTACATGAAAAACGTGAAGAAATCGAAAAATAAATGTTTGTCGGAAGGACTTGTAACGGTAACACAGGCCAGCTTAAACGGCAGTCGATGTTACCGTTAAACCTCTACGAGGAATTTCTGAAGAGGCTGACCGTGAGATAAGGGAATGGAAATTGGGATTCGTTTCCGAAACACTCCAGCAAAGTATAACTAACAGTAAACAGTTGAGTCAGAGACAGGCGTTTCCCAGCACAAAAGCAAGTTGTAACATTACATATTAATGTCGGTCATCAGCCTAATCAGATATTCTTGTGTCAATCAGTATCATAAAGGAGCAGGCCAACCTAAACTTCCTTGACACACACATTTAAATCTTTCTTTATATCTGTTCACACTACAACACAGTAACCTAACGTTGTAGATAAATGTACTACTAACTTGGAAGTCAGATAAACAAAAGGTCAGTGAGATATGTACAAGACGTACCTTACATGAACTAGATGCAGCAGTTTACAGAACCAGTCACCAACACACATGAAACTAGTAGTAATACCTAACAGGGAAGAAAATGAAATGCTTCTGATTTAGATGGGGCGGGGGGGTCTGTTAAAGACCATATTCTATAACATCATTACTTAGTACAGGGTCTCAATACCCGTGCATTGTCAACTTGCAGTAATGTAGCTAAGACAGTTCGTATATCTCTCTTAAGCTCGGTTTGAAGCAATTACACAGAATGCAAATCCAACTACACTGACTCCGAAGGAGCTTTTGCTTTGCTTCATTAACTAACTAGCCTAGTACATGAGGGCCTTAAACTTTCGTGGTTTGAAGAACCATGCTCACCAACAAAATTACACAAGTATTACGAGAAATACTAAGTATTCTCATAAATAATTATTTATTAAGTGAAACATAACGAACTGTAACTCATTGAATAACAAATGTGCTTTGATAGTCAGTCTTTTAACCTACTCAAAATATAAAGGATGTTTCAAAAATGACCGGTAAATTTGAAACGGCAATACAAACTAAACGAGCAGCGATAGAAATACACCGTTTGTTGCAATATGATTGGGACAACAGTACATTTTCAGGCAGACAAACTTTCGAAATTACAGTAGTTACAATTGTCAACAACAGATGGCGCTGCGGTCTGGGAAACTATATAGTACGATATTTTCCACATATCCACCATGTGTAGCAATAATATGGCGTAGTCTCTGAATGAAATTACCCGAAACCTTTGACAACGTGTCTGGCGGAATGGCTTCACATGCAGATGAGATGTACTGTTTCAGCTGTTCAATTGTTTCTGTATTCTGGCGGTACACCTGGTCTTTCAAGTGTCCACACAGAAAGAAGTCACAGGGGCTCATGTCTGGCGAATAGGGAGGCTAATCCACGCCGCCTCCTGTATGTTACAGATAGCCCAAAGCAATCACACGATCATCGAAATATTCACTCAGGAAATTAAAGACGTCGGCCGTGCGATGTGGCCGGGCACCATCTTGCATAAACCACGAGGTGTTCGCAGTATCGTTTAAGGCAGTTTGTACCGCCACAAATTCACGAAGAATGTCCAGATAGCGTGATGCAGTAATCGTTTCGGATCTGCAAAATGGGCCAATGATTCCTTTGGAAGAAATGGCGGCCCAGAACAGTATTTTTTGAGGATGCAGGGACGATGGGACTGCAGCATGGGGCTTTTCAGTTCCCCATATGCGCCAGTTCTGTTTACTGACGAAGCCGTCCAGGTAAAAATAAGCTTTGTCAGTAAACCAAATGCTGCCACATGCATACCGCGGTCATCAATCCTGTGCACTATATCGTTAGCGAATGTCTCTCGTGCAGCAATGGTAGCGGCGCTGAGGGGTTGCCGTGTTTGAATTTTGTATGGATAAAGGTGTAAACTCTGGCGCATGAGACGATACGTGGACTTTGGCGTCATTTGGACCGCAGCTGCAACACGGCGAACGGAAACCCGAGGCCGCTGTTGGATCACCTGCTGCACTAGCTGCGCGTTGCCCTCGGTGGTTGCCGTACGCGGTCGCCCTACCTTTACAGCACGTTCATCCGTCACGTTCCCAGTCCGTTGAAATGTTTCAAACAGATCCTTTATTGTATCGCTTTTCGGTCCTTTGGTTACATTAAACCTCTGTTGAAAACTTCGTCTTGTTGCAACAACACTGTGTTCTAGGCGGTGGAATTCCAACACCAGAAAAATCCTCTGTTCTAAGGAATAAACCATTTTGTCCACAGCACACTTGCACGTTGTGAACAGCACACGCTTACAGCAGAAAGGCGACGTACAGAATGGCGCACCCACAGACTGCGTTGTCTTCTATATGTTTCACATCACTTGCAGCGCCATCTGTTGTTGAAAATTGTAACTACTGTAATTTCGAAAGTTTGTCCGCCTGAAAATGTACTGTTGTCCCAAGCATATTGCAACAAACGGTGTATTTCTATCTCTGATCGCTTAGTTTTTATTGCCATTTCAGATATACCGATCATATCTGAAACACCCTGTAGTTGACTGTGCAAATACCATCACAAGTTCTTTGTAATTCTAATAAAATTGCATAAGTGCAACAATTAATAACCTTTTTCGCCTCAGACCAACTCTAGTATTATCAGGAAGCTTTTCAAATAAGGCAATTTATTTAAGGAAATGACTGCAGACTGATTTGTAACTGCATTAGAAGTTCAGTATTTCACAAACTATAAAACTGAACTTTAAACACTGTAGTTACACACATTACAGAGGAATCACAACTGCTTTTACAGCTGTCGAATAATAAATTAGGACACTTGGAATTAAATTCATTAGGGTAGGATTCCTGTCCGTGTTTGTGATTTGAGACAATCATGGACATAAGACAGAGTATTAGTAACTCCACGATTATTATTAAAATCAACCAAATGCCACATGTATCTAGTCCATTTACGGAGTGACAAATATAAACAATTTTGTAGAACGCTAATGGTGCTGCTGGCGTAATTTGCGGTGGCTGTTAACATAGCGGCGGTGCAGTCATGGCAGTACTATTGGCCTCATCCTGTCACACGTTTTCTTGGCGTCGGAATTATATTTTTTTAGGGCCAAAAACCATGCCTTGATAATATTATCACCAAATGCAACATCTGAGGCCCATACATACTGCTCTAAAGCTCCTCTGGCCTCAAAACTCCAAAAACATGAATCACAATGATCCACTACTGTTAATGATGTATCAACCACAGCGCTGCTCAGCCCAGACTCCTTACCTATCACTAAAGACGTCTTGCCATTTGCACGACAGCCACACCTTTCCCACTCCACCACGACTCTGGGGCTTGCTCACATCTTTTTACATTCAACCCTACGTTTCCTAACTTGGATCAAGTCATCTACAGTACATTATACAACAATCATTCCAGTAGCTACTCAAATACACAAGCACAGTTCTAATAACATCGTTCAAAACGTTCACTATGTATGCAGAGTCAAAGAATTTCCATGACAGATACAACACTTCATAAGCAACACTTCAAATAAACATCGAAATACGATACAGATACAAAATAAGTCAAAAATAGGTGTTATATATGCCCATTGGTTCAATGATGCTTTCTGTTAGAGATACATCAATGAAACATCAATAATACCTAAACAGTGTCGAGTAGGCAAAAGAATAATCAATCTAACCAGAGTTGGGCATGAAAAATGCGTCACAAAACAAACTAAAGCCCTATTTACTTCATACACATTATTATCAAAACAAGACATAAGCATCAATATTCAATTCTGTATACTTATCATAGTTGACTACCATTTTGTAAAACAATAAGTTGAGCAGCAATGAAAATTTTCCTGTATTGCCAAGAATATCGAGTAGCATGTTGTAAGCATTCAAAATATGGAGGTGCAGTTATCATAATTGACTCTCTTTTAGTAAAATAATAATTTGAATAGTAATAAAAATGTTCCTGTATTGCCAAGAATGTTGAGTACCATGTTGTAAGCGTTCAAAATATGTATGTACACATAAACAAGTGTAACCTAACAATATCACAAAACATTTTGATACTGTACATGTAACACATCATATAGCATTACTTTGAAATTACTTAGCAAGAAATTTTCAATGCTGCTTCTAATAACAGCAGTCCATTCATTGATATTTACATAAACGTACAAACTTATTTAAATCGAACCTAGCATTCTTTTTCTCACTGCTCTTATTTGAAATAGAGGAGCCACCTTTGAAAGAAATAGCTAAATACATACAACACTAACTATGGTAATATTCAAATAATTTTACTGCCTGTAATAGCATCTGCCAGTCCACGTTTGCAGACATTTCAACACTGTGTACACTATACACGAAACAATTCACTGCGCACTTGGCAGTTTATGGCAGTTCATTTCTGACACAAATTTAAACACATAAAACATTCAAAAGGATTTCAATTTCAAATGCTGCCTATTACTGAGGTACGGCTGTCCAAGTCTGACAGCATTTTACCACATTACATATCACTTTAATCAACAGGCTGCCCACTTTGAGATTAGGCACTTTATTTCAAATGGATTTTCTTGCCCCATTCTGGCAAGTCTTTATGTTGCCAATACTGTGTTGAAGACAGTGTACATTTCTTTTCAATTTGACAAAGTTTGCTTTAGCCATTTTAATATAGGATTTCACATATTTTACAACAATTCTTAGAATTTGTAACTTACAGGAAAGTATCAGCAATTTTTACAGGTACCAACAATTTTATAAAGACATAAATTACAGTTACATACGGTAAAGTAACTTCATAACATAGGTAAATTTCTTTTACGGCATAATATACTTTTCAATCCAGTATCTTTTCTGAATCTACATCATTTACTCATTCCGAGGGACATACAGTTTGAGATCCACTACGTTACTGACACAAAGGGGCTTCTTGGACTTTGGATAGGTTGAATACCAAGCATTATTGTGAGGTATATCTTGTATTATTTACATAGATATGGTTAAGTTGACTAGACTTTTCATGTGTCATCAGAAGAGCGCAGTCTCCGATCTTGCAGCTGGCAAACTTTATCTTGTGATTGTGCCTTTTAGATCTCGCTTCTGCACTCTGCTTTGTTTTCTCTTTTACTAATCCTTTCTGCTGGGATAATCCCAAATCTGTACATGGTGGAAACTCTAGTTTTTCGTCAAACATTTTCTCTTCTTACTGATCAGGATTTTCTCAGGTGTGAACGCAGTAGAGTCATGAGGAAAGGTATTCATTACACACTCAAATTCAGGTACAAATGTGTTCTATCCTCGATCTTTATGGTGGCAATAGGTCCTAAAAACCTTCCTATTTCCTTATATAACGTTCAAAAGGGTTGCTGGCCGGTTGGTAAACCGAAATATATTTTTAAACCATTCTGCCCCGTGCCATTTCTCTACATTATGGAAATGAACTGGGAGCTACAATCGGACAATTCTTCTTTGGGTTTTTCAGTGGTTCTAAAATACTTAACCGACTATCCTGTAACCTTTTTGAGGGGATGCAATTATATAGATTTAGAAACTACTTCCAAAATCACTAAAATATATGAGTAATTAGCAGGGTTCTGGGGAGCCGCCATAAGATCCACAGACAGTAAGTCCATGACAGAAGTACTTGTATTCTGACCCTATAAATGTCAATCGGGATTACGGTAGTTATTGTTCTCATTATTTTGTTCCTACCGCAGTACATCTTGGTCGACCTTAACGTCCGCCCAAGACATGTCCTTCTCTTGCAATTATCTACATCAGGTGGCTTCTTCGGTTTCTGGAGTTCAAACGTTTTAATTACTTGAACTCTTCGTTGAAATGGTACCGTATCTTTAGAAGGTTTTTTCTTTCTTTGTTCAGTAATAATGTTAGGATTTTGTTAGGAAACATCGTCATTGGTTGATACAACATTGCGGTTAGTTGCACATTCATTTGTTTCAGGTATATCGAAATTTTCGTCATCCGAACAGTGTTCCGAATCCGCCCATTCTTTTTCGCTTTCTGGTTCTAACATGAAAACTTTGCTAAGAAAGGCGCTGAGCTCGTTTTCTGTTTTCTCGTCAGACCTTACTTCCGGCTCACAGTTTTCTTCTGATGAACTGTCTTCCTCGTCAGGTCTAATAACGTCCACAGTTACCTCATACTTCGTATAATCTTCATGGCCTTCAAGGTCACGTAGACAATTGTCTATGTTTTCATTATTTTCAAATTTGTGCGTTTCGGTAGCAGATTGTACTGTTGGCGAATCGTTAACAGAGGTTATTTCAACATTAATGCTGAGGATTTCGTCCTCCGACATCCTTCTATTAATAACGACCTTTTTACTAGCTGCGCGCGAACTGCGCGGAGCTTTTTATTTCCTCCTCCTCATAGTCCCACCAAGACAACTTACCAACGTGCCTATTATCTCTCTTACCTTCAATTAACTTTTTGGTCGCATATGCATTCTTAAAATCCTCTCATTCGCATTGTGTGAGGCCCCTGTACAGATTGTCCATCTGCACGGGCCATTCTGTCTCCTCTGAGAAATCATCTTCGCCAATTACACTACTGTTTGTACTGCTATTTGCGGCTTCTTTTACGTCTACGGATACACCCGCTCTTTCCTCGACTACCGAACTATTATTTGTAATAGCGATTTCGCTTCTGTCTGCTGTGACGTTTACATACTGTTCCGTTGGCTGACAGACGACTTCCCTTGGAAGCCGGGCCCACTGTCTGCGACCGGGGAACCACCAGAGCATGCACCTGTCGTTGTACATGCGGCTTCGCGCTTTGCTGCGGGACCGCTTTTCTGTTTCATTTTTTAGTGACTAATCCGCTAATAGTTACTTTGTCTGGGCCGGTAAATTCTGTCCGCGCCAGGGCCTCAACGTCGGCGGTTTTTAGTTTTCCGTATCGCTCTGGTGTGCGTTTCGTGCGGAAACACCTCTGCCGTGACTAGCACAGTTTCCTTATCCTCTGCCCCTACCTCATTTAATCACATTGACGCGATATTCATCGCCGTCATTTTGTTTGCCATGATTACGCTTGTTTCTTTTAGTATTATTCTGGTGGTTATCCCCGTTTCCTTGTCAGTGGTCTTCATCTTCCACACTTTCTAAGAACGATAAGAATCTGGCAATCTTCTGGGAGCTTTTTCCATATTTTTCAGATAATTTAGGATTCTGATAATCTACTTAAGTGTGTCAATTTCCAGTACAAGTAATCGCAAAAATATGTTAAAGAATTCCTGCCTCCTCTTATCATGGAGTTTAGCCATGGTAAACTCCCGCCATAAACAATCCTGCATTTGTTCAGACCAGTATTCTTCTGTAAATTTTTGTTTAAATTCGTCAGAAGTCATTTGATCCATATACAAGTGAAGTGCCTAGCGCTTGGCACCACCTGCCACGGCGCTGACCATCACATTTATCTTTTCCTCATCAGATTAATAACCAGGAAAACTTCTTTCTCAATTCTTTGCGAAATATAACGGATGCCATCTTTATGTTTCTTGGTGGGACGAACCTTTCCTCTCCTTCCAACAACTTGTCAAGTGGTGTTCCATTACTAATAAGATGAGGAGTGTCTCGTATTTTGCCTTCAAAGATAGAAATTTATCCTTAAACTTGAGAAGTGTTTTGATCACTTTTTCGTTTGCATTCACCAACTTGTTTACTTAAAAGTTTTTCCGTGTCTGAAAATGTTATTCTCAAATGTAAGATTTGGTTCTTGCACTCGTCTTACTATTTGAGCTTTCAGAACCAAAGTTTTTCCGTCCACTTTCGTCATTACCAAAGGTTCTATTTTTTCATGGATGGTAATGATTTCAACATCGAACCTTTCACTGAAATCATTAATTTGTTCCTGCATATAAGCCATGTTTTCATTTATGGAATTAATTTCATTTTTCATTTCAGCGACAGTAGAACTTAAAGTACCTGCTTTTTGGCCACCTTTTCAATCTGCTGACTTATTTTTGTGTAATGAAACTTCATGTGACTTTTCAGCTGGCTTGCAATCCGATTGTCAAGACCACTGATTTGCGTTTCATTTGATCAGACAACATTTTTAAATCGTCAATCACACACAATGGTTGTCTGCTTTATTGTTATATCGAATTTTCGTGCTCTGATTCAACCTCATATGCTTCTTTCGGTTCTTTCTTTATTTGTGGAGAAGCAAACATGCCAACTGATTTGTTCATGTATCCACTATTGTCTACAAATTCCCCATCATTTACGTCCTCTGCTGTTTTTGTTTGTTTGATTTGGTACGGTCTCAACATTTCGATTTGTTCATTTACATCTTTGTGATCTTGCATGTATGCTAGCTGCCTCTCAGTAACGCCATCTGTTATCTGTTCAGGTGAACTACTACTTCTGCCAGCAGCATTTCCCATAGCACCCCACGCTACTTCTTTTCAATCACTCAGTGTAGTTCCTGCATTCATACCTTTGTCCATTCTGAATGTATATTACTATTTAGTTTTGTATGCAATGTCTCCTGTTTTCACTCTACTGGACTGGATTGCACCCTCGCGCCACTGGACATTCACTGCTTGGAACCACACAAGTTTTTCACTAGGTACGTATTATATTTTATGATCCAAAACAATGAACGTCCTGTCAGTCGGTGCCAACAGTAACGGGACTACCGACCTCCTTAAACGGCAATCGAAGCTAACGCTAAGTCTCTGTGAGGAAATTCTGAGGAAGGTAACAGTGAGATAAACTAATGCGAACAGAACAATCGAATTGTGATTCGTTTTCGAAACATTGCAGTAGTGAATAACCAACAGTAAACAGGTGGGTCAGGAACAGACGTTTTCCCAGAACAAAAGCAAGTTGTAACATTATTAATATCAGTCACCAGGCAAATCAGATATTCTCGTGTCAAGCAATATCGTAAAGCAGAAGGTAACCTAAACTTCCTCGACACACACATTTAACTCTTTTTTTATATCTGTTCACACTACAACACGGTAACCTGACGTTGCAGATAAATGTACTACTAACTTGGAAGTCAGAGAAACAAATTGCTAACGATATATCAAGTAGTAAAATATGCCTCTCAACAACACGTACCTTAAATGAACTAGATGCTGCAGTTTATAGAACCAATCAGCAATACACATGAAACTAGTAGTAATACTAAATAGGAATATACATCTCAACAAAATGTACCTTGAATGAACTAGATGCAGCACTATATAGAACCAATCACCGACAAACATGAAACTAGGAGTAATACTAAATAGGAAAGAGCATGAAATGCTTCTGATTTAAATGGGATCTGTTAATGATCATATTCTATAACATCGTTGGTTAATACAGAGTCTCCATACCTGTGGAATAACCAACTGGCATTAATATAGCTAACACAGTAAATATTTCTTTCTTAAGCTCGGTTTGAAGCAAACCAGAATGCAATTCCTACTACTCTAACACTGAAGGAGGCCTTTGCTTTGCTTCAGTAACTAACTAGTCTAGTACATGAGGGCCCTTAAACTTTCGTGGTTTGAAGAACCATGCTCGTTAACAGAAGTGCACAAGTATTATAAGAAATAGTAAGTATTCTCATAAATAATTATTAATTAAGTAAAGCACAAAAAACTATAACTCTTTAAATAACAAATGTGCTGTTATAAACAGTCTTTTAACCTATTCAAAATGTAGTTGGCTGTGTAAATACCAACACAACATTAAATTCGAGTTCAAATACATTCTAATGAAATAAACACTGAAAAAACTTCTTTGTATTTCTGATCAACGTGCATAAATGCAACAATTAATAATCTCTTTGCTTCAGATCGAATTTACTATTTTGAGGCAACTTTTCAAATAAGGCAATTTATTTGTCAAAAGCCAAAAGTCTGATGCTGCATCTCGTTTTCTTGAGCACTGCATCCCAGGACAACCCAGGCGCCATGTACTAAAAGGCAGGGTCCAGAGAGTTAGTGGCCATGCATACAATCTGGAACTTATCAAATACATCCACAGGCAAGCTCACATTGGTGTTCATATGTACTCTTGTGTATTCACCAAAATTGGAAATGTTAAATTCTCACCAGACATTTATAGCATGCTCATAGTCTGCACTAGTCGTGGCATCGCGTGTGTTAGTACAGGTAAATGCAGATATGTCAGGTAGTCTGTTTCTTACAGTTTCGTCTTACTATTCAGATACTCATAAGGGAAAACTCCTTTCCTAGTCACAAGCTGAAACCATTCCTCATCTGGGTACGTAGCTAGGTGATGTGCATATCCTTCCGAGGTTGAGTTTTAGCGAGTTTCTGTAATGGCACTTGCGTAAAACGTAGCATGTCCAGAAAGCAGAGCGTAATTTTCGACATCAATCATTTGGAGAATAAAATATATTTCTCAAGACTCTCAGACAAAATATTGATCTGATTTTTCTCCCAGACAAAATCAGCCAATAGCTGAGCTAGAAAGTGGACATCATACTAGCTTAAATTATGGAAGAAAACGGGTATGTGCCTTGTAAATGGTTCATGCGTTATGAGCGGCACTACGAAACTTCTCTGTAACATAACAGTGGGACCCTACAGGGAGTTTCAGGTTTTCTAACGACAGTCTACAAATATGACAGTTAATAGCACCATTGTATAATTCTTTGTCTTCCTTCGATTCGGTCATCGCGATGTTGGTGCTATAAAGGCTTTCGCCATCACTTGAGAGTTTTCCAAGCTCAGGGAGCAGCCAAACTTCAGGACTATCTCCAACATGAGACTCATAGTAGGTAAGACGTGAATCATAGGAAGGTCATATGTGAGGCAAAGGGGTTCCATTCACAGCGGGTGATAGGGGCAAGGAGGCATTCGAAGTCAGTGTATTGAACAAACGGACACTGTTCCTGGCGGTGAATATTCTTTAATTTAATGAACTTTTTTCTGTAGGCATAACAACACTTACTGGCTAATTGGATTCATAGTCCTTCAGATGCAGTTTATGTGTTTACCTTTCCGGCGCGTCATGAACGAAGATCCCTGACACCGACACCCTGCATTGTCCCCATGATTCTGAGAATACATGTGGACTGTGTCCTACTCGGTGCGACTGTCTGGTGCTGGACGGTCGGTGGTCTAGGCAGGTTGTTTTTATATCGGGTCCAATGGGAAGTTCAGTGCCCTCAGCTGAATACAGGCATGATTGGTCAACTTAAACTGAGGCTAGTTGACGTCATAAGACCCTTCTCGAAAATGGAGGGAACGGTCGCTATTGGCGCGAATGATGTTTTGAGTCAGTGCGGGGGAATTTTTGAATAAGAACTGAATGCTGATTCGCAGTTTTCGGGGAGAGTAGGGAGTAGAGCAATGTTGGCTTCGCTCTTGCGTTGCGCGGGCAGGGAGATTCTGGATCTGATCTTCCTCGGAATCCGTACAAGCTTGCGACTTGGTCGCTCGTTTTTGGAAGAACGTAGAATTCTCGGACAGCCTTCGCGGCCAGGAGTTGACACAGGGTTGCTGCACGGCAGAAGTCGGCGCCTACATCATCAGGACGCAGCCTACCGACGTCGTGCTGCAGATTTCTGTACTGGTACAGTATTTTGCGGCTCCTGCGTTGAAGGAGCATATCAATTTTATTCTGAATCCCTCAGCAGTACGTGCGCTCGCTTTGCTACAAGTCCACCTTGCTTGTTTCTCCATGTGATACTATTTGAGCTCTCACTACTAATTGCGATACTGCCATACAGTTGGGAGATTAATATTTGATTCATTAGGACCTCTAATCATTATCGTCAATCTATTGCATCACAGAGAGTTGGAGCACCTTGTTCACGAGCCAACTATTATTCTGGTAATATTTCAGTATACCCTGTCCTTCACCTACTGTGTGTGTCGACAAGGGTGAACATTTATGGTCTGATATATAGTAAATCTCATTGTGATATTTAATCCGCATATCATTTCGTAGATATTGGCAGAATCCCATTTCCTGTTGTTCATTATGATAAAGTTCTCTTTTTTGAGTATATTACGATTTTTATCAAATTATTGTGAGTGTACACTCCTTATTTTACCAACTAGCAGGGTCCACCTTCAGTTACCGTTGAGCGCATAATTAATTACCACGTAGTTAAGGAGGGGGTCGATAGCATGTCTCGTTCTCATGCAAAATTCGTCTGAATTAAAGAGATACAAACTGTTCTCCACCCCGGCACTTGGCAATGCTTTTAGAAACCTGTCTGGTATGCGATATTCCCATGGCCTGATTCTCAATTCTGGCGAACGAGATGCGCTCCTCAAAGGCCCTAGCAACGCCAAGTATTCTAGAGGGGTCACGACGCCACTAAACTGATGTCCTTCACTATCAGGATGGGAGAGAGCACTACAGACAGCCACACGTCTATTAACACTACGTTTAGTAGATGAGTGAATCCACCTGGTCGATGAGAGCATTAGGAAGGAGGCGCCTTCTGGCGTGATAGGTGTACGCCGAGGCACATACACATTTCGCTATAGGCGAGGGCGAACAGTCGGAGCTGGTGCAGGAGGAAGTGGCAGCAGTGAGCTTCTGTGGGAGCATCCAGGCTGCGGAGAGGGCGCTCGTTGATGCTACTGCACGCTGGAGCCTTCACCATCGCCAGCCTGTGAAGTGGGAGATCGTTTCTCTGACTGAATTACACACGGACGCTACAGGGTATGCCATGGTGCGGGTCCGGCACTGCAGCAGCTTCAGCTGTTTCCACTTCCTCTTGTGCAGTCCCGAGCACCACTTTGCACAGCACAGCAGCAGCTAGGGTGCGTGTTTGATGCTTGTCACCACGTCGACTGTCCTAGGTACCTGTGCCACAACGAGCTGTTACTGTGGCGGTGCTGGTGGTAACTCAGTAACATAAATAATGGGAAAAAGTTAAGAACAATGCTCAAGATTTTGTACATAAATGATGTAAACAAATAACAACAATTATGTACGTCAGTATTCCAGAATAATAATTATATGCTGTAACGGCGATGGTTGAATTATAATCACCTTTTACACTCTGGTTACCAGGATTGAGCAGTTCAGTCGATCCTTCTACTAGTTCTCCAATCCAATAAAATATTATCTTCACCCCATCCAAAAGTGCAAGATAGCAACGCCTTTCACCAACCGCCATCTCATGCACCCACTCCAGTACTACACTCCTGGAAATTGAAATAAGAACACCGTGAATTCATTGTCCCAGGAAGGGGAAACTTTATTGACACAATCCTGGGGTCAGATACATCACATGATCACACTGACAGAACCACAGGCACATAGACACAGGCAACAGAGCATGCACAATGTCGGCACTAGTACAGTGTATATCCACCTTTCGCAGCAATGCAGGCTGCTATTCTCTCATGGAGACGATCGTAGAGATGCTGGATGTAGTCCTGTGGAACAGCTTGCCATGCCATTTCCACCTGGCGCCTCAGTTGGACCAGCGTTCGTGCTGGAGGTGCAGACCGTGTGAGAGGACGCTTCATCCAGTCCGAAACATGCTCAATGGGGGACAGATCCGGATATCTTGCTGGCCAGGGTAGTTGACTTACACCTTCTAGAGCACGTTGGGTGGCACGGGATACATGCAGACGTGCATTGTCCTGTTGGAACAGCAAGTTTCCTTGCCGGTCTAGGAATGGTAGAATGATGGGTTCGATGACGGTTTGGATGTACCGAGCACTATTCAGTGTCCCCTCGATGATCACCAGAGGTGTACGGCCAGCGTAGGAGATCGCTCCCCACACCATGATGCCGGGTGTTGGCCCTGTATGCCTCGGTTGTTTGCAGTCCTGATTGTGGCGCTCACCTGCACGGCGCCAAACACGCATACGACCATCATTGGCACCAAGGCAGAAGCGACTCTCATCGCTGAAGACGACACGTCTCCATTCGTCCCTCCATTCACGCCTTTCGCGACACCACTGGAGGCGGGCTGAACGATGTTGGGGCTTGAGCGGAAGACGGCCTAACGGTGTGCGGGTCCGTAGCCCAGCTTCATGGAGACGGTTGCGAATGTCCTCGCCGATACCCCAGGAGCAACAGTGTCCCTAATTTGCTGGGAAGTGGCGGTGCGGTCCCCTACGGCACTGCGTAGGATCCTACGGTCTTGGCGTGCATCCGTGCATCGCTGCGGTCCGGTCCCAGGTCGACGGGCACGTGCACCTTCCGCCGACCACTGGCGACAACATCGATGTACTGTGGAGAACTCACGCCCCACGTGTTGAGCAATTCGGCGGTACGTCTACCCGGCCTCCCGCATGCCCACTATACGCCCTCGCTCAAAGTCCGTCAACTGCACATACGGTTCACGTCCACGCTGTCGCGGCATGTTACCAGTGTTAAAGACTGCGATGGAGCTCCGTATGCCACGGCAAACTGGCTGACACTGACGGCGGCGGTGCACAAATGCTGCGCAGCTAGCGCCATTCGACGGCCAACACCTCGGTTCCTGGTGTGTCCGCTGTGCCGTGCGTGTGATCATTGCTTGTACAGCCCTCTCGCAGTGTCCGGAGCAAGTATGGTGGGTCTGACACACCGGTGTCAATGTGTTCTTTTTTCCATTTCCAGGAGTGTAGTTTGAAAGATACATTTTGGGCTAGGAATATAACATTCATTTCTCACAAAAGCAGCCTACGGCGTAGTAACGATACGTCACTTTACATAATATGCAGGACTAATGATGGACGAGATAAAGGGAGAAACGCAAATACATTTCTTTGGGCGCAAAACTCTCACTCAGAGGCAGCACATAAAAAACAAAAATTGGCAATAAAAAACACGCTAGGGGAAAACAAGCCCTTTGTGCACGCAGTCCGCGCAATGCCGCCTGACAGCCGGCCCGGCTCGTGAGCCGTGACGGACGCCAGCGGCGCGCTCCTGCTGATTGGAAGTGACGCTCGAAGATATCCGGCCGGGTGCCGATCCGGCGATAATTACGGCGTAGCCGGCTGTTAATCATACTGATTGAATAATGGCATTAGGCACGCCTCCTGCCGCCGCCGCCGCCGCTGCCGGCTATCGATCAGAGCTAGCAGTGTGACGTGGCACAGTGGGGGCAGTGAGCGCCCGTTCGCCACGCCGGGCTTAATTAACGCCGCGGCTCCGAAGGGTCACCCAACTACAGCGCCTCACGTCTACAGCTCTAAGGTGAGCAGACAGTTTGGACAGTGCAAGTGGTGCTTCCTGCACCGGGCAAGCGAGGGCAGACTGAGTTAGTACTGCTGAGGTGTGTAGACAGAAACGAAAGGTAAAAAGTGTCACTTAGCAGACTGAAAGAGGAACATTAATTAGGAAGACGCGTCAAGCCTCGTTTGCTTCGACATTAATAATGAAGAAGCAATGAAGTATCGGAAGAGTGGTTAAGTACAAACCATCTTCAAATCTCCGTATTTCATAATTGAAAGTTGGTGACCCATCGCACAATCCTCGTAACAGCCGGCCTCCATTTTCCCTGGTCTACTGCAACTCGTTGCAGCTGGCCCCATGCCTGGTGTGTCTTCTCCTTCATCTGTTTCACCCACCGTTTCGGTGGTCCTGCATGCAATCTTTTCCCTTCGATTCCGCTTTCATTTTTTCCTGTCGTCGAACTATGTGAGAAAGGAACTGCAGGATTCGCTGTAAATAAATACTGGGCAACGTCTTCTCCACACTGAGCTCTTGACAGATTGATTTGTTGGCCCGTAAGTCCATCCATGATATTCTCAGCAAACTTCTATAGGTTCACATCTCTAGGGCATCAGTTGCGATCCCTTTCAGTTATTGTCCATGTTTCAGCGCCACAAAGAAAAACAAGAAACACCAGAAATGTCAGAAAAATCAGTTTGGAAAGTCTGGTTAAGGATCTTTCCAAACCACTCTCAGCTTCGATGCAGCATCCCTACCCAGAGCAATTCTACGTCGTATCTGCTAACAACAGGCTTCAGATGGGTCCATTGTTGATTGATTTAGCCGTCTGAGGTGGGGCCATGTTACCAAAGAGTAATATAGCTGCTCGAGCCAGTTGTTGAATTTTGATCACTGAATATTTCAGCTGCGAATTGTTTTAACATTCTGCATTAACTCATACGAAAGTAGTTCCTTACTGACAACGATCACACCAAGCTCTCCTAGCTGCAGAGGCCAAGAACAATCCGCCCTTCTGTCTCAGTAGTTATCTTACAAAATTTGCTGATGAAGAAAATCATACAATCGCATTCTCACAGCTTTCTGAGGAACGAATAAGTCAACATATTACAAGGTCAGGAGCATAATTAGTTAATAATTAGCTACCATTCTCATTCGACATCTGAGTAAATAATTTGAGTAAAAAAAAAAAAAAGAGACACAGATTACGAACTGTGTTTTTCAACAGTTTAAATCCAAACTATAGTGTCTGTGAAGTCTTAATTTAAAGAACACATGGAAAAATTGACCTGCCCGGATCTAACGTACTTCGTGAGAGAAATGTATATCTGATAAACTTAATTTTTTTCTTTCTTAGAAAATATATTAAACTTCTCTATTTCTTATACAACGGTAGTTAGTACTGTTAGGCAATGACGGGTGAACTGCTTCAATGTAATAAAAATTTGTCGGCAACTACCACAGACATTTAAAATCTGACTCAAAAACAACAAAATATCTTGGCCCTTAAGCTTTGCCGCAAAGTTCTTTCAACGTAAATCTTTCTTCTCACATTACTACCAAAATCAGTTTCATATGAACGTTACTTTTTATAATGATTGCAGTTGGGCAGTTTTCAGTCCTAGACTCACATTCGGGGAGACCATGTTTGAAATCTCCATCTGGCCAAAATAATCTATGTTTTCCGTAGTACATCTAAACCACTGCATACAAATGTCGACAGGCTGACTTTGCAAAGAGAGTGGTCGCTTTACTTCTGTGTCTTTCCGCAATGAGACTTCGTGCTCCATCTGCAATTACCTCGTTGTAGACAATGCGTTAAACCGTAATTTTTCTCTCTCTCCAGTTTTGTATTGATGTCTGCAGAAAGAAGCTCGTGCCGTTGAGTTGACCGATAAGCAGCTCAAACAGCTTCACGTGTAGAGAGGGAGAAAGGAGAGAATGAAACACTTTTACAGCAAAGGCAAAATACGAAATTGGTTCCGTGCTAACTACGAAAATCAGTTTATGAACGAGGTTCTTTCATTTTGAATCGCTTTGAGGAATCGTCTAAGAACGCCACAATCGCTCTGCAATAATTTCTTAGATGTGACCATCAGCCTGATGATAGAACTTGTGATTCAAAAGTTTCTCGACCTACAAATTAGTGCTTTCTATTGACACTGTCCTTCCGTTCGCACCCATTTGGAGGAAACGCCTCTCTGTTTCGGCTTGAACACTTCAACCTGTTACCATCAATTCACTATTTCCTTGGCACTCCTTCTACAAACTCAAACGTCACGTTACTGTATGCCTATAAATAATATACCCTTGTACTTCTTCCAACTTCACGACATTGTGACTTCTTAAGGCAGAAATGCTTTGGTACCTGTGTACAGTATGCAGTACGTAAATTTCAAGTGATTTTCTTAACAATTACAGATATATTTTGACTTGATACACTAGTGCTGTGCAAACTTTGGATCCTGATAAGGCTCTTTGCTAACCTCCCAGCATATACAGGGAGATCAGAAACAGTCTGAAAAGCTTGTACCGGTGATTCAGGGAAGGCTGTGCTGAAACATAGTTGTTAAGAAAAAATTCGATAAGTTGCGCCGTTTCCGACCTTTTTAGAATTGAAGTTAGTCAATGATGTCGCTGCACGTGCAAATTCGAGCTGTCTGACAGAGACAGTTCGCCAAACATAAACTTGGTTTTGTTTCCTCAGACCGAACAAACGTAGCATTTGCTCACCTAGCTTGAACTTATCACGTCCGTTGAAGAGAGATTGTAATTGGTAACGAGCATTTCAACAACTCGTAACTGACGGACTCACAGGTATGTGTGCATTACCACATTTTCGAGAGTGCGACTGCTTGAATTTACCCTCGCGACCGCCTGATTAGCTGACTTCTGTACTAAATAACAAGCGAAACGGCACCATGTATCGAACAGCCCCATGTTTATTAGTAATTATTTTTCACCACAACCTTCCCTGAAACAGCGTTACACATTTTTCAGACTATCTCTGCCGACCTGTATGGAATGTATTGTTCTTTTGGTCTTCAGCGAGAAGACTGGTTTGATGCAGTTCTCCATGCTATTCTATCCTGTGCAAACATTTTCATGTCCGTATACCTTCTGCAACCTATCTACTTTTGAACCTGCTTATTGTACTCATCTCTTGATATAGCTCTACTAGTTAACCATCCCCCTCTCCCCACCTCCTTCCGATACTAAACCGGTGATCATTTGGTATCTCAAAGTGTGTCCTACTAACCCATCCTAAGCAATTGTGCCAGAAATTTAAATTGTCCCCGCTTCTATTCAGTACCTACTCATTGATTAGGAGATCTTCTTATTTAATGTTCAAAATTCTTCTGTCGCACCACATTTCAAAAGCTTCTGTCATCTTCTCCGAACTGTTTATCACACACGTTTCTCTCCCGTATCAGGCTATATTCCATACAAATAACTACAGAAAAGATTTCCTAATACTTATATCTATATTCGATAATAACACAATTCACTTTTTCATAAACACTTTTCCAGTATTTGCAAGTCTATATTTTATATCCTCCCAACTTCGGTCAGCATAAGTTATTTTACTACAAAAATAGCAAAAACCATCTACTACTTTTAGAATGTCGTTTCCTAATCCAATTCCCTCAGCATCCCCTGATTTAATTCGACTATATTCCACCACCCTTTTTCTGCGAAGGTTGACGTACACCTTACTCGTATGTTCTCCTTTCCAGACACTATTCATTCCATTCAACTGTTCTTCCAAGTTCTTTGATGTGCCTGACCAAATTTCCATTGTCGTCGGCAAACCTTGAAGCTCTTGTTTCGTCTCCCACAACTTCAATTTCTTCCAATTTTTTTCGTTTGTTTCCTTTACTGCCCGTTCAATGTACAAACTGAATGGCGTTGAGGACACTACACTGTAGAAAGCGTAAATAGCATTTAGCTACCTATATTTTACCCCTGTTATCTTCAAAATTAAGAAGTATGTATTCCAAAATTGTCAAAAACTTCCTCTCAAGTCAAGGAATGCTCTTAACGTATGTTTACCTTTCCTTAACCGATTTTCTAAGGGGTAAGATAGTCCCCCACTCGAATCTCCGGACGAGGAATTCTCAGGAGGATGTCGTTATCAGGTGAAACAAAACTGGTGTTCTACGGATCAGTGTGTGGAATGTCAGATCCCTTAATCGGGCAGGTAGCTCAGAAAATTTTAAAAACGGACATGGATAAAGTTAGATACAGAGGGAATTATTGAAGTTCGGTGGCAGGAGGAACAGGACCTCTGGTCAGGTGAATACAGGGTTATAAACTCATAACTCAATAGGGGTAATGCAGTAGTAAGCTTAATAATGAATGAAAAGTATAAACGAGGTTAATCTACTACGAGCAGCGTAATGAACGCATTATTATAGCCAAGACAGAGATGGAGCCCACGCCTATGACAGTAGTACAAGTTTATATGCCAAGTAGCTCTGCAGATTATCAAGAGATAGAAGAAATGTATGATGTAATAAAAGAAATTATTCAGATAGTTAATGGAGATGAAAATTTAATAGTCAAGGGAGACTGAAATTCGACAGTAGGAAAAGGAAGAGAAGGAATAGTAGTAAGTGAATATGGATTGGGGTAAGGAATGAAAGAGGAAGCCGCCTGGTAGAATTTTGCACCGACCATTGAAAAACACTTCATTTAAGAATCATGAATGAAGGTTGCGTACGTGGAAAAAGAATGGGCAGCTTTGAGAGAGAAAATATCGAAAACAAGAGAGACTCAAGTAGGTAAACAGAGGACGAGTAGTAGAAATCCTTGGGTAAGACAAGAAATTGTGAATTTAATTGATGAAAGGAGAAAATATAAAAATGCAGTAAATGAAGCAGGCGAAAAGGAATATACACGTCTCAAAAATGGGATCGAAAATAAGTGCAAATTGATTAAGCGGAAATGGCTAGAGGACAAATGTAAGGACGTAGAAGCATAGATAACTAGTGATACGGTAGATGCCACCTACAGAAAAGTTAAGGAGACCTTTGGAGAAAAGAGAACCACCTGTGTGAATATCAAGAGCTCAGGTGGAAAACCAGCAGGAAAGGAAAAGCAGAAAGGTGGGAGGAGCATATAGAGGATCTATACGAGGGCGATGTACTTGACGGCAATATTATGGAAATTGATGAGGATGTAGATGAAGATAAGTTGGGAGATACGTTATTGCGCGAAGAACATGACAGAGCGCTAAAAGACCTAAGTCGAAAAATGCCCCGGGAGTAGACATCATTCCATTAGACATACTGATAGCCTTGGGAGAGCCAGTCATGAGAAAACTGTTCGATCTGGTGAGCACGATATATGAGACGGGTGAAATACCCTCAGACTTCAAGAAGAATATAATATTCCAATTCCAAAGAAAGCAGGTGCAGAAAGGTGTAAAAATTTCCAAAGTTTGAGTTTGAGAAGTCACGGTTGCAAAATACCAACACTAATCCTTTACAGACGAATGGAAAAACTGGTAGAAGCGGACCTCGAGGAAGATCAGTTTTAATTTCGTAGAAATGTAGGAACACGCGAGGCAGTACTGATTCTACAACTCATCTCAGAAGATAGGTTAAGGAAAGGCAAACCTACTTTTATAGCTGTGCATCTTCATATTTTCCCGCTGCAAAGACTGATCCATAAAATTTCGGGAGTGAAACAACATATATTCGACTTCTTCTAATAATGCGTCTGAATACCGTCCAGCCATTTTCAGAGTGAGCCGAGTTGACAGACGCTCAAGCCATTGCTCCGTCCTTTTAAACCCGTGCAAGCACCACTGCACATGCGGCCACAGATACACAAGGCGCCAGAGACGTTAATCGGCGGCAGAGAGCTACGTCATATGCATGGAAATAGATCTATGGCTGCGCAATGGATCCACACTCTGATGTCGATGTATCACTGCGAGCTGCACCGTCGCGACGACTTCGTGATATTATTACAGAAATTGCCGGATTACATGATTTGTCCAAGCAGAAGCCGCTGTCTCTACTAATTAAATTCGTTGCTTACCGAATTTCAATTGCTTCCCTCACTACTGAATCCCAGAAAGGTGAGGTCGAGGCTAAAATTTCGTCTTAATCGTACACCATAGAGCGCCCATTGTAAATACCTTATCGCTCTTCATCCAGGATTATCGAAAGTTCTGGCATTGGATCCAGCCCGCTCGTCGCATTAACCACGAGGAGCTGCGTACAAGCCAGCTAGCATCGTTGTGATTTTTAGGCGTTTTTTTCTTTTTTACATCGGACAAGATGAATAACGGGCTGATACCCACATCCTTAGGTACACGAATGCCAAACGTTTCGAAAACGTTATCACACACTTACGTGGGATACACCAGACATAGGCAGATAGCATACAAAGGTTTCGTCCCCGGAGTGAAGAGCTGGCGATAGATAGGGACACTGGCCACCATCTACCACTAAAATTACCAAATCCAGAATAATCTGTCGCTATCATGAAGACAGAAGGTAAAATCTACATCTTCATCCATACTCCGCAAGCCACCTGACGGTGTGTGGCGGAGGGTAAAAGAAGAAGGAAAAAAAAAAGACTTTCGGGAATCTTCCACAACTAAATTACTGACGGTCTGATTTCAACAGGCTACCCGCAGCAAAGCAGCCAGCGACCTAACAAGGGAAAGGTCTTAGACACAGGCAAACGATTTGGCTCATACATGGAAGGTCGCTTGCGTACACCTAAAATGAAGAACTGTAAGACGTTTAGGATCCACAGCTCTCTAGCTCTGAGGAAACCACGCCTAAAGTTCGAGACACGCAGCCGGATCCAAATTGACGGTGGGGAGCAGAGATTTTGTGTGCCATTCCAACATACATTCTGCAGTATTTATTCATTTATATTTTTCCATATCGAAATAGGTGGGAATGACACGATTAATAATATAAGTAAATCCGTAAGAAATAATAGCCAGGTAGGCAAGTAAGTTTCTCTAACGACGTGTATCAGTACGTAAATAAACTTTTAATCTGAATCATCTTAAACTGGCTCTTTCACTCAATCTGTACATGTCATAACTTTCCTTCGTCAGATACATGGATGATACTTTTCAATTATACATTGTAAGTAAATTTCCTCGTAGCACCAAGAACAACTAATGCATGCAATCTTCGGGCGGCTACAACTCTCTTACATGAGAATTATATCTTTTTTACATTAAAAATATATCTTTACGATGATTAATGTTAATGCGCAGTATTCATACGATAACGTCGCCTGGGAAGTCAGTGCCGAAAGTTGATGTTGAATTATCTTTTTTGTTGTAGTCGTCAATCTTCTGATTGATTCTGGTGAGGAACACCACAATTTCCTCTCCTGTGCCAACCTATGCATCTCAGTACAGCATTTACAACCTACATGCCCAATCATTTGCTGGAGGTATTCCAATCTCTGTCTTCCTCTGGAGTTTTTACCTACTACAGCTGTCACTAGTACCATGGAAGCTATTCTTTATGTCTTAACAGATGTCCTACCATCCTGTCCCTTTTTCTGGTTAATGCTTTCTATATACCCCTTTCCTCGCCGATTCTATGCAGAATCTCTTCATTCCTTATCTTATTAGCCCATCTAATTTTCAAAATTCTTCTGTAGGACCACACCTCTGATGCTTCTTTTCTCTTCAGTTTCGGTTTTCCCACAGTCAGTGCTTCACTACCACACAATGCAGTGCTCCAAACGTACATTCTCAGAAATTTCTTCCTAAGATTTAGGCCTTTGTTTGACAGTAGTAGACTTCTCTTGCCAGAAATACTGTTTCTGCCAGTACTAGTCTGATTTTGATGTATTTGCCCTGTCCTTTACGGGTTGCTTCGCTGCCTAGGTAGCAGAAACCCTGAACTGCATCTACTTCGGAATCAACAATCCTGATGTTAAGTTTCTCGTTGTTCTCATTTCTGATACTGTTAATAACTTTTTTGTTTCTTCGACTTACTGTCAGCCCTTATTCTGTACTCATTCCACTCTGCACATCCTGTAAATCTTTGTTACTTTTACTGACGATAGCAATGTCATCATCGAATCTTACCATTAATATCGTTTCACCTTGAATTTTAATTCAGATTTTGAACCTTTCATTTATTTCCATCTGTTCTTCTTCGTTCTAAAGGCTGAACAATAGGGGCGAAAGACCAGGATCATGTCTTACACAATTGTTAATCCGAGCATTCGTTCTTGGTGTTCCAATATTATTTTTCCCTCTTGGCTCTAAACATATTGTATATTACACATATTTCCGTACAGCTTACCCCTACTTTTCTCAGAATTTCGAACATCTTGCACCATTTAACATTGTCGAACGCTTTTACCAGGTCGATAAATCCTATGAACATGTTCTAATTTCTCTGTAGTTTTGCAACCATTATCCACCGTAACTTCAGAACTGCCACTCTGGGGCCTTTTTTTCCCTAAAGACAAACTGAGCGTACTTTCCTTTTCCATTATGCTATGAATCGTTATTGCGTCCTCTCGGTTGTGCGATTCCCACATAATTTCCTGAAGCACATTGCATTTTCAATTCCTTACAAATCCAAGTCGTTCGAGGAATAAATTTAATTGTTTTTTATTATTTACTGTTGATTACCCTACATTATTAACCTTTGAACTCCTACCAGTTTCGGATATAAAACTAATAAAAATGATTTTGTAATGGATGTAGGAATGGAACACAGGTCCGCTGTTTCCCAGCCATAATCCTTGGTCGGTACGCCAGTGATGCTTTCGTTAACAGTGTTTACCTGATGCGCACTGATCAGCAGTCGTAAGTTTCTTTCCTGATTTTCTTGGAAAAATGCGGTTTTTGAGGCCCTATACATGATGATAAAAAATACTCATTTATCAATTCTCTGTCAATTCAATCAATTTTTAGCGGATTCCGCTTCTTGAACTTTAGCGATCTGTCGAGTATGAGCCGAATAGTTTGTCCATATATGAGGCCTTTCTCTTGTAAGCGCTATGCCACACTCCATACAACAAGGCTGTGTTGTCAGTACCTCAACAGGAAAGCGCGTCATTGGAATTTTGGTCGAAATTGCGGAGACGATTGATAACCTATTATGGCCCGCCTTATTCTCGTTTCAAAGGGAACTCTGATGTCCGAGATCCTTCTAAAATTATCTAAGCATTTACTGCTGAGGAAAAGAAGCCAAACTGACTAGTGCAGGAAATCAGTTTATGAAAAAAGGATGTAAATGATTTTCACTTGTCCCCGTTTGTGGCCCCGTTTTTTGTGATTTTTCCCTCGAGCCGCTGTTGGAAGAGTAATGAGAGAAGCAAGAGGCTGCATTGAATACAGAGTCTACCTCTTTCGATGGTAGCAGCAGATTCGGGAAGTAAACTAGAAGACAACTACAAAAGCAGTGTAGTAACACTGAACAGTAGTGTACAGATAACGCAGTCCAGATAGTCGCACACAGTGTAGTTTACCTATTTATAATGCTACGTTGTCAAGAAGCATAAATTCCACAAAAAAGACAGTAGAAAGACAAGAGTCCGCCGGATGCCTAGAACTGCTGTCAAACGAAAGACGTAGCTTCTTCTCCCACGTCTGAATAAGAAGACATTAAAAATGGAAAAAATTAAAGAATATATGATAGAAGGATATCTGGCCCGTTAGAAAGTATGAAAATATGTCGTTAGACCATTCAGGCAACTATCGTCGGCGCCCATCAACTGCAACTGACCGCTATTCGTTTTACAGGAGCGTACGCGTCTATTCCGGCTGGATCTCCTAGTTATTCTGGACATATGGCCAATAGCCCTGCAAGTTTGCAAGAAGGTCACAGAGCACTGAAAAATGAAGAGAGACATCGAAAGGACGTAGTAAATGACATAACAACGTCTTTCAACTAAACAGGAAATTAAAGCATAGCACCAGCAAGAATTACAGCGTTCCTGGGAGACATCTCTAACAGGAGTTCGTGTTAAAAGTTTCTTCTCATATATGGCGGAACGGCTATGTTTACGACAGATGATGTCCTCTAGCGGAAGAATCTACCATCCAATTTGACAACGACTATAAGCGAGTTATCTAAACGAGTTAACCGAAGAGCGAATGTGTCGTGCGACTATGTGAAATAGCTCTTCACCAGGTGCTATGCAGTGATATACCATGAGAGTATTTTATTCTCGAATCAGGCCCTAAAACAATGAGAGTGGAAAGGCGGTACACACTTAGGGAAATAACAAGTAATGTCTCCTGGAAGATACTTGAAATCTCTTAGCAGTGAAAAACAGTGAGAGCAACCACAGCACAAATCCACTCAGCTGTCCTCAGGAGCTTCTCACAATAACACAAGCAAGAGAGTCTGAAGATGAAGCGATATGAAGCTGTTACGAACTGATGTAATAACAGAACAATACGAACAGAAAGAGGACTCTGTGGAAGTATATCAGGAGACATTGTGCTTATAACTGGTTGCAATGAAGCCCTCTCGTGTAACATCGTGGAACTGCAATCACTTAGGCCGGGTGGCGTGTCCTGGAGAAAACCAAACCACACCAGTTACATAAATAAGCTGGCAAGGTAAAAATACAGTATCAGCCTATCATGGTACTGTTGTATGTCTTTTAGACTGCACTTCCTGTATGCCGAGATGAACGCACCCAACACGGATGCACACAAAAACACTATGAAACAGTGCGGTGATTTTCATGCTTTCTTTCAGCTCATGCGAAGGGTGGTGGTTTATTTAACGTATGAACGCATTATCATCTCATTTTATTTACATGATTTTTGAAATATTTTTCTTAGAATTATTAACTTATATTAACTGTATGTAAGCATCACAAATGGCTCTAACAGTGACACCAAACTGAAACTCTCTGGGCTCAGAAGGACTGGTTTTCTAGACATTTAGTTTCGTCTGTCATCAGCATCACTGTAAAGGAATACTTCTTCACGCGATAAATAAACAAATTTTTTATCACATCCTTCGTTGTTACTATTGAAAATGCAGAAAACATATGCAGCTGGAAGCATACGATTAAATCGTTTTTGGAATCCCATTCCTCTAAATGACAAATAATCAAGGAAAGAACAAAGAGTTGCAGTGATGAAGCTAGGTCTGGATAATGATGTAAATCTGATTGACAAGTAAAGTAATGTACTTACTTTTAAATATGAGCAGAGAACGAGAGGGGACAGTATTGGAAAAAATGAAAATATATTGAGATCTTGAGTCCTGATATTATCAAGAATATAATAGTACAGTGGTTGGAGTTGATATATGGATAATTTGATTAGATTTTACCATACCTTTCTTAATATCTAGAGAATGGACATCACAAATGATGTTTCATGCTGTAGGTTTTGCGTTTTTTAACAGGTACTTGCAATATGAAAAACATTAGGAAAAGGTTGCAGGACATAAAACACAAAGATCAACAGATGGGTTGAATGAAATAGGCAAACTACAAGACACCGAAGTTCTTCAACGTCTGCATTCACCATGAACAGCAAAAAATGGAGATATGACCAATGACAGATGTTCAGTTCATGTCGATAAACCACATGGTAGAAGACGACAAGATAACTGAACCAACTTAACGTAGGAAACTCATATGCAAACAAAGGTCACATGTACTCTTGTGTATTCTTAAATAAATTGCCCTGCCTGCTGGTCATCGTCGTGCGAGATTACAGATTTCAATAATTTTTCATTATTATACTATTAATTGGCCAAACTTTTTTGGACATAAAAAAGTGTGATCCAATAAATTACACGAAAATATTAATCAGTAGTTAGAGATACTCGATGAAATATTTTCAATCTCTACGTCCTGTATTTTCTAGAGGTGTTAGAAAAAATAAGTATAAATCTGTGTGTGTATTACTAAGAGCTTTAGCTACAAAAATAATGAATTTACGGTTTTCAACTTCAAAATAGAATATAGAACTGAAAGGGATATAATAATTCTCACAATGATATATGAATACATTTAATTAACTAGGGCGATGTCAAGTGTATGCTACAGGGTCTGAACAGAATGCCAGGATATTTCTCAATCTGATTGAGAGATACACTAGTCGCAATCAATCAAAAAATGGAAAACCACAGATGAAAGTATATTTGATTTATTGATAAACGAGGTGCAAACTTTATATCCAAACAGATAAAGAGCATTTTGAAATTTCTTCACTTTATAGAGGAATGCTGCCATCTAAGAAGCAGGCAAATATTCGCAGGTGGCTCACAATGTTATATGGAAGGTCTTAGTCGCAAATGAATTTACTGGTGCATTTCGATGCATCATTATCAGACATAGAATCAAGTCTATAAAGAAATCATAGCAATGTTGGCACATAATGTACTGAAAATGTAGCTCACATGTATACATAAACAGTTGTCAATTTAGTGCCCCTGGGACCATGCGTAGGAGAGCTGTATTTTCAGTATGTTAACTACGCTCTTTGGTGTTTTTTGTTTTTTTATTTGTTTCTGTGTATGATAATGGCATATAGCTATGCGTCAGTAAATTAATTTATGACCAAGACAATCCACAATTCATTGCGCACCAAGATATTGAAAGTTTACAGTTAGTGGCAGGTCACTGAGTTTAAAGCCCGCCCAATGGCGTGATAAATGAAAAACTTTGTTCTTTTCGCGAGAAAATGCGAAAAGAAAATCTCAGAGCTATCTTTTATATTTCTTATAATCTGGGGAGATTTTGCTGTGAATTATCTTAACATAATAAGTTAACAGAGATCATAACTTACATGATCACAAAAGAACCACATTTCCGAATTGTCACTGAGTACTGCAGTGACGAATTTTTATATCGTGCGTGCCGTAACTGGATGCATCTTTTCATTTTTGTTTAGAAGCAGGTGCTAGCTGGGAAGGAAAGCCATGACATATTGGATGACATAAAAATATTGCTAAATGTCGTGCGTATTTTAATTAACTATTTTCTGAGGATTATAACTATACAGCTGATGTACTGGAATTACGACAAAGAGAATTTTACTGCCATAGTGTACAACAGCAAGATGTTGCAGGAGCTGCGTCTTCTTCAGTCAGTAGTTTCGTGAGATTCTGTGATCAAGTATGTAAGAAATCAAACAATTTACTTTGACGGTACTCCTTAAAATTACTCTATGGTTTTCTTAGAACAGTCATCGAACACATCACATTAAAAATTCTGTCACCTAAATGAAATATCCACAAAATAGCGTCCATTGAAATTCGTCACTTGATTATGCCTTGCACGCTACGAATTCCTAGACTTAGGTTTGTCTGTAGATGTAGTTTGAGTAGTATCTTAAATATGTCTCCAAAATGAATGTTAACAAGTTGATGGATAATTTCACCATGCTCGTCTGTGATGTAGATTCCTTTGTCGAGTAAAACCATCATTTGTTAAAACAGTCGGAGTGGGATGTCAATTTCCTCTATAAATAGTTTACAGATAAACCTAGTGAAGCCTCTGAGCCAGTAGCGGAACACAAGAGATTAAACCGACATCAGGATCACACGGTGTTACCATATTATGATTTGCAGGCGTGTGTATTATTCCGATATGAATTCCGAATAATCGCCGCGTCGGTCCTGTTTTCAGTTTTTAATCCTTGTTATAATGGAGTGTTCAACGTTGTTCACACGCGCTTTCCGGAATGTGCCGTAGAGATTAGTTTAGTTGCCTGCAAAATAAACTCCACGGAATCCAAACGTGCTTTCAAGAGGGTATTACCACATTAACATGAGGAATTTATGAAATTATTGTTTCCCACAGTATGTAGGGATCTATCTCAACTCTGCGAGGAATCAGGAGAAATTCTATATCATTAATGGTGGAAGCAGCACACACTTTATTAAATTAACATTGCACTGAAAGTAATTTCATGTAACCAGGTCATTTACCGTGTGGTTGATGCAACACTGTCAAAACCGACAAGGAAATATAGACTGGCATCTCACAATCCATGCAGGGACTTTCAATCCTGCTGTACCCATTAAATTCATGGCAAATTTACCACTCAACATTGCCTGTAAAAGCACTTATTTCATACTCGGTTCCTTTCAGAACAGTGTTCCACGAACAGTGGCGTATTAAGTCTGAAGTTTTCATAAATCATGTCTTTATTGAAATGGAAGTACTCAGTGACCATTATTAATCAATCTACTAGAGGGAAGAGCAGCTGTGATTAGTGATACTGTGTCTTGTACATCAGTGTGATGTTTTTGAATACGTCAGTCGTCTTTAATCTGTTTCTTCTGTTGCTAATTCCTGTTGGGCAACACAGATAGCTGCTGGCAGCTACATTATACTTATTTCGCCCTCAGTCGGTGACACGCCCATGAAAGGGGAATATCAAGCTGCAGCTTTGAGTAAGGTAATAACAAATAATTCATACGGTTACATAAAGTTGTAACAACTCGTAGTTGTTACACTTTAACCTGACTACTTAGCTGTTACGAGTCTGACACCAATGCCCCGAAAAAATTCTCCTTCTCGTATAACTTATGCGATCTGTCTTCTTTTAATAAAGTATTAGGTAGTAAGCACACTTTATATCCCAGCTGAACATATAAATGGAGGAGAAAAACTTCTTAGCCAAGTTCGTAATAAAACACTTTATTGTGGATAACCGTTTTCGGTAAACTATGGTACCATCATCAGATCTGTAATAACATTACAAAAGTTGATACAGACAGTTAAAAAAGTAATGCCAGATTAACCCATAGAGGAATTACTGACAACATACCACCGTACAGGTCAGTGTAATCATCTTGTGCCGATGCACACAAAATCTTCTCATTAAATCTCCAGATGCACAGCTTTGGTATGAGTGATGTGTTGGCACGACAAAATTAAAAGTTAAATTTACTGGCTCTGAGCACTATGGGACTTAACTTAAAATTACTACGTACATAAATCGCCACAACACTGCGTCCATATAATCACACGTTGTGCCTACTAGTGTGACACAAAACTGACTGTCAACAGCCAGTGCAAGAAATGAACTGACAATAAGTATGATAGGTGTCGCAAGCATTAGATAATTTCTACCTTTGAACATCAAATACGTAATTTAAAATCAACCCTGAATCCAAATGTAAAAGCTCTGAAATGCTAAAAAGCTTCTTGATGATTTATTACTGACAAAAGCTAATTAAGACATCCTATACATCATATTTACGATAAAGGCATTATATCGTCACAAAACTGCAAGTACCTGTATGACAGCATATCTAAGTATGCGCCATCATAAATGCAAAAGAAAATTTAAAAAAATTTAAACATAAAAAGAAGTTGGACTGAATGCCAAAAAATATTTTAGGAAATTATGAAAATACGTCGGTGTTCAGACCAAGGATTGTTGCTAGCGCAACTAATCTTAAAATTATACTATTATAGTTTCATATACCATGCTTAGAGCTCAGAAAGATTAGGTTAGATGATTGCCTATATCAGGCCCATAATTACTACGTGGCATGCCAACAGAAAGGATACAGCCTGCTTCTTAGATTGTGCACATTGTCTTCTGCAACCAAATAATACCGAACAAAACACAAAACGTGATCCTGAATCACAACCCTACGAAAGCTCATTCATTTCATTACATGAACATAAATTACGAAGTGATATATAACGATGTTGTTGTTGTTGTGGTCTTCAGTCCTGAGACTGGTTGATGCAGCTATCCATGCTAATTTATCCTGTGCAAGCTCCTTCATCTCCCAGTACCTACTGCAACCTACATCCATCTGAATCTACTTACTGTATTCACCTCTTGGTCTCCCTCTACGATTTTTACCCTCCACGCTGCCCTCCAATGCTAAATATGATATCCCTTGATGCCTCAGGACAAGTCCTACCAACCGATCCCTTCTTCTAGTCAAATTGTGCCACAAACTTCTCTTCTCCCTAGTCCTGTTCAATACCTCCTCATTAGTTACGTGATCTACCCACCTAATCTTCAACATTCTTCTGTAGCACCACACTTCGAAAGCTTCTATTCTCTTCTTGTCCAAACTATTTTTGTCCATGTTTCACTTTCATACATGGCTACATTCCATACAGATACTTTCAGAAATCTGTACTCGATGTTAACAAATTTATTTTCTTCAGAAATGCTTTCCTTGCCATTGCCAGTCTACATTTTATATCGTCTCTACTTCGACCATCATGAGTTATTTTGCTCCCCAAATAACAAAACTCCTTTTCCCTCAGCATCACCCGATTTAATTCGACTACATTCCATTATCCTCGTTTTACTTTTGCTGATGTTCATCTTATATCCTCCTTTCAAGACACTGTCGATTCCGTTCAACTGCTCTTCCAAGTCCTTTGCTGTCTCTGACAGAATTACAAGGCCATCGGCGAACTTCAAAGTTTTTATTTCTTCTCCCTGGATTTTAATACCTACTCCAAAATTGTCTTTTGTTTTCTTTACTGCTTGCTCTCTCTATTTTACTGCTGCCACCTTTAGAGTTTGAAAGAGAGTATCCCAGTCAACATTGGCAAAAGCTTTCTCTAAGTGTACTAATGCTAGAAACGTAGGTTTGCCTTTCCTTAACCTTTCTTCTAAGATAAGTCGTATGGTCAGTATTGCCTCATGTGTTCCAACATTTCTATGGAATCCAAACTGATCTTCCTCGAGGTCGGCTTCTACCAGTCTTTCCATTCGTCTGTAAATAATTCGCGTTAGTATTTTGCAGCTGTGGCTTAATAAACTGATAGTTCGGTAGTTTTCATATCTGTCAACACATGCTTTCTTTGGGATTGGAATAATTATATTCTTCTTGAAGTCTGAGGGGATTCCGCCTGTCTCGTACATCTTGCTCACCAGACGGTAGAGTTTTGTCAGAACTGTCTCTCCCAAGGCCGTCAGTTGTTCTAATGGGATGTTGTCTACTCCTGGGGCCTTGTTTCGACTCAGGTCTTTCAGTGCTCTGTCAAACTCTTCGCGCAGTATCGTATCTCCCTTTTCATCTTCATCTGTATCCTCTTCCATTTCCATAATATTGTCCTCAAGTGCGTCGCCCTTGTATAGACCCTCTATATACTCCTTCCACCTTTCTGCTTTCCCCTCTTTGCTTAGAACTGGGTTTCCATCTGAGCTCTTGATATTCATACAAGTGGTTCTCTTTTCTCCAGAGGTCCCTTTAATTTTTTCTGTAGGCTGTATCCATCTTCCCCCTAGTGAGATAAGCCTCTACATCCTTACATTTGTTCTCTAGCCGTGCCTGCTTATCCATTTTGCACTTCCTGTCGATCTTATTTTTGAGACGTTTGTATTCCTTTTTGTCTGTTTCATTTACTGCATTTTTATATTTTCTCCTTTCATCGATTAAATTCAATATTTCTTCTATTACCCAAGAATTTCTACTAGCCCTCGTCTTTTTACCTACTCGATTCACTGCTGCTTTCACTACTATATCTCTCAGAGCTACCCATTCGTCTTCTACTGTATTTCTTTCCCCCATTCCTGTCAATTGTTCCCTTATGCTGTCCCTGAAACTCTGTACTACCTCTGGTTTAGTCAGTTTATCCAGGTCCCATCTCCTTAAATTCCCACCTATTTGCAATTTCTTCAGTTTTAATCTACAGTTCATAACCAATAGATTGTGGTCAGAGTCCACTTCTGCCCCTGGAAATGTCCTACAATTTAAAACCTGGTTCCTAAATCTCTGTCTTACCGTTATATAATCTATCTGATATCTTTTAGTATCTCCTGAATTCTTCCATGTATACAACAATGCCTGGGAATATTGTCATGTAACCAAATATCTGTCTTCATCCATCAACCTGCGCAAAGACAGTCCAATGTGGATGCAAAACTTAATAGATCACAGGATACCCCAGAGATCCATCATGGACTCAAATAATTAATATTGGGATACTTGGAGGCTGCACTTAATAAATCGTTCTATTACACCATTGCAGCTCGAAGTCCACGTGCATCAGCACATAGTCGCAGGTATTAAAGTGCTGACCATACCAAATACTTGGTGTCTGCTTGCAGAAAGGCAAAACTGCTGTCTACGCGAAGAGTAGAAGGCTATAAATTTGCTAGACACCTAGCTACGAAACATATCATCACTCATGCGACTTATACAGGCTACGTAGCTTGAGGTCTATGTTCAAATCTTATTAACAAATACTGAAGAGTAACAGCAAAATACGTGGCATTCCAGCAGCCTAAACAACAGCGTTTGTTGCCTTCTATCTTCAGCCAAATGTACATAGGATATGAAGAGATGCTCAATAATGTTTCGATTGTACAGCAGTGCAGCTTAACGCCTACATTCCCCGACGTAAATTTGGTACTAATTCCAGGACAAACAACTTGATTCTGAAACACAATAACGACATAGCTTGTGTATGCAATTGAGCCTTACTGACATCTAGCTAACAGGTATACTGTAGATACACACAAACGTAGCTCAAAATCTACGTAATTTCAATGTTCAACAATTCCTGTAGGACTAAAAGATATAATCTGAAACTTTCCCCTTTCCTAACAACTGATTATCACCTTCTATATGAATAGAAGACGGCCAAAATAACGCAAGAAATATCTTTGTGAAATACATCCTACATTATTATTACACAATAAACAGTGTCGGAGTAATACCGAAATAAGAGATATCCGACTACATAGACACTGCCTGTGTCAGGAAAAGACCTTACTCTATAACAATGAACTGCAAGGGACGTTAGGAGGTATTAAATAATCTTCCACTTATACAGCACTGCCGTTAGAGATTACCCTTCAACAACGGTAAGTGAAAATGTTGAACATCTAACACACAGTGCATGCGGATTGGAAGTAGATTTCGAGCTACAGTGGTATGTGTTTGTGTGTAATTGCTTTACTTGTTATAGTTAACGGATAATTTTGTGCAGTGGTATACAGAAGCTAAGTTGTGATAGTGTTTTATATATATTTAATTTTTTTTAGTATTTATGTTGGCGGTTACTTAGATATGCTGTCATAAAGGTACTTGCAATTTTGTGATGATATAATGCATTTATTGTAAATATGGTGTATGGGATGCCTTTAGTTGGAAGTCGGTATAACTTCGGTGGTTATACTGTTTGTTTCATTATTTACGCCAATGTGTTCGTTTATTACTCATACACTATGACGTCACACACAGTAGTATCGAGGTGCCGGTTTCGTAATACAATTATAACGCGAAAAAATGCGGAAAATACAGAAAAAAACGTAAAATTGGAAAATGTGGAAGACTGAGAGTACTTACATACGTGCCTGGATATGGTTTCTGTTGGTGCCTCGAATGTTGTTGTTAAAGAAGTAGACCTCGAGTGACAGGGATTAGCGTAATTTGAATCAGATTATATGCTTATAATCATAAGGATATAATCTCCAGAGGGAACCCCATCCACTCAACCGCCCCATTTATAAAATATGAAGATCCAATTCATAGGTTAAGGGGGAGTGGAAGTGTCTGGGAGAGGGGAAGGACAGGAGGGTGTTCGGGTTCCCCTGCGTGAGCTTGATGAAATCCTGGTGGTTTGCTAAAGGGAGTGAGTGGGAGGGGGCTAGAGTGGTGGTGACTTTGTATAATAGTTATCCAATTGTGTAGCGTGCCACGAGATGTGTTACCTGATCCCCCCCCCCCCCCTCCCATAATATCTTATCAACGACCATGAGGCAAGATCTTTACGTGTGCCAGTTATATTAACCATGTTCAGTGGACACGATATCAAGTAACATGTGTCAGGTAGATGTTTCCATCTAAAATAAGGCAAGACAAGTCCACAAATACGAAATCTCAATATTCTAAACACTTCTTTTCGTGCTACCTTTTATGTGAAGTTATGACACGGATGTTACGGTAAATCTCGGATTTTCCTGAGTAGCAACTACCGTAGAGTTGGCAAAGCGAGATTAAAGGCAAAGCTCATTGTCATACCTTTGAGGATAAAATATCCTTTGTATCGTAAACTGTTGTCATGATTTATTAATTTTGATCCAGATTGATTGTTTTACAGAAGAGCTTAAGATTATGAGTAAATTAGAAATTTTCTGAGCTCGGTGGTGAAACAGTTCGATTCTTCAGTCCGAAAATTCACTTAGTTTTCAAAGAAATTTTCATTTCAGTCTGTGCAGTTTGTCCTATGTTTTTGCAGTTCGTAGATTACATTCTTGATATCCAGATCCCGATGGATTCCAAAAGACCTAGACACACCTCTCTTAATGTTTCCACTGCACTAAAAATGTTTCCCAGTCAAAATGTCTGTATGTGTGGGAATAAGTGGAAGTCATTGAGGGTAAAAGCTAGTTGACATGTGTTCCCATTGCTTGAAGAGCGAGCACTGTACACACTGCCAAGCGAATTATTTCTGTTTCAGTTATAATCATGGCCTCTCCCTAATTAATATGTTTGTCCAGTTTGTTCTTAAAACTTTTCCAGTATATTCCACTAATCGTTTTTGCCCTTTGGAAGGTAACAGAGAAGCAAAACTAAAGTACTCAAAATGTAATTGCCATAGCTGTTCCTGAAGACGAAAATCATTTCCCTGTTTTTGGTGAAGGGACATCGGTACCCACTATTTCCATATCTAAACTCAAACTCGTAAATTAAGGATAATTGCAGAATGTGGTGCCACACAAAGGGGCACTACACAAATCTGGCGCTAATAGCATAGACACATAGGGAACATCACACGACAGAAATCTGTAAGTCCACGGTATGGGTGATAAGTTGAGAAAGCCGTTCCAAAACAAATGTGCTACAAAACGCCACTGTTTCCTGCGCATGTACCCCGACATCAATATGGGATGTGATCACCATGCACACGCACACAGACCACACAACGGGTTGTCATACTCTGAATGAGGTGGTCGAGCAGCTGCTGGGGTATAGTCTCCCATTCTTGCACCAGTGTCTGTCGGATCCCCTGAAGTATCGTAGGGGTTTGAAGACGTGCAGCGATACGTCTACTGAAAGCATCCCAGAGATGCTCGGTGCTCGGTGGGGTTTAGGTCTGGAGAACAGGCAGGCCACTCTATTCGCCTGATATCTTCTGTTTCAAGGTACTCCTCGTCGATGGAAGCTCGGTGGGGCTGTGCGTTATCATCCATCAGGAGGAAGGTTGGACCCACTGCACCCCTGAAAAGGCGGACATACTGGTGCAAAATGACGTACGGATGCAACTGACCTGTTACAGTTCCTCTGTCAAAGACATGCAGGGGTATACGTGCACCAGTCATAATCCCACCAGACACCCTCAAACCACGACCTCCATACAGGTCCCTTTCAAGGACATTGAGGGGTTGGTATCTCATTCCTGGTTCACGCCAGATGAACACCCGGCTAGAATCACTGTACAGACTATATCTGGACTCGTCCGTCAACATAACCTGGAAAAACTATTCCAATGAGCATGTACAGTGTTCTTGACACCAAGCTTTACAGGCTCTCCTGTGACCAGGGATCAGTGAATGCACCTTGCAGGTCTCCGGGCGAATAAACCATGTCTGTTCAGTCTTCTGTAGACTGTGTGTCTGGAGACAACTGTTCTAGTGGGTGCGGTAAGGCCCCGAGCAAGGCTACCTGCAGTACTCCCTGGCCGTCTGCGGGCACTGATGGTGAGATATCGGTCTTCTTGTGGTGTTGTATACTGTGGACGTCCCGTAATGTAGTGCCTGAACATATTTCCTGTCTGCTGGAATCGTTGCCATAATCTCGAGATCACACTTTGTGACACACGGAGGGCCCATGCTACGACCTGCTGTGTTTGACCAGCCTCCAGGCGCCCTAGTATTCTACCTCTCATAACGTCATCAATACGTGTTCTTTGAGCCATTTTCAACGCACAGTCACCACTAGCACGTCTGTAAACGTCTGCACACTTACTCGCTGCACCGTACTCTGACATGCAGCAACGCACCTGTGTGTATGTGGACTGCTGCCAGCGCCACCGTGCGACGACCGCAGGTCAAATGCACCACACGGTCATACCTCGAGCGTTGTTTCACCATGTATCAGCATTATCCTTAATCTGTGAGCATGAGTATCTTTTGTTTCAAGTCTGAAGCGAAGGACGCACGCATTACACAAAATAACAGATCAGTGCACAACATAAGTACTATGCTCCTTAAAAGGCACAAAATTTAATGAGAAACTGGTTTCACATTTACCTTTGTGCAGCGTTCGATAAAAACAGCCCATGCGTTCCGATAATCATGAACGTCATTAGTTATTCTTTTTTTATGAATGGTGTCAACTTCCTGATCCACATCTAATTGCAGCTTGTCTAGTACTAAGCTTCGTATTTACTCGGACATTTTCGTCTATGGTTACAAATTAGCCGCGTCCTCATGTAGCTTACCTTCAAGAGTAGTACGTATACATTTCAGTCCATTCACCCATTTACTAATGGTTTGAAAGGAAGGATTAGGGGTCTGATAATTCATCATCAAATGTGCTTTATTTTCCATCGGTTATAAACATACCAAAACAATGAAGTTATGATGGCACAGTGTACAAGCAAAACACACATGAATACATTAAACAGTGGCATAGTCCGAGATAATTCATATGTAAGTGATTGCGTTAGATGTACCATCATGACAAAAAAACTGACTTTCCATTTGGCGTTACTAGTATGTTGTGCATCTGAATCATCGTATCAAGATATGAATATCCTCATTCAGGCATTCCGGCAAGAAAGTTTTCACATTTGGAGTTTGTTTGTATGGCGGTATTTTCCGTTTATAAGTATTCATAAGAGAGTTGTTAACAACGTTTTGGTAACACCACTATGGATGAAATTTGCCAGCCATCTGTTATGTGTACGCCTCACACTTCGGCGAAGATTCTTATAGTTCTGCAGAGAGGACCCTCCAACTTAACTGGTTTGAGCTTTTTCGCAATTTTTGCAAATCGCCTAAGGTAAAAGGCGAGAGGCAAAAGGCACTACAGTTGTGAGATTTCCATACAGAACGTATCACTATATTAGTGGCGGCCGCTTGGGGTATTAGGTGTGCCCATGTGGAACATCTGTATAGAGCATGTATCAAAATTAAAATCGAAACCGACACGAATGAAACTGCACAAGAAAAACCGGGAAAGGGAGGAAACCACAAATGGTACGATATTGCAGTGCCTGTGTTGTTGAGAAGAATGATCCAATGGTCCTTTGGACTTGCCTTCAGAACAAAAATGTTTCATACAGTAATTTCGTAATAAATGATTGTATGATTCGTGCTCTCCTAGTTGTTTTCCTTCTACAGTAACAATGATCTTAGTAACGTAGAAACTTGAGATTCTAAATTATATACGAATTCGTACAGCGTTCGAGAGAAAAAAACTCTCAATTACTTGTAACGATTCTTCCATAACTTTGCTTTTGTTTATTGCTTGTGTTTTAAGTGTGTAATATTATTCTGAAATACTGACAGTCCTGGTCTAAGATACATAGAACAACGTTCTTGAATACCGTGTGAGATAATAATGATTACAGCTGAATTGTGGAAACTATGAAGAGGTGTTTCAAACTTTTAAATCAGAATCTGATCTTATCGATCCAAATGAAAATAACAAATAACTGACGGATAAATCATATATTGTGAACGTGTAACGACTTTGATTAGCACTGAATATTTAAATTAAATAACGTACAAATGGTAATGAGGGACGACTGTAGGCTCAGAAAAGGCCGCATCGATTTTCTGCTGTAAGGGAGCAGCCCGAGACAACGAGGAACCAGAAGGCAACAGTGATGGTCGCCAAAATGAAAAGGTTTACGCATGTGTCTGCAGCGATCATTTTCACGATTTTGGGCACGTAGGCACTTAACAAAAACGAAACTCATGCGTATAGTTCCTTGTTAAGTATGGGTTTAGAAGGCTAAATTTCATTTTCAGAACCGGAAGAAACCCTTACAGTATTTTATTATGGCATCCAAAGTGCTTATGCAAAAAAAGTGTTCCAAACATATTATCGACATTGGATCATGAGAAGTAATTGTAGACAAAGACACAGGTAAATGAGCTAGATACCGTTTATTAATGGACTGAAGTTTGGTGGTTAAAACTCTTGAGACAAAAAATGTATTTATGGAGTTTTGAACCTCATTCTTGAACTACTTATTCATAAATAACAAACTAAGATGTCAAATCCTGGTTTCTTTTGAAACTATCACTTCAGTATTTGGAAGTATAAATTAGACAGTGACATTGGAGGAAACTCGGAGTGAGAAATGCAGCCCGTGACATTCAAGGAGTTACTATTTTTGACAGAAAAGTGGTTTTCTGTTGTGCCGTGTGTCGCATTCGTAAATGATCTTGATTTGATAACCCAAACAGATATTTCATTGATGATCTTAAGTAAGCCATTCTCAGATAAATTTTTCTAGCAAAGCTCAGCTTCAGTTTCACCTTGCTACAGCCAGACTTTCTCTATTAAACGGTTGAAAAGCAGCCCTGAAATAACGTTAACTGTCACTAGGGATTCATGGATAAGAAACTGCTGGGGTACTCTTTAACCTTTATTATCGTTAGAAGACCTTCCTGCCCGAGAGCGACTCTGTTCTTCTACTTCTCGTCTAAAGTCTCTTTCTCGATTATTAGTGCAGTCCTATTTGCTTTCCTTTTAAAATCTGTTTGTGACGAACCCTTCTGTAAACTCAACAGGGAGTTCCTCTCCACTAAGATTGCATTTAAATAGTTTTGCGGGATGCTGAAATTACACGTTTGAACTGGCCTTCAACATTCCATAAACACAGCTCCAGGTCCTGTTGCTTTGCCATTTTTGAATTGCTTAACTTTAACCTGTACATCTGTTGTTGTTGTCTCCTGGATTTCCGTATCATGTCCGTTGCCTGTAGAGGAGCATATACCCCAAAATTCGGACAGATCTTCTTTAAACAGTTTTTCGCAGTATGTCTTCCATCTGTCTAGGCTTATTAATTTTAGGTTTACAATACTTCTGTCATCTGTTACTGTTTTATCACCTTTCACGCTTCTTTGGACTTTGAACTGCCTGTGCAGCTATTAATCTTTTCGGATTTAAAGTTACCATAGCATCACGTTAACAGAATCTTCCGTCCGTTATTGGTAGAACAACATTATGATAAATGAAAATCACCCGTTTGCTTTTGTCCTACAATATTACTTTTATTGTGTTAACCTGTTGTCGGCTTACAAGGCCATCTTCAGGAATTTACCAATAGCATGTTTTGCTCTAATTACTGCTTCCTTTGTCTGTCTCCCCAGGCTTACATGTCTAAGCCTACTCAGTCTTATTTGCTCGCAAGCCATCTGTTATAGGTACTCTGTTTCTCCTTCGCATTTTCGGCACTATCATTGTCCCACTAATCGCTTTTAATTTTGTAGACGTGTTTTCAATTTCTCCGCGACTTTCAAAGGCAGCTTCATGAATAGGTCTCCCAATTGTGTTACACGCTACTTCCACTGCTGTATCGTCAGTCTGAGGTAGCTTCCCACTAAATCTAAGCCTGTATAAGAAGGCTTAACTTATCCTGGCTTAATTTATCCTGTGGTTGGTCCAATTTCTTTCCATCCTCATTACAACTGCTTGTCACCTGCTAATCGTTTGAAAGGGGGATTGAAGTGCACACTGAAGCAGGAAGTGGTCAGACACACATTCTGCTCCCCAGTAGATTCAGCTATCTTCCACCTTTGTACAATTATTTCTTTTCCTACAGCAAAATCGAAGTTATAGATAGTAGCTTCCTTGAAGGCTGTGTCAAGGTATATTTATGGATCTCTCTGTGTTGGCCGGCCTTTGTGGCCGAGAGGTTCTAGGCGCTTCAGTCTGGAAACGCGCTACCGCTACGGTCGCAGGTTCGAATCCTGCCTCGGGCATGGATGTGTGTGATGTCCTTAGGTTAGTTAGGTTTAAGTAGTTGTAAATTCTATGGGACTCATGACCTCAGATGTTGTCCCATAGTGCTCACAGGCATTTGAACAATTTTTGTCTCTGTGTTGAAAAAAGCCATTCCAAATCTTAAGACTGTACTATCTGCACGATTCTGACAGCCTCTCTATTATCACTCACAATATCCTCCAAAAATTTGCCGATAACCTTGTTAGCGTCCGGATTACCTACTCGTCCATTACCATCTCCTAAAAAAATACAGCCTCTTCCTACTGGTAATGCCGTCTAGGAAATCATTCTAGGACATTATTCTTCTCAGCGTCAGTAGTATTATTTGTGGGTGTATATGTTGGAATGCTCACTACATCGTATGCCTGTAGCTTCATATCCACACGCATGAGACATTCGTTCACAAGGTCCCATTTCATAATTCAGCGTTCTCATTTTTTATGTATCGCGAAGGATATCCCCTTCTTTGCCCAACATTCCTTGTTCTCTCCTCTGTAAATATGAACACAAGCATTTATTTCCTCTTCTCCTTTACCTTCCTTTTTTATTTATGTTGGTGTTATTAGATCTACATTGTTCCGATAAATTTCTCTGACTACTTCTCTTTTCTGATTTTTCAATGCCCTGGATTTACTATGTACCAAAATTTATATACCGTTGTCATTTGCTGGTTCGATTCGGTTTAACTCCGATCTGGTTTGGAGGTTTTACTTTTGCATGTTTTGTGGATGGAAGTTTTCCGAGTGATGGGAAGCAGGCTCAGCTCTCAACCCCAAACCTGACGGTCCAAGTAATTTTTGATAAAGATTTTCTACCTTTTATCCCGACTGTCTTTCTGAACTTAATGGTTCAGTCCACCCTGCGTTTTAAGCCTGCGTTTTAAGCCGACTCTAATTTACCGAGGTTCATCCTCTCCACTGTCCCAGATCTGTAGGTAAATTTGCCCTCTTCTCTGAATCCTGCCGTGAATTTGAAATTCGTGGCATGTCTTTCTTTCTGCTCCATCAACCCACCGCAACAGAGCTGTTCTTGTGCATGTGGTTGAGTAGAGGGCGCTGTCTATGGCGTCTATGCGACAGCTAGCGCCGCTTCGAGCTGACATGAAAATGGGCGAAACGTTCTCGAAACCGTAGAACGTCGGCCACATGCTCAACCATCAGTGTGAACATATCTGCGGGGCGCGAGCGCCGAGACCACGGAGCAGCTGTCGGGAAGTCTGCGGCGTCGCCGGCGGTCAGCACAGAGCACGACAGAGTTGGGGACAGAGGCCCAGGTTGCTGGAGTAGAGTGTGCCTGCACCAAGCTGCGGACAACAGAACAGTAGATTCGGCGACTGCAAGGAGATCATTTGCTGGTAGCCGTCGTACCAGTGGCTGACGAGTCGATGCGAGGCTGCAGGCCAGAGTTGGTGCATTGGCCTGACTCGTCTCTGTCAGCACAGGGGATCGAAGGCGTCGGTGTGGGTGCCACTGGCAACTGCAGCGTTACGGGGAGATTTGGGATGGGGAGAGAATTATAGGGTGCACCTGCCTCTAGTGAGAATTTATACAGTTTCCAGCACGAAAAACATTCGAGATTTTGATGGCCTAAACTGACTTTAAATGTCAATAAAAGGGCTAAAAAAATTATATGAAGCATTTGTGAAATGAGGTACAAAATGAACTAGAGCAATGAAGAAATTTAGGGGAAGTCAGAACAGAAACCACAAGAAGAGTAATTAATTTAAAATTACTATGTTCTTCCTTAAGAAATCTCTAGCTCTGAAGATGTACGATAATAATTATATAACAATACTAGTGATACTGCTGTTGGTATTGTGTAAGAGTCAGCATGTCAAAGTTCTAGAAAGTAGGGGAACTTCTATTGACAGCAACACGTTAAAAAATCTCTCACGATATACTGAAAGAAATAGTGCACAATCTTTCTTATTTTATTTTGGGTTAAAAATCGAAAATAAGGAATCGACATAGGAACAACCATATTACACAAACGGGCTCCACGTTTGTTACAATAACGATACAAAACATCGGTATTCTTGTTTCAATAAACTACATAGTACATGTTAACACCAGTGAGTGATTCGACAACGGCAATGAGAATTATTTTCAACACGTCTCAATACATTCTTGAGCAGCATTTTTGCGTTTTTCCTCAAGATGCACTCATTGTTCCTTCTTATCAACATGAAAGAATGAACTGTTGAGTCATAAATCTATGTTGAACACAAACATGTAAGTATGAAGTAAAATCTTTAAAATGATGACATCCTTGAAAACTTAATAAAGTACGGTATCTACACTCCTGGAAATGGAAAAAAGAACACATTGACACCGGTGTGTCAGACACACCATACTTGCTCCGGACACTGCGAGAGGGCTGTACAAGCAATGATCACACGCACGCCACAGCGGACACACCAGGAACCGCGGTGTTGACCGTCGAATGGCGCTAGCTGCGCAGCATTTGTGCACCGCCGCCGTTAGTGTCAGCCAGTTTGCCGTGGCATACGGAGCTCCATCGCAGTCTTTAACACTGGTAGCATGCCGCCACAGGGTGGACGTGAACCGTATGTGCAGTTGACGGACTTTGAGCGAGGGCGTATAGAGGGCATGCGGGAAGCCGGGTGGACGTACCGCCGAAATGCTCAACACGTGCGGCGTGAGGTCTCCACAGTACATCGATGTTGTCGCCAGTGGCCGGCGGAAGGTGCACGTGCCCGACGACCTGGGACCGGACCGCAGCGACGCACGGATGCACGCCAAGACCGTAGGATCCTACGCAGTGCCGTAGGGGACCGCACCGCCACTTCCCAGCAAATTAGGGACACTGTTGCTCCTGGGGTATCGGCGAGGACCATTCGCAACCGTCTCCATGAAGCTGGGCTACGGTCCCGCACACCGTTAGGCCGTCTTCCGCTCACGCCCCAACATCGTGCAGCCCGCCTCCAGTGGTGTCGCGACAGGCGTGAATGGAGGGACGAATGGAGACGTGTCGTCTTCAGCGATGAGAGTCGCTTCTGCCTTGGTGCCAATGATGGTCGTATGCGTGTTTGGCGCCGTGCAGGTGAGCGCCACAATCAGGACTGCATACGAGCGAGGCACACAGGGCCAACACCCGGCATCATGGTGTGGGGAGCGATCTCCTACACTGGCCGTACACCTCTGGTGATCGGCAAGGGGACACTGAATAGTGCACGGTACATCCAAACCGTCATCGAACCCATCGTTTTACCATTCCTAGACCGGCAAGGGAACTTGCTGTTCCAACAGGACAATGAACGTCCGCATGTATCCCGTGCCACCCAACGTGCTCTAGAAGGTGTAAGTCAACTACCCTGGCCAGCAAGATCTCCGGATCTGTCCCCCATTGAGCATGTTTGGGACTGGATGAAGCGTCGTCTCACGCGGTCTGCACGTCCAGCACGAACGCTGGTCCAACTGAGGCGCCAGGTGGAAATGGCATGGCAAGCCGTTCCACAGGACTACATCCAGCATCTCTACGATCGTCTCCATGGGAGAATAGCAGCCTGCATTGCTGCGAAAGGTGGATATACACTGTACTAGTGCCGACATTGTGCATGCTCTTTTGCCTGTGTCTATGTGCCTGTGGTTCTGTCAGTGTGATCATGTGATGTATCTGACCCCAGGAATGTGTCAATAAAGTTTCCCCATCCTGGGACAATGAATTCACGGTGTTCTTATTTCAATTTCCAGGAGTGTATATGAGGGAAAACAAAAAATTAAATTTGAACTTCTATAGCCAGAATATTAATGATTTTAATAGTTTTTAACAATGCGTATGTCTAAAATAAATAAACACTGAATGTCAATAATGACTTTGATGTTTCTAATACAGTACAATAAAATGAAATGAAGCTGCTAATCAAATGAGCGACGGAACTACTACACATGTATGTGATCTACGTTTACATCTATATACTAAATATATATACTTCGTAAGATCCCATATGGTGCATGGCAGAGATTAGCTTGTGCCATTGTTAGCAGTTACATTTTCAGTTCCTCTCGGAAAATAACCGTTCCCCAGTTAGTCGCAAATGCTAGTTCAATTAATTTCCTCAATAGTGTTTTGCGTAACGAACACTTCAGCAGTACTCCAGACTGGATCGCACTAGCGTTCAGTATACGGCCTCTTTTGAAGGTGTGTTCTACTTTCGTAGAATTCTTTCAATAAACCGAAATCGACCACTTGCCTTCCCTACTACCGACCTTATATGCTCGTTCATTTCGTATCGCTTTGCAACGTTACACATAAATATTTAACAGACATGAGAGTGTCATGCAGTGTATCACTAATACTGTATTCGAATATTACAGTGAAAGCCGGCAAACTATTCAGTTCGTCTGTCTTCATTCATGTTTAATGAATAATCTGACAGTACATTGGTTGAGTTGGCCAGAGTTTTGCGTAAATTTTGATATGGATTAATGTGAGTACTGTGAATGTATCCACTGATTCTTTAACCTAGTGGTGGCCATTTCAATTGGTCTTTCTGTGTGATTTTACCTATGAGATGCACTGACAATATGGGAGAGTAGGGTTACAAGGGTTACATACCGAAACTAACCTCATGAGGGCCAAGGGAGTGCTACTGGGGAAGTCATCACAGCTAACATCATACTGGCATCCAGCCTGTTGTTCGGTTTATTGTACGTATCTGCATTGGATGACTGAGGTGAACTAATTCATTCTGGATGACGGACCTGCCTGCTGGAGGTGTCTGTCCTGGCCATACTAAGAAAAGTACATTCGCCTTATAAAAATCTCCCAGATGTCCAAGTAACATTGCAAAACAGCGCTGATAGGATCAGAAGATACCGCAGAGTTGACGGAGATCCACAAGCACAGCCTTTTAGCTTTCCCCATGACCTGTGATACGAGGCTAGATTCCTCTGATCGATTGAAAACAAATACCGTCTGCTTGCCGACGTCTGATATTTTTTCTTCATAACTCCTCTCTAAGTTTTTCTGCCACCTTTACTTGAAGAAGTAATCCAAATCCAGCGAACTATCATTCGCAACAGCAGCAGACTCTTGCGTTGTAGTTTCGCAAGCCATTTGATCATCACAGAACAGACAGGTTCACGCAATCTACCTATAATATGGGGAGACACTATCATTTATAGGTTCCATAATGAACAATAATTCAAGTGTTGTCTGTTTTATAATTCGAGGTTATGAAGTATGAAATAACACAGAACTTGCAGTATCACACGTTTTTAAACACGCAGAAGTGACGATAATAATAAAAACAGTCAGGAGTCCACGAGAACAGAAACAGTCGATTTCTTTCAACTTTATGAGCCAAATCAGTGTAGTTTGAGAGCATTCCACATGTCCATATTACAAATCGTCATGCACGAGGGCGTTACATTAACTTCAGACATATGAAATACCAGTACAAATTAGCATCTAGACAGTCATTTGGTATATTCGAGAGCACTCCTCGTCGTTATTTTGCAACATCCAGAGTAGGAAAAAATGTGCAGAGTATCTGCATCCAAACTTGGAACAGTCATACTACTCCTTCTAATAGAACATCCTACAAGATTTTACTGTATCTCCCTCTTCCAACGTATCGAAAAACAAATACAGTCTGCCTGTTGACGTAATGAATTTTACGTACACGTATACTGCTTCATTGCAGCAGGTGGTCAGTGATCAAAGTTACTTGCGCAAGTTAATGTAAAGATTTGTCGCCGGTACTGGAGGAAGACCATTGACTATCAATCATAAGAGAGGGCTCCTGCGGTTTTCTTTCATAATCAGTTTAAAACATCGTTTTTTAGCTATAACGTATCCTAGCAATGTACGGGTATGGCTCTGTATATCGCCATACATTTTGTTTCTCTACCATTACTTCGAGGTCTGTGTCAGACGTTAAACCAACATTAACACATTTTGGTCGACTGGCTCTGACAGAAATTTGGACATCGCTTGGCGTAAATCATGCTGCTCCCAAAACGCACTTGGTATAATTAAAACCCAAAGGTGACGTCTCTTATTGGCAAAACTGTGGAAGACTTTGCAACGTGTGGATACTGGAAGAGTTTCCACCATTGTGGAACGTTTTCAAACAGCTGTCTAAACAACTATACAGTGCCGGCGTAGCAAGTGTCTCTGTAATCTGTTTCGAAGAGCATTGGTTCCTCATTTTGCAGTTATGTACAAGATCGCTGTTCCATCGTCGACCATTGTCAGAGGGTGCTCTTCATGCAGGTACGAAAACGGAGTCTCTATACTTTCAACAACTTTCAGTCATCCGACTACCCACTTTCCCCACCTGAAATACATGCACATAGGTCATTGTATATGAGTGTTAGGATTTTTGGTAGTTTAGTGATTAAGACAGGTAAATATTCTCATACACAGTCTTTATTATCTTTGACATATATATTTAAACTCTTTATTTATGATTTTTGGTGGTGTCCAATTTAATTATTGGGTTATAACTTAAATCCACATCTGAATCATCTATTTCTTTCTCCAGCCAATAATTTGACAAATACAGAGAAAGTATGTTCTAGAATTCTAATACATATGTAATTTTTTCCTGTAAAATAGCGTTAACTATTAGCTCTATTCCTTGCTGCAGTTTTTCTAGGGGAGAGCATTCAGGGATTTTATCTTCTCCATGACGCTACTGTTTAAAGTGTTCCATATCTTCATTAGTGTATGCTGTCAGTTCTTCTGAAGCAAATTCTTATGGGAGTTCTGTATAGAATTTACGTTTACAACTTTTGAAAATGAGAGTCCCTTAAATGTAGTTATTCCAACAGTTTTAAATTCGGCAAATGACTGTACCGTTGCTAGATGGACCAACATCCAGTCTGCCACATTTAGATACAATATAACCATCCTTTTTAAAAAGATCCAAAAGGGATCAGAGAGTTTTCGTGTATCTTTAATATAGTAAACACTCTCGATTCCATTGATTTTGGCCAGTACACCAACATGTGACCAGTTTCCATTTCTGTTTACTGTAAATGCCAATATCTTACATTCCCAGTATGTAGCCTGATTTCTCCATACAGTGTGTTTAAAGCCACACGTAAAACTGGCCCACACATCCGCAATTGTATCTTCCTTTTCTAATTGTAGCTCATATTCTTCCTTTACGGCAGCTGTCTTCTCTACATACTGCAGTTTTATTCTCTTTACTTCGATGTCCTCCATTTCCAGTTTCATTTTCTAAGCGCATAACACGTTAACTTTTCTTAAAGTCGTAATTTCAATATGGCTGTGTGATACATTTACTCTTTTTCTTAAGACTTGTGGAATGACGTTACTTATGTCAGCCAGTCCCGATTCTGCAATATCTATATCAGATGGTTTTGTGGAGAAAAATGTTCTAGACAGAGAAATAAGTTTGTCGTGCTTTAACGTGACACTTCTGTATAGTTCTTATGTCGTCTTCAATCGAGTTGGAGTTAAGAATATCCATGTAGTTTACAGGTAGATTATTAACGCTGTATACAAACAGAACATAGCTGATAGGCTTTTGTCGGTTTTGAATATCTCGAAGACTTACCTGTACACCTATCAATTTTTGGTTATTATTATTACTCCAGTACACAAACTGCAGAACGTTATTAAGCACACCACAAACGTTGTTTTGTAAGTTATCTTTAATTGATGCCACATAGATGCAAGTGGCACAGGATAAAGTGGAGCACATTTTAAATGTAGCGGTTCTAGCGTTTCTAGGCCCTCGGTCAGGAACCGCGCGAATGCTGCGGTCGCAGGTTCGAATCCTGCCTCGGGCATGGATGTGTGTGATGTCCTTAGGTTAGTTAGGTTTAAGTAGTTGTAAGTTCTACGGGACTTATGACCACAGATGTTGAGTCCCATAGTGCTCAGAGCCATTTGAACCATTTTTGAACCACTTTGTAAATACTGTTTGGTGGTGTCAAATAAACGTAAATGCTCTTGTGCAGGGTCAAACATAAGATCCATTCTGTAGTGCTGCATGTGGCACCCGACAGAGCAACCGCAGTGTACGATGCAGTCGGAAGTTCGGAAATTTGTGGTAAGGTTTTATGAAACCAAAGTGCTGATGAGGTCATCCGTCCCTAAGCTTACACACACTATTTAATCTAACGTAAACTAACTTACGCTAAGGACAACACACGGTTACGCGGGGTAGCCGAACGATCTGAGTGCGTTGTCACGGTCGGTGCGGCTCCCCGAGTCGGGGGGAATGTCCTTAGCGTAAGTTAGTTTAAGTTAGATTAAGTAGTGTGTAAGTTTAGGGACCTATGACCTGAGCAGTTTGGTCCCGTAAGACCTTACCACAGATTTCCTAAGGACGACCCACACACCCATGTCCGAAGGAGGACTCTAATCTTCGACAGGGGAGCCACACGAACCGTGACAAGTTGTCTCCGACTGCGGGGGCTGCAATCGGAAGTAAAATAACAGTATCTCTGTCCTACAAAATACAAATTATGTCCTCTGTAGTGCATAATTCTGATTTCCTGTCCTCTGAGTTCTTTTCGATTTCTACCACCTATCCTCGTTTTATAAAAAATTTCCATCCAAAGTTTCCGTTAATATTGTGTCCTCTGTTTTGACAATTGAATTTTACAGCAGAAATTCGATTTTATTTCCAAAATTCAGAATTGCAGCCTAAAATTGAAATTCCCGCCAAAAAGCCAGGTGGGTGATGGTGAGCGTTGGGGAGGGGAATGGTTATCGACCCACGTGGTGGCTGTGGAAAACTTCATTTGGGGGTGGGAGGTAGGGGTAATTAATTGATCAATTTAATCAATTTGCATATCAATTTGATGTCATAGTCGCACCTGGAGTCCCATTTCCCGGCTACTGTCAGGCTAGAGGTGTGTGTGTTTGTAGTTCCACTGCTACATTACTGATTTAGACCGTTAATTACAATTTCCACGTCAGAGTTTAGAACTAGCAACCATGTAGCTACGCACCAATTATCTGTCTGTAAGGGTTACGGTTATATGTGTTGCAGAGTTACTTAGATATGTGACCCTCCTGAACGTCATTTATTCTTACACATAACCATATATGGAGACCAACAACTAAATACAGCATTTGAGCCCTTTAATGGGCGTAAGATATATCGGACAATAGCTCCATTACAATAGAGTGATTAAAAAGAGAAAAATAACAATGGCGACACTAATACTACAACAGACTCCATCTTTAGTGAAGAATCTTCTTAAAAACTTCAAAAACCAGTGATCCCCAGATAACCCACTGAATTACAAACAATTACCCAAACTTAATGGCGAAACAAAGGATTGGTGTATTAGAAAAATTAAATATTAGAAAAATCACACTTGTAACCGAAAATTGGTAACTACATATAAGTGCCAGGCTGATGAGCGTAACACTTAAAATCGTATCAATATAAGGAGTGAGGAAAAAGTTTTCCTTTTACGGAGTTGCAGCATATATGCCACGTAATGTGACTCCAAAGAGGCTACAACCCTGTCTCACTCCCTTCCCAACCACTGCTTCCCTTTCATGCCCCTAGACTCTTATAACTGCCATCTGGTTTCTGTACAAATTGTAAATAGCCTTTCGCTCCCTGTATTTTACCCCTGCCACCTTTAGAATTTGGAAGGCAGTATTCCAGTCAACATTGTCAAAAGCTTTCTCTGAGTCTACAAATGTTAGGAACGTAGGTTTGCCTTTCCTTAATCTTTCTTCTAAGATAAGTCGTAAGGTCTGTTTTGCCTTACGTGTTCCAACATTTCTACGGAATCCAAACTGGTCTTCCCCGAGGTCGGCTTCTACCAGTTTTTCCATTCGTCTGTAAATAATACGCGTTAGTATTTTGCAGCTGTGGCTTATTAAACAGATAGTTCGGTAATTTTCACATCTGTCAACATCTGCTTTCTTTGGGATTGGAATTATTATATTCTTCTTAAAGTCTGAGGGTATTTCGCCTGTCTCATACATCTCACCACATGGTAGAGTTTTGTCAGAACTGGCTCTCCCAAGGCCGTCAGTAGTTCCAATGGAATGTTGTCTACTCCCATGGCCTTGTTTCGACTTTTTGATAGCTCTGTATATTTAAAGTACAACTAAAGTAACACTAACAACAGCTGTGCAAACGTCAAACAATGAAAGGTAAGCACTCACAACAATTTATCACTGAGAGTGATGAATTTTTACTTCTCTTAACAACAATTACACCAGCAGGGAAACACAACATCACAGAACTTGCAAACATCGATAAGCGGAAGCTAAACAAGGTAATCAAAGATCTCCGACTATGCAGTACTTCAAAGAACATCGACGAAAAATTATCAACTAAAAATCTTTCGTAACAACTCTCAAAGACATCAACGTGTCGACGGACCACAGCACACAAAATCGCGAGGGCTCCATACAACTCACTATCGTTCGTAACACCGCCGCCTGCGTTCCTCCTGCTGACGCTGTAGGGTACTGCGTGCTTACCCAGTAAGCAAAAGTTTGAAGCAACGTTCCTTTTAAATTAATGATGTAGCCCATCACTGTCGAAGGAGAAAGAAAATACCGTTTATTCTGGCCTATTGTTTGTGTAGTATATGACTTGCCTTTAAGAAAAGAACAAATTGAAATGTTGTTTTTGATTATTTATTGCAATTTACAGTAATGTGACGAAACATTTCGATTTCGGAAAGTTTTGAGAGTGCCCCTGGAAACCCCATCTATATTTATATTCTCTGGCCGCTGTGGCCGAGTGGTTCTAGGCGCTTCAGTCTGGAACGTCACTGCTGCTACGGTCGCAGGTACGAATTCTGCCTCGGGCATGGATGTGTGTGATCTCCTTAGGTTAGTTAGGTTTAAGTAGTTCTAAGTCTAAGGGACTGATGACCTCAGATGTGAAGTCCCATAGTCCTTAGAGCCATTTCTTATATTTATATGGGCACCGAAAACGACTTAGATTCTGAAACAAACTGTACAGTGTCACGTTCATACTTATCCTACAAGTTGTGCATGAGTGGGAACAAGACATAGTTTCTAGATAAATCTAACTGAAAATTTTGAAGTCGAGTGAGAGATCATTCCAAAGTCTGGCAGACAGTGAAAAAGTTTCCGAGGGGCCGATCGTAGGGCCTCACCGGTTCGTTTGACGAACAGCTTTCACGCGTTATCTGTGGCTGACGATGTCTCTGAGCCGGATGCAGTCGCCCACCCTGTTCCAGACGAGGCTTCTCGGGCCGCAAGGTCTGGAAATTCACAGGGGGTGGTTAGCGGGTAGTTGGGAACTCCAACGTCACGCCCGTAATGGGGACCCTTATGAACATGGCTGCCAAGGAGGGGAAGGAAGCCTGTGTGCACTCCGTGTGCATTCCGGGGGGAGTCATTCCGAATGTGGAGAGGGTGCATTCAGATGCCATGAAGAGTACAGGGTGCAGCCAACTGCAGGTGGTGGCTCATGTCGGTACCAATGTGTGTGTCACTTTGGATCGGAGCAGATTCTGTCTGGTTTCGGGCGGCTAGCGGAAATGGTAAAGACTGCCAGTTTTGCTTCCGAGATTAAGGCGGAGCTCACCTTCTGCAGCATCGTTGATAGAACCGACCGTGATCCTTTGATGCAGAGCCGAGTGGAGGGTGTGAATGAGAGGATCAGGCGCTTCTGTGACCGTATAGGCTGCAGATTCCTTGACTTTCGCTATCGGGTGGTGGGTTTCCGGGTTCCCTCTAATAGGTAAGGAGTCCACTACACACGGGAGGCGGCTACATGGGTAGCGGGGGGCTGTATGGAAGGGCCTGGGTGGCTTTTAGTTTAGAAGGTCTCAGGGAACCACAGAAGGGGCTTCCGTCTAGAAGTGGACAGGTAAAACACAGTAAGGTAGTTGCAGAAACGATTGGTATTGTAGTTGTGAATTGTGGTTGATGTGTTGGGAAAGAACCAGAGCTCCAAGCCCTAATTGAAAGCACTGACGTTCAAATAGTTGTGTGTACAGAGAGCTGTCTAAAGCCGGAAGTAAGTTCAGCCGAAATTTTTTCAAACGATCTAACAGCGTTCAGAAAGGATAGATTAAACACAGTTGGTGGTAGAGTATTCATTGCTGTCAGAGGTAGTTTGCCTTGTAGCGAAATTGAAGAAGATAGTTCATGTGAAATAGTATGGGTAGAGGTTTTACCTGACAATCGGACTAAACTATTAATTGGATCGTTTTACCGATCCCCAGACTCAGAAGACATAGTTTCTGACAGTTCAAAGAAAACTTGAGTCCCATTTAATTAAGTACCCTGCTCATACAATTATAGTCAGTGGTGACTTCAATCTACCCTCGATACGCTGGAAAAATTATACGCTTAAAGCCGGCGTTAGGCATAACACATCATCCGAAATAGTACTGAATGCATTCTCAGAAAATTATTTTGAACAGTTAGTTCATGAGCCCACTCGAAGCGTATATAGTTGCGAAAACATACTTGATCTTTTAGCAACAAATAATCCTGGACAAATAGTGAGTGTTGTGATGAATACAGGGATTAGCGACCACAAGGAAGTTGCTGCTAGACTGAATACTGTAACACCTACAATCATAAAAAAGAAACGCAGAGTATATCTATTCAAAAAAAAGCGGTTAAAAATGCTCTTAACACCTTTTTAAGAACAGTCTTCACTCCTTCCGATCTGATCTTGTAGAAAGGTTGTGGCATGTTATCAAAGAGATAGTATCACCAGCAATTGAGAGATATATACCATATAAATTAATAAGTGATGGTACTGATCCCCCATGGTACAAAAAAACGGGTCAGATAGTTGTTGCAGAAGCAACGAAAAAAGCGTGCCAAATTTAAAAGAACTCAAAATCCCCAGTATTGGCAAAGTTTTACAGACGTTCGAAGTATAGCGCGTACTTCAATGCGAGATGCTTTTAATAATTTCCACATCGAAACTGTGTCTCGAAATCTGACAGAAAAGCCAAAGAGATTCTGGTCATACATAAAGCACAGGACGTAATCAATACCTTCATTGCACGATGACAATGGTGAAGTCACTGATGACAATGTCACTAAAGCAGAGTTATTAAATACGGTTTCCGAAAATCCTTCACCAAAGAAGATGAAGTAAATATTCTTGAGTCCAATCAAGAACAACTGCCAAGATGAGAAACATGGAAGTAGATAACCTCGGTGTAACAAAGCAATTTAAATCACTTAATAAAGGCAAGGCCTCCAACCAGATTGTATACCAGTCAGGCTCCTCTCAGAGTATGCTGATAAAATAGCTCCATATTTAGCAATTATGTACAACCACTCGCTCACAGAAAGATCAGTACCTAAAGACTGGAAAATTGCTCAGGTCACAGCGGTACCCAAAAAGGGAACTAGGAGTAATCCGCTGAATTACAGGCCTATATCACTAATGTCGATTTGCAGTAGGGTTTTAGAACATATACTGAATTCGAACATTAGGAAGTACCTCGAAGAAAACGATTTATTGACATATAGTCAGCACGGGTTCAGAAAATATCGTCCTTGTGAAACACAAATAGCTCTTTATATTCATGAAGTAATAAGTGCTATCAACAGGGGATGTCAAATTGATTCCATATTTTTAGATTTCCAGAATGCTTTCAACACCGTTCCTCACAAGCGTCTTCTAACCGAACTGAGTATCTACGGAGTATCGTCACAGTTATGCGACTGGATTCGTAATTTACTGTCAGAAAGGTCACAGCTCGAAGTAATACGGAAAGTCATTGATTAAACAGAAGTAATATCCGACGTTCCCTAAGGAAGTGTTATAGGCCCTCTATTGTTCCTGACCTATATTAACGTCATAGGAGACAATCTGAGTAGCCGTCTTAGATTGTTTGTAGATGATGCTCTCATTTGCCGTCTTGTAAAGTCATTAGATGACCAAAACGACTTGCAAAATGATTTAGATAAGATATCTGTATGGTGCGAAGAGTGGCAATTGACCCTGAATACAGAAAAGTGTTAAGTCATTCACATGCGTACTAAAAGAATACAGCTAAATTTCGTTTACGCTTTAAGTCACACATAAATTAAGCTAAATACTTAGGGATTACAATTACAAATAACGTAAATCGGAACGATCGCATAGATAATATTGTGGGCAGAGGAAACCAAAGACTGCTATTCATTGGCAGAACGCTTAGATGGTCCAACAGATCTACCAAAGAGTAGTGGCAATCATTAAAACAAAAGCGTTTTTCGTTGCGATGGGATCTTCTCATGAAATTTCAATCACCAGTTTTCTCCTCCGATTGCGAAAACATTTTGTTGACACCCAACTACGTAGGGAGAAGTGATCACCACGATAAAATGAGAGAAATCAGGGCTCGCACAGAAAAACGTAAGAGCTTATTTTTCGCTCGTGCCGTTCGAGAGTAGAACGGTAGAGAAACTGCATGAGGGTGGTTTATTGAACCCTCTGCCATGCACTTTATTGTGAATAGCAGAGTGATCACCTAGATGTGGATGTGGATGTAGATGTTTTGTTACAGTTATTCAGTGCAAACACCGATCACACATATAGTCAATAGGTGAGTTGTTCCGAAACCTTGATCAGTGTGCCAGGATTAACTGTTGTAGTAACATAGCTTCCAAAGTCGACTTGATCAGCTGCTATCAGTGGCACATACACGTGATCGCGTCAAATCGAGTGTGAACGTGGAGGTCATGCATAAAATACTGTGTCAACCGCCCCCTTGCACCTAATCCACCGGATACAGCGTCGTTTAACCAGTCGAATACTGAGTTATGCTAGTGAGGTGGCGCACCATTTTCCTCCCAGATAAATATGTGTTGTTCAGCTTCTTCCCATTGAGGCACGGGTCATAGCTGTAGCACATCAAGATAAGAAACATCAGTTACAGTTGATTCACCGAAAAAGAAACGCGCATAAACTTTCCGCGGAGATATTTCTTGGGGCTAAGCGTGAAAGACTCCCACTCAATCATCACGTTTTTCAGTCACTCTTTGTCAGTGCATACTCCTCACATTGCGCACAGGTATACGAACAAAAATGTTTGAGATGCTCTTTCTTTTGTTGTATTTTTTACAATCGTAAGCTGAAATAATAAATGTACAACGCTTTAAAACGGGTTGTTCATTTTGAAACATCCTGTATTTCTGCTGTTAGCTTCTTCATGTACATCTACATCTACATGTATACAGATACTGCACAAGCCACCATAGAGCGCGTGGCAGAGGGTACCTTGTGTTTATAACTTTAACAGGTACTGAAAGTACACTATAGAAACCAATTGGAAAAAAATGATAAACATTTCTGTAATATTCTAAAGCACATGTATGGAGAAAATGTTTCTCTCCTACTGGCATAAAAATCTGAGGGCACCTCCGGAGAGAGGGAGTCAATCTGTGGACAGCCAAGTGTGGGAAGCTTTCTCCGATGCAGGTACGCCCAGGAGTCCAGTTAGAGACTTCATTAATAGTCAATGAGCTGCCTCTCCACTGTATGGAGACAGACAACCCAGGGGAAGGCAGTCGATGTCTCTACCCGGGCGAGAGAGGAAGAGGAGGGCGATTCCAGAAGAGACACAGAAGGCTTCCACGTTACAGGAGATCTAGCAGGATGCTTTAATGACCCATAGCGGCACGTTAGTCGGTTGAGTGATGCAGCTTAGTGTACAGTGAAGAGTACTGTATGTGCAATTAGTGTGGTTAATTAACATTCTACCAGAAGGTCAGTGGGTCAGTATGTGTAGAGCAACTTGTGATTGTTATTAGGTGTTGGCACGCTGGTTGTTTTCTGTGAACCAAAGCCATATTAATCTTGTTACTAATGCGCTGTGAATTTGACTGATTTTGTACCCTCGGTACGGAAAATTATTTTATTATTATTACGCTGTAGGTGCGACTGGTTTCGTACGTAACATGGCACAGTAAACTGCAATTTCAAAATTTGCATTGGTAGTACCATATTGAGCTGACACTAGCGTTGTTTTGCCGAGTAGTGGGTTCTGGGAGTGCTCACAGATGTAATTTAATTGAGCGCTAATATAAGTAAGCCATACTTAAGTTGCAGACTTGCCTTCTGATATTTTGCGTGTTCTAAGTGGACTGTTATGGATGTTATTTACAATTGTATGTTTGATGTCTGTGGCTAAAGATCTTATATTGTTCGCCATTGTTGTTGTTGATACAAATTTTTGATCTGGGGTGAATACAATTTACTTTTTGTTATAATCTTCTGAGTGAATTTTATCTTTTTAATCCTTAGCACTTTTCATCCTTTTGTTAAAGTCGAAAATGGTTTGAAAAAGACGCCAAATACAGACCGCTCTTGATATGGAGTGGAGGTGGTGGACCAAATGGCCCGCAAATACTCTGTCAAACCACTATGGAGACATTGGCCTGTTCACACATTTTACAACTTGCCGGATTCAGCTAGGATAGAGGCCTGGGTATTTCACAATGCTCTAAATGAAGAAAAATTTATGGACAGAGATTTCATAGTGCAGCTTAGGGAGGGGCTTGCTGAGAAGCATGTAACAACTGGGATGACTAGGACGTTCGTCACACCTGAAGACATTCCCGAGAGACGATAAGAGTAAACACATTGCCTTGTAAAGTGTAAATGTGAAGCAAGCAATTCATGGGTAAGGCGTTATAAGTGCAAGAAAACTGTCGGCAACAAATGTTATTGTTTGTTCTCATTATGTGATGGGAGTCAGTAAGAGCACCCCGAAAATGTGTTTAAGTTTTTTACAATAATAAATGGTTCAAATGGCTCTGAGCACTATGGGACTAAACATCTGAGGTTACCAGTCCCTTAGAACGTAGAACTGCTTAAACCTAACTAACCTAAGGACATCACACACATCCATGCCCGGGGCAGGATTCAAAACTGCGACCGTAGCGGTCGCGCGGTTCCAGACTGAAGCGCATAGCACGGCTTGGCCACACCGGCTGTCAAAGTAATAAATGATAATTTCTTAACACTTTCAACACTGCCCTCTTTACACCCGGCACTTGGCTGTGAACTGGCATATTTAATGGATGTTTGAAATTAGTTTACAAAGAACAGAAAAATGATAGGAATATGGTTCTCTCATCATTTAAAAGGAAACATTAAGGACTTTACAAGAACGTGAGTTTATTTTACAATATAAAATACAAATGGGTGTTATAATTTAAAAAATGAAACACAAAAATATCGTGGATGAAAAGGTTTTACATGACCTCTCTCCTGAGTAATGCCATTATTACTGTATCTAAATTAAAAACAAAATATCACTGGACTGTCTAACTGCAGGTACAACCTTTTTACAAGGCCCTGGATGCTATTGTGAACAGTACCTGCAGAGCCTGTATATACAACACAGTTTAGCATATAAGCAGTTGATGAATCGCAGAGAGCATACAATTTTATTCCACATTAATTGGTTAGCTTTTCATGTATACTCTGAAGCTTGTTCTACCACGAAAGGGACACATTGCCTCATCTATTGCCAGATTCATGAGTGGACGAAAACTAATTTTGCTTTCATTCACAAAGAAATCAAACAAAGGGCTCACTTTGAGAAGTGGGTCGTGCTTTTCTTCGCCCCTGGTAATGAATGTAGCATTGTCATTCAAGTGTAACATTGACAATGTAGCGCAAAATCGATCGCGACTCAACAACTTACTCGCAAATCCTGTCTGCGGAAACGGGTCGGTTGACCAATAATCACTGATTTTCGTCAATCTGTCGACGCACATATGGAAAATAATGGTCCAGTAAATCTCTTGCAATTTTACTGCAGACCACTTATGCCAAACAGAGTTTATTTTGAGGCTACCTTTGCGTCTCATTGTCGTAATAACGTTACCAGCGTACAGATTCGTTTCACTTTTGATGAGTCGAATAAGGTCGTCATGAAACAAATAACTAAGACACCGAAGCTCCTCAGTGGCATCTGAAAAACGCGATACTACGCCGACTACTTCCTGGAAATCCGGCAGTGCTGGCTGGTCGTCTAATTCCGACCAATCTTGCTCTTTGTGCTCAGTGAGCCACACACGACCAGGTACCACAGATGGTGACTGACGGTCTGTACCAGTGTCTGCATAGAAAAAAAATTATGCTAAGATTGGTACTGAAAGGTACTAAATGCAATTAAAGTAATGAACATTACTCACAATACAAAATGCAGTACTGAACTCTTCACGTTATGAACAATTGAGACATATACACAACTGAATCATCACTTGTAGTTTCGACTGGAGAGTACGAATCCTCTTTGTCAGAATCGTCAATTTCAGATCCTACATCTCCATAAGGAATATCTAAGATCTCTGCCTCCCTCAACTCGCTGCGCGATATTTTCACGATCGTAAACACCTGTGAAAGAACTGCAGGTAACTTTGCCTTGGCAGTGCTCACAGCCGCTCTCAGGATGAGATAGCCGATAAGTGCTTGCTTCTTGTCGAAGGAGAATGAAATACCTCCACATTATTTGACGAAACTGATTCGGAGACGCGCTAAACGCGCTTACGGAGCCAAATAAAGGCTCGCCCGAACGGTATACGGGCGCCGTGGTCAACGTCAGGGCGGCCACGCCCGTATGGCGTACGGGCACCGTGCTGTAAGTGTTAAAACCTAATTTATTTTTGTCGATTTCATAATAAAATTTCCAGAACTTCGAAGAATGGAATCATCAGTAGTAACAATAACCCACTGACACAGAATAATCAAATGGAAAGTTATATGGGTCATTAGTGACCTAGCTGCAATCCTATGTATATCCAAATATCAGCGGCTGTAGAGTTAACATTCAGTGGACTAATTTATTACTCTTATCAGGTGGTTTCTTCCTTCTGCCAACTTCATATCCATTTGGAGGTTTATCATTTGCCCACAGCAGCCAGTACTGCTAACCTCATCCGATCTAAATAATTATTTTGGTCTGTAGACTTCTTTCTTTTCCCTCCTACATATATTCCTTTTGTGGAATCCAATGTTTTTCCCTTTCTGTATTAACTTGTACTAAGGCAGATCAATCCCCCTCATTTACATTTTCGTCAACATTATTATTTTCACTATGCTTGTCCTTTCCGATTATAAGTACCTGCACTTGGTCTTCTGGGGTTTCCTCCTCTTCTGGGTTTTATCCAAGGTTACCTGTCCTGTATCTGACAGACAGTCTGTTATCCCTTTTCTACTGGCTGCACTATGTATGTCTAACCTGACTACTTTTATTTGTTAATGTGCTAGTATTTCCTGACATTTCTTTGTTCTCCTCAACTGCATTATCTTCCTGTAATCCATCATATAGTAGTTCCCTGTTGCCATTTACATTTGCATTACATATTTCATTCTCATCAACAGCAGCACATATACTAATGACCTCATCATTCATTACCTCTGTAACATTGTCGTTGTCTTCACTCTGATCACTGGAGCTATCACTGTACTCTAATTAAAAAAAAAAAAAAAAACACTCCGTCGTCAGGCCACGAGTGGCTTACCGGGGCCATCCGACCGCCGTGTCATCCTCAGTGGAGGATGCGGATAGGAGGGGCGTGGGGTCAGCACACCGCTCTTCCGGTAGTTATGATGGTATTCTTGACCGAAGCTGATACTGTTCGGTCGAGTAGCTCCTCTATTGACAACACGAGGCTTAGTGCAACCCGAAAAATTGCAACAGCGCATGCTAGCCTGCATCCAAGCACCGACCACGCCCGACAGCGGTTAACTTCGGTGATCTCACGGGAACCGGTGTATCTACTATGGCAAAGCCGTTTCCCACTATCCTCTAATTATTCACTAAAACTCTAAGTGGCAATATCACTTTCAATGTTGTCCTACACACTCGAACTACACCTTCCCTCTATTTTATCCTGTGTATTCTTCACTCATTCTCCTTCTCATTTCTATATTTAGTCGCATAATGCACCTATCAACTAATCATGTTCTTCTGCTTCTATATTTATAGTATCATCACTGGTTTCTACAGCTTAATCTCCTACTAATTCTCCAGTGCCACTGTCCGCTACGTGCCTTATGTATTTACAAGCCTCAGCTACTATCTCGTTGGGAACACTATATATCTTTTGTAATAAGCTCCCGTTAGCTTCATATTCTTCTGCAGGTAAAATATCATCTATGTCTACCTGATAAGCTTTTCATAGTTTACGTTAACTCTTCCTTTCCTCTAATCATCTCAAGTAAACCCTGAACCCATTTTAATTTAGAGTGCCATTCTTTTTTCACCAGTACTTCATGTCTTTATCATACTAAGCAGAGTGTTGATTATTTCTTTCCTTAGACCCACCTATTTTTGTCTTATTAATATGTGAATCGTCATAAGATCTACTTACCTTGTCCACTCTCTTATTGTTCCGCTTTTGATGTTGTGGTGCCTGTTGTTGGGGCCTGTCCTTTCTATGTGCTCCAGCTCGACCTTCGCTATTGCAGTCTTTCGTTTCCCTCATTATCATCTGGGTAATACGTCCTAGTATTGTAACGTCCTCTGTTACTACGATCTCTACCACCTCTCCTATCTCTTTCTGATCTTACTGCTCTCACAGCATATTCCCTATTGTTATTTCGGTAACTATAATTATTGCAACTATTATTATTGGTCCTGTTTTCTTTTCTGGGAGATATATTTTCATCAGAGGTGTTCCATACATCAAGTTCACCTACTCTCCTTAAAAACGTGGCTCGGCCATAATTTCCTAGACTGACATAAACCAGTATATTCCAAGGTAACTTACTATGCAAAACAAGAGATAAATGCTCCTCAGTTTTCAATCCCTTTATATGTTCTATTTTCCTACACAAGCTCTGCCAGTATTCACTCATACTTCCCTGGCTTCTGTTTGGTGGTATATCTAAAAGCTCCTGGTAGATTTCACAATGTTTACTGCCTGACCACAATTCTTTCTCAAATTTATTCAGAAATTCATCTAAGGTCTTATTCCTCTGCAGCTTTGACTGCCCAGTTACTAGCATCACCACTAATTCTATTTGCAGCTGTCACTACTCTCTGTCTTTCCAATAACTTCTTAGGAATCCACTTCCTTAAATTTTTCTATTTCTATCCGTAATTGGTTATGGTATGCCCCTCGGAATGTAACATGGGGAAATAACACATTTCTAGTTTCTAGCCTTTTCCACTAGCATTTTATTTCGGTTCTCTACCTCCTTTAGTTTTTCGTTTACTGCGTCCCCAAGTCCCTTAATCTTATCATTTGTTTGTGACTGTATTTCACGGACAATAGTTTATATAAAACCTATATGTTCCTCACAGTTACCTATTCTTTCATTCACAGTATTTTCCTATTCTGTTACTTCATCCATTACTCTCTGATCCACATACAGTTATACCTCTTCCCATGGGTTCACTTCTAATGATTCATATATTAAACCTCCCTTTTTCATCTATCCTCCTGTCCAATTGTGTGACCTGTTCTGTAAGTGCCTTCACTACTTCATTGTGTTTGGTTTGAGTTGCCTGTACTGACGAATTTGTTAGCGTTGTAAAAGACTTTTTCAGTTGACTTTGTTCTGTTCTCATTGCTGCAAAGCCTCATTTAGTGATTATATATTTTGACATTGTTTATTGTCCAAAACTTGTATTGACTGGCCTAATTGAGATACAGTTTTCATGCTTCGATTTTGCTTAGTATCTAGTGCTTGTATTAATTAACTTTGTTGCCTATATTGCGTATTTATTTGTGCTAACATGAAGTGTAACATGCGCACTATTGTGTTTACAATATTTAATGGATTCCTACTTTCAACCATATTCACTGTTTCTTCCTCTGGTGGATACCTAACTACGCCTTCTGCATTTCTTTAATCTGACTCTGTTATTTCCTGCTTTATATTCAAACATGGGTACCTAATTGATTCCTTTGCATTTTCCTGGTCAACGTCTATTGGTTGTCGTTTCAGTGTTACATGTTCTAAGTCCTCTGTACTTAGTGGACTTTCTGGCGCTCACAGAAACACTGTTCAGTAATGTTCTCCCGGAAAACAGTATACCCTGTATGGTCACAGTGGTTACAGTTTCCGATAACCACGAAAAAGAACTTCGATACTAACCAGCACTTTCAGTTACATGTTTATATGGGCTGAAAAACGGCTAGTTTAGAAAATATGGTGAGAGCTTTTTGAATAGTAATTCCTCTAATTCGAGACTTAAGACGTCGATGTAATTGTCTACAACGTACTAAAATTCCATTAAAATCGAAAGAATGTGTTTCAAGAAATACAGTTTTATAGTGAGTAGCGGCTAGCGAAAACGCCCAATTCCCTAACAGTTCTGGCTACTACCTTATATAAAAAATAATTACAGAAATTTGAAACCGAATTATGTCGTGTATCCGGACTCAGAGTTAAACAAAGAATATATCTGGATGACTCATTTTGCGACAGGCGAAAAGCCTGAAGTCGATTTTCCACAGTGAGAAATCGTATAGTAATCGTCTATGTTCTTCTTGCTCGCTGTTTACTTTTTCAGCTCGTCACGTTCAGTGCGGTTTACTTTAGTGGTTTCCCATCCTCAATTTTGAAGCAGGCTTTGGACTGCCTCTGGCTGAGTTAATAACCATTTTTTTTACTTTGATGTACTTTTTGTTTTTTTTATTTGTCACTTTAGTTGAAACGTACACAGTTACTAAAACATTGTAATCTTTCCTTAGCGTGTGATATCTTTTGGATGATGGCATCTCTCAGAGAACCACATCTCACTTATAGCATCTTATGGGTGTCATTTTTCGTTGTGAATGAGAAGTACATACTACACAGCGTCTCTGGGGAGTCTCCTTTTTCTCTGTTGCTGCAAGAAACCCTGAATAATGTCCCTCTTTATTCTGCAGTCGGAGAGGGCTTTCTTCTTTCGTTGTCCGCGGGAACGCACCTTTAGGCGTTTGACTATGAAATTTATCAACTTTCCAAGTGGTATTTCACTAGTGATATCTTCTGCTGCTTTTGTATTTCGAAAATAAATTTTGCATTAAACGCACAAGTCAATCAAATGAAAGAATACTTTCTTGTACCACTTTATTGTCTTTCGGATGCACTGTCTTATCAGCTGAATCCATAGACTTATTATAGCTGACAACACAGGTAGGTTTCACTTGTTTTTGCCAGTTCTATCTTCTTTCTTCTCTGTTTCCACAAGCTCCATTTACAAGGTCCATTTACTTTGGAAAGCATCCAGATTTATTCCTGATCCATCCATTTTAGTGCCATTAATGTTCCACTGGGCTTAAACTGCATTTCCCCATTTTTCAGCTTGGCTGGCCAAGATGGTATATGTTTCCTGTTTCAGAATACTGTTCCGACGGCGATTGTACATTTATCATGGAGCCACAGGAATGATTGAGGGCCCCAGTACCAGTGGTTTCAATAAATAATATGACCTTTGTTGAGATACGGCAACAAAAAACTCTAAACGACATCGCCAGATTTTCCCTAATCAGCTTTTCCAGATTATATTTCCATTTCGGCACCACTGTAGACAACATCATCTAAATATAATTGGTTCGTATGTGACAAAATACGAAACTTTTAATGCCATAACGGCTACGTTTATCTTGAATGTATTGCTTAAATCGAAGCCTTCCTTTGAAAAGTAGCAGACTTTTGTCGATCACTAGATTTTCAGAGGGTACTACTGCTTTGCGGAATTTGTTTTTTGTGTGATCTACAATGAGACGTATTTTTACAAGAATATCTTGAAGTGCGGTGGAATTGTCACTAGAATGCAATAAACGCAGGACTAACTTGTACCGGTCTCTGGCCATTATGTTAGAAAATATTGGTGTTTGAAAAAAAGAATCTGTCGACCAATAACCATTCACTTCTAACTTTTCACTTCTGAGCATAAGCAGAGAACGCGCTAGGAAGCAATAAAATTCTGCTTGCTCTATATGCTTGTAGGATGCTAATCTCCTGGGTACTGTAGTCATTTTTTCAGTAATAAATTTGTAATAATTATTGGTCTGTGTACAGATGACAGAAACGAATTCCAAGTACATTAAGTATAAGAAAAGAAACATCTAAAAGACTTTCTGACTCTTCGGAGTCTGCTTTTAACCCGCCAAATGTGTTCATAAAACAGTGTCGTGTCGTTACTGGATGATTCTCTGTGCAGTCATACTTCCTTTTTCCTGGCGAAGTTTCACGTACTTCATCTCCTTTTACGTCTTCTCAAGAAGAATCTTCTGTTCGTGGTGTCGAGGATTCAGCAATACGCCCAGACGCATCCAACTCTTCGTCGGAAGAAACCTCCAAAGTATCTCTACATTCTTCGTTGCTACTATTCATAAGAACATTCATGATTTCCTTGTCCTATAAAATGGGTCACGACGTGGCAAAGGCTACATATGCGAACTCTGTCGTCTCGCCAGAAGCGAAAAGAGGACTGGCCAAATGTTAGACTCGTTGAGAGCATGAGCAGAAGCCCCCTCTCATATTTCTGTCTTACTCTGAGTAATTCGACTATCCTCTCTAACTGCATGTGGTGAAAAGTTGCTATTCCTTCATACACGGACTTCCCACGCAGCGTCTCTCGTCACACGGGTGGTCCGGTGACAGGCGGGCTCTGCTGATATTGAAAGGGTTAAGCCGACGGGTGTGAGGGAGTCGAGTGGATGCTTTCCAGACGCCGACATTGTCAGTAGAGCGGCGGAGACACGCCCGCAGGAGCCTGAAGGAGCGGCTGGGCTAGAGATTCCGTTATTTCGCAGAAACTTAGCGAAAACACTTTCTGGCGGGCTACCAGCGAGGCGTGGGAATGACTTGTGTCCCCAGGCAGTCTTGCCGCCCAAATTCCAGCGTTTTCTGCCAAATCGTAACTGTGATTGGTTTGCTCAGGACATAGCTCTGTGACGTAGCAAAATCAGGGCACAAATTGGCGCCAAGAATCTCCATTGGTGGAATGGTAGTGCTCCAGCAATAGAGTGGAATTTTCCGTAGGTTTTCGAGTTGCTGATTGGAACGTTTGACCACGGCCACTGTCGTGGCGGTAGGAATGTTATGTATTCAGTTTGTACGGGTGCTCTTGTGGTAGTCGGCTCTCAGCTTTCGGTCGGAGTAGGTTACAAGACTGAGCTCTCGCTGCTCTGGACAGCCTGCCTTCCGTTGGCTGTCTAATATTCTTTTATTAGATTGTAACTGTTAAACGAAGTTGCTGAAGTTTCGACTTCAACGTAACTTTCGACTTCAACGTAAAATTGAACGTTCTGCGTACAAGCCGCCTATGTTGTCTGTATTGAGCAGTTTTGGCTAAAGTTTACTTTATCGGAGTTACTGTGTGACTTCGCTTGTTAAAATCAGTCACTGTACCGTCAGTGATTGTGTGGCGAGCCTTCTTCGTCTCTCTCAGAGGCGCATTTGTATTGCTAGGAAGTCTTTAGTCTGGAACAACCAGACCAGGATAATTTGCTTCGGACTGTACTCGCGACATTATCGTCACCACGACGGGACTTCGAAGTAACCAGCCATCGCCTCCAGTACGCCAGATCGTGTCCGTGCAGTTAAGAAGGCAGCTTGGCAATGTACGTCCGCAGCACCGGCAAAGCAGGCAATTTTGCTTGGTGATAATCAGAGCTCAGCAGGGCGCGCCTGTTTGTCTTTTCTAACTTTGTTCTGTCTTGAGTGTTCCTTGTCTGAGTTCCCACTAATGTAGCAGCAATTAATGCTGGGTTAGCTGTGTCTCTCTCTTAAGATTTGAGTTGCAAGGAATTGGCTCCACATACCACTTCGTCATAAACGTTACAATCTAGTTTAGGGACAACTTCACCTTCACAGCATTTATTTGAGTATGCAATTTGAGCCAATTTGAAGTATTGTAAATGTTTAATATGTTTTGTTTATTATTTTGTGTTTGGTCTTAATAAATATTATTGTTATTTTGGACAGAACTTTCATTCTGTTAATCGGAGCTAGAATAGGGGGGGGGGGGGGGCTTAGAGCATCATTTACATATGTAGATTCTAGAAGAATTTTGTGTTAAATACACTGCTAGCCCCGGGACCTTGCATAAAATGGCGACCCTTAGCCTCGGATCTTTCCTGTGAACCACTGATAAGCAAACAGTATTCTTAGTAGGAACATTCAAATTTTTTTCTCTACTTTTTTTTAAATTATTAATACCCAAGATCTTTTTCTTATAGTTCCGTGATTAGTTTTAAGTAGCGGAGCATGATCAGTGTTTTTGTTTTCAGCGTATATATTTGTTTGTTTGTTCATTGTTTTGTGTGTTTCTTTGATGTGGTGTCCGCACCACATCACATTTTGTCGGTTTTGTGTGCAATTTCTGTACCGCAACAAGTCGTGCATGTAATTACAGTGTTGGAGCGGCGTTGTTGAAATTTTACGTCTATGTGGAAAAAATATATGCAGTAGATTATTTTTATTGTGCATTGTAGATAAATTAGTTTTTAATGAATGATCACGAGAGGTAAGGCACGACTATTATCCAACGAAGCTAAAACAAAAGAGGATAGGATAATGGATAAGGGGCAGTTTACTGACGGGGATAGGTTCGGAGATGCGATGGGAACTTTTTTAGCAGGACAGGACGACAGGGTCATTGATGAGGACGGTGATTTGGACGCGATCTTAGAGCAACGTCGCGGCCGTGATTATGATAGTGAGGCAGAGGATGAAACAGAGACAGGCACACAGGTCGATACGGCAGCAGAAGTTTATAATCAAACGAACGAGAGCAGACAGGGCCCAGCTCGGTCAAGTCAGAGCTCTAGCGCCCAGGTGTCCAGAGTTACATCGCCCATGTTTGAAGAGGATCAAAAAATGACATAAACCCAATACTGAGCTTCCTACGATCAATGAAACAAGAAGCTCACGAACAGCGTGAGAAGGAGAAGAATGAAGCTGAGAAACAGCGTAGGAAGGAGAAGGAAGAAGATGATGAACAGCGAAAAAAGGAGAAGGAAGATGCTGAGAAACAATGTAAGAAGGAGAAGGAAGGAGATGATGAACAGCGAAAGAAGGAGAAGGAAGACGCTGACGAACGGCGTAAGAAGGAGAAGGAAGAAGCTGACGAACAGCGTAAGAAGGACACTGAGGCAATAATTTCGCATATAGGAGAAATTCGAGAGGAATTACTAACAATAAAGAAAGAATGTGGAGAAGTAAAACAAATGTCAATGTCTGCACAAAATGTAGGAGGCCTGGCCAAAACGGCAGCAATAGGGGCAATGAATGTCGCGGAAGAAACTTCTAAACTCGCAGGGCGCTTGCGACGTACAACACAATCCCACTCAAAATCCCTAGCGTTCTTAAAAACTCAAGGTAATATCGCGGTTGCGAACGCCACGAAACGAATGGAAGAAGTAGATAGTCGGATAGCAAAACTAGAGCAAAACGGGCACAGGAGCACTGCGCGTTCGGATACCAATGATGGAGTACACAGAATTGTGTCTCCGAGGAAAAGCCCGCCGTGCTCTAGCCCAATGACCGAGAGCGGAACTAATAATGCAGACGCAGAAACAGCGAGTAATAGCTCCAATAATTGTAGCCCACTTAGGAGAGTGAATTCTGAGTGCCACGTCCACTGTGATACAGAGGTAGCACATCACAGTTATCAGCAAGATAGAACAGGACACTCAGCAGACGTGCAAGTATCGGAAACGAGTGACAACACCAGTGCGAGGATCAGACAGGATTTTGATCACAATCACTTCCTGTCGATACTAAAATTCCATAAGTTCAAAGATAATGGAGGGTCGATCCATCCGAAGAGTTTGGTGATGCAGTTTACAAATTCATTACCGGCATCATGGCCAACCCAGGCAAAATCAGAGTTCATGTGTGGACACATCGAAGGTCAAGCCGCGGAAAAGATGCGGGGTGTGGCAGTGACGTGTCGGACATATCAGGAATTTGTTGGTGCATTCCTGCGGACCTACTGGTCAAAGGAAACGCAAGACAGGATTAAAGAGGAAATTATATTTTGTCCTGAACTGAAAGTGTCCAGGCATAGGAGCGCAACCAAATTTCTTGATGATTTACTCAAGAAGAATCAATTTTTAGGTAGTCCATAAAGCAACGGAGAAATCATTAAATTTTGCTTTTCCAAATTGCCAGATAGGTACCAACAGACACTTGTCGGGAAGTGTGGATCTGACACAGAAGCATTCAAGAGTCTATTGCGCGAACTCGAAGTAGTCTTTAATAAACAAGACGCAAAGGAAAGGAAGAAGGGACAAAGTAACAAATACCACAGTCCAGGAAGGGAAGACGACAAAACATCGCATAATCGCACTGGTCAGTTAGGAAAACAGGTTTACGGAAGTCAAGGTTACGCTATTCCAGGTTATGGAAACCAGAGACACGGAAACCAAAACGTTAGGAAACAGGGTCAATCTAGACAAGGAATCTGGGATAGGAGGAGTAACGAACGACAAAGCGACCGTAATTGGAGAGAGCGAAACCAAGGACAACAGTGGAGTCAGGAGATTGAAACTAGACCCTCAAATCCTAATGCACGTCAGAGGGAGAGCTTAACAAGGGATTGACGCCAGACTAGTGCGAACACAGGCCGCCGGAATTTCGCACGTAATCACGGACCTGGCCAACTACGGATGATAACTTACGAAGATTTATCAGAAATCCTGCTCGAAGAACGTAAAACAACTCCTCGACAGGATCGGCAGCCTCTTATCACAGTAGCAATAGCTGAAAAAGTAGTGGAAGCTACATAACAGCTATATCTGAGGCAGCATACAAGAGGTGCTCTCAGGAGGTGGACTGGCCTGACCTATCGGTTAAGAAAACCAAAATAAAAGGGGCATTAGCGGGTAAATATACGGAGGTCACCCAACAAACAAGACTGGAATTCTCCTGCTAAGGACGCAAAATACAGTCTAACTTCTGGATCGTGCCAAATCTGGCGATCGACATGATAATAGGAACGGACTTCCTAAATGAGCATGAAGCGATAGTTGATCTAGGACGAGGTGAAGTGGTTTTGAGGAAAGGGAATCCCGTCCACATTAAGTTCGACGACCAGCTGATCCCAGCTCAAGTACCGTCTAACTGTGTACGGATAAACTATGCGTGTCTGAAAGACAGAAAGGAAGAACAGGTCGACGTTGCGGGTAGGCGAGAGGACACGGATGAGAATGAAGTCGGAAAAATGGGAGAAATACAGGAGAAAATAGGAGAAAAAGTGGAAGCAATAAAGAATATAAGGTGCGACCACCGCAAAGAACTTCATAAATTACTTGTAGAACATGCGGAATTTTTCATTCCCAAGACAGGATCAATAAAGAACTTCCAACATGAATTCCGTGTACGTGCGCACAACCAGCTTCGTGTGCCACGCTACCCAATCCCCTTGGCATATCGACAGAAAGTAGCAGCTGAAATTACGCGAATGCTGAGAGAAGGATTAATAGAACCTGCGGCTTCAGCCTATAATAACCCGTTAAGAGTAGTCGAGAAGGCAGATGGTAGTATTCGTTTAGTCTTGGACTCGCGAAAGATTAATACCATAATAGAACCCGAAAAAGACAGACCGGAACGATTAGAGGAACTTTTACAAAACTTCCATGGAATATCAATCTTTTCATCAGTTGATCTAAAATCGAGTTTCTGGCAGATCGAGCTCCACCCAAATTGCAGACAGTACACAGTCTTTTTAGCATTTGGTAGATGTTACCGGTTTCGTCGTCTACCATTTGGTTTGAACATTTCGTCTGCCGCATTCATTTGGGGGCTGGACGGTATACTAAGCGATAATTTGAAACGTCATGTCGCCAGCTATGTGGACAATTTGCTGATCGCGGAGAAATCTTGGGGAGAGCACAATGCGGTCCTCGGTGAACTCCTTGCGACATTCAAGGAATACGGAGTGACTATCAATATCGAAAAATCGAATTTTGGGACGTCCTCTGTCAAATTTCTAGGACATATCATCACGGGTGAGGGCATTGCGCCAAATCCCGAAAAGATCGAAGCGATTGAAAAGTTTCCCATTCCTACTACAAAGAAGCAGTTAAGGGAGTTCTTAGGGATCATAAATATTTACAACCGCTTTATACATGTCAAAACTCAGAGCAGTCCTAGGTTGCATCAACTTACAGGAAAGAAGATTCCTTGGGAATGGGATAGGGCGGCCAAATCCGAATGGAAAGCATTAAAATTCGCATTATTACAAGCACCCATCCTCTCACACCCTAATTTAGCAGAAGAGGTTTGCATAGTAACGGACAGTTCATACTCACGTCTGGGTGTCATGGTGTTCCAAGACTATGTACATGAAGCAAACAGGGTGTGGAAGACAATTGCGTTTGGTAGCAGAGTACTAGCCACGAGTGAGAGGTACTACTCGGTAACCGAGTTAGAGGCGCTGGCTATTGTATGGGCGTTTGAAAAATTCCGATACCTTCTGTTTGGTCGCAAGGCGAGGGTCTACACAAACCACAAGGCACTCACGTTCCTGATGACTGCAAAGCTATCAGGCAGCTCATTAGGTGGGCATCATATCTGCAGCACTACAATTTTTCGATAGAATATATCCCCGGCAGTCAGAACATTATTGCAGACGCCTTATCACGGTCACCGATCGGATTTGAGCACAACATGAGAGAAGAACTGGAGGAAAATCACTACTGCCTTTTCTATATGCAGAAAGTAGCCTTTGAAAATTTTATTACCTGAATTATGCAGGACATCAAGAAGGAGCAAGACTTACCCTGCCCTAGTGTTATTGAAACAGAAATGGATAGACAGAAGACACGCCGCCGTCAGGCAGTTCTACCTCTTGCGGAAAGGCATAATTTTCCACCGAAATTATGCCAATGACTCTGAATGGGGGGTATGCATCCCTGAACACCTAATAAACAAGGTTATATGGCATACTCACCTCAGCTATGGACACTTCGGACCACGCAAGTGCAATCTCAGGCTAAGGACCATGTGTTACTTTCGAAACATGGAGCGTCGAATTCGGAGGGTACTGTCGGTGTGTAAAGATTGCCAAAAGGCTAAGCACACCACTGTGAGGATGCAGGCACCATTATACCCAATCGTACCGACCAAATTAAGACAATTAGCAGCAACAGATTTGATGGGGCCTTTGCCAAGAACAAGAAGAGGATATACTTACGTGTTAGTGTATGTTAAACTAACGTCCAAATACTTTACCTTTACGGCACTGAAGAGGGCGACAGGACGAACTGTATCAAGAGCCATAATACAGGATTTCCTACCAGAGGTTGGTCATGTGAGTAGAATAATTTCTGATAACTGGCTACAGTTTAAGTCAAAAACATGGAGGGAGAAGTTGCGTCGATATAAAATTTATCCCATTTTTATACCTTCACACCATCGGAGCTCGAATGCTGCAGAACGGGTTATTAAGGAACTCGGAAACTTGAGGTGATTGTACTGTAACAAACAGCACACGATATGGGACATTTTCCTTAAAGACTTCCAGGAAGTGATCAATGAGGCACCCCATAGGATAACAAAATTGGCACCCATTACAGTACTGAAAAACCGGATTCCTAAGGACTTGATAACCGAGGTTGTAAACTTCCCTCCAAGGGCGCGAACGCAGCACCGAGCCGTAGTGGATTTGGCTCGCAAGAGGATACGGGCTGCAGCAGGGGAGCTCGTCTACAACACTCCCAAATTGGACAAAGGATGCTCGTGAAATCTTTCCGACTCTCTAACAAACAAAAAATGAAATGCCAAAAATTCTATTCTGTTTACAACGGCCCGTACCGTATAAGGAGAGCAGCTTACCAGAATGCTTATGAACTGAAGACGCTGAAAGGAAAGAAGTCCATAGGACTCCACCACATCTCTCACATAAAGGAATTCGTGGAATAGTAGTAGTGTAAGTGGTGTACACAGTAGAATGGGCAAATACATGAACCTTGCTATAATAGTAGTGTAAGTGGTGTACATAGTAGAATAGGCAAATATATGAACCTTTCTTCGGGGAACAATAATCGTTGCATTAATGGATCAAGATTGCCAAAGTATTAATACGCTGCGTTGTCTTGCATAAGAATTTACTGCTGCTATCCTTTTTTTTTATGTTCGCGACTTCCAATGTCGATGGAGTAGGAGACACTACCTTTCCATGACCAATGATTTTGTCCTTTCCTGTTTGGTGTCCATGTTGAGTGATAATGTTGAGTGAGGAGATGTTGTACAAACGGGTGCATACAAGAACGTGCTCTTAGAAGCGTTCTGAGAAGTCGTGATACGCTCCATAGCGGCCATAACCACTTCGTAAGACAACAGGCGCGCGCCAAACACTTGTGATAGAAAACCCACACTATATTAAGGATCTAGTTACTGTTAAATCCTGAAGTTTAACTTATCCTAGTGTATGGTACTCTCTATTTTTTTTACCTTATACAACACTCTTACATAATTCCTGTGACGCTGAGATGTCCCGCTGCTCGCCGCTATTGACGACAGTGATGTGCGCGCCGTACGACATGGCCTCCTAGTTCTCACTACGCCTCACTGAAACTCCAGAGACTGGATTAGCCATGGCTATACAAGACAATAAATTTATAGTTTCAACTTCTTTTTCTATGTGATGCGGTTTTCGCCATCAAAGCACACCTTTCCAGAGACAATGTAATATGACCAAGCCTGGACTGGTTCTTGTTGAGGATTCCGTCGTCCACCACACACCAGCTACACAGTATGTCACGAATCTCCAAGTATAATTCCTTGGTTATTCATCTGCGACAATCACAAGCAGCACGCTAAATCTCCAACCAGCACATTGGCATGGTAGGCTTTATGCCCGCATTTCTACCTTCTAGGGCACCAATGGAAACAAACGCCCACAGGTTCACCCCGACTTGTAAGAAAACGATGTTGGCGCATCACTGCAAAAACTATACTGCTCATATTCATCCTCGAAATCAAGCAATATACCACAATCTTGCAGTGCACTGACGCGTGCCTGCAAGCATTTAGTTGATCAGCCAATATAGCGTCACACACCACGTACAGTAGTGAGATCGGTCTCTACACAAATATCAAGATAGATTATTTCCATGTCTAGATTAGATATACCAAGATTTTGTTATAATGATAGCCATAGATTGATAACTATAAACTTCAAATAAGAGTGTCTGAAATGACCGACCATCAATGTACCGTTATGTAAATTTATTATAACATAGAAGGTCATGGGGAAAAGTTAGAAAAAAAAAGAGATCATCGGCTATCTGCAAGAAGGGGAGCGTCAGCGCGCCACCTGACGAGAAGGGTGCCGCAGCGTCCGGTCCTACAAGCTGACAGTCTCCGGGCCGTATACCTGAGGGATTAGGCGGCAGACAGCCCTCGCCGGACCACAAGCGAAAGCGTGGCTGGCCGTTGACACTGACACGCGACCAGCACGCAACAGCCAGCTAGCTCTCCGGACGCGGCAGCCGTTTGGAGGGATTCCCTACGGCAGACCACGTTGTCGTGAGTACACGAAGATGACATAAGGTGTCAGAACCTGCGCCTCATGTGCCTCAGGACAGAAAGGGACGCTATATAATCATCTATTTGAGTTTTACAACTCACTAGCATTGGCCGATCTGCATACACAAAGCAGTATCGTGCCACAAACTCTAACAAATGGATTGTCTCATTTCTAACTTCTCCTCTCACTTAGAGAGCAGTTGTAGCAATCGTTGCTCCTAGTTCGATCCAGTCTGGATGACCTCACACACTTGTGGAGTTGCTCCACGTGCCATCATCCCTCGTCGAACTGCATTATTGGGAAACGTAAAGTACTGTCCAGGGAAAGAAGAGACCTGAACTAGTGATGCATCCAAACTAGTAGACCTCAGAGACAATTAATCGACGTGAGGAGAGCCTATCACTATGTCTTCCTACCGTACTGCCGTGATCATACGCGTGTGTCTTGGTACAATTTCAACAGAGTACTGCAGATGCTCCAGCACACCCTATTGCTGTTGCAACAACGTAGCAACAACAGCCGACGTTTAGCCCGATGTGATGTCAGTACTGTGGCCCCATACCAAAAGCCCCCCTCCGATGCCCAAGACATAGAACCATGTGCATCAGTGCATATGACTCAACATACCAACCCCCTCAGAGAAACTAACGAGTTTGTGAAGTGCTTCGAATATTTCCAACAATGTGATTCAGTGCCACATTCTCAGCACAGTCGTGAACATTGTGCAATGTACAAGCACAGCTTGACACCCCATGAACCTCGTTTTTTTTTTCTTAAATTTCTTTCTCTAGTATTGTTTTTGTAATGTATGTTATACCCTGTATGTGTTTGTGAATTTGCACTGTAATTCTGATGTAGGTGATACAGTAGGGCGCACAAATTACAAATTACTGTATTGTTCTCTACAGCATGTTTTCTTCGTATTCTGAATTTTTTTGTTGTGTGTAGGCAAACAGTGTGCCTGAAGTCCCCATAAACTGAAGCAGATACCACCACTGTCATCGTGAATGGACCATCAGTTCAGGGAACATTTTGTAAAGGTTATTCTTGCTGCAGGGAGATAGAATGAATCGGAGGTTGTAATTAGATTCTGAAAGCTCACAAAGAGATTGTTAACTTAAATATTATCATGTATGATTGAGTTCAGGTCAGTTTAATGATTGAAATTGTTGTAACATCTTGGGCATTCAATTGCCGAGCACTGCAACACTGATTGTAAAGAATAAACTGCTCCATATTTGGCTCACGTGCCCGGGCCATATTTAGAGCGTGAATGTCTGTGTGAATCGGTGTTTGGAAGGAGCTCTCTGGGTATGGATGTGTGATGTGAGTGTTAGAGTTCCATATTAAGAAGGTGAAGTTGGCTACATCATAAATAATCCTCCCTCTATGAGCAGAAGCCCCCTCTTAGATTTCTATCTTACTCTGAGTAGTTCCATTTTCATCTCTAACTGCATGCGGTGCAAAGTTGCTATTCCTTCACACGCGGACTTCCCACGCAGCGGCTCTCGTCAGCCGGGTGGTCCGGTGACAGGCGGGCTCTGCTGATCTTGAAAGGGTTAAGCCGACGGGTGTGAGGGAGTCGAGTGGATGCTTTCCAGACGCCGACGTTGTCAGTAGAGCTGCGGAGACACGTCCGCAGGAGCCTGAAGGAGCGGTTGAGCTAGAGATTCCGATAATTCGCAGAAACTTAGCGAAAACACTTTCTGGCGGGCTACCAGCGAGGCGTGGGAATGACTTGTGTCCCCAGGCAGTCTTGCCGCCCAAATTCCAGCGTTTTCTGCCAAATCGTAACTGTGATTGGTTTGCTCAGGACATAGCTCTGTGACGTAGCAAAATCAGGGCAGAAATTGGCGCAAAGGATCTCCATTGGTGGAATGGTAGTGCTCCGGCAATAGAGTGGAATTTTCCGTAGGTTTTCGAGTTGCTGATTGGAACGTTTGACCACGGCCACTGTCGTGGGGGCGGGAATGTTATGTGTTCAGTTTGTACGGGTGCTCTTGTGGTAGTCGCCTCTCAGCTTTCGGTCGGAGTAGGTTACAAGACTGAGCTCTCGCTGCTCTGGACAGCCTGCCTTCCGTTGGCTGTCTAATATTCTTTTATTTGATTGTAACTGTTTAACGAAGTCGCTGAAGTTTCGACTTCAACGTAACTTTCCGAGTACAGTTGGCAATTGAGCGTTCTGCGTACAAGCGGCCTATGTTGTCTGTCTGGAGCAGTTTTGGCTAAAGTTGACTGTATCGGAGTGACTTCGCTTGTTAAAATCAATCACTGTACCGTCAGTGATTGTGTGGCGAGCCTTCTTCGTCTCCCTCAGAGGCGCATTTGTATTGCTAGGAGGTCTTTAGTCTGGAACAACCAGACCAGGATAATTTGCTTCGGACTGTACTCGCGACATTATCGTCACCACGACGGGACTTCGAAGTAACCAGCCATCGCCTCCAGTACGCCAGATCGTGTCCGTGCAGTTAAGAAGCCAGCTTGGCAATGTACGTCCGCAGCACCGGCAAAGCAGGCAATTTTGCTAGGTGATAATCAGAGCTCAGCAGGGCGCGCCTGTTTGTCTTTTCTAACTTTGTTCTGTCTTGAGTGTTCCTTGTCTGAGTTCTCGCTAATGTAGCAGCAATTAATGTTGGGTTAGCTGTGTCTCTCTCTTAAGATTTGAGTTGCAAGGAATTGGCTCCACATACCACTTCGTCATAAACGTTACAATCTAGTTTAGGGACAACTTCACCTTCACAGCATTTATTTGAGTATGCAATTTGAGCCAATTTGAAGTATTGTAAATGTTTCATGTGTTTTTGTTTATTATTTTGTGTTTGGTCTTGGTAAATAATATTGTTATTTTGGACAGAACATTCATTCTGTTAATCGGTAGAGCACCCCTATCATTTCTCACTACGTTAATGAAACCTTCCTTTATTTAACTTATTTATCAAATTAAATTATTGCAGCTGGCAAACTCTTTTCTACTCCACTTGCAGGGACGATTACAGTCAGATCGTGTATCTTTTTAATCCATGTGCAACAGCAAAAATCGGAGTTAGAATAGGGGGGGGGGGCGGAGGGGACCTTAGAGCATCATTTACATATGTAGATTCTAGAAGAATTTAGTGTTAAATACACCTCTAGCTCCGGCACCTCGCATCGTAAGCAAAATGGACCCACGGGAGGTGAAAACTAAAGCGCTTTCCTACATTACAAAGAGGGTCAGATAATGACAGTGTTGTCGGAAAAGCGTACAACAGCGAGTAGCCGTTCTGTTGTGTAGGTTTACCTGCTCCCGAGCTGTGGCGTATATGACTGCCATTAGCCGTCTGTACTTTCCGCCTGCCGGGCGTACATGAATACCCGTAGCCGTGTGGACTTTCCGCCCGCTGTAGTACATCTACGCCAGTACCCGTCTGACCTTTCTACCCATCAGGCATGCATGTACGCCCGTAGCCGCGAAAAGGTTAACGTGTGAAAAACTACCATAAACTGTTTTTCCTACAACCTCTTTTCAATTTAGAAAGCGGTTAATATTTTCATTTACTGATGTACGCAAAATTTTTGCAATACTCGCTCACACGTTTATTGTACACGATTTTCATGTGAGTTAGTCCACTCAACATGAGCCCACTTGAGATGCCCCGCCCAGATTTTTCCTAATATGGACGCGTATTCGCCTATAGTTGACCCTTGGCTGACACTCGCATGTAGTAACTACTTACAATTGTTATTCAGTTTGTATACTTCTTTCTAAAATGCAAATTAGTATTTCGGTTGAAGAAATCGTCAAAATAATGTTATTAAAAAAATGAGGAAGAGAGCAAAGTTACACTATTGCCCATTAAAATTGCTACACCACAAGATGACGTGCTAGAGACGCGAAATTTAACAGACAGGAAGAACATGCTGCTACATGGAAATGATTAGCTTTTCAGAGCATTCAAACAAGGTTGGCGCCGGTGGCGATACCTCCAATGTGCTGACATGAGGAAAGTTTCCAACCGATTTCTCGTACACAAACAGCAGTTGACTGGCGTTGCCTGGTGAAACGTTGTTGTGATGCCTCGTGTAAGGAGGAGAAATGTGTACCATCACGTTTCCGACTTTGATAAAGGTCGGATTAAAGCCTATCGCGATTGCGTTTTATAGTATCGCGATATTGCTGCTCGCGTTGCTCGAGATCCATTAACTGTTAACAGAATATGGAATCGGTGGGTTCAGGAGGGTAATACCGATCGCCGGGGACGTTTGCAAGACAACAAAGATTCTACACGAACTGTTCAAAGACGTTTGCAGCAGCATGGACTATCAGCTCGGAGACCATGGCTACGGTTACCCTTGACATTGCATCACAGACAGGAGCGCCTGCAATGGTGTACTCAACGACAAACCTGGTTCTCTAATGGCAAAACCTCATTTTTTCGGATGAATCCAGGTTCTGTTTACAGCATCATGATGGTCGCATCCGTGTTTGGTGACATCGCGGCGAACGCACATTGGAAGCTTGTATTCGTCATCACCATACTGGCGTATCACCTGCCGTGATGGTATGGGGTGCCATTGGTTACACGTCTCGGTCACCTCTTGTGCACATTGACTGCACTTTGAACAGTGGACGTTACATTTCGGATGTGTTACGACCCGTGGCTCTACCCTTCATTCGATCCCTGCGGAGCCCTACATTTCAGCAGGATAATGCACGACCGCATGTTGCAAGTCCTGTACGGGCCTTTCTGGATACAGAAAATGTTCGACAGCTCCCTGGCCCGCACTTTCTCCAGATCACTCACCAATTGAAAACGTCTGTTCAATGGTGGCCGAGCAACTGGCTCGTCACACGTCAATCACTACACTTGATGAAGTGTGGTATCGTGTTGAAGCTGCATGGTAACTGTGCCTGCATACGCCATCCAAGCTCTGTTTGATTCAATGCCCAGGCGTATCAACGCCGTTAATACGGTCAGAGGTGGTTGTTCTGGGTACTGATTTCTCAGGATCTATGCACCCAAATTAAGTGAAAATGTAATCACATGTAAGTTCTAGTATAATATATTTGTCCAATGAATACCCGTTTATCATCTGCATTTCTTCTTGGTGTAGCAATGTTAATGGCTAATAGTGTATTAACGGGCAACACTTTGAGAGACGGTGTTACACTACAAATGATTAATGTGGACACCATATATGTACTGAGTTAACTAACGGGAAAAGGAATACTTTCAAGTGCACAAAACACCTGTATTGTAAACTTGATACACTTATAAATGCATGTGCTGTGAAATAATCAGTAACCACAACCTGATTAGCACAGAAGATGCTTAGCTACTGAGGTGGGGCTTTTGTTAGTAGCGTATCTAGTAATCAATACTTCCGCATAACGTTATAATATCTGGTCAGTCTCTATATAGAAATGAGGTTTGTATTATTATAAACACATTAATCTTGATGTCAAAACAAGCCTACAATGATGTGATTAAATCTTCATTCAACAAAAGAAAAGCCGTGCAGACAAAAATGCCAGTACCGAAATTTTCTGTTCTAGGTAAGAAAAATTGCACAGTACATTTGGTGTGTTCTTCTACAACATTGATTCCAATTTTTTTATAAATATTTCTAACAAAATAACTTGTAAGTTTCTTTGGCAGGACTACGATGTATTACTCAATGATGCCAGTAATAAAATTTTCGAAGTTGTTTTATTTAGTACCAGTTTACATATCTTTACAAACAGAGAGATGAGGTCAGGAATTTTACAATTTGGCGTCGTAGAACGAAAATTATTACACAGTGATACACTCAAGTGGACCAATAAAAAATATACTTAGTCTTTTCGCAGGTAATGATCACTGCTTATAGCCTCTAACGAGAATTTCAGCCGTATGATCAATTTTCAGTTTTCAACTGTGGCTTCGATGTCGTAGTACTTTTTATCGTCATTCTTGGCCATCACAATAGATCTTTCTGCAACGTAATGTATGCCACAAGCCAGTACAGTGCTAGTGAGCTCACTTGTACCACTGTTATCGCTTACCGAGATTGCTCTAACACCTCATAGCCTTCAATGTATCGTGATCGATCAATGCACGGCTAATACTTGCAATGACAAGTTAGGAAATAGAGTATCTTATTGAATGGAAACAATTTATACAGTGTGGTAAGAACACTTGTTTCGTTACAAACGGTGAAAACTCCTGGTATCTGTAGTTCTGCTGTGAAGTTCAGCTAGTAATGATGAGTACTCTGTTGACAATTCACAGAAGGATGAGATATACTTGGAAAAGGCTGGAAGATTCCGAAAGATTTCTGTTATTATACATCATGGTCAGAAAGAGATTATGAAATCATATATTGGATTGTAAGGCGTACTCAGGAGCAGATATGGACGTAGATCATAATTTAGTAATGAGAAAAATAGTTGGCTAAAGTTTAGGAAACTCGTCAGGAGAATAAATGCTTAAAGAAGTGTGATGCAGCAGTACTCAGAAATGAAGAGATACGCTTGAAGTTCCTATGACTGTAGATACTGCGATAATTAATAGCTCAGTAAGTAGTATCTACAGTCATAGGCACATCAAGCGTATCTCTTCATTTCTAAGTACTGCTGTATCACACTTCTTTAAGCATTGATTCTCCTGACTAGTTTTCTGAACTTTAGCCTACCTTTTTTTCTCATTACTAAGTAAGAGGAATATATATTTCTAAAAACAGCAGAAGTTGGAACGAAAAACATAGGTACAAGAAAGGTAACTGCGAGAAAACTACGGGTAACAGAACAAATATTTCAGTTGATTGACACAACAAGGAAGTACAAAACTGTTTAGGTTAATTCAGAAATATATAAACAAAAGTCACTTAGGAATGAAATCGGTCAGAAATGCAGGGAATCTAAGACGCAATGTTTGCATGAAAAATATGAGAAAAAAAATGAATGATTGTCAGAAAGACTAAGCCAAGATACAGAACGTTCAAACCAGCATTCGGCTACAACATGAAAAGTGGAAAGAGAATTGGACTGTTAAATGCTGAGAAGAGGGTGGACAAGTGGAACGAGTTCATTGAAGGCCCCTACGAAGGGGAGGACTCGTCTGATAATGTGACAGAAGACGGAACAGGAGTCTAAATGGAAGCGATAGCTAATTAAAAGAGCTTTGCCAAATTTAATATCAAATGAGGCAGGAGGTCTAGGTAACATTTGGTCGAAATTTGTAAAATAATTGGGGGAAATTACAACAAAACGACTAATCACCTTGGTGTAAAGATTGTATGTGACTGGTGATACTTCATCAGGCTTTCGGAAAAACATTATACAAACGATTCCGAAGAACGGAAGGGGCGACAAATGTGAGAATTGTCCTACAATCAACTTAACAGCTCGCGCATCCAAGTTGCACACACGAATAACACACATAGGGATGGAAAAGAAAATTATAGCTCTTCTAGATGATCTTTTTAGCCTTAGGAAAGGTAAAGGGGCCCGAAAGCAATTCTGACGTTGTGGTTGATAATGAAGGCCAAACTAAAGAAGAAGCAAGACACGTTCATAGGGTCTGGCGAGTGGAAAAGCCGTTCGACAGTGTCAAATGGTGCAAGATGTCCGAAATTCTGAGAAAAATAGGGGTAAGCTGCAGAAAAGGAGCGTAATAATCCTACAATATGTAGATCAGAGGGAATGATAAGAGTGGAAGATAAAGAACGAATTACTTGAATAAAAAGGTATGTAAAAAGGGTATGTAGATAAAAAAAGGTTCAAGAGTTGGATTAAAATTCAGTGTGAAAGGATATCAATAATAAGATATGCTGATGAAATTTCTATACTCAGTAAAAAGTGAAGAAGAATTATAGGACCTATTGAATGGAATAAACAATCTCTTGAGTAAACCGAAGAAAGAGAAAGTAGCGAGAAGCAGCAGAAATGAGACTAACGAGAAACTTAAGATAGTAATTGATGATAACGAAGAAGATGAAGTTAAGGAATTCTGCTGGCTAGGCAGGAAACGAACCCATGATGGACGGAGCAAGCAGGACATAAAAACCAGACTAGCAGTGACAAAAAGAGCATTCCTGACAAAGAGAGGTCTGCTAGTACCAAACATAGTTCTTAATTCGACAAACAAGTTACTGAGAATGTGCGTTTGCTGGAAAGTATAGTGTGGCAGTGAATCATGGAGTATGGGGAAACCAGAACAGAATAGAACAGAAACATCTGAGATGTAGTGCGACAGAAGGATGTTGAGAATTGGTTGGACTGATAAGGCAAGGGGTGAAGAAGTTCCACAGAATCGGCGAGGAAAGGAATATACGTTTGGGAAACACTGACAAGACTGTGAAGACCACACTGCCTAATTCTATTGTACTAGGGGGTGCTGTAGAGGGTAAAAAATGCAGAAGAAGGGAAAGATTGGTATACATGTAGCAAATAACAGAATGTGAGGCGTAACGCCGTATAGCGATCCTGCCTTGGAGGCGGTTAAGTGGGAGATGTGTGTGAGAGCTGGATAGTAACAGATGGTGACGCGAGACTGGACGCGCACGTAGTTTATGTATCAGCCGATAGAGGACAATATTGGATAGGGGGACTGTGATTTTAGTTTCGATTGTGCCCACTAGAGTACACTAAAGTAATATAATCTTTTTCATAAACTGTTCATGTATTTTCATAAAGTGTTATTATGTCTTTTTGTGTATGTAAAATGTTATAAATGTGTTTTAGCAGTATGAATGATGCGTGAGTGTGGTTTAAGGTGAATAGGAAGACAATTGTTTAACGAGTTATGCAGTAGGATTTAGTGTGAGAAGATTTCCAAGAAGTATGGATATGGACAAAGCGGATTTTTGTAGAATAGATTTGTAAAGTAAGTTTATGGTAAAGGGAAAGTTAATTCAGGTATAAATAACAATAGTAAATAAATTTATGCATTAACAAAACTTCAGCATATTAGTTAAATACGTCGGCAAAAAGTGCAGTCGTTAGGTTTACTATTTCGCGATTGGTTATTGTTGAAAAGCGCGGACTGAAGCGGGAGAATGTTGTTTTGTTATTGGCAGCGGAGCAAACTGACCAATGGTAAAGCAATATTCTTCGCGCGCCTTTCTCTGCTGGCAGAGAAGACTTAGAGTATTCTAGAGAAGAGTCGGAGCCTAGCCATGAAACAGTTCGGACGTGTGTAGTAGTAGTTCCGATGGAAATGATAAGTTGCCGGATCTAGCAGTGTTGCATATATTAAAAGTGTGGTAAAGTGACGGCATAATTACTCCGATGGATGTGTAGAAATTTCGGAATTTTGAAGTTAATTTTGTGACGAGAAAAGACTTATATTCCGCGTGGCGTATTGAGCAGGTCGGTGGCTAAAAACTGTGACTGCATTTGGTACCGACAGACTTAATATCTGGCGAGCATTCTCAATGAAAAACAATCAGTATTTTTGTAGCTATTACGTTTTCGGAAAATGCAACACCATAAACTTGCTAACGTGAGTGAAAGGGATTGTGAGTGACTGTGTTAAGAGTAGCACAGGCTTGGCAGTGGTACTTATTCACCTAAGTTTCAGAATATATTAATTGAGGACAAAATTTTCAACCTCTCATTTCGTGTGGAAACTTAGTGACTTTAATTGTAGCCTGGTTCACGTCGAAGTACAGTAGGTTTCGCTCGGCTTCCCTACTGATTATTATTATTATTATTCGTGTCTGAAGCATTTACAATATATAAAATAATGTACAATATTTACATGTTGTTTGTAGATACATTTACAAGATAATTATTTACACTTTTGCCGCCCAGGAGTTAGCGACCTCTATTGCATTTGGCGTTGCATGTAGCAAGTCTTCTGTTGTGCATGCTGCTGGACATTGGGTACACTGGAGCAGGTGGGAGGTCGTCTGCGTTGCTCCACACTCGCAGAGGGGCGGCTCCTCTAGGAAACCCGATTTGGTCAGATTGCTCTTACATTTCGTGACACCCGAGCGTAGTCTGTTGAGGGATCTCCATGTACTCCAACTCTCTGTGTAGCCGGGTGGTAGTCTTTCGCTTGGTGTAATCCATCCCACAGTACTAGTAAGCCTTGCACGCCATAGTTCGATTCGGCATTGCTGTGGTGCCCCAACTTAGAGCCTCGGTAGATCTAAGGAAGCTCTTTCTGGATTTTAGTCATGGGTTTGCTGGCTGATAGCCATATAGGGGGTGAGCTGCTGAAGTTTCTGATTTTTCCTTCTCGCTTTTTGCTGCTACCTCCCGGCGGATGTCGGGGGGTGCAATTCCCGCGAGGCTGTACAGTTTATCCAGAGTAGGCTTCAGGCACCCGGTGATGATACGACAAGTATCATTAAGAGCAACAACTACTGTTTTGGCATGGCAAGAATTGAACCACACTGGGCTTGCGTATTCTCCGGCAGAGTAACACAACGCGAGGGAAGAGGTTCTCACAGTGTTGGCGTGTGCTCCCCACGTTGTGCCTGTTAGATTTCTGATGATATTGTTCCTGGCTGCCACTTTTTGCTTGGTATTTAGGCAGTGCCTCTTGTATATTAATGTATGATGATATGCTGAGACAATGTTCACAGGTAGGCGCAGGTTCGTCGTAAAGGCACGGAAAGAACCGCTAGTGTCAGACTGAAAGGCACAGGGGAAAAAGAGACTTCTGTGAACGTCGAATGTCTTTCTGACTTTGAATCCTTTCTTTGAAAACTTAATGAATGCGCCTCACTTTTGCTTTGAATTCACCATCGTTTCGAAAACTGGTGTGGTTATCAGTACCCTAGAACTTAGAACTACTTAAACCTAACTAACCTAAGGACATCACACACATCCATGCCCGAGGCAGGATTCTAACCTGCGACCGTAGCAGTCGCACCGTTCCGGACTGCGCGCCTAGAACCGCGAGACCACCGCGGCCGGCTCTTTTCGAAAAGAATAAAATATAATCCCGAAAAATATGTGTAGAGAAGTATAAAGAACTACTGAGATATCGTGCGCAATTTGTGCTGTCTATAACAGTTAATTCTCCGACGTACCTCTCTGAGACCGCACATATGTGCGCAGTAAGTTACGGCATGTGAATGACTCTTGCACTCTTGCGAATTTCCATTCGAGAGGGATCCAGGCGTGGGGGCGATAGGAATTTTCAGCAGTTTCTCGCCTGGAGGAAGGGGACCAGTAGTGGAGGTTGCGTGTTTGTTAGGTCACAAGGGGGACGCGCAGCGGACCGCAGGCTGGGCGATGCGGCTTCAGTATGCAGTCCGCGCAACAGTCGCCCCCGGCGGCCGGGGCTGTCTGGCCGCTACGTGCGGCGAGTGGGAGGCCGTGCGACAAAGCGGCCGTCTGCGCCGCAGCGCGCGCCACCCTGCCGCGATCTGGAGCCGCCCCGCCGCATACAGAGCGGCGACCGCCGCGTCGCCACCTTGCACCAGCACGTGGCTGGGGCACGGCAGGCAGCGCGTTAGCGAGGTGGAGGTCAAGTCGTCCTAGCGATAGCTGCGGCTTTCCTGGCGGAACAGCGAACCGGGTCTTCTGGAGCCCCGCAAATGGTGTAAAGTGGGTAATGGTGCTCACACTATCCTCGACGACTGACATGGATAACGGAACTTAAAGTGGTGCGTATGTACCAATTGGTTGTATGTAATCAGCGATACGTGCATTCCAGCATGTAGCACCCCTATTGTCGGCCAGAGAGTTTTTCACGGGCATATCATCAGTGACAAGTGTAAGGATGTAGAGGCTTATCTCACTAGGGGCAAGTTGGATACTGCCTACAGGAAAATTAAAAAGACCTTTCGAGGAAAGAGAGCTACTTGTATGAAAATCAAGAGCTCAAATGGAAACCCAGTTCTAAGCAAAGAAGGGAAAGCAGAAAGGTGGAAGGAGTGTATAGAGGGTCTGTACAAGGGCGAAGTAATTGAGGAGAATACTATAAAAATGGAAGAGGATGTAGGTGAAGATGAAATGGGACATACGATGCTGCGTGAAGAGTTTCACAGAGCACTGAAAGACCTGAGTCGTAAGAAGGCCCCGGGAGTAGACAACATTCCATTAGAACTACTGCCGGCCTTGGGAGAGCCAGTCCTGACAAAACTCTACCATCTGGTAAGCAAGATATATGAGACAGGCGAAATACCCTCAGACTTCAAGAAGAATATAATAATTCCAATCCCAAAGAAAGCAGGTGTTGACAGATGTGAAAATTACCGAACTATCAGTTTATTAAGTCACAGCTGCAAAATACTAACGCGAATTCTGTAAAGACGAATGGAAAAACTGGTAGAAGCCGACCTCGGGGAAGATTAGTTTGGATTCCGTAGAAATGTTGCAATACGTGAGGCAATACTGACCTTACGACTTATCTTAGAAGAAAGATTAAGGAAAGGCAAACCTACGTTTCTAGCATTTGTGGACTTAGAGAAAGCTTTTGACAATGTTGATTGGAATACTGTCTTTCAAATTGTGAAGGTGGCAGGGATAAAATACAAGGAGCGAAATGCTATTTACAATTTGTATAGAAACCAGATGGAAGTTATAGGAGTCGAGGGACATGAAAGGGAAGCAGTGGTTGGGAAAGTAGTGAGACAGGGTTGTCGCCTCTCCCCGATGTTATTCAATCTGTATATTGATCAAGCAGTAAAGGAAACAAAAGAAATGTTCTGAGTAGGTATTAAAATCCACGGAGAAGAAATAAAAACTATGAGGTTCGCCGATGACATTATAATTCTGTCAGAGACAGCAAAAGACTTGGAAGAGCAGTCGAACGGAATGGACAGTGTCTTGAAAAGAGGATATAAGATGAAAATCAACAAAAGCAAAACGAGGATAATCGAATGTAGTCGAATTAAGTCGGGTGACGCTGAGGGAATTAGATTAGGAAGTGAGACACTTAAAGCAGTAAAGGAGCTTTGCTATTTGGGGAGCAAAATAACTGATGATGGTCGAAGTAGAGACGATATAAAATGTAGACTGGCAATGGCAAGAAAAGCGTTTCGAAAGAAGATAAATTTGTTAACATCGAGTATAGATTTAAGTGTCAGGAAGTCATTTCTGAAAATATTTGTATGGAGTGTAGGCATGTATGGAAGTGAAACATGGACGATAAACAGTTTGGACAAGAGGAGAATAGAAGCTTTCGAAATGTGGTGCTACAGAAGAATGCTGAAGATTAGATCGGTAGGTCACATAACTAATGAGGAGGTATTGAATAAAATTCGGGAGAAGAGGAGTTTGTGGCACTACTTGAGAAGTAGAAGGGACCGGTTGGTATGACATGTTCTGAGGCAACAGGGGATCACAAATTTAGTACTGGAGGGCAGCGTGGAGGGTAAAAATCGTAGAGGGAGACCAAGAGATGAATACACGAAGCAGATTCAGAAGGATGTAGGTTGCAGTCAGTACTGGGAAGTGAAGAAGCTTGCACAGTATAGAGAAGGATCGAGAGCTGCATCAAACCAGTCTCGGGACACAAGACCACCACACACACATAATCAGTGAGTGATCTCTTTCATTTGGCGACTGCTTAAGAGGGAGCGATTGCGAAGATGTGGAAGGAGTGTGGAGAGGGAGCTGGCGGACAGCAGGTGTTGGCGACCCCACTGCGACGGGGGCTGCCGACCGGCTGGAGCCTCGCGGGTAAGGAGTGCGCCTGGGAGGGAGCGGAGGCTTACGAGCAGCCAGTTGAATGTCTCAGAGGAGTAGCGCGTCGTACGGCGGAGCTGACTAGCGTCTCGGCAGTTTGTGGCCTCTCACCCAATTATTTACAGCAGAGCGTCCACTTGAGCTGCTCAGCTGGTTACTACCGTTATTTGTGAGCCGCTATATTGAATGTTACTACTTGTTTGGAAATTGTTCTTCGGTTCTGTCCTTAAGTGGTTACTGTTTAAGTTCTATGCCCCTAGTGCACTGTGTTTTCCCACACCACTTCGATGTAGTTGTTATTTCATTTGGCTCGGTTGTGCCTACATTTTTAGTCCTCTCCAGCGTGCCAAGTTCTGCGGAACTTCCGGCTTGTTAATTAATTGTTGATAATTGTTATTCTGGAACTTCTGCCTCTGAGCTGAGGGTGATCTGGTAGTTAAAGTGTCCACATTTTGAGAGTATCTCACTGTAACCTTAGTATTGTGAATTTGTTTCAAGTAAATACACTTTTAACTACGCTAAGAAGACGGCTCAGAGTACTCTTGCTATTTTTCAAACTGTGAACATTTATTTTAAGGCTTATTTTCCTCTTGAAAATTTTCTTGAGCTTTTGAGAAGTTTTTTAATTGATTTTCGAACAGTAACAGTAACAGTATTAACAGTAGCACTACCCAAATACCGATTCCGATACACTTCGAATATGCTGTAGTCTGGGTCAATATATGAGACACGTAGCTTTTTATACGTGCCCATACGGTCGTTGAAGCTGTGAAAACCTTCCCGAAGAAAATTGATTGTTATCTTTCGGAGGACATATGGTCGAAACAGTAGGAGATGAGTTATAACATACAATATGTTATAACATATAATATGTTCAAAGATTATTTCCATAATTGCTACTATAGTTTACAAGTGTGCGTTCACATCTTCAAACCTTCTGATATATTCCATAGTCCCCTCCTCACCTCACAATTTTTGAAACGGTAAAACGTTTATGTGCAGTAAATATAATAGTATATTTAACAATAAATTCAACCATATATGGCCACGCGGGGTAGCCGAAAGGTCTGAGGCGTCTTTTCACGGTCCGCGCGGCTTTCGAGTCCTCCCTCGGGGATGGGTATGTGTGTCGTACTTTGCGTAAGTTAGTTTAAGTTAGACTAAGTTGTGTGTAAGCTTAGGGGCCGATCACCTCAGCAGTTTGGTCTCATGAGCCCTTACCATAAATTTCCATATTTTCAACCATATATGACAAAGTTACATCCCGAAGCATGGGTCAGATATAAGGTGGAAGTGTCTATATATGCCACTATACGCGCGCTCTATCTGCTGTATGACGCTTTTCATATATGGATAGAGTGATGTGTGCAGTTTAACAGTGCAACCGTAAAAGACGGGCTTCTGAAGAATATAGCTAAAGCATTAACGTCTCGCTCTTGGTCGAGTCCGGGAATAACAAACGTGGAAGTGGCGAGGGGCTATTCCTGTTTTTTTTTTTTTTTTCCTGTGGCCTTTGTTTTATTTTTTGTTTTTTTTTTATTTTATTTCGTTTCTTTGGTTGTTTGGTTTTGGATATTACGTTTGACATCCAATTTGTTGTTATCTAGATTTAGGTTGTGTTGCATTATGTTTGATAATCAGTGCAATAATGAGTGGATCTTGTATTTTCCATTGCAAAGAAATGCTACATGGGCATACATATTATGCACCTCGCGCATCTTAACACTGTAATACAACTGCACAATTTACAGCACATGTCACAATTTTTAATAATTAACCCTGAAGTTCACATTTATCATGTCATTCTGTTTATGAATTCTTCTCGGGTTATCAGCCGAGTGGTGGAGTCGTCTTGTGGCAACGTTTCAATGAGTTTCGTACCCATCGTCTTCTGGCGAAGTTTTCCTGTGATGTACCCGCTCTTGAGCCACGCATACCTAAAGATGTTCAGAAAACGAGGGGATGAAAACTGAGTATGGATCAAAGATTGAATTTTCAGGATGATTCGCTAGTGGCTGTAATTATTAAAAGACACCTCCATAGGATCCAACATAAGTATGTGGTTGAATGGAGAGACTTGCTTCGAAATCAGAGACAGAATGTGTACTGCTATAGATCTGAAAAGAAAATGTATTCATCATAGCGATTTATGTATTCCGTACGACCTCAGTCTAGCGTTGGATTTTTTAAGCCATTCGTAAAATATCACACCACCTACTGTATGTGATCATTCTCAATTAAGCGTCATCCTCCCTACAGGCCAGTAGATGTATCACAGAACCTCTGACAAAGAGTCGAGATAGAATGCGGAAAAAATGATGTTTGTTAGCTTCAGAAATAACAAGCGGTCGAATGAGGGAGTTGCAAATATCGACATAATAGCCCGTTCCTTAGTTAATCACTTTCTAAATTCTGTGGGAATGGCGTCTTTATTAAGAGCTTACACCGCCGGCGACGTGCACCCATGCTTTTGGTCTGTTGATACACACACTCAGCAATCACCGTCTGTATTCAATGTCGCGGTATTTCTGTGGAAAACCACTTCATTCAGAAGCAATACCATATTTCGATTTGTAAAGTCCAAGCATGCCATCATCCTCTGGTTTGGACAGGTGGGATTGTGACCCCCACCTCCACCTCTGTTGTGGCTTCAGAGTATCTCCAAATCAACATTTGTAGGACACCGAAAATTCCAACCACTTTTTCTTGTATGTACGACAGTACCTCGAATGCTGTTTGTGTTTTTTTACACGTAATCTTATCGGATTCGAAATATGTCATAAAATTTAAGACATTTAATTATTCTGATTTTTTCTGTACTTAGACACCAGTGTGCTTCGAGAAATGAGGAAAATAAAAAAGAAAATGGTTCAAATGGCTCTGAGCACTATGGAATTTAACATCTGAGGTCATCAGTCCCATGGAGCTTAGAACTACTTAAACCTAACTAACCTAAGGACATCACACACATCCATGCACGAGGTAGCATTCGAACCTGAGACCGTATCAGTCGCGCAGTTCCGGAGTAAAGCAACTAGAACCCCTTGGCCACCGCGACCAGCAAAAAAAGAGCTTTAACATCCCTGACCCCAGCAGCAAATATAAATTATACATTCCGCATTTCAGAAAAGTGTAGAACATAGACATTTTTCTCTTTCTGTCAGCGACTTCAAACAGGCAACTCGAATATTGGTGAGTATACTGTTTAGAGTTAGATGGATATTTACTTCGACTTCCAGATTCCAGATATCGTCATTGTAGAGCGTTCTTTTTTTTGGGGGGGGGGGGGGGGTGGGGGGGAGGGGGGTCATTAGTCTTCTGACTGGTTTGATGCGGCCCGCCACGAATTCCTTTCCTGTGCTAACCTCTTCATCTCAAAGTAGCACTTGCAACCTACGTCCTCAATTATTTGCTTGACGTATTTCAATCTCTGTCTTCCTCTACAGTTTTTGCCCTCTACAGCTCCCTCTAGTACCATGGAAGTCATTCCCTCATGTCTTAGCAGATGTCCTATCATCCTGTCCCTTCTCCTTATCAGTGTTTTCCACATATTCCTTTCCTCTCCGATACTGCGTAGAATCTCCTCATTCCTTACCTTATCAGTCCACCTAATTTTCAACATTCGTCTATAGCACCACGTCTCAAATGCTTCGATTCTCTTCTGATCCGGTTTTCCCACAGTCCATGTTTCACTACCATACAATGCTGTACTCCAGACGTACATCCTCAGAAATTTCTTACTCAAATTAAGGCCGGTATTTGATATTAGTAGACTTCTCTTGGCCAGAAATGCCTTTTTTGCTATAGCGAGTATGCTTTTGATGTCCTCCTTGCTCCGTCCGTCATTGGTGATTTTACTGCCTAGGTAGCAGAATTCCTTAACTTCATTGACTTCGTGAGCATCAATCATGATGTTAAGTTTCTCGCTGTTCTCATTTCTACTACTTCTCATTACCTTCGTCTTTCTCCGATTTACTCTCAAACCATACTGTGTACTCATTAGACTGTTCATTCCGTTCAGCATATCATTTAATTCTGCTTCACTTTCACTCAGGGTAGCAATGTCATCAGCGAATCATATCATTGATATCCTTTCACCTTGTATTTTAATTCCACTCCTGAACCTTTCTTTTATTTTCATTATTGCTTCCTCGATGTACAGATTGAAGAGTAGGGGCGAAAGGCTATAGCGTTGTCTTACACCCTTCTTAATACGAGCACTTCGTTCTTGATCGTCCACTCTTATTATTCCCTCTTGGTTGTTGCACATATTGTATATGACCCGTCTCTCCCTATAGCTTACCCCTACTTTTTTTTCTGAATCTCGAACAGCTTGCACCATTTTACATTGTCAAACGCTTTTTCCAGGCCGACAAATCCCATGAACGTGTCTTGATGTTTCTTTAGCCTTGCTTCCATTATTAGCCGTAACGTCAGAATTGCCTCTCTAAAGCCAGACTGATCGTCACCTAGCACATTCTCAATTTTCTTTTCCATTCTTCTGTATATTATTCTTGTAAGCAGCTTTGATCCATGAGCTGTTAAGCTGATTGTGCGAAAATTCTCGCACTTGTCAGCTCTTGCCGTCTTCGGAATTGTGTGGTTGATGCTTTTCCGAAAGTCAGATGGTATGTCGCCAGACTCATATATTCTACACACCAACTTGAATATTCGTTTTGTTGTCACTTCCCCCAACGATTTTAGAAATTCTGATGGAATGTTATCTATCCCTTCTGCCTTATTTGACCGTAAGTCCTCCAAAGTTCTTTTAAAATCCTATTCGGATACTGGATCCCCTATCTCTTCTAAATCGACTCCTGTTTCTTCTTTTATCACATCTGACAAATCTTCACTCTCATAGAGGCTTCCAATGTATTCTTTCCAACTACCTGCTCTCTCCTCTGCATTTATCAGTGGAATTCCCGTTGTACTTTTAATGTTACCACCGTTGCTTTTAATGTCACCAAAGATTGTTTTGACTTTCCTGTATGCTGTGTCTGTCCTTCCGACAATCATATCTTTTTCTATGTCTTCACATTTTTCCTGCAGCCATTTCGTCTTAGCTTACCTGCACTTCCTGTTTATTTCATTCCTCAGCGACTTGTACACTCCTGGAAATTGAAATAAGAACACCGTGAATTCATTGTCCCAGGAAGGGGAAACTTTATTGACACATTCCTGGGGTCAGATACATCACATGATCACACTGACAGAACCACAGGCACATAGACACAGGCAACAGAGCATGCACAATGTCGGCACTAGTACAGTGTATATCCACCTTTCGCAGCAATGCAGGCTGCTATTCTCCCATGGAGACGATCGTAGAGATGCTGGATGAAGTCCTGTGGAACGGCTTGCCATGCCATTCCCACTTGGCGCCTCAGTTGGACCAGCGTTCGTGCTGGACGTGCAGACCGCGTGAGACGACGCTTCATCCAGTCCCAAACATGCTCAATGGGGGACAGATCCGGAGATCTTGCTGGCCAGGGTAGTTGACTTACACCTTCTAGAGCACGTTGGGTGGCACGGGATACATGCGGACGTGCATTGTCCTGTTGGAACAGCAAGTTCCCTTGCCGGTCTAGGAATGGTAGAACGATGGGTTCGATGACGCTTTGGATGTACTGTGCACTGTTCAGTGTACCCTCGACGATCACCAGAGGTGTACAGCCAGTGTAGGAGATCGCTCCCCACACCATGATGCCGTGTGTTGGCCCTGTGTGCGTCGGTCGTATGCAGTCCTGATTGTGGCGCTCACCTGCAAGGCGTCAAACACGCATACGACCATCACTGGCACCAAGGAAGAAGCGCCTCTCATCGCTGAAGACGACACGTCTCCATTCGTCCCTCCATTCACGCCTGTCGCGACATCACTGGAGGCGGGCTGCACGATGTTGGGGTATGAGCGGAAGACGGCCTATCGGTGTGCGGGACCGTAGCCCAGCTTCATGGAGACGGTTGCGAATGGTCCTCGCCGATACCCCAGGAACAACAGTGTCCCTAATTTGCTGGGAAGTGGCGGTGCGGTCCCCCACGGCACTGCGTAGGATCCTACGGTCTTGGCATGCATTCGTGCGGCGCTGCGGTCCGGTCCCAGGTCGACGAGCACGTGCACCTTCCGCCGACCACTGGCGACAATATCGATGTACTGTGGAGACCTCACGGCCCACGTGTTGAGCAATTCGGCGGTACGTCCACCCGGACTCCCGCATGCCCGCTATACGCCCTCGCTCAAAGTCCGTGAACTGCACATACGGTTCACGTCCACGCTGTCGCGGCATGCTAGCAGTGTTAAAGACTGCGATGGAGCTCCGTATGCCACGCCAAACTGGCTGACACTGACGGCGGCGGTGCACAAATGCTGCGCAGCTAGCGCCATTCGACGGCCAACACCGCGGTTCCTGTTGTGTCCGCTGTGCCGTGCGTGTGATCATTGCTTGTACAGCCCTCTCGCAGTGTCCGGAGCAAGTATGGTGGGTCTGACACACCGGTGTCAATGTGTTCTTTTTTCCATTTCCAGGGGTGTATTTCTGTATTCCTGATTTTCCCGGAACATGTTTGTACTTCCTCCTTTCATCAATCAACTGAAGTATTGCTTCTGTTACCCACGGTTTCTTCGCAGCTACCTTCTTTGTACCTATGTTTTCCTTCCCAACTTCTTTGATGGCCCTTTTTAGAGATGTCCATTCCTCTTCAACTGTGCTGCCTACTGCGCTATTCCTTATTGCTGTATCTATGGCGTTAGAGAACTTCAAATGTATCTCGTCATTCGTTAGAACTTCCGTATCCCACTTCTTTGCGTATTGATTCTTCCTGACTAATGTCTTGAACTTCAGCCTACTCTTCATCACAACTAAATTGTGATCCGAGTCTATATCTGCTCCTGGGTACTCCTTACAATCCAGTATCTGATTTCGGAATCTCTGCCTGACCATGATGTAATCTAATTGAAATCTTCCCGTATCTCCCGGCCTTTTCCAAGTATACCTCCTCCTCTTGTGATTCTTGAACAGGGTATATGCTATTACTAGCTGAAACTGGTTACAGAACTCAGTTAGTCTTTCTCCTCTTTCATTCCTTGTCCCAAGCCCATATTCTTCTGTAAACTTTTCTTCTACTCCTTCGCCTACAACTGCATTCCAGTCGCATTAGAGCGTAAAATTGAATATTTCCGCTGATATCGGTTTTGGGATGTATTCCCCGGAAATGTGCGCGTGGTGCCTAAAGGAGGATGGCTCTTTCTAGAGTCAGTGTTCATCTGTGACGGCATACAACGCACACTTGAGGCAGACTACAGTGCAGAGATCTTTTTAAAAGTGTACTTAGAGATATGTTGAATTGGATTTAATAACTTCTGACGCAGCTCGTGCTCAAAGACAAGAGAAGTTGCAATGTGTCTCAGGAAGGTTTCAAAAGTATGTCGCGACATCTTCAGAGTCATTATTGAACGGTGCTGGTGGTATTATTCGGAATAAAATGTGTAATTGCAATACAAATTGGTTAAATATTCTTGTCTCACTTCCAAGGCTCCCTCTATTTGTGCAGTGTTACATTTAGTTCCTATGATCATCATCATCATCATCGTCATCATTTAAGACTGATTATGTCTTTCAGCGCTCAGTCTGGAGCATAGCCCCCTTATAAAATTCCTCCATTATCCCCTATTCAGTGCTAACATTGGTGCCTCTTCTGATGTTAAACCTATTACTTCAAAATCATTCTTAACCGAATCCAGGTACCTTCTCCTTGGTCTGCCCCGACTCCTCCTATCCTCTACTGCTGAACCCATGAGTCTCTTGGGTAACCTTGCTTCTCCCATGCGTGTGACATGACCCCACCATCTAAGCCTGTTCGCCCTGTCTGCTACATCTATAGAGTTCATTCTCAGTTTTTCTTTGATTTCCTCATTGTGGACACCCTCCTGCCATTGTTCCCATCTACTAGTACCTGCAATCATCCTAGCTACTTTCATATCCGTAACCTCAACCTTGTTGATAAGGTAACCTGAATCCACCCAGCTTTCGCTCCCATACAACAAAGTTGGTCGAAAGATTGAACGGTGCACAGATAACTTAGTCTTGGTACTGACTTCCTTCTTGCAGAAGAGAGTAGATCGTAGCTAAGCGCTCACTGCATTAGCTTTGCTACACCTCGCTTCCAGTTCTTTCACTATGTTGCCATCCTGTGAGAATATGCATCCTAAGTACTTGAAACCGTCCACCTGTTCTAACTTTGTTTCTCCTATTTGGCTCTCAATTCGTTTATATTTCTTTCCCACTGACATTACTTTCGTTTTGGAGATGCTAATCTTCATACCATAGTCCTTTCATTTCTGATCTAGCTCTGAAATATTACTTTGCAAACTTTCAATCGAATCTGCCATCACAACTAAGTCATCCGCATATGCAAGACTGCTTATTTTGTGTTCACATATCTTAATCTCTACCCGCCAGTCTATTGTTTTCAACATGATCCATATATAATATGAACAACAGTGGAGACAGGTTGCAGCCTTGTCTTACCCCCGAAACTACTCTGAACCATGAACTCAATTTACCGTCAACTCTAACTGCTGCCTTACTATCCATGTAAAGACCTTTGACTGCTTGCAAAGGTTTTCCTCGTATTCCATAATCTCGTAGAACAGACAATAACTTCCTCCTAGGAACCCGGTCATATGCCGTTTCTAGATCTATAAAGCATAGATACAATTCCCTGTTCCACTCATAACACTCCTCCATTATTTGACGTAAGCTAAAGATCTGGTCCTAACAACCTCTAAGAGGCCTAAACTCACACTGATTTTCATCCAATTGGCCCTCAACTAATACTCGCACTTTCCTTTCAACAATACCTGAGAAGATTTTACCCAGAACGCTGATTAAAGAGATACCTCTGTAGTTGTTACAATTTTTTCTGTTTCCATGTTTAAAGATTGGTGTGATTACTGCTTTTGTCCAGTCTGATGGAACCTGTCCCGACTCCCAGGCCATTTCAATTATCCTGTATAGCCATTTAAGACCTGACATTCCACTGTATTTGATGAGTTCCGACTTAATTTCATCCACCCCAGCTGCTTGATTGCACTGCAATCTATTGACCATTTTCTCCACTTCCTCAAATGTGATGCTATCTCCATCATCATTCCTATTCCCTTCTACCTCGATCTGAAACATTACTGATCGTATTTTCACCTACATTGAGCAACTCTTCAAAATATTCTCTCCATCTGCCCAAGGCATCCACAGGATTCACAAGCAGTTTTCCTGACCTGTCAAAAATACTTGTCATTTCCTTCTTACCTCCCTTTTGAAGACTGCTAATTACTCTCCAGAATGGTTTTCCAGCAGCTTGACCCATAGTCTCCAACCTGTTTCCAAAGTCTTCCCAAGATATCTTCTTGGATGCTGCATTTATCTGTTTGGCTTTGTTTCTTTCTTCAACATAACTTTCTCTGTCTACATGAGTTCTAGTATGTAGCCATTTTTGATACCCCTTCTTTTTCCTTTTACAGGCTGCCTTGACTTTGTCATTCCACCAAGCTGTTTGCTTCATCCTACTTTTACACACTACTGTTCCAAGACATTCTTTAGCCACTTCTATTACTGTGTCCCTGTACCTTGTCCATTCCTTTTCCAATGACTGTAATTGACTACATTCAACTGACTGGTACCTTTGTGAGATCGCTGTTATGTACTTGTGCCTGATTTCCTTATCCTGAAGTTTCTCCACTCTTATTCTCCTACATACGGACATTACCTCCTGCAATTTCGGCCTCACAATCCCAATTTCACTGCAGATTAAATAATGATCAGTGTCATCAAAGAATCCCCTGAATACGCGTGTGTACCTCACAGCCTTCCTGAATTCCAGATCTGTTATTATATAGACAATGACAGATCTGGTTCCCCTGCCTTCCCAAGTATACCGGTGAATGTTCTTATGTTTTTAAAAAGGAGTTTGTGATTACTAAGCCTATACTGGCACAGAAATCCAAGAGATGTTTCCCGTTCCTGTTGACCTCCATATCCTCTTTAAATTTACCCATAACCTTTTCATACCCATCTGTTCGAATTCCAATCCTGGAGTTAAAATCCCCCATGAGCAGAATACTGCCCTTGTCCTTTACTCTAACAACTACATCACTGAGTGCCTCATAAAAACTATCCATCTTATCTTGATCTGTCCCTTCGCAATGCGAATATACTGACACAATCCAAATTTTCTTGCTAGACACTGTCAAATCTATCCACATCAGCCGTTCGTTTACATACCTTATCGCAACTCCGCTGGGTTCCATTTCTTTCCTGATGTAAAGGCTTACACCCCATTGTGCTATTCCTGCTTTGACTCCTGACAGGTAGAACAGTTCCTATGACATCTTGAAAATATGTTTGTGACAATGTTCCACTCACTGCTTGAACACGAGATTTAATAACTCCTGAAGTATCCAGAATGAGATTTGCACTCGGGACCGAGTTCGAGTCTCAGTCGGACACACAGTTTTAAACTGCCAGGAAGTTTCAACTCCTGAAGTAGTTCGTGTTCAACTATGTACGGGGTACACAGGGGTGAGGTGTGAGGCTGCGGGTATTTCAAGCGCAGCAGTAAGTGCCTAGTGCTTGGCCGCCCGCAGCTAGCGCGTGCCAGAGGTGCAAGCCCAGCGTGTGGCTTCTACCAGCGGCTGGCACGGACACCGTGGGTTACAAGTCCCTTCAGCTCACTCCGAATCTGGGTAGCCTGCGTGTGTGGTGACAGGTGAGAATGTTTTCTACATACATTTAAGCCACGTATGACAGTGTAACTACATGGTTTCTTACGTGATGGCCGTCCGGGGTGGCCGAGCGGTTCTAGCCGCTACAGTCTGGAACCGAGCGACCACTACGGTTGCAGGTTCGAATCCTGCCTCGGGCATATATGTGTGTGATGTCCTTAGGTTAGTTAGGTTTAAGTTGTTCTAAATTCTAGGGGACTGATAATCTCAGATGTTAAGTCCCATAGTGCTCAGAGCCATTTGAAAGCCTTGCGTGCTGGGAATTAGAAACTGTAGAATTGTTTATCTTCGTCTAAATTGTTTAAAGCTCCAGACTCAATTTCGAGGCGTATTGCAATTTATGAAATAAATAATCTGTGTTCTTAAATGAGGAATGCCTTGTACATGCTATGTTAAGCTCCCACTCCCGTAGCTAGACACAGACTTAACAGAGTTCCCTCCATTTTCTCCCTGAACCACCATCTTAGATTACATCGTGGGAGAGGGATTGGGGGGGGGGGGGGATGAAAAGCGCCTTCTGGCAGTGAGACAATCGTCTGTTACGCTCCACAACAACTTCTAGCTTCAACTTTGTTTTCCTGAGTCACTGTAAACTAGCTCAGTTGGGCTTTGGACCTCAAGGTGAAAACACTGTATTTAGGTACTGTCTAGTGATCAATCAATGACAACTCAAATTGTTTAAATAAATATCGCAATACATAAAAAATAAAGACTTAAGTTCATCCCATCCAGCTGTCCAGCACAGGCTGAGTCCTTTTCCCACGAATTTGCTGATGGGGTTTGGGGAAGGGAGAGAAGGAGAGAGGGGAGGGGATGGGATGAAGTTAGTAGAGGTAGCCAACTTGACTCATTTTCTTGAAGAATTTAAATTACCCGCCATTTCGTCAGTGCAACTTTGTCACATATATGGCCATTTGGCAACAATGCAGAGTGATGTGATGACCCCTTTGACCTACTTCTTTGGCATCATCTCCAGTGGGCTGTTCACGCCATGGGTCCTCAACTTGGGAATCTTATCACTGCTGCCAACGAAACAGGAGTTGCGTGGCACCAGACCCCAACCGGTGAGTCAGAGAACCTCACTGAATTTTTTCTTACAAGTCTCGAATCCATCTGCGCTAAAAAAGGTGGTTATTCAAGATTCTGAAGAATGGTTACGTGTATGTGACTGGACAGTGCGTTTCTTTTCCTACCAACAATCATCGAAACAAACATAATATGTTTCTAATTTATTCCTACCGTACAATTCATTTTAAGGAGATAGTTATTTTATACGAGACATGTCTGAAAACTACAGACATTGTTCTGGGGCTAATTCTGTGTCATTCTTTTGGTTTCGTGCCACGGCGGAGCTGTCACCGGATTAGGACTTGAGTTTAGTGATTTTGGGGGAATAATTTGCTCCTTGATTCCATTACTGTAAGATCCTTGCGGACGTGTGATGAAATGCTTCGGCAAACTGAGCTCTGAGTTTCTTGATTTCTTTAAAATAATAAGGGTTTGATTGTCATTATCATTTTAGTAGTGTTTTAAGGGACCGTTAGCTTATATAAGTACCTAATTTGATTTGTATGTAGCAGTATTTTGGCTAATCAGCGAAGTAATACTGTTTGCTTCGGTTTAAGAGACGTATGCATTTTAATGACTTTTATTCAGCATTTGTTGAACTTATATTGAAGTGCTTGTGGGATTAGCCCAAATTTGTGATGCTAGTCGTTCGGAAGAGTGCCGCTGCAGGTTTCTTTAATCTATTAACTGTCTGTAATAGGGACACCATTGTATTGCACAGTTGACATGCTCTTCGGGTACCATTTGTAATTTTACGTATAATGCAAATATTCTGATGCATTGTGATAGCAATTTAAAAACTTTAACTACCTGTATGAATTTTAGAATAATGTTGGTAACAGTTAGTTGGTTTATGATAGAAATGTTGTTAAGAGAAAAAATAATGCTCTCCACGCTCATATCCATACTAAAGCCAGATACGTTCATTGCCCCAATCTCCAACCACAAGCTATGCTCTTTCTCCGTAAATCCCATCACATGTCACTCCTTCTCTGGAGTCGTGACAGGAGAACACTTACACAGGACTGGCAACTATAGCAATACATTAAAAATTTGCTCAGCACCAAAAAACGCCGGAACTGACGCCAAACATGCACCAGCCTCAATGCTCCACTTCCAATTAACTCTTCAAAGTATTGGAAAGCATTCCACCGACTTACAGACACCAATTACATCCCTTACCACCCTATACTTCTTAACAGCCTTCCCTTACCAGATGACCTGAGAAAAGCCAATTACTTTGCATCTTATCTCTCCGAAATCTTCTTAAGCCGCGACGACCCTCACTTTGGCCACTGTCTATGAACACACACATATCACAGTTCAACCGCTAGTTCCCAGCTTCCTGTACTTAAACAACATACCCGAAACAGGATTCAATACCCCAATCACACCATAGGACATAAAACAATTACTTCAGAGAAAACGTACACATTCCCTGGTCATGGAAGACCGTATTACCTGTAGCCACTTCAAATAATACCCTGTTTCCTTTCTCACTACCCTTGAAATCCTGTATAATACTGTCCTCTTCGGACGCTACTATCCTGATCTGTGGAAAACCTCCAAACTCCTGCTTTTCCTCAAATCAAACAAACCTCCTACTATACCTCCATATACCATCCCATCTGCCTCACCTTAGTGTTTAACAAGGTATTTGAATCCATTCTCTCCTATCACAGACATTGCCAACTGCACCAAGCTCATCTGATTCCTTATACCCACTGTGGCTTCCGTCCCCGTTTCTCTGCTAATGAACAATTCCTAAGCCTCATCCATCTTCTATCCCAACAGCTCAACACCCGTAAATCTACCGTCTGTGTCTACCTTTACCCTAGAGAAAGCATACAACCATGTATGGCATCGCAGTCTGCTTTTAATGCACTTTACATCAGCTTTGTTCGCCTCATCACATACTTTCTCTCTAATCACCTATGTTCCTTCGATGTTGACACTAACACCTGTACCTTCCACCTCACAACAGGAATCCCTCGAGGTTCCGTCCCCTCCCGCCTCGTTTAGCTCTTATACAGTGCTGATATGCCCAAACCATTCCTCCCGTCCTTCTTATTCAGTATGCTGATGACTCCGACTTCCTCGCCCTCTATCCTACATTCCACAAATCCCAACGATTCCTCCAAATCCATCTCAATTACTTTACCTCCAGGTGTAACCAATGGCTCCTTAATATTAACCCTCCAAAACCCATGCAATAACCGCAATTTCCGTCTCCACGGCTTCTACCTCACCATTTGTGACCGTCCCATCCAGCTAACTAACACACTAAAGTACATTAGACTAACCTTCGACCGGCAACTGACGTGAAAAAAAAAAAAAATGGTTCAAATGGCTCTGAGCACTATGGGACTCAACTGCTGTGGTCATTAGTCCCCTAGAACTTAGAACTACTTAAACCTAACTAACCTAAGGACATCACACACATCCATGCCCGAGGCAGGATTCGAACCTGCGACCGTAGCAGTCGCACGGTTCCGGACTGCGCGCCAAGAACCGCGAGACCACCGCGGCCGGCCTGACGTGAAAAACCCACCTACTAGCCGTCCAACTGAAAATCCATAATAGGCTAAAACTATCATAATACCATACTGACTAGCCCAGCATGGGTACTACACCCTATCATTTGCTATGAAAATGTTGAAAGGATAACCGCCCCTATAATTCCCTCCAGATCCTCGAACACCAAGCACTCAGCCTCTCTTTCCGCATCCATTCACCTTCCCCAACATAGATTCCTTACCAACACATCACATTCCGACCGTCTCCTCAATCAACTGAACACTCCAAACAATCTGCACCCTCGACTCCAATAATACTACCGTTTCCTCTTTACTTTCTCAACCTCGAATGCTGCCATGTTTAACTAATACTTCCTACCAACCCTCCACTTACACATACTGCACAAGCTCTCACGACGAAACTTCGACCTTTTCTCCCTCCCATATCATGAACTCTGCCTCGACATTTATCCATCCTACTAGCTATCACATTTCTAGTGACAGGAAAGTGCTTCTCTGATACATCACTGTTTCAGCAACATATATAGTTAATTGTATTTCATTTTAAATTTTATTATTACTGTTGTTAACTAGCAGTATAAAAAGTCGAGGATAAACATACATTTTTATTTCACCTTTGAAAACTTTTAATTTATCTCCTGCATCTATTTCGGGTGTTTTTTCATCCGATTAATTTTTTATTGCTTGCCTGCACCGCTGACAGCCTCCCCTCATCCCGTAATGCAGGGCGTGGTGGGCGTGGGGGTGAATAATAATAATAAAAAAAACTGACCGAGTATTAATTAGAATGCAGGCTAGTACGATAGAAGAGAAAATTGCAGGATCGTTAATAATGCTGTAAACCTACACACTCAACGTTTTCCCAACAGATGGCGATTACATGTTTGTTTTTGTGAGGTAGAGCCGGCCGCGGTGGCCTAGCGGTTCTAGGCGCTTCAGTCCGAAACCGCGCGACTGGTACAGTCGCAGGTTCGAATCCTGTCTGGGGCATGGTTGCGTGTGACGTCCTTAGATCAGTTAGGTTTGAGTGGTTCTAAGTTCTGGGGGACTGATGACCTCAGATGTTAAGTCCCATAGTTCACAGAGCCATTTGTAAGGTAGATCGACAGTTCTCCACTCAGGTAACTACACAACCAAGAAGAAGACACGTTCGAAGTAAAGTTGCATGGGAGAATAAATGACGATATTAGTTGCCGTGACTCGCAACCACCACATTAGCACTCGACAATTTAATCGTGAGTCTGGAATTAGTCACACTACTGTCTGCTGAACTTTGAAATGTAGAAAATATCATTCGGTTCACATTTACCTCTATCAGGAACACAATGGGTATGATTTGCAGAATAGAATGACATTTTGCCAATGGCCATTTCTGGAAATACAGGGAAAATCCGATTCCTTTTTTGTAGTGTTATTTTCTGACGATTCGACCTTCACGAAGCAGGTACGACTAATCGACACAGCATGCATTATTGGAACGTAGAAATCCAAGATTGGTTACGCCATGTTAGAATATCACCATCCGTGGAATGTGAATGTTTGGTGTAGAATAACTGTTGATAAACTCTGAGGCCCACTCTTTATCGATGGCACTTTAAATGGTGATATACATCGAACATTGTAGGAGGACGACATCCACTATTGCTTGAAAACCTCCCCTTGAATCTGCGACAAGCAAACGTGGTTTCAACGAGATTATTGTACAGGATATTATTACATCGCGTTGTTCAGGATATTATGACATCAAGTGTGCAATCGTCGGTGTTTCGGAACAGGCGGTCCAGTGTCTTGGTCTGCAAGATCACCAGAAATTATTTCGTCTGACTTTCGTTTGTTTGTGTGGTTACTTGATTTTTTGCCGAGGCTGTTCCATCTGAAAAAGCAACAACACGACACATTATTTATACGTCCCTTTTCTATTCTTCTGCTTTTTCTTCTAAATGAATAACATTTATCATTTTAACTCTCCATCTCCTAGAATTGATTTATTTTTCTTTGTAACTCACTGTTATTCTCCTTGTTTTGTTCCACAAAACAAATTTTGCAGGAAATGCGGAAGAATGTACCTTTACATGTAATACTGTGTAATATATGACCTGCTTTTTAAACTATCAGGCAGCATCTCTTTAAATATTCAACAAATAAAGCGAAATGAAATTAAATGTGTGATTACTTGGTGAGATTTATAATTTTGTGCCAACAACGTACGATAACACGATTCAAAATGGCTCTGAGCACTATGGGACTAAACATCAGAGGTCATCAGTCCCCTAGAACGTAGAACTACTTAAACCTAAGTACCCTAAGGACAGCACACACATCCATGCCAGAGGCAGGATTCGAACCCGCGACCGAAGCAGCAGCATGGCTCCGGACTGGAGCGCCTAGAACCGCACGGCCACAGCGGCCGGCTAACACGATTCACAGTACCAAAAATGCAAGTCAGCAGATTACATCGGGAACACGTCTCAGTTGTGTCGGATAATTCCACGTGAGGATAAATAAGTACATCCTAGAGCGTGGCGATATTTTTGAGTACTTACTGTGAAATAATTATTACAAACAAGCCCCCGTTGGCGAGAGGATACGCCTCAAATGAGCACCCGTTGGTGAGACTTAAGAGGGTACAACTCAAACAAACTTGATTATTGAAAATCTCTGACTTTCTCTTTTTGATCCGGTGCATTTTCATCACCGTAATACCGTTTTGCAACACAATTATTGTGCTACTTACCCATTACAGTGCGATCTATCGTGCACCATCAAATGTGTTGCATACAAAAGTTACGGATTTTTTCCTGTAGAACCTGAATCTACAATAAAAGGGGTGTTCCTGCTTAAGATTTCAAAGTTGCCCCTCTCCCCATCATCGGGGGGTGAGGTTGGGGTTCAACATTGGCACAATTGGATAGCATTTTAAAATACAGAATAGGTACTTTTCCGTTTTTTTGTCTGATACGTCGTTTCTGGGATATTCGATGTCTCAATGTAATAAAATACCCTGTAGATTGCTTGAAGTTATACTTTTTTCATTCGCGGTGCGCAATTTAACTCATCGTTACTGTTATAAGAATGTAATACTTTAAGTAAATATGGCAGAACAACCAGTAGAAGTGTTACACCTGCAGAGTACAACCCACAAACCGAACTGCTTTCATAACGTGGACGGACAACATGGACAGCGCTGGAAGACGTGGCATCTGCGAAAGAAGTGTGTAATCACTGCAGATGTTGACGGGTGGTTAGTGGCAGCGTGTGGAGAGTGTGAACCGTCACAAGAAAGTGCTCTTGCAACACAACAACGCTCGTCCCCATACGAGTCGGAAAATCAGGACTGCCATCACTGAAATGAGGTGCCATCGTATTTTCCTGACTTTACCCCTTCCCATTCTCATCTATTCGGTGCCATGAAGAAATCTCTGCACAGACATCCTGTCGATGACATCGAGGAACTACGAGCAGCTGGACAGCAATACAAAAATGGGTTGTACTGCGCAGATTTTACACTTCTCGTGATTATGCTACCACCTACTCTTAGACAAAAGTACTTCATACTAGCAACTGTAATGATGCGTCAAATGGCGCACCATAAATTATGGACAAAAATAAAATGTAAATCAATGTGGAATACTCCTAATATATCATCAGCGTAGGTTTTCATGGAAATGTTGATGCTTTCTATAGGTCTAGGAAGGAAGTGTAACGTTTCCTCAATAAAGCCTGTGACAGCAATGCATATAACGTGGCGAACAAGGGGCAAACTTGTTTTAATCCTCCAGCAGATTTAGCAATTTACGTCGTGGATTTATTAATTTGATAAGATCGTACATGTTGGCTATAGGGTTGGCAACCACCTTTCTAAACTGAAGGAGGAATCTCCGTGCTTCACATATGCGCAAGACTGTGGTGGCCACAGCAGTAGCAGGCCGCAGAGAGGCCGCAGAGAGGACCATCCCGCTCAAGACGTGGACGATGGCGCCGCTCCTGCACGTCTCCACAGAACACTGCGCTTCTGCGCTTCTGCGAGCGATGACACACCCAACAGAACAGCCGCCTCCATCATTATTCTGTGCTGTGAGGTTTTACAAATCACTCTGGTACAGTTATGCGTATCCGACGAATAGGGTCCGAAAAAATTGGTGTAATAAATTGGAGAGCGATCTTGTTATGTATTTGGCCTGTTGAATAGTCATCTCGTGCTGTGACCCATAGCGCAAGCGTCGGAATCGACAATAGGGGGGAAATATACGAAGAATAAAATTTTATTCGTGCCATTATGATATATCGAACTGCCCAGTTGACTTCTATACTTTTCAGGACAAAACAGAAATGAAAAGTTCATGTATTAAAAGATTTTACTAATAAGCGCCAAACGTAATGTTTTTAAAAGAGTACACGCTTAGTGACATTGAATAAATTTTTCGCAATCATTCGTAAGACTTAGTCTAGGTATTCTGTTGAGTCTTTAAGACTTCAGTCATGAAGCCAGGCAGGATTTTGCAGAAGAGAAGGTGTCCGAGAAATCTACATCACGGTCGTGAATAAATTGAAAAAGTGACCAAATAATATCCAGCACTTATAGCCCACGAGAAACTAATCATTAACAAAGAGGAACGTTACAATATCCAGAGATTTGCGCCTACGCTTTTACTCGAGTCCTAAGTTGGCTTCTCGGCATCGTCGCTCAAGGTCGACATATGGTACTGGGGCCAGGCTGGTAAAGTACGTGTATCAGTCTGCCACCAGCCACCCACTACCTACCCTGATTAAACTCCACAGTGAGTCTTTGGATCAGCGACAACATCCTCTTCGACGTCACAGCTGGACACCAGTTTAAAGTAATTTCTCACTATCTGCCTTACTGTCGGTCTCCACCGAGAGGGCCGACATTTAGGCACCACAAATAGTTGTTTCAAGTTCCGAAAGGCCACTCGCATCACATGCAGTTGAAAGTAAGGACCGTCAATATGACTACAGCGACGTTACCAGAATCTTAAGGTGGCAAACACCGTCCCCAATCGGTGACCCAGCTACCGGTAAGAACGCATTCGGCGCTAAAGAGTAATGATACCTACCTCTCAATAGGATAAGATTATAGTAGTCACAGGCTTCTAGCATCGCCGCGAGACGGGGTGAGAAGGAGCTGGACGGGCAGGCTGACATAACCTTGTTGCTATGACACTCCTTTCCTTCGGAACCAATCACTTCGGACCGTATTGCGGTCCGGTGCCTGTTGTCACTCACACACTGCTCTATTCCAGCTCTCTTTGAATTATAAGTCTCTCTCTGTTGATACTCTTTAGGACTGTTTTACATGGCATTTTCTGGAACTCTGAAGTCATTGCGAAGTTTCTACCACGTTTGGGTTTAAAAGCAATCAGTGTATTTTTGTTGCCTAACGAATCGTCAACAAATAATTTTTGTTACAATCTGCTTAGGCTTTTGTAACAAGCAGTCAGTCATATCCTGGATAACGTTTTTTTTTTTTTTTTTTTTTTTTTTTTTTTCAACTCCTACAGAATTTTCACCACATGGAAACTCATCATTAGTGTACTGATACTTGTGGCACTGCCAACGACAATAGTCTCTTACATTTTGTGCATTATAGTATTATGTGGTTCAAATGTCTGATGTCATTGTCATTTTGGTTGCTCATTCTCAATTTCTGAGAATTTAATTTGTGTAAACATACTAGATAACTTCCGTGTTGAAGGATATTTTGAAATTGGGACTTATTCAGATTCTTCCCGGCTTCGAGCTTCTGCAAACCAGCGTCTATAACTTATCACTGCCTCTGTATTAGATGGTAGTTTATCGTTTGTTCCTTAGGTATCACACACTTTAAGCAAAACCGTTTGTCGACGTACGTATTAACGCGTCCTGATGTAAATATCAGACCATATTATTCTCTTACCAAGCAACACTGTCAGTCAAGGATCCTTGGTATTGGTTCCGTCTTTGTGACACTGGCACATTCCTAGTAAGAAACAAATGCTAGAAGGTAGCCCACAGATGGACGCCTGTCGTATTGCTTAAACTGATGCTTCAGATAAGCCCTCTGCTCTCCCAGCCACAAAGTGTTACACCAGCAATAATCTCGACTTTGACGAAATTTTAAGCTTACACTCATAGTTGCGTTATCGTCCGGTGTTACTCTATCCTAACAGTTTGTTCTCAAGGGACATTAAAGGCCTCATCGCCTATAACTCTTTTGCTCTCTATACCCCTATCATACTGTTACCCATTTTTTCGCTGCAATCATCTGCGCTCAGTGCGGATCATTGTCCACGTCCCATGCTTGATCATTTCCAGACAGTTTTATGGGGGACATCACTGAATGTACTGTAGCCTACAGTCAAATAACTCGAAGAACCATCAATAGCTCCAGATAGGTAAGCTGTGTGTTTGAATGACGGGGATTTAATTCTCAGATAAATATGTGTATTTTGGGGTTATTTATTGCATATATCAATTTCTTCTCCAGAATTCAAACAGATGGTTTAGTTCATTCATTTAACATTTTAAAATTTGTCTACAACTTTATTTCTTCATTTCAGGATTCGTACCCTTCGGTTATTTTTCGTTATTAATTGTAATTACCGTTTATGGCAGCAAAGGTGTTGTGTTAAGCGTAAACGTCTTACTTTCTACATTGTTCGTTACATTTACTTTAATTATTACTAATTATTCTTAATTCTAGTCGTGAAAATTTGTAGTGTGCGGAAGTAATTCTTACTCTATCACCTGATATAAGACGTTCCTCGTTGAGTGGATAGCACGACAGAATGTCATAGAAGACATGACCCGGCCAGGTCGGAGATTTTCTCCGCTCGGGGAGTGAATGTTGTGTTGTCTTCATCGCCAGTACTGAAAGATTTAGATCACTGAATCAACTGACTGTTGTCGGCTGGAGTGGTTGAGTGGTTCTAGGCGCTACAGTCTGCAACCGCGCCACCCCTATGCTCGCAAGTTCGAATCCTGATACAAGCATGGATTGGATGTGTGTGATGTCCTTAGGTTAGTTGGGTTTAAGTAGTTCTAAGTTCTAGGGGACTGATGACATCAGAAGTTAAGTCCCACAGTGCTCAGAGCCATTTGAACTATTTTTTGATTCAACTGACTTTTCCATTTCTAGACATATTCTTGTCAACCGAAGTCGACAGAGAATCTGCTACATTACAATCTGTAGGTTGTAGTTTGGTTTCGCCATGGCCGATTAACCTAATATTGTTAGTTAAATGAATGTATATTTTATTCTTGGATTTGGATGACACTGTACCGCATTGGTTATACTTAATTTTATCGTGCACCAGAGATTAGGTGAGGCAAGGTCATGCAATCTCAGCTGGTGTTGTATAAATGTAAGATTAGTAGATTCTGTGATTTTCAGTTACATTAAAACTAAGGTGAGATGACTCTGAAAAATAACTTTCTGGGAAGTTAGCGTAATACACCAGGTGACACGCCTTTGAGTGACTGACAGGGGATGCTTTTTACATGGTGTGTAGAACGTAAGGAGCTGTGTTTGTTTGCTACCCAAGAAGCCCACTGGAAGCCGTGCAGCGGCGTATTCAGCCGAGTCTGACAGCACCCATGAATACGAATTTAGAATTTTGGCGATTTAAAATATCAGCCTCGGGATAAAGTTCTTACGCGGTTCGCCTTTGCATTTTACTATATTTTTCTTTCACGCAGAGCAGAGGGTTAGAAGCCTTTTGCGGTCCAACGGAGGAAAAGCGTTCGCTTATCTGAGCACGGCAGCGGCCTGAAAGGGACCGCGTGGCAGTTCAGCGCAGCCTTTATCTGCGTCCTTCGTTACTACTTCTCGTTTTACGACCGCCACGAGGAGCAGGAGGATCCACCGAGGAAGAAGAGGAGTAAGAGATATGGCATGAACGGGAATTCTCCGCAGATATAAGCACCGCCCTTAATCGTCTGTTCCGCGAGATTCCACGGCTCTCGACTGAAGTATTTCACGAAACGAATTTGTTTTTTGAGCAAGAGCAGGAAACCGCACAAATAGATATTAATTTTTAGTACCCTGTTTTTCATGTTTAGCCAGATCCAACATTAACCTGCCCATAAAAGGTGTAGGCGTCTCCACCACGTTTGCGAGCAAGGAACGATATGCAAACACATGTGATTGCAACTGAAGATGCTTCAATACGTTCAGAGACGCAGATGCTGTCCATGTGCGTATTTCCCGTGTATGCAACACAGTTACGTTACCTGAGTTCACACTACCTGTTCTTGGCTACGATGCACGCAGTTACAGCGTCTGCAAAACCTGTTATTTTTAAATCGCAGTTCCATTGAAACTAGTTGCGAGACTAGGTTTGCTGGATACACTTTTATCTTGAAATGTAACGTGGAATGGCATGCCGACCGCCAAGCTGTATGTGAGTATGTACCCGTACAGGAACATGCTAGTTAATGTACTGTAGTGATTGTGTTTCGGCCTTGATATTAATTATTATAAGGGTTATTCTTGCGATACTTAACCTACAAATCTTTACTTTCGAAACTCAAGCTTCCATGTTGGATAGTCATAATGTTAACAGTTCGTCCTTTTAATATTATCAGGTTTTACAGATTATAAATTTTTATTCATAAATCTGAAAGGTTTTCTTACTTTTAAGACATGTTTTTTTTTTAAGTTTTTAGTGTTTTAGCCATAAATTAGCTGTTTACATACTTTTTATTGTGTGTGTTTTATCTGTTTCCATGTTATATAAGAGTTTTTCAAATACTTTAGTTTCCAATTTAACGCCCTGGAAAAGTGTCAAATTGGCGTCATCGTACCAGGCAGTATGTAGTTCAAGACTATTGGTGAGTGATTCCCATCCACATCCTTTTACAGAAATAGAAAGAACTGTCAACTGAAAATTTTTCAGTTTGTTTTCAAATTTTACTTTTCTGGCTGTCAGGTATTTTATAACATACCAAAAATTTTAGTTCTGCATTGTATACCCTATTTTGTACTGAAGACAACTTTAATGCGCAGTAATTAATTTCCCATTTTGTCTTTTGGTATTGTGATTATGTATACCATTGTTGGTTTTGAATTGCAGTGGATTGTTTACAACAAACTTCATATGGAAATAAATTTTCTGAGAGCAGTGAGAATTCCCGACTTCTTAAACAGATGTCCATAAGTTAATAGTTGGTGAGCACCACATCTTATTCTAAAATCACGTTTTTGAACAAGAAAAGCTCTTTCTTAAGGATGAATTAACCCAGAATATTATTCAATGTGACGATATCGAATGAAAATAAGAAAAATATATCAACTTACTGATTTATCTATGCCCAAGATTTGCTATGATTCTAAGTGTAAATGTGGTCGAACAAACTCGTTTGAGCAGATTCAATATCTTGGGATCCTTATCGACTCAATGTGCCACATTTTCGGTCCGTGAGTAATAGCCTATTAAAACTGCAATTGACTAAGTAATAATGGAGCAAAGACATCCCTATTATGAAAGTAGCTGCACTAACCAATGGGTATCCGGTTTCAACAGTAACAATGTGGCTACACAAAATTAACAGGCAACCACGATGTAAAATCAATGGTAGTACGTTAACAAGTGGACAGTGTAAGTGGGTCACATTTCTGTGGTGCCAGTAGAATCTATCAGCAGATCGTATTTCACTAGGCATGGCCTGCACCTCAAAAGGTATGGGAAGGGGAGGCTGGCAGATCTTATAGCAGACAGTGTAGTTGGTGATGGTGGGAACAAACATGGAAAAATTCCTGTAGTAGTAGATATTACAGGTGCATCTATTTTAGATTCAAGTCAGCCGATAGGTATACCTGCTGAAGGGGAGTCCCTCTAACTAAGGGCTCATCTTCAGAGGACGTCATGTTTCCAAGTAGAGAAGGAAATGGCATATTTCATCAAAATATGTGATGTACTAGAGATAAAATTACTGAACTGCTTATAGATGTTGACTTTGAAATTATTAGCATGTCGGAGCAAAAATTAAATAATTTGACAATTCAAAGGCTTCCTTTACTAGGATTCACATTGGTCGGCCGCTGTGGCCGAGCGGTTCTAAAAGCTTCACTCAGGAACCGCGCTGCTGCTTTGGTCGCAGGTTAGAATCCTGCCTCGGGCATGGATGTGTGTGGTGCCCTTAGGTTAGTTAGGTTTAAGTAGTTCTAAGTCTAGGGGACTGATGTTCTCACATGTTAAGTCTCATAGCGCTTAGAACCATTTGATTTACATAGGCTGGCTGTTTTTCAAGGAGTTCCTTGCGGTGTGGGGGGATCGGCTATGTACGTAAAAAACAGTATTCCATTCGAGACCATAGATGTATCGTAGCACTGCACTGAACAGATATTTGGATGTTGTCAGGGGCAGTTGAATTTAGTAAAACTAAATTTCTAGTTGTTGTTGTTTATAGGTCCCCTAACTCTGACTACAGAGCATTTCTGCTCTTCTTGATTCATTTTATTGGAAGTACCAGAAAGTAGTTACATGTGGTGACTTCAATGCTAATTTTGTTTACGATGGTGCAAGAAAAAGGACGTCGGTAGATCTCATAAATTCCTTTGAAATGATGCACACTGTGTTTCTTTCCAACTAGGGTACAGGGGAACAGTACCACAGCCATACACAATATTGTCATTCATTATTCATTACTAGCTGGGCATTATCTCCGTAAAAGCGTGAATGGCATTTCAGACCATGATCCACAAATTGTAATAATAAAAGGCTTTTCCACTCAAACAAATGTCACATATAGTTAGAAGCTATGTAGGAAAGATAATCCAACAGCACTAGAGGTTTTTTTTTTAATGCTGTCAAGGAACAAGATTGGCAGGTTGTTTATAGCGCGAGAACATAGATCACAAATATAATGCATTGCTTAACACATTTAGGTTGCTCTTTGACAGTTGCTTTTCTTTAGAACGTTCTAAACCGGGTAATAGCAGTAATAGGCAGCCCGTGTGGCTGTCTTGTGGGATGAGGATATCATGTAAGACAAAGCGGTAATTATATCAAAATGTTAGAAGTAGTCACAATCAAGCTACAGTACCCATTACAAACAGTATTGTAAAGTGCTTAAAATGTTGTTAGGAACTCAAAGAGTATGTGGTACGCAAATAGAACAGCTAATTCACAAGATAAAATTAAAATCATACTCTGAGTTGTGAAGGAAGTGCTTAGTCAGCAGCACGAAGTCGACAGTATAAAGTCAGTTCGTAGTAAAAATATTTCTGTTACTCATAAATCAGATATATGTACAGTATTTAACAATCATTTTCTGAACATTGTTGGTAAAGTAAATAAAAATTTATTTTCTACATGGTATCATATAACTTTCTTGGTCGATGTTTTTCAGACATTGGTGTCTGATATACACACCTGGAAATTGAAATAAGAACACCGTGAATTCATTGTCCCAGGAACGGGGAAACTTTATTGACACATTCCTGGGGTCAGATACATCACATGATCACACTGACAGAACCACAGGCACATAGACACAGGCAACAGAGCATGCACAATGTCGGCACTAGTACAGTGTATATCCACCTTTCGCAGCAATGCAGGCTGCTATTCTCCCATGGAGACGATCGTAGAGATGCTGGATGTAGTCCTGTGGAACGGCTTGCCATGCCATTTCCACCTGGCGCCTCAGTTGGACCAGCGTTCGTGCTGGACGTGCAGACCGCGTGAGACGACGCTTCATCCAGTCCCCAACATGCTCAATGGGGGACAGATCCGGAGATCTTGCTGGCCAGGGTAGTTGACTTACACCTTCTAGAGCACGTTGGGGGGCACGGGATACATGCGGACGTGAATTGTCCTGTTGGAACAGCAATATCCCTTGCCGGTCTAGGAATTGTAGAACGATGGGTTCGATGACGGTTTGGATGTGCCGTGCACTATTCAGTGTCCCCTCGACGATCACCAGAGGTGTACGGCCAGTGTAGGAGATCGCTCCCCACACCATGATGCCGGGTGTTGGCCCTGTGTGCCTCCGTCGTATGCAGTCCTGATTGTGGCGCTCACCTGCAAGGCGCCAAACACGCATACGACCATCATTGGCACCAAGGCAGAAGCGACTCTCATCGCTGAAGACGACACGTCTCCATTCGTCCCTCCATTCACGCCTGTCGCGACACCACTGGAGGCGGGCTGCACGATGTTGGGGCGTGAGCGGAAGACGGCCTAACGATGTGCGGGACAGTAGCACAGCTTCATGGAGACGGTTGCGAATGGACCTCGCCGATACCCCAGGAGCAACAGTGTCCCTAGTTTGCTGGGAAGTGGCGGTGCGGTCCCCTACGGCACTGTGTAGGATCCTTCGGTCTTGGCGTGCATCCGTGCGTCGCTTCGGTCCGGTCCCAGGTCGACGGGCACGTGCACCTTCCGCCGACCACTGGTGACAACATCGATGTACTGTGGAGACCTCACGCCCCACGTGTTGAGCAATTCGGCGGTACGTCCACCCGGCCTCCCGCATGCCCACTATACGCCCTCGCTCAAAGTCCGTCAACTGCACATACGGTTCACGTCCACGCTGTCGCGGCATGCTACCACTGTTAAAGACTGCGATGGAGCTCCGTATGCCACGGCAAACTGGCTGACACTGACGGCGGCGGTGCACAAATGCTGCGCAGATGGCGCCATTCGACGGCCAACAGCGCGGTTCCTGGTGTCTCCGCTGTGCCGTGCGTGTTATCATTGCTTGTACAGCCCTCTCGCAGTGTCCTGAGCAAGTATGGTGGGTCTGACACACCGGTGTCAATGTGTTCTTTTTTCCATTTCCAGGAGTGTACTCCTCTGTCGTACAGACAAGGGGGAGGTTGAGGCATAATGAAATCACTGAAGACTACGGGCTCTGATGGTTATGATGGAGTGCCTAGCACGCTATTAAAGTACTGTGGTGCAGAAGTTAGCCCCGTATTGAGCCGTATATGTAATTTTTCGTTTAAGAATGGGCAGTTTCCTAACCATTCCTGAGCCGCTTTATAAAAAGGGAGAAACGGATAACATAAATTTTTTTTTTACTTATTTCAATGCCATCAGTGTCTGCTAAAGTCATTGAAAAGGTTGTGTATGTAAAGATAATTGATCATTTTGCATCACACGATTCGCTAGTAAATGTGCAGTTTGGCTTTATACGTCGTTTAACAACTGAAAATTCTATATTCTCTTTTCTCTGTGATGTACTGGATGGGTTAAATAAAATGTTTCGAACGCTAGGCATATTTTTGGATTTAACTACAACGTTTAATTGTGTTGATCACAAAATATTGCTCCAGAAGTGGGACCATTACGGAATACGGGGAGCAGCTCATAGTTGGTTCATCTCTTACTTTAGCAACAACGGACAGCTAAAGGTCATTACTGAAAATATTGAGAACGGCTGTGATGTGGGCTCTGAGTGTTCATGGCTTGTAGAAAATAAACTAACACTAATCACAGTAAGCGTTTTTACAGTCTCTGACACACAATTCTACAAAACCTCACGTTTTAATTTCAAAGAATGGGCATATGATTAGTGAAACTGAATAGTTCAAATTTCTAGATGTTCAAATAAATAGCAAACTGTTGCGGAAATCGCACTTACAGGATCTTGTTCAGAGACTTAATGCTGTCATATTTACTTTTCGAACGGTATCTGATGTGAGTGGTCACTCGACAGGAAAGTTAGTCTACTTTGTTTTTCGCTGACTTATGTCATATGGTATCAATTTTGGGGTAACTCTTCCCATTATTAAAGGATATTTTTGGCTCAGAAACAGGCGGTTCGGACAATAACTGGCGTAACTGCGCGAACCTCTTGTCGACCCTATGCACTAGTTTTGTTATTTTGACATTGACCATTACTGTCATTTCTTCTTAACGATATTAGCTTACTCCCAAGAATAAACAGCTTTCACTCGGTTAATACTCGGCAGAATCTAACCTGAAATTGGATCTGAGTTCCTTAACTCTTCTGCAGAAAGGTGTGCAGTATACTGCTGCATCCATTTTCAATAAGCTACCATTCGAATTAAAAATTTTTAGCATTAATCTATGCGCATTCAAATCGAAACTGAAGAGTTTCCTCATGGGCCACTCCTTCTATACTGTCGAAGAGTTTCTTGACAAATTAAGCTCATTCTTGTTGTATTGCTGATCGCGTTTACGTAAACTTATCATCTGACTGTATTCGGGTTCGTAAGCATTTCATATTTATCTGTATTACTTTTATGTTGTAATTTCATGTATTGACACGTTCCATGATCTTGGAGATTTGCTCCTCAATTTGGTCCTACTGAACTCGACGTGTAAAGAAAGAAATAAAAACTGTTGTCAACTACCTATGGTACAGCAGCTGCAATCGTTAACTTCTTTGACTTGAAGTGCTTGTAAATATTTTCTATCATTCTGTGAAGTTGAGTAATTTGCAAATAGCCCATAAACGTCTTTTTCGAAGCTGTGTCATTCTTTGTTATGTGTGTACTAAATTCTCACGAATATACGTAACTGGTGTATCCTTATGAATAATGTCATACAAAATACTAAGGAAAGTTCCTCCATAAATAAAGGGTTTAGGCTCGAATGAAAACTAACGATAGGAGTGAGTTAGTGCGCAATCTTTGTGTGGCATGATGTCTGTGGTTAGGCTAAAAAGAGTAAACATTCCGAGAGCTTAATGAGGCGAGAATTTCAGGAGGAGTGGGTTAAAAATGCCTGGGATGTTAATTGTCATCAGCCGTTACATCATGGCATTTACTGATTTGTTCTGAAATTTGCAACTTCGACGTTAAGAATGAATATCGAGAGCGTTTTACATCAAAAGCTGTGATTGCATCGCATGGCATTGTCATGTCGCTACAGAAGCTTGCCTCCACATGCATCTTCGCGCAGAGTAATGTATAGTTTTGTACATTCTTGCATGAAATAATGTTTAGCAAAGTTTTTCACATTATAAGTGCTCATACACAAGTGTGTGTCACTAACCTTGATTTGTTCTGAATCACTAATCTTGTCAGGCTCCTAGACCGAGTCCACTAATAGTCCGAGCTTCAAATTCTAGTGAAAGTGTTGTAATTAGTATATGAAACAATTAAGAGAAGTTTTAAGTTTCATGTGGCAAATAATTTTTGTTCTGTGTGTTGTTGAAGATCAGAATTTCAGTTGATATTCAAGGAATATTTACTTAAACTCCCATATAAAGAGAAAACCCTAAGTAAATACTAAAACCATTTTACAGAATTTGAAAGTGTTGATTGTGAACACTGCTTACAAAATAAAGCCTAGACCATAACAGTTTAAACGGTTACACCATGCCTGCTTCTAATGCGGGTTTGCAAATAGAGCTTTTGTATATTTATATGTTTTATTGCCATTGTTTAACTTTCAGTTTTGGTTCAAAATCCTGTTAGGAAACAAAACAGTCTGTGGACTCCCTTCTATATTAGTTCGAGTGTTACTAATTCTAAGGTGAAAGTTTGTATAAGAATTAGTTAATTATTCTTGAAATATTGATGATCTTAAAATTATGAGTTGCACTAAAATATGTTTTAGGTATCCCAAAAGCATTTCATGAACTGTGCAAGCTCATATGTAGTCAATGAAAACAACTGGGGCTCGTGTTGGTTAGAATAATAGGTCTGTAACAGCCTTTTTATCAGCAGCACAAGTTCCATGCTCAACCCATGTCAAACTGAATAGTGCTTCGCCCCTGTTAGGCGACATAGTGCTTTTATCATTTTTCGCTACACGGTAAAGCAATGAGTGTACTTGAGTGTGTAGTAGTTAGCTTCCATAATTGACAAGTCAGAAAACCGATTAATTCATGACTGTTTACATCTTTAGTGCATGATAGTGATGTGGTGTCCAATCTTTAAATCAAATTATCAGTAAAGTTAATCTTAATTCAGCAGTTACTTTACCTTTTGCTGTATATTTGGCCGAAATTACTTTTTTCAAATTTGAGTCGGCGACCCTCCGTACTTTGCATTTCCACGTATGTGCACTCCGTTATAATAGATCGTTAGTTGGATTACCGCGACAACTACTTTTCATCCTTTCAGTACTTAGCTCACACAGGAAATGATATTAGTCGCATTAAACTCGTAATTACTACACGATTACGGTCAGTTCAGAAATTCCTGGTAACGACGTAGCATTCAAGGGTAGAATTGCTGTTTTAGAAGCTCCATATATGTTATAATAGGAAGACAAGAAAATTTTGTACATGTCCATGAAGTATAAAGGACGTCAGAAGTAATTCGTAGAAAGTTTCGTGGTACCAATTTACATATTGGATTTAAGACTAATGACATTCTTCGCTTCACACTTATGCAATGCGTGTATAATAAAATCTTCTAAATTCACGGCAACAGGTGTATATGAACTAAGGTACGGAAACTGTCCAAAAATTTACGTAGATGAAATAAGCAGGACTTTTGAAACGCGTTTCAAAGAGCACGCATCAATTCACAATAATAAAACAGTGTTTGGTTATCAGCCCTTACAGCTAAGCATTCCGTTATAGCCATTGATATGCGTTTGGAAATGCTATATACTGAACCTAAAAGATAGCTCATGACGATGGTGTAAGAAATTGAAAATTTTATACCGTTTACTAGAGACTGGCAACACATGAAAGCAGAGAAACGATTGTATTAACAGAGCATTTATCATGACACTATGAATATCTCTTCCAATCGTCCACCTCGAAGTAATGTATGTATGAGCAACAGACGCACACACCGAGAAGGAATGCGGCGGTCTATCGCCTCACACACCATCCTAGCAGCAGGTCGGCGTGCAGACTGGCTTCCGTACTTACTGCAAAATTACGCGACGTACAATGCCATCAAACAGATGTATTATATTTGAAGACATTTAATGCTCTTTTAGTTATATTACCTAAATTCACTTTTACTATTTTGTTTTTTTTTTACAGCTTATAAAACCATTGTTCTTTACTCTGAATATCATAACACCAGTTTTCACATACTTTTACTTTTTATATATTTAGCGTAATCTACTCTATTTTTACGTAAATTACTATACTGTTTCACTGAATCTATATCCATTAAGCTGATGACATCCCTACCAGGCCCACTTCCTGCCTTCTGCCTCATCTCCCTATCCCTCTCACTCCACATACAACCACCCCATCCCTGTCTTCCCTCCTCTCATATCCCCAAACCAGATTTAAAACATTGACCACAGTTACATACCACAGCATTCTGATGTGTGCTTCTGAAACAGATATGACGAGTTGCTGACACACCTACATAAGAAAATTCAACATTTAGGTACAACCTTTTCTACTTTCTGTAATATGATATAAAATGTGTTTTTTGTTTTAACGTCTTTACTATTCCCGCTTCGGGAACTCAAATGGAAACCCCTTGAGGGAAGGCGATGTTCTTTTCTAGAAACACTACTGAGAACATTTAGGAAACCATAATTTGAAGTTGACTGCCGAAGAATTCTACTGCGGCCAGTAGGCATTACGCGTAAGGCACACCAAGATAACATACGAGAAATTAGGGCTTCTACCAAGACATATATATACTCGTTTCTCTCTTGCCTTGTTTGAAATTGGAACGGGAAAGTGTTTTACAAGGGACACTCCGCCATGCACAGTACAGTGGTTTGCGGAGTATCTATGTAGATGTAGATGTAGATGATCCAAGGACATCGAAACTAGACATGTATTTAAAAAATGTGCTACTGGAACCGAAAAGTAAACGATGTGTTAGAATGGCTTTGAAATGGTGGTTCATCTGTAAATATTGTGGTATGAAGGGCAATAAATAGTTGGAATGCTTTTCTGAAGAAGAATAACATCCTTTAAACTAAAAAACCTGTAAGAGAAATGTTTTAAGAAATAGGCTTCTCATCTGGAAAGCAATATCACACGAGATGGGAGGATATGGACAATGACTGAAACAGTATGTTGAATCCAAAATTTGACTATGATTCAATAATGGTTTACTCACCAGCAAGGACACGTCTCAACAAATGAAGGGCAATGCAAGCATTATATTTGCCCCACATAAGCGTAAAATAACGACACTAGTAAAACCAGAGGAGAAACATAGAATCCAAGATGTTGGATGGTCGCATGCGAACGAGAGAGTTACAAATTAAAACGTGCTGATTAAAGAAGCAGACTTGTCTTGGATGAATATGCAGACGCCACGTCTTCGGAACGATAGTAGGGAAAGGTACTCAAGGAAGGAGTTGTGTGGTCTTTCTAAGATAGTGAAACATGGAGCAGATCGTGAAAGATGTTGAAATACGAGGAAGACACACGATTCTAGTATAGCATGGGAGTAATTACAAGAGTAATACTAATATGAAAACTATGTAGCAGGGATTGCAGAGAACTCAAATCTACGAAGGCAGAATAGGGACTGATTGCCGAGGAGTATTATTGTAATTTTTGAAACACCAAAGTAAGAAGAAACGTTGGCCGACTCAAGGAATTATATAGACTTTAGTTTTATTAGCTTAGGTATGGAGTTTACCCAAAAAGAATTGGCAGAAATGGAGACGACTCTGACAGACTGCAACGGTAGTTTGCATATGGGATGCATGCAAAAATGATTTTTTACACCTGTACACGTTGCGCAAGATGCGAATGCGTGCAGATGCAAGACATTGTATTCGTATTCGGTGAAGTAACGATTCAAATCTCTGTCCACCATTTAAGCTTTTGGTGAGTTCCTAAAGCCTACTGAAGCGAATACCAGAGCCGTTCTTCTGTGTGGAGTGGAGTGAGCGGTCTTCCAGGTTAGAATGTTGCGGAAGTGTGAAGATAGGCGTTCATTCTTAAAGGGTGCAGGTGAAACACGGGACGAGGGTGGACCTAGAAGACATTAGAGTTGAAGTTGTAAATTATCGTTCTGCGTTGGAAAAGAAGCAGAGGTCTCAGCGCTCATAGCAAGCACTGAATCAGAAACCGTTCTGAGCACTGAAAGCTGGCTAAAACTGAAGGTAAGTTCAGCCGAAGTTTTTACCAAGGACCCAATGGAGTTGAGATACCGTAGTTTAAATACAAATGCTGGTGGCGTGGTAATGTTGTACAAGTAGTTTACCTTGCAGTGCAGTTAAAGTGAATAGGTGCTACGTATCAGTATGGATAGAAACTATACTTGACAACCGTTATAACTTAGTAACTGGTTCCAACCTCCCGACTAAGATGACATAGTTACTGGACGATTCAAGGACAATTTAAGTCTCATACCGAATAGGTAATCGACTCATACAATTACAGTAGGTAGTGACTCCAGTCTAACCTCGATCTGCAGGCGAAAATGCAAGTTTGAAGTCGGTGGTAGGCATGAAACGTCGTGCAGAATAGTACGAAATGTAATCTCCGGCACTTAATTAGAGCAAATATTTCAGGACCCCACAACTGTAAATGGTTGTGATAACATGTTAGGCGTCTTGTCAACATGCCTCAAGACACATATAGGGGTTAGTGATTGACAATGTAAGTCGAGACCAAGGGTAGCAACAATGGAGATATTCATATCAAATAAACGAGTGAGACGTGGTACCGTGATCCCCCTTGGTACATAAAACAAATCAGAACACAGCTGAAGAAGCAACGAAAATGCATTTGAAATTTAAAAGAACGCAGAATCTATAAGGTTAGTGACGTTGTGCTGTATCTCGAAACTTAGCGCGAACTTAAATGCAAGATGTTTTTAATAAATTCCACATCGAAACTCTGTCTCAAAATCTGTCAGAAAATACAAAGAGATTTTGTTCATATTAAAAAAAAATAAAAATAAAAAAACAACGGGAAAATGCATTGAATACCTTCACCTCACGACTGCAGTGGTACTGGTAACAATGACACTATTACGGATGTGGACTTACTAAACACAGTCTTCTGAAATTTCGGCACCAAAGAAGATGAAGTAAATACTCCAGAATGCTAATCTAGAACAGCTGTCAACGTGAGTAGCTTCAAAGTAGATAACCTCTGTGTAGTGAAGAAAAATATGTTACTTAATAAAGGCAAATGTTTCGGCTCAGAGTGTACACCAAACAGCTTCCTTTCGGGGTGTGCTGATGTAATAATTCGAAATATGACAATCATATACTACCGCTCGCCCGACGAACTGGAAAGTTGCACAGGCCACCAATATACAAGCAACGAATTAAAAGTAGTCAGCTCTATTGTAAACCCACATCGCTAACATAAAATTGTATTAGGAATTTGGAACACCTACTGCTGACATTATGAAACGCCTCAATGAAAACTATTTTTTGACACAAAGCACGTCTCCGGAAAATAGCGTTCTTGAGGAAGATAACTGGCTCTTTACTCACGTGAAGCCATGACTGCTATCGACAGGGAATCGCAAGTCGGCCCCATGTTTCTAGTTTACCAGAAAGCTATTGACAATGTTCTTCTCATGTCGCTATGAAGTGTATGGAGTATCGTCTCGGTTGTGCAACTGCATTCGTGATTTCTTCTCAGAAAGGACACAGTTCGTAGTAATTGACGATAAGTCCAAATTAATAGTAAGTTATATTTCCGGTTACCCAATTACATGTAATAGGACTCCTGCTTTATATATATATATATATATATATATATATATATATATATATATAAAAGATTTAGGAGATACTGTGAACAGCCCTCTTAGATTGTTTGTGGATAATATTGTCGTTTACCGTCTAGCACATTCTCCAGAAGAATTACAAAATGATCTAGACAAGGCATCAGTACGGTGCGAGAAGTCGCAGATCATCCTCATGAACATAAAATGGAGGCCCTCATACTAAAAGAAATACGTTAAAAATCGGTTGCACGATGAATCACAGTACTGTGGAACATTAAAGTTCATTTAAATAAATAGGTATTAAAATTACGAAGAACTTAAACTAGTACCGTCATGTAGAAAATGTTGTGAGGAACACGAACCAAAGACTACGTTTTAATGGCAGAATACTTGGAAGATACAACAAATCTATTAAAGAGGCAGCCTACGCTATGTTTTTATGTCAACCCTAGAACATTATTGCGCGATTTTTGGGATCCTTACCAAATAAGTACTTATGTAATGACAAGGCACTGCCTATCTCCTTCCACAACCTGAGTTTTGGCCAGTCTCTAATAACGTCGTCGTCGACGGAACATTAAAAAGTAATATTTATTTGTTTCTCCTTTCCTTCTTTTCTTGCGTGTTGTTCCAAGTCGAACTAATTCACAGAGATTGGTCGAGAACGTATAAAACCTTCTGTCGGTGCTCAGATTCTTTCTTCCCAACGTATGAAATACACTTACTTAAATACTGACAAAACAGAATTAATAACCATGACCGTGACAAGCGACATTAATCGAAGCTTGGCTGAAACTAGTCCACGAAGAAGATGGGAGTTTGTAATAGAAAGCCATGAAATTATAATGAAGCCAGCGCACATACAGTGTGAATGAAACAGTCCAAACCATAGTCAATGAAAGTAAGCTGCTCCGAGATACAATATACTTCGACATGATCCAGTAATCGACACAAAGTGTTAACGGCCAACCGCCGGAGAGAAGCAACGCCGACCTCTACAGCTCAACCATGGGTCATGGTATTGGTTCAAATGGCTCTGAGCACTATGGGACTTAACATCTCAGATGACGTCCAAGCTGCTACCACATATGTTGTTTGGGAGCAGATCTGAGTATCTTACTGGGCATTGGAGTACATGTGTAGCTTGAGCACAGTTCATCATCCTGTAGAAAAACTGCACCGCAATACTGTCGCATGAGAGTTAGCATCTGAGACGCAAGATGTCCGTGATGTAGCGTACTTTCGTTAGAGTTACCACAGTCATTAACAGCCGAGACCTGAGTTTGTACCCCAAGGCTCCTCAGACCATGCACCGGAGTAACATTGCTGTGTCTTTCCAAAACATTTGAAGAAGGCTACCACTCACTAGGCTGCCGCCATGCTTGCCGGCTGCAGTCATCAGGGTTACTAAGATTTATCGTTGAACCCAATGAGACGGCAATTTTCAGCAGTCCATACTTCATGGTCATAGCATCACGCCAAATATTGCCTTTTGTGTTGTGTTAACAGCAGCCTACGCATGAGACAGTAATTCCGAACTGTGCGGGATAACACAGATCGGTCCAGGGAATTCGTTACTTGTCCTAGAATGGCAGCCGCAGATGTGAATGTCTTATCGTGTGAAACACGGCTATAGTGCCTTTTGTTGGTTTCACTTGGTCGGCCAGAGTCTTGATAACGAGTATGCCTGACTAATTAGAACATTTGGCCACTGCCCCGTCCGAATATACAACAGATACGTATACTGCACGGGTCACCCAGCCAGCCAAATGTAAACGCTCAATGAGGCCTCTTTCAAATATTTTTCTGGTCCTTACACTTAGGTGAGAAAAATCATGAGATACCTCCTAATATGGTAATATGGTGTGGGATCCTTACCAGGTGGGATTGACGGAGGACATCGAAAGGGTGCAAAAAAGGGCAGCTCGTTTTGTATTATCGCGTTATAGGGGAGAGAGTGTGGCAGATATGATACACGAGTTGGAATGGAAGTCATTACAGCACAGACGTTTTTCGTCGCGGCGAGACCTTTTTACGAAATTTCAGTCACCAACTTTCTATTCCGAATGCGAAAATATTTTGTTGAGCCCAACCTACATAGGTAGGAATAATCATCAAAATAAAATAAGATAAATCAGAGCTCGAACAGAAAGGTTTAGGTGTTCGTTTTTCCCGCTCGCTGTTCGGGAGTGGAATAGTAGAGAGATAGTATGATTGTGGTTCGATGAACCCTCTGCCAAGCACTTAAATGTGAATTGCAGAGTAGTCATGTAGATGTAGATGTAGATGTAGATGTAGATGGTGTGGCACCTCCTTCTACCTGGCATAGTGCAGCAACTCCACATGGCATGGACTCTGCAAGTCGTTGGAAGTCCCCTGCAGACGTACTGAGGCATACTGCCACTATAGTCGTCCATGATTGCGGAAGTGTTGATAGTGCACGATTTTGTGCACGAATGGCCTCTCGGTGATGTCTCATAAATGTTTGAATGGATTTACGTAGGGTAGTCTGGGTGGCTAAATAATTCACTCGTATTGTCCAAAATGTTCTTGAAATGAACTGTGAACAATTGTGGCCTGGGAACATGAAGTCCATAAATGACAGCAAAGGGACCGCAAGTACCCGAAAATTAGCATTTCCAGTCAATTATCGGTTCAGTTGGGCCAGAAGACGCAGTCTATTCCATGTAAACGTAGCTCATACCATTATTATTTATTTATTTAACCTGATCAGATCAGGCCCTCTCTTCATCGGACCAGTGTTCTACACATGCAGCATTTCACACATCAAAGTGACATCATGACAATAGTTTAAATAAGAAAATTAGATTACTCTAGTGACAATATGAATAAAGAGTAATGACTAAGATCCAATAAAGAAAATGCTGGCAGACTTTTTACAACAGGTGCTATATATACGAATTATGATAAAAGCAATAACAATAACACTACAAAATCAAATAATAATGATAAACATGAGAAAAATTGGCAGTAGTAATGAAGATTTGTGCAGATGTACATTAATATCTTGGTGTGTAAAGTAGATGTTTACTAGTACAGCGAGTTTTGGGGAAGGGAGATTTAAGAAGGGGGAAAGATGGAAGTAATGAGGCGAAGTACATTCATGTACAGAGGAAGGCATTACTGTTGCTTAAGTAGATACGTCATTAACTGGTTTTTGACGCCTGACATATTTTTAAGTTCTCTAACACAACGAGGGAGGTTATTCCAGAGTCGGGTTCCCGATACTGTAAAGAACTTGGAGAAGGTGACTGAGCGATGCAGTGGAAGAGAGAGGATTTTATTATGATGGGAACTTTTGTTTCTGTCATGTTGTTCCGACATAAGCGTTAAGGACGAGGAGAGATATGAGGGACAGTGTACATTTTTAAGGCAGTAGATGAGACAGAGCCACAACGAGATTGCAAAGTAACTTGTTGACAATTTGCGTCCATGACTTCGTGGTGCCTGCGGTACACTCGAACTGTACCATAGGCTCTTACCAACTGAAATCGGGGTTCATTTGACCAGGCCTTGATTTTCCAGTAGTGTAGGGTCAAGAGAGAGGCGCTGCACGCCATACCATGTTTTTAGCAAAGGCACTCGTATCGGTCGTCTGCTGCCATATCCCATTAAAGTCATATTTTGCCGCACTGTCGTAAAGGGTATCTTCGTCGCACGTCCTATATTGATTTCTGCGGTTATTTCACTGGTATTGCTTGTCTGTTAGCAATGAAAACTCAACGCAAACGGCGCTGCTCTCGTTCATAAAATGAAGGTGTAGGTCACTGCGTTGTTTGTAGTGGGAGGTATTTTTACATTCTTGGCACTACGAATCTCGGGATATTGAATTGCCTAACGATTTCTTAAGTAGACTGTCCCATTCGTCCTTCTCCAACTACCATTCTATGTTCAAAGTTATTGATTCCCGTCGTCCGGCCATAATCTCGTCGGAAAACTTTTCACATGAGTCACCTGAGTACAAATGACAGCTCCTCCGATGAGCTGCCTTTTAATAACTTGTGCATATGATACTACTGCCATCTATATACACTCCTGGAAATGGAAAAAAGAACACATTGACACCGGTGTGTCAGACCCACCATACTTGCTCCGGACACTGCGAGAGGGCTGTACAAGCAATGATCACACGCACGGAGCTCCATCGCAGTCTTTAACACTAGTAGCATGGCGCGACAGCGTGGACGTGAACCGTATGTGCAGTTGACGGACTTTGAGCGAGGGCGTATAGTGGGCATGCGGGAGGCCGGGTGGACGTACCGCCGAATTGCTCAACACGTGGGGCGTGAGGTCTCCACAGTACATCGATGTTGTCGCCAGTGGCCGGCGGAAGTTGCACGTGCCCGTCGACCTGGGACCGGACCGCAGCGACGCACGGATGCACGCCAAGACCGTAGGATCCTACGCAGTGCCGTAGGGGACTGCACCGCCACTTCCCACCAAATTAGGGACACTGTTGCTCCTAGGGTATCTGCGAGGACCATTCGCAACCGTCTCCATGAAGCTGGGCTACGGTCCCGCACACCGTTACGCAGTCTTTTGCTCACGCCCCAACATCGTGCAACCCGCCTCCAGTGGTGTCGCGACAGGCGTGAATGGAGGGACGAATGGAGACGTGTCGTCTTCAGCGATGAGAGTCGCTTCTGCCTTGGTGCCAATGATGGTCGTATGCGTGTTTGGCGCCGTGCAGGTGAGCGCCACAATCAGGACTGCATACGACCGAGGCACACAGGGCCAACACCCGGCATCATGGTGTGGGGAGCGATCTCCTACACTGGCCGTACACCTCTGGTGATCGCCGAGGGGACACTGAATAGTGAACGGTACATCCAAACCGTCATCGAACCCATCGTTCTACCATTCCTAGACCGGCAAGGGTTACTTGCTGTTCCAACAGGACAATGCACGTCCGCATGTATCCCGTGCCACCCAACGTGCTCTAGAAGGTGTAAGTGATCTACCCTGGCCAGCAAGATCTCCGGATCTGTCCCCCATTGAGCATGTTTGGGACTGGATGAAGCGTCGTCTCACGCGGTCTGCACGTCCAGCACGAACGCTGGTCCAACTGAGGCGCTAGGTGGAATTGGCATGGCAAGCCGTTCCACAGGACTACATCCAGCATCTCTACGATCGTCTCCATGGGAGAATAGCAGCCTGCATTGCTGCGAAAGGTGGATATACACTGTACTAGTGCCGACATTGTGCATGCTCTGTTGCTGTGTCTATGTGCCTGTGGTTCTGTCAATGTGATCGTGTGATGTATCTGACCCCAGGAATGTGTCAATAAAGCTTCCCCTCCCTGGGACAATGAATTCACGGTGTTCTTATTTCAATTTCCAGGAGTGTATGTACATATGGCTATTCCATGACTCGTCACCACTTGATATAACGCTGTCACGCATGAGACTGCACCGTCTCCGTGTTCTACACAGTGAGCACTCAAAATGTGACAGGGCGTTCACACCCCCTATGTACCCTACCAAGCATGCTAACAACACTAAAGACGAAGAACACTAATGCACTCTGGAGGATGTTCTGGCTGTCAAAGAAAGTTACAACCATAGTCATTTACATACCCGCCGTTAGTGTGTATGTGTGCAAAGTTGCTTTGACGTTTAACTATGTTGTCTGGGTGCTTCATTTTTTTTTCATGCAGAATATATTAAAAAAATGAAAAAATATAGAACAAGTAAAATCATTTCTGGTGAAAGGTAAGGATCTAAATTGGCTGGGGTACAAAGTAGAACTACAGTATACCTCACGGGCCTGCGCTTAGCTGTAAAGCGGAAGATTCAATCTGTGCACGACTAAGTATGTTTTCATACTGTGTAAGGAAAGCGGAGAAGGCGAGCGGCGGATTTGGAGAGGGCGGTCAGTGAGCGTCCCGAGATTACAAGCCACCACACCGCCACCGCCGCCGCCGCCGCCACCGCCCCACAGGCTCGCAATTACAGGCGTACCGGGAGGCTCCTGGCTGCGGCTGCTGCTGTGGCTGTGGTGCTGCGCGGTGAGCGACGGCCTCTGGAGACCTGCCGGCTCGCCATGTCGCGGCAGCCATACTGCGCACTCTGCCGCCTTGTGTAGTGGCACCGCTGCGTATGCTTGCAAGGTAGCCGCGCCCTACTGGACAGTCGGAACCTCGCATACATAGAGCTGTATTTTTAAATCTAAAGCGCCCAATGAAAACTGACACCGCAGGAACGCTGTCTCTCTCTTGTTTTTGAGTCTCTCCGTTTCTGTGAGACAGACCAAACCCTTAAATTTCTGTAACAATTACAGACCTAAAGAATGAACGTGCTAACGGGTTCAATGCTACCGAACCATCACTTTGACGCAAATTATTCACAGAAGAATGAAAAAACTGGTATAGCCCAGCCACTGCCAAGATCAAAGAATTTCGGGAACAAGTGAGGCAATACTCATCCTACTACTTACCCTAGAAGGTAGGCTGAAGAAAGGCATACCTACGATTACAGAATTGTAGATTTAGAGAAAGATTTACGATGTGAATTGAACTATGGACTTTGAAATTCTGAAGGTAGCCGGGATGAAATACAGGAACGGAAATATTGTTTAGTACAAAGTCGAAGGACATGAAAGACAAGCACTAGTTGAGAAGGGAGCGAGGCTTGAGACTTGAAATCTGTCTCCGATGTTATTTGATAGGTACATTCCCAACCTTTGAAGGTTACCAACGAGAAATTAGGAAAGATAATTAAAACTGAGGGTGAAGAAATAAAAATCTTTGCGGTTTTGCCAATAACGTGGTTAAGCCGTAGTAAAAATTGCTGTTTTGAAGAGCGCGCCACAGCGCGTAGTGTGAAGCAGTCGGCCTCCGTTTCTGGTGGTGGCGCCGTTGTGGCAATCACAGCTTTCGTGTCTCCCTCTGGTGGGAAAGGGGAAAGGTTGCCTGTTCACGTGCATTTAATGGGCGGTATGAGCTCGCCAGTGGGTTAGTCTGGGTGAGTCTCTCGTCCCCAGCTCGCTAGTCTGTCTCTCGTCCGCATTTGTTAGGCAGTTAGTATCTGTCTGTTGTTCGGAGTGCTAGTATGTCTGTCGTTCTGATCAACTTTTAAAGCCGGAAAAATGAGAGTCTTTCCGCTCCGCCAGTAAGAGAACTCAGCGAGTGGTCGCCCGGGCGGGGCTTAGTTCCTGCATCTGAGTCTGCGCGTTAGGCCGCCAGTCTGCTCGAGTTTGCTAAGGCAATGGTCGTTGGCGGTTGGATCGCTCGGTTGGTCGGTCGCGCACTGAGACACAAGATCACTTGTCCGTCTTGAGCGTCGGCGTACGTGAGGTCGCGGCGTATAGCGAGGGCTACTGACTTCGCGGTCGACACGAGAGCAACAGGAGTCAACCCACATCAGTCTGGCCGGTGCGGTTTGCGACGCCGTGCGCCGGGAGACGGCACGCCTTCCTGCGTCCGTTCAAGCGGCTGGCAGCGGACGGTTCGGGAGAGCGATTTGGGGGTGCTGCACCAGGTCTTCTAGAGAAATCGCAGTTTATTTGAAGTTAAGTCATTGGTGATATGTTGTTTGATTTACTCTTGTTAAATTCTACTTGTTTTCTTGGTGAGGTCACCAGCCGGTTGGCTTTGGGGTCGTCCAACCATTCTTCTCCGTTTGCCCACCCGTGGGAAGGTGGTTGTTTATAAACTGGGTGGTCCCTTTTTACCTTGTGAAGTAGGGGCGGCTTAGAGCAACCTGCGGGTCGGGTTGTTCGGTACCCTATCAATCTACCTTATGTTTGTAGCTGCCTCTGTCATGTTTTTCGGATTTGGTGTGTTAACGAATTTATTGCTTGGAGTGTAACGGCCTACCTGAAATATGTTTTGATCTTTGGAAACTTTGACATTATTGCCTATGATCTTGAGAGGCGATATCTGTGTACTGTGTACTGTAGAGCATCTTAACTACTGTTTGGCCAATCTTGTAGCATTTTATATAAGATTGCGTTTCATGGTCTTCCATTTAAATGATCATTTTAGTAAATAAAGTTGCCGCCCTTTAACCATAAGACGTTTCTTAGAAGTTAAAATCGAGTTGCATCTTCGGTGACCAGGTTAATTTATAGTGTTTTGTACCATTTCCATGGTTTGTGTGCTTGTGAAAATTGTTAAAACTCCTAGTTTAAAGTTATCTGGTGTATTGCAGATTTGCACCAGTGTAGTCTTTCAGAGGCTGTTGTGATCGATCGTAACTACAGCCGTGTCAAAAGGGAGCGGTAAGGTTCTCTGCCCGAAAGCTCATACAGTCAAAACTTGTTTCTTTCAGCCTCTGAATAAATTGTAGTTTTGATATTTAGAGGGTGCTATCTGATAATAATTTTCAGTGTGTTTCTTTTTAAAAAATGTTTCTAGGCACTATTAAAGTGAATAAAATTCCAATTTGTTGAAAGGAATTTGGTTATGATTTCATCACTTACTCCCTGTCAACTACTTCCAAGCTTACATAGTGTGATTAAATGTGTTAATGTTCTTGATGAATTGCTAGGAAATCAAATAAATTCTTAAGAATATTCCTTGAAAATAAATCACGATTCAGTGGTAATTCGGTCAGAGGCGGTTAAGGACTTGGAAGAAAAGAAGGGATAGTGTCTTGACAAGAGATTGTGAGACGAAAAGCAACAAAAGTAAAACCAAACGAAGTATAAAACTGAAACTTTCCTGGCAGATTACAACTGTGTGCTGAACTGAGACTCGAATTAAGGATGTTTGCCTTTCACGGACAAGTGCTCTACCATCTGAGCCACCCAAGCACAACTCACGCCCCATTCTCACAAAGGTCCAGAATTAGAGTCTCGCTCCGGCACACAGTTTTAATCTGCCAGAAAGTTTCATTTCAGCGCGCACTCCGCTGCAGAGTGAAAATCTCATTCTACCTTGACCAGTGTTTATTAAAAAAAATAAAAGAAAGTTAATTAAAATAATCTTTTAAAGCACTATTAAAGATGAACACAATAACATATCTGAAATTTCTTAGCTGAACATTGCAGTGCTTTTGCTTTTGAGGCAGTTTACAAGAACGAAGACCACTCCTCCTAAAAAAATGCGCTCAGGTTAAAAAACTCAGTTCTCGATATTTAACCAAACGGAGCTACAGGCGCTCAGAAACTTATTGGTAAACAGGCGTCACCCAATCCTTTTTAATCATATAACATCCATAGATCACCTGTGCTTGAGGTACATCCAGGATTTTCCCATTCCGTACAATCCAGGGGTGCTGTACCAATACCGGAGAGACTCAGCAATACTGACGGATTAAGAAAAGGAAAATAGGTTTGGAGTGTGAACTGAAGTTTGTGGCATTGAAATAGGGTAGTTGGAGCAGATATGTGCCTCCGGTGCTATGGTGCTGTAATGGCTAACACATCTACCTAATACGCAGGAAACACAGGTTCAATTCGTGGCTGGGAAAAGCATTTCAGTTCATTTCTTCAACTGCTATCATTATCGTATGTAAAGTTTAAACTAATATGTATCGGGCAAAATTTAATTTTATAAGATTTGAGTAATGTTTCAGGTTCACCGTCAGGACCAGCCCTCATTAATTTCTAATCGTCTCGAATTAAATTTCTATAAGGATCTCACTTACTCGTCAGCTGCTATCGTAGCGGATTGTGTCAAATCCTCGCTCCTATATTTCGGCTCGATGAGATCGAAAGCCTGACAGAACACAGGGACCGAGACGACAGCTACTAGGTGGCGCTCCTGATGTTTGTGAGCGCTGCTGTCGCCGCCTCAGCGCTAGATTGACATATGCAAAACTGTTTTTTTTTCAGAGATTGGATCAGAACTGGTCATTCACTGGAATGAACTAGTTCTTTTTCATAACTCACCATTCATTCAAAAAATAAGTAAAAGGAAGGCACATTGCCTGTTTAATTAGGGTAACTAAACATGTATTTTTATATGATTTGCCCTATTTTGAAAGAATATATAAAGAGGAGGAATAATTTTGTGTTATGTCTCTAGTAAGTTTGAAATATAAAAGTTTTAAATATCGTCTGCTGTAAATTATAAATATTACAACAATATCCTAAATATTTTTTATGCAGTGGAAAAATTTTTAGAATGAAGGCTGATTCTTATTATGTTTTGATACTTTTATCGGAAAAATGCAGTATAAGAACTATAAGATAACGATAATTAAAATTTAACTGTAGTCATCGTTTACAGTCAGTATTACCACATATGTACCCATAAAGGAAAAATTAATCAACATTGACATTTATAAATAAAATCTGAGCAGTATTTGCCGATGTGAGTCTGTTTCTCTTGTCACTGCATATTTGTCCCGCTTTTCAAAATATTCGTTCACAGGCACTGCTGTTGCTGTGATACATAACACTTTTCTAGCCAATTGATACAGCGTTGACTACAAAAATTTTCTTGTTTCTCACCATTTTAAGGAATCTCTGTTTCTAGGCAAATATCTCTCCGCTAAATATTTGTCCAAGTCGACAACTACCGCACTTTCTGGGTTGGAGCTGACCTATAGTTTCATAAAACTCTTCCCAGGTTGAAGAAGTCTCATGCATTACAGTGGTACGTGGTTGAGAAATGAACTGTGTTTTTTCTTGTTGAACAACCAACGTTTCCATTTATGCAGTAGTCTTCCCATAGCAATCTTGAAATGTTTGGCCTGCTGAAAATCATTCCCTTTTGAATCGGGGGGTCCAGTGACGTTGCCTGACCAATCTTGGAGACAACCCCAAACATCTCTGATAACCGTTTAAGGAAATGATAAAATAATGACTCTATTTCTTTAGGACATTCTTTATGTTGGTCTTTCCAAGACTTCAATTGCTGTTCGTTAATCTTGGCAAGATTTTCATTTTGAATGTGAGTCTGTTTTATCTGAGGACACCTCTTTCGTCACTTCATCGAAAACTTTCAAAATCTGTAAAACTTGATACATTATCTCGCAGTCTATTTCTTTTACATTTATGGTGATCCATTTTCCACCTAAAATAGCGAGGCCAGAAACTATGCCACCTTTGTTTAAACTAAATCCTTGCAGCATATCGTAAGTAGAGTTCCATTTGGGTGGACATCTTGTTTCAATGTCAGTAGGTCATTTTTTTTATTTTCTTGAATTTCATCAAGTTTGCTATAAGAAAAGGGTCTCTCTCTAAGAAACGTAATTCTTTTGACTTCTGAACTGCGAGTTGCACAGTGAGCTTTACAGAATGAGGACAGCATGGGATATGTGGAAGTTTGGGAAGCACCGCATTTCGTTTCAAGTATGCCTCACTGTTTGTTATTATGGTGGTGATTCTAAAATCGATAATGTATTTGGCAATAACAGACTTTACCCAGTATGAGATGTTTCCTACAGCGCATCTGTTGGGAGTACTGTAAAAGGTATGACTTTAGTTCACTCATCTTATGTATGAACTGTGCAGTGAGAGCATGTAAACTAATGTTGTTTACACTCGTCGACGCATCAGACTTAAGGCAGACTGCCTTTGTGGTTGCCAAATCATTTTTAATTTTATCGAATAACTCATGTTACAAACTAGCAATTAAAGAGTTTGACAACGTTTTTATATTTGGTAAATTAAAATTAGTGCAATGCATTTAGTATTTTTTTTTAAATTCTGTGTCTTCAACTATGGAGGAAGGATGGTATTCTCAGCAAATCAATTTTAGAAGCTGTACATCTGATGTGAGTGGCGTTGCAATTTTAAAACATTTACTTATAGATTCCTGTAAATGAAAAGCAGCTGGGGGTGAGGGCATAACAAAGGAAATAAATCAGGACTTGGTCCAGAACATAACGACACTGATGCGCTGGATACGGCTTGAGACTCAATCTGCCTTTCTGAGAAGATACATTCCCCCGAGGTGGAAGCAGACGTCTGTGAGGACGGTTCACGATAAATGATTTCTCGAATTTCTGCGTCGATTGATGGGATCTTGTTCGTCTTACTGACCCACCTCGTTCCAGCGATACTCTACGACGCTTCGATTTTAGATGTCCCTTCAGGTTAGATGATGAGCCAGAAGCAATGGAAATTATCTTCTGACAGTAGCTGTATTTTCGTTTTCTCCCATTTTAGTGAAGTTGTACCGTACATCGCTCGTGATTCTTCTAGTCCAAGGCAATGTGGTTAACATATTGATGTGCAGCACTGATAAGTACGCTGGAAGTTTAAAATAATTGTCTTAATCTGGACATTTTAAACTGTAAAAAACTAAAAGGAAAAATGAATATACATGCAGGACATTCTATAATCAAAAGTTATAGCGTAGGATGTAGGACACTATGATTTGCGATATCACATACGAAAATGTGTGAAACATTCATAGTGATTAAGGAACTCGTGAAGATAAGTCTGACTTTATGCAAGGATTTCACTGCTCAAAGATAAAAAAATTTAATGATATGGTAACCGAATTTGGCCTACATAGGTTGTGGACTGGAGAGGGTGGGATAATGGTGCGGATAAAGGCTGGAAATATGCAGTACAAATCAACTCTTAAAGAGCGTGCTTTAGGAGCTACGAACTTGTTTACTCATGCATCCACACTATCGGTGTGTCTTTATTGTTACTGTAGAATATATCACTTTAAACCCATTTAGACTAACTCGGCCATATATTTCAGAATATCGACAATCATTTGTTTCTTCTAACGACCGTGGATACCTGGCTCAAGCCAAGCACGCTCTCCAGTTCCCTAAATATGGATTCCATTGTCCTAAGATGCAAGATAAGTAACAAATGAGGAAGTGAAGTAGCGGCATACAAGCGCTTTGACTTAATGGCGCCCACGCTACTCGCATCCGATAGAAATGTGAACAAACAAGTTGAATATACGTTCGCAAATATCAAACCCCTTAACGGAATTGGCCTAATCTGCGTCTTCTACAGATTTATAAAAGTAGGCGGAATAGCCTGTTTCAGAAGTGACCTTTCAAAATTTAATCCGACTTGAAAGTATACAGATTATGCTAGTACCACATAAATATTGTGCCCCTACACTTTAAGTGTGTACTTTCTTCTACAAATATTTCAGTTTGCACCTACCCATAATGCAGTCTACTCACACTCTCGTATACATATTTGCCACGAAATCTACAATCGAAGAAGTTCGTAACTGGAACTAGCTTACAGCATCATATTCATGACTTACTCTCCAAAATATCTAAGGAATAAACTGTAACTGACGACATACAGAGACTTTCATGTAGCAATGTACCTGAATTTGCATCAGGCGTGCAAGAGATGATTTGGGGGACAACTTCCAATCCATTTCTGGTCTTGACAGACAGTTTCCTTGGATTTACTACCAAACTAACTCCATTATATATTAAGTATGCTCCCCCAACGATCAGAAAATTGAAGGTACAACCTACACTTTGTCTAGCTGAAGAGCTAAAATAGTTCATGAATCTCAGAGACACTGCACACTGAACTTACAAACGACCTCCTACCAGCCGACCGGAGTGGCCGAGCGGTTCTAGGCGCTACAGTCTGGAACCGCGTGACCGCTACGTTCGCAGGTTCGAATCCTGCCTCGGGCATGGATGTGTGTGATGTCCTTAGGTTAGTTAGGTTTAAGTAGTTCTAAGTTCTAGGGGACTGATGACCTCAGAAGTTAAGTCCCCTAGTGCTTAGAGCCATTTGAACCATTTTCGACCTCCTACCATTAAAAGTAAATTTGTTTGTAAGCGAAAAGGAAACAGGGTCAATCAGTCTGAGAGAAACGAAAACTAAGGCATGCCAACACATTAATTTATAACATAAAGACCAATTGCTCCATGAAAAAGCATGTGTGATGTAGAAAAGTGTAGGCAAAGTAGTAGCTGCAGCTGATCCCATAGTCGCCGGTGAGGAACTAGACCAGTACTTGACTTTGGCGATAACTGTCATTGAAGGGTAAACAAACATAGACTATTTCACTGAGGTAAATGACAGTAGTCGCAAAAATTCTGTCCTGAAGTGACAACGGCGTCGAAAAACCCTTCAAATCAGTATTTACTATACCGGACGGCGTAAAAGTCCAAATGATCAAACTTATTGTTGACCCACTACTGCTCACAATAACTACTGGTCCCTAGACCTTGACTCTCTTGCCTGGACAACACTGCAGAAACACTCATTCCCACCAGACTGCAAGCTCTAGAGATCCGATTGCTAACAAGAGTAGCTTAGTAAATTCTTGATGATATTAGCCAATGGCAGAATATATTCAGGAAGATCGAAGAAAATCAACAGTTTCAATCAAGAGGAGGTAACAGCCAAATGCCTAATACATGCAGAGGAAAGAAGATATCATACTAGAAAATGATTTTTTAAGTAACTGTGATTTTAATAACTTTTGTAATTACGTGTAAAACTCTGCTTTGATGTAAGAGGGGTCCTGAAGGCATTAATAGGCCAAGGTTAATTGAATGGTTAAAAAATTAAACACAGCAGACAGTTTGTCACAGGACGAATGGTCAACATTCAGGGCTGATAGGAACGATGATTTGAAACATAAATGCCGGCCGCGGTGGTCTAGCGGTTCTAGGCGCGCAGTCCGGAACCGTGTGACTGCTACGGTCGCAGGTTCGAATCCTGCCTCGGGCATGGATGTGTGTGATGTCCTTAGGTTAGTTAGGTTTACGTAGTTCTAAGTTCTAGGGGACTAATGACCACAGCAGTTGAGTCCCATAGTGCTCAGAGCCATTTGAACCATTTTTTTTTTAAACATAAATCTTCCTGTGGACATATGCCATTCCGAATGGAGTCAGAGACGGAACATACTGAATGCTCATTGTTAGTTATTTTTTTATTATTTAGTACATTGTTATTGTTTACAATGTACCACATTAGTGTAGACGAAGTCGAGAGGAATAATTTGATATGGGACACGTGGATTAAAAGATTCAAATGGCTCTAAGCACTATGGGACTTAACATCTGAGGTCATCAGTCCCCTGGACTGAGAACTACTTAAACCTAACTGACCTAAGGACATCACACACACCCATGCCGGAGGCAGGATTCTAACCTGCGACCGTAGCAGCAGCGCGGTTCCAGACTGAAGCGCCTAGAACCACTCGGCCACACCGGTCGCCGACGTGGGTTATCAAATCGGGAAACTATCTCAGATTGGCTTACAAAACCTATCTACATCTCAGCGCATGCCCGTCGCACGAGATTTAAATTATTTTCTCGCTCTCTTCACGCAAACCAGAGAAAAAAAATTAATAGGATCTTTCTACAAGAAAGTTAATGTAGTTTATTGCTGTATTGCAAAACGCTTTCGCTCCAGGCCGTGGATTTCGAGTTATTCAAGAAAAACATACGAAATAACTTAAAATGCGTTTTGTCTCACAAACACATGGGAATAGGGCAAATGTCCATATGTAGTTTTTTGCTTCGTGATCGATCCTGTAATATGCCTGACTATTGACTATTTCTCCTTAGACAAACAGTACACATGGACTATCATATAAGTTAAAATAATCATGTGTTGTTTTTTGTAAGAAGCTGAACTCAGATGGAGAGGTGTTCAGTCAGGAAAGCGAGATGCAAGCTGTATCACTATGCCAAGAGCGACGAGAATTAATGTAAGTGACATTTCAAGTCGCCATGTGTTCCATGGGATCATTACAGTGAGTGGGGTGCAACGAGCTACCTTGCAGTCCGATCCTTAAGCGTGGTGGGGATAAGTGAGCTAGTGAACTACCCTGTCATCCAATCCCTGAGAACGGTGAGGAACAGTGAACTTCTGAGATACCTTCTGATCCAACACTCAATCAAAAGTATGTTCATGCATATTGACTTTCTGAAATTTGAGGTTTTATTTTTAATTGAAGCGCAGGAACATGGACTGGAAGTGTTTTCTGACTTAATGTATTGTTCTGAAAAATACACTCCTGGAAATTGAAGTAAGAACACCGTGAATTCATTGTCCCAGGAAGGGGAAACTTTATTGACACATTCCTGGGGTCAGATACATCACATGATCACACTGAAAGAACCACAGGCACATAGACACAGGCAACAGAGCATGCACAATGTCGGCACTAGTACAGTGTATATCCACCCTTCGCAGCAATGCAGGCTGCTATTCTCCCACGGAGACGATCGTAGAGATGCTGGATGTAGTCCTGTGGAACGGCTTGCCATGCCATTTCCACCTAGCGCCTCAGTTGGACCAGCGTTCGTGCTGGACGTGCAGACCGCGTGAGACGACGCTTCATCCAGTCCCTAAACCTGCTCAATGGGGGACAGATCCGGAGATCTTGCTGGCCAGGGTAGTTGACTTACACCTTCTAGAGCACGTTGGGTGGCACGGGATACATGCGGACGTGCATTGTCCTGTTGGAACAGCAAATTCCCTTGCCGGTCTAGGAATGGTAGAATGATGGGTTCGATGACGGTTTGGATGTACCGTTCACTATTCAGTGTCCCTTCGACGATCACCAGAGGTGTACGGCCAGTGTAGGAGATCGCCCCCCACACCATGATGCCTGGTGTTGGCCCTGTGTGCCTCGGTCGTATGCAGTCCTGATTGTGGCGCTCACCTGCACGGCGCCAAACACGCATACGACCATCATTGGCACCAAGGCAGAAGCGACTCTCATCGCTGAACACGACACGTCTCCATTCGTCCCTCCATTCACACCTGTCGCGACACCACTGGAGGCGGGCTGCACGATGTTGGGGCGTGAGCGGAAGACGGCCTAACGGTGTGCGGGACCGTAGCCCAGCTTCATGGAGACAGTTGCGAATGGTCCTCGCCGATACCCCAGGAGCAACATCGTCCCTAATTTGGTGGGAAGTGGCGATGCGGTCCCCTACTGCACTGCGTAGGATCCTACGGTCTTGGCGTGCATCCGTGCGTCGCTGCGGTCCAGTCCCAGGTCGACGGGTACATGCACCTTCCGCCGACCACTGGCGACAACATCGATGTACTGTGGAGACCTCACGCCCCACGTGTTGAGCAATTCGGCGGTACGTCCACCCGGCCTCCCGCATGCCCACTATACGCCCTCGCTCAAAGTCCGTCAGCTGCACATACGGTTGACGTCCACGCTGTCGCGGCATGCTACCAGTGTTAAAGACTGCGATGGAGCTCCGTATGCCACGGCAAACTGGCTGACACTGACGGCGGCGGTGCACAAATGCTGCGCAGCTAGCGCCATTCGACGGCCAACACCGCGGTTCCTGGTGTGTCCACTGTGCCGTGCGTGTGATCATTGCTTGTACAGCCCTCTCGCAGTGTCCGGAGCAAGTATGGTGGGTCTGACACACCGGTGTCAATGTGTTCTTTTTTCCATTTCCAGGAGTGTATGTATAATGTTAGTCTCGTTAGCTGTGCAGGTAGAGTGGAGGATGGTGACGTGGAAGTACCCAGGTTCGATTCTCAACTAGGTCGAAGATTTTTTAAGATAGGCAAATCGACGTAAACATATGGCCTTCAATACAATTTGTGTAGCTTTGGTAACCGTTTCCTTAAGGATGTGGTGTGGGGCGCCATTGCAGCAGCCTACCAGAGCATTTTCATCCTCCTCATTAAGGCTACAAGAGACGCATTTTGAAATCAGATGAGCTACCATTCACTTTTTCTGTATCACCCTTAACCAACTCCTTAGAAGGACCTTTCTCTTTGAATCAGTTCAGGAGTGGACTCCCCATCTTTAGCACCCCCAGCGCCTGCCTACCGGTGCCCGCGGCCGCACTATAAAGCCACAGCGCAAGGGCCTGGCCCTCAGTCGTGTTTCCTCTGAACTCTTGTTTGTTCGTTACACTTAGCGTTATTTGGTTCTTAATACTGCTACGACTAAGGTGCCCGATTTGATTTACACTCCATACTTGCCGTTTAGTTGTGTTGTCTTGTTGCTCGTTCATCGCTGCCGGTGATTTACCTTCGATACCGACAGCCGGCACAGCAACGTCTCCCTGTCGGGACACAATTGACAAATCTTCCACACACTCGGGAATTTGGCAAGTCTCTCTTTTTCACACTTAAATTCTGTTGTGTTATGATCATTTTTATGGCTTGCAGCTTGTATTCCATTCTCTGTATCGCTGTTCAACTTTTCACCACCCCCTCCATAATTAGCGCTGCCTCTTAAATTTTAGCCAAGCTACTTATTTTGTCTAACAACACCTTACCTTTATCATGCTGCTTTTGCAGCTCATCAAGATTTTGAGGTAACTTGTTCCCTGGTTCTAATGCCTCATCCCGAATATTAATATGGCCAAAGTCCACAGTTATTATTCTGTCATGAAATTTTACTTCGAATTCTGCCCTCAGTTCTTTACAAACAGTTACGTTGTGCGAAGCGACTACAATAACAGCATAAGAACCATTACAAAGGAATATGGCAAGACTTTCCACTCGATGTCTTAGCTTTGTTAATTTACGAAACTTTGTATTCATTGAAACACATAAAACTACACTTCGCGGATGAATCGGAATGAAAAACTTGCTAGAAACCATAATTAAGAGCTGAAAAGTGTTGCGTTGGTTCGTAGCACAAAAGGTTTCGAGTTATTCAGTAATACCGTCAAATACGTGTGGGATTAGTTATGAGATTAAAGGTGCAGCAGAATCATATTTGTGTGTTGAAAATTTTTGTGGAGCAACGTATTGATAGCAGAACGTAGATGAAAAGGCTTCCGTGATCGATGATTGTTTAATTAATGTGGAAACGCTACTAGCAGTGGTTACTTCAATATGATTGTTATGCCAGCTTAACTGGCTCAAGACTGGATGAATTTAGGCATTGTCATGGGAGTAAGACGTGCTTAAGGGTAAGTGAAACATATTAATTGGACTTGAATTGTTATTATTTAAAAGTGATATAGTCAATTTTTCAACTGAATCTTTTGTAAAGCATAAGAGACACGTGTCCGTACCAGGCACACGGTCAGTTTATTTCGTGATGTACCGTGTTTTCTATGTAAATCTCCCACACTCGAATCCGACATTTCGATAGTCGAAAAAAATAATCTGAACACAACCGAGAAGAGAGCCGGAGCTTCGCATTGGCTTGTAATGACAGGAGGAATGCTCTTCAGTGAAGAATAGTGAATTGAGACATAATAATGAAAAAGATATATGAATAACAGAGTTATATGTCTACGTACGAAGACAGTCATCGTCGACAGAAGCGTGTGTGAAACGGAAATCTACAATATGTTGGACTGACATCGTTCGAAAGAATAAGAGGAGTGCTACAACATCTTCCGTTGCAGTGGTTCAAGAAGACCACCTGAAGGACACAAATGACGCTATGTGCACCATCACACTACAACACAGCAACCAACGATCACAGACATAAAAGGAAGTGTTGCAAAATTGCCATCTGCATGTACACTATGTGCACTATGTGATCAAAAGTATTCGGACAACCGCAGAAACATACGTTTTTCCTATTAGGTGCATGGTGCTGTCACCTACTGGCAGGTACTTCATATCAGCGACCTCAGTGTTCATTAGACATCGCGAAAGAGCAGAATGGGGTGCTCCGCGGAACTCACAGACTTCGAATGTGGTCAGGTAATTCGGTGCCACTTGCGTCATAGTCTGTATGCGAGATTTCCACACTCCTAAACATCCCTAGGTCCACTGTTTACTATTTGATAGTGAAGTTGAAACGTGAAGGAACACTTATAGCACAAAAGTGTATAGGCCGATCTCGCCTGTTGACTGACAGAGACCGCCAGCAGTTGAAGAGGGTCACAATGTGTAATAGGCAGACATCTATCCAGACCATCACATAGCAATTACAAACTGTCATTAGGATCTACTGCTAGTACTATGACAGTTAGGCGGGAGGTGAGAAAACTTAAATTTCATGGTCAGGCGGCTGCTCACAAGCCACACATATTGTGCCGGTAAATGCCAAACGACGCCTGGGTTGGTGTAAGGAGCGACTGAACAGTGAAAAGATTGTGTGGAGTGACAAATCACGGTACACAATGTGTTGATCCGATGGCAAAGTGTGGGTATGACAAATGCCCGGTGAACGTCATCTGTCAGCGTGTGTAGTGCAAACAATAAAATTCGGAGGCAGTGGTATGATCGTATTTTTCATGGAGGGGGCTTGCACCCCTTGTTGTTTTACGTGGCACTATACAGCAGAGGCCTACATTGATATTTTAAGCACCATCTTGCTTCCCACTGTTGAAGAGCAATTCGGGATGACGACTGTATCTTTCAACTCGATCGAGCACCTATTCATAAAGTACGGCCAGTGTAGAGTGGTTACACAACAATAACATCCATGTAACGGATTGGCCTGCACAGAGCACTGAGCTGAATCCTATAGAACACTTCTGGGATGTTTTGGAACGCCTGCTTCGTGCCAGGCCTCACCGACCGACATCGATACCTCTCCTCGGTGCAGCACTACGCGAAAAATGGGCTGCCATTTTCCAAGAAACCTCTCAGCACCTGATTGAACGTATGCCTGCGAGAGTGGAAGCTGTCGTCAAGGCTGAGGGTGGACCAACACATATTGAATTCCAGCATTACTGATGGAGGGCGCCAAGAACTTTTAAGTCATTTTCAGCCAGGCGTCGGATACGTTTGATCACATAATGTAGTTTAAAAGTACTGTTGTATGCGAAACTTTTGAATCATCTGGCGTGTGAGGGCATTCATGTGTGGAAAGACAATTAGGCTTGCGTTTTGTAATTTTGACTGTCGCGTGCAAAAAAGTCGTCATAAAATAAGCAAATACTAGCCGACAGTGTTTGGAGAAGCTATCTCGATAACGAGGGAGAATGTGATAGAGCAGATCCTGGGTTTCCAGGCATGACTCAAACAGAATCTCTAAACAAGGAACTAAGAGCGGAATTAAGTGGAAATAAGACCTCAGTGCCACAGTTCCAAAAATTGGAAGAACTGGAGGCGACTCCACTTAGCACTAAAACCGAATACCATTTACTTTCAAGTAGCAGTTAGTGGTATATGAGGGCGTTACTCAGTGGGATAAGGGAAAGCCAGAATAAAGACAAGAGAAAATTAGTAGGAAGTTGTAAGAAAGCAAAAAAGAAACAGCGAATGAAAGAAAATGAAAAGAAATTTGGGCAGATACTTAATGAGAATCAAAAGGGATTGCAAACGAAATTTAATCTGCAATACAGAGAGCCAAAATAAAGATACAGAGATACTGGAAAAGAGACAAGAAGAGAAATGCAGAGACATATGGCAAGACACACGAAGTTCGATTATTCTTACAAAGTATTCGTTATCTATGGAGTCACAGTAAGCAGCAACTTCAAATACCAGTTTGTTAATTCTTTAATTGGTTAATTAAATTTGTTTTAGTTTGTCATGGAGAATGACAGACACTGCAGTTTTACATGACGAAACAACTATAGCATGCACAGACAGTGATAATACTGAATCACATACAAACTTTCCTGGAACGGATTGAGCTATATAGTCAGATGATGAAGAAAATACCATGAGACAGAATGTTCCGACAGAGGATACGGAAATTTTTGTCATAGAGAAGTTGGGAGCGGATTGTTACTGAACACACAATGCGTCTGTATTGGTGGAAGGTATGTGGGGTATTTCTACTGAAGTTATGGACCGGAAAATCAAGCAGCTCAAAACCATCCTTCTTTTTCATTAACTAAGAATCTTATGCTACGGGAAGTTTACACACAAATGACCGATTGTGGCCCTTAGCAGTGAAGCAGATGTTGACACTACGTAATTTCTATCAAGTCCCATATAAATGAATAAAAAAAAAGGTGAAAATATCTTCTGAAATAGCAAATGAGAGTTAAGTAACAGAATGAGATTCGACTAGGACACACAAGTACAACAGCGATTACATTCAGGTTCTTGTATAATTACTGACACAGTTGAGAAAGCTGGGGAGTGGATGGAGAATTTACTCCTACTCTGGCATCATCTGTGACAGCACAATCTGACTGACACTTACTCGTTGACAGTGACTGTGAACTGAAAAGTCGCAAGCTAAATGCAAGTTGGATAGCAGCTGTTAATGATGAAATAATGTGCTGGAATTGCGGAATGCTCACCATACATCAGCTGAGTTTGTAATGCCGCGAATATTGTACATCTGCCTCGACACGAACAGTGACTTCCATCTCGTTCTCTGCGTCCAAGTCCCAATTCCGCACTCTAACGCCTCGTGGCCATTGGCTGACAACCTGATCCAACACCTTTTCTGGGCTGGACTCAAATCTTACTCGCGCTGAGGCTTCCGCCGGAATGTTCTCTCCATCTCTTCGCTACGAATGTTCAAAAACCCTCGACACAGAGTACTCCTAAAATGCCAAAACGACCCTCTCCGTGCAGCCTCCCACGATAAGACAGGAAACTTATCTTCCAGTCGTATTGTTATTCGGCATAGGCACCCATCGGCACGTCCTCCGATTTCACAGTCAGTTCCCCAAACAACAAACAGTTTCGCGAAATACTCGGGCAGCAGCTTGTTGACGGTGCGTGCATGACTGTAAAAAACGTGAGAGCTGTCTCGGAGACATTGTGACGGACGCTGTGCACGCTGGATCATTTCAGCCACCGTGGCGAAATATTTTTCATGGTCCTAGCAGATACAGCTCTCAGCAGGAAAGTCTACAGGTGGATACGTGGAAATTCAAAAGAATGCTCTGTCCCTAGCCAGGAAAAATTATCAAGGGGCAGGACTGTCGCCACTTAGCTAACAAAATTGCAGAAATTCAGTATAGAGCCCCTGGGACAATGTATTGTAGCCTACGCAGAGCTCGTCTCTCCGTGAGGCAACGGGATCCCCCCCTGCTCGCTCCTGACCGTCATAGTGAGCTCCATTGCGTCAAAGCAATAGCCAGGGCTCCTGGCCAGTCGAACGTATCTGCGTCCACTTCCCTCATTGTTCCATGAAGTGACAGCAATAAAGCAGGCTTTTTGGTCATCTTTCCTCGCAGTTCTGGCTCTGGATATAGGACAGCAGGGGCGGTACGGGACATCCTTCCTTCCTGTCAAAGGGCAACACGAACTGGACTGATTGGTTCTTTTCGACTTACTGACATGCACTGACGCCTAGGAGTTGCAATAAAAACAGCATTATCGGCTTATAACATAACTGGGCCCCAATATTACAACGATATGTGGTTCACTTTTCTCCATGAATTTCGTATTTAAGTGACAGCAAGGAGTGATCATTTAGGGAGGTGGATGATGACGAAATCGACTGAGAACAACGACTGTTAAGGGATGACAAACAGATAATCAACAATTATGAACACTTTTAATTACACACAGATATGCCGCATTCCACAGACCACAATGTGTTATGGATCACGTTCAAACAGATATTCGTACGGTAATCGACCATGTTTCGAATAACCACTTTAAGAACGCATTTTCAATCATTTGCAAAATAGCATAATAGTGCCGGCTAGTGCACTGCCCCCACTCAGCTCCCAGACTGCTCCAGTGCAACTACCACCCTCGTGCTCATGTCAAGTGATCACAGTTACTGTCCTCTGAAAAGCATTGTCAGCAATCACAGATTATTTCGCACTCCTACACTCAGCTAAACCTTAGGTACCTGTAATACATATTCTATGACGTAGTGGATCGATAACATTGTCATTTAAGTAGACAACTGATGTTATATACTTTGCCGTGTGATAGTGTCGTACCGTCACATATCCTCGGACCTCGAAACATACATTTCGCCAGGAAATTTATGATGACATAAAGCTTCAGTGTGAAATTGATCGCTCAGTAAGTTCCCCAGGGCGTAGGAAAGAACAAAAATACGTAGTTTTAAATAGGAAAACACTGACGCAACATACTTAAGTTACGTAGCTATATATAACTATTAGCAAAACAGTGCAGGACGGACTTTATGAAAGAATTATTTATCATAAGTCCATAAAAAGATCAGTAAAGATAGTCAATTAGTAAATTTAGTATTCAACTTTTTTCTTCCTGTTTCCGCTGAAATAACTCTTGAAAAAAATTTCGCTCACTGATTTCAATAACGTTTTCTGTGTACTGTAGTCTGTTATTAAATTTAGTGGTTTTCAGCCGTTTTTGTTGTAATAACGGTAGGTAAGCTTTTGGAACCGTTCGCTTTCTGTGTTTAATAACTTTTTGTGCATTTAGATAGTTATTAAAGGCAATCCTTTTTAGCAGGTATTCCTCGCTGTTTTCAGTGAAGTAATATAGTGATAGCTTACACAAATATTCGCTTACTGTGTTCAGTCTCGTTAGTGTAACAGCGCACGCTTGAATTTTTTGTTTTGGACAAATAGTCGTACGAAGTTTCTGTGTTATAGTTATTTATTGTAGATTAATAGCGTAAATAATAATACGAGGGATGTAACTTTAACTGTGGCAACTATTTATTTACAGCTCGTACAAAATACATACGTGTTTCAAAGTTTTACTGACTTTCATAATAGTCTCCAGCATTGTGTATAACCCGTCGCCAGCGATGTGGAAGTCGTAGGATACTCTTAGCAGTGCCAGTTGCGCTGACAGTTCGAGCGGCGCGGTCTATCGCCCGACGAATTTTTAGCAGTTCTGAAGCGAACGGCCGTGACGTATTTCCTTCACTTTAGAAACCGAGTTGAACTCACGAGGGCTTAAATCAGTGGACTGCAGTAGATGGCATATCACTTAGCAGCCCCATCAGTCAAACAATCAGTAACAGCTTTCACTGTACATGATTGAGCATTGTCCTGCAAAATGATGGTCAGGTGCTGTAGAAAGTGTCATCACTTCTGTCTCTAAGCTGGTTGTAGGTTGTGTTCCAAAAATGAACAACATCCAGATAGCCCATTACAAACAGTACTGTAAGTTGCTCAAGAGTTTTATTAGGGAACGCAAAAAGTAAGCCGCACGCAAATAGAGTATCTAATTCTCAGGATAAAATTAAAATCATATAGTTTGACGTGAAATTAGTGACTGGTGAGCAGCACCAGGTAGAGGATATAAAGTCAGTGCATAGCAGAAATATTTTATTTTCTGGTAAGTCGGATATATGTACAGTATTTAATAACCACGTTATGAATATACGAGGTAAACTAAACAGAAGCTTAGTTCCCTGTGGAATCACGCAGCTATCTTAGGAAATAGCTTTCCGAGACTATTATCTGAAATACGAGTACTCTTCCATGTTGCTGACAAGGGGAAGTTTAATCAATAGTTAAATCAATGAAGATCAAGAACTCTCATGGATATGATGAAGTGTCTATCAGAACAATAATGTACTGCTATGCATTTGTTAGCTCAGTACCTACCCATATCTGTAACTTTTCCTTTCGAAATGGTCAGCTCATTAGTGAGGCCACGTCATAAAAAGGAGAAAAGGATAATGTAGAAAATTTTAGACTTATTTCTATGCCATCGGTGTTCGCAAAAGTTACTGAAAAGGCAGTATATACAAGGGTAACTGATTTTTTCTATTCACTCAATTTGCCTTCAAACGTACAGTTTGGTTTTAGAAGAGGTTTAAAAACTGAGAAAGCGATTTTCTCTTTTCTCTGTGAGGCTCTGAAAGATTAAATAAAAGACTGCCAACGCTAAGCATCTTCTTTGATCTCAAAATATCACTGCAGAAGTTGAACCATTATGGAATAAGTGGAGTAGCTCACACTTGGTTCATCTCTTACTCTGAGAACAGACAGCAGAAGTTCATTCTCCACATCTGAGAACGGCTACGACGTTCAGCCCTAATGGGTCAGAGACAGGTGGAGGGTTATCCCGGAATCTGTGCTGGGCCGTTACTGTTTCTTACTTACATAAATGATATGCATTATAATATTACATAAGATTCTAAAACATTTCTGTCTGCTGATGACACCAACTTCGTAGTGAAAGATGTTGTGTGCAGTATTGACAAAGTACCAATATTGCAGTTCTGGACGTAACTTCATATCTTGTCGAAAATAAATTGATGCTAAATCATAGTAAGAGTCAGTTTTTACAGGTTCTGACACACAATCCAACAAAAGCTGAGACTTTGATTACACAGAATGGACATATAATTAGTGAGACAGTACTGTTCAAATTCCTAGACATTCAAATAGATAGTAAGCTGTAATGGAAAGCCAATGTTCAGGATTTTGTTCAAAAACTAAATTCTGCTTTATTTATCTCTAGAACTGTGTCTGAAATAAGTGATGATTCAACACCAAAAAGTAGTCTGCTTTGCTTATTTTCATTCAGTAATGAAGTATGTGCGGTATTAATTTTTGAGCTAGCTCATCTGATTCGAAAAGGAAGTTTTTGACTCAGAAACGGACAGTTCGAAAAATGTGTGATGTACGTTGGCTAACCTTTTGTCGACCCCTATTCATTACGCTAGGGATTTTGACATTGGTATATCACTACACATTTTCTTTAATGTCGTTTGTTGTTAACAATATCATCTTATTCCCAAGCGTTAGCTCCTTGATTCTTGTGCAGAAAGGTGTGGAGTACGCTGCTGCATCCATTTTCAGTAAGCTGCCACAAGAATTCAAAAATCTGTGCAGTAATCCACGCACTTTAGAGAGTAAACTGAACAGTTTCTGAGGGGCTCACTCCTTATATGCTGACGAGGAACTCGTGGAAAAATTAAACGAATCTCTGTGTTACATTGTTGATTATGGTTATTTAAACTTATGCCTTCCCGTCTACACAGGATTAATATACCTTTGATTTTATCTGTTATTACAATTCTGACATAATTTAATGTAGTAATTCTTTCCACGACCATGAAGACTTCCTCCTCAATTTCGTGCTATGGAGCACAACATATAAACAAAAAATAAACAAAAAATATAGAAACTGAATCCATGCACTTTATGCAAAGAAATGAATGTAATGACATATGGGAGAGAATAAGCACATCAAAGAGGTAAATAATTTACATCAATCACATTAGAGTTCACCATCAACTGATTTAAAAACAGGAAGAGAGACAGAAGGAGGCAAAATTGATCCAGTGGGATGCAGGGCACAGACCGAACACCTATATACCTTAACAGCGATTGCATCCGTTTTTAAATTCTTTCGCTGCATCTCTCTGGTCACAGAAATTCACTGCACTCACGGGTGCTCAGCTTCTTTCAGTATTACCTAGCCAAGGTTGTAAATACACACTAAACTGAGAAAGGTGTCGTCGCTCTGCTCCGCGGTATTTTCTAGATAAACACGCCGCTACCAGACTGCTTCCTAGGAGAGGCGACTGTTCAGGGGTGAGGGGGAGGGAGAAGGGTGTCAGTGTATTGCTCTGGACTCTGTGAACGTGATGACAGTCAAGTGGAAGGCTCGACAACACTTGGTGTTACGTGAAGGAAATGGAGTAAATTACTTGGGAGCCACCTTTTTGCAGCAGTGACGTCACCATGACATAGTATCGTCAACCTCCGCCGTGACCTGGAAAACGAGAGCAAAGTGCATGTCAGTTCAAACTAAATCTCGCACTGTAGTGTAATGAATAAACAGTCAAGCGGGAACGGCTACGTTAAAACGGAGCAACATCGTAAACTCAAATACTCTCACCTATGAAGATAATTATAGTACGTTTCTGAAAGAAATCAAAGTTTTGGAACTAGTTACAACTTGAAAGTTAACATGAAGTATCTTCTTTAGCATTCATAAGATAGATGTAAGCTCACTGTTACTAATACTTCATTAACAAATCGTCAGGGAGCAGACTCAACCAGTTCCTTATCCTATCTTACTGGCAGCCAGATTCTATTGTCCTAAGACACATACAGCTTGACGATATACGCAAGACAACGCCATTCATTTTCACATTCGTCCCTGATGCTGTGGTATGTTTTAATGTTCTCCACATAATGGAGTCCAAAATATTTTTCAGCATTACTTTTTCCAGTTCTACCGGATTAGGATGCACTATCATCCGAATTCAAAATGGACCCAGCTAACAATCTACAAATTTATTGACTTCGTCTTTAGTCGATGAAGACTTGAAATGTGATAGACTTAGAACAAGATCTCCAATTTTATGCACAATAAGCTTCACTAAACGGTTATTTTCACCTTCCTTGCCGATACCATATTCTCCATCTGCTTCAGTGCTGGTTGTTGTACCTTATCGGTGGCTGATACATCTTACACGAAAATTTAATTATACAATGGAAAATCTTGTCAGGTTCTTTGCCTTGTAAGAGTGTGCAGTGTGGCAGATCACTACTGTCAGACACCATACTACCTATCACGTCTTCGAAGTCAGACAACTTACCAATCCAATTCTTACATTTCTTCCCATAATATGATCTCGACAATCGTTCCAATTCACACATCATACATGCGGTTGTAACGCCGGGAGTCAATACGCAGTAGCATTTATTGCACTACTTTGCAGTACGGCTCGTAGCTTTGGAGCCGTTGGCGGTGATAACAACAGTCGCTTGTGTGACTCATTCACATCTGTTGCTAGTCTGACCGTGGGAAGCCTAACCTGTGTCAAGTCGAGAGACAGGATATTCAAACCCACAAGAATCAAAATAAACTGTATTAAATATTATTCAATAGAGTCAAAAGTCTGTATAATGCCCTTTATTATTTAAAAGAATGTTGAATACGAATCTAAGCTTTCTAGCTGGCATACTTTCAGAGTTACAGAAAATTACCTAAAACACCAAAAAACCGACACTTGTAAGATCAAAGTCACTTAGGATTCACAACAGTTTGGTTTTCAGTATCATTTGGAGTCATTATCGAAGTTCACAAAATGTTAGGTCAATTTCTATGAATTTTCGTAATGAAAAACATTAACTAATTTTCATTTTTGTAATGTTGTTGTTGTAGTCTTCAGTCCTATGACTGGTTTGATGCAACTCTCCATGCTACTCTATCCTGTGCAAGCTTCTTTATCTCCCAGTACTTACTGCAACCCCCATCCTTCTGAATCTGCTTAGTGTATTCATCTCTTGGTCTCCCTCTACGATTCTTACCGTCCACACTGCCCTCCAATGCTAAATTTGTGATCCCTTGATGCCTCAGAACAGGTCCTACTAACTGGTCCCTTCTTTTTGTCAAGTTGTGCCACATACTCCTCCCCAATTCTATTCAATGTTTCACCATCAGTTATGTGATCTACCCATTCTTCTGTATCACCACATTTCGAAATCTTCTATTCTCTTCTTGTCCAAACTAATTATCGTCCATGTTTCACTTCCATACATGGCTACACTCCATACAAATACTTACACAAACGACTTCCTGACACTTAAATCTATACTCAATGTTAACAAATTTCTCCACTTCAGAAAAGCTTTCCTTGCCATTGCCAGTCTACATTTCATATCTTCTCTACTTCAACCATCATCAGTTATTTTGCTCCCCAAATAGCAAAACTCCTTTACTACTTTAAGTGTCTCATTTCCTAATCTAATTTCCTCAGCATCACCCGACTTAATTCGAAAACATTCCATTATCCTCGTTTTGCTTTTGTTGGTGTACATCTTATATCCTCCTTTCAAGACACTGTCCATTCCGTTCAACTGCTCTTCCATGTCCTTTGCTATCTCTGATAGAATTACAATGTCATCGGCGAACCTCAAAGTTATTATTTCTTCTCCATGGATCTTAATACCTACTCCGAATTTTTCTTTTGTTTCCTTTACTGCTTGCTCAATATACAAATTGAATAACATTGGGTAGAGGCTACAACCCTATCTTACTCCCTTACCAACAACTGCTTCCCTTTCATGCCCCTCGAGTCTTATAACTGCCATCTGGTTTCTGTACCAATTGTAAATACCCTTTCGCTCCATGTATTTTACCCCTGCCACCTGTAGAATTTGTAACATTGTTACAAGCTTTCTCTAAGTGTACAAATGCTAGAAAAGTAGGTTAGCCTTTCCTTAATCTTTCTTCTAAGATACAACGTAAGGTTAGTATTGCCTCACGTGTTCCAGTATTTCTACGGAATCCAAAATCTTCCCCGTGGTCGGCTTCTACCAGTTTTTCCATTCGTCTGTAAAGAATTCGCATCAGTATTTTGCAGCTGTGACTTATTAAAATGATAGTTCGGTAATTATCACATCAGTCAACACCTGCTTTCTTTGGGAGTGGAATTATTATATTCTTCTTGAAGTCTGAGGGTATTTCGCCTGTCTCATACATCTTGCTCACCAGATGGTAGAGCTTTGTCAGGACTGGCTCACCCAAGGTCATCAGTAGTTCTAATGGAATGTTGTCTACTCCTGGGGCCTTGTTTCGACTCAGGTCTTTCAGAGCTCTGTCAAACTCTTCACGCAGTATCGTATCTCCCCTTTCATTTTCATCTACATCCTCCTCCATTTCCATAATATTGTCCTCAAGTACATCGCCCTTGTATAGACCCTCTATATACTCCTTCCACCTTTCTGCTTTCCCTTTTTTGCTTAGAACTGTTTTTCCATCTGAGCTCTTGATATTCTTACAAGTGGTTCTCTTTTCTCCAAAGGTGTCTCTGATTTTCCTTTAGGCAGTATCTATCTTACTCCTAGTGAGATAAGCATCTACATCCTTGCATTTGTCCTCTAGCCATTCCTGCTTAGCCATTTTGCACTTCCTGTCGATCTCGTTTTTGAGACGTCTGTATTCCTTTTTGCCTGCTTCACTTACTGCAGTTTTATATTTTCTCCGTTCATCAATTAAGTTAGTTATTTATTCTGTTATCCAGGGAGTTCTACTAGCCCTCGTCTTTTTACCTACTTCATCGTCTGTTGCCTTCACTATGTAAGTAGGCTGTTTAGGATTTTTTATTGCTAACGCCGCCGCCACGTATCGCTCTGTATGAAAATCACTGGCTGTGCCGTGTGCAGTCTGTGGCTGGTTTGCATTATTGTCTGCCATTGTAGTGTTGGGCAGTGGCAGCTGGATGCTAACAGCGCGTAGCGCAGTTGGAGGTGAGCCGGCAGCATTGGTGGACGTGGGGAGAGAAATGGTGGAGTTTTGAAATTTGTAAGACCGGGTGTCATGAACTGATATATATATATATATATATATATATATATATATATATATATATATATATATATATATATATAATGACTATTAAGGTAAATACATTGTTTGTTCTCCATTAAAATCTTTCATTTGCTAACTATACCTATCAGTAGTTAGTGCCTTCTGTAGTTTGAATCTTTTATTTAGCTGGCAGTAGTGGTGCTCGCTGTATTGCAGTAGTTCGAGTAACCTAGATTTTTGTGAGGTAAGTGATATGTGAAACGTATAGGTTAATGCTAGTCAGGGCCATTCTTTTGTAGGGGTTTTTTGGAAGTCAGATTGCGTTGCGGTAAAAATTTTGTGTGTCAGTTTAAGCACAATCATGTATAATTTTTCAAAGGGGACGTTTCAACTACTCCATCTCTCAGAGATACCCATTCATCTTCTTCTTTCCCCCATTCCTGTCAATCGTTCCCTTATGCTCTCCCTGAAACTCTGTACAACCTCTGGTTCTTTCAGTTTATCCAGATCCCATCTCCTTAAATTCCCACCTTTTTGCAGTTTCTTCAGTTTTAATCTACATTTCATAACCAGTAGATTGTGGTCAGAGTCCACATCTGCCCCTGGAAATGTCTTACAATTTAAAACCTGGATCCTAAATCTCTGTCTTACCATTATATAATATATCTGATACGCTTCTAGTATCTCCAGGATTTTTCCATATATACAACCTTCTTTCATGATTGTTGAAGCGAGTGTTAGCAATGATTAAGTTGTACTCTGTGCAAAATTCTAGCAGGCCGCTTCCTCTTTCATTTCTTACCCCTATTCCATAGTCACCTACCACGTTTCCTACTCTCCCTTTTCCTACTACCTATTTCCAATCACCCATGAGTATTAAATTTTTGTCACCCTTCACTATATGAATAATTTATTTTATTTCATCACACATTTCTTTCTTCATCTTCAGAGCTAGTTGGCATATAAACTTGTACTACTGTAGTAGGTGTGGGCTTCGTATCTCTCTTGGCCACAATAATGCGTTCACTATCCTGTTTGTAGTAGCTTACCCGCACTCTTATTTTCCTATTTATTATTAAACCTACTCCTGCATTACCCGTATTTGATTTTGTATTTATAACCCCGTATTCACCTGACCAAAAGTCTTGTTCCTCCTGCCACCGAACTTCACCAATTCCCACTATATCTAACTTTAACCTATCCATTTCCCTTTTTAAATTTTCTAACCTACTTGCCCGATTAAAATATCTGACATTCCGCCCTCCAATCCGTAGAACGTCAGTTTTCTTTCTACTGATAACGACGTCCTCTTGAATAGTCCCCGCCCGGAGATCCGAATGGGGGCTATTTTACCTCCGGAATATTTTACCCAAGAGGACGCCATCATCATTTAACCGTACAGTAAAGCTGCATGACCTCTGGAAAAATATAATATAAAATTTATATATAAAATATGAAATATAATATAAATTATAAAAAATAATATAATATTCAGAAAAGATCAGTACTTATTTAATGTGTTGTTGTGTAAGTAAATGAGAATGAGTGAGAGTGTGTATGTGGGACATACGAAAAAAATCAGTGTTATGTTAAAGATTACACAAGTGTGTCATTGGAAAGTGTTAAGCAAGTAAGTTACAATGGAAGATGTAATTTCCCCACTGTGCTGAAGATGTATGTCCAAGGGTGCTTAAATTAGTAAGAAGGCAGCCAAAATAGCCAATTCCAGAGTATTAGTTTTTTAAAGCTACTTTAAGATTAGTTTCCTTTTCATTTGGTTTTGTTAAATATTTTATTAATATTTGCATGATGAAGTGACGTAAATGCATCTGTGAACAATGATTGGCGCAGGACAGTTTTAGTGCGAAAATGATCTCGAAGGATGTTTTGACTGGCTGGTCATTTTGAAGAACCAATCAGAGTTAAGCTTTTCCCACGCAGTGCAAATAGGTATAGGCTCTGGAAGGAACGGCATGGGGCAGTCGCTAGTCAACTATCAGACGTGCAGGTCATGTTGGACACTTCCGTCTTTATCGTGTGTAAAATGAAGAATTATTGGCTTCTCGAGTGCGGATTGTGTGGCTGTAATAGTAAGCTGCATTTACGGGACCTTTTTTGATGTTTGGAAGTTTTTGGATTGTTTTGTTGAAAAGAGAACCGCATGTGAACTTTCAGTGTTTGTAATATTCCACGTGGCATGTTTCACATTCGTCTATGGAATATTTGGCGAGCAATTACTTTATTAGAAATCAACTGAAAAAGGACCTAATGCGAAACTCGTATATTGTAGCAGAGTAATGACTGTACATCGCGTAATAATTCGGGAGAAACGTAACTATATTCCTGGCTACCATGTGTGTGTACTGGGTTGCATGAACTGTGAGCTGAGGACAGTGATATCATTCGTTAATTAAATACGGGCTGACGGCAAGTGTTTAATTTTGAACCTAAAGAAATAAAAGAACTTGTAGGAGAATTTTGCCATTTTTCTAAAGAGATGAAGTAATCGTCCTCAGACGGAAATTTGTTACATGACATTACAGGATAGCTTGCTACCAGAGTTTACGCGGACTTTGCAAAAGTAAGTATTGACCGTGTTTTTCTTCAACGCTGCTTTTAACATCATCTGGACAGTATCTACGCATGAAGAGAAACGGGCTGGTGATCAGACGCCGTACTGAGGTCGGTGGAACTTCTATAGTGCACAGTATGAGGAGAGACAGTGATCAATCATATTATGCAACGCGATTTCTAACCCCACCCCTCCGCAATTGGTGCTTTATCGGCCGGGAGAAACCATAATTAAGTTCTGATGTGTAGCAACGTTATAAAAGCAGCAGTGTCACGTGAGCCCGTGATGTGTTCACACGCGTGCGTAAAGGAACTGTAGTAGGACAATAGGCGCGAGTGAAATGAACTTTCGTCAGGAAATGGCAGCAAATGGAACATGGTGGCAGTCGACGTCAGTGACAGCTGAACTACGAGAGACAGAGTTTCTACTGCAGCGGACCGGCAGTGGGAGCAGTTGGTAGCCGTGGCGGAAGCGGTTGCCCACATTCTGGTCAAACATGTGCAGAGCCTGGCGAATGGACAGCAGTTTCATCTCGCCGTGCAGTCAAATACACGAGGCCAAAGATAAGTAGTGTTCCACTTTCATTCTTGTGTGTGTGTGTGTGTGTGTGTGTGTGTGTGTGAGTGTGTGGCAAGAAACTTTGCAGAATGGCCTAAAACAATAAGGGGATTGGTAGATGAGAAACTGGAAGTAGATTTGGGGAGAGAAAAAGTTGAAAATGATTGCATGAGTAGTGGTTTCAGCTTTGATGTGTCAAAACCTAATACGAGTAGCCCTTTACCAGATTCAATGTGTGCTAACTATGGGATTGATAGTGAACAAAATGTATTGGAACCAAGTGTCTCGTTTATACCTGTTACTGTAACTAATAAAAAGGGAACGAATGTCACTTGATGATGATCAAAAAGGTAGTGTTTCAGATATGCTCGAGATTATTGTTAAACATGTTGGTCACATGAATATAAATATTGATCATAAAATGTGTCAGATAGGTTTTGAAGTGAGTAAAATGGGAGTGAAAATAATAAATTCATTAAGTTCTGTAATATAGGAATTGGAATCCAAGATGGAAAACAAAACAGAGGGCTGACTGGGCTTAAACAAGACTGTAAAATGGGAATTGTAACAGTGAAAGTGAATTAAGTTCACAAATAAAGCAAGTAGCTCAGAATAATGTTCAGCCTAAAGAAAGACTGAATTCAGAACGGGACAAAGTTCATGAACAGGTTCTAAATATAGAAAATGTTGTGAAGATAGTCATGTTGCCGTGGAAAGTAAAATTATAGAAGGAAAAGAAGAGTGTACTCAGTTTGGTTTGAATGTGACAAGTTAACATACTAACATAGAGTCTAACATTCATCAATTTCATGCAAATGGTAATGAGCAGTTATGTGAGCATGAAAGTAAACTAACAAAAGTCGAACAAAATATTCACAACAATAATGTTTGTGTAATATCTAATGGTCCATTCGAATCATATGAAATAGTCTATGTTACACATCGCCAATTTTCGAAATTTGATCCAAGCAAGAGTGTTCATCCAAAAGAATTTTGGACTGACTTTGAGAATCTGTTGCCCAAAGTGTGGAGTGACAAACAAAAAATAGGGTTTATTACTTCTAATGTAGTGGGAGGAGCTAGAATCTGGGGTAATTTAGCTTCAGATAAATATGACCGATTAGTGGAGTTGAAACAGACTTTCTCCGATGAGTATTGGGGGAAAAGAAAACAAATGGGGTTTTGAATAAGTTTTGGTCTAGGGAAAACTAAGATCCCAAGAAACAAAGTGCTAAAAGATTAACACAAAAATGGGTTATGACTTTGTCATATTTGAATTCTAAAGTAGAGCAATATATTATGGGGACTGAGAACACGTTGCCGTTATATTGGCGAAATAAAACCATATCGGCACCCAGGCATGACGCTGACTGGTTTCTTCATCATTTGAAAAGAGTTGAGAACCTTTTAAAGAGGAAGAGAATGTTAGGAGAAAATGTAGGTCTCTCACTAGACCTAATGGAAACAGAGTGGACATCAATATAAACATGGTCGGCGTCCCATGAGCAAACAGTTATAGAGGAAGAGGGAGAAAAGGAGGTACTACTGGAAGCAGGTTCCTAGACAGAATACATATTTTGGTTGCCACCAGCTGCAGTCTGATGACGTACCCGATAGGATTGGCCCGACAGGTGACAGAAACTACAGAGACAATGACGTCATACAGCAGGGAAACGGTTAGCAGCCTGTGATTATGCTAGCGTTTGCAGACTGCAGCTATACAGATTAAACACGCTACAGACGCCATTTGTAAAGAAGGCACCTAGTAAACACCGTTTGGGAAGTAGTGTAAATGAAATCAGGAAGGCAGAGGAGCGTCACTCTGAAAAACAGTTTGATTATCCAATGAATTCAATAGCTTTATGTGAGAGGGAAAGTTCAGATAGTGATCATAGGAATCATTTTAAGGAGGAACCAGGTAAAGAAAGTATATATTCAGATCAGGAGGTGGGGTTGAATCAGCACTGTGGAACAAAGTGTTGAGGAATTTTTGAATACATTGAGTGGAGTAAATTCTGAAAGTGATGATGAAGAATCAGCAGAGAAAGAAGAAGGGGGTAATGTAAATATTTCTCAAAACACTGTAGGGAAGGCTGTGGATCCGGGGTATATTTCAGATGGGGAGGAGGAAGAAGACAGTGATGCCTTTTCCATTTGGAGTAGTTTAGTGAAAACTGCTAGTAATAAAAATAAGGTGAAAGAGGATCATGTAAATGTACATTTAACTTCCATGGGAGAAGTAGGTTTCGACAAGCGAGAGGTGGTGCAGGGTTTTCTAGACGAGGCTGAGTCTCAATATGTAAAAATAAATCCAAGACAGCCTATAATCGAGGTAAAGTTTTTAATGAAAAAGTTGAGTATTTAATAGACAATGGTTCCGAGTTGTGTGCACTGCATTTGTAATGCTCTACCTGAAAGCAAGAAAGTAACTATTATGGCACTAAGTGGCTTAAAAAATAATTGTTGCCACTGGTAGAAGCAAAACGGTAGTAAAGCAAGAGTTAGTGATACCCATTACTATAGATAGAGTTCAGATTGAACGGAATTTTTTGATTATTAACGGACTTAGTGTAGAAATGTTGGTAGGGGCCGATTTCTTACATAAATACAAAGGAAAATTAGATTTTGGAAAAATTGAGGCGGTAATAAATGTATAGGGGGAAATTGTATCCATTCTTTTTCGGAGAAAAAGGATCTATTGTCAAAGATCAGTCTATATGTTACTGCAGGACCATGGTAAACATTGAAGAGATCGGTGATAATTTATTTATTTATTTAACCTGGCAAGTTTAGGGCCATCAGGCCCTCTCTTGCATCTAACCAGGCATTCTACTTATTTTACATTCATATGTATTAGTAGGCATGTTAAGCTACATCTAGTACAAAAAGTAAAACAAACAATTACAAAGGCATGCCTCGAAAAATACATACATATATTATAGAGTTTATATTCGTAGATCATAATTACTGTTATAATTACACATTACTGAAGAGCCAGATTCTAGATAGGAGTGCTAGCAGCAGGGAGTATGAGGGAGACTGATGGTGAAGGGAGGAGAAGAACAGAGACATGATGAAACATAATTAAGGAAATATAAAGGAAATGAAGATTGCGTGGCTAATAGAGATAGATGAAGAGGAAGGCATCTCAGGAGCAAAATCGGAGGCGCTAGCTGTGCTATTTGACAGCTGAGAGAATTGGCCTTGTACATTAATTTTGTGGAGAACGTTATGAGGATGATAGTAGGAAATGTTTCAACTTCTTCTTAAAAACAGCAGGGGATTGAATTTTGCGCAAGGTAAGGGGGAGTTTGTTCCAGAGGCGGACAGCGGCAACTGAGAAGGAGTTTGCAAAAGTTTTTGTTTTGTGAGTGGGCACAGTTAGGATACCAAATAAGAGTGACCTCGTGTTTCGATTATGATAGCATGACAGGTTTTTAATCTCTGAAGCAAGGTACTGGGGTGCTTGCACGACGAGGAGTCGGTGAAGTAGACATAGAGTGTGGTAGTTACGCAATTTGTCCGGCCGCAGTGACCGTAGCTCGGAATATGAAGCACTAACATGATCATATCGGCGAATGTTGCAGTTGTAACGCACACAGGCATCCATGGTTAGTTCTAGCTATCTTTTGTTTTCACTACTCATGCCTTGTTGAGTAACATCACAATAGTGGAGGTTCGGTAGAACGAGTGCTTGCACGAGCTGGCGTTTCAAGTCCTGTGGAAATATGTTCCGAAACGTTTTGAGAACATAGAGACAAGCAGACGTCTTCCAGCACACCGTGACTGTATTCTCCGCCTAGTTGAGATGTTCATCCAAAGTTACACCCAAGGTATTAACTGTTTTCTTATATGGTATTGGAGTACCGTCGAGCAGAATAGGAGGTATCCGTTCGCGGAAATCTGAACTTACTAATTTCTGATGTGCTATTGAGATTACTTGCTTCTTTTTTGCATTTAGTTTAAGCCCAAGGTTTTTCGCCCATGTCACTACTGAAGGCAGATCATCATTCATCTGACAGATTACACTGTTTACATCTTCAGGTCGGACGCTTAGGTAGAGCTGGAGGTCGTCGGCATAGAAACGAAATTTACAGCAGGACAGAACCGACGAAATTTCATTGACATATAAAGAAACCAAAAGTGGTTCTAATACTGATCCTTGTGGCACTCCCGAGGAAACATGTTTCCAGGAAGATTTTTCATTTACACAGACAACACATTGCTATCTCTCTTTTAAGTAGCTTTCAAACCATCTCATTGCACTATCTGAGAAATTTAGCTGTTGCACTTTTTTTTTGAAATATGTCAAAGTTGACAGTGTCAAAAGCTTTGCTGAAGTCCAGTAGCGTCAATATTGTTGCCTTTCGGTTGTCGATGGCATATTTCAGGCCATCAGTTACTTTAATTAGAGCAGTGTTTGTGCTGTGATGTTTACAGAAACTGGACTGAAATTTGTCATATAGGCTGAATTCATGCAGGTGTTCAGTGATTTGATCATGAACAATATATTCAAGTGCTTTGGAAACACAGGCAGTATGCTAATTGGTCGGTAATCACGAGGCAGTTGCGGGTTTTTTATCTTAGAGATGGGTCGAATTATGCTTCTTTTCCATGCGGTGGGATATATTCCGTTCACGAGGGAAAAATTAAATATGTCAGTTAAGACAGGTATTAAGATATCGGCAACATTCTTAATCATGATTATATCGATACTGTCATTGCCTATTGCATCAGAAGAGATTCTCATTATTGCTTTTCTTGCCGTATTTATTGTTACATGTTTTAGATGGAAGGTATCGTTGTTAGTTAGCCTGTTTGGGGATCCTTGTGGACAGTAATTACCTGACCGGTGGGTATTCAGAGGTGCAGAGAGGAATTAATTTAATTCGTTAGCTGACACATGAAAAGTAGTTTCCGTTTTTGCCTTTCCGGCCCCTAAGCTACGGAGATTCTTCCATTGAGTCGTGGGCGTCAGATCGCTGCATACAAGAGAGCAAGCATGCCTAATTTTAGCATTGCGAATGCATTGTTTCACTCTGGTCCATAGTTTTCTATATTCTTCGAAACGCTCGGGTTTCGGATCTGCCTTGAAACGCCTGTGGGCAGCATCCCTGTTAGTCATCATTTGACGTAATTCAGCTGTCAGCCATGGAGCAGGAGATTTTCTTACGCGGATTGTGCGCACAGGTGCATGTTTGTCATAGAGGGCAGTGATTTCATCACCAAGTTCACTAATTTTCCCATCGATTGTAGGTTCCCTGATTATCGAAAGGGTGCAAAAAAGGGCAGCTCGTTTTTTATTATCACGTTATAGGGGAGAGAGTGTGGCAGATATGATACACGAGTTGGGATGGAAGTCATTACAGCATAGACGTTTTTCGTCGCGGCGAGACCTTTTTACGAAATTTCAGTCACCAACTTTCTCTTCCGAATGCGAAAATATTTTGTTGAGCCCAACCTACATAGGTAGGAATGATCAGCAAAATAAAATAAGAGAAATCAGAGCTCGAACAGAAAGGTTTAGGTGTTCGTTTTTCTCGCTCGCTGTTCGGGAGTGGAATAGTAGAGAGATAGTATGATTGTGGTTCGATGAACCCTCTGCCAAGCACTTAAATGTGAATTGCAGAGTAGTCATGTAGATGTAGATGTAGATCTGATGCCATGAGATTTCTGAGCAGTCGGCTGTTAGAGCGTCGAGGTTAATGCGTTTCACGTTCCTACAAGTTATGTAATGCGATTTGATCCTTGGCGGCTGCCCAAGTGGGCCAGGAATATTACATCATGTGCTGAGAGGCCTGGGGCCGAAGTTTGACCAACATCTCTTACATTGTCAGTCTGTTTCGTTGCGATTACGTCTATAAGAGTATGACTGTGCGCCGTATGATTTGTAGGTTGTAATGGCAGAATGCTCATGCTATTGCAATTAAACAGTCTTCTTAGGTTTATGCGAAGGGAGTGTCTCTTAACAGGTCTATGTTCAAGTCACCCATCACGATGACATGTTCGTATTGACACTGAAGTGAATGTAATTCCGACTCAAAGGAACTCATTGAGCTTATTTTGGTGGCTTGTACATGACGCCAGTCAATAACTTCCGACTTTGTATATTTATTTCAATGAACATGAATTCAGCCACTTTTGCTTCAGCAGGGTTTGACGTACATAAGACTTTCGCTTTGAGGTCTGTTCGTATATATGCGCCGACCCCGCCACCTCTCTTTTTTGATCTGTCTGCCCTAAGAAATGTGTACCCTGGGAGATGAATAGATGCAGAGGATATGTGTGATTTCAACCACGTTTCGGGTAAGAGGATTACGTGGTAGTATAGTTGGTTGAAGAGGAGGCTACGTTGTTCGTAATGTGCAGGTAAAGACTGGATGTTGCAATGAGCTACTAAATGCTCTGACGCGTTCCGATGAGCAGCCTGGAGTGGGGTGGCAGACTGGTTTGTCCCTTTGTTACGCACTACCTGCCACGAGGGGCACTGGCCGGTGTTTCCGCCAAGTGACATAATACAGGGGTGTCCGAGATTTTGCGCGCCCTGTTTGTGACTCCGCGAGTGCCGAATGAAAGGCGACTGCAAGAGATTTCCTGAGGTAGCAGGAGTGTATAAAATGGATTAGTGGTATTCGGTGCAAGGAGAATATGACCAAAATAGTGACGGCTGTGTGTCACTGTGTATCCTCTGCCGTAAGAGGAGAAATTAATTAGCGTATTTGAAACAGCTGAAGGTGGAAATAAAGGAAAGGGGAGTCATTTAAGAGACTGATGCTGCCAGCAGAGAGAAGTAAGCTTAATAACTATTAGCTTATCGCAAGCAGCTAGAATTAAATTGAAAAATACTAAAGTGATAATGGTAGTGGTTGTCGTAGGAAGCTACAATTGGATTGAAATTTGCTAAACTGATACTGATAGAAATTTTTGTTATGAACAATTTAAACTGATGAGATGGGTGATTAATGAACTAAAGGAGAGACTAATAATTGCAATGGTACTATTACAGGATGGAATGGAATAAGCTGAGAAAATGAAGAGAGTGTTAGCAGTAACAAAAATTAAGTAAACGTTAGAACTACAGGTACAAAAAATAGTAAAAAGTTAATACAGTTACAAAAACAATTAGTTGAAGTTACAAATATGGGTATAATTAAAAAGTTAATACAATGACAAGGCAGTATATCTGAGTATAGGGCTGTTACAATTAGCAAATGGTGTTAAGTTTGCACTTTTCGCTCCAGGAGCTTAACTTAATATTGTTCAGTTCTGTCATGTTTGTGACTGTCTTCTTTCCAGCTGCTGTCCTAATGATCACTCTGCCATCCTGAGTCCGCACATTCTGAAGACCGAAATGGGATATGGCACTGTTTATAGTTTTAGCCGTTCGTGTGTCAGATTTTCCCTTATTGTAAGCCCTGTTCTTGAAAACCTATTCTTCTGGGTAACGATTTCTGCCCTTTTTCGGTATGAGACAAATTTAATTATTATTGGACGCTTTTTGTAGCACCTGGTAGTTTTCGTCCCACCCGGTGGCTCGTCAGCCTTAGTCACTTCAACGCCTAATTTCTCACGCGCAACCTGTATAAGCAGGTTGTCTGTGTCTTCTTCCTTATTTTCTGCTACTCCAAACAGTCGTAGACTATTTCGCCCCTGGTACTGTTCTAGCTCGTCTGTTGCGGCAGATAGTTTCACTTCCAACTCTCGTGCCTTTTTCTGGTATTCAGACACAGACTTTTTTAGTGCTGTAATTTCGGCAGTATTGGACTCAACAGTTTCACGCATTTTGGCCAATGCTGCTGCCGTCACGGTATCTGATATAGTGCCTGCTATCAGATCGAGATTGTTTTCATCGCGAAGCGCAGCGTTTACCTCAGAGCGGACCAGCTCCGCTGTACCGGGAGCCGCGGCCACACCTTCCGCCAGAAGCAGGCCCGCCGCACCTGCTGCTTCCCCGCTGCTGGACGCGCTGCTGTTGGATCATCTGTTTAACATTTTCTCGAAGATATTGGCGGAGACAAGAAAAAAATAGCACTACTGCACACAACACTGTTGTTTACACAATTTTCACTGGTACTAGACAACACCACCTGCGACAACACCTTAGAATTCAACTAAATTTCGCAAGCCGAACTTAACAAGTGTTACACTGCAGCCGCCATCTTCCGCTGATAATGTAGAAGGGGAAGGAGCAGGACCTTCTGGGACAGTCACTATATTGGTATAAAATCATTCAAGCAGTTGGGAGTAAAAAACATGCTGGACCTGAAGAGATACTTAATGGAGCAGCAATTAAACAGCAGTAACTAAGGGGCCACAGGGGGCACGCTTTCTTTGCGCTCTCAGGTGGTTGACTAACACCAGGCAGCTCAAATACACTCCTGGAAATTGAAATAAGAACACCGTGAATTCATTGTCCCAGGAAGGTGAAACTTTATTGACACATTCCTGGGGTCAGATACATTACATGATCACACTGAAAGAACCACAGGCACATAGACACAGGCAACAGAGCATGCACAATGTCGGCACTAGTACAGTGTATATCCACCTTTCGCAGCAATGCAGGCTGCTATTCTCCCATGGAGACGATCGTAGAGATGCTGGATGTAGTCCTGTGTAACGGCTTGCCATGCCATTTCCACCTGGCGCCTCAGTTGGACCAGCGCTCGTGCTGGAAGTGCAGACCGCGTGAGACGACGCTTCATTCAGTCCCAAACATGCTCAATTGGGGGACAGATCCGGAGATGTTGCTGGCCAGGGTAGTTGACTTACACCTTCTAGAGCACGTTGGGTGGCACGGGATACATGCAGACGTGCATTGTCCTGTTGGAACAGCAAGTTTCCTTGCCGGTCTAGGAATGGTAGAACGATGGGTTCGATGACGGTTTGGATGTACCGTTCACTATTCAGTGTCCCCTCGACGATCACCAGAGGTGTACGGCCAGTGTAGGAGATCGCTCCCCACACCATGATGCCGGGTGTTGGCCCTGTGTGCCTCGGTCGTATGCAGTCCTGATTGTGGCGCTCACCTGCACGGCGCCAAACACGCATACGACCATCATTGGCACCAAGGCAGAAGCGACTCTCATCGCTGAAGACAACATGTCTCCATTCGTCCCTCCATTCACGCCTGTCGCGACATCACTGGAGACGGGCTGCACGATGTTGGGGCGTGAGCGGAAGACTGCCTAACGGTGTGCGGGACCGTAGCCCAGCTTTATGGAGACGGTTGCGAATGGTCCTCGCCGATACCCCAGGAGCAACAGTGTCCCTAATTTGCTAGGAAGTGGCGTTGCGGTCCCCTACGGCACTGCGTAGGATCCTACGGTCTTGGCGTGCATCCGTGCGTCGCTGCGGTCCGGTGCCAGGTCGACGGGCACGTGCACCTTCCGCCGACCACTGGCGACAACATCGATGTACTGTGGAGACCTCACGCCCCACGTGTTGAGCAATTCGGCGGTACGTCCACCCGGCCTCCCGCATGCCCACTATACGCCCTCGCTCAAAGTCCGTCAACTGCACATACGGTTCACGTCCACGCTGTCGCGGCATGCTAGCAGTGTTAAAGACTGCGATGGAGCTCCGTATGCCACGGCAAACTGGCTGACACTGACGGCGGCGGTGCACAAATGCTGCGCAGCTAGCGCCATTCGACGGCGAACACCGCGGTTCCTGTTGTGTCCGCTGTGCCGTGCGTGTGATCATTGCTTGTACAGCCCTCTCGCAGTGTCCGGAGCAAGTATGGTGGGTCTGACACACCGGTGTCAATGTGTTCTTTTTCCATTTCCAGGAGTGTAGTTGGCAGTGCTATTTCCTTTTCATTTCGTGTTCTCAACCTTCCCCTTCATCTTTCTGAATTTTTGCTATTATCTTTACTTCTTCTCTGTAGAGGATGGTGAAGGATCAGGAGAGGAGACTTTTAAGTTATATATTTTATTTTTATGATTGTTGAGAAAATAATATAGCATAGGGACAAATAATGAAAGACCCAGATAAGACCAGTTTATTCAAATTTTGGGTATGCTGAGTCACCTTGTGGGGAATAAGAATAATCAAATATGAAACCTCCCAGTCTCGTTTTATAAACTCTTAACAACATCACTACTGGACTCGCATTCGGGAGGACGACGGTTCAATCCCGCGTCTGGCTCTCCTGATTTTGGTTTTCCGTGAATTCCCTAAATCACTCAAGGCAAATGCCGGTATGGTTCCTCTGAAAGGGCCGACTTCCTTCCCTAATCCGACGAGACCGATGACCACGCTGTCTGATCTCCCTCCCCAAAACAACAACAACATCACTCTTCATCATTCAGAATTTTAGTGATTTCCTTCTTCCCTACTGTAGTAGAGAGTGTGGTAAAAAGTTAAAAGGCAGGTGAAAACTAATGCTCCAGTAGGTGAATAAACACTAGTTATAATGAGAGGGAAATTGACTATTTGATGTAACTGTATATAATGTTATAACGTAATCTAAGATATTTTGTTTATTTGCGAATGAGTTCGGTTCAAAATTGATTTTAGTACGAACTATTTACATTTTACCGAGTCGACGTAGCTTTTGAAATCTTTCCTAACTAACGAGTGTTTAGTAACAACTGTAAAACATACTAAGGAGAAATTTTAGGTTCTTAGGGTGTGTGTAATGTCGCGAGTGAATATGCAGTAACATTTGCACTACTATGCGATACGGCTCGTAGCTTTGGAGCCGTTGGTGGTGATAGAAGCATCTGCTTGTATCTTAGCATGACACATTCACACCTTTTGCTAGCCTAACCGTGGAAAGCGGTATCTGTCTGAATTCGAGCGACAGAATATTCAAGTCCACAAGAATCTAAATGAACTACATTAAATATTATTCAATTTAGTTATAAGTCAATATTGTGTAAATATCTAAAAAATGGTTCAAATGGCTCTGAGCACTATGAGACTCAACTGCTGTGGTCATTAGTCCCCTAGAACTTAGAACTACTTAAACCTAACTAACTTAAGGACATCACACACATCCATGCCCGAGGCAGGATTCGATCCTGCGACCGTAGCAGTCGCACGGTTCCGGACCGCGCGCCTAGATGTAAATATCTCAGCTTTCTAGGTGGCATACTTTCAGAGTTAGAGAAAATTACCTAGATCACACAAAACAGACACTTGTAAGATTAAAGTCAGTTAGGATCCATAACAGTTAGTCTTTTAGTATCGTTTGGAGTCATTACTGAAGTTCAGAAAATGTTAGGTCAATTTGTATGAATTTTCATTATTAAAACATTAATTATTTTTCATTTTTGTAATAAAAAATTCAAAAAAGATCAGTATTTATGTAATGTGTTGTTGTGTGAGTAAATGAGAATGGGTGAGATGGTGCATGTGTTACATACAAAAAAATTCTGTATTATCTCCTGTTAAATATTACATAACTAGGTCATTGGAAAGTGTTATGCAAGCAAGTTGCAATGAAAAATATAGTTTCCCCACTGTGCTGAAGACGTATGTCCAAGGGTACTTACTTTTGTAAGAAGGCAGCCAAAACAGCCAACTGCAGAGTAATAGTTTTCTAAATTTACTTTTAAGATTAGTTTTATTTGTTAAATATTTTATAATATTATTGTGCTGAAGTGACGTAAATGCGTCTGTGAATAATGATTGGCGTAGGACAGATTTAGTGCGAAAATTATCTCGAAGAACTATTTTGATTCGCTGGTTATTTTGAAAAACCAATCAGAGTTAAGCATTTCCCACGCATTGCTGGTAGTTATAGCCTCTGGAAGGAACGGCATGGAGCAGTCGCTAGTCAGCTATCAGACGTGCAGGTCATTTTGAACTCTTCCGTCTTTATTATGTGTAAAATGAAGAAATTATTGGCTTCTTGTGTCCATATTGTGTGGTCGTAATATTAGTTGCATTTACGGGCACTTTTGTGATGTTTGTTAGTTTTTGGATTGTTTTGTTGAAAAGAGGACCGCGTGTGATCTTTCGGTGTTTGTAAAATTGCACGTGGCATGTTTCATATTCGCCTATGGAACATTTGGCGAGCAATTATATTATTAGAAATCCACTGAAAAAGGACCGAATGTGAAACTCGTTTATTGTAACAGAGTAATGACGGTACATCACGTAATAATGCGGGTGGAACTTAAGTACATTCGTGGCTACCTTGTATGTGTACTCGGCTGTATGAACTGTAAACTGAGGACATTGATATTATTCGTTAATTAAATACGGGCTGAACCTAAATACATAAAAGAACTCGTGGGAGAATTTTCCAAACTGTACTGAGCACTATGGAACTTATGTGGTCATCAGTTCACTAGAACTTAGAACTTCTTTAACCTAACTAGCCTAAGGACATCACACACATTCATGCCCGAGGCAGGATTCGAATCTGCGATCGTAGCGATCGCATGGTTCCAGACTGTAGCGCCTAGAACCGCGCGACCACTCCGGCCGGCGGGAGAATTTTGCCATTTTTCTAAAGAGATGAAGTAGTCGTCCTCCACCCGAAATTTGTTACAAGATATTACAGGATAGCTAGGTACCAGAGATTACGGACGCCATACTGAGGTAGGTGGAACTTCTGTAGTGCACAGTACGGTGAGAGACAGTGTTCAAACAGAGTTCGTAACACTACTTTTAACCCGCTCCGCCCCACAGTGAGATTCGAAGGTGACACATGTGCATGTAGCAATATGACGTATCTTATTTTGAATGAATAAATTCCATATTTCTCAAAGAAATTGTGGTTCATTGTGTGACAGAATACTTCGTATCCGAACGTTACTTTGGAAGTAGTCTTCCTTCAACTTCTTAACGATGATCTTACTGCTATTTTTTCTCATCGGAAAGAAGCTGACAGACTTTCAAAATAACTCCATAATTAGCACAATTTCTGTGTAGTTATTACGAGAATTCGGGAGGAGGCCTAAAGGTCCAAACCAACCATTTTTGTTTGGGGTAGAACGTTATATATTTATCGTCTCTGTTGTTTTACAGAAACTTTGGAACCGTCAAGCTTTATATTTAAATTGTGATATTGATTGTCAAGTTTTTTATTTTAATTTTGCTACTGATCGTCAAACATTTTATTTAAATCGGCAAATTTATTTTGTGGGAGGTGCAATAATGAATCCTACCTTCCTACAGGGCCAGTCCGATGTTGTCTGTCTTCGCCTCACTTTATTCAGCATTTACAACGTAGTTTGAATTTCCATTTTCCGCTGCTACATACGTACTTGGAATTCTCTTACTTGTTTCCAGTGCATTAATGAGCTGCATGGCTACACCGTCCTGATCAGCATTGCACTATCTGTTAGTTATGACACTATCCACTGTTTGATTGGCCGTTGTTATTCATATTCATAGCGCTAGTTCAAAATATTACCAACATAATTCTTCTCTTTTTGTATTCCTTCTCCTATTCAACGTTGCTTGAAAAACCTAGGCGCCGCAGATAAGATCAACTTCGTTCACCATACGTTGATGCTGGAAACCGGATTGGAAGATAATATTATTGGGCTATTACATGAAAGCGATTTCTGATTTACTTTTGTCCATGAATTTAATAGTTAACTAACTGCATATGCTGATCATTTACGGAAGCAGATGACGACAGAATAAACTGAGAACGATTAATAGGAGATCACAAACTGCATGTTTCATTACGGATACTCAGAAATTACACACTGCTAAACTACATTCCACCATGTGCTGTTATCCATCGCAATTACACTTAAGCTTGACTGATAACCTACCATGGCATCAATAATCGTTTTTAAAAACTGGTTACAAAACAGCTAACAGCACTGCTTCGACTCAGTTCTCAGACTGCTCCACTGCAACTACCACACTGCTGCTCATGGTAAGCGACGTTATCGTCCCTGAAAAGTATTGTCTGCAATCAAAGTCTTATTTTGTACCTCTCACTTCAGTTAAACCGAAACTAGCTCTGCCTTTTAAATTAATAACCGGCACTGTATCAAATAACCTGCTGTGTGATGATACTATAACTCACAGCCTCAACATAATGGGTCTTGATAGCAGCCTGTCTATGGCCTCTTTGTTTATGTTGACCTTCAGGTTCATTATTAGTTAATAATATTGTCATTATGATAATCTTGGCTCCATGATGAGCGAAGTGTAAGCAGAAAAGTGGAATAGCACTACAGACAAGTTGCAGCTATACGAGTGCAGTAAGTGCAGTTTCATATTTTGTTGTTCCTAATCGGCTCCGTTTTCATTTTTGATAGGAGTTTGATATTCTTCAAGGAGAATATATAGAAGCATTCTCTACATCATGTCTTAGAACAGAACTACATTTAACAACAGTCTGGTTGAATGGGTGAGTCACAATAACTCAGTTGCTGAGCAAGTAAGATGTGGATTGCGAGATGTCACTAGAGAAAAATCTCACTGTAGAGCGCCTGTGTAAAAATCTGGTAAAAGACATGTTGAGCCTCCCAGGAATCCTCTAGACATTGCCTTGACAAAGGGGAACTCGTTTCAGTCGTGTCGGCTCTGGCACAGGCTGCTCCGCCACCTGTTTCTCTCACCAAAGGTCCGTCCCCATGGGACGTCCGCAACATTTCGTTTCTCCCTCCTTGTGACATCACAGGTAAGCAATTCCACGTGCTTTCGGAATCCCCCAGCTCCGCCGGCTGCCGTCGCTTTTCCGGAAAGTTGGTCAGCGGTGGCCAGCCTTCAGCTGACTTGACTTGTGCCTCCACCTCTCAGCTGCGAAAGCGTCTACTCCTGTGTGCCAGGCCCATTAGGCTTTCACGACCATGACGCCATACGTCGGATCCACATCTGCACGTACCTCATATACACTTTCAGAGACGAACTTACGTCTTTATCTCTACATTTTAAAACAGAAAGGAAGTGAATATTACAAACACAAAAAATAAAATCACACTGCTCTAGTAACAAGCTTTACATGAGTAAAACAGATTATAAACTGTTCTGAGGAGATCCATAGATTACTGATCATTTGGATGTGTTAAATTGTGGTCCACAATTATACATTATCGCTTCATGTTTGTGAAGCAATACATTCAGTGTTTGATCGTGGGTTGGTGCTCTTGGGTGAAACTATCGAATCTGATTATTCACCATGCTGCAGTTTGTGTTTATGCAATGAAAAAAATTAGACTAATGTATTTACCAGCAGATACAGACAGATCTGCGCCGGAAGGTCAGCAGAATTTTTCAGGTGGATGCCTGCTTGTTAAGAAGAGAGCTCTCCCCTGTCAGGAACAATTAACAAGGTGCCAGTCCGTCACGACCCAGCAAAAGATGTTGCATAGAAACAGCACAAAGCCTTTGGGAAAGTGCACTGTTTCCTGCTGAGAGCCCCTTTCTCTCGGCAGCCAAAGGGCCTCCCGTACTACTGGTCTCGCAGGTCTATCCGATGTACCTGCGTCCTGGTCTCCCCTTCATCCACGAAGTGATGACAATAATGCTGCCTTTTTCGTTATCTACATGCAGCAACCTTTCCTTTACCCAGCCACAGCTGTTACTGCAGATCAAAACATAAACATAGTCCTGTCACCTCTGATTACTCAATGCTTAGGCTACTAAAGAGCTTGGCACACAATTACAGTGAGGCGTCCTTAATCAACATCACGTCGACTACAGTGTCATCAGGACTCGATACAAATACTCCAACTGTCGATGATCTCATGAACTGAATAATCAGAGTGAAAGAAAGGTGGGTCCACAGGACTTTCCACCTTTCAAACAAAAGCAAGACTCAGAAAAAAATCCAGTTTCATTACATCGTGAGAAGGAACTTGTAGATATGTTGTTTTGGAAGCACAAAGAATAATGTACGTGGTACATGGAATCTTAGATGATGATCTTGGATAAATAAAACTGCAGAAGCGCGACAGGTGAGACTTTAAATTTGATTTGCTACAATTCATACAACTAGACATGTGATGAAACGTACTCCGAATTTTGAAAAAAGTAAGTAGGAAGAAATCAGTATTGTGAAGTACAATACAAAGAAAATAGGAATCGAAATCAGTAGTTTGAAGTACGATGTAAATAAAATAATGTTGTATGCAGAATAAAATAGCATTGTATGCAGAAATTTTATTGCAGTAACAAGATCCCCACAGAAACACGTAGTCGCATACTAATGTACAACATGGTAATGGTTCCCTGCTGAGTTATTACACTGTAAAAAATATAAATATCAACGTCACTTCACACTCTCTCGTCTCTACACAGAAAAATTTAGAGTTGTTTCCTTTCGATTGGTGTTGGCAACAACCAGGAAATGAACACGAAAAAAAGTGAAGCTGGCTGAACAAATAATAAATCATAATTCCTTTGAACATCATTTAAGTCTGTATGATGTTCAACTCGTCCCAATCATCAACATTTTTTCATGAAGAGGATCACATTTACTACGATATGGGCATATTTATGGGCATATTTACCAAGAGCTGTAGACGCTATGTGCACAAGTTGTCTTAAAAACAGTGATATTACGGAATTGTCATTGATTGATGAGTTGAAGCTGACGGCAGTCATACATGACTTTTCACCTACTGCAATTATATTTCCATAAACTGCCTAATTAAGATACCTCACCTACACTTTGTATACAAAAATTGATGAACCTATGCTAAAGAAATGTTATTACATACTTAACCCCTCTTTAATCCACAGCAGAATTTAAGAAAATGTAAATTTTCATTGAAGTGGAACTAATTATTTAGTATCAGGTTACCTCATGTGGTACAGCATCGTACAAATGCACACGGAATAGGGCATCGTTACCCAAGTGGTAATCACGTCCGGAAAAAGAAAGAAATAATTTATTCATCTCTGATAAAAACACGACCGCAAGTTCAAGCATATTATTATGACGACATAAGAAATTAAATAAAACTTTGCTTCTCTATGATTAATGTGAGACAGAAAAGAATCTGGCACTTAAAGTTGAAAAAACACTTTTAACACAAAGAAACGCAAAGTAAAGACTAGTTACATAAATAAAGCATTGAGAAACATTCACGTAATTGACGTTTTTAACTTTTCGGCATGAAACAATGATCAGTGCTCACAATCACAAAGAGGTGGATGTAACAGCTGACTTTGAGGCTTCTTTTCCAGGCAAGCGCGGCGGTCGTCGATTATGACATAGTGGCTGACGATATGTTGACGGCGGCGGTATGGAAAAAAATCGGTGGCCTCCGGCGGCTCCGACGAGATGTAAACAGAGCAAGAAACTGCGCCACCCCTCCACACAGCTTGACTGCGTGGAGCAAGCAGAAGACAAGGAGAAGCGGAGTGAGTGCACAACCTAGATCTCCCAGGCTGCGAAGAATGCAAAGCGCAGCGGTAGCACTGACAGCTTAACCGTAGTCCCCTCTTCACGACGTCGGACATGCAGGAAACATGGAAACATCACTATGTCTCAGGATTTACATTCACTACAAGGTATCAAAATATGCGATGCTTCTAACATTCCCAGTTCCAGCATTTCTCAGGGTTTCAATCGAGATAGGCGAAAGAAGTGAAACATCACTGTTCTCTATTGGGACTGTCTACATGCCGCTGGCTTAAGACATATACATTATTTCAACGTAAACAATACGAAATTATTAAACAAATCTCTGTTGCATTAAAAGTTCATGGTTTACTTGCCGCGTCAGATTTGGATAAAATTCCAAGCTTTAGATGACTACCTCCGTCATCTTCGTCAGAGGAGTTTGAGGACTCAGAGGCGGTTGTGGGCTTTGGATTGGATAGAGCGGGGATAGGGAATCCTGGTGAAGTGATGGTAAATGGTGAGGCCAAGGTAGGTGAGGGTGGGGGTGAGGCGGACAGGATGGGCGCAGACAGTAAGGGAGATATCCAGGAGCTGGAAGGAGCGAGTGGTACGACCTACGATGATTGCCTGGATTTTGGAAGGATTGACTTTCAGGAGCCACTAGTTACACCATGCAGCAAAAAGTTCAAGGTGATTCTGGAGAAGGCGTTGGGACCGTTGGAGGGTAGGAGCGAGGGCTAGGAATGCGGTGTCATCAGCATATTGCAACAGGTATACTGGGGGGGGGGGGGGGGGAGGGGGGGGCATATCTGTCGTGTACTGTAGGTAGAGGAGAGGGAGAGGACAGAGCCCTGGGGCACACCTGAACGGGGGTAGAAGGTGTGTGAATTGGCATTATGGATGGTAACATAGGAGGGGCGTCGGGAGAGGAAGGAGGCCATCAGACGGATGTACTTGACAGGAAGGGCGTAGGTTTGGTGTTTAAACAGGAGTCTGGGATGCCAGACACGGTATTAGGCCTTTTCGAGGTCGCAGGGGACAAAAATGGCAGAGCGACGGGAGTTAAACTGGAGGGAGAGGAGATGAGTGAGGCGGAAGAGTTGGTCATCGGCAGAGAAGGAAGGGCGAAAGCCACATTGGGTGTTAGGGATGAGGTGGTTTTGGCGGAGGTGGTGTCGTGGACCGATGAGGCTTCCGCTTTTATAAACAGTGGACGGCTTCTCGCGCGCTTTATCCAGCGTTGCTTGCAGCGCCATCCATTGCAACAGGCGCAGAACCGCGAGGAATGTAAGAAGTCTCCCTCTGCGCTCTTTCTTTATCAATTGCGCGCTTCCATGCATTACTGAGTGCATAACCGGAGTCTCTGTTGAAATTATTTTCAAAGAGTCTAATTTCAACTGCTTCATTGATGACAGAGTCCCAATAGTTTGAAGCGTGAGCAAGTAGTCTTGTTCCATCAAATAAAATCTTATATTTATTTAACAAACTGCGCTCAGTCACCGCTGATTTTTCTAGATATCTGTATTTCAGGTGACACTGATGTTCCACACAGCGATCGGCAACAGTTCTTATAGACTGGCCCACATAATTTTTCCCACACTCGCAAGGAATGCTCTAAATTCCCGGTACTCGCAGGCCGAGACTATCTTTCACGGGTCCCAACATTTCTTTAATCTTCCTGGGTGGCCGGAAGACTGGCCAGATTCCCTGCCGACTCAGGACTCTGCCGATCTTGCTGGTCGTTGCACCGCAGAATGGTAGCCGCGCGATGTGTTGGTCCTCTTGATCTGTTCGAACACCGTCTTTCATTGGTTTCTTCGCCAGAGTAGATCTGATATCATAACCTGAATATGCATTTTTTATTAATACCGTCGTCAGATGGTTAATCTCGGAGCAGAGATAAATATCTTACAATTCTCTTATTAGTGGGTAGCACACAGTCTTCTTGCGGCCATACCACATTCACACCTTGTCACCTTGAATCCTCTCTTCCACTACATAATATTGACGAACTTGTAAACGTTCAAAAAACGATACATCGTTTCTGTTCTTTTCTCCATTGCCTGCGTCTGCGCACGTATACCTCATTTTGGCCGCTCGCTCCTTTCTGATTACTTATGTCCCACTGTTTCCGTGAACAAGTCAGCTAGCTGTAAAAATCTTGACTGTCTTCGGGGCGGTAATTGTGTCTTCTTGTGTTCCTGTCATTTTCGTTTCCTCTTTACTCCTGTCACTTTATCCCTGTTCAGTATTGTGCGAATGGTCGTTTCACCTCCTCTACAGTTTCCATTATTGCACAAGTTAGATGATTACGAACTTCGCACCATAGCTGTTGTATTTTTGCCTTTTGGGTCTCCGGAAAACTTTATTTGCGCTTTTGAAACAAATCCCCTTGGGGGATGTAAGAAATACTGCTGTTTTTGATACTGCGACGTACCGGTATTGTGCTTCACAGTTATCGCTGGCTTCTGGAACTTTGGAATCTGAACGCCTGTTTTCTATGGAGGAGGCATGGTCTTCGTGATGGATGGCAACAGCGCCCCAGCACTAGTGATGACGCACGGTCTCGGTGCGTGCACGTAGAGCCGCTGTCGAGCTCCAGCGCGGAGGGGTCGAGCGCAGCCGCGTCGCGGACAAATCAGCGTGATGAACTTGCTAGAATGTATAATCAACATTTAGGAGTTTTACATTGGTTCGTAAGAGGAAAGTGATTCAACTATTTCGCGGAAAGTTACGCGGGATTAGTTATGAGATTTAAGGCTGTGACAGCATCGTGTTTTTGAACCGTTAATTTCCGTAGAGAAACACCTTGATAGTAGAACGTAAATGAAAAGGCTTCCGTGATCAATGATTACCTGTTTAAGAAATGTGGAAACGTAACTTATCAGTGGTTACTTCAGTATTATTGTTAAGCCTGCCTAACTGATAACATAAGACCAGATGAATTTAGGCATTATTACGGGCGAAAGGGAGAATAAAACAAATTAATTTTACGTGTACAGTTGTTATTTCAAAGGGATATTTTCCATTTGTGAACAGAATAATTTTAATATTGGAAAAGTATAAGAGATAAGGGTTGGTATGAATGACACGATCAGGTTTATTTCATAATGAAGCATGTTCTCTGTGTCAAGCTCCCATATTCGAATTCGACAGTCCTACGGAAGCAAATAAATAAATAAAAAATGCCAATTTTAGGAACTAATTTACGATACTGACCGAAATTAATACACGATATGATGTGTAATGGTGAAGGTAATACAAAGGAACTTCTCATTCTTTCGTACAAGCATCATACCACTCAAAGTACTCGAACAACGGCTGTGGAAAGTCTATCACAGGCGACGTTCACGACTGAAGTGTCCCTGTGGTTGCCTCCATGAAACTGTGTGTGTTCCTTTGTTCTCCACATTCGTTAAGTCCTTTATCGGAACCTGAGCTATCCCAACTGACTAGTGGTCACATATTGTGCTCACGTCAACAATCACTTTTCTTCCTGAACACAGCTAATGTGACATATCGTAAGCCAGAGTACGAGCTGCAAGCGAATGACATTTTACGATACATGGAAATCTGTTTATCCGTTCGTGCACGTCAAGTATACATGCGACATGAATAAAAATAGATGCAAAAGCTAAAATATCGCTAAACATAAAATTATCTCCTAGTACTGAGTCACCCTGACCTAGCAAGGACCATTCAGTAGAAGTACAAAAATTATTGTAAGCAGCGATCAGTGAAACTGAGCTATAAGGCTTAACTTACTTACTTACTTCAACGGACAAATTACATAGTTTATTTACAAGAAATACTACTTTCAATAAGCACCGTCTAGCGCTAGTGGAAGGTAACGCCAGTGGATATCTGTGTAAATGCAGCAAGCATTTGCGGTGGCTCTACCAGACCAATTGGTAGACGCCGTGGTATATACAGCTGTTACTCTGAGTACGAATTGGCAGAATGATGTTGTAAAATGTAACTTAAGTGTAAAGATGTAACACGAAACATTCACTGCATTGGTCAAGTGTAATACAGATGAATATCGTAGCATGTGTCGCTTATTCTTAGATTTAATACCGCTTTATTCATTTCATTATACAGGTCGTTCGGAAATTCTCGTTGCAAGCTTCTGGGGCTTGTAGAGCGAATGAATAATAACATTTTTGATTGGGACCCTGTTCCGGAAACTTATTTCTGCCGTGCTAAAATCGTTTCAGAACATGTTGGTAACGCGACTACTTTTACGAGTAATTAGGCGTGAGCCAGTTCATGACTTGTATTACAATTCCACGCATAAATAGCCAAAGAAATTGCTCGTTGACGGGATCTTTTCAACGTGATGGAGTACGGCCTCCTCCAGTTGAGGTGTGCGGCGTCTCCTTGTAGCATCAGAGCCACGCCAGCTGACGGTGAAGGTACCCGTTTCTCGACGCCGTTGCGTAATTGTGGCGAAAAGCGTGTGAGATGGAATAGCACTTTGTGGAGAACGACCTAGATAAAGGTGAGGAGCAGTTCTTCCATTACCTTCACTCAGAAGGATGATCATGTCGTTGTATTCTGTAAACGTGTACTCACACGCCCGTGAATACGACACGAACCAGGTCCGAGAGGTAGGAATGATGTCAAATGACATCAGCCGATCTGACGTAACCACGCCCACTCGCAAACCTTAACTATCCTGTTGCATACCTTTCTAAAAAACATGTCCCCAAACGGCTGTAGGGCGGAAACGATATGTTTCCGGACATGGGTTTCTATTTAAAACATTATTTAGTCAGTCCCTTCCACAAGTCCTAGAAGTTTGTAATGGATATTTCAAAACAACCTTTATTTCTTGACATACGAAGTGAATAACATGTATATACACTTCTAAAACTGTTCATTAACCACTTCTTCTTTCTACTCACTGTAACTGAAGGCCCGCACATGTCGTAAGTAACCGCAAAATTTATATACGTTCTACCGACTGCAAGTGAATAATTACTCATCAATACATTCCCTTGGATAAAAATATTCTTGCAACAGTTTGAAAGTAATTCACTTGAAATGGGAGTAAAGGAATAAATGTTTTCTCTGGACGTTTCCAGTAGATTAAAACATCGTTTAAGACCAAGAAATGAGCACAGACGCTGCAGGAAAACGTAAAGACCAGCATCTGGGTTTGCCCTCCCTTCCTTCCCCCCACCGTCCACCACAATGTTCTTGCATGACAAAGAAGTTCATTGTAACATTCACTTCGTTGAGGAGTGAAACAAACATTGGATTTATTGTTGAACTCTGCAACAGATTTAAGATACAGTCGTATGCTCGTTTCCATTTATTGGCTGCCTGGAAGTTCTTTCTTTGCGTCATGTGAGTTCAGAGACGGACTTTCTTTGTGTGTTCGGTAGTAAAAGTTGTTTACTTCGTCTTGCCAGCAGAAGGCACATCAAGCTCGTGACATCTGACTGGAAATTAAAGAAGCCATAAACAGACCTGAAAGTGAAAGCTAGGCGGTATTGTACGAGTATAACAAGATTTGCTTGGTGAAGGAAACCTGTATACCGACTACAGAAGCCCTTATACTAAATTAAATATCTTCTGTCTACTACCCTTTTATTACATCCTGCAGCATTCCAGATAATAAATTCAAGGTAACAATTTCATTATCAGGGCAAATGTTAACGATAAAGGGATACGGAAGGATACAACTTACAGTTATAGTGGCAGCATTCACTGTCATTACACGGGTAGTCATAATAGGAAAGGGAAAAAGCGACCGGTTAAAACCGAAACCGGTATTTTACTTCGGAATAATCGCTATTTTTCGGTATATGTCTCGTCTCGGTTATGACAGGGGCTTTCTATTTTTTAGTAAAGAAAACGAAATATCAATAGCCAAAGCAGCAGTGCTAAAGTAATTTATTTTTGTATAAACCTTTTTTTAGAAAAGTCAAATTTTTATTTGTAAAATTTGCATTGGTTTGAAATATTGGGAAAAGTGATCATTGTTAACACAATAACAATTCAGAAAAAAAGCGATCTAGAAACTCATGGCATAAGAAGTGGTACAGCTTAGCTGAGACTATAACGTCCCCGTCGCCTTAAGGTAAGCGTGTACTTGCAGTGTGCAAAACTCGCCCCCAGCTGGCCTGTACCGTAGTTTCTCGCTGTCTTCTCCTGATATCCGTTGCACTGCACAATGGCATCAAACATAGTCAGAAAATATTGTTAAGAGGTGACGGGGTAATGTCGTAAAATGCTTCATTTGCTTTGTAAGGCTAAAAATTCCATGAAATAATAAAAGAGAAAGGAAATTGTGGCAACAGTAACAAACTAAAAACTTAACAATTCATGCATAGTGTACAGTAAAAATATAAAGTTGCTCATCTGCTGCACGTCTCTACATAAAATTCCTTTATCTGCTTGTAGCCCTTGGAAAAGCACATATTAATATGAAAAACAGAGTTTGTCACTATCCGTTTTCACCCCTTAGCACTGAATATTCGTAATGCCAAATACTAACATGATGCCCATTTACAATACGATTTCTGAGCAGAGTTTAAAAAAATGACGGTCATTAGAAGAATACTGGTTATGTTTTGCAGCATTCAGCCCCTTAACACATTTCGAGAAAAGTAGGCAACGGTTGCCAGACTAAGTTTTCTTTTATTTGCCTATTGAATTTAATGTTTTGAGTCTATGTATGTTGGAACAGATAAAGTAAAAATTTTTCAGCCCTCATTCGATTTCCGCGTTTATACAGGAAATAATAAGAATAAAAAACCGACAATCGAATATTTCAAATACCGGTTATTTTTTGCGGTTTTAACAGTCAGGTTAAAGTGATGTAAAAATACATATGACCAAAAACTGGTTGTTTCAACGATAACCGCCATCCCTAATTCATAGTAGCCAGCCGTAGTGGCCGTGTGGTTCTAGGCGCTACAGTCTGAAGCCGAGCGACCGCTACGGTCGAAGGTTCGAATCCTGCCTCGGGCATCGATGTGTGTGATGTTCTTAGGTTAGTTAGGTTCAATTAGTTCTAAGTTCTAGGCGACTGATGACCTCAGAAGTTAAGTCCCATAGTGCTCAGAGTCCCCCCCCCCCCCACCGTAATTCATAGTATAGGATCCTACCCAAACATTTAGCAAACTTGGGTTGAAGGTGTGATTTTCATCTAGTCGGTCTTCATCTCTGCATCACTATCCAAATCGTAATTACTCATATTATAAGAAACTTACAATATCTCAGAACACGTTTCTTTCGCTGTTAAGGCTGTGTGAAATGTAGAAGTGTATTTTAGCGAGAAGAACTCGAAATTGAAAACTTTTGTGGATTTGACTATCTTCTCGTATTTATATATGTGCAGATTCAAACTAGCTCTGCTACTTGCATCTCTCTTCGATTGTGTCCTCACTTCACTGAATTCGCGCCACAGATATACTGGGGGTGAATAAAAATATGGAAAGACCGGAAACATAACACATTACCATGCCTAATGTGGTGTACGAAACCCGTTATAACACTACCGCCTGCTACTGCTTGAATGGGTAAACACAACCTATACTTTGTCACACGCGAGTGTAGTGAACTCTTGACACATGCATATGTGTACGGTAAGATTGAAACTAACAGTTAAAGCAGTACAAACTATTTGCAAAATTATAACAGATATCGAAACACACTATTACTTTCAGGGCTTACACAAACTGAATGGTCTTTGTAACGTTATTATTACTATTAACTGCAGAATCATTAATTGGATATAGGTTAAGTCTCTCTCAGTTAAATACGTTACTATTTAAAATGAAAGTTAATTTGAATCCACTTAAAGGTTGCTCCTCACTATCATTTGACTAAAGAAATTAAGGTTTTCTTAATTAGTGGTCTTTCCGTTACTTGTTACCGAGCATTAACCCAATAGACAAACTGTGGATCCTGTTATATTATTAATAAGCACTTCTAATACACAGGAGAGACAAACACTTAGCAAACTTGAGTATATAACGTTCCACACAGCAGTTTTCCACTTTTACTACATTGAGACACAAAATTAACATATATGTAAGATACTGACTCACCTTCTGCGATTTACAACAGGCAGTAAAGTGATCATTTAATAAGGAAAACTTTATAAACCTCAGTCTTACGAACTCTTAATTTGAAGTTAACAACAATACATTAATAAGCAGTTTTATTAGGAAAATTACTTTCATTAACATTGTTTTTTTATTATGTTCAAGAGGCATTAGTTAGCAAAAACACTGATCTTTAATGTTCTTTCAGTAGGGACACTCGGACATCACTTTAGTTCAAACGGAGAGGAACCTGAGAGGTGTTATGATAAGGAGAAAAATCAAGGTAGGTACATAAACTCAGTTCTAAATTACTTTATATTTGAGCACACTAACACATCCATTAAGCTGATCCTTCACTGTACATTGCTATAGTGCTCCATTATAGTGATTGCGCAATGTGGTGGCGATTGCATGTCGGTAGGTGGAATTACAGGTAGAATTGCTGGACTCAGTCATTTCTTGGTGGCGATGATAGATACAAATTCCAGAATAGTTCCAGCTATTTATCCATCCATCGGAGGCATTGGAAAGTGGCAGGAAGAAACCTCTCTCGGAACCATCACAATATGTAACTATTACATGGTAGTGCACAATTTGGTAGCTCGCCCCCGACTGGTGGCTCGCCCCCGACTGGTAGCTCGTCCACGACTCGTAGCTCTTGTTCCACCTTTTCTACCTAAGCCAACCACAATTAGCGCGCGTTACACAGTTCCGTTCCCGAGGGGAACCACAACACCTTTTACATACAAACTAACTAAGAAACCTAAGTGAGGATCAGCAGTTTACATAACAGTAACCAAATACATTAAATAAAACAGAATATTTGCACATATTGACATTGCTACAAAAAATTATTCACACAAAATCACAATTATATACAGTAAGTCTTGTTCCCTTAAATGGGACAAAGAATTTAAATGACAGATACACTACATTGCATAGAATCATATCATGACATCGAAGTTCTTACAAAGAAATGAGTATACAATTTTATGTTATCGATTCAAACAAATACATCTACAGAAGCTCAGTGATGTAATATTAAATGAAACAAAAGCAAAATAAATCATTGGAGTATTGGAGTTATGGTGTTACACCGTTGACATTGAAAACAGGTTCTAGTCGTCTCAGAATGTATGATGCAGTTCCTGAATGGTTCTCAAGGCAGTGTTATACCATTTCTTCCCACTAAACAGTAGCAAGTTGAGGTAACGATGATGGAGACGCATAGTTATCACGCACACTTCTGTCTTTGTGACCCAAAGTAGATCACAAAGGCACAATAATATTTGGAGCTGGTGGCTGTGGTGGTCAAGGGAAATGCCATGATTCATCCTCGTGCTCCTAAAACTAGTCTTGGATGATGCGAATTTTTGAATACCTGTAGGTGTCCTGTCGCCTTGGAACACAACATGCGCGTTGGGGAATAAACCTTTTACCACTGATAAGTCAACCTGGTCATATAATCCTCGGCAGTAATGTGACTTGCAGATTAACAATGCGGCCCATGAAATAACACGGTATGAGTGCCGAAACCGTGACTGAACCTCGCAACCACCACGTAAACTCGGTCATCTTTTGGAAACAGTCTGAAACAATTCTCATAGGACCAAACAACTTTCAAGCATTGCTATCTGGTCCAGGTTTTATGACTTCGGCACTACATTTTCCTGTTACAGGCATCTGACTCTCTGGTTAGTGGTTTGGAAATTCCAGCCCTTACTACAGTTCATCGTTTAAGGAGCTCACTTCCTGTTGTTTTGGTGCTGACAGGGCTCGCGAGTGCGAAATTCAGTTCTGCAGTAACTTCTGGAGCTGTCGTCATATTATTTTCCGTAAATATTCTTCAATGACCGTCTGTCAATGTTAATCAACATATGGTTTCATCCGCATTGTGACTTAGAGAATGAAGTTTTTGTGTTTTCGCTGTGTACGGTATATTCTTCGAGATGGTGCTTCTTGTAACACTAAACTCCTAGGCTACGATGGTTACAGAAGCATCCACCATATGAATAGCAACGATTAGCACACGTTCGAGTTCGTTTCGCTCCAATATAATGAACTGACAGTTGTAAAGAAAACTTGTGACTAGAATAATATTTGCAACGTGTTCAGGACATTGCACAAGTGCCGTCTGTGGTAAAATACGACAGCACAAACTGCAGCTTTGGCCTGCATATGCATCTATCTTCAAGAATGCATTTCTAGCGCTGTTTCCACATTTTTGCCCAACCCCTGCATACTTCCGGTCGATGATGTCTCCCGCTATATCCTTATGATCTGGTCGTACTGGCAACCTGCACCTGCACTGATTTCATAGGCTTTTGAAAGTTGCAAGTTTCATAATATTCGCAAAGCACTTCCAGTCGCATCCCAGGCTGGTAACTACGACTGAACATAAAAACTGCCATCATTATACAGCTTATAAACCCGTCCGACAAGTTTATTTTCGAGTTTCTGGCACTCTGACAGTCCTCTGTAATCGTGGGTTGTCTTTAAACTGAGAATAAAAGCGGGCCGATGTGGCCGAGCGCTTCCAGGCGCTACAGTCTGGAACCACGCGACCGCTACGGTCGCAGGTTCGAATCCTGCCTCGGGCATGGATGTTTGTGATGTCTTTGCGTTAGTTAGGTTTTAGCAGTTCTTAGTTCTAGGGGACTGATGACGTCAGAAGTTAAGTCCCATAGTGCTCAGAGCCATTTGAACCATTTGAGAATAAAAGGATATCTCGCCCATGTTGGTTCTGTTAAAAATACACTACCTCTAAGACTGTAACTTTTGAACAAAAACTAATAAACTGCATCAGAATCTACATACATACTCCGCTAGGCACCAAGCGGTGTGTGGCGGAGAACACAATTCGCGCCCAAGTCATATTTACCCGCTCTGTTCCACTCACGGATCGCGCGAGGGAAAAACGAATGTCTGAACACCTAAGTACGAGCTCTTTATCTTGGAATCGTGGTCATTGCGGGATTTGAAAGTTGGTGGTAATAATATATGCTCTACATCATCGGTAAAGATCGGATTTCGGAATTTAGTGAGCAGCCCCAACTGTTTTGCGCTCCGTCTATCTGTAAGTGTGTCCCACTTCAAACTTTCTATGAGATTTGTAACGCTCTCGCGACCAGTCATGGATCTTGCCGCTCTTTTTTGGACCTTCCGAAACTCTTGTATCAGACCCAACTGGTAAGGGTCCCATAGGGAAGAACAATACTCCAAGACTGGAAGAACTATAGTAGTGTAAGATATTTCCTTTGTTGAAGGACTGCATCGCTTCAGGATTCTACCAATAAACCCCAATCTGGAGTTCGCCTTCCCCTTTACTTGTGTAATGTGATCATTCCATTTGAGATCATTTCGAATAGTCCCAACCAGATACTTGACGGAAGTTACCACTTCCAAAGACTGGGCATTTCTTTTGTACTCGTACATTAATGGGGATTATCGTCGTGTTATACGCAGTAGGTTACACTTACTAATATTGAGAGATAACTGCCAGTCATTACACCAACCATTTACTTTCTGCAAATCCTCATTGATTTTTTTCATTACTTTCGTGTGACACTACTTTCCTGTAGGCTACAGCATCGTCGGCAAACAATCTAAGGCCGCTGTCAATACCATCAACCAGATCGTTTGTGTTAATCGTAAAAAGCAGGGGACCTATTACGCTGCCCTGGGGCACACCTGATGTTACGCTTCTTTTAGTTGAAGTCACCCCGTTCAGGACGACATATTGCTCCCTCTCTGTTGGAAAACTTTCTATCCAACCGCATATGTCATCGGAAAGACCGTAAGCGCGCACTTTTTGTAGCAAGCGACAGTGCGGAACTGAGTCGAACGCCTTTCAAAGGTCGAGAAATATGGTATTTTTCTGGGAGCCGGTATCTAGAGCCTGTTGTATATCATGCACAAAGAGGGCCAACTGTGTCTCGCATGACCTTTGTTTCCTAAGACAGTGCTGGTTTCTACAGATGAGCTTCTCAGAGTCTAGAAAGGTCTTTATGTCTGAACACAAAATATGTTCAATGATTCTACAACAAATCTATGTCATCGAAATTGGCCGGTAATTATGTGCTTCCGATTTTCTACCCTTTTTATAGATTGCTATGACCTGGGCCTTCTTCCAGTCCCGTGGAACTTTCCACCGTTCTGATGATTTCTGATAGATGACGAATAAGAATGGTGCTATATTTGTAGCATAGCCAACATAAAATCTTATGAGGATACTATCTGGGCCAGATGCCTACCTGGCGTCTAAAGATCTTAACTGTTTTACAGTCCCAGATACACTAAACAGCCATCCTTTCGTTTGTTCGATAATTGAAAGGGGTAATGGTGCTGCAGTCCACTATCGTAAACGAGATTTTGAAAGCTAGGTTTAGAATTTTGGCCTTCTATTTATCAGCATCAGTTACATTACCCGTAATGTCAGCAAGAGAAGGTATTAAATTATTAGTAGCATTCATAGGTTTTACGTACGACCAAAAGGTTTTGGGGTTATTTTTAGATTCTGCAGATAAAATATTGCTATCAAATTCGTTAAAAGAATCTCTCATTGTCCTTCTGACACCTGCTTTCATTTCGAATTATTTCTGTTTGTCAGCGGGGCAGTGACCATGTTTAAAACGACTGTGCAAAATTCTCTGCTTTCTCAGCAACTTTCTAATATATTTGTTGTACCAAGGTGGAGCCTTTCCCTCCCCTATAGTTTTGCTAGGCATATACTTCTCTAGCACATGGTGGACAATACCTTTAAATTACGACCAAAGATACTCAATATCTTTGTGTCCCGCTGTGAATGCTTAGAGCTTACTATGAAGATATTCATTAATGACACTTTTATTTGCTTTCCCAAACAAGAAAACTCTACGCAGTTTCTTTGGTATTTTTGCAACTTCCACTGACATAGAAGCCACAATGACATTATGGGCGCTAATATCTTCTTCTAGATTAACTTCCTCCAAAAGATCAGGTCTGTTTGTCGCCAAGATTTCTAATATGTTCTCATCACGAGTTGCTTTTCTAACCAATTGCTCAAGGTTGTATGTGGAATGCGCTCCTAGAATAACTTCACACGAATCTTTTCTTCTGGCCCCTGCGATAAACGACTAATTTTCCCAGTCAATGGGTGGTAGATTAAAGTCTCCACCTATAACTAATGGATAATTTGGATATTTACTTCCTATGTACTTAGGACTTTCCAAGAAATGTTCTGCGACGTTTGTTACAGATGCTGGTTGTCTATAAAACATCCTAATACAATGGTCAATAATTGTGTGATTAACAGCTTTATGCAGACTATTGCACATTCCGACCCAGTGTCGATTTCAACTGCGTTTAAACAGCTTTTAACTGCAATGAACACACCACCTCCCATAGCATCAGTCCTATCCTTCCTAAACATAGTCCAATCCGAGTTCTAAATTTCACTGCTTTTAATGTCTTGTTTCAACCAACTTCGGTACCTAAACAATATTGGCATTGCTACTGTTTATTTCGGAGATTAACTCGGGTATCTTGCTACAGACCGTTTGACAATTTACTAACATGAGATTAAGCATATTTAAATCCTTCGGAATAACCTGTTTAGGTGAACTGGTAATTTTTCAGCTCAGTGGTTTGTTTCCCATGGGGAGGAACCTAACCCAAAAAAACACATTTGCACGCCCCAAGTACGGTGCTACCCATGTAGCTGCTTCCTGTGTGTAGTGCACCCCTGATCTATCGATGGCGTCCTACAACCTTCTACCCCATAGCGTAGGTCGAGGAAACTACAATCATTTTCGTCACAGAGTCGACGTAGTCTTTGGTTTAGATTCTCCATTCGACTCCTAACCAGAGGACCCCAGTCCACCCTCGGTACAGTGCTGCAGATCGTGAGCTTGGCTTCCACTCCTCGAGAGATGGAGGCCGGCGTCACCAATTTAGCCACCCGTCGAAAGGACCCAAGGATTTCCTCGGAACCACGACGACAGGCATCGTTGGTGCCGACCTGTGCAACAATCTGCAGCTGGCTGCACCCCGCACCCTCGATAGCCGCCGGAAGAGCCTCTTCCACATCCTGGACAAGGCCCCTCAGCAAGCATACCCAGTGAATGTTGGACTTCTTGCCCGCCCTAGCCGCTATATTCCTGAGGGGCTCCATGACCCGCCAATAACTAACAAACCCTTACCCCCACGTGCCTGTCCGGACCTTGCTGATGGAACAGCCACTATCCTGGTAGAAGGTGCATTCTGATACGGTTCAACCTCAACCCTTCAACCCTTTCAAGCATTAGATAGCACACTGAATCTAATTGCAAAGCGCATGGGATTTGGCAGGAGCCTGCGTCCCTCATGCAGCCTTCGCCTTGACGCTCGAGACCTCAACACAGTCTTCCGCCCTGGACATATAGTACAGCAGAGGCTGCCCCAGGCACCCCATCCCCACCGCACCTCAAGGTGGCACTCTGAAGCTTGTTGACTGTGGCCAACAAAGCTTCCAGTTGTGTTTGGACTGTGGCCAACTCCTCCAGCATCCGCACACAACAGACACAGTCCCCATCCATCTAGCTAATAACTGATTTACTATAAAAAACTTAAGGAAACTTATTGTCACACAAGTTTAGCAGCTACATTCTAGTTGGAAGAAAGGACACTCAATAATGAAAATAAAAAATTATGGTAGAAGCGAGATCTGGTGGTTATTTTCCTGCTAGGTGCTATTTAGTGAATACTAAAGAAGTGACCTACAGTAAACTGCTAGGGGCTATCTAAATAAAATTTTATAAACGAATTAAACAGTGACCCACGGTAAGCAGCACCCTCGTGTTTGTAATTTAAACAAGCGTCTACGTACACGCGAAAGTGAACTAATAAAATTACAAAAACTGTTACCTTAAATGTACCGAGTCTAAATGACACTAATAAACGTAAATATTGGGTATTATACACTGACGGGTGCAGTTACAAAACAAAAGCTTTAGCTAATAATAAGAGTTCAGAATGTAAAGCACAAATAGAATTTCTACTTTATAGGAACCGATGGACATACAGTAAACGATAACTAAAGCCCACAACAAGCTAAGGAATTTAAGCAGACGGCGAGGTGAGTTTTAGCTTCCTGCTAACTAAACCGCATGTAACACTGATTTATTCAGATATTGTAGTGTAATATTGATTTACCACGTATTTTACGTTTGCTGGGTACAGAGTTCCTTACGAATAATTGCCACCCTTGGGCTCATATAAATCATGAAGTTAACAAATTTTGCATATTTTCATCCTTTGATAATCTATGGACTATTCTGGGGTAACTCCGTACTTGCGCAATAATTATTGATTGCGCAGAAGGAGGTAATTACAATTATGAGGAGTTCACACACATACGTCTCGCACACGTATTTTTAAACAACTAAAGTTGTTAACAGCAGGATCACAGTACCTTTATTCATTCATGAAATTTTTCAGCAAAAATTAAATTACAGTCTGAGAGTAATATTCACCAATACAATACTAGAAGTAAAATGATCTGCATTTCACTCTAGTGAATATAAATCCAGCACAGACAGGAATGCACCATTCAGCTATACAACTTTTTGATAATTTGTGCGTAAAAATAAAATGTTTGACAGACAGTAAAATGCTTTGAAATGTAGGTTAAAGTTGTTTCTTCTAAACAACTCTTTTTATATCACAAAGGAATTATTCAATTACTAACATGAAATTTATTGTATTCAAGGTTCTCGGGTGTCCAGCCGGATCCGATCGTCGAAGTTCCACGATATTTCGGCGGATAACCGTTCCGCCATCATCAGGTGGCGCTGATGGAATGATCTGTCTGCGCTGTGTCCGTGGTATTTATGTCCTCGGGGTCCCGAGCCGTATACTCCGGCGCGGGCGGCCGGCGGGGCGCCGCGTGGTGGGAGGGGTGGGGGTAGCTGCAGCCACGCCCAGTGGTAGGCGCAGTCCATCTCCGTCCACCGTGGCGGAAGGATCTCGCGTCCGCTCGCGCCGTTGCTCTTTGATGGTGTTTAATAATGGTTTCCGGTCTATGCTAAGTTTATATCCGGTGACTCCGTTGATGAGGTTATCTGTTACTCGAATTTCTATGGCCGCCATGTAGATGCTGTCTCAGTTGGCACTTGTGGCCGTCATGATTTTTGTCTCTTCGAATTTCGCTGTGTGTCCGGTTTCCATGCAGTGTTCTGCTAGGGCCGAATGGCTGGGTTGGCGTAAGCGGGTGTGACGTTCGTGTTCTCCTTGCATCGGTCGTCGACCGTGAGAACTGTTTGGCGGATACAGGATTTGCCACAGCCGCACGGGGTTTTGTATACACCCGCATTCTTAAGGCCTACGTCATCTTTTGCCGTTCCTAGTGAGTCACGAATCATTGCTGGTGGCCGGAAGACTGTGTAAATCTTGTGTCGCCTTAACAGTCTCCCTAATTTTGACGACACGTTGCCAGCAAACGGCAGAAAGGCCAGAGCTTGCTTCTCTTCTTCGGGTTGTTCTTCATCTCGGTTCTTGCTGCACTTGAAATTTATTCTTACTTAGCCATACATATCCTTGGCATTCAGCTGTCGTTGGGGTAAACACAAAATGATTACTATATACGCACAGTGTGCTGACCGTAGTAACGTTGCAGCCGGTACCGCTATTATTTCAAGAACAGCCTGCCAATCGCATGACATTTGCTGTCCATTCAACCCTTCAGTTCTTTCAAAGATCCTACCGACTATAGCTCTCCAGTCTCTAGTATTTTACGATCAATATCACCGAAATCGCAGAAAACGATTGCACAGGAAGCCTTTCCTCTGTTTTTGCCTTTCTCTCGTCCAGCTTACAACGAAAAACTTGCCCACCCACTTTACTAAAACATATATCTTTCATAATGTGTTTCGAACATCCAGTCAGCTGGAGTTCTGTCGAATAATGTGGCATGTATGTGTTGTTTTACGACTTCTTGTGGTCTTTAATTGAAAGAATGAACGAAAATAGCCGCGCGGGGTAGCCGTGCTGTCGAGGGCCCCGTGTCACGGTCCGTGCGGCTCTCACCTTCGGAGGTTCGAGTCCTCCCTCGGGCATGTGTGTGTGTGTGTGTGTGTGTTGTCCATTGCGTAAGTTAGTTTAAGTTAGATTAAGTAGTGTGTAGGCCTAGGGACCCATAAGACCTTGCCACAACTTTCCAACTTTTGAAAGAAAATATAAATGTGAAACTAAAATAAGCAAGTAAAAATACATCCAGTTGTCACAGGCTCCTGTTCTTTTCCTGGTACATCACTTGCACCATCACACTTTATAAGCACTCAGGGAATAAAGCTGGCGTCTTGAAACTAGCCTGACTCACAAAACCAACAGTTTAACCCCTATCGGCTTGACAGTGTTTTATCATTTCATATTAATAAGAGTGTATCTAAATGCATACATCATTCTTCTTCTTCAGCAGCAGTCCATTAAATAGGTGCAATGTTGCCTCTACTATCTACAAAACATTTCCGATCATCGTTTCCATGGTCTTTCTGGGTATCTTCTTCCCTTAGGGCTTCTGTGTAACACTCTTCTTGCGGTCCTCTCCTTCGTCATTCTATCAACAGAATTGCTCCTATCATTTTCATGGTTAACATTTTTTACTTCCAAAGGTCTAAATCACACTTATTATATTCTCGTTTTTATTTTTATCTGAAACGGTACATCCTTTCACTGCTCGTAACAGTCTCACCTTGGCAGACTGTATTTCGTTTGTGTCACCTTTCGTCAACTTCGACGTTCTCTCTACGTCCGGCGGTGGAATCAGTATCCACGGAAAACATCGCACAGTGTAGCAGTGTAATAACTAACAGTCATTATTGACTGCGAATGTGGAGAACCCATAAAATTATCTCGTCGTCGTAAATTGGTGAGCCGTTGCAGTGGATGCCGGGCGCGTTTTATTCGGCTAATGAAGTGCGTAAGCTCACAGAGCGTGCGTATTTTCCGGGCTCGGCGCCTGCGCCCCCTACCGGGGGAAAATACGGCCTCGTGCGCCACTCCCTTAACGCCTCGCAGCGCTCCATTCCCAGCGAGACTTTTATGCTTTTCTTCTTTGACGCCGCGGCGAACTTCTGAGAGAAAACAGCGGAGAGGTGTTAGTCGGGAGTGAAAGAAGGAAAAGTTAAATTCCTCTTACTTGTCGCTCGCACACGAAATAAGACCAGATAAAACTTAAAGCGAGAGCGCTGTGATAACATTGAAAGAAATTTTACTGTATATCAGTGCTGCAAATCTTCTTTCATTTCTCAGCGACTGAAGCAGAAACGGACGGTCAGAAGTTGCATCATTTACTTGATTGAGATACTGTGACGAAAAGTCCCATAAAAACCACATAAATTATTTAGTTTTAATCTGTTTATCTGCAACTGAAGTATCTACCGTGGCACTAACTATACGAATTGAAGATTATCCTTCGTATCTCATTCAATAAAGTAAATACTTTGTTCAGCAAATCCGAAGAAATAGACCTCTGTCGGTGTCGTCGTGCTATTTGTTACTGAAATTTTCAGTCATAATTAAACTTACGCTTCACCTTAAATGAAGCTACCAAATATAGTATGATGTTTATTCGCCCATTTCTAAGACGAGAATATGAAATCATATTTTATGAAGTGCTGCCAAGGCATGAATGAATACTGCACTAGAATCCTTATAAAGCGTTTAAAACCAACAGGTATTTTTATTTGTGGAAAGAACTGGTAGAAGCCGATCTCGGGGAAGACCAATTTAGATTCCGAAGAGCACACAAGACAAGACTGACACTACGATTTCTGATACGAGTTTGGTTAAGGAAAGCCAAACCTACGTTTGTAACATTTGTAGACTTAAAGAAAACTTTCGACAATGTTGACTGGAATACGCTCTTTCAAACTCTAAAGCCGGCATGGGTAAAGCACAGGGAGCGAAAGTCTGTTTACAATTTTTGCAGAAACCAAATGATAATTGTAAGAGCTGAGGGGCATGAAAGGGAAGCATTGGTTGAGAAGGAAGTCACACGGGGTTGTAGACTATCCCAGATGTTATTCAATCTGCATACTGAGCAAGCAGTAATGAAAACAAAAGAAAAATTTGGAGTAGGAATTAAAATCCAGAGAGAAGAAATAAAAACTTTGTGGTTTCCCATTGACACTGTAATTCTGTCAGAGTCAACAAATAACTTGGAAGAGTAGTTGAACGGGATTGACAGTATCTTGAGGATACACGATGAACATGGACGAAAGCAAAACAAGGGTAATGGAATGTAGTCGAATTAAATCAGGTGATGCTGAGGGAAGTAGATTAGAATGTTAGACACTTAAAGTAGTAAATTTGTTTTGCTGTTTAGGAAGCAAAATAACTGATGTCGGTCGAAGTAGGGAGCATGTGAAATGTAGACTGGCAACTGCAAGAAAAGCATTTCTGAAGAAGAGAAATTTGTTAACATGGAGTATAAATTTAACTCTCAGGAAGACCTTTCTGAAAGTATTTGTATCGAGTGTAGCCATGTACGGACGTGAAACATGGACGATAAATAGTTTAGAGAAGAAAAGAAAAGAAGTTTTCCAAATGTTGGTGCTATAAAAGAATGCTGAAAATTAGATGAGTAGACTACGTAACTAATGAGAGGGTACTGAATAGTACTGGAGAGAAAAGAAATTTGTGACACAAACTAACTAGAAGAAAGGATCGGTTGGTAGGACACTGTCTGAGGCATCAAGTCATCACCAGCCTAATACTGGAGTGAAGCTTGGGGGAGTTGGGGAATAAAAATATCCTAGAGGCAGATAAAAGGATGCAGGTTGCATTAGTTAATCGTAGATGAAGAGATTTGCCCAGCACATAGTACAATGGAGAGCTTCATCAAACCAATCTTTCGACTGAAGACAGCAACAGCAACTGATTTTCAGAAAATGAAAGTAACATTAATTACCGAATTTGAGCGTCATGTGTATTTAGAAGAATTGCAACTTCTGATGTGAAAGACACACTGTGCCTGAACGAACAACAGCAATAGCGAGAGAAAAGACTATAAAAAATGTTTATATCGTTATTATTTAGACTCAGTACTCAGAAACTGTGAAGTATGACACACGTAAACGTTAAACGTAAGTGGAACATGATGAAATAACCAATTTTTGTCCATATCAGAACCTTGAAACATGTACGCAGGACCGGTTTGCCGTACGGACCAAGAGTCTCGAGCCTGCGCGTTCGCAGCTCGTGGTGTAGTGGCTATTGACGACTGTTGGTTTTAACGCTGCTGCAAGACGGTTGTTTAGCTCTGTAATTGCTGGTATTCGTGCTTCCGTTGACGTAAATGGCCGTCTTACCTCCCTCAACGCGGTGTGTCAGGGCGTCCTTCAAGGAAGTCCATTATCTATGTCGCTCTACGTTCTGTTTCTTGGATCCTTACTGCGATCTATAGCTGCTCGTTTGGGTGATTGGTCGCTGTTGGGAGAAATGTTTACCGTTCGTGCATATGCTGATGACGTTATAGTTCCTCTACGTACCCCTGATGATATACTACTGCTGAAGGAAGTTTTGGATGCTTTTTGTCGCGTTACGGGAGCGCGGGTTAATGACCAGAAATGTCGCTTACTCAGTTTGCGAGGATTTCACGCTGTTGAACTTACATGAGGTTTGAAGCTCACCGGCTATCGATTGCTAATAACAGTAATTGTAGGCTACTTTCTAATATACACACTCTTTATTGCCTACACAAACCCAATAGGTGTTATAATTGACAGTTGTCCGCTGAAGATTGCTACGATAAAGTGGAAGTCTGTCACGGATAAGATTCAGGGAGAATCACTGAACGCAAGCGTCGCTCTCAGTCTCATCTTTTTAAGGTCCGGGCCATGGAAACGTATGTGTTAAGTAAGTAAGGCTTATTTTATTGCACAGATCTTTCCACTTCCTGAAATGATGTACCGCAAGTTACAAACTGGCAGGATTATCTGAGCAACTGTATAAATCGTGTGCGTTATGGGGTAATGGCGGGCCCCTGTCTACTGGGAGGTTTGGGCCTCCCTAACATGCGAGTTAAGGCTTCTGCATTATTTATCCGTCGCACCGTTTTAACATGTCTACGAGCCCCCCAGTCACTTTCAGCTCGCTTCATGACTGTATCCGGCCGGCGAGTTTAACACCTCCAGTAAATAATGGTAAGATTAGTTATAAACTAAGTCACGTTAAGGAAATTTTCCTTGAAGTCAGTTATTTAGGAGTAAATATCCTTTCCCACGCGAATCTCTCCCTAAAAATGATGTTATGCCGCCATTGGAAGATTGTTTGGTCTAACGTTAGCCTCCTGATTTTCCCGATGGAAGTGGCGTCTTCGTGGTACCAAGTTTTTCATAATATTGTACCTATCAACGTGCGACTTTTTCATACTGACTTCAGTGTGACGGATCGCTGCAATCGTTGCCATGAAACTGATACATTATATAATCGGTTGATCTCTTTCGGTCATGGCCATTGGAGATGGTTTTTCCAACTGGCTTTTCTTCTCAAGACGTCGCAAGCGGCTATCTTAGGGGAGATTCTCATTTGTCCCGATTCAGTCTTCTTTCCCCGATGAAGAACAATTCCATCATGTGGTTTGTTGGACATTATGTCCACTACGTGATGGTGAGTGGATATGAAGCAGATGCTAGTGCCTTTTCCGAATATATGGCCACAGCCCATTGGACGTGGCTCAGGATGCCACGTTATCGAGAGCTTTTTTTTAATATCCTGTATCTTGTTTTCCATCGACAAGGAGTTCGATGAGTTGAGATCCCTCCCCCCCCCCCCCCGCCCCCCTTTTTCTGTGGACACTCTTGTTTGGATTTAAATGTTACACGATGTAGAAGTGACGGAGGAAAAAAGTGTGGGGACGTTAAAATTAACGCCATACTCTTTGATATACGTTTTTCTGGTTTAACCCTTTAGTTTTTGGGGAAATGACTTCTTTTGTTTTAATTTTAATTGATTGCCTTAAATAAATGCTATGGAGGGAGGAAAAAAATTCGGTATCTCTAGTGTAGTAGTGTGATCACTACTATAGTTCACTGTTCAATGGTTTACCTCTCTCACGATGCATTTTTTTCTCGTTCAATTTTTAAAAAATGGTTAAGGTGATGGACTAAGGACCAGGTAAACCACTCGGGGCTGGCCAGAGTGGCCGGGCAGTTCTAGGCACTACAGTCTGGAACCGCGCGACCGCTACGGTCGCAGGTTCGAATCCTGCCTCGGGCATGGATGTGTGTGCTGTCCTTAGGTTAGCTAGGTTTAAGTAGTTCTACGTTCTAGGGGACTGATGACCTCAGCAGTTGAGTCCCATAGTGCTCAGAGCCATTTGAAACACTCGGAAATCGAACAATGTTCGATCGCCCCTCATGCCAATAATTTTTTGCGCTGTTCGATTCCCGCCCTTGTCAGGTGTCCTCATTATTTCATAACCATTCGAGAAAATGGCGGGACTACATCTTGTAAATATTGGGAATTTATATGGGCGATCGTAACCTCGCTGTGCAGCGTCCCACAAACCATAATCACCATCAAGCATCCGCATGGGCTGCCAAGCCGAGAGAGACGTAAGAGGCAGTACAACTGTAAGATTTCTAAACAAGACGTATAATAATTAGTAGCGGGTGCCCCTGTAATGCCAAGCTGAGAGGAGTGCCAAGGGAGCGCAACTGCAAAATTTATTTATGGTGTGTATCAAAAAATGGTTCAAATGGCACTGAGCACTATGGGACTCAACGTCTGAGGTTATCAGTCCCCTACAAGTTAGAACTACTTAAACCTAACTAACCTAAGGACAACACACACATCCATGCCCGAGGCAGGATTCGAACCTGCGACCGCAGGTGTCGCGCGGTTCGGGACTGTAGCGCCTAGAGCCGCTCGGCCACTCTGGCCGGCACAGTCCGCGTAATAATTAGTAGTGATAGTCGAGATGGGTGAAAGTGTACGTGGGAAAATGGGGAGGGAGGGGGCTGCCGTCAAACAGTAAATCATTTCTGCAGAAACGTGTTCTCGACCAGGCCCTGCAAGTGCAAACGCGTTTCTAAAGAAGAATGAACGCGTTACTCTAACAGTGCTTAGATCCCTACCGAAAATCTTTCAGCTGCTTGTGCTCATGTAATTTTTATTATTAAGCTACTGTCACACCTTAAGATAACTTTACGGAATTCAATATAAACTAGCGGAAAAAAATTAGTACACAGTTTTAGAGGTTTCCAGTTCACTCAAGAGTTAGTCTACAAAATTGCATATGGAGTACATGAAACGAATACATTTACAGATCAATGACCCAAGCGATTCTCAGGCACCAGGTATAGACGCTTGCTGAAACCCCCATATTAGTATGTGGTGTAGCCTCCTCGGGCGAGTGTGTAAGCTCCGACTCTGGTATCCAATCGATCGTATAGATGGCGAATACTGTGCTGGAATAGGTTATTCCACTCCGGCTCCACCTCTTCACGTAGTTCTGTTAGAGTTGTTGGTTGGCGAGTCGCTCGACACTTCTAGTTCCATATGTCCCACACGTACTCCAGTAGAGACAAGTATGGAGATCGTACTGGCCAGGGAAGTTGCTGCACGTATTGTAGAGCACTTTTTGTGTTTCACAGGAAGTGTGTGGACGAGCATTGACCTGTTGCAACAACACATAACCTTCCTGTTGCAAAAAAAGTAAAAGAACGGGTCTAATAACATTCTGCTGGTATCTAACTCTGATTAGCGACACCCCGCCCCAGAAACACCAAAGGTCAACGAGTGTGGCAGCTCATCGCACACTAAAGCATAAGGCCTGGGGTGGTGTCACTGTGTCTTGGACGAATGTAGTCCACGGGACAGCGCTCAACACATCTACGTCTTACGCTAAAACGCCCATTACCTCCTTGCAGGCAGAATCTGAAGAACATGGCACGCCATTCCATTTTCAAAGTGATCCTCTGACGATATCAGTCGATCCGTGCAAGTTAATGATGTAGCGTGAGTGGAAGACGGGCTAGAGAAGTGACTGTTCTTAGTACCACTTTCAATAACCGGTTCGCTAGACTGTTGACACGTCTAGGCACTCAAGTCCTCTGATCTGGTCTGTGGTAGCTGTACGATCATCTGTCATTGCGGAGTTTACAATATGAAGAACCTGGAGTGGGCGTCCAGAGCCTCTTATTAGGGTATGAGTATTTTCACGTGACCACTGACAGAAGCATTGTTGCACAACTGACGCAGCACGTCATATTTGTGCGGCAGTTCTCCGGAACGACCGCCCTGTCACTTACAAGGCCAGAATTTGGCCCCTTTCAGATTCCTTCAGCTGGCTGTAAGGAGTACGAATGCGTCTTTATGTCATTATTGCCTGCTATCACCACACGTTTGCGCCACTCCTGAGCTTTCTCGCTGTGAGCATTCACTATTTAAAGGTACACACAAATGGCACTCTGGTAGTTATGCTACTACGCTTAAACGATATTTAAACCATTATCAGCACATCTGCTATCCGCCAGGTAGCATGTCTCGTAATCGAAAAACATTAGTGTCGTCTTTTCAAGTGTACTTATTTTTCTCCGGCAGTATACGTCATTAAGAGCCTTACAGAGAAAATGTGCTGGCAGCGTGTTAAGCTGCCACTATCTGTTATCATTAGTGATATTTCCGTCTCATATATATGTAAGTGTATCAGAACTCGAGTTAATAATGTTGTATTGACAGTATTCCTGCTTAAACAGAAGTACTGTTAACAATATTATTGATAAATTACTAGGCCCTGGTGAATTTCTTAGCTCGGCGACTCCGTGTTTGTGTTGTCCTATCCAATTCATCACATCTTCATTGACGTGCAACTCGCCGAAATAGTGTCAAAAATAATGACTTCACATGGCAACCGGACAATCATAGATGCGTTATCCCGGTCGATAATGCCAAATGATCATTTAATTTGTTCCCACCACAAAACAATGAGGTTTACTAGTAATACAAGGATAAAGTGTTCTAGGAGTAATATTCTGAGAAAAATTGTGTTAAGTTACATAAGAAAAGAAATTCAAATCTGCAACGGAAAAGGCATTTTACATATTGCTAACATAAAGTAAAATATCTATTGAAACTTCCTAGCAGATTAAAGTTGTGTGTGCTAGACTGACTCGAACTTTGGACCTCTGCATTTCGTGAGCAAGTGCTCTACCAACTGAGCTTTCCAGGCACGACTCACCACCTCCTCTTACAGCCATATTTCTGGCTGTACCTCGGCTCCCCCCCCCCCCCACAACACCCCATCTCCGTGAGTCGACTTGGGTAGCTCAGTTTGTAGAACACTTCTCCGCGAAAGGCAAAGGTTCCGACTTCGATTCTCGGTCTGGTAGAGTTAAATATCAGCGCACACTCTGCTTCAGAGTGACAATTTCATTATGAAGTATATGTTACTTACCTGCTACAAACATTACTGCATCATATTGAGAAAAGTCACTAGAAATTCAGAAATACGGCTGTAACGAAAGTAATTAAAAACCCTGATCATATAATCAACATTATGTGGAATTTTAGTCATAGGGTCAAACAGATCTTTTAAAGATGGTAATAGATTCACTGAAACTGAAAATGTCACAAGCTTATACGTATTTGTTAACATTGCAGAATAGTTGTTTTGTTGTTTTGTCATTATTTACAAATGTGAGGCATCGCGTAACATGGGGTTTTACCACACAGATTCAAATATGCCTGAGTTAAGCTTCATCATAAGAGCGTCGCCAAAACGAGCTAAATAAAATTCATCGAGTTAGAATATGGTAATCATTTTCCTAAAAAAAAGGTTGAAATGGCTCTGAGCACTATGGGACTTAACTGCTGTGGTCATCAGTCACCCAGATTTCCGGAAAGCGTTTGACACGGTGCCCCATCGCAGGCTGTTAACGAAGGTAAGCACGTTGTCCTCGGCGGCGAGTGTTCATCAGAGACACGGGTATCGTCAGGAGTTTCCAAGGGAAGTGTGATGAGATCACTGTTATTCTCTATAAACATAAGTTATGCGGCGGACAGAGTGGGGAGCAATCTGCGGATTTTTTGCTGATGGTGCCTGGGCGTACGTTAAGGCGTCGAAGATGAGTGAGTGTAGGAAGAGATAACATTTCCAGCTGGCGTGATGAATAGCAGCTACCTCTCAGTGTGGAAAAATGTAAGTTAATGCGAAAGAATAGGAAAATAAATCCTGTAATGTTCGGAAACAGTATTACTAGAGTCCTGCTGGACACAGTAGTCGTTCAAATATCTGGGCCTAACATATGAAGTGGAACGAGCATGTGAAAACTGGTGGGGAACGCGAATGGTCGATTTCGGTTTATTGGCAGAATTTTAGGAAAGAGTGGTTCACCTGCAAAGGAGACTGCATTTAGGACGCTGGCGCGACCAGTTTTCGAGTACTGCTCGAGTGTTCGGGATCCGTGTCATGTCGGTTTGAAGGAAGACATCGAAGCAATTCAGAGACGGGCCGCTAGATTTGTTATCGGTATGTCTGAACAACACGTAAGTGTTATGGAGATGCTTCGGCAACTCAGATGGAAATCCCTTTAGGGAAGGTGGCTTTCTTTCAGAGAAAATTTAGAGATCACGCATTTGAATCTGACTGCCCAACAATTCTACTGCCGCAAACATACAATGCAAGTAAAGACCACGAAGATAAGATTCGAGAAATTAGGGCTCATGTGGAGGAATTCTGTCAATCGTTCTTCACTCGATTTATTTGCGAGTGGAACAGGGAAGGAAATGGCAAGTACTGTGACTTGCGGAGTATCTATGCCGATGTAGATGGAAAAGAATTTTTATGTTTTGCTCTGCAAACGGATGGCTTGTCAATTTCGAAAATAAATAATGTGTTGAATTTTATACAACAAGTAGCTGAACAACAACATGTAACGTGTGGTCAGAACTCAGCGAATGAGGAAGACGGTTCTAATTTGTATAAATACTGTCGAAACTCCGAATGTCTGAAAGTAACATATTACTAACATCCACAATCAGTCACGTACAGCAACTTTTGACATAAATATGATTGACAGTATTCTGAAAAAATTTAAATCCGTTTATCGGGTTTCCATTGAATAACATCTTGTGAAATTTTATGAGTTAACTCAATACTCATAACAGCTGAACCAAGTGTATATGAAGGAGCAATGGATATAATGTTTGTCACCCACTGCTATCTGGTACATCCACTGCAGCAGTTAAGTTTTCTAAATCCAGCCTCACAGTGTGTATATAGCACGAATTCTATCGATGTAATTACAACATTCACATTCAGTGATGTCGGGAACTACCGAATGTCGTCCGTAAAGACAGGCTAAATATTTATTTAAACCCACAAAGAAAATATACTACAGCACTTACCTCTGCGTCACAACGAATTTGTATGTTTATAGTAATTACTTACGATTTCTGCTAGACGAGAAGGAAGATTTAACAATTGCTTATTATGTTAATGTTAATTTTATCAACTATTCGAAACGAAACATATAGCAGAGTTGATCGGGTTGACTGAAGAGATAGAGAAGATCAAAGAAGAGCGCCACGTTTCGTCACACGGTTATTTGGTAACCGTGATAGCGTTACGGAGATGTTTAACAAACTCAAGTGGCAAACTCTGCAAGAGAGGCGCTCTGCATCGCGGTGTAGATTGCTCGCCAGGTTTCAAGAGAGCACGTTTCTGGATGAGGTATCGAATATATTGCTTCCCCCTACTTATACTTCCTGAGGAAATCACGAATGTAAAATTAGAGAGATTAGAGCGCGCACGGAGGCTTTAGACAGTCGTTCTTCCCGCGAACCATACGAGACTGGAACAGGAAAGAGTGGTAATGACAGTGGCACGTAAAGTGCCCTCCGCCACACACCGTTGGGTGGCTTGCGGAGTATAAATGTAGATGTAGGTAGATGTAGATGTAGAATATTAGTAGCGTACATCACTTACAATCGGTCATACGAATCTTTATTGTAACAGACAGATGTTTCCGTTGAGTGAAATGAGTTTCAATAAATATGACATGAAAAGGGAATTTCAATAATGTGACAAACTTATCACATAATTTGATTTTATGCACATTATTGAAAGAAAAACATACAAGGAGAAATGCAACAATAATTAACTTCAGACTAAATTTTCAATATCTTGCATCGGATGTTGTTGACGCATCAGATTCTTCAACCTATTACGGACTTGAGGCTTGATCGTTCCATCTTTTCTTCGATCCAGCGATTCTGCAAAAAGCACTAGGCTTTTACCTCAGACAGATTTTGGCGAAGTATCAACCCTCACATGTTCTAAATGAAATCTCTAATTCTGAACAGGCTAATTGTAGTATGAAGTTCTGTATTTTTTTGAAACAAGCATGGACTGTGTTACATAATAAACTGGTATTTTCCACTGCCTTTCCACTCGCTATGTAGTTTCATATTTACACGGAAGTTATAAGTATAAATTCTTCAGTTGTTTTAAGTGATTTTGGTTTTTTGTAGTACGATTCACAAAGCATTCCAGCACTTGGAATCGCTAACACTGATGCAGTGCCAGTGAATAATTATAAGAGATGCAATGTTGAGTCAGCTTCTGTCGACATTGTATTTAGCTTACTCTTCTTGACTTACAAGAGACTGGCGGATATTTGTATCAACGTGCCCCTAGCCAAAGGAGAGGGTAAACAGAATGGGGAAATGTTGTGGAAGCTAATGAACTCTTTCCAAAAGTTTTTTCTTTCCTGTGAGAACAAAGAAAGAACTGCTATTTTTAACAATACGCCAAAGTAAAGACAACAGTTTTATTTTTTACATACATGTATATATGTCCACTTATAACATCTGAAATAAAAATTTTGTTTTCTGAACTTAAATACACCGTTGAGTGAGGGTGAACTGAAATGGCACTTTGCCAATCCCACGGAATCTTAAAACTGTACTTAGTAATTTGTTTTGTTTTCACTTATGAAACAGACGTAGGACCCTCTTGTAGGTTTTCTATGCATTGTTGTGGACTGGTTCCACCACACAACTTCCTACTGCACTGAAGGGAAGAGATCGAAACATTAAATAATTATTACAGTAATGAAATTTTTTGATTATATTTGACAATGTGGCATGTTGTTGTTGTGGTCTTCAGTCCTGAGACTGGTGTGATGCAGCTTTCCATGCTACTCTATCTTGTGCAAGCTTCTACATCTCCCAATACCTACTGCAACCTACATCCTTCTGAATCTGTTTAGTGCACTCATCTCTTGGTCTCCCTCTACGATTTTTACCCTCCACGCTGTCCTCCAATACTAAATTGGTGATCCCTTGAAGCCTCAGAACATGTCCTACCAACCGATCCCTTCTTCTTGTCAAGTTGTGCCACAAACTTCTCTTCTCCCCAACTCTATTCAATACTTCCTCATTACTTATGTGATCTACCCATCCAATCTTCAGCATTCTTCTGTAGCACCATATTTCAAAAGTTTTTATTCTCTTCTCGTCCAAACTATATATCGTCCATGTTTCACTTCCATACATGGCTACACTCCATAGAAATACTTTCAGAAACGACTTCCTGACACTTACATCAATACTCGATTTTAACAAATTTCTCTTCGTCAGCAACGCTTTATTTGCCATTGCCAATCTACACTTTATATCCTCTCCACTTTGACCATCATCAGTTATTTTGCTCCCCTAATAGCAAAACTCCTTTACTAATTTTAGTGTCTCATTTCCTAATCTAATTCCCTCAGCACCACCCGACTTAATTCGACTACATTCCATTATCCTCGTTTTGCTTCTGTTGATGTTCATCTTCTGCCCTCCTTTCAAAACACTATCCATTACATTCAACTGCACTTCCAAGTCCTCTGCTGTCTCAGACAGAATTACAATATCATCGGCGAACCTCAACTTTTTTATTTCTTCTCCATGAATTTTAATACCTCCTCCGAATTTTTCATTTCTTTCCTTCAATGCTTGCTCAATATACAGACTGAATAACATCGGGGAGAGACTGAAACCCTGTCTCACTCCCTTCCCGACCACTGCTTCTCTTTCATGTCCCTCGACTCTAATAACTGCCATCTGGTTTCTGTACAAATTGTACATACCCTTTCGCTCCACGTATTTTACCCCTGCATCATTAGAATTTGAAATAGAGTTTTCCAGTCAACATTGTCAAAAGCTTTCTCTAAGTCTACAAATGCTAGAAACGTAGGTTTGCCTTCCGTTAATCTGTCTTCTAAGATACGTCGTAAGGTCAGTATTGCCTCACGTGTTCCAGTATTTCTACGGAATCCGAACTGATCTTCCCCGAGGTTGGCTTCTACTAGTTTTCCATTCGTCTGTAAAGAATTCGCGTTAGTATTTTGCAGCTGTGACTTATTAAACTGATAGTTCGGTAATTTTCACATCTGTCAACACCTGCTTTCTTTGGGATTGGAATTATTATATTCTTCTTGAAGTCTGAGGGTATTTCGCCTGTCTCATACATCTTGCTCACCAGATAGTAGAGTTTTTTCAGGACTGGCTCTCCCATGGCCGTCAGTAGTTCCAATGGAATGTTGTCTACTCCGGGGGCCTTGTTTCGACTCAGGTCTCTCAGTGCTCTGTCAGACTCTTCACGCTGTATCGTATGTCCCATTTCATCTTCATCTACATCCTCTTTCATTTCCATAATATTGTCCTCAAGTAGATCGCCCTTGTATAGACCCTCTATATACTCCTTCCACATTTATGCTTTCCCTTCTTTGCTTAGAACTGGGTTTCCATCTGAGCTCTTGATGTTCATACAAGTGGTTCTCTTATCTCCAAGGGTCTCTTTAATTTCCTGTAGGAAGTATCTATCTTACCCCTAGTGAGATAAGCCTCTACATCGTTACATTTGTCCTCTAGCCATCCCTGATTAGCCATTTTGCACTTCCTGTCGATCTCATTTTTGAGACGTCTGTATTCCATTTTGCCTGCTTCATTTACGGCATTTTTATATTTTCTCCTTTCATCAATTATATTCAATATTTTTTCTGTTACCCAAGGATTTCTACTAGCCCTCGTCTTTTTACCTACCTGATCCTCTGCTGCCTTCACTACTTCATCCCTCAAAGCTACCCATTCTTCTTTCACCGTATTTCTTTCTCCCGTTCCTGTCAATTGCTCCCTTATGCTCTCCCCGCATCTCTGTACAACCTCTGGTTCTTTTAGTTTATCCAGGTCCCATCTCTTAAATTCCCACCTTTTTGCAGTTTCTTTAGTTTTAATCTACAGGTCATAACCAATAGATTGTGGTCAAAGTCCACATCTGCCCCTGGAAATGTCTTACAATTTAAAACCTGGTTCCTAAATCTCTGTCTTACCATTATATAATCTATATGAAACCTGTCAGCATTTCCAGACTTCTTCCATGTATACAGCCTTCTTTTATGATTCTTGAACCAAGTGTTACCTATGATTAAGTTGTGCTCTGTGCAAAATTCTACCAGGCGGCTTCCTCTTTCATTTCTTTGCCCCAGTCCATATTCACCTACAACGTTTCCTTCTCTCCCTTTTCCTACTACCGAATTCCAGTCACCCATGACTATTAAATTTTCGTCCCCATTCACTATCTGAATAATTTATTTTAATGATCATACATTTCTTCAATTTCTTCGTCATCTGCAGATCTAGTTGGCATATAAACTTGTACTACTGTAGTAGGTGTGGGCTTCGTATCTATCTAGGCCACAATAATGTGTTCACTATGTTGTTTGTAGTAGCTTACCCGCATTCCTATTTTCCTATTCATTATTAAACCTACTCCTGCATTACCAAAAGTCTTGTTCCTCCTGCCACCGAACTTCACTAATTCCCACTATATCTAACTTTAACCTATCCATTTCCCTTTTTAAATTTTCTAACCTACCTGCCCGATTAAGGGATCTGACATTCCACGCTCCGATTCGTAGAACGCCAGTTTTCTTTCTCCTGATAACGACATCCTCTTGAGTAGTCCTCGCCTGGAGATCCGAAGGGGGGGTATTTTACCTGCGGAACATTTTACCCAAGACGATGCCATCATCATTTAATCATACAGTAAAGCTGCATGCCCTCGGTAAAAATTACGGCCGTAGTTTAGCCTTGCTTTCAGCCGTTCGCAGTACCAGCACTCAAGGCCGTTTTGGTTATTGGTACAAGGCCAGATCAGTCAATCATCCAGACTGTTGCCCTGCAACTACTGAAAAGGCTACTGCCCCTCTTCAGGAACCACACGTTTGTCTGGCCTCTCAACAGATACCCCTCCGTTGTAGTTGCAGCTACGGTACGGCTATCTGTATCGCTGAGGCACGAAAGCCTCCCCACCAACGGCAAGGTCCATGGTTCATTGGGGGAGGCTATGTGGCATATGTAAGTGATTAACATTGTAGGATCACAGGTTAGTGTAATCGCGAGATAAGACTTTGAAAATACGAAATACTGGAACACTAACAACTTCTGTAACCGCACAAGTGTTGAATGCAAGCATGCGAACGTGCTTGCATTGTGTTTTTCAGTTGCCGGATGTCAGTTTGTGGGATGGAGGTCTATGCCTGCAGTACTTGGTCTGCCAATACAGGACGGTCAGTGCTGATCGTGGTTGACGGTAGAGTCCGATGAAGTCCCACATGTTCTCGATTGGAGAAAGATCTGGTGATCGAGCTGGCCAAGACTACGTGGCGACACTATATTGAACATGCTGGATTACAATAGTGGTCTGTGAGCGAGCTTTCCTTGTTGGAAATCACCCCCTGGAATGCTATTCATGGATGTCAGCACAGTACGTCAAATCACAACACTGACGAACTAATTTGCTGTCAGGGTGAATGGTATAGCCACGAGAGTGCTAATGTTGACAAACGAAATCGCATCCCAGATCATGACTCCAGGGAAGTTCCAGTGTACAGCTCGCAGACAGTTGGTTGCAGGCCCTCTATTGGTCTTCTTCTAAAAACACAAGCCATCACTGACACCGATGCAGAAGCGTCTTTCATCAGGAAACACAACAGACCTCCACCCTCCATTCCAATGACCTCTCGCTTGACACCACTTAAGCCCCATATAGCGATAGTTTGGGGTCACTGGAATGCACACCATGGGGCGTCTAGCTCCTAGTTGTCCTTGAACTAACCGATTTGTTTCAGTTCAATGTGTCACTGTGGTGCCAACTGCTGCTCAAATTACTGCTACGGAAGCAGTACAAACCGCCAAAGTCATAGGCCAAAGACTATGGTCTTCCCCCTCGGTAGTGCCACGTGGCCATCTAGAGCTCGGTCTTCTGGCGGCCTTACGTCCTCTTGACAACCTCCACCAGCAGTCACGTACAGTAGCTACACTCTTTCCAAGTCTTTATGCATTATTGCAGAAGGAACTCTAAGATTCTGGTAGCCATATTACACGACTTCGTTCGAACTCAGTGAGGTGTTAAGGCATTCTTGACTAACATCAGCTCCCCACCTCCAGTCTCAATACTAACTCTGACGATAGTTATATCGCGTATTTATAGCATTTGCATCTTCAATATGGTGGGAAATATGAATAGACATCTTCTTCGAGATACAGAAACACGTCTACCGACTTTTGTTTATGTCGCACACCTCGTACTCGGTGTTGCGATTTCTTTTCTGTCAGTGCATGTAACTGTAATTTGTTCATAACAACAAGTGGATACTTTTTCATAACTATTAGCTAACGAATATTACAGCTGTATCCTCTGGCCAGTTTCATAACTGCTCTGCAGAGTTACAGATGATACAGTGGGCTTTACAAGCGTCGCTGATTCGCAACTCAAGCCTTCCATGTCTGTCCAGTCTAATTGCTTGTCACAGACTCCTGATTCATTAGGAGGCTCAGCTCGCTCGCCACGCCTTGGAAAGCTACATCAAGCAAGATTCTTTAATCCCAATGATAATTTCATCTTCACAAGATCAAGGATTGATCCATCTAATGCCTGACCAGGTAGCCGTGACCATACGATAATTTTGCATACACTGCTGTAAGAAAAGTTAAACACCCATTGGGAATATTCCCATTTACTCAAAAAAATTGTTGTAGAAACTATACATATAGATTACGTGGAATGATTACGTTCACAGATCAATAGCTCAAACGATGCTAAGATACCTGGTATGGACACATAGTGAAACAAACATGTCAGTACTCAATGTGGCCACCACGGGCAACAATGCAAACACTGACTCTGACGTGTAATCGATCACAAAGGTGACGAACACTACCATATGATTTGTTATTCCACACCTACTCGTTCACGTAGCTCTGTAAGAGTTGTAGCGGGACATATCGCACCGGTCACTTGCGTTCCGTAATTCCCAACATGAGCACGATAGGAGACAGGCGATATTGCAGGCCATGTAAGCTTGTTCACGACTTGCAGAGCACGTTGAGTTTCACGTCGATCATTATTCTGTTGGAACAGCATGTCACTTTCCTGAAGCAATAACGGTAGAACAACCGGTAGAACAACGTTCTACACGTATCGAGCAGTGGTCACCGTTCACTACAGAGGTACGAAATGTGACCGAGAGTTGTAGCTTAACGCACGTCGAACATAAGCCCAGGGATGGGACTAGTGTGCGTCGGATGAATGCAGTGTCCGAAACAGCGCTCACCAGGTGCATGTCGTACGCGCAAATGACCCTCAGTTGCATACAGGCGACATCTGAAATCATCGTTCCATTCCATCTTTCAGGTGATTCTCTGACGGCACCCGTCGAGGAAGTCGAGCCGTGCACGTTGATGCTGTCGCATGAGAGGAATAAAGGCTAAAAGAATTCGTGCCTGCAGTCACACAGATAGTAACGCGCTCGCAGCTGTTCGTGTTGACATTTGTGGGGTCATATTTGCTCTTATCTGAGATGCAGAAGGTGTACGATCTGTCACTGCGTTCTGGGCTAGTGTATGTGCTGTGTGGACGACCAGAAACCCGTATACGAGGGTGAGGATCTGTTGCCATAATTGCCGCACGACTGACGTGGCACGTCCGGATTATAAGAGTGTTCTCCGAAACCACCATCCCACGAATCAAAAGGTAAGATTTGACCCCTCTCAAACGCGCCAAGTTGGATGTAGTATGCACAAGAGCATCTTCATGGAATGATGAATGCTTGTCTACGTGTCTACACCAGCCTGAGCCTTATGGCCATGGGAATTCCTTTTCAAAGGTAGACACAGATGGCTTTTTGCGCACTACGCCACTATACCATCTGCTAGCGGGCGATGTTGAATCAATAACAGTACATCTACAATTCGTCTGATTGCATATTCTGTCATCGACTTTCAAGTTGTTCTAACTCGTATTGAAGCCTTTCCTTATTACTGGAATGACCATTGTTTTGAAATTAAATATACTGATTTTACCATAAATAAAAATATCAACAACACCTAACGTCAGAATAGAATCCACTTTTCGCACCACGAAAAGAAAAAAATCCAGCATGTGATCATTCATCACTTTCACATGATGAGACTGTTTCCCGTGAATGATGGGGGTTGGGGGGGGGGGGGGGCAAGTTCTGATCCCACACTGGCATGTAGTTATAGTCTGTCAGCAAATTTCAGTTTTAAATAAGTCCATTTTGTGGTTGTTGTTGTTGTTGTTGTTGTTGTTGTTGTCTTCAGTCCTGAGACTGGTTTGATGCAGCTCTCCATGCTAGTCTATCCTGTGCAAGCTTCTTCATCTCACAGTTCTTACTGCAACCTACATTCTTCTGAATCTGCTTAGTGCACTCATCTCTTCGTCTGCCTCTACGATTTTTACTCTCCACGCTGCCCTCCAATGCTAAATTTGTGATCCCTTGATGCCTCAGAACATGTCCTACCAATCGATCCCTGCTTCTTATCAAGTTGTGCCACAAACTTCTCTTCTCCCCAACTCTATTCAATACTTCCTCATTACTTATGTGATCTACCCATCTAATCTTCAGCATTCTTCTGTAGCACCACATTTCGAAAGCTTCTATTCTCTTCTTGTCCAAACTATTTATCGTCCATGTTTCACTTCCATACATGGCTACACTCCATACAAATATTTTCAGAAACGACTTCCTAACACTTAAATCTACACTCGATGTTAACAAATTTCTCTTCTTCAGAAACGCTTTTCTTGCCATTGCCAGTCTACATTTTATATCCTCTCTACTTCGACCATAATAGTGAGGTTTCACACCTTGTCATCATTTTGTGCTTATGCTGTTTGATAGAGATATATAACTTTTGACCCTTTTGCCGGGGAAATTTCGAATTTTTCTGCGCCATCATTTTGTGGTAAGCCTGCAGTATATTAGGTATATTTCTGTTTATGTTCAGAAAGACATCAGTAATAAGCTGCGGTGTTCCGTATTTGTTTTACCTGCAGCTATCAGACACCAGGAAAACATACACTTCGAAGATCGTATTTATATATACAGTGTATTATAGATTGTTATTTCAATTAATGTAACCAGCTGTTTCTGCTGTGTCAGCAATGAGTTTTCAATCAGTTTATTTCACTGCATGCTTTCCACCTCTCTTTTTTATGATATGTTTGTGCACCTTCGTGTGTGTTTCTGCAAGTGTTAGACGAAAGCACAGAGACAGCGTTTACGTGTAATGATGAGACTTCGACAAAACAGATCTGGTTAATCGAAAAAGATAGCACAATTAGCCTATGAAAGATAATACGAAATTGTGAAAAGAAGATGTGTTCTGTCGTGTATGGTGGATGTGAGGAGTGTACCAAATAAATGTATCTAAGTACGTAACAGATAGAAGTAGGTATTTTCTGATTAACTT